>NC_136060.1:200347436-201614936 GCF_964261635.1 Lissotriton helveticus
CATTGAGTAAGACAACTTAGGAGGTCAAGGAATTGGTTCTCCTTGTCCGAGCCCGATCTCGTGAAGCGTAAAAATGGGTTGAGGGAGTTGATCCAGTGCCCAAAAGCCTCACAGCTGGTCTTTTCTCATTTCAAGAAGATGAGGATGTCATCTAGATACCACTTCTATGAGATAATGTTTGTCTGGAATGGGTTGGAGGGAGGGAAGATGTGTTTTGACTCAAAATCAGCCATGTAAAGGCTGGCCAGGTTGGGGGCGAAGGTACTCCCCAACAAGGTCCCTTTTATTTTGTGGTATATTTTATACATGAAGTTATTTTTCAGAGCTAGGGAGGTTCACTCAATTATAAAGTCTGCAGTAGTGGTAGTCGAGAAGATGGCTGTTCTTAAAAAAGTGTTGATCACCTCTATTGTGGCTTCTTGAGGGATTTTCATGTTTAAAGCCTCCACATCCGAGTGTCATAAGGAAGGAAATCTCCTCCGGATTCTCCATGTTGGCGATCAGATTGAGTACATCCTTGATGTCCTTCAGAAATGATGGTGTTGTCTGTACCAATGGTTGTAGAAACTGGTCGCAGAATTGGCTCATAGGTTCCAGAACAGACCCAATCCCAGAGACAATGGGTCTGCCAAGAGGTGGGTGTGTCTCCTTATATACTTCGTGTAATACATAGGAAAAGGGTGTAGTTGGTAATGTGTTCACCAAAAGGCTGCTTCTCATTTTGAAATTCAACCCTGGTTCTCATCTGAGTTAAGCATGATTTTTATGCATGTGAGAAGACTGCTGGTGGGGTCAGTGTCCAATCTTTTGTTATATCTGGTGTCTGCCAATTGTCTTCGGCAATCGAGATCATAGTCATCTGTGTTCATAATCACAGTAGTGCCTCCTTTGCCAGCCGGTTTGATCACAACCCCTTCATCTTGCATCAGAGAGGTCACAACTGTCCTTAGTTTGCTTGATAAATTGTTGAAAGGTCTGGTTTATTTTAATACCCCCATGCCTCTGAGTACCGCTTTCTCAAATGCCAAGATTTTTCTTGGAGTCATAGCTGCTGTGAAAGTTGATTGGGTTTTCAGTTATGAATAGATACCACCATGACTGACAGAACACCTATGGTTCATAGGGATACATGATCTCACCACCCTCATCACCTCAGCTGGTTTTAAGGTACCCATTAGTGATAACATACTAGATGTCTTTTTATGGCATACTTTGGGGAGTTACAGTTAAAGACTTGGGGAGCTTAGACAACTTACATTACCTTTTAACATAGTGAGCCTACTCCTTTTCACTTCTCTCTGCCATAAAACCACTGACATACATAGATTTATCTCAGTGTTTAGACATTAATAGCCGCTAGAAAACACACGTTCTCTCCCCATTCTTCCTGACCCTATCACTATTCCGGAGAAGTCTGTGTGGATGTATATCATAACAAACTAAAAGCGACTAGCCACCTAAACATGTCTGCCTGACATGCGCTTTGTAGGACATACCCGCTCTCTACTCGACACCAAAGCTATGAGACTCTCCAATATGGCTGCCGGACATGCACACCGGGAAAGACACAGGGAGGTGATATGCCATGTCTGATCTAGTAGGGGGAACTCCTTTAAGATAGGAGTCCTCTACGCCCTGCTGCACATTTTGGGCTAAGCGGAGGACCAGGGTAGGTGTAATGAGTGTCTCGCACTCAGGAACAGTGAGTACAATGACCAACTTGAAGCTGCACTACCGTACTACCAGCTAACGTTCTTACTGATTCCATCGCAGCTCCCAATGCCGAAAGTCTGAATAATGGAGAGAAAGCGTTAGAGGTTGCGAGGGGGAGAAGTGTAGTAAAAAAGGCAGAGCGGTGAAAAACGGTAACGTGGCAAGCAGTTTTTCGAAGTACTGCAGATGCCGCTCCTGCTTACTTACATGGCTGTAAGCAGCGCTCTGGCTTCTGCTCAATCACGGCAAGCAGAAGTTTAAAGTACCGGTAAAAGCGATAAAAGCGGCAAAGTGGTCACCAGTTTTTCTGCAGACACCACTGTCTGCTTGGGGGGTCCGGCATCTGCTTGTGAAGAGGGATCGGTGTTTACCAGTGCTCCTGCTCAATTATGTGGCGGCAAGCAGAATTCTGAAGCACAGCAGATGCCACCACTTACTACTTGTGGGACTCGGGTGGGGGGGGAGGTGTTAGAGTGTGGCAAAGGACGCGCTGACCTGTTATTCTGCTCATACCTGCTGGGGTCGATTTTCATTTGCTGACGCTTGGTCCCCCAGTTGTCTTGGGGCCAGTAACATGCCAGGTCCGCCGAGTGCCGCGAGGGGAACGGCCGCCGACCACCGGAAGCAGAAAACTACCACTCCCAGAAGCCCCAGTCCTAGCACAGGCGTCTGCCATTGGAGTCATCAGGCAGCGCCAGAGCTCCTCATAAGGGCAAACAGTGCTCCGCAGTGCGGGACCCATGCGGGCGGCACCGGGCTAAGCCCGGGCAAAGGGCGGGACCTCTGTGGCTGTCCGGGGCCGGAGGAA
The DNA here is from genome assembly GCF_964261635.1 of Lissotriton helveticus. Classification (NCBI taxonomy): domain Eukaryota; kingdom Metazoa; phylum Chordata; class Amphibia; order Caudata; family Salamandridae; genus Lissotriton; species Lissotriton helveticus. Next base: position 200,349,958 of record NC_136060.1, read on the forward strand.
GCTGGGCTGGGCCCCCACACGGACATTCTCCATGAAGTAAAGGTACTGTTGGTATTAATTCCCTAATAATGGGTAGGAAGAGACTTGATGGACTTAAACAAAACGGGGTGGGAGGTGCTGCACTGGACTCATATCTAGTAAAGGTCACCAGCCTGATAAATGAGGAGATTGAACGAACTCAGAGACGCCTCCCAATAGATCCGGCCCAAACTATTGTAGCTATTGTACATGACGTTCCTGAGGGTGCTGCATCCCAGCAACAAATGTTAACACCTGGGATCCCTCGAGATCTAGTAGATTCAGCCCAGGTGCCCAGTCCTCTATCAAACTGTCAAGACCAACCCCAAAATGTATCTACAACAGGTTCTGTTGACAAAGTTATAGCTCCCAACCCTCCATTACCTGCGCAGAATAGCAGGAGATGTACTAGAGCTGGGGGCCAGGCACAATCTACTAAAGTAAAACAACAGAGGGTGGTAAGGAATCTGAGATCTAAGGCTAAATCAACTAAATTACCCCCTAATAATCAGCCATCCATGGAGGATTTGCCCTACTTACTTTGGGAATCATTGAAAGAAAAATTGGATCTAAGCTTGGGTCCGATTATTACCAGGCTTACTTCTATTGAAGAAAGGATTATGGTTCTAGAGCAAAATAGTGGCCTAGCACGCCCAAATAATCTTACTATAAACCCAGCCCCACTACCCCAGGAGAATCACAGTATGATTGATTCGCCCATGGGGCAGAATGCCCAGGAGTCCCTACCAAAGATTATAGACCATCAACCGGTCACCTCGAACATTATATTAATTCAGGATGCAGCTACAAACAATGCTCCTCAAAATTGTAACAATATACAAGTAAATCTAGAGAAAGAAGGCCCTTTACCAAATTCCCAAGCACCCACACTAAATGGGCACATGTTCCATCAAGTGAGAGAATCTTTCCAGTTTATACCAGAGGCTGTACCATTAGTTCTAGTCCTGGCCAACGTCCCTAAATTGGGTCCAGGGCAAGTTGAATCTTCTGTTACTTTAATTGATAAAGCGCTACATTGGCTGGTTAATAATATGAGGATATCTGGGAGTGGAGGCCAGCAACTTGCCAGGGAAATTATTATGGCTAGAAGGGTCTCTTGGGTGGGTCACCACAAGAAAAGATTTGGGGGTGACTGTGTAGCCATTAACTTCTCTAACCCTGGAGTATTACCAAATGTCCTGGCAAACTTACTACCACCCCAGCAGAGGAGTTCTGCGATTATACCACTAACCCTAGAATTATTCTATGACAGGATATGGTATATGAGGGAAAATAAGAGTATTAGGCCAAATTGTCTGTCTGTATGTCCACCGGGTGGGAGGGGGACTCCAGGTCTGTTAGATGACTTTGGCCTTAGAAACCGTTTTGGAGCCCTAACCGACATGGAGGAATGCGACTGACTTCCGGCTGAGACTGGTGACGTTTTGGGTGGGTTCACATATAATATTCAAGTATGTGAGCATCAAGCACAAGATTATATGGCCTTGGATCAGGTTAATATTCAGCGTCCTGCCAACTTATCTAATGAAGTGTCTACTGAGAAAAACATCCATGACCCTAACATCTTTCTATTGCCTCACTCAAACTCCAACATTGATCCTGGTGCTGGGAGTAGGACCTTAGCTCTTGCTTCTGATGTCACCGAACCCCCCACTCTTATTCTTCCACGGTTGACATCAGACAGTGTGACTGCGATCCCACCAGACAAAACAAGATTAAGTAATGCCATGACATCCCTCACGTCGATGGAGAATTTGTCAATATTATCTTGGAATATTGCGGGGATTGGTAATAAACTTCTTTCCCCTGATTGGTGCACATTTATAGACCAATATGACATATGTCTTTTTCAAGAGTCTTGGGCAGTGTCCCCTGTCTTCTGGGTGGGCTTTCTAAATTTCTATATTCCAGCAATAAAAAACCCAAAGGTCGTCCCGTAGGTGGATTGGTGGTATAAATACGTCAGAATTTATGTTGCAAAATCCAGCAAATATGGTCCCCAAACAATGATATCATGATGGTCAAATTATGATGGAGTAATGACTACTATGTGGCCATTTTTAATGTTTATGCTAGAGGGGTAAATTGGGGACACAGCTCTGAAGTTATATCGTCCCTTGATTCCCAGTTAGAAGATCTCTCACACCAAATAGCTACTATCGTGGCTGGAGATTTTAACACTACTTTTGAACCGCTTGGCCAAGAAGACCAGGAATTATCGGCTGATCAAGACATTAGCTGGGGCATCCCTAAACTTGAAATTCCTGTTGTTAAAAAGTGGACAGCAGCTGCTATTCAGCTAAAAGCTATGTGTCTAGAAAGAGGCCTCAGAGCGGCAAATGGGCGAACCCCCTCAGATCAGTGGGGAGGAAATACATTTGATAACTGGTGTTATAGTAGCCATATTGACTACCTGCTGGTTGATCTAAGGATATGGCATAGCTTAGTTGATATGGCCATTTTACCTAGACTGGAAAGTGACCATAACCCTCTTTACTCATCCTTCTCACTACAAAAAGGGGTTAGAAAGGACCCGCCACAGGGTGGGGTTGTGACACTTGACATTGTCGCTTCAAACGATATGCGTCATGTCAAGTGGAACAAAAATATTGAAAATCTTGAGGAATTGGCAGCCCTCAAAGTAAAGGTGATGCATGAACTGAACTACTTAGCTAATCAAACTAAATGCCCAGATTTATCTCTAATCGTGGTAGAAGTTCACTCCCGTCTCTTTTCCAGCCTTAGAAGTTTTTTTATAAAAGGAACAAAAACAACGAGGACTCAGGGCACAATATCTACTGAGGCTAGGTGGTACAACGAGGATTGCAGATTAGCACGCCGTAATTTGAGTGTAGAATTAAGTTTAAAAAATCCCGTCAAGGTAAGAGAGGCAAGGGATTCATATAGGCGCACCCAGAAGATGGCAAAAAGAGAGTGGGATGAGGAATGTTGGAGAGATTTGAAGCATGCTTGTGATGCTAAAGATTCAAAAAAAATTGGGAAAATTGTTAAATGGGATAGAGGAGGACAGCCAGAGCCCCCCCAAAATAACGTAGCAGAATCTCAGTGGATAGATTTTTTCAAGCCACAGTATGCCGGCAATCTGGCAGGAGATGACCACCCTACACCCCCGCATATTTTCTATAAGAATGAGGTATTTTCTGAAAAAGACGTCAAAAGACTGTGTCTCAAGTGGTAGAGCCCCAGGTATGGATGGCATTCCTGCAGACGTTTTCTTAAGTGACAGACCGACTTGGTGCCAGTATTTTGCACTTTTGGCCAATGCAGTGGCTAAGGGTACTCCCATCCCATTTTCTTGGAAGGGAGCAGAAATAATTCCCGTATTTAAAAAGGGTGACAAATCACTTCCCAGCAACTATAGGCCTATTAACCTAATAGATTGTGCACAAAAGCTAGTAGGTCTACTGGTCCAAAATAAAGTACAGCTCTGGATAGAGGAATTTAACATACTATCCCCATTTCAAGCGGGGTTCCGTCCCTGTACCAGCTCTGTAGACCAGGTCTTCCGCTTTATCACAATCTACTGGAGAAATGTGGTCTTGACAAGAGGCACTCTCTACGCAGTGTTTGTCGACCTAAGGTCGGCTTTCGACTTGGTTCCCCGCAGCAAACTCTGGAGAGTCCTTGGTGAACTGGGGATGGCACCTGAGTTACTAAAATTCCTCGTCCGCATGCATGAGAACAACTTTGCGAGGATCAGATGGGGGGCACAGGGTGAGGTTACGGATTCATTTCCTGTCGAACGTGGTGTTCGGCAGGGATGTGTCCTGACTCCCACCCTGTTTTCCTTATACATCAATGGAATTGTCGACCATCTCTCCAGTTCCCCCACTGATGCCCCAGTCCTTTCTGGGGCCCGCATACCTGTTCTCATGTTTGCGGACGATACCCTGATCATCTCCCGGACCCCGAGTGGCCTCCAGAAGGCTGTTAATGCATTTGGGGAATTCTGCTCCATTCGTGGGCTTGAAGTAAACATTACAAAAACAAAGTTTATGTCCTTTAACCATAATAAACCATTTAAAGGTAAAATCCACCTGAATACTATTCCGTTAGAACAGGTGGATGCTTTTACCTACCTGGGTATTTTGCTACAGAACAACATGGGGTGGAAAAGCCACAAGGATTCGACTATTCTAAAATATCATCAGTTAGTAGGTGTACTAAACTCTAAATATAAATCCTCTTTCACTAAACCAATAACACCTGCTTTGGAAATATACAACATGAAAGTGATTAGCTCTGTCCTTTTTGGGGCGCAGCTCTGGGGATTTAGCAATTTAAGTCACCTCCAAAAAGCCGAAAACAAATTCCTACGTGGATTAGTTGGGGTTCCTCAAAGTACCCCAATGGTCCCCCTCCGCCTAGACCTAGGCAGGAAAAATGTGATGGATATGGCAAGATTACGCCCACTGTTGTATTGGAGGTGAATCCTGACCACCCCAGAACTTGTACACTATGCCCAGGGTTTGAAGGACGTGATTTTTGTAGCCCGTTTCCATAACATCCATTGGCTAAAAGAGTTAAGGTCTCTCTTGGCAAAGTTGGATTTAAGTCTTTTATGGGAGGACCTGGAAACTGCAACTTTCCCCTCAAAGCGCCAGTTGAAAGAAAGATATTGGGAAATGGTACTATCTTCCTCCCAGCTCGGAGGTATGAATACCAACCTGACAGGCCGCATTTTGGTACATAAGTCATGGCCGTCTTATGAAGCATATTGGGACGTAATAGAGAGGCCTATGGATCGAAAACTGTACTTTCAATTTAGAATAGGAACCTTGCCTATAAAAGCTTTTACCCATATATGGGCTCCTGTATCAGAAGACAAATGTCAAAATTGTATGGACATGGTGGAAAGTACTGCCCATCTTTTATTTGTATGTCCCCTTTATTCAGCCCCACGTTCCAAATGGTTGAGACCTGTTTGTTCTTCTCTGGGTACTCAGTGGAGCGCAGAAGCTTTGAGGATACTTGAATCAGATTGCTCTCCCCACCTGGCCATTGGTCTAGCTACATTTTTAAGGTGGACCTGGATTATTCGATCACGCACTTTATTGCCAAGTACTGTTAATCTGTCATAAGGGTTTTTTGTACAGTTTCATGTTTTTAATAGGGAATTTTAATACATCATGGATAAATCTTTTTATACTTTTTGTAAATTGGCAGTATAAATCAGAATTTAATACAATTTTATTTATATGTAGTTTATATGTTCTATTTATTGTGTATTGTCTAGTTCTATGTACTGTATGTGCTTTTATGACTCACTGTCGAATAAAGCTTTTTGAAATGAAATGAGATTCCAGCCATTCTTTATTCTGCTCCCCTCTTTTAGTTAAGTACGTCAGAGCGTGGCACTTCAGCCTCATCCCATGGGTACCTCAATTCACAGTCTCAGGTAAGACCACTACTTTCCTACATAAAAATCGTGCAACCTTCTAAGCATGATCAACCTTCTGTTTTACAATACAGCTACCACTCTTTTAGGTGTATCTTCACTTCTTTTGGTGGCATGTGATGATTACCAGCAGCTCATTGGTTCACTGGGCAATATTTATTTAGATTCTCACTGGCACAAGCTGTACGAATGAGCCTGATACCTCATTGGAAGAGTCAACATGATAATATGAGATGTACCTTTATACATGTCGCACAATGTCATTTACTTTACTTCCTTCAATGTTGTATGTGTATTCTGTTTGTCTGCATGCGTCTGGTAGCCACATCAGCTCCAGAGACACAATCTCGTCCACGTGAAGGGACATTCTGGTTAATAAGTTAGTTGTATGCCAGAAACATCAGACTTTGTGGTTATATTATTTATGCATTATATCTTGTTTTCCAAATAGGTTGGGCAGCCAACACCAAAACAAGTAAGTACCACTCATAGGGTTCTTTTATCAACACAATTGTGGGGTAGGAAAAATTACCTAATATTTTTGTCTTGAAGAAGTGCCACAGATCTTTTTTGACCACTAGGGACACGAAACATGTTGCCTGGAGTTTGACCCTGGGAAGGTTGCAAACACCAGACTACTAGGGTACATCATTAACCCATTAGTGACTCTAACATATGAGGTTTTCTAATCTGACTGGAGAATCAAGGTATTAAAAGTTTTGGTATTTTCACTAATCAGTTTTAACTCACATCACAGCACATTCAACATCACCCCACATAGATATTACTTGCACTCATCAAACGGCGAAAAGACAAAAGATTTCTGATAAAGTGAGCATTCGGAGGACCATAGGGCAATGCATCTCCAGCCCAACGAGGAACAAGTACCCTATGATGAAGCATAGCATCCCTCGGGATGTGTGAGGACAACACGAAATAGTCCTGTTGACTGTTCCTCCCATTCTGTCCAACATTGATAGAGGTCCTCTCCCCCATTTCTATTTAGGAACAGAGACCCCTAGTTTTTGCATTCATCTCAACACCAAAAGCACGGCACTGGATCTCATTCAAGCTCCTAGTCCCCCCTCTCTTTTGTTTTGATAGACTCGTAAGAAGAAGTCAGCAGGATTCTTATCTTTCCTTGGCCTATGCACAACATACTGTTGCAAATGCAACCCCCACCTCTCGATGCAAGGGGGGCATTTCGGCTTTAGTATTCCCAAAAATAGTAAGTAAAGCTTGGTGGTCAGTGACAAGGGTGAAGTGTTTTCCATAGAGAAACTCATCATGGAAGCTAAACTTTCTTTCTCAGATTTTGAATAGGCACATTCAATCTGCGACAGCCTCGGGCTCACATAAGCCACGATATGCCTTTGTGAGTTGTCATGTCCACTGTGCTGGGCAAGGATTGCACCCAACCCCACTGTGCCGGTATCTACTAGAACCTCAGTATGAAGTTTTGGATCAAAATAAGCCATTTTATTAATGTTTTCAATGGCATGGTTGATTTTCTCTAAGCTTCAGTCGCATTTAGGTGACCACTGGAACACAGCAATCTTTTTTGTCATGTCTCTCAATAGGGCACTAACTGTGGCAAAATCATGAATGATTCTGGAACAGTAACTGGCCATGCCAAGAAAGGATCGCATCATGGACACATGTTGTGGTGGAGTACTAGACGATGTTATGTTATGTTATGCACTTTTATTAGGCGCACAGCTGCTCCAGCGAAGGAGCGTCCTGGCGCCGCGACAAGGTAGCAGCATAACACAACGAAATAAAAACACAATAGGGTGAAGCTAAGGGAACGATGAAGCTTGTAAATTAATGGATATTGCATCACTCATATGTCAGAGAAAGTATTCACAAAGAATTCTTGTTTTGTGAAACTTACACTTTTCTGCATTCAAAGTGAGACCGTGATCAGCGAGCAAGCGGCATACTTATGTAAAGGCTTTATCAGGTTCTTTTCGAGTGGGCCCAAATACAAGTATATCATCACTATAATTAAAAGCATGAATGACTGGCTGTATTATGTGGTGAATGGCATCCTGAAAAAGTTCCGCAGCTGATGACACCCCAAATTTAGGGACAGATAAAGAGCTTGGCATTCAGGTTACACAATCACAAACATGACAGATTTCCTGTCTGCCGTATTCCAAGTGCCATTAAATATAATGCACTTAGAATACAGCAGATTGGATACCCGTCACGTTTGTGACAAAGTAACCCGTCCATCGAACTGTAAACTGGGCCTTAAGTCTTTTATATATGAACAAACCAATATGGGTTAAAAGTGTGGTAATGTACCTGCAGTTTTCCTCTGGTTCAAGTTGATGATACCCCTTGTTCAGATTGAGACAAACAAAGCATTTTGCACAATTCAGCTGTGCAATCATATCTGCAATGTGCAGACCAGGATGTCGTCCTCTGTCAATTGCCCTGATAGCTTGGCACATGGCAACACAAATGCACTCAGCACTTCCACTGTCCTTTTTTTGGGTACTACTACTATGGGTGAAACCCATGGGTTCGGACCAGTACAGCGTTCAATGATTGTATGCATATCCAGTTCTTTCTCAACTGGTTCATGCAAGTGAAAAGCAGTTTGATGATGCCGTTGAGCAGAATGGCGAATGGTGTCATTGTCAAAGTTGCACTCTCATGATCTTAAGCTTTCCCAGGCCATTAAACAATGACAGGAACTGACTTACTATGTCTGCATGTGAATTTACTTTATAGTTGATGGAAATCAGACTAACCACGGGCACAGAACTCCACTATGCCAATGAAATAAAAGAGTTTTGCCAACTCAGTGCTTCTCTGGGAACGTGGAGTTTAGCAAAAACCTCCGACTCCGCGGCATAGCAAAGTTTGCCCTGCCACCCACCCCAAGGAGACTAACCGCCAAAGGTTTTCTGGCTTACCTGGTCATGCCTGTGCTTCTGTGCCCTGCCAAGGCTATCCTCCTCCTCCTGGCTGTCTAAAGTACTCTCCACTCCAGGCTCGTCCGACTCCCCAGACGCTCTACGTCTTTCTTGGGAAGACTGCGCATGAGCGCGAGCATGCGCAGTCCTTCCAAGAGTGACGTTGAGCATAGGAGTTTAGTTTTGCCTCTGGAGTCGGACGAACCTGCAGTGGAGAGAGGAGACAGCCAGGACGACAGCAGGGGCAGGACACAGAAGCAGTGGCCTTACCAGGTAAGTCTGCGGCAATCTCAGGGTGAGTTGCAGCATGGGGTGGAGTGGAGCAGCATTCCACTGAGTTTTTAGCCAACCCTGTGGAATTCCGCAAAGTGGCACTCCGCCAACTCTGTCCACACCTAAATCAGATCCATGTCTGCAGCAGTACTGAATCTGATTAAACATGCACTTGACGAAGTACCTTTAAGAACATGAATCGGTGCTCGTACCTTCATCTGCTTATGTTGAATGGTTGGTACAAATGACCCTTGACTTTGCAATGGCGTGGAGGCATCCCACATGTATACCTATGTCTTCTCATCCAGCATAATATTTATCGATAATAAAAGGTATGGAGCAACCATTCACTTTTAGTGTGATCTCAATGTCCAAAGGATTGTGGTTGTTTCATGTGTCGATCTCTCTTGGCCTTGGACTCTTCTCTACATGAAAGCAAACTCACATGCTCACGTTGTTCACCAGTCAACACCATCATCGTACAGCCATCTTCTTCACTGTCATTCAACAAAGATGTTGACGAACCTTTAGAAGATGAATTCAATGGCGATCGACTTTGTTTCTTTTCCACTTGTCTCAATTGTTGTAGCTGCTTGGTCTTAATGCCGTGGCTAGCGGGTTTGGGACTTTCTCATGTTCATTTTTTCTTCATGATGTGACGCAGTCGGTTTCTCTTTCTCTGTGAAAACTGTTATGAGATGTTTTTCTTTTCCTCAATCTTTGCATGTTTGTCCTAAGGTAAGACCTTTACCTTCTTCTTTTCTCTGAGACATCATTGTATGGCCCTCGACCTTGCGTTTCTGATTACATTTCATGTTCAATCCTAATTCGCTATGGGATACTCCAGCTTCCATACCAGCGGCTTGTTGATCTGCACATTCTTCTGCTCAGGCAGACTTGAGCACTCTATCCAGAATGAGTATCTCATGCAGCATATTTCATCTCAACTAGTCAGAAAGGCAACTATCATAGACTCTGAGACAGATGTCTTCATCATTAAATTAATTGAACTTGCAATGCTTGATGAGGGCCTCTGGTCTTTCAGCAAACTCATCCTTCGTTTCGCCAGCTTGCTTTCTAGCTCGGTTACAGATGTATCTTTCATAGTCGATGTCAGGCATTGGATTGAACTTGATTCCTAATGCGGCCTTAATCTGTTGGTAAGACATTTCATAAGATTGTGGTCTTTGAAGATCTGTTTTTCTTTTGTTTTTTCTATCACGCTGCTGAAATTGTTGAATTTTTCGGGCCAGGAAGTCCATCTAGTGCTAATATTCAATGTTTTAGTGGTATCAAATGGAGGCGGTGGTTTCAAAAAGGTGGCAGTGCCATATTTGACACTGGTTTTAGCAGCCATTAGAACCTTTCTAAATCTTGAAGACGTTTGCGTTGTGCTAAGCACAACCCACAACTTTGGTGGTTGTTGCTTCAAGTACCTCTTCTTTTGGTCTTACCAGCAGGTTCTGGGCCGACTGAGGCTGAGCTTTCTGTAAGGCCTTTGCCTTCTTCAAAAGCCTTGCACTGGATGGAGTGGTGCTTTGACTCCACATATGCCAACCGTCAACTGCTTCAGTTTGACTGAGGCGCTCATGACATGCACGAGCAGTTTGCTGGACTTCTGAAAACTCTCAGGAAGAGCAATCTTGTTACTTTGGGTTGAAGATCCCCTAACTCATCGTCAGTTGTTGCATCTACAGCCCAGTAGCTAGCAAATTACCACACAACACAGTGATCTTTGTAGTGCATATCTTTATTCTTCAGAGTGCAACTGTTAACTGTCTGTACGCATTGCGTCATGAACTTTATTAACCACCCTCTGACAATTATGATTGTGAAAACAATTACGTAATTCTTCTACGGAATCCATCACCAACCAAAATAGTCCTGCTAAACACAGTTACAAGACACAACAGAAAATTTAGATGAACAGAAAAAAATGAGTGAGCAGAAAGACACCAAGAAGTTTCGATTGGATAAGGTTAAATGGAGATATGGTTTGTTAAAGTTTGAAGGCAAAAAATAAGGCACCATTGAAAAAAAGTGCATTGTTAAAGCCAGTAGGTCTTGCCTTTTAATGGCATTACCCGAACTTTCGACTTTGCCAACCCATTTCAATGATATTGTTCCATATTGGCAAAAAAAAAACTTGTTTGTTAATATGGAAACCGCTAATATGTTATGACAATGTAATGACATATACGTGTACTCACAGCACTGAAATTGTTTCTGCCTGAAATCACTTGAAGTGTTACATCATGCGATTTTAGGTAATGTTTGCATGCGAGAGCCACATTTGCACTCAAACTGTCCTGCCAGGAGACATTTTTGTTTGAATCTCCTGCTATTTCACAGACTTTTTCACCTTAAGTGTGTGCTCATGTGAAAAAATCACACAAAATACCCACAAACCTCATTTCAGACTTAAAAAATAAATACGTAAATATTCTATGGAATTCCATGAAAATTCATGTGAAGAATTGCAAGATTTCACCCTCCCTTATTTTTTATTTTAAATGTATTGTTCCAAGATTCTTATCTTGTAGTAGTAATTTATATAAAAATATGCCAGAAATTGCATTTTCCCAAAAGGAGTGGCTTGGAGCAAACTGGAGTGACTGGGCCCTTCAAAAAAGATTTGAAAAAAAAAGAATAAGACTGTGAGCGGTGGAAGAGCCACAAATGGAGTAAGGTTTAGGGTTCAGGGAATAAAGAGAAACATCTAGGAGTTGAAAAAAGAAGGAATAATAGCAGGAGAGAGAAAAGGGGGAAAGCAAATGACAAGGCAGAGGCAAGTAGCATACAAGAGAGAGAGCAAGAATACACATTCTCTCCTGAGGAGTGCAGAAAGAAAAAGAAAAAAGTTGTTCTCTGAATGGAAACAGTGGAAGAATACAAGTCAACCAATTGAAAAGTAGGAAAAGAAACTATGTTCCAGAGGGAGGGCCGAACACAAGGGTCCCGATTCACCAAGTCAAACTGAGACAAACGTCTAATTTTCGCTATTCACAAAGGGCATTTACGAGTAGTAAAGGCAGACATTTGTCTCAGTTTAACTTAAGTTTTGATCTTAAGTTTAACTGAGACCAAAAGTCTAGTCTCAGTTAAACTTAAGACCAGAACTTAAGTTAAACTGAGACAAAGGTCTAACTTTACTACTCATAAATTCCGGTTGCGAATACCAAAAGTCATAAAGTTTAACTTTGTGAATGGGACCCAAGAAGAGGAAGCAGATGAGACTGACAAGAAAGGCAGCTATTGGTAAGCGATTGGCTGGCCCAAAGCCCACTGAAAGTATTAGCTTTACTCATGTAAGACAATGGACTATAACTTGAAAGGGGTGGAATCCTCAATCAAACATTAAACACCATACTTGTCTGGGTAAATCACAAATGTTGCTAAAGAAACTTGTGCTTAAGTCTCTGGTAGCCTGGCACAAAAGCAGTCAGGCTTAGCTTAGAGGCAATGTGCATAGTATTTATGAAGTGCTCAAACAGTAATAAAAAGAGAACACAGCACTAGAAAACGCCCACACGAATATAGAATAAAGTAACTTTTAATAAGTATGACACCAAAAAAACAAAAATCCAATTAGTAGAATCGGAGACATGAGTTTTTAAATTCTTTGGTGAAAATAGAGACCAAAGCACACCTGGCCTCTTGTGGTTTTCTGAAAACACTGGACTGGGGGATAGTCCCAAGTATAGGTCAACTGCAATGTATCATGGACCATGGGCCAGATACAGGGGTCCAGTTTGTCTTGTCCTTCTCAACTCCACACAAAGAGTGCTGTATGCATTGACAGGGGTGGCAAGGAGCAGGCTGTCAGAGTGAGGAGCAAGTAAGGCATATTGGACAGTCTTTGCAGTAGCGCGAATAGCCTGTAGATTCTGGAAAACATTGTTGTCAGTCGGTGTGGGCTGATGCTGTTGGGGCTCAGAGAAGGTCTCAGTGAAGCTTTGCTTTGGCAGTTGTTGTGGACTGTCACTGTTGACAAGAAAATCAGGTCCCGCTGGAGTTTAACATTAGCAGTCACAGTGGGTGGTCGAATCGTGCTGCAAAATGGTCACTTTGCGGTTGTGAGGAGCCCAAAACGTCTGTATATTCACATTCTCTGCAGGAGCGGTACCCTCTGATGGCAGCCAAGGATCCAGGACCTGAGGGGTACACCTCTTGGGGATCAGGACTAACTACAGCGGAGCCTAGCAGCAAATGTGTAAGTGTAAGGAAATTTTCTGGCTCCCCCCAAAACTGATTCTGGTCAGTTTTTCCCCTTGTCCTGGGTTCAAACACTCTAGGTTTACAATGCCAAGGGCATGCCTTATGCCATGTTCCTTTGTGTGTGCTGCAGTCTGAGCCATTTGAAATGCAATTAGAGCAGGGCACAATTCCTCCACAGCCATCCTTTCAGAAAGACCCACTCCCCTCACACACAGACCTTTTTTGTTCACATGTATGAAAAGAATACAAAGCCTACAACAGGAGAGCTATTTGCAGGCATGTGACCCAGGCCACTGGCAGAATGTACAGTTAGATTAGGCAGAAAAATGGCAACTTTCTAAAATTGTAATTTTCAGAATTGTAGCTAACAGCCGACTTCAGCATTAAAGAAGATTTTAAATTACAATTCATTTGAGTGTAAAAAGCATTTCTTAGTCTGATGAAGTTAGCACTTATTGAGTGTAATAAAGTCACCAAGTGTTATTCAATGGGAGAAATAGTCAAGCAGCAGTGAAACATCACTTTAGGGATTTTTCGCTGCCAGTCATATAAAACTTAACATACATGTCCTACTTTTAAATATCTAGGCCCAGATGTATCATACTTTCACACAGTGCCACAGCAAGCCACCTTGCTGCGCTGCATCAAAGGGCAGGAATGCACCATATTTCACATTATACAGTGCATTACTGTATTTTCCTAATGCTGGTGAACTTTTGGCTACCTTGCACCAATGCAGGCACCCCCACTTCATGGTGCAATAGTGCCTGCATTGCAGGCAGGATTGTTTTTGTGCAGGAAGGGAAACCTTCCAGGACAAAAAACTCCTTACAGGCATTTTCCTCTTTTTATTTGTGCTGCAGAATGCGTGTGCTGCAGAATGCAGTCCCTTTAGAGAGAGGTAAACATTTGGAGAAATAAAGGTATTTCTCCTCAGTACATCTCCCCAGGGAAAGTCTAGCCTTTTTACGCATTGCCAGGTTTACCCCAATGGTAAACCAGGGAATGCAACAAAATCCATGTGTGGAAAACTCCCATGGAAAGCTTCCTTTGGGCATGGTAACGCAAGGCAACGATTTGCACTGCCTGCGGTACTCCAGATGTATCAAGCCGTGGAGGGTAACGCAATGGGGTCTTGCATGGCTTGATAAATCTCACTTAGGTTTTGCGTCACCCTTGCACCACTTTGCGTGGCACATGGGTGACACAAAACCTTGATAAATCCGACCCATGTACCTAGCCCTATGAGTCTATAGGTCCTACCTTATGGTTGACTTAGAAGTATTAAAATGTAAGATTTAGGCCTGCCAAAGGTCTATTTTGCCAGGTCAAAAAAGCAGTTTAACCTCTTTGCTGCTAGGCTTCCCCCCACCCCTGTGCTAATCCTTTTATGGGCTATTTCTGAAAACAAGACACCCAATGAAGTCAAGGGAAGTATGGCTTGTGTGGATCCCCCAACGTTTTCCTGCCCAGAGTCCCCTGCAAACCTTACATTTTGCAGAGAAAAACTAATTTCCCACATATTTTTGTGTGGGATGGCTGTGCCGGCACAAATGTCCTACCACACAGAATTCCCCTTAGTCTCCCGATAACATGCTATCTCACTGGTGTGGGTGTCCATTGAAGAATTGGCTAAAAAACATGTTTTTGTAAATGTAGCGCTTAGAATTTGCTGTGCTATACCCTTAATCCCTACGTTTTTGGCTCTTCTTATTTACAGGCCTTTGCCCCACCCACACAAGTGAGGTATCATTTTACTCATGAGACTATGCTATGTGCAGTCCGGCACCGCAGCCAGCACCATTCATAAACACTGCCAGCAAAGCACCAGTCCACATATACCACCAGCCAAGCACCATTTAACGCACACCACCAGGCAAGCGCCAATCTACACACACCGTCATCAAGCGCGAGTACACCCACACCATCATTCAAGTGCAGGTCCACACACACCGTCAGCAAAATTCCTGCCAAAGGTCAGTACACGTAGACCATCACCTAACCTTCAGTTTACACACACACAAACTCTCCCTGGTTTCTAGTGGTTTTCTGCCCCGCTTGGTTGAAGATGAGAATAAAAATATCACTTGAATATCCAAAAGGTGCCTAGTGTACTTTCTGCACCACTACGGGGGGCATATAATAGGCTATTTCCACGACCTGCCTTCCGGTGGAGCAGAAAGCTTTTTTCGGTGATGGGGGCAGGAGCATGCCCATTATCCCCATTCCAATGATACCTCTCCTGACTTTCTACCAGCTCAGGGGGCTGAGATAACCCCCTGAGCATCAGAGCGACACACAGACAGCCTCAGGAGCTGGAGAAGGTCTGTTGGGAGGAAAGGAAATCTCTTTGGTGCCTGTACTAGAGGGATTTTTTAATGCGGTGTGTGCGGACTGCCGGAGCCACCCTGCGCACATGAGCATTGTGGCGCAGGACGGCTCCCGGCTGTTCTTTGGGTGCTGAGGACATAACGGTTCCATCCTTAGCCACGGTGCTCTGTGCTAAGGGCGGAACCATTCCTTTCTCAGCACATGACCAGAAAATCCCTCTGCTGTTTACAGCAGAGTGATTTCCTTTTTTGTGTTTTTAGCCGTAGGGGCTAAATAAGAGCTTCTTCAGTACCAGAGGCATTTTTTTCAATGTAATGACAACTGTGTGTTTTGGCGCACTGACGTCATTACATTGAACGTGAGAGTGAAATAGGCTGTTATCTCAGCCCCCGAGCACTGAAGCACACGGGTGAGGTATCACTGAAGTGGAGAATCTCCCCATACAAATGGTACCTTTTCCTAGTGGATTCCTGCTTGGGAAGCTCTGCAGAAGGGTGATTCCCAAGGAGAAATCCACCACTAGACATCAGGTGGAGGGAGTGGCACATTGGGAAGGGGCTTTTTCTCTCTCCTAACCTTTTTCAGTCTTTCTGCTCCCCTGAGGGGCAGTTGGGAGCTGTAGCCCTCGGTCAGCCACCCGAGGGGGGCACAAAGCCCACGAGGCACCCGGGACTGGTTTACCTTTACATTGATTTGGAGTGGGATCTGCCCAGAATGGGCATGTAAATGCCCCCAACACCCCCCTAAAAAATAGGCAGCCTTTCTGCCCTCCCTAGGGGGAAGATATGGGCAACAGCCCCCGAACTTCTGCCCTGGGGGGGGGGGGGCAGAAAGCCCACTAGGCACCAGTGAATATTTTTTTTCTTAGTGTAGGGATGGGGGCATGGGGATTCACAGATGTTTTTTCAGGGGAGGCATAATTTTAACATCATCCATCCTCCGACCCTTTATGTCAATGTCAAAGGGCAGGGGCATATTCATTATCACATAAAGTGCAGCCTTGCAATGGGTTGAGAAATCCGATGCAACAGCTTAATCGAAGGATCAATCTTCCACTGTCTGATTAACAATTTCTAATCTGTTTTTATGTTTACACTATAGAATGCACCAAAATATTCATACACAAATGATCAAAGCACTATAACTGAACTATAAAAATACATGTAGAAACTGCATTTGGTATTAACATGCACAAACAAATGGCACTTATAATGTATGACAAATGTATTCATTTTAAACATATATTCACTTAAATATATCAAAATAAATGACATTAAATATATTGACTTAAATACATGTATATGAATAACAACTGCCCTGAACAAAATTGGAAAATAAACATATAAACTGTACCTGGATGACTGTTGCAGGTTAGCAAATGCAATCACTTTTTTCAATTAGTAGTTTTATAAGGTTTTTGTTCACTGGTTAATCATCTTGAAAAAGGAACTGTAAAAGTCTGTTGTTGTGCAAATGTATCAATTACTTTTTCAATTTGTGGTTGTTTGTTTTCATAAATGTTTGTTCGATGTATGCTTATCATGCACAAACTTGATAAGTGATCATCTGCCATTGTCGACCCCAACCATGTTTTCACCCTTCTTATTGTGCTGAAATACCTTTCCGCTGTTCAAGTGGTCACTGGTAATGTGAGAACAATTAAAATTACCTACAGGACTGATGGAAATAAATCTGTGTGGTTTAGCACAATCCAGGAATCCACTATCAAACTTCTCATCCTTCGTTGATCAGATCTGAAACCATGTGACTGCTTCGGCTTCCAGGTTTTCAATGTTGTAAATTTCTCTGATGTTTGCAATCTGGCATGTGTGTTGCTCAAGTATCATTTTTACCATTTGTTTTGGGTAAAATGAGAACAGACAGACTGAATGTTTTCTTACTTTCATTGCCAAACTGGCTTTCTAATGATGCAATGATAGAGTCCATGTATGGCACATAGATAGAATGGTGATAGTATTGTTCCACAGATGAGGAACTAAAAGTAGAACAAATTACTTGCTGGCCACGATATCTGGCAACACAAAGTTTGTTGTTCAATTTTTCTGCCATTCTTTAAACATTTGAAAATATATTTTCTCAAAGAGCTCTTCTGCTTTTTGTCTGTGATTATGGAATACATGCAGAGGGTTTTGCACAAGATTACACACCATAAGCATAACAAGCTGAACAGCTTCACAAGCCTGACTTACAGATTCCAATCTTGATGAGTAATTTGAAATTATGGTTAAGCAAAAAAGAAAGCTCACTGTTCTTGAGGAACATTGCAATTAATATGCATCCTGATGTATTTTCCATGATGCTGTAAGCTTAATTGCTTGAAAATCACTTCAAAGTTTGAGGTAAAAATTCTAATACTCTTGTATTTTGCTGTCCATTGTGTTTCACTCAGCAATGGCACATTGGGAATAACAGATCTTGTTTTTGGACTCTCATGGAAAAACTTGATGATGGCTTTCACTGTGCCATTAGAATTCTGTATATCGGGAATAACATTCAGGTCATTAACAACCAAATTAAGTTTATCTGCAGCACAGTGACCAAAACCAGCTTTAGGATATTATTGTCTCTTTCTTGCCATTGTAGAGCATGCATCATATCCTTGGCCATAGAGTTTTTCTAACTTTAATCGAAATTGAATATATGTATCCATATTCATATTTGCAATTGAGATAGCATCCAATTTCTTTTAAGATTACAAATCCAAGCAATTCTTCTCTGATGACAGCTATGTTGTTCCATGTGTCTACAAAACATACTCCAAGTGGCATCTGTTCTTTTCCAGATATCTCAGCACTTGCCTCAGCAATGAATGAAAATCCATTTGACATAATGACTAAGTACAATAGATCTTCTCTTAATGCTTCTTCACATAAAGTAATCAATTAATTTTCAACTCAAAGTGATGTATAACTTGTATTAACTGGTGCATTTCCAGATGATTCTTTAGCATCACATCTCCTGCTTCAATGCGAAATTGGTAAAGACTTTGCATGTTTCCTGTTGTACTTTTTTTTAACCATGGAAAGCTATGTAATAAATGCCACAAAATAAGATAACAGGCAACATTTGAAATAACTTTTTCCAATTTTCGTCACCTTGCCTTCACAGCGCTGTCTATTTGGCAAACTTTACTTGTTTCTGTTTCTTTCTGATCGTCAAACTTGTATGTTTTTATGCCAAGATGATGAAACATGGTTGCGTGCACTTTCATGGAAGTCTATATACTTAGTGAAAAGTGTAGTTATGAATGCTCCTTATGTACCACAACTGGCTGTGGAAAAACTGTGCAATACTTGCACATTGCTCCTTTCAGTTGTGGAGAGTAGCTAAGCAATGGTGAATATTGATTAATCCACACATGAATGAAACAGCGTGATCCAGCTGAATTCTTCTTGAAGTCACACATTTATGGTGAGTTATATGTATTAATTAGTAGATTATATTTAAAATCATTTGTTAGTTTTTACATGAATAAAAATACAATCCAATATCATTAACAGGAGCATCAACATGGCTACATTCTGTTGGAGCTGAAATTTGACCAGCAGACTGCTTGTGCTTGGTTCTGCCTTCTGTTCAACATGTCTAGATTATTTTCTTGATTCCATCTCAAATTCTAAATCGTCCAATGTTCCTTTTGAAAAATATTTGTGGGTGTCTTGTTCTAAAAGTAATGGGATCATTTAGGATTCTGCTCATCACCAGGCTGTATTCAATGAACTGTGAGTTGTAGATGAGCTGCAGGGAGTTAAAAACCCATTTAAATTTCTCCTGTAAGAAGAACCAAGCTTTCCTTGCATAATGCATAGTTATATTGGTAAGATTAGATTTGCGAACTTCAAATACCTTACCTACAAGGGACTATTTATTAAATATGCATTGAATATATATATATATATATATATATATATATATATATATATATATATATCTTCACTGAAAAAAACACAGGTTTCAGGAACGTTATAGCAACGTTGACATTTCGCTCATACAAAACCAGAGAAATTTAACCGTTATAGTTAACTGGTCTAACTATAACTCACGCCCCCGCAATGCACTGCTGATGACGTCACATATTATATGTCTCATGACAATATTACATTAATCCAGAAAGCTGGGGGCTATATTGGCCTGGTCATGATGCGAAAATTCAGAAATTCATAAAATAAAGAAACAAGTATTGATATGCACACAATTTCATTTCAGCATATTTTGGCACATGACCTTTGTACCTGTATGTTTCTCAACGTGACTTGTTCACAATAAACATATGTACGATAGCAAACATTAACGTAAACAATGGACAACACATTACTTTAAAGTGAAAGGCTATTGGCCATATTTATCTGTACACTTTGCGTATTATAATGGTTCTTAAATGAAAGAAAATAAAAAAGGGGTGTTAATATACACACACTATCCCCAAATAAAGTTATAGCGATTATAGTTCCATTCCATTCACAGCTCATTTGAGATGTCATGAGTGATGTCACTGACCATGTCATGAATGATGTAATAGTAACACAAGAAGGGTACAAAGTTCCCCGATGGGACTGTGAAATTAGGAGTGTGCGTGTAGCGTAGAGAACAGTAAAAAGGGAGGGGGAATTCCCTTTTTGGAACTAAAACCCTCACACACCCAGCAAGCTAGGTGTCATGCTTTATCATATGGGTTCTGCTCCTCGTCAGGTGCATGCGTGTGAGAGGGCAAGTGAAAGTGTAGCCGTGAAATTGTGGTGAGTTAAAAAAGGTGGGTCAGTCCACAGGGAACTTTATTAGCGTGGCTGACTCCCATGGTTAAAACGGTGGGAGGGGAGATACGTGCTGGGAAGGTTCGCAGCAAAATATCTACAACCCTCTGATCAGGTCGACATGTTTCTTACAATCATAGCAATTCTTCAGGACCTAAGTGCTCAGTACTACACAGTGAATACTAAATTACAACCTTATATCTTGAGGTCAGTAAACAAGCAGGCCGGCTGGTCCTGCCTTTAGTGATGCAACCTAGAAGGGAAGGGAGAGCACACAGCAGTGAAGGCAGTCAGTGTGGTACTCCATTATTAACTAGGTACATTGTTCTCTACGCAATTGAAGACACACTAGTGACAAGAATTAAAAACAGTAGGTGTTGTTTAGACAAAGAACACCCGTACTGGTACTAAAAATCTCAAGTGAGACTGCAAATGATAGGTTACGGGTAATACAGTGTATAGTGTAAAGCTTACCCTAAGAATTTCCCTAAGGTGCCCCGCAATCTGCTCCTGTGGGACCTGCACCTTTGAGTACGGTACCTATGGGAGGAAACAGAGGGGAGAGGGAACCTTAGTGGGAGCTAGTAGTCGTGGTTAAGGCGTCACTTGGCTCGATGGGCGGGGCTCGGGGATGGAGCCGTCACTCTCATGTACACCTTTCTCCCTACTCGAAGCAGTATGGCCGGCGGCCTGAGCATTTACACAGCGGCGGTAAGGGCAACTGACTCCCCCCTCACAAGGAAGTCAGAGGCTAACTGCTTGGCAAACGATATCAGCCCCCTCCTCCCCACTCCACACACAGTAGCTAGCGGAGGGAGAGAGCCAGGGCCGACACGGTCGCGCCAGCCTGCCAGAGAGTAACCAGGTGGGGACCGATGTGCCCTACCTAGACTGCAAGTGCAAGGCGGCCCCCGCAGCCACTGGGAAGCAGGCGGCTAGGCTACACAATCGAGAACTGGCACATTGAGCCCGGAGCGTCACAGTTAGCCCGGAGCATCACAATGGCGAAATCGGACATGGCATCAAACACGGAGTTGGAGCATGTTAACTTACCCAAGCGGTGTGCAGTCTCTGCCTGCAACACCTACCCCCACGCGGTATCCTGTCGGTACCTGGAGCGACTGGTAGAGAGTCCGCACAAACATCATCCCTCTTGTAACCATCGCATTCATGGCCAGTGGGATCTGCGGGGGGCGTGGTCACGCGGCTCGTTCCCGCGCATGCGCATTGCTGGAAAAGGTACGCATTCACCTCCCGGTGCGAGCCGAAGTCTCAACAGTACCAATGTGGCGGCCATCTTAGGTATGGGGACGATCCCTATATACTGCTGAAGTCTATAGGGAGTGTGAAGCTATTGGGGCCTAACAAATGGGTCCTGTCCTGTATCTGAACGCTATAGCTATAACCAATGTATAGTATAAGCTATAGGATAATTTGAGGTTTGGGAAAGGGATTAGTTATTTACAAAATGCTGATATTGGCTCTTCACCTCCCCATAGCGGTGGTTGTACACAGGTACTGCGTTGTGGTCACACAGTATCGTTATCAGCGGTATGGGTGTCATGAACAACGGACATAGAGGGGAGTGATTCCGATGTACGTGATGTTAGAGAGGTTAGTGGTGGCCATGTTATCGCATGTTAGGTGCATTGTCATTATCCCTAGATCTTGAGGGAAAGTTAGTCAGGTATAATTAATATAGCAAGCCTAGTACCGACCATCTTGTTCCATGCCAGGTTCAGTGCCCGGGGGGGGGGGGTTTCTTGTTTCGTTGTTTTTCTGCTATGTCACTCGCGATCCATAAATACTAATAGAAATGAGCCAGAATATGACGGTGGCTGAGAGTACGGTGGAAGCAGGCAATGAACTAAGTATTAAGACGACAGTCTCTGCACATCCAAGTCAAGTGAATCAGTGCATGGAGGCAGGGGACTAGCTGACATAGGTGCAACCCCCCTCCCTAGGTCTGACGTGCTAGGGAGGACCAAGGGACAGAATCGTTCAGACCCACTATATCTAACATCAACCGATGCACCCATCTTTGTTCGATCCTAAATAGGGCTAGGGAGGTAATGTTTGGATGGGCTTCCAGATGTAATGTCTGAGGTCATGAGCAGTGCATTGTGGGGGCTTAAGTTACAGTTAGCTCATGTAAATATAACTGCTGAATTTCACTGGTTTTGTACAAGTGGAATCTGAGTCTAACTATAACGTCCCTATAATCTTTGTTTTTTTCAGCAAGTTTCTAGTTTTTTTATGTTAAGAAAGATGCCTATCACAATGGATGGCGGGAGGTTGGAAGCAGGGACTAGCCTGGCATTCTGCTGCCCTTACCCAAGCTTGCTGGTCCTGCCTTCCCTCCTTCCTGCCAGCCATTGTCCAAGTCCATGCCCCTTCTCCCTCATTACAGCCCTGTGTGGCTGTTGTTCTGCCACTGGCCTTCCCGCCTTCTCTGAACAGTTAGCCTACTACCCCATCCACTTCCTCCCTATCTTCTATTGTCTGAATCCATGCACTAACCTCCTCCCTCCTGCCATGCATAGTCTGATGTTCTGCCACTGCCCTCCATTTAGCATGATGTCCCAGTCCACTCCTCCTGCCCTCCATTGCCCAATTCTATGCCCCTTAATTGTCCTCCTGCTTACCCTCTGTACTTAGCTTGCTGCCCCTACTCTCCTTCCCCCTGCCCTCCGATGTTTGCGTGCATGCCCGTGCTCCATCCTTTTTGCCCACCATGTTCCATGGACCTGTCCCTCCTATCTACTCAGAGTGTTCTGTTGAGCTGCCACTCCCCTCCCACCTACCTAGCATTGTCAGATGACTGTAACCTGTCCCTGTCACCGTCACCCTGCCTGTCCATGTTCCATGCCCCTATCCCCTTCCTCCTGTTCTCTATGGTCCATTTTACTGCCACACCCTCTGTCCTACCTGGTCTGTTGTGCTGCAACTAATCCTCCTGCCTGTCTTGCATGATCTGTTGTGAGGCCCCTTCCACTTAACTGCCTTGTCTTTGTCCAGCTCCTACCCCTCCCTTTTATCCTCCATGGTCCTTTGTCCATGCCCCTACCCCCTCCTTCTTGCCCATCATGGCCATTGTGCTGCCACTAACATTCATGCTTGCCATGCATGGTGTTCTTTGCTGTCACTGCCCCTCCCATCTTCCCTGTGTGGTCAGCTAGCTGCCCCAGACCCCCTCCCACCTTACTTCCATGGTCTGTGTGTATCCCATTATTGTCTCACTGCTGCCCTCCATTGTGGTGTTGTGCTTCTAGTGCCCATCCTGCCTGCCCTCCATGGTTTACTTGCTACTCCTGCCCTGCCCCCTTGCTCCCTACCCACTGTTTTCCATGTGCAACCCCTATTCCCTCCCTTCTGGCTTGTCTGTTCCATTGCAATGCCTCTAATCCCTCCCTCCTGCCCTTTATGGTCCATTATGCTGCAGCTTTCTCTCCTGTCTGTCCATTATGGTCAGCTTGCTGCAATTGCCTTTTTCCCCTCAGTTCTCCAAGTGCATGGTCCTGTACCCTCCCTATTGCTTTCCATGGATTGTTGTGCTGCACTGCCGTTCCACATGCCCTGTGTGGTGTATTGTGCAGCTGCAAACCCTGATGCCTCCCCTGTAAGTTCAGTTTGGTGCACTTGTCCATGTCTATCCTGTCCTCTATTATCCGAGTCCATATCCCTACCCCAATTACTCCTGCCTTCCATGATCCAATGTTGAAATAAAACTGGGGAATTGATTTTCCCCATTGACTCACATTGAAAAAAAGGAAATTGTAGACAGGAGACCGACAAAATAAAGCCCATTTGGGCTAAAAACACTGGGTGTTTCTTGGCTGAATCGGGTCTGTTGGCATGTATGGTTGTACTACCAGTGCCTCTTCCTTCTGCCCACACTGGTCTATTATATTGCCACAACCTCTCTTGCCTGTCCTACATTGTTGGTTTGTTGCTCTGCCACCCTTTCCACTGCCCTCCATAGTCTGTTGTGCTGCCACTGCCCTTCCTCCTGCCCAGTGTGGTCAAATTGTTGCCTCTGCACCCTCCTACCTACCTTCAGTTTTCTGAGTCTGTGCCCCTGACCTCTGCCTCACAACAGTATTCTAATGAACAACTGGATTGCTAACATTCTATATTTATTACAAAAGTGTGGCACAACTGATGTCATCTTGATGTAATCAAAACTGTAATACCTCAAGTATTTCCTTTAGAAATTATAGAAATGCGTGGCTCTTATTTGCATCGAAATAATGCTTAGTGCTCTAAAAAAATAAATGAGGACACATTTTCTAAGTTCTCAAATAGCGAAAAAGCACTTTAAAATTATTTGTTATCTTTATGTTTTTTCATCCAGTTGACCACTTGATTAAATGTTGCACTTAGGGGAGAGGATGTGGTGTTACTTCCAGAGCTGCTGACTTTGCAACTGGGGAACCAGGTTGGAGTTTCTGCTTCGGCTCGACATCCTACAACTAGGGCTGGGCGTAGTTTGCGAAGTAGCGCTACGTAAAGCTACGCAAAGTGCACTTCGCACTACCCGAGCAACGCATAGCACTACGCGAACTACGTAGTACCCTTTTCGCACTGTGCAAGATGCCGTTTTCAATGATTGCATGAAAAAAGTCTCGCCGGGATGTCATTTTGCTTGCTCACGATCGCAAACTTGATGTTGAGGACTGCGAGGAAGCACAAAATGACCGCTGCACTACGCTACCCTACGCATGTTTGCACTGTGCTACGTGCAGTTCTCGTAGTGCAAAGTAGCGCAAACTTCACAAACTACATGAGCGTAGAGTAGTGCTTTGCCCAGGGTTACCTACAACCAAAATGAATTTGTCCTTGTGTGATTTAACCAATGCTCATGTAAAGCACTCCAATGCCTGACCAGTCTGCACTATATAAAACTTTAAAAAAAAAAAAGTGTTTCCCACACTTCAGTCATTAAGCTATGCTTTGGCTACATTTGGGTGATATTTGTGCTACATTTGGGCTCCTTTTTCTCTGGTGGCCATCTTGAGAGACTTCAATTAAATTCAATAAACTTTATTCTATCTGATTTAGAAACATAGATCATAAAAGTGTATACAAAAATCAGTAAATCCTCTTTCTTAATATAGTACACAAGGTAAAAACTGGTGCTACAAAGCCCAGCTCAGAGTAACTTCAGTTTTAACAGAATAGTAAACTTCAATGTTTCGCAAGATCAATCTCAAGTACTTCATGCAAAATACACAATAAGGGTTCAAAGTAAGATGCAACGCTCCAATACCTGACCAGTCGGCACTATAAAAAACTGCTAAAAAGAATAATAATATGTGTTGTGCACACTTCTGTCATTGGGCTATACGTGGGCTACATCTGGTTGATATTTGTGTTACATTTGGGTTCTTTTTTCTCTGGTGGCCATCGTGGGAGACTTATTTGTTATGAAGTTTCCTAATTTCCTCATTTACAGCAGTCTCCTCAGTAAGAAATGCATTCAGTTTTTTACTTTGATTCCATCAATAAGGCATTCTGATGTGTCACACATTGTCCATAGATTCAGAATGTTAGCACTCTATTTGCTAATTGGATCACTCAATAGACCACTGTAGTAAATCTACTGCTCACCAGGGAGTTAACTGGAAGTCTGGTGCTGGTATTGAAAATGCATGTTTCAGTCTGAATGAAATAGTAAAGGATTTGAGAAGTCACTCAAAATGTGTCCTCTTTCTGCAGCACTAATCATAATTTCTATGACAAAATGAACCCCCTCATTTTGTTCCTTTTTAAATTAAATGTTTTAAGTATTACCAGTTTATTCTAATGATGATCGCTTCAGGTGTGCCATACTTTTGTCATAAGTAGGACTTGCAGCACTCTAGTTGTTCTGTAGAACACTCTGGGAAGCTGCTGTAGAACACAAAGGAACCAAATGACAGTCTTTGCCCATGTTGGATGTACATGTTTTACTGAGACTGTCATACTTCATTCTCACATTACTGAGAAAGATAATGTGAATTTACACAAAATATGCTCTCATTTTAGCTTTGGGAGCACCTTCCAAACCTCTACGAGAGAAGCATGAGAAAATAGTTTTCTCTCAAACATGATTCATGATATCCCAGCAGAAGGCTTTTTCACAGGGTAAAATGTATATGTTCTCCTTTTGATGACCCTCAAAGCCTTCCATTCACTACAATGCATTTTAATGGGGTGCTATCATGTATATTGGTCCCAAGATGGCTGCCAGCACTTTTTGGACGAAGTGCTGACAGGCAATCAGATCTCACGATGAGATGTGTGGTTAGGCTCTGCCCAGATATTTACATTTATTTTTCCTTTAATATTTAGAAAACTACTGAACAGATTTACACCATTAAAATCAAACAGTGCACTCTGGACCGAGAGCTACCTTTCTGACAAATTTGGTGTAAATACGTTCAAAAGTATCTCATGGAAATTAACATGGAGAAAACACGTTTTGGGACCCCCCTTTTTATCGGCCCCCACTTGACGAATCACCACGAAACTTTCAAGACAGGAGCCGACTGGAACGCCACATTACTTTTGAACAATTTGCGAAGATTCGTCAAATG
Source organism: Lissotriton helveticus (assembly GCF_964261635.1). Lineage (NCBI taxonomy): Eukaryota > Metazoa > Chordata > Amphibia > Caudata > Salamandridae > Lissotriton > Lissotriton helveticus. Next base: position 200,376,515 of record NC_136060.1, read on the forward strand.
GCATCAAAGATATTGGCAAAAGGAAAAATGCTTTTTGAATAGAAAAAGGTCTGAACTATAACTACCTACTGATGCCCTAGATGTCACCCACAAAGCACTAAATAGTACTCACAACACTAATATATCCATACTCTTTTATGACCTTGCTTGTAGAGACATATACATGTGTATGGAAATCAGGAACATACAATGTATACATATGTAACACTGTGATACTTTATTCACCCAAACCAGTTTTGAAGTCACTTAGATATGAGGCCCAATTTTATAATGCATTGGCAACAAAAAGCATCCACATGCATCTTGACTTTAATATTGTGTCCACGCTGAGCTCAGTGATTACACACACAGCACCAGTTTGCACCACTTACAACAGCACTAGACTGCATGAACAGCAGTTGCCACAGCACCAGAATGCATACTCACCACCAGATTGCACCCACAGCACTGAATTTCACTTACTATAACATTTGACTGCACACACTGCAGTTGCTGCAACACTAGATTGCATGCACAGCCCCAGCTACAGCACCAGATTGTCCCCAGAGCACCAGTTTTCACTTACTACAGCACCAGACTGCATGAATAGTAGTTTCCACAGCACTCAATTACACCCACAGTACTAGCTGCAACTCCCGATTTCATCCTCAGCACCAAGTTGCACCTCAGCACCATATTGCACTTGCCATAGCACCGGACTGCATGCACAACAGTTGCCACAGCACTAGATTGTACACACAGTAGCTGCCACAGAAATAGGCATCACACACAACACTAGCTACAGCACCAGATTGCAACCTCAGCACCACATTGCACCAGCAACACTTGCCACAACAGCAGATTGCACACAAAGCAATTGCCAAAGCAATATGTAGCACACACAGCTGTTGCCACAGCACTAGGTGGCACCCTCCGCACCCGATTGAGCCCACATCACTTGTCACTGCACCAGATTTCACCCACAATACTAAATTTTACTTGCCACAGCACCGGATTAGACACATAGAAGTTGCCACAGAACTAGATTGCACCCGAAACACTTGCCACAACACCATCTATACACCCACCTCACTTGCCTTGGCACTGGATGGCCATCACATCACTAAGCATAATCCCACATCACTTGGTATAACCCCACAACACCAGATATAACCCCATGGCAAAAGATATACCCCACTGCACCAAATAAAGAGTCACAGCACTTTATATAACTCCACTGCACAAGAAATAGATCCAGTGCACCAGATATAAACCCATGGCACTAGATAAAGATCCAGAGCACTAGAAAAAACTCCATAGCAACAGATATAACACCATAGCACAGGTGTTTCCAACAGGTCGATCACAAGCTACCAGTAGCTCCAAGACACCTTCAGAGTAGCTCGCAGCCTTGAGTTCATTTTTAAATAAGCACAGGGTCACATTTTCCTTTTAAAGTTAAGGGAAGGCATTATCATCACGCTGCAGATAGCAGGGCCTCAAAATGAGCCATGCTCAGTCTGATTAAAGACCCAGAACAGGGCTGGAACACAGAGGTGAACAAATGAAGCAGGGAGGTATTTAACTCCTAACTAAAAGTCCTCTGTCTAGTGGGCACATTTACAAACAGCAGGCATCTTCCTCCTAGTGGCCAGTAAGCACTGTGCCATATGTATAAGTGAAAAATACTCCTTGTAATGGTGACACAAGTACATTCGACACAGACTCTCAGTCACCCATATACATATGCACGTATCTCCCATTCATATGCACGTATTTTCATACAGCCCCAAAGGCCACATTCTCATTGACACATATGGCAGCCCTGTCATAGCACCTCTAGTCAAAGTATTTTGTTGAAGCCATGATATTTGGCTCTATGGACATTAGGCTTAAAGTCAATGAATCTTGTTGTGGGGGTGGCATGAGTGCTTTATCCTTCAGTCACTCACAATGATTTTTACTGATGAGGAGTAGCTCTCATTTCTGAAAAGTTGGAGAACCCTGCCATAGGACAAGATATAAACCCACAGAAACAGATTGCACCCACATTTCCTACATCCATGCCATTGATTTTCTCCCTTTATGTCTTTTCTTCCTCCACCCCTGCCATCTCTTTCCCTCTTTTATGTGTTCCATTTCTCTACCCCTGCCATCTCATTTCTATTGCATTTTATGTATTTTCCCGCATATCTCTAATCTCTTTCCCATTGTATGTATTTTCTTCCAAATGTCAAGCTGTGTGTCGTCTCTTTTCCCCATTATGTGTTTTTTTCCTCCATTTATTTTTGTTACATGATCCAGGTCCACCATTTTCCTACCTTTTGGGTGGTAAGGAAGTGCAGCGGCTGTCATACACTCTCGAGCATATATGGTAAATTGCAGAGGCATGCAAAGCAGTGAAGCTTACCTGCCACTGCCCATGCGCGGCACTGACTTTGTGGTCCGCAAAGATGTCATCTCAATATAGGCAGCTTGATCTTGACATTTTCTTGAAGGTCAAGTGAAAAATCCAGGGGGAGCAAGCACTCCCCATTACCCCCCGTGGATGAATGTGGTGGGGTATGCCCAGCATGGGCATGCCAATGCCCCACCTCCAAAAATAGGCTAAGTCTTTCTGTCCAAACTGGGGGCAGATATGGGCAACATCCCCATATCTTCCCCCCTGGGGGCAGAAAGCCCACTAGGCATCGTAACTCTTTTTTTTTGTTGTTTAGGGGTAGGGGCTGCCAAGAATGGGCATGTCAATGCCCCCACCCCCACAGAAAAAAAAATAGGCAAAGTCTTTTGCCCCCAGGGGGCAGATATATGCAACAGCTCCAGATTGGCCCACTAGACACCAGGGACTATTGTTTTCTTGATGTAGGGGTGAAGCTGCACAGAATGGGCATGCCGATGCCCCCCCAACAAATGGGCAGAGCCTTTCTGGCCCCTCCTGAGGGCAGATATGGGCAACAACTAAACACCAGGATATGTTTGTCAGGGAGCAGCCCCTCAGGGAAGAGTTGCTACCCTTTTTTAGCACACATTTTGGCTGTTTCTGTCCCACTTGGGGGCAGAGCAGCGATATTTATAGGCTTGAAAACCACTAGATACCAGAGAAAAAGTCTGTGTGAATATGAGCTGGAGTTCGGCTGACAATCTGCGTGCATTGGGGTTTGGCTGGCTGTGTGTGTGTGTGTGCTGGCATTTTGCTGGCAGTGTGTGGACTTACGCTTGACTGGCAGTGTGTGTGGACTAGCGCTTAACTGGTGGTGTGCATGAACTGATGCTTTGCTGACGGTGTGCGTGGACTGTCTCTTGGCTGGAGGTGTGGTTTGCGTGGATCCCCCAGAATTTTCTTACCCAGAATTCCCTCAAATATAGCTACAATTTCTCATTATCCTCACATGTCTGTATGGGATCACCTAGGTGCCACAAATTTCCTAACACTCATCATTCTCCTCAGTCTCCCCATAAAAGCGATACCCCACTTGTGTGAGTGCCCAAAGCAGAGTCACCCTAAAACGTATTAAAAAAACCTGCCCATTAGGACCCTCTTTGGTTCCTCCTCAAATCTACACCTGTTTGTCCCTTCCCTGTCGCTGGCACTTGCCCCATCCGCAATAGTGAGGTATAATTTTTATTGGGAAACCGAGGGGAACACTGGCTGGTGGAAAATGTGTGCTGGTGCGGTGATCCCACAACTTTCCCACATAGAAATGTGAGAAAAATGTGACTTTTTAGCTTAGTGTGAGGTTTGCAGGGAATTCTGGGTTAAGACAACATTGGGGCAACCCACAGCTCTCTGGACTCCCCCGGGGTGTCTAGTTTTCAGAACATTCTGGGTGTGGTAGGTTTCTCTAGATACCTGCTGAGCCCAGGATCAAAAACGCAGGTGACCCCTTCAAAACCAGATTGTTTAATGCTGGATAATTTATATGTGTCCACAATTTGTTTTGGACCCCAGCACTTGGTACACCCACATAAGTGAGGTAGCATTTTTATCGGGAGATCTGGGGGAACACTGGCTGGATGGAAGTTTGTGGCTCCCTAAAGATTCTAGAACTGCCCATCCCAGAAATGTGAAAAAAAAGGTTTGATCAAAATTCAAGTTTGCAAGAAATTCTGGGTAAAAAGCATCGTGAGAACCACACAAGTCAGTCCACCCTGGATAGCCTAGGTTCCCAGTTTACACAAATGTACAGGTTGTCTAGATTTCCCTAGCTGTCAACTAAGCTAAGGTCCAAAACCTAGAGCCACCCACATTTGAAAAATAGGGTCTGTTTTTGGTGGAAAAAAGCGCAGCGTCCATGTTGCTTTTTGGGCTGTTTCCTGTTGCGGGCAATAGGTCTACCGACACAATTGAGGTTGCATTTTTATCAGGAGTTCTGAGGGAACACTGATCTGGGAGAAAATTGGGTGGTAGGAAATGTGTGCCAGCCCAGTGATGCCACAACTTTCCCTCACAGAAATGTGAAAAAATGTGATTTGTTTAGCTAAATTTGAGGTTTACATGGGGATTCTGGGTCAGAAAATGTTGGGGGATCCATACAGGCCACACATCCTTGGACTCTCCTGAGAATCTTGCTTTCATAAAGTCTAGGTTTGGTAGGTTTCCCTGGATGGCCGCCAAGCCCAGGCCCAAAAACGCAACCTGAGTTTTTGGTCCCAGGCTCAGCAGCTATCTAGGTAAGGCAACCAAACCCAGACATTTCTGAAAATTAGACATCCGGGGAAGTTAGGGAGGTGTGGCTTGCGTGTATCCCCCGACATTTTCTTTCCCAAAATCACACATTTTCATCTCATTTCTGTGTGAGATAACTGCACCAGCACAAATTTCCTACCACACAGCATTCCCCTCGGTCTCTTGATAAAAATGATATCTCACTTGTGTGAGGGAGCCAAGTTCCTGCAACGGAGATTGAGGGAGCACCAAAGCGTGTTCAAAAGCACAGGTTTTTTATACATTTTTAGGCTGACTCTGCTTTGGGCACCTACACAAGTGAGGTATCATTTGTATTGGGAGACGTTGAGAATGATGTGTGGTAGGAAGTTTGTAACTTCCTTCAGAGTCCAGAACTTTTCATCACTTAAAGGTGAGGAAAATGTGTTTTTATATACATTTGTAAGGTTTGCAAGAGATTCTGGGAAGCAGAACCTGATGAGAGCAACACAAGTCACCCCATCCTGGATTCCCCGGGGTGTCTTGTTTTAAAACAAGTGCAGATATGCAATGTTTATCTAGGTGTCAGCTGAGCTAGGGCCCAAAATACCCAGCCAGTCACATCTAAAAAAACAGGGTCATTTCTCAAAGGAAAATGTGATGCCTCCATGTTGCTTTTTGAGCCATTTCCAGTCACAGGCACTAGGCCTTCCCACACAATGCGAATGGAAGGAAGTTTGTGGTTTCCCTCAGATTTCATAACTTTATATCACAGAAATGTGAAGAAAATGTGTTCTTACACACATTTTGAGCTTTGCAAGGGATGCTGGGTATCAGAACCTGGTGAGAGCCACACAAGTCATCCCATCCTGCATTTAACTAGGTATCTAGTTTTCAAACAGAATGCCAGAACACCCAATACTTCACTAGTCCTCTGTCCTTTCAGATCATAGGACTGGTTAACACACTGTGGCCAGTTTCCAGACAAGACAAATGAGCAAGTCAAGAGTATACTGTCTATTGTTGGTTACAGTTGATCTGACTAGACCTACTATACAAACCAGCTTGTTATCCAGAAGACGAGGTTTACTTCGTCAACTAATCAGCGGAATACACACAGAATGAGCCCTTAGGAAGTCTGCTGTTATGGTTACAGCAACAGATGAAACATGTGTCGGCAAATGGCAGGTCCGAAAACATGAGAGCAATTGGATGTTTGACACCTAATAAAGAACTTTTTTTACCACGACCTCAACATCAGAATTCTTTGAGTGCTCAGAGATCTCTTATGATTCGTTTTCAAAAATATACAAATTTGCTAGGTTTCTCTATATGCCAGCTGGGCTAAGTCCCAAATCCACAGCTAGGCACATTGCAAAAAACTGTCATTTTTCAGTTGAAAATTTGATGTGTCCACGTTGCATATTGGGCCATTTTCTGTCGCAGGTACTAGGCCTACCCACACAAGTGAGGTACCATATGTATCAGGAGAATTGGGTAAATGCTTGGTTGGCAGATGTTATTGGCTCCACACAGATTCAGAAATGTGAGGAACATATGTTTTTTGACATCAATCACCCATCCTGAATTCCCCTGGGTGTCTTGTTTTAAAAAATGTGCAGGTTTGCTAGGTTTCTCTAGATGCTGAATGAGCTGAGGTTCAGCTAAACAAATTGCAAAAAAGGGGTCAGTTTTCAGAGGAAAAATGTGATCTCTCCATGTTGCATTTTAGGCCATTTTCTGTTGCGGGCACTAGGCCTACCCACACAGGTGAAGTACCATGTTTATCAGGAGACATGGGGAAATGGCGGGGGGGGGCGGTGGAAGTTTATGGCTTTCTTAAGATTCCAAAACTTTCTATCACAGAAATGGGAGGAAAATGTTTTTTGTTGGAAAAATTTTGAGGTTTGCAAGAGATCTGGGTAAAACAACCTGGTGCGAGGCACACAAGTCACACTAGCCTGGATATCACTGGTTGTCTAGTTTTAAAAAATGTACTGTTTTGCTAGGTTTCCCTAGGTGCTGGCTGAGCTAGGGCTCAAAATCCACAACTAGACACATTGTAAAAAAATAGCCAGTTTTCAGTGGAAAAAGTTGATGTGTCACGGGCACTAAGCCTATCAACACAAGTGAAGCACCATTTTTATCAGGAGACATGGGGAAATGCCTGGGGGCAAACGTTTGTGGCTCTCCACATATTCCAGAAATTGCTATCACAGAAATGTGAGGAAAACATGTTTTTAGACACAATATGAGGTTTGCAAGCAATTCTGGGTAGCAGAACCTGATGAGAGCCAGACAACTTACCCCATTCTGGATGCCTCTGGGTGTCTAGTTTTCAAAGATGTATATGTAGGCTAGGTTGCCCTAGCTGCAGGCTGAGCTAGGTGCCAAAATCCACAGATAAGCAAATTGCAAAAAAAAGGTCAGTATTTAGTGGAAAAATGTGATGTGTCCATGTTGCATTTTGGGACATTTCCTGTTGCGGGCACTAGGCCTTCCCACATAAGTAAGGTTTCATTTGTATCTGGACACTTAGGGAAACACAGAATACTAAAACAAGTGTATGGGTACCCACAGTTTCAGAGATGTGCAAATACCACTGGACCTAAATTTTATATATTGTGCCCATTTTGGAGATACATAGGTGTCCTTGATACATTTTTGTCACTCTTTATATTTTACCAAATGAATTGCAGCATACCTGTAAGGTGCAGCTCAGTTGTTGGCTCTGGGTTCCTTGGGTTCTTGGTGAACCTACAAGCCCTGCATATTCCCACAACCAAAAGATTCCAACGGATGTAAAGTTATATTGCTTTTGAAAAGCTGCCATAGTTAGAAGTTACAGATGAAAATATAGACACTGTTGGCTGTTTTTTTCACTCAATTTTAATATTTTTGTAATTTCTACTGTTACTTTCTATAGGATCTGCACAAATAACCCCTTTCTGAATTCAGAATTGTGTCTATTTTCCAGAAATGTATAGTTGTCTGGGCTCCATAGTTGGTTTTCACACCCATTTCTACCACTAACTGGAAGGAGGTTGAAAGCACAAACAATAGGAAAAATGGGCTATGTCCCAGTAAATCGCCAAAACTGTTTTGCAAAAATTGGTTTTCTGACAAAAGTCTACCTGTTCCTAAAAGCTGGGAAGATGAGGATTTTAGCACTGCAAAACCTTCATTGATGCCTTTTTCAGAGAAAAAACAGATGCTTTCTTCTGTAGCACTTTTTCCCCAGACCCCCAAAATGTAGCTGTATTTTGGCTAATGTCTTGGTTCACTGCAGAACTATCTATAAACCCTGGGTACTTTTAGAATCCCCAGAATGTTAGTAAAAAAAGGCACAAATTTGCTATGGGAACCATATGTCGACAAAATGTTATGGTGGCCCAAGTGCAAAAAAAAAACAAATAGCCAAAAAAAGGCTTAGCACGGGGGGAAAACATTTTTACTATGTTTTAGGGAGAAAGCAAAAGCACTTTACCACAGTCCTAATGCCAACAAAAACGAGTTCAGCAATTCAGAGGAGTGAAGGCAAAATGTCTGGGGAAACACTGGGGCAGATGTATCAAAATACCTATTTGCGATTCTCAAATAGCGATTTTTTGAGAATCACTATTTGAGAATTGCAAAATGGTATGTATCTAAAAAATCACAATTTTTTAGTGATTTCTTATTATTCCTTATTTGCGAATAGCAAATTGCGAATTCGCAATTTAGGAGTAATTTCCCATTCATTTCTATGGGCCAGGAGGCCCATAGGAATGAATGGGAAGTTATTCTCAATTTGCGATTCGCAATTTCAGAATCGCAAATTAAGAATAATTTCAAGGGTGCAAGGGTTTCATAAGTCAACCTGATGCACCCCTGAAATTCACATGTGTGAGCATATGGCGCACATACATGCCCTAAGGGCATGTATGTGCGCCACATGGCACTATCACAAATGCAAAAAAGTGCTTTTGTGAAAGAAATCGCAAATTACCACCAACTTCAAGTTGGTGGTAATTGCGATTTCTTAATGAGAAATCGCAGAACTTGGGTGCTTCATACATTGCATTTAAGGAATTGCAAAATGTGCGATTCCTTAAATGCAATTGCAAAATAAGGAATCGCAAATTTGCGATTCCTTATTTTGCACTCAAATTTGCTACATACATGCCATTTAGCGAAAATGAGTTCGCAAACACCGAAATTCTGTGAATTTCGGCATTTGCGAACCCATTTGAGATTCATACATCTGGCCCACTATGCCTAGAATGTCAGGTATAATAGACCACAATAGGTCTTGGACAACAGACAGCTAAACAGTGTCTGTAGGTAAGACCTATAAAGTGAAAGGTATTGTACAGAACAATTTATACTGCATACAAGGGAGAGGCTGTCATAATAGCCACTGCTCTTACCAGAGATTCCTGCATGACCCCTTGGGTACACCATGACTTTTCTCCCCTTAAAAAGTTAATTGGAGCTGTAGGGTACACATTTAAGTCTAAGGGTTGAACGCTTATTGTCCTAACAAGCATATTTTGTGGATATGCTCATGTTCAGATTAAGAACCAAAACTATGAGTTCTATGTAGGCCCACGGTGGCAAAATCATGCCAGATTTTTAGGATATTCAAAGTAGATAAATTTACACACAATTGTGAATGGCACTTTTTAACTCATTCTAGTTTTTCTGAAATTCCTGCTGGATTCAGCACACATAGAAGATACACTGATAATCCCAGACCTAGACTATCTGACTACCACAAGTAAAATTGAGAACCTACATAGCACAGTAAACCAAATGATACATTTCTAAAGTGTCCCCACAATTCAAGACCCAGTTATTAATTAAACTAATTTAAGCTTCAAAATGCAACTACTCAGTCTCCTTTCACAGATCTCTTCAGTACCTACGTGGACATGTGCAATACTTATATAGAGAACAGCTTTACCTAGTAATTTCCTTGGTGTTAACCAGATGGTTACCCCTTTTGGAGTTATATTCAACAAAATATGGTCCCATCAGATTATTAGATAAATTACTCAAGCAGTATTTACTCTTCTGACACCAATCACAATTTGTTATTAGAAGACTGGGGAAGTAGGTTTCTTTGATGACCAAAAACATTTTACACAATTGAAGAGACACTGGTGGAGGTATATATAAATGAAATCTTTCAGTTGCCACACTTTGCAGTGCAGACTGGGAGAGGCCCTACTTGTAAAGACATGTAAATACAAGGATAGTGTTTTAGGCACACAATGTGTAGCATGTTCGATGCATGATTTTCATACACAGTGGGTTTTCATTAATGTGGCACTTGACCATGTCACTGTCAGCCTTTGTATGCAGAGCTGGTAGCTGAATCGAACAAAGTGCTCTCATCAAACATGAGGAATCTCTCTGCTAGCCCCAGAGAGCGCAATGCAGCCGTAAATCCAAAATATCTTTAAAACAGGGGCTTAAAACCTTAGTGGGGCCTTGCAAAGTGACTGGAGGGGCCCTCCACATACACAGCCATTCCTAACACAGCTGCTAAATCCTATATATTAATACCACAGACAACTAATCGAACATAAATTGTTACCATTTATTGCAGGATATGGCATCCTGGTGCTAATTACTACTCAGTGAAAAAATAATGATGTGGTAATAAATAAGCATCTGTTATTCAGCGCCAAGATACCATGGGTGAACGTGCTCTTTACAAATACACATGTTATGTTATGTTATTTGGGCTGTGAATGACTGTCCCTGGGTCAAGGCTCATCATCTACACCTAGGGTAGAGATGAGCCTGATCACCACAGAAATCTCCCCACCATGCACCCTGGACTCTTTTCCCCCGCTGGCCTTGCAAGATCTCGAGCTACTGCTAGCCAAGACCAAGTCTGGTTCCCCTCTGGATACCTGCCCACTGAAAGTCATCAAGCAGTGTACGGAGACCCTCTTACCACCGCTGCTAGAGGTAATGAATCTAGCCATCAGAGATGGTATTTTCCCTGTAGAGTGGAAGAAGGCGGTAGTAAAACCCCTGTTGAAAAAGGCCTCTCTGGATCCGGGGGTCCTAAAAAACTTCCGGCCTATCTCCCTACTCCCTGCCCCAGCGAAGATGCTTGAGACACATCTTAACAAGCATCTCGCTGTCTTTGTGGAAAGTTCGGGATGCTTAGACTCCTCCCAGCATGGATTCAGGAGAGAATTCAGCACCGAGTCAGCCCTCACCCTCGTGCTCGACAAGATCCGCACGACAGTAGATGAGGGCCAGACCTCTCTCCTGGTCCTGCTAGATCTAACTGCGGCTTTCGATACCCTCTCCCCCTCAGTACTTACATCGCGGCTGAGGGAGGTGGGGGTGAAGAACGCAGCTCTGGATCTTTTGACCTCTTTCCTCACGGGGAGGGAACAAAGAGTCAAGCTTGGGGAGTTCCTATCTCCATCCCGACCTGTGCTATGTGGGGTTCCTCAAGGGTCAGCACTTAGCCCGACCCTTTTTAATATCTATGTTACCCCACTAGCCAAATTAATAAGATCGTTCGGGATGGAGGTAGTCTCTTACGCAGACGACACTCAAATCCTCGTCTCTTTTCCCCATTCAGATGAACTAATCGCCTCCAAGTTTAGATCGTGTATGGAGGCGGTTGGTCAATGGATGATCCAGAACTCTCTGAAACTGAATGGGGAGAAGACGGAGGTGATGGTGTTTGGGGGGAAAGAAAACATCTGGTCAGCCAATTGGTGGCCCGACTCACTTGGAACATGCCCTTCCCCCACATCTTCTGCTAAGAATCTCGGGGTGCTAATAGACCCTGCCCTTGACTTAGGCAGCCAGGTGAGCAGAACCATTTCCACCTGTTGGGGCCTGATTCACACCCTACGAAGGATCAGGAAATATCTCTCTTTCCAGGCAAGAAAACAAATAGCTGTTGCTCTCATCGGCTCGCGTCTGGACTACTGTAATGCGCTGTATGCTGGACTTAACAAAGGACAGCTGCAGCGCTTACAGGTAGTCCAAAACGCCATAGCCAGATTTGTCCTGGACATTCCCAGACGCTCCTCGGCCACTGCAGCCAGGAAAACGCTGCACTGGCTGCCGGTAGAACACCGAATCCGGTTTAAAGTTCTATGTATGACCTACAGAGCCATCACCAAAAAGAGCGACACTGGAATAGGATCCATCATCTCCCACTATGTCCCCCGAAGGAACTTGCGTTCCTCTGGGAAACTGCTTCTGGCAGCCCCCCGTGTACGAAGAGCCAAATGGGGTGGCAGAGCCTTCTCCACTCTTGCTCCTAAGTGGTGGAATGAACTTCCTCCGGATCTGAGATCTCTCCCGTCCTTACAGAACTTCCGTACTGCTTTAAAAACCCTTCTCTTTCAGCAAGCATATGTGTAGGGCTTCATGTCTTTTTCCTGATCATTCTCTGATCATTTTTGCTAGGCGCCTTGATACCTGCGGGTTATTGTTTTGCGCTCTATAAATCTCTTTTCTTTCTTTCTTTCTTTCTTTCAAGAATGAATGTTAATTAGCTGTGAATGATTGGCCAGAAAAGGTGCTGCCTCAGAAATAAATGCTGCTGTGGCAATAATGATTGAGCAAAATAAGCATCCCTGTACCATGTTAACTTAATCCACTTCAGTTCCCACATTGGGGCCGATTCTGATCCTGGATTTTTATTTTCCATACAAATAGGATTTGTATTTTCTTCCATACAAATTGTAAAAGTCCCTTCCAACCCGTGTAGTACGATTCGTACGGGAAAAATACATACAGATCGGCTCGATCCTTACAAATTGGATCGGGAAAAGCTGTACAACACGGACTTGTAAAAAAGACCATACAATTTGTAAAAAGGCTGTCCAACCCGTCAAGTACGATTCGTACCGGGTTGTCAGCATTCGATTTGTATGGAAAATGGCCTGTATACGGGGAATGACTCGTACCGGGGAATGAAGCGAACCCCTATACGCCTCGTACCCTGATATGACTCGTTCTGGGGGTACGACTCATACCGGGGTACGGGGCGTATAGCGGTATGAGGCATACAGGGGTCCCCCCACATGCGAGGCGTGTGTATGGTGCGTACCCCAACATCGCGCATGTACGCAAAGTACGTATGCGATTTTTGGGGTACTGGTCGTGTACGCACCGTACAAGCACCGTACCCCAAAATTGCGTATGTACGCACCGTACCCCAAAATCGCGTTTTTGGGGTACGGTGCGTATGTACGTGATTTTGGGGTACGGTGCATACATACGTGATTTTGGGGTACGGTGCGTACATACGTGATTTTGGGGTACAGTGCGTACGTACGCGATTTTGGGGTATGGTGCGTACATACACGATTTTGGGGTACGGTGCTTGTACGGTCCGTACACGACCAGTACCCCTTCATTGCGTATGTATGCACCATACCCCACTTTCCATGCCATCCGTACGCACCGTACATACGCACCGTACCCCTGTATTCATGGGGTGTACGACGCGTACATGAGGGGGTCTGTGTCGTACTGTTTTTGGGGCGTACAAGGTTTTTCCGGCACTTTTTGGCTCTTGTAAAAAAAGAGCTGTATGGAGTGCCGTTTGTATGAATCGTACTTGCCGGGTTGTAAAATGCTGCCGGGAATACATGGGAAAGTCGTGTACAGAGCAATCCGAATCAGAATCACTTGTATATACGAGTTGTATGGTCTTTTTTACAATTTGTATGGAGTGCGTCTATTTGTACGGATCGTACTTCCTAGGTTGTAGGGGCCTCCTTACAAGTACGAGTTGTATGGGGAAAACGCTCCATACCACGATTTGTACAGCGTTTTTCCAGGATCGGAATCGGCCCCATAATGTTGTGAAACATTAGGGTTTCTATAGGTTCTAGGTTTTAAGGCTTAGCTTTCTATTGAATATGGGATTGGATGACGGCATAATTGGACAAATCACAACACTTCAATGGAGATGGCTTCAATTCAAAAACCCTCAAGACATAAAATTACAACGTAAGAATTTGAAGACCTAGTAAAAGCCAATAACCAGCTGGCTGTCAAGTAGACCCCTGCCCACACTTAACTTCCATGGATTCTCCAAACAACATTTACACTTATGCCAGTCAGAAATATTTCCAATAACTCACGGAACAAATGACTTTCCTCACAGATATTGAAGAAAGGATCTATCCCCATTGCTTAAGAATAAAATTGTGAACCAACAAGACCATAACAGCTACAGAACAATCTACAAGGGCCTTGGCAAACTTATGAAGACAGCTAAATTCTGCCAGTTCTCTTAAGTCACCCAAGACTACCAAATATTCTCATACTGGAAAATGATTCTGGACCCAAAAAGGAACTGATTCAGACTGATGGCCCAGGTTTGTAAGATGGGGGACTCTATCACAACAGCAAGAAAGTACCCTGCCCATCAAACATTTGGTCCACCCACCCAATTTTAAGTCCAGCAGAATGCCAGAAATGTCCATAGGATTAACATCTACTCCATTGGTATACACCTTCCTCCATTGGCCTTAGGGAGTATGAGCCATCAGAAATAAGGTATCTGACTGTCTACCCTATTTGAAGAAGACATTTGGATGACTAATCTTTAAGGACTATCACCTCAACTTTTCAACATATAAATAAAACCACTTCTAGACCTCATCAGCAGTTTTGAACACACCTGCGACAACTACATGGATGCTACACGGGTCAATCTGAATTTGAAAACCCTGCGGACATGGTAAAATAAAAATGCAACAGCTATCTCACGGCCATAGGTAAAAGGATGGCAATAAATCACCTCAAATTAAATTCTTCAAAATGTGAACTACTGACCTGCAATTAATTGAAAAGTTATGATTCTGTATCTTTCTGCCAGATGAATTCAGAACCGATACTAAAACTAGCCAAAGAAGTGTAAATTCTTGGAAGATTCTTAATTGCACATACTTTCCAAGAATGCTCAAGCAGACAAGCTGTCTTAATCAACTATCTAAAAAATGTAAACTCCTAGGGACTGATTTAGAGTTTGACAGACAGGTTACTCCATCACAAATGTTACGGATATACCATTCACTGTATTGTAAGTGGATTATGTCCTATGGCATTTATAATATGGTAGATGCAATATTAGTATTATTTGGGGCAGAGTATCCAATCTGCCAAACTCAAAATCAGACTCTTAAACAAATCTTTCCACGTCAGGAATTTCCGAAGAAAATACAAGATACAACATCACTCATTCTCTCTGAACATGATTATGCTAACAGACTAACCAACATCTTTCCACCCTCAACTTTCTTGAGAAGGTTGCAAAGAGTCAAGATTTCAGCTACAAGATAACTTCTAAATGTACATACATAAACCTGCATCTCTCTAGATCTGAAGTCTCTACACTGGCTCTCAACTGCAAAAAAAGGTCCTGTTTCAAGCTACTAAGCAGCACTCACAGAACTATACATGGCACAAGATCAAAATTTCTTTAGTGAAAAACTTACCAACTGCGCCCAACTGTGGGACTTATGTTCCAGGCTGGCACCACCTTTAATAATTACTGTGTACTGGGATAAACATATTGCTGGCACTACTTTCTCTGTTTAGCCTGCAAAACTATGGAATTCTCTACCTTCAAAGATTAGAGTCACTGAGAGTCACCTAGATTTCAGATGAATAGTTAAAACCTGGAAATGTACAATGTGATCCATCAGAATATCAATATGCTCTTATTTTCAAAAACAAGTGTCGTCAGAAATTCTGGCCTCTTCTACTAGAGAGAGATTGCCCACTAGCACTCTCCAAGATCAAGGGAGAACCAAATCTGCACGATCCCTTTCAAACATTCTCGTAATAATATCATGGGAGAATCAGATCCCCCTACACACATGCCACTGAGGTATCAGTTTCAAACAAATACCTAACAGAATGGTCAATGCAAATCAAAGAGATGATCTTCTACCCCACATAACTATGTGACAAATTCAAACAGGTAGTTATCAGGACATTCCGCATAACTGAAAGGACCAAGTACAAAGCTAAAAAGAATGAAAATAATCCTAGCTAACAATGTAACCTAGCAAAGGGTAAACTGTACAATTCTAGTGCTTGTCAAATGAAGAACAAAAGATGCAACAACCAGGCCGGGGTGGTGAACTTCGCTCTGTTTGCGGTGTTTGCAGAGTTTTCTGCACTCCGCACTCGCGGGGCTCACGGAGTTCAGAAAACGCTGCCTCCTGATGTGCAGTGGAGTTTTTTCCCAGCTTGTAAACGGTAAGTTCCCGAGCGCAAACAGTAAGTTTACGAGCGCGAGCGGCCGCTCTGGTAGAATTTCTACCCGAGCGGCAGGAATACCAGCCCAAACTTCAGTTCGCACTGCACTTTGCCACTCGCGGAACTTCGCAGAGATTTTTTTGTAGCTTTGCGGAGTTCCACATAGCAAAACTCTGTAAAAAATGCCCAGGCCTAGCAACAACATGTAACACCTGCCCACAGGTGGCAACTAGTAACCCTTCCTTCTAAAGTTTCTTCATCATGAGATCAAAGACTGTCTCAAAAATCTTCTCCCAATGTTTTCCTAAAACCCTGAACAAAACCTGACCTTCAGCTATTTCTATTAATTGTTCCCGCTCCTTCCTATCAATCAAATTAACTTTTCTTGAGCCTTCATCCGCTGCAAGCCTGTGAGAAAGTGAATCATTAAATGGGGTGGGTGGTTGTCCACCACTAGTAAAAAGGTCACAATCTTGTTAAGTCCAGATGATCTTGCGGTGCAGGAGATACAGAAAATGGGAAATACTTTATGAGGGAGGTGAAACAAGAGTAATATGCTGGCTGAAAAAAAAAAAAATAACATCCTGGAAATAGCAAACACTCCTACGGAATGCAAGATTAAGAAAATCATGTGAAATGTGGGTGGGAACAACATAGTTGCCTTAACACTTTTTCACTTATTATTCAGTGTATTGAGTGTTTTACCTGAAAAGTTAAGAACATGACTACAGGGCCAGAAAGGACATGTTTCAATGAACATTTCTGATATCCTTACAAAACGTAAGCAGTATGGTTTAAAAAGCCCACATCTCTGACCACAGAGCCTCAGTACACATTTTTGTAAACTAAAATAAGGGAAAACGTTGAGAGGGATCAAATTAAAAAAACATTTGCAGTAATAGTATTTCTTGCTTTTTTAGATCCACTTCACAGGGGAACAAATGAAGGAAAGGAGAGGAAAGAGAGAGTAAGAGCTGCTTGTTGAAGTCATGGGGCCCGATTCGAAGAACTAACTTAAGACAAAATCTAAAACTTACTACCATTTTGGTATTCACAGAAGGCACGTACTCATTGATGTGATGAGTAAGTGGCTTCTGTGAATATCAAAATGAGTAAGTTACTCATTTTGAGTAACTTACTAATTTTGGTATTCACAGAAGGCACTTACTCATTGATGAGTAAGTGCCTTCTGTGAATACCAAAATGAGTAAGTGCTTTTTGTGAATACCAAAATGAGTGAGTGCCTTCTGTGAATACCAAAATGCTAGTAAGTTTATGATTTTGTCTTAAGTCAGTTCTGTGAATCGGGCCCATGGTTTTTTGTAAGTGAGGAGGATTGAGACATAAACAGAAAGAGGGAATACAAGGAAAATGAAGAAGGATAGAGGGGGGTTTAGGAATGCAATTGCCAACAGCAGAGCAGAAGTGAGCACTGTAGGGAGTTGGGCAGTGTGAGATGAGTGTGGTGGGGGTCATCATAAATAGAAGAGGGCCCCTATAACGTGGTGAGGCAGATATATCCATGTGATCGGTTAGTTTTATTGCGATTGCACCAAAGATGAGCCAAGGAGAAAACCCAAACTTTTTCCACTGTACGCATTAAGCATGTATTGCAGTACCTCCAGGAATGGTGCACTTCCCCTCCTGGGAAAAACAGTGATGATGTTCAAAGAAAGATGACAAAGAAAAGTAACTCTTCACTGGCAAATTCTGTAAAGTCGTGCTAATGTTTGTGGTTGTTAATGAAACCAATGTGGCCACTTAACAACCACTCTGTCTTGCTTTATGTGGTTTTTATTGAATTTTTTCGCATTTTTAACCTTTTTTTTCACTCCATCCCGAGTCTGCATTTTTATCAGAAACATGTCTGAAAACGTCAATATTTGCAGACAAAGCTTTTTTTTTGTTTTCTGGATCCATTTCACAAGGGAACAAATAAAGGAAAGAAAAGAGAGGGTAAGAGGCATTTGTTGAAGTGATAGTTTTCAGCAAGTGAGGAGGAGCGAGACAGAGACAAAAAGAGAGGGAATAAGAGGAAGAGGAAGAAAGAGGGGGGAGGGCAGCGGCAGAGCAGGAGAAGTGAACACTGTTGTTCAAAGAAAGATGAGAAAACAAAAGTAGCCCTTCACAGGCAAACTTTGTAAAGTGGTGGTAATGTGTTTGTTTGCAAGTAAAACAAATCTTGCTTATTTTTGTATTTTTATCCTTTTTTTCTCTCCATTCTGAGGCTGCACTTTAGAATATAAAAATGTCAGTAAAAGGTGACATGTGCAGCCAAAGTTGTACTTTCTTTTCTGGATCTATTTCACAGGGGAACAAACCAAGGAAAGGGGAAGAAAGCGAGGGTAGGAGACTTTTGTTGAAGTCATTGGGCCCGCCACATTCACAAAGGTAAATTTAGACAAAAGTCTAACTTTGTGACTTTCGGTATTCACAAAGGGCATTTACTACTTTAAATGCCCTTTGTGTATATTTAAAGTTGTAGAGCTCAACTTTTGGTATTCATAAATGGCATTTATGAGTAGTAAATGCCCTTTCTGAATACCAAAAGTCATAATGTTAGACTTTTGTCTAACTTTACCTTTGTGAATAGGGCCCATGGTTTTTAGCAACTGAGCCAAGGATCAAACCTAATGCTGTCAGATCTCCTGGTTGAGAAATCATAGCGCGGTGAGCTGCCACTTTGCAACTGGAAACTGGTGCTCACGTGCAGTATTCCGATACCCTCTGCTCGGTTTTGCGCTACAACTGAAATAATTTAACGGGATAGCGGTGCTTCCGTTAGTGTGCTTAGACACCTAAGTGCTCCCTACTGTGCACGCCAAATTGCAAAGTGAAATTAAGCACTGTTCACAGAGCAGTCACGCAGATATAATGCAAATGTCCTTGTTGGAAAATATTAGCGCGGAGAACTGGTGCTTACTTAAAGCGCTCCAAGGCTTTCCTGTCAGGTTTGCGCTACTACAGCAAAAAAAAGAACACGCAGTGTTGTGGGGGAGCAGTACCACAGGCTGCCACTAGGTTTCCCTAGGAACCTCTTTGGACACCTATGATACTGCATCCAGCAACATAGCTGAGCAAAGGATATGGCCCAGTGGTGAGAGCTACTGAATGGTGAGCTGAGGATCTGTGTTCGAGTCTGCTCTTGGCTCAAAAACTTGTGATAATGGGCTGTTTGTTTAATATCCGCGAGCCCATAGGTGCGCATTTAATGTAAAATAACATAAAAATGTAATGCAGTGATCAGTGAGGACACTGTATTGCAAATTGTGTATAAAGTAAACAAAAAACGAGCAAAACAGCACTGGCCACGGAGAAGTAAGGGGGAGGCATGAAGAGATTAAGGGACATGAAGCAACCAAAGAAGTGTGGTGGGAGGGGTGAACTGGAGGCACGGAAAGATAAAGCTACAGCAAAGCAAAGGACGTGACTGAAGTTTCTTTGCACAAGCAAACAGAACAGGTAATGAGCAAAGAGGCAGGCCAACACAAAAAATTGTTATTTCCAAGTATAAATAACCTGAACAGTAAGAACACATGTAAGAGGGCCACGCCTCCAATCCATCATGGCTGCTCGGAGCTGTTGCTCCGCAGTGAACCTTCTTTTTACCCTCCAGAACAGCGCTTGGTCGCTTCACTCTGCTAACTAAACCACTGATTCTGTAACCGGAAAGCAGGCTGATCCTCTGGAGATAAACGCTGTCCTTCTCCGATCTACCATCACGGAGATAGCTGTGCCGATGACATGTCGACTTCTGCTGGACTAGTTTTTCGCGAGGTAGCCAAGCCACGGGAGCGCAGCACCTTCGCTCTTGAGTGAGCAGTAGCCCACTTAGGATCTACACAGCGGAGGCACTGTGGTAATCCTTCCGGTACGTTGGGGGACACTTACAATGTGGAGTGGACACCACACCGATCCCCTGAGTATCCCACCCGCCATTTTGTATCACACATTGCGAGAGGGAAGATGGTCTGCTGCGGCATCATTAACATCACCGGGAGCATTGGAGTCAAGACAGTGAGCCCTGGAGGCTGGGGCTCCTGTCCATGTCCTCTTTAAGACCTTTTGGACAAAATATATTTACTCGAGTGCCTCTTGTGTATCGCGCCTGACTCCAAAATGGTGCCCACCCTTGATCGTCGGTAGGGGCCAAAACAACTCCCGAGGGTATCCACCCATTTCCAGCTACAGCTACAGCTTAAAGGCCGCAAAATTGAGCTGGATCCGCAACTCCTGTTCTGACCCTGAGGGACAACCTGATTAACACTCTGATTAGTTAGCTAGTCTAGCTCCCTTTATTCCTCCCCTCCACCATGGAATAACACTAACATAACACACGCAGTAGTTTAGTTTGCAACAGAGGGAAGACAGTCACAACAAAACTCGAGTGGAACAGAGGGCAGAAGGGCACAAACAACGAGGGGAAAAGGAAGTGGAACAGAGGGCACAAAGGTACAAAACACGAGTGGAAGAGAGGGCAGCAGAAAGGTACAAAAAAACGAGTGGAACAGAGGGCAGAAGGGCAAATAAAACGAGTGGAACAGAGGGCAGAAGGGCAAAAAAATCGAGAGGAACAGAGGGCAGAAGGGCACCAAAAAACGAGTGGAACAGAGGGCAGAAGGACACAAAAAAACAAGTGGAGAGCATATGCACACCACAGAAATACATAGTAGGCCTCGTTGTTGTAGTGGTCCCTTTTGTTGTGTGGCCTATACTGATTTGCAGAGGGGGCTTGCTGTGTGTATTGGAACAGTAAGCAATAGACTAGAATTCGTCCCTGGGTAGTTACATTTGGCTGAGATTAATTCAATAATTGCACCCTACACTTCAGATATTAATAGGCTGACATAGGGGTTCTGACTAAACTGGGCCTAGTACAGTGGTTATGCTTATGGGGTCACAGTTTGAGTAGGCAAGGAAAGCTCTTTTATTAAACTGAAAAAGTAAGTTCACTTGCATAGATGCTTATGTACTATTAAAATGCAAATCCACACATGTTCCCTAAGGCATGCTACTATATTTTATGAATCAATTGCTATTTCATTTGTGTGCCTGTTTTAAGACCACTTATTGCACACTTACATGATTTTAAGAGAGTTCCCATTTTGTGATCATGTGCTGTAAATACAAACCTTTTTTCCTCCTCTATCCTTCTGCATGCTATCATTCCAAATCCAAATAACTGACTAACCTATCCACTACTTAAAATGTACTTGCATGTTTCACTATACTAATTCAACACTAATCCTCTATGGGTCCCAATGTTTTATGTTTAGAATGTCACGAGCAAACCATGACTCATTTAATTTAAATGTTGATGGAGGCATCCACTCCCACTCTTATGCGTTCCTCCATTCACCTATGCAATTACATCCACACATCCTACCCTTACCCATGCCCCCAGCTATGCACTCACTTAATCTTTGGCCCAACCACCCTTGAACGCACACTTATCCTGCTCAGTTATCCACATGGATCTGCGTAAAGTTGTATGTCCACCCATACCTATTCATCCCTTAACCACCTTCAACCAAGCACATATCCATCCACTCTTAGCTGCGCATTGATCCATCCTCTAACACCCAGCCATATGTTCGCATGTGCATCAAGCTACTTATGTGATTAACACCGATCCACCATAATATGCACATACAGTCATCCAACAGTCTCTTTAACTATGTATTCCTCTTAACAGCCATCAGCGCATCCATTGACAACCACCTGTGTTTGCATGTTGCCTTTTGTGTATTGTCTCACTGCATATCTCTCTACATTTTGTCTGTATATGCTTCTGGGTATGCTTATGGTGCAACATGAATGTGTTTTCTGTTTATGTATCTAAACAACGTGGTACAAAAGGGGGTGGTGAAGGACGGAGCATCTAAACCAATCAAACACTCACACCCAGTCAACAGATCTGGGTTTAATCCATCACCGTTCTTTAGCCCACTCTGCCACCCCAGTTCAGACATGGCCATATGCAAATCAGTCTGACCCTGTGCCACATGGGAACAATCCAGCCCGAACTGCCAAGCCCTGCCTTCCTTGGACCGGAAACAAGCTTCCGAGGACTGGTTTCTGGCATTTCAGCCGTCTTCAGCCCGGCTTGCTTGAATCCAGTGGCAAAGTGAGCAAGGGACTCACGTCTGAGCATACCCTGCCAACTTATGGCGAACAAAGTGGTACAAAAGGGGGTGGTGATGGACGGAGCATCTGAACCAATCAAACACTCACACTCAGTCAACAGATCTGGGTTTAATCCATCACCGTTCTTTAGCCCACTCTGCCACCCCAGTTCAGACATGGCCATATGCAAATCAGTCTGACCCTGTGCCACATGGGAACAATCCAGCCCGAACTGCCAAGCCATGCCTTCCCTGGACCGGAAACAAGCTTCCGAGGACCGGTTTCTGGCATTTCAGCCGTCTTCAGCCCGGCTTGCTTGAATCCAGTGGCAAAGTGAGCAAGGGACTCACGTCTGAGCATACCCTGCCAACTTATGGCGAACAAAGTGGTACAAAACACAAAAACAACAACAAAGACATTACACACAAGCATTGGCATAGCCAATAGGTCTCACCTTTGGGACTTTATAAGTGTTCCAGCACAATATCCCTGGTGCAACAACATCAACTTTATCTCACGTAGGCACTGGGCCAGTAGACAGATCCAACCTATTTATGCAACATTATTAAAATTAATTGTGGTTTATTGCAATTTATAATAATTTGTTCATGAGGCCTTGGAACTGATGATAGTTTTAGGGGCGGCAGTGGCCTGTTTCTGTTAAGCACAATGGCTTCCGAAAGTCTTGAAAATCCACCATTTGCCTGCTAATTTTTCAAAGTTTTCTCGGAGAGAGAACCCCCCCGAACCCTCCTTAGGTGGTTCGGGCGCGCTCGCTGCGCTCGCACGCACGGTGTGCTACACTAATAATTTTCCACGTTCACCACTTTCAAATGTCACCAGCCGCCACTGGTAAAGGCACTTTCTGTTGCAGCGTGAAAAAGGAAGATGAGAATCAGGTTTTGAATTTCTAGGGGAAAAGTAAGAATGGCAGTTTCTTAACACTTCTAGTTTGTCTACATTTCACCAACAATTTTTTTTCTGTATTGCATCGAATTATTTGATTCATGTGTACATTGATACCCATGACTTTTTCACCATAACTCCCCTTTCTTTTACCATGCACATCTTTAGTCTCCTTTGTAATGTGTGTTGTGTGACATTTTTTCTACGTCCCTTGTTGTGCTGTGCTTTATTATTTTTTTTATTCTAATGTGAAGAAACTGCCTTATTTCATGGACGCACACAAAAGGGAATCCCACTTGCCCACGTACCTAAGGGCTAATCAGTTATTTTTCGTTTTGTTGCAGAAATTATGATTACTTGAGAGAAACTGCATTTAAAATATTTGACAGTACTAAGTATTTCTTCCCTGCCTCCCTTATTCCAATAAGTGTGCTGTCGGCCTGCTTTATTATTAGTTTTATAAAGCTCGGGCTCTACTTGAAGGTATTGGAGCCCTTTACATGAGCACCAGTTACATTCCCATCCCCTCTTAGTTTGATCGCTCATCCCTTCCTTTTGCACTTCTACCCTTGTAATCTCTCCTTCCAGCACATCCATCTGGCATTTCCTGGATAAAACCGTCTTCCTGTGACCTCTTCAATATTGTGGACCAGAAGGGTCTAAGGTTAGCGGTTCCTTAGGTGTACCCTCTCCTGTGGTATGCTTCATCTCTGCATTTAGATATACCTACATACTATAGGGTGTGCTGTTGTCTCTGGGTTGTGCCATCACTGCTTCTGGGTGTACCCTGCAGAGCTATGTACTGTAGAGTATGATGATTCACTTGTATTGTGACAACACCGCTAAAAAGGAAAAGTGTACCACATCCATCTTTATATGAGGTAAGTACTGCATGAAGCAGTGTCTATTCTTCCAAATACCAAATAAACTCTGGCACGCATATCAGAGTTCCAGGTGTACTACTGGGAATGATTGTGATTTCCCCAAAGTTGTACATTTAAAAACATGCATAGAAGGACCTCTGCCTCTAAGTCCGAAATTGAATGTAAATCGGGCCCTGTGTGTTTTGCTTTGTCCATATTTGCATGTGGCTGCAATTTTTACTATTGTTTTCTTTCAATTTCCAGAGCATTATACCATTTATTTTATAGCCTAAAAGGCCACCCTCTTAACCCCTTTGATGCTGATGACGGAGCGGTTCTGTCATCAGCATCGGTTGGGCTGTGCTGATGACGGAACCGCTCCGTCATCAGCACAGCCCCTGGGGGGAGCGCTGATGCTCCCCCCTGGGACATCGATCGTGCCCACAGCAACAGGGATGGCAGCGCCCCCCACGCTTCCTGATTACATCAGTGCGCGCCGACGTCATCAGGAAGCGCTGGACGCGCTGGAAACCATTTGTTTCTAGCCCGTCCAGCGATCGGAGGTAGGTTTTGGCCTCCGGTGGAGCGGGGGGGGGGGCATTTTGTTGGGCCTTGAGTCATCGGGGGGAGGAAACCGTGTTTCCTCTCTCCTGATGTCCCAATGCAGGGCATTCCTGGCGCAAGATCGCGCACAGCGTCGCAATTGTGCACCAGGAATGCCCCCACTAGACACCAGCGATGTTTTTTTTCGCAAAAAAGGAAGCGACCCCTTGGGCAAGGGTCGCTTCCTAGGGTGCACATATAAAATCAGACTTTTCTGCCCCCCCCTGGGTACAGATCGTTTTTTGGCCGATTCTGGACCGGGGGGGGCAGAAAAGCCCATTAGAGCCAGGTAATTTGTTATAAAAAAAAAATCAGAAGCGACCCCTTGGGCAAGGGTCGCTTCCTTGGGCCCAAAATATTTTTAAAGTATATTCTGCGTTTCTGGCCCCGGGAGGGGGGGGGGGACAGAAAAGCCCACTAGAGCCAGGGATTTTTTTTTTTTAAATGGAAGTGACCAGTCGATTCCAGGGGCCATTTTTTCGGTTTCTTTATATGGCGTTTCTGCCCCCAGGGGAGGGCAGAAAACCCCACTAGACACCAGGGAGTGTTTTAAATTTGAAATGGAAGCGACCCCTTGGGTAAGGGTGACTTCCTTATGGGCCTAATTAATTTGTTAGACTTTTCTGCCTCCCCCTTGGGGACAGATTACCGATATTTTTCGCATTTCTGGCCCACTAGTGCCAGGGATGTAAAAATAGATAAATTGGTTGCTTCCAGGGGGACATATATTTGTTTATGTGTATTCGGCCCGTCTATTTGGCCTTTTTGTCCCCATTTGTGTAGTGACATAGCCTGTGACATAGCCTGTTATAATGTGTATTTTTTTATTTCTTGTTATTTGTAATGTTTTATTTCCCCCTTTTTTGTTCTAGTTCAAGGCTTTTGCTGTTTAGACTGTTGCAGATTGCGGTTTCGTTACTGGTGGTTCTGCTGTTTGTGTAGTTGCATGTGTTTGGTAAGAGGCCTTTTTTGTACAATTTCAATGTAAATGTGTTTTTTGCAAAGTGTGTAATAATACCAGTATGTTTGGTTTCTGTTTTTTGAGTGTCTAAAAAATGTTTTGCATTTGTGCTTGATGTGTATTTTGTTTCCTGTAGATTAATTCTTTTTTTTTCTTCTTTCTAGTGGGATGTCGTTGACTATTTGCTGTGTCTTTGCAGAGTAGGTGCTGGTGAGTGTAGCTGTCCCTTATAAGTGAATTGTATAGTTTTTCAGTATATAGATCTTTGTGATAAAGACACACATTTTTTAAATTACTTTGCACAGTGTTGGTTGTTGACTTGTTTGTGCAGTCTCCTTTCATAGTAAGGATAATGGCTAGTCGGTGGATTACAGCTCAGCAAGTTGTTGGAATGCTTTTTGATTCTTCCTCTGTCCATGGTCAAGAGACTGACTCTGATTCGGAGGCAGAGGTGGGAGGGGAAGATTCAGGCAGTGAGTTTTCTCTCCACATGGCATCATCTGACGATGAAGATACTCAGTGCAGATGAAGCTACTCTTGGTGTGGATGAAGTGCCTGTGTTAGAGGAGGACATTGATGTGCCGATAGTGCGGCAAGAGGCATCTGGGCTGCAGCCTGGGGCTGCAAGACTTCCGTTGGTATAGTGAGACAAGAGTCATCTGGACTGCAGCCTGGGGCTGCAAGGCTTCCCGTTGGTATAGTGAGACAAGAGGCATCTGGGTTGCAGCCTGGGGCTGCAAGACTTCCCGTTGGTATAGTGAGTCAAGAGGCAGCTGGGCGGCAGCCTGGGGCTGCAAGGCTTCCCATTGAAATTGCTGACCTCTGGGTTGCCCCAGGCATGGTGCAGCCGGTATTGTCAGACTTTACGGGTGTTCCAGGGTGTAGGGTGAACACTGAAAACGTTTTGCAGATGGATTTTTTTCAGTTGTCTATGGATGATGTGTTTTTGGCAGAGATTGTTGAGCAGACTAATTTGCATGCCGAACAGTTTTTGAGGGAGAACAGTGCCAGCCTTAAGCCCCACTTTAGAGCTAACCTGTGGACTCCCACAAATCTGGAAGAGATGAAGAAGTTCTTGGGTTTAACTTTTTTGATGGGCTTGCTAAGGAAGCCATCAATGGCTTCATATTGGTCTACTATTTCCTGGATGGCAACTGCTATATTTCCGGCAGTCATGAGTCGTGATAGGTATTTGCTTCTGCTTCAGATGATGCATTTTGTCGATAATGGTTTAGCTTTGCTACGAGATCACCCTGATTGTGACCGTCTTTTCAAGATTCGGCCTGTCATTGATCACTTTGTTGATCGATTTTCTGAGATCTATGCTCCAGGGAAAGAAATTGCTGTGGATGAGTCTTTGGTGTTGCTCAAGGGCCACTTGGTTTTTAGGCAATACATTCCTAGTAAGAGGGCACGCTATGGAATTAAGCTGTATATGCTGTGTGACAGTCGGACTGGATATGTCTCTAGTTTCAGGGTGTACACCGGTAAGGAATCCAGGATTAAACCCCCCTGGTTGTCCATCCACTTTTGAAGTGATGAGAAAATTGTGTGGGAACTTGGTAGAGGATTATTTAACAAAGGCCATCATTTATATGTAGATAACTTCTACACTGGTGCGCGGTTGTTCAGGGAATTGGCCAAAGTGGACACTGCTGCTTGTGGCACAATCTGCTGTAACTGTAAAGGTTTCCAAAAATAACTTGTTTGTCAAAAACTTGTCCTGGGACAGTGCAGTGCATTGCGTTGTGAGGAGCTTCTAGCTGTGAAGTTTTCAGACAGGAGATATGTCTACATGTTGACTACCATCCATGATGAAAGCACTGAACCTGTGACTGTTTGGGGTAGGTTGCTGAAGCGCGCAAATATGTGTGCATTTTTAGACTATAATAGGCTCATAGGTGGTGTTGACAGAGTAGATCAAAGGTTGGAACCGTATGCTGCTCTTTGTAAGGCTTATATTTGGTACAAGAAGTTGGCTATCCATCTTTTCCACTTGGCAACATTTAATGCTTTTGTTGTGTTCCAGGAATCTTGTCCTCAGTCAAAGATGACTTTTGTAAAGTTTCAGCAGTCTGTAATAGGCACCCTTGTTTTAGTGGAACAGGCAAATGTTCCTAGAGTTGGCGTGGTGGAGGATGTTGCTAGATTGAAAGATCGCTTCTTTCCTGATCACATTCCTCCTACATCCTCAAAAGACTTTCCCAGTAGGAGATGTAGAGTGTGTTGGCGAAGAGGTTTGCGGAAGGAGGTTTGTATGTACTGCCCGAGTGTCCTTCTAACCCTGGACTGTGCGTGCCTGCTTGTTTTAGAATGTACCACACGCAAAATAATTTTTGGAAGCATCCATGAGTGGTAAAGTGAACTGCCTGGCCTCTATTGTTTAATAATTTTTGTTCAGTTTCAAGGTTGGCATTTGTGTAGTGTATTTAGTTTTAGTTGTTGTTTTAGTGGATATGTATCAATTTGCAATTTGTTCGTGTTTTCTTATTCTTATTTAAAAGAATTCTTAAATGTGATGTCGGTTTGCGTGGAGTGGCGATTGTCTGGCGGTGTGTGTGGTCTGGCACTTGGCTGGTGGTGTGTTTGGATTGGCGCTTGGTTGGCGGTGTGCCTGGACTGGTGCTTGGCTGGCGGTGTGCATGGACTGGTGCTTGGCTGGTGGTGTATTTGGACTGACTCTTGGCTGGCAGTGTGTTTGTACTGGCGCTTGGCTGGCAGTGTGTTTGTACTGGCGCTTGGCTGGCAGTGTGCATGGATTGGTGCTTGGCTGGCGGTGTGCGTGGACTGGCTTTTGGCTGGCGGTGTGCGTGGACTGGCATTTGGCTGGCGGTGTGTGTGGTCTGGCGCTTGGCTGGTGGTGTGTTTGTACTGACTCTTGACTGGCAGTGTGTTTGGATTGGTGCTTCGATGGTGGTGTGCTTGGACTGGTGCTTGGCTGGCAGTGTGCTTGGACTGGCGCTTGGCTGGTGGTGTGTTTGTACTGACTCTTGACTGGCAGTGTGTTTGTACTGGTGCTTGGCTGGCAGTGTGTTTGTACTTCGCTTGGCTGGCAGTGTGCATGGACTGGTGCTTGGCTAACGGTTTGCGTGAATTGGCGCTTGGCTGGCGGTGTGCGTGGACTGGAATTTGGCTGGCAGTGTGCGTGGATTGGTGCTTAGCTGGTGGTGTGCGTGGAGTGGCGCTTGGCTGGCAGTGTGCATTGACTGGTGCTTGGCTGGCGGTGTGCGTGGACTGGTGCTCGGCTGGCGGTGTGTGAGTAGTGACTTGATGCTTGTCACTACACACACTGCTAGCTGAGCGCCACTCCATGCAATCCATCAGTTTGTGTAGTTGCTGTGTCAGGAATATGGGCGTGTGAAAGTGATGGGCCCTTAAATGGTGCTGTCTGCTGGTGGAAGTGTTGTAATGTGATGGCCCCGTGGCTGGCCGTGTGAATGTTTTGTATGTGCCACACATATGAAAGGTGTATGAATGGCCTGTAAAGAGTTTGGTGCATTGTCGTGGCTTTACAGCTCATGAGCTGTGAGTCAATGGTTCAGTTTCTCGTCCTTTCAATTATTACCAGTGCATTTCATTTTTGTGAAATCACTTGCTAATACAATGGTATATACTGAACCATCACTCACCCTCATGCCAAATCCAACCAGTACGTGTGTGTGTTTGAGGAATAGATGGCTGTGCAGGAATCTTTTTAGTCTCTCTGCCAAGGTGTACATTCCACCTAAGAATAACCTACCAATTGTAGATATTGTTGAAAACCCATGGGAGCACATGGTGATGTCTCTCTGGTGAATTCTTACAACTTATTTGGGAAACGCAGGGTGGAAGGAAATTTGTGGATACATGCAGATTCCAGAACTTTCCACCACAGAAATGTGGGTGAAATGGTTGTTTGTCAATTCTTTAAGTTTGCAAGGGTTTCTGGGTAACAGAACCTGGTGGGAGGCAGTCAAGTCACCCTATCCTGGATTCCTCTGGGTACCGTTTTTATCGGGAGACTTAGGGTAATTTAGATTTGTAAATCAACTGTTATTACCTATTGAGTTTCCATGCATTTCTTCCTTCCAAATGAAAGACATTGTGTAAAAAATAAATAATTTTGAAAAATGACCAATAATGCTCATGCTAGTATGAGTATTCCCAATTTTGAAAATGTGCAAATATGTACTAAACTATCATTTGTACCCATTTCAGAAATACATAGGTGTCTTACATACCAATTTTTCCATGCATACATTTTCCAAGAATAATTGCTCTCTACCCAGTACATAATAAAAAACCATTGCAAGTTGCTGCTCAGTTTTTGGCTCTGGGTTCGTCGGGTTCTTGGTGAACCTACAAGTCCTATATATCCCAACAAGGAGGAAGGTCCAGCAGATGTAATCGTATATTGATTTCAAAGAGCTGTCATATTTACAAGAAGTTACAGGTGAAAATGTTGACACAAAAGGCTGTTTTTTTCAACTATTTTTCAATTTTTCCAATATTTACCTGTTAGGTTATATAAAGAAACCTTCATGGATTTAGAAAAATGACCCTTTCTGAATTCAGAATTTTGTCTACTTTTCTAAAATGTATAGCTTTCCAGGATCCTTTATTGCTTTCATGCTCATTTCTACCATTAACTGGAAGGAGGTTGAAAGCACTAAACATAGCAAAAATAGGCTATGTACCAGTAAAATGCCAAAACTGTGTGAAAAATGTTGGTTCTCTGACAAAAGACTGTCATTCCCTAAAAGCTGGGGTAATTGTGATTTCAGCCCCACAAACCCTTTTTTGATAACATTTGCAGGGATAAAACCCAGAGGCTTTCATTTGCAGCAAGTGTTTCCCATTTTTCTGAAAAAATACATTTTTAATGTATTTTGCTTAATTTCTGGGACCCCTCCAAGGGAATCCAAAACCCTGAGTACCTTTAGAATCCCCATGATATCGGAAGAAATGGACGCAAAATTGGCATGGATACCTTATGTGGTCAAAAAGTTACAGGGGCCTAAGCGCGCACTACCCCAAATGGCCAAAAAAAGGCTTAGCACAGGAGGAGAAAAGGCCTATCAGCGAAGGGGTTAAGATAAGAACTTTGCAGGACAGGTAATGCTCAGCGTTGTAGATTTGACCGTGGTCTGCAGCGATCAACATATACTGAGGCTGTAACATCTTTCAAAATTAAAGCAGGTATTTCTCCTCATGATTGAATGAGCTGAAAACTAAAAGATGAAAGAAGCATATTTTGACGTGTGTACTTGAATTCGACATTAAATATTAACAGACTTTGATGGAGTACTCGTTTAAAACACGTTTTACTTTGCAGCAACCTCAAACAAAAGATGGCAAACACAAAGTTTCTGACACGTGTTCCATAGAGTGTAACGCGCAAACGTTGGGTCACATTCTGAGGAATTCTAGAGTGGACTAGGGATGCCTAATTAAAAGCCTTTAAGACAATCTGTAAAATGGGAAGAAGAAAAATGCATCCAGAAACCACATCAACTATTCATCAAAGACCCAGTAAATACAAGGGAACAGGGCTCTACGTGGACGCTGTTTATGATCGTTGAGCAACAATAAAAGTAAAGTACAGGATGAACAGCTTGCAGTCATTCAAACTACTTCTCCTCCAAAACCTGCTCCACTTTCAACGTAAAGGCCATCAAAGTGCCTGGGCCCCTAAAAAAAAATTGCAACTATTTCTGTGGTAAGCTAGATGGCGCCTGATTGACGGCCACTGCGATCGCTCCATTGCTGCCTGGAGACTAAGGACTGAGACTTGGATGCTGGCTTGCTGGAGTTGAATAACTCCCCCCTTATGACCTACCCACTGTATTGGACTATCTCGACCCCCTCGCGGTGGCCGAGGAATTTTTCCTGGTGGTCCTGGCCACGGCTCGGGCAGGGCTGAGGGAGCTCTGGAGCGCCTCTCTCGAGGATAGATGTGAACGCGGAGGAGGGCGCGGAGGAGGGGCCAGGAATGCTGAGGCTGAGACACCCATAGGGGCCAAGCGGCTCACGACGGTGCAGCGCACCAAAATGACAGAGACAGAGGCTGGCAGTATGCCTTCAAAGGCTGCTCATGGCGTACGAGGGAAGGCTCCCGATCCAGCAGAACACGGAGATAGCGCCGGGGTAGCATTATCGAAGGGAGCTACATTGGTGGTTCTTGAAGGCTCGAGTAACAGCACTCTGATAAAGGACACAGGGACCCATGTGGACATACGAAAAGGTGAGAATCTTGAGATGGTTAAAAGGGGCGAAGGTGTTAGTAGTGGAGTGCGGGGTAAAGGACCAAAGTCCGGGCCAATAGACCCGGGGAGACAACATAGTATTGCAGAATTTTCCCCCCTACTACACCGCCATCCTCTAAAAATAACTTACCTGTTAAAAAAAAGGTGTTGTCCACAAAAGGGAAAAACAGGCAAAATGAGACTCAAAAGCTTAAACAAAGTCAAGCACAGCCTTGCCAGGTATATTCTACTGGAAATATACAACCCGCATCTATCTCCGGGGGCAAGCCCCGAGTAGACAATGATGACAACGTCGGTCAAGACATTGAGAATTGTAGCTCATAAGAAAATTTAGTCCTGGCACAAGTATCGCCAGCAGGAGAAATACAACAGGGTGCTACCTTCGGAGCGTCTCCATCACCGGAAGACCCAGGCAATACTGAGCAACTGAATATGAGTACAGGGGTCCGTAGTTAACAGTAGCCCGGAGGATACTCTTGATCTTGGGATACGTTTTTTTCTGAGATGGATGGATCCAAACTTAGTCCTTCTGAATCAGAGGATAGGAGCAATCTTCAGCTCTAGCTCCATTTCTAGGTCCGGCACGCCACTGAAAGATACTGTTGTCAGAAAAAAGAAACTCTTGAGGAAGCAAAGGGACACTCACTCTTTGGAGAAAACTGGACAAGGGTACCACAGAGGTAGTAGAGGCAATACGGTTCCTACCCTAAAATGGGATTAATCAGCTATCAGGAGTGTGTATCCAGATCATACTGGTCGGGGGGTGTAGAGGAGGAGGACGCTGCACCCTCCTTAAAGACATTTGATTCAATTAAACAACTTCAAGAGGAGACCCGAATGGATGGAAAGAAGAACGGGCTGGCAACAAAGAAACTTCAGGGGGCAGTTGGAAAAATGGCCAAGACATGCACGGACACGAACACTAGACTGACTCAGTTGGAAGACCGTACAAGCATTTTAGAGGATAATCAGGCGAAAGTCCAAGCATAAACGGAGACATATGACAAACAATTTACAGATCTAAAATGGAAATCTGGAGGATTTTGAAAATCGACATAGGCGGAACAACCTCCACATTCTTGGAATCGAAGAAGGCGTAGAAGGGGAGGATGTGAGGGCCTGAATAGAGGAGCCTTTCCAGAGCTCCTTCATTGGAACTGGGAGGTAGAGATACAACGGGTCCACCGCTTCCCAATGATGTGAAGAAAAACTCCACAATTGGGCAGAGATGGGACAGCTATGCCAAGAGCAATTTTAGTTTATTTTGGGAATTTTCTGCTCCGCGAAGAGGTCTTCTCAAAAGCTCGCCCGACGGACCTTTGAGAATCAATCTTTCTTTACGAAGCCAGATTATTGCCATATCACTGTAGAAAGACGCTGTCCCTTGAGAGAACTGATCGAGCCTTGCCAAGCTATGGGCCTACAAGCTTATTTGATGAATCCAGCAAGGCTAAAGATCATTTATAAGAGCACCCCAAGAGTCTTTACCTCTGAAATTCAAGCTAAGGCGTATATGGACACGCTAAAGTCTTAAAGAAAGGTTTAATGTGATGTTTTATGATATAGGCACAGGGGCTAGGCACAGGGATGGGCTAATGTTATTTGTCTTTTTTTGCCAGTCACTGATTCTTTGTTAGGATAAAGTTAGGGAGGTCTATGTGTGGGTATGAGGCGGGGACAGTGACGAATAAGGTGCATCCAGTGAAAATATAAATTGGGAGGCAGCAAAGGGGGGTTGACTCTCAGGCTCCATCACAGAGAGCTTAAGTCTGCTTGCTTCAAATTATTGGTGGGAGGAGGGGGGTCGTGGACAGGGAGGGAAGAAGGGAGTTAAGAGGGGGGTAGGAGAAAATGGGGCAAAAAAAAATCACCATCGGTTAAGGAAAATAGCATTGGAACACACATTGGAAATAATGGAAGCTGGAATCATAGAATTCTGATAGTAACTATTAATGTATGTGGGCTAAATGATGCTGCAAAGCGAAAGACGGTTAAAGGATATCTTAAGTCCCTGCGGGTGGATATCATTTGCTTACAGGAGACGCACATCGAGGGGCCCCGTATGTTTCTCTTGGATCAGCTGGGGTTTCAATTAATAGCATGTACCTCACAAGGGACTAGGACCAAAGGAGTCGCGATACTCGCTCAAAGAAATGTGATATTAGTGAAAAAATGTCTCTCAGACACTTATGGCTGATGTGCTATAGTGGAGTGTCAAGCACAGGGGTGTAATTTAATGCTTTGTACAATATATGGCCCAAAGTAGATGACCCAGAAATGCATAACTATGTAAATATGCATTTAGCTAATTAGCCTCTTCCTATCATTATTTGTGGGGACTTTAATATCAATGAGTTAAATGGGTTATGGAGAGGGGGTCCAACCAAATTTGTAGGCTGGAAAAAGAAAAGCCATAGGACTTTAGTTCAAATGATGGACGATAACGGGCTTATTGATGTCTGGGAGCAACAAAATCCCCCGGGGGTTGGTAGCACATATTATTACGAGCCGCATAGGGCCATAGCATGGTTAGATTATTTTCTGATCTCTTCTCTCTATTTGTAAAATTAGAAAGCTCCCACGCGTGGTCTCTGATCATAACCCCCTAGTGCTAGAGGTACTAAACCCAGTTGGGAAATAACAGGCAACAAGCTGGTCATTTGAACGGGCTTTACTTATGTTGCACACATGGAGAAATGGCTCAAAGATTTTCTTGAGGTTAACAGGGGGAGCGCTCAGTTTGGAATTGTATGGTATGCTCTGAAGGATGGTATTAGGGGAGAAACCATGAGCTACTCCATGAGACGGAACAAGTAGGAAAAAATGGAGATGGAGATAAGACAAAGATTAATTATGGTTCTGGAGGAAGAACTGGTTCAAGCAATTGGCTCCAATCTTAATAAAGATGAGATTGCCCAGAGACTTACATTAGCTAAAGCTGCGGCCGGGGATATCATGGCCGCCAAAGCAGCGGGTAAATTCTTGGCCTGGAAACAAATTCATCATGAGTTTAGTGAACAGGCGGGTCGCATTTTAACTGTAAGGACCAGACAGACAGCAACTACGGGGGATATCTCTGAGGTTGTATCAGAAGCTGGGGTAGTTGCTACCACTCCAAAAGATATCTTCAAGATTTTTCATGACTTTTATCAAAACTTGTACAGTGAGGATATTGTGGTGAACAGCAAAGAGATAGAGGACTATTTAGAGGTGGCTCTAGTTGAGAGATTCTCTTTAGATGACTCCACAGCCATGGGGGGTAGCTTCTTGGATGATGAGATCCAGGGGGCAATTAATGATCTGCCTGCCGGTAAGGCAGTTGGGCCAGACCTAATTCCCTTAGAATTTTATGAGAAATGTTTCCCACTCTTGAGAGAAGATATGTGCTATGTAATGCACCAAGTTCAGAGCGAACAAATTCCCCCACAGTCTTGGGGAGAAGCTACTATGGTCATCTTTTTAAAGACAGGGAAACCACCTAAATACCCAGGCTCGTATAGGCCAATTAGCCTCATGAACAGTGACATGAAGATCTATTCCAAGATCCTAGCTAACCGCCTTAGCTCCATTATAGGGAAGGTGATCTCACCCAGACAACATGGGTTCATCCCAGGGAGGAGTATGGCAGAACATATTAGGAGAGTCTGTACCTTATTTGATGGCACTGCAGCCACTCGAGGCCATATGGCGCTTTTACTGCTTGACGCAGAGAAAGCGTTTGATAGGGTCTCATGGGCCTTTCTATGGTCTGTGTTGGAGAATTTAAATATTGGCAAAGGGTGCATAAAGGCAATACAGGAGCTGTATAGGAACCCGAAGATCCGACTTCGAGCAATGGGAGAAAAAAGTGATCCAATTAAAATCAGGTGTGGAACTAAGCAGGGGTGCCCCTGCTTCCCGCTTTTTTTTTGCATTTTATATGGACCCTTTTATTAGAAGAATCAAGCTGAACGGAGGTATCCTACAAATACAATTGAATGGCTTTGAGACAAAGATTTTAGGATTAGCAGACGATCTGGCAATCACGTCAGCAAGTCCTTCTATAGCCTTAGATGAAATAGAACGGGAGGCAGAATGTTTAGGGGCAGTGTCTGGCTATAGGCTGAATCATGGGAAGACACACATTGTGGTTAATGAGAATTTCGGCCTGGCAGACCCAAGAGTGACAGAATCGGCTCTGTATTTAGGGGTTACCATTACGTCAGACCAAACTAAAATAGTTGAAAATAACTTAGCTCCAGTAATTCAAAAGTCAAAGAGAGATCTTGACAGGATGAATAACCTACATTTGACAAATGTTGGGCGATGTAACATTATCAAAATGCTATTCCTCCCAAAGGTTTTATATATTCAGGACGATCCCCTTGAAGTTTAGTAATAATTGGTTTAAGGAAATGGAGAGTGTTGTTAACCGACTCATCTGGGCTCATGGCAAGACGAGAAGGGCACTTAAATTTATGTCCCTCCCTAAGGACAGAGGGGGTTGGGCAGTACCGTATTTAAGGGTATATTATTGGGCCTCGGTCCTGCAATGTATTTGTGGACTTTTGGGTGGCACGATCACGGACCAGTGGAGGGGGGATGATGGTATACCTGATGTATATGAGTTATTGTTAAACGGCGAGGCCCATAATTGGCTTCTAAGGTTTAACGAGGTAAGTTACAATAAAAAAGTCAAATTCATGACTTTGGGAGCTGCAATCACGGTCTAGACTTCTATCCGGAAGAAACTGGGATTGGGTAGAATGAATTACTACACCCCTTTATTTAGGAATCCATCTTTACCGGAGGTTTTCCATGATGGTGTAATGAGACGATGGAACGAGTTGGGAGTAAAAATAATTGGGGATATTATGGATCCTGATGGCATAATTACTTTTGAAAGAGCACAAAATCTGTATTATTTGGAGCGTAGAGAATTTTTTTAATTCTTGCATATCAGGTCGGCCTTGGTAAGGAAACATGGGGTGAATAGAGCATTCGGTAGGGACACTGTTATGTAACGATTGCAAAATCCGCAGGGGTGCTCAATCACGCAGATCTGTGGAGAACTTAATCAACTACAAAATGATGATCTGGAAAAAACTTCAGAAAAATGGCGGGTGAAGTTGAACATTGAAGGGAACCAGTTTAAAGCTTTGCTTATGCTGGTGTGTATGGTTCTAAAGGTGGCCAACATTCAAGCCCAACATTTTAAAAGTATTTTTCAACTATATTTCACTCCAGCATGAATAGCTCAATGGGGTGGGACTAGTGGTATTTGTTGCCCACGCTGGCATAGCATTGAAGCTGACATGATCCATATGTTCGCCTCATGTCCTATGTAGGCCCCCCTGAAAACTGCGATAGAGCTTTTTATGGGGAAGACTCAGGGCATCCAGATAAAGTTAACAAACGAACTAGTGATTTTGGGGGTCACCAGGGACGAAGCCCCAGTAGTTCATCATGAATTTGTATTTCTTGCAATGGCCATCGTTAGGATCTGTGTGGCATCTGCATGGAAAGATCCTACCCCCCCCCCCACGTTTCAACATTGTGTGTCGCGGCTTTTAGCCATATATAGCTTGGAAAAAGGGCTATATGAAAAAAAGGGTGGAAAGCAAGACAGTAAGGGAAACGGATTTGGGCTCCTGTAATATGTTGGAAAATCAGATTGGAGAGACCCTAGTTATAAGCACCGGTCTCGAGGCTAGAAGCTGCGTTTTTTTTTAACTGTTGCAGTGTATATCCTATTCTTATCATTTTGAAGGGTGGGAACAGGGTACAACTTAATATAATTGTAGTGAATCGTTGTTTATTGTTTTATCCTTTTCTCCCCCATCAATGTTTGAAATTAATTTAGTATCTATTATCAGTTATATATGAATAAGGAACATTTGTACGGAATTGTATTTTATTTCGTTCTTGTTTTTCTCCTTCTATTATACTTATTTTTTTCTGTGTGTAACAGTAAATTAAATAACTGATGGTGATTAATAAAAAAAACAGAAAGCACATCAACTATTCATCAAAGACCCAGCAAATACAAGGGAACAGCGCTCTACGTGGATGCTATGATCTTTGAGCAACAATAAAAGTAAAGTACAGGATGAACAGCTTGCAGTCATTCAAACTACTTCACCTCCAAAGACCTGCTCCACTTTCATCATAAAGGCCATCAAAGTGCCTGGGCCCCTAAAAAAACATTGCGACTATTTTTGTAGTAAGCTTTCTCTTGGCTGCTATTTCAACTGTCTCTATTTAACTGTCTTCATAGAAAACAACCAGCAGTGGTCAGTAAAATACCAGAATCACTTTAGCATTCTCTAAATTTCAGGCCATAGAAATTGTCTTTCACGAGCACTCGTAGACAATATTATTTTATCCAAATCTTGTATTCTCAGTGATATAACCAAGGCCCCTGATTTTATATTTAAAAACAGAGCTTTGAACTATACCATTTCCTGCTGAAAGGCAATATTTCTCTCAATGTGTTCCCATACCTGGCGTGTCACGCAGTTTGGTGCTTACTTTCCCTCCATGTTAAAGAACAGTAGATGTTTAGCACCCAGGCTAATGTGCTGCATAGTTAAATACATATAAGGTCCCAAAGGTGAGACCGATGCTTTGCAAATGCTTGTTTAATCTGTAAGTAAAAATAGCACAAAAAAGCACAAAGTGCTAATAATAGTCAACGGTCTTGGTGAACTGGGACCTAGGTGCAACTTCAGAATAATTGTGATGGAGTCTGGGTTGGGTACACCAGCAGCTTTAAACCATTTGGAGATTTTGCCTTGGGATTTAGTATTTTTTCTAGAGTCAAAATCCAGTAGCAGCCTGTGCCTAATGTCAGAAAGATATTGCACGAAGTCCTGGCAAAGCTGTTAGTTTTGGAGGGAAAAGCTTTGGGAGGGAGAAATTCAAATTCCAAGATTTTTATCTGTTTGCCTAATCTCTTTCTCAAAGTACAAAATCATCCAGCATGGCAAAATTGTAGATTGAGCACTAAGAACACATGTAAGAGGGCAAGTCCGCATAGGAGGATACACCATTCCAAAAGGAGGGATTACTAAGTTTATTCACCAATGAAAACCCAGCATTTCTAAAGGATAGCAACAGCTCCAATGAAAAATATGGGCATTTTTCAAGCCCATGCCCTAGCTATAGCATGTCTTGAAGAGACAGTGCAAGCACTGCCTAGGCAAGACCTAATAAGAAAAATGTGTACAGCATTTAGCAGTGCTAAAACAGTTAAAAAGTCTAAAAAAACAATACAATAAAAATGTCACCACAATTTATAACATAGAGTGAAATGTATTAAACAAAATACACCAATGTGGCAAAAATCCAATCAAAACAACTAGTAATATGATTCTTTAAATCTGTAAGTATAAATAGCACCAAAAAACACAAAGCTGCAATAATAGTCAATGGTCTTGGTAAACTGGAGCCTACATGCGATTTCAGAATAACTGTGGTGGCGTCTGGGTTGTCAACACCAGTCAGATTTAAACCATTTGGAGGTGTTAACTTGGGATTTAGTATTTATTCAGAAAGTCAAAATCTTGTAGCATTTTTGATAAAATAACTCAGATGAAGGCTAACCTTGAGGGAAGCGTAACTAGGATGAAAGTGCAGCGCTTCTTGATTCGGGGAATGAAGAATAACCATCTCCCAAAGTTAAGAAATGGCAGTTAAAGCACGGGAGCACATCTAACTAGGAGAATTAGAGACAAACGTAGCAGAGTGTTTGTTGTTGTTGTAATAAGCAATAACTTACTACCAAGGTTAAGGCAGGGTAGTAAAATCTATCTGTTATATCTAACGAGTGAAATTGGAGATAAATCAACCTAGTATAATGCTTTAGATGTCGTAGTAAAATTTGAGACAAACTACCATAGTATAATATAATATTTTAGATGTCGCAGTTTTAAGGTTCGATAAACACCGATACTAACATGGGGTAATCTTCCTCCCAGAATTAAAGCCGTAATACAGATATAGACAAAACGGCGTAAGGAAGCAAGTACCAAGACGTTTCCTTCTTTTATCGGTCCAGCAGTCTCAAGACTTCCATTACATATGATTCCATGATGGGATTTCATTCAGCATTATGAAAAAGAGGTATTAAGGCTTGACTTTAGCAAAAGACTCTTATTTCATTATATGAGTGTTTAATAAGATAAACAAAATATCGTTCATTTCTGTCTATTTTTAGCACAATTGTGTCTGATCCTACTACTCATACGGTGGTCACCCTTGGTACAGCAACTATCCCGTTAATGCAATACTTTGACCCAGGTAGGAAGCCTTTTTTTCGACCTCTTGACATAGATGATATAGAAGTGTATATGGTCATTGGTAGCATTTGTAAGCAGGGACTTGAGTAACCTTTTGCATAAAACCTATCCTCCAGGTGGAAATTTTTTTAAAAATCCATCACCAAAACTGCAAGATACGTCGCTAAAGGAATAAGAAGCCGTATCATCTAGGTGCAACTTGTTACCTTAAATTCCTCAAAACTCGAGGTATGTGGGGATACTGAATGTCTAAAAAGAAAGGGATATATATTGGAAGGTGAAATAGCGATTTAATGCACACATAATGAAGTAGATATGTATAAACGGGACGAGAAACAGCATGGGCCATGCATAGAAAACAGTAATTCATTAGCCGTTAAAGGGCCTTTTTATAGAAAATAGTAATCAATTGCCTGTGTATAATTCTTGTTTTGTTTAAATTCGAATAGTTGTACGCTATAGACCCTGTAACATGTGAATGTACAGGATGATACATGGCTAGAAAGCTAAAAATGTAATTTCTAACATCAGGATGTATTAGGACTCTGTTGTAAGCAAATTTTAATTGTTGTATTTCTTTTTAGTGAATTTAAAAAAAAAACGTCCTGAAGAAGGTGTACTCATCTCTATAAGACACCGAAACGCCGCGTCGACTCTTGTTTTTTTTACTGTACATTGTGTAAAATTATGAAATGCTTGAATCATGTATTGTGAAGTTTTGATATGTCATTAACTTTTAAGAAATAAACTGATGGTTTTAACTGTTTTTTATAGTAGATAGTTTTTAACTGTTGCATGGTCTTATTGCATTTTACACAGAGTTCCCAAACTGATGTTAGTCACTAGCTTTAGATTTGGTGAACAAAGATAGTTCTAATGGATTATACTTTGGATCGAGTACTGCCTTCCATAATAACTCTTCTTTGGTTGGTTGTATAACGACGTAAGGGATATCCTTATGCTCAGGGACTTTTTTCTTTCAAACTTGTCCACCCTGTCCCGTATTGGTTCAGAGGGTACCTCCCTTTTTGGTTTTGGTGAATCTTGTAGCACCCTGTGCCTAATGTCAGAGAGATATTGCATGAGGTGCCAGTGAGCCTGTTAGTTTTTGGGGGGGAAGCTCTGAGAGAGAGAAATTCAAATGTCTTGACCAGGGAAGTTCTCTTACTGGCAACATACTTTAGACTTTTGTCACCTTTGCCAGGTCAAAATTGTTATCTTTTTGCTCAGGTTCTTTTTGAAGAGAAAAAATGAATCAAATGAAATGATACTATAATTATTGCGAAATTGGGAGTTGCATCTTCGCATTCCTCTTGGTCTTTCCTTGGACTGTCCCTCCGTCAATCTTGGGTGCTTGGCGGATGCGGTTTGGTAATGTACGTGTGGGTTGTTTTTCACAGTATAGCACAGGGAAAAGGCCGGCCTGTAGATGGAAAAACAAAAAGGATATTGAAAAATCAAGGTGAAAAGTTAAACTGCAAAATTAATGAGGAGTGAAACAAGAAGACTTTTAGAGGTGGCAATGGCTAAATCATGTCTGTTTCCAGCAGTTACCTCCAACAACACGACCCCAACCCAACTTCCACTTAGCTTTGAATTTGAGCCTGACAACCCTGAGCACACAAACACACACAGCAACGTAGCATTTTCCAAATTTAGTAACAAAATCAATGCACAGCTGTCAGTCACAACACCACACTCATCTCCACCACTAGACAGACATGTAGGTCTGGTGTTGTTGTTTAGCTTTTAGACACTTAACGCCCCAAGTTATTTCATTTCGGATCCTATTGACTCTGACTGCAAGTATAGTATGATCATGGTATCCAACTCTGTACGAAAAGTGTCTTGAGTGAGTCGAGACGTGTCCAGACTCAAAATTCAATAGATCCTCCTTCAGTAGTACAATTTTGTTACTGAACAACAAGAAGGGATATATTGACTTGAGTCACTTTTTTGTGTGTAGAATACTAGTAGACATCATGCACAACACACACCAATCAAATTGCTCGCAATGCCTGCCATCATTTACCTGTTCTTCTGGGGCAGTCCCTCTATGCTCGGAAAGGATAGATATATAGTCAGGTTTGGACTTTGGAATCGAGGCAGGCACACATTTCACATTTGTTGTTTGTATTCTCCATCGAATGTCTGGCTTGAGTGAAATGGATTTAGGAGGAGTGGACTTCTTCAATGACTGCACACAGTTGCAACTCCAATCAGGCAACAAAAGAGTAAGACGGTGGTGATGGGTTTGTTGTGATTTGAGCCAGACAGACAGTGACACACATAAATAATAAAGTAAATATTATTCCTTAGCTAGATCTTTTTGGGGGGGGGTGGGCATCAAAGGGAGAAAGAAAGTAAATTGAAAGCCTAGTTGTCAGGGAAGTAGAGCTTGTCCTCAAACTCTGGTGGTTCACCCAGAAGTAGGTCGCCTAACACACTACTTCCATGACCTGAGTGGCCATCATGATCTTCCTGCTGTGCTACTTCAGATATGGTATAATCCGGTGGTGTAAAGTGGCCATTCATTTTAATCAAAGTTAATCTCTCCACATTTTGGGGTGAGAGACTTGTCCTTTTCACTGTCAGAACTGCACCAGCAGCACTGAAAACACGCTCAGCAGAGAGTCTTGCGATAGTTTATCGCTAGCCTGCTGAGCACTGGCCAGTGTAGCCGTTTCCCATACTAATACAGCAATGGGTTTTGATCAAAGTAGACCTCTGTTGGGTCATCCATAGTATGCCTGGGCAGTGAACTCCGCTCCGTTCGCGGAGTTTGCAGGGTTTTCTGCACTCTGTGCTCCGTGGAGCTCGCAGAGTGCAGAAAACTCCGCTAAACATAGTGCAGCCGAGTTTTTCCCCTACGTGATTGGGAACAGTAAGTTCGCAAGCGTGAACTGCCACTCGGGTAAAATTTCTACTCGAGCGGCAGGTAGACCAGCGTGAATGGCAATTTGGACCGCACTCCGCCACTTGCGGAACTCTGAAGAGTTTTTTGTAACTTCGCGGAGTTCCGCATAACAAAGCAATGCAAACTACGCTCAGGCCTGATACATAAAGGCCTGGACCATCCGCTCAATGCTCATGAGTGCTCTGCTTTTCTCAGCCTCATTTGCCTTTGCCTCAGCACTGGACTTAGCCCTGCCTGTAGAAACCATTCCTGTGCGATTTGGAGGCTGATGCTCCTGTTCTTGTTGTTGTTGATGTTGTTCTTGGTGTTGCTGGTGGTTTTGGCTGCTGTGAGCCAACCGCACTGCCCTCAGGCTCTCAAGTTGAACTTGAAGCTGGCTGCCCTGCAGAACATGTTGTGCCCCAGAGGAGCGTGAAACTAATTCCCGGCCGTTCTTTTTCTAGCTGACTGGCTTGCACAGCTATCCAAGTTTTGTAGCTGGCAACATCCCCATCTGAAAAAGGAATGAAAGTGTGCTGTAATGGTTTGCACCGTGGATCAAGAATTGTGGCACAAATGTAATGTTTGGATGACACAATGCCTCTTTGCGTCCTTGTCTTTTTAGATAAGCTAATGGTTAAGCACTCCTCCAACTCATATGCTTCACTTTTTTTTTCCACACCAGCACACATTGCGGACACCCCTTTCAACTGTTCATGTAGCATGAGCAACAATGGGATAGCTTGGCCCATAATACAGTTCTCCTTGCTGACTTCGCATGTGAAGACCTTGAAAGTAAGTAGCATCTCCTCTTTGCGTGACATATTCTTTTATTGGTCTGTTCTGCTCAAACGGACATTTAAGCATGTAATAAGTTAAGTTCCAACGTGTTGGCACCTCTGGGATGAGTGCTTTATTTGGCATTCTATTATCCCGTTGAATGATATTCAGCTGCTGCCGGGCTTTGAAGGAATGACTGAAATGTGTGCAGATTCTTCTGCCAGTGGTCAGTAAGTTGTCGACCTTGCCTTCTTGAACAATGCTGTAAATGCAGTGCATTAAACACAGGACCCTAAAATAGCCACCATCGGCCATGGCCTTAACTACATTACTGCCATTATCCGTGGCAACAAAACAAATGTTAAGCCCTCTTGGTCACAGCCATTCACAGACCTTGTTGTTAAAGTCTTCCAAAATGTTTGCAGCAGTATGAGATTACTCCATGGCGAACATAACTACAGTTGCATGTTTCTGAGCAGCATTAAAAATCTCAGCAGTGTCAACACCTGCAGATATCTTTTCTCTAACCACCACAAAAGAGATCCAGTGTGCGGTGATGCACATGTAATCAGTGGCTTGACAACTGGTCCACATGTCTGTTGTCAGGTGGATAGTGTGAATAGTACTCTGCTGCAAAGCCTGTCCAAGCAATTCCAGCATGCTATGATGTAGTGCTGGAACAGCAACTCTGGTGAAATAGGACTGGCTGGGAACCTTCCATTTTAGGCAGATAGCTGTCACAAATTCAAACAAACCCACCCCTTCCACAAAAGAAAAAGGAAGGAGGTCCAGCGCTAACTTTTTAGCCAGCTTCGCATAGCACAAACGTGCCGTTCGGGTTCATTTTTACTGCTCCTCCAACCTAAACATGCTGAGAATGGTAGCCTAGATTTTTTTCTTTTCTAGTACCACTGATGCAGTTGACTTCTGGAGACCCTGTTTTTTTCATTTCAGTACTCTCTAGCCTTGGACCCTTGTTGTACTCTCAGCCTGACTCTTGTGCCATTGCGATGTCGCTGATAATGATGTGGGTGGTA
Organism: Lissotriton helveticus; assembly: GCF_964261635.1. Taxonomy (NCBI): domain Eukaryota; kingdom Metazoa; phylum Chordata; class Amphibia; order Caudata; family Salamandridae; genus Lissotriton; species Lissotriton helveticus. Next base: position 200,421,085 of record NC_136060.1, read on the forward strand.
CTACTGCACTGATGGGGACAGGGCTGATTTTTGTTACAGAGAAAATGTATCCCTCTTGTTCACCTTCCACTGTGATCATATATTCTTCTTCTGCATCCCCTCCACCAACAACAGTCGCAATTTTTTGGCCTCTAAGGTGCTCCTCCCACTGGATCAAGTGGTGTTTTATCAGATGGGTTGTTTGGCCTCCGGTACCATAGTTTGTACGAAACTTACCCTGACTATCGTCTAATCCACAAATGGAGCATATAGCAATGTTCACCTCCTTCTTGCTAACCAGAACAAAGTCCCAAACTTGGGAAGTAAACTTTCTGATGCTGCTGGTGCCACTTGCAATGTCAGAAGAACTGGTAGGTGGGCGTGACGTTTGACTCTTTGCAGTACCTATTTCTACTGAGGTTGTTGTTTTGGTGGGTGTGGGTCGCTCCTGGGACCTAAATATGACAGCTGTAGGTGGTGTTGGTGGTATCTGTGTAGGTGGTCTCCGTGCCACATCCCTCTCAGCAATTTGGGATGGGGTAATGTTTGTCTCCACTCGTGCAGGGCTAATGTCCATGATGACTAGCTCATCATCATCATCCTCCTCTTCTACATCTACCTATATAACTCTAAGGCTTTCTGCAACCTTCCTTTTCCCTAGCCTCACCTGTCGTGTCTCACTCTCAGGCTGAGGTGGCTTCCAGGTGGCATCTAGATCATCAAAAGGGGGGCTTTCAGAAGAAGTTGATGGACTAACTCTCCTTTTCCTTGCTGGGGATCTGGAAGATAATGGATCTTCCGAAAGAAGGGCTTGCTCTTCTTCTTCCTCTGCAGGAAGCTCAATCTTCTGAACTGCCCCTACTTTGGGATCAACAACTACTATTGAGGGTGGTTGTAGCTATTATTCCCCATTTATCTATGTTTCCTGCATTGATTCAGTACTATTTTGCGATAACCATGAGTCAATTTCAACATCACTGCTCGTCTGCTTTGGACTATTGATTAGACTGGCTGCCTCCGCGCCAGACATGGGCTTGGGCCTAGGTTGTTGTGGTGGGTCCACTGATGCAGGGAAGCTGCTCCCAGCCTGCTCCCCGGACACCGCTGCTGCAAGCACAATTTTTGGTTTCCTGAAAAAGGTCTTGGGTGACATACTGGTCTTGGTAAGTGGCGGTGCCTTCTTCTCACTGGTAACTTTCTTGGTACTGGACGTGTTACATTTCTTTGGAGCCATCTTGAAGATGTCAGCACGCAGTGGCACAATTTGCAGAGATGTCTGTGGTCACACATCACATGACTTTGTGTGCAGGCCTTCTATCTGGCAGTACAATGGGTGATGTTGCCTCCTCTTTTGTGCATTTGTGCATTTAAAAGCAAAAAACATCAGTGAAACGTGGCATTCATTGTTCTGGTTCAAATACTACTTGTACAAACAAATATAATATAACTTAGTATGTTATGTTATGTTATGTTATAACCTATTTGTAAAGCGCACTTCGACCAAGGTTTCATGGCGCTGTTCCGAGCTGTTCTGAGCTGACTGCAGTGGGGCTGGTTTACTCATGTGCCTGTATGAACAGCCATGTCTTGAGCTGCTTTCTGAATTGAAGCAGATCGGGACAGGAACGGATCTCCAATGGGAGTGAGTTCCAGAGTTGGGGCGCCAGATACCCGAAGCGACACCCGCCATGCCGCTTCCGCTTGAACTTTGCGCTCACCAACAGATTTTGGTGTTTGGAACGGAGATCACGGGTTGGAATGTATCTCAAGATCAAGTTATTGATGAAAATAGGACTATAACAGTTTAGGGACTTAAATGTGAGACAAGCAGTTTTGAAGGTGGCCCGTTGGAGCAGTGGGAGCCAGTGTAGCTTTTTTATCAGGGGTCTGACCGATTGCCACTTGTGCTGCTGGTAAATCAGTCGTGCCGCCTGGTTCTGTACAAGCTGGAGCCTCTTGATCTGATAAGAGGGAAGGCCTAGATAGATTGAATTTGCATAATCTAGATGGGACAAAACTAGGCCAATCACAACTTGTATCAGTGCTGCCTGGGTGAGCAAATGATGTATCTTCTGGATCTTTCGCAATTGAAAGAAACATTTAGAAACCACTGTGCCCACTTGGGTGTTTAGAGACAGATCTCTATCAATAGTCACCCCCAGACTTTTTACGGAAGAGGAGGGTTTGGGGAAGGGTCCTAATTCTCCCGGCCAGTAGTGAGGGCCCCAGGAGATAAGACTATCTCCTATCAGCAGTACCTCCGTCTTTCCGGGGTTCAGGTTCAGATGGTTATAATCCATCCAATGGCGGATGAACACCATAGTATCCTGAAAGTTGGTAACAGACTCAATGGAATTATCTATGGTGAAGGAAAGCTGCAGATCATCTGCATAGTTAAATATTGTTACTTTCCTCTGTTTTAAAGCTTTGATCAGGGGGAGCAGATAGAGATTGAACAGATGTGGGAACAAAGAGGAACCCTGGGGAACCCCACATGTGGTGTTCAACCCCGACGCTGTAAAGTTAGCCAGGCGAACGGCCTGTGTACGTTCTTCCAGAAAGGAGGTGACCCATCTCAGGGCTTTGCCCTGAAAACCTGCACGTCCGACACGGTCCACCAAGATCTTATGGTCCACCGTGTCGAACGCGGCTGACAGATCTAAAAGAACCAAAGCTTGAGGGGTTCCAGTGTCAGCCTCCCTACGGAGCTCGTCCAGAACTGTCAAGATGACCATCTCAGTCGAATGGCCTGGACGGAAGCCAGCTTGATTGTGATCCAAGTGCCCAGACTGTTCTATAAAGGCGGACATACATTTTGCGACATGTGCCTCCAAGACCTTAGCTAAGTATGGAAGCAAGGAGATGGGGCGGTAATTAGATGGTTCTGACATGTCGGCGCCGACCTTTTTTATCAAAGGGACCACTGTGGCGTCCTTAAATGATTTCGGGACGCGACCTTGAGTAAGTGATGAATTTAATAGAGATAGGGCAGGTTGAGGAATAATGGAGAAGACTTCCCTCATTATGTGTGGGGGCAACAGTCCCGAGGAGATCCAGATTTAACTTTGGACAGCAAGGAGATGAACGATTCAGCATCAATTGTAGGGAAACTATCCATAGTACAGATATTCCTGAAGGAGTCAGGCGGAATCTCGACTGATGGAGAGCATACAATGCTAGCTTTAATTGCTGCGATCTTTTCTAGGAAGAATGTGTTCAACTTATCACATAATTCCTGCGTAGGAGTTGGTTTAAATGACACTCTATCAGGGTTGGATAGTTCATCCACAATCGAAAAGATCTCTCTCGATTTATTGGTGGACGTTAAGATCTTAGAGGAGAAATATTCTACCTTGGCTGCCTTAATAGCTTTATTATATTTTACCTGCTCTTGTTTATAGAGGAGCTTGTCTCCTGGGTCATAGCGAGCTCTCCATTTCCTCTCCTTCTGGCGGAGTAATAGTTTCATCTCCTTTAGTTCGGTAGAGAACAATTTATGAGCTTCCGCCTTTCGGTTTATCTTAATTTTTTTGGGAGGGGCAAAGTGATCGCTTGCTGTTTTTAACCAGCAAGAGATCTGAGTGTCAGAAAGATCCACATTCTGGGCCAGGCTAGGTGTTGAGCTGGCCAAGAAGTTCGTGAGCTCTAGTATATCAATGGATTTCCAACATCTGACTGTCCCGCCCTCGACCCGGGGGGATTTAGCCCTAATTGCCAAAGTAAGATGGAATGTCACCAGAAAATGGTCAGACCATATGCATGGAAGTACCTTCAAGGCGGAAATGATTGGATTTGTCGTCCAAACCTGGTCCGATATATGTCCCTTATTGTGTGTTGGCATAGAAATGTGTTGTGTAAAATTAAAATTCGTTAAAAGGTTGGTGAATTCAAGAGAATGGGGACCACCTGTTTGATCACCAAACCAATAGTTAAAATCACCAATCAGCAAAATGTTGGAATATTTAATTGCTAGATTAGCTATCTGTTCACTCAGGGCAATGGGGAAGAGGGGCATGGGTTGAGGGGACCTATAGACAACTACGCAGATCAATGATGTGTGATCAGAGTCGAGTTTAATCACTAAATTATCCGCGACTGCTAGGTTGAGGGAATCGATCGATATAAAATCATGCTTACGATGGATAATGGCGGCCACTCCACCACCCGCTTTTCCTGATGAGCGGTCGGTGTGAAGTATATAATAATCTGTGGGGAGTGCGGCCAGTATATCAGGGACAGAGTCAGGGGTTATCCATGTTTCAGTTATAAACAGGATATCAGGTGAGTCGGTAGAGAGTAATGTAAAGATTTCCAGTTGATGTTTGACTAAGGAGCGTGTATTTAAATAAGAGACCCGAAAATTCATATGTTTGTGAGAAGTGATTACCTTGTTATTCCTTTGAACACATTGTATTTCCGGGAATCTATCACGTTGCTGCAAGAGTCCCAGCCTATCAAGGCGGTCCCTTGTAGCCTTGTCTGATAATTGATGCGCTCCATGTAGGCTGCATAAATCTACTGCGGTGTATTTCAGTAATTTCGCAGAGTGTGGTGCCCCTTGCCCCGTACTGGCACGGACGGGCGCAGACGGGCTTGCCATTGGCGCGCTGCCGGCACGCCCGCTGCGCTCCCTGTAGGGGGGGCCATTTTGTAGTGGCTGATGCGGGAGGGGCCGAGCACTAGACCGCTCGCCCAAATTCACCACCAAGATGGCGGGCGCCAAGGAAACGAGTCGGACCCAGGCAGCGTCTAATCGGCTGCGGTGGGATAAGGGGCATGGGCCAGATAAGTGCTGGGTAGCAGATTGTTCCGAAGTGGTCACAAATTTAAAACACAGTCAAGTGCGGAACAAGGAAATTATAAATGCAATGTTAATTAAAATGCGGCGTAAATTGCAGTCACAGCATACAAGTCCCGGCTTCCGCCTCAGGACAAACACTCGCACACTCTCAATCGTGGTCAAATATGTGGTCATACTTGTTAGTGTTATTAATTAATATTCTTAAATGTATTACCTCAGTTATTAAAACAATTAACAATACAGTTTAGACATTTGTGGGACTTTGGCAACAACAAGGGCTTTCATGGTGTACTGTACAAACAGTACACTCAGGAAGGATAGCCAAGAAGAAGAACAACAAAAATACAAATGTAACGGTGTGGCATTGTGCATCATGGTGGAGGCAGCATTCAGGGAGCTGCAGCTGTCAAATGACAATGGATGGAAGCAATAAGCCAAGAGGAACAAAGGAAAGACATGCAGGCCTATGGCAAAAGCAGTAGCACACTAACTGCCACCACAAAATGGCTGCCAGCCACATGGTCACTCACAACAAGCAGGAGGCCTGGAAAACAATGAACTCAAGCAGGTCTATATAGACACAGATTATACAAAATGTCCCCTAGCCACATTGGGAGGCTTAGCAAGGGCAAATGCTGGCCCACTATTACAAACACACTCACACGCTGGCCACACAAAGGAGGCATGCTAAACAACACAGCTTTAATGCAACAATGCCAAAAATGAAAATCCACAGGGCTTAAAAAGGTTTGCACGTTACAACAACCACACACATCCAACAAAGGCATTAATTTAACATACAAGAAAAAAATTAAATACCAAAAAAAACATTTTGCATTTCAATCCAATGCCATCCATGCCCTAAATGATGTTTAAATTCAACAGACACCACAGAAACTGTTGTTTCATGCACCCATGAGTAGCTCTGGGCCTATTGGGTGGAAAACCGTTTGGTAGACTCATAGTGAATCAATTGAAATCAATAACATTGCAAATTTATTTGAAAATGTAGTGAACTGTGCTACATTTTTTTCTGGATAAAAGAACATTTTTCATGCAAAACAACAACCAGCAAGAAGGCATGGCCACCACAAAGAAGCCTTGCAGGCCTAATGCAGAAGCACACTGGCTGCCCCTTCACAAAATGGCCACCAGCCACATGTCCAGGCCACAATAATAAGAAAGGGAAGACAGACGATGCAGGCCTATGGCAAAGCACATTGTCTGCCTTCACATAATGGCCACCAGCTAAATGGCCAGGCCACAACAACAAGACGGGGAAGACAGACAATGCAGCCCTATGGCAAAAGCACACAGGCTGCCTTCACAAAATGGCCGACAGCCACATGGCCAGGCCACAACAACAAGAAAGAGAAGAGAGACAATGCAGCCCTATAAAAAAAAGCTCACTGGATGTCTTTACAAAATGGCAGCCAGCCTCACGGCCAGACTACCAGAGCAGGAAGCCAAGACAAGAGAAAGACATGCAGGCCTATGGCAAAAGCACACTAGCAGCCTGATTCATGTAGGCAATAGCGCTCGCAAAAGGGCCAGATTCTGAGAATCTGGCCCTTTGCGAGTGCGATTTTTGCATTTGGTATTCACAATCCCAAATGCAAAAATCGCTATGTAAGAATTTGCATATTTGCGAGGAATGGCATTTAAGGAATCTCTAATAGAGATTCCTCAAATACTATTCATGACACAAAGAAAAATAGCGATTTTCCACTTTTGGGGCCACTATTTACCGAGAGGTCAGACCTGTCGGTAAATAGCAAAAACTCAGAAAAATGCTTTTAAAAGCATTTTTCTAAGTTGCATGTTGCACACACACATGTCCTTTGGACATGTATGTGCGCAACACCTGTTCAAATGTGCCTTTTAGGGGTGCTACAGGGCGTCCTTTGGACACCCCTGGCACCCTTAAAATCGCTATCTTATTTGCGAGTAGCAAATTGCTACTCGCAAATAAGGGATACTCCCCATTCATTCCTATGGGCCTCTTGGCCCATAGGAATGAATGGGGAGTTTTTGCGAGTAGCAAATTGCTACTCGCAAATAAAGAACATGTAGGAATCGCTATTTCATTAGCAATTCCTACATGAATGCCGTTTTGCGTGTCCTCAATAGCGAATCGCTATGATTCGCTATTAGGGCCACGCAAAACGGCCTGTACATGAATCAGGCTGTAAGTGCCTACACAAAATGGCCACCAGCCACATGGGCACAAGTCACAACAACAAGCAGTAGGCCTGGAAAAACAATGAACTTAAGCAGGCCTATTTAGACACAGACTATACAAAATGGCCCCTGGCAACATGGGGAGGTTCAGACAAGGCAAATAATGGCCCACTATTACAAACAAACACACTCACATACTGGCCAGACAAAGGAGGCATGCTAACAACACATCTTTAATGCAACAATGCCAAAAACAAAAATCCACAGTGCAAAAAAAGGCTTGCAAGTTACAACCACACACATCCAACAAAGGCACATGAAAAAAAGCGAAAAACCAAAACAAAAACACATTTGTTATTTCAATCCAATGCCATCCATGCCTTAAACGATGTTTAAATTCAACAGACACCACAGAAACATTTGTTTCATGCACCCATGTGTAGGTCTGGGCCTACTGGCTGAAAGGCATATTGGCAGACTTCTGGCCTACATATTTAATTAAATACATATTGCAATTGGTTTCAAAATTTGGAGAATATTTAGTGAACTGTGCAACATGTTTCTTTTATAAAAGAAGACAAATTACTTACAAAGAAATAACTAGGCCCCTACTGAAACTACAGGCCACCCACCACAATAAATAAAAAACAAAACAATGAAATGTATAAAAATCGAGGTGCATGGCCCCAATCAAAACAAACAGCACTCATTTTCCAACTTACTAATGAAATCCTAAATTCAAAAGTCCTCAAATCAAATGATATATGGTGCAGCAGACACAAAGACTGATCCTTCCAGCTCCAAATCCAAATAAAAGTGAATAGGAGATGGACAAAGCACTGGGAGGAGACGGCTGCACAGGAACAGGAACTTGGAGATTCTGGGGCACTTCCTTACTCTTAAAAAAAAACTTTTAAAAAAAATGGACTCCTTGCATAAAAAAGTACAGCCAAATATCAATCCGAGGAGTTTTTTTTTAACCCAAATCGTTATTTTGAGAAGGTTTTGATGCTGCTCAGGAGAGAAACCTCTCCAGATTGCAGATTATGCCTGTTTGGGATTTCCATTCAGAAGCCTGATGGCACTCCTGATCGACGTGTTTGCGATCGCAAACTCTTGCGTGACCCTCCCGCCACCTAGCAAATTTTGTTGCACTCACAAACGGCTCAGGAGATCTCTTCAGCCATCGCAGGCACCCGGTAAGTCGCTCGTCCATGTGCAAAAAATGCTTTTCGGGCACGCAAACAAAAAAACCTCCTCTCTGTTGCAGAGTGCAGAGTTTTTCAGCAACTCTGAGTTCTACGTGGAACGCAGAGTTGCCAAAACTCGGCAAACTCTGCGAGCGGACCGGAGTTAAACCAAACCGCTTGGGCCAGGAGCATGCCTATTTTTACACAAGTGCAAAAACAACAGTTGATGGACAGAATGCAGAACAATCTCATACATTCACCCCAGTACAGAGATCTGGGCCTAAATCCATCGTTTTTTTGCACTCCCGTGCTCACTAGGCCACTGGAGTCAAGCTATCCTGGCTGAAGACGGCTGATAGCCAGAAACCGGTCCTAGGATGCTTGATTCCGGTCCAGGGAAGACGTGGCTAGGCAGTTCGGTCTGGACTGTTCCCATGAGGCACAGGGTCAAGGCTGATTTGCATATGGCCATGTCTAAACTGGGGTGGCTTGTGATCCAGCGGCCTATAGAAAATATATCATAAACAACGCTACCCAACTTCATAACCTATAAACAAATTTCTACACTAAATTATGGACCCATTTATAAACATGACATATTTTGGGCCTACTGAATCAGGTGGTCAGATTAAACCTATATATACATTATTTACAAACTATATACAATTTTATACATCTGCGGAAAGAATATTGTCATTAGAATAAATCCTAACCATTTAGACGACCACCATTGGCGATGGGATCTAGCTAATAGTAACCTACACTTCTGAATAACCAAGACCAGCTTGTTTGTCAAAAGTAAGATTTTATTTACTAAATTATAGTATTTCAAAATGTAATTTTATTATTGTAATTTTATTAGCATTGAAGTAAGTATGTTTTAAAAGCTTCATGAGAAAAATACATTTTAATAAGAAATTCAAAGTTTAAGTAAGATTTTAGCAGTTTAGCATTTCTAAAGCCTAAGTCCCTAGCTAAGCTAAATAAATGGAAAATAAAGTTCTTTGAGGATTCTTACGTGCTCCACGCAAAGTCCAGCAGCACTTCACCCTCATCGGAAAGTCAGAAAGCAGCAGCCAGCCCATCCCTAAGGGCATGACTTTTTATACCTTTCTATGCTAGCTAAACTAAGCGAAGGAAAGTTTTCATAAATCCTCGAAGTCCCATTGGTTGAGAGTGACAAGTGACATGTCACCCACATTTCAAAAGTTCCATTAGGTCACGTTTCTTAAAGACCATTGTCTTTTCCGAATGCAACCAGGAGCTTCCTTGGTTTGCAACAATTGTAAATTAATGTTCTCACAGTGTTCATTTCATTTCCGCGGGTGCCAAGTTAGAGCTGACAAAATTGTCCTTTATCACTTGCTTCCGACCTTGGCCACGTCCGACAAAATGGTGACAGCATGTCAGATTTGCTTAGTGAATGCAGCTTTGACGAACACTTTTTCAGAATGGGCTTCTCGTGACTTGTGCAGAAGTAAATTTCAGCTTTAGCAAACTCGAGCAAACTAGGCCCAAAAGCAGGCAACTTATGCTTTCTAGTAATAAACAAACACAAGAAAAGTATTAATGTAAGAAATAATGTTGATTCTGTATCCACCCTAGGTTTACTAATTAATTAACCCTCCCGATTAGTCTAATGTTACCTAGCAAATGTAAACAAATAAAGCAGCGTTTATATCTACCAGTCTTCATTAATCCATGAAACTTATGTGCACCTAGAATAGTAGAAATGACATCACATAGACAAGGAAAAGCAAAATAAGCACATGCTCCTTTTAAGTTGCTGCAGTTAGTAATGACAAAAACGAAAACAACAAATTATTTTTATTATTTTGCACGAACAAAAAGATGCAACATTTATGCACGTTTATGAGCACACATGTTAGTCCCCCCATGTGTAAAGTTTAATCTAGGTTGTATTAACACGATACATTACAAATTATTAATATTATTATTCATGTTATGGAAATGTGACTCTGCGAGTTTAAACAAAATTTTGTTTTCTATCTCGCTCCATCAACTCCCTCATCTGGTGATTAACAAATCACCACACCAACACCCAAAATTTTGGTAATTTAAATTTCCGAGAAATTGATTCAAATTCATTTGTATCAGTAATCCTAAAAATCTGTTTCTGCATAATCTTTGGAATTAGCATAACGCTCTCTATGTAACTCCTGTAATTCGATCTCCCTTTCTTCTTCTTTTCTAAGTTTATAGATTCTTTTCTTTTCTTTCAACTGTTTCTTTCTCTTATGCAACAAACAACCTATTTTTGTCAAAATAAAAATGAATACTATTATAATCAAAGGTGCCAAAATCTTGCCAAGAATTGAACTACCAATATCATGAAACCAATTTTTAATAGCTTGGAATCTTTTTGAAAGTTTCCCTGTAAAATCATCTTCTTCTAAAGGAATTATCTCTGAATGCATTTGTGTAATGTTTTTAATGTACATCTCTATATTCTTACTTTCATCAGGTATATATGTGCAACAATGTTGTACATGTAAAATGCCACAGACTCCTCCCTCTTTTGCTAGGAGTATGTCTAAAGCAAGTCGATCTTGAATCACCATAGATCTGATTGCATGCAACTACTTCAACATTCACTAATTGGAATCCATCAGCTGTGTCTGTTGACAATCTGTCAACAATTGTGGACAATTTTCTAATTCTCCCTGCATTTAGGGTTATACCAACAAAAGGTATCACTGCTTGAAAAATATCTCCCAGAACTTCTGTAAAAGTTTCTCTTTTGACTCTATTTACATAATTATGAATTTTGAACAATCCTTCTGAATCTCTATCAACATGAAACACTTTAGGAAAAACAATTCCCACATAACAAGTTCCATACCAATGGTCTGGAAGGTTGTAGTAGGCTTTGTCACCACAAACAAAATAAATCCCAGGGAAGATTGGATCTTTTCCACCTTTGAATCCCCAACCTCCCAAAATCTGATAAGTATCTTCACAGTTACTTGCACCTACAAAATAATTATCAAAAAGTGTATTATCTCTTCTAATGCAAAGCTTTCCACTAACTGGTTTATCTATGTGAATTGCAATATTTTCAAGCATTTTGCCATTTAATTTCTCATCCTCTTTTTGCCAGAATTTTGACTTAGTCTGCTTGACTAATTCATTTCTTTTGTAAATTGCTCTTCTCTCCTCAACCATATTCAAAAATTTCTTTCCCTCAGCACTCAATTTGCATGTTAGATTATTCTTGTAAGCATACTCGTAAGTGAGTTCGTTAGTAACAAGGAAAAATTCTCTCATTTGTTTAGCTTTCTTGTGCTTATTTAAAGCACCCTCAATCTTTATATTCGCAAAAATCTCGCCAAAATCTGAATAGTAATATTCTAAGCGTCCAGTTTGATAAAATAAGCTAGTTAACACACTACATGTTACACCATATGTGAGAGGAAGCATATTGTATGTCACTCCCTCAGAAACAGAAGCAGGTAACTTGACGCAGACATAGCAGTCTTTTGCATCCATTACCTTGACATATTCACTCAAAAGCTTTGTGAATGTATTACTTGAAAAATCACTAATAGATTTATCTTGATGAATGTTAGGTTCATGATCAATAACTTTAGCAGATGCACTATGTTTAGTTTGACTAACCAAAGCTTTGCTTGTCATGTTAACTTTGTGTAATTCTCTATTCATCTCTAATGGGATGATCACAGCTAAAACTAACCAGAGCAGAATTAAAATGAGCAGACACACCAGAGTCATCTTACAGCATCTCTTAAAAACAGAACACTTTGAAGTGCTCTCCTTAACATAAGGCATTTTGGTTAGTTTTGCCACAAAATTAAAAACAAAATTAATTTTAAAATTTCTAAGACTTAAACTATTTATACCCCTTTTTTAAAATAATTTTATTTTTAAAACCCTAAACAAGTTTTCTTCGACCTTATGTCATACATAAGATTTCTTCAACTAAACAGTTTTTCTTCGACCTTATGTCAGCTAACAAAATTTCTTCAGCCTTTTGCCAAATTAAAATTTCTGTACTTCAATCATTGTCACTAATTTCTTCTATTTCGTTTTCTTCTTCACTACTACCATAAATGTCAATAACGGGTGGAATTACTAAATAAGTCCACTCAGGAGACTTGTATTTCTGGTTTGGTCTCACTATTCTTTTTCCTTTTCTCGACACCACTTCAATTTTCCTTCCAACTCCCACTTCCTTTCCAGGACTCTTTTGACTACTGATTTCTTCAACTTGCTCTTTAGGTTTCTTGATTAACCTGACTCTCAATCTTCCACCAGGCCAGTAGTCTGCTTTTCTCACGTATTTCTTCTTTGGTTCAGAAGCATTTGATTCTGACTTCCAAGCCCTTTTCTTTCTGTTTTCACTTGCACCATCCACGTCACTTTCTTCAGTTTCGTAGTCTGAAATTTCAATTGACTCAGGAACTTCTCTATTCGGCAGTTTTACTCCTTCAGGAACACTTCTCTGATTTCCAATACTGGTACTTGGTAATTCGTCTTCTTCTTCTTCTTCAATTACCTCCAACTTCCCAGACTTTGGATTTCTGTTCCTTACTTCAGAGTTTGTTTTCTGCTTTTCGATACTCTCCTGGTCTGAAACTTCTTTTTGTTTCGCTTCTCTGTCTTTAATAGAAACAACTGAATCCTCAGTTATCTTTCTTTTTAACAGATTCTCTTCACCTTCAGAATCAATTTCAATAATTTCCAAGTCTTTTCTTGTTGAATTTTCATCCACAGGTATAGGTTCCAGATGTCGACCTTCTTGTCGATCTTCAGGATCTGGATTTATTTCACCTTCTGCTTCAGAATCAGAATCATCTGTAGTATCACTTTCAACATCAGAACTCTCAGGAGTTGGTACTGGAATAGTATGACTAGGATGAATCCAACGTTTCAATCCTTTGCATTTTACAGCATTAGTAGTGATCAAAATTATTTGCCTAGGCTTCTGCCATCTAGGAGCCAGACAATTTCTTCTCCGATGTACTTTCGTTCTGACCCAGTCACCAGGTCTCAGGTCATGTGTCAAAACTTTCTCATTTGATTGTGCTTCAGTTCCCACCTGATTAGATACAGAAGTCACTATATCAGATAACCTTTTACAGTAATCCAAAATAGCACTGTCATTTATGCTTAACAGTTTACCTACAGGTACAAAAGCTTGCCTCATAACTCTTCCCATTAAAATTTCATGAGGACTCAAACCTGTCTTTTTATCTGGTGTACTTCTTAATGACATCAAAACAAGTGGAAGAGCATCTGTCCACTTTACACCTGTTTCAAGACACATTTTTCCAATTCTGTTTTTAATTGTTCCATTAATCTGTTCAACTACCCCAGATGCCTCTGGTCTGTATGCACAGTGTATTTTCTGCTCAATGCTCAAAGCTTCACAAATTAACTTCATCAGTTTGTTATCGAAATGGCTTCCTCCATCACTCTCAATAGTGACTGGAAAACCGTACCTTGGGATAATTTCTCTGAGCAGTAGTTTTGCTACTGTAATTGAATCACAATGTCTTGTAGGAAATGCTTCTACCCATCTTGAAAATAAACAAACGATTACAAGAACATATTTTAAGCAATTGTGTAAGGGCATTTCAATGAAATCCATCTGTAACCTGGTAAAAGGACCACCCTCTCGACCAATTATTCCTGTCCCCACCAATGATTTTCTGTTTGGATTCATTTGTTGGCATGATAAACACCTTTGACAAAAAGATTCTGCAATTGTTCTGAATTTAGTATTGAACCAAGTTTCTCTGAAAAGTCTAATCATAGAATCTCTTCCAAGATGTGCTGGACCATGATATAATCTGGCCATATCTGCAATCAAACAATTCGGTAAGACTATTCTGCCATCTTTGTAAACCCACACTCCATCTTCATCACGTGGTCTACAATCTGATCTTAACCACAGATCTTTTTCCTCATCATCTGCTTCATTTTGTAATTCTCTAATCTCATTCCATGTTTCTACAACTGTTGTTAGCATTAATGAATTTGAATCAGTTTCTTTACTCCTTTCCCGATTGTATGAATAACCTTTTCTTGCACAGTATTTTGCCGTTTCATCTGCAAATGCATTGCCTTTTGAGATATAATCAACTCCTTTAGTGTGCGCTGCACACTTGACAATTGCGATTTCTTTCGGCAATTGTATTGCTTCAATTAATCTCCTTATGAAAATTGCATTTTTAATTGGAGATCCTGCTGATGTCATATAGCCTCTCTGAGACCAGAGTTGTCCATAATCATGTACAACTCCATACCCATACTGACTATCAGTAATGATGGTAACTCTTATATCCTTTGATACTTCACAAGCACGAATTAAAGCAATCAATTCAGCCACTTGTGCTGATCTAACTCCTTCAAGACATGATGCTTCTTCAACATCTGCAACTGTGCAGACTGAATATGAGGCTTTCAAGACACCTCCTTCTGATCTCAAACATGAGCCATCTACAAAATAGACAAAATCTGATTCAGATAGAGGTCTATCTTTGATATCATGTCTTGGTTTCGTGCAGAATTCCATAACGTCTAAACATTCATGTTCTGTTTCGATGTTATCAACGATTTCAGAATCAGGCAGTAATGTAGAAGGATTCAGATTCAAACATCTTGAAATCGAAACATTATCTGCTCCTAGTATGATTTTCTCATACTTTGTCAATCTGCTGCTTGTCAGATGCTGAGTTTTACCTCTTGTCAGCAATATTTCAACTGAATGAGGCACAAAAACTTTCACAGGAAATCCCATAATGATTCCTTCACTCTGTTCAAGACTAACACTTGTAGCTGCAACTGCTTTCAAGCAACCTGGTAATGCCTTTGCAATGGGATCAAGAACTGCAGAGAAGTATGCAATAGGTTTCTTTAAATTCCCATGTCTCTGAATCAATACAGACAATGCACATCCTTCTCTCTCGCTGCAATACAGTTCAAAATCTTTCTCATAATTCGGCATACCTAAAGCAGGAGCTTGGCATAAGCTCTTTTTCAAATTTTCAAAAGATTCCATCTCAATTTCATTGAGAATAATTGGATCTTTTACATCAGACTTTGTCAGTCTCTGTAGTGGTTTTGCAATTACTGAAAATCCACTTATCCATTGTCGACAGTAACCAACCATTCCCAAGAACATTCTGACCTGTCTCTGTGTTCTTGGAGGTTGCATTGCTTGAATCATTTTAATTCTCTCAATTGTCACTTGTCTTTTTCCCTTTGCAATTCTGTGACCAAGATATTTTACTTCTTGTTTGCATAACTGTAATTTTCCTGGAGACACTTTATGTCCCTCTTCTGCAAGGCGATTTAACAGTATTATTGTGTCTGTCACACAATTTTCTCTTGTCTTTGCAGCTATCAACAAATCATCAATATACTGCACTAACGTAGACCTACCTGGTAAATCCAAGTTTTCCAAAGATCTTTTTAACAACTCATTAAAGATTGAAGGACTTTCTGTATAGCCCTGTGGGATTCTTGACCATCCGAGGGTCTTACCTTGGAATCTGAAAGCAAAGATTTCATAACTGTCTGGATGTAAGGGAACAGTAAAGAATGCATTACAAAGATCAATGACAGTGTACCATTCAGCATCATGTGGAATCTGGTACAGAATTACTGCTGGATTTGGAACCACAGGACAACATGGAACAACGATTTGATTAACCTTTCTCAAATCTTGTACGATTCTAAATGCTCCATTTGACTTTTTAACTCCCATAATTGGTGAATTACAAGGACTACTCTCCATTTCTTTTAATACACCTTGTTTGATAAATTTTTCAATTATAGGCGTAATACCTTCAATTGTTTCTGCTTTCATTTTATATTGTGGAATGTTAGGAAATTCTATTCCCTGTTTCAATGTAATTTTTACTGGATCTACGTTTTTCATCAGACCCATCTCGTTCCCAGTAAAATCCCATATATCAGGTTTCACTGTTTCCTTGAGCTCTTCAGGCAAATCTTTCTTTTCAAATGCAGGAAACAATTTTGTTTCTTCTGCTTCCATCATCATCATTGTCATTCTGTATAAACCATCTTCCTCCATTGTTTGTAATTCAACTCCATCAGGAGAACAATATATTCTGCAATCCATTTTACACAGAATATCTCTGCCTAGTAAATTTACTGGACTACTATTACAAACCACAAATCTGTGTTTGTCTCTATAATTTCCAATTTCAACTGGAACTGGATCAGTTAAATCAGTTTTAATTTGTTGATTGCTTACTCCGACAACTTGGATGGTATCCCCAGAGAGAGGTAGGTTTTCAATTTCCACTGATCTAACAGTAGAACGGGTAGCACCAGTGTCCACTAGAAAAGTGATGTCTACATCGTTAACTTTCCCGTTTACAAATGGACCGGACTGGTCAACCTCAAGAGTGGCTCCAACAACACACTCTTCCTCCTCTCTCGGGCACCGTCAGCAATAATCATCAGAATCACTGTCTTGACTTTCTGTTAACAAAAATTGTTGTGAAGCATTTTGCATTTGCACTCTTTGTTGTCTTTGCTGTTTTTGCGGTTTTATTACCTGTTCATTTCCCTGAAATCCCACATTTGGATTATATTTTTGAACTCCCCCACAATTCGGAAATGGTGGTTGTGGCAATTGATCCTGACAGTTATTCACCTGTTGCTGTTGCTGTCGCTGAATGTTTAACTCGTTTAACCCCTGTTGCATCTGTAGCTGTTGCTGCAGGTCAACACCATTCTGCATCTGTGGATTTAATAAGGGATTCTTTAAGTTTCTAGGAGGTTTAGGACACTCGTCTCTCCAATGTCCAATTTCGCCACAATTAAAACAAGGTAATCTTTGTTTCAACTCCTCAATCTTTGGGCTAAATTTTCTTGGAAAAATATTACCTTTAAGCTTTCCTTGTATCTGGTTCGTATTTCCAGTTTGAACAAAATTTGTGTTCTTATTACCCATGCTGGCAATTTGTTGCTCAGCCACTTTTACCTGAGCCCACATGGCTTTCTCCTTGAGCTTCTTTTGTCTCACCTCTAACTCATCGCTGCAATATTTAGCTTTTCTCAGAATATCATCCACAGAAAGTGATTGCCATCCTACAATGCTATTCCTGATCATATCTGCAATTTCAGGTTTTAGTCCATAAACGAATCTATAGATAAAATGACTCATGTCCTTTTCATCTAATTTTTCATAGCCACTGTATTGTTTAAAAATTAACAGTAACCTTTCATAAAAGGAATGAACTGATTCTTTTGTTTCCTGATTTGTCCTTTCTATTTTAACCCAATCAACTTCTTTGGGTGGAATTTTGTTTTTCATCCAAACGATCACTTTTTCGTAAAAATCCATTACAAGAGGATTTGGGGCACCTGTTTCTTTGATTCGTTCAGGTTCTGTTTTTGGCCAACTTATTGATATTTTGCATTCTGTCCAAAGATCTGATGGTACGACAATGTCGAAAAATCCATCTAAATCAATCCACAGAACTTTTGACACCTTGATAAACCTATCCACTTGTCTATACCACTCTACCGGTTTCTCCCTCAATTTTGGAAAATCATTTGTAAATAGCAGTATGTCCTGTCTTGACCAAGGGACATGAACATATCCTCCACCTGCAATCTCTCTCATTGGAAATTGTTTTGACAATTTTTCCAATCTTTCATCTTCCTTCTTTTTCGTCCATTTTACTCTCCATTTATTGAGTTCTCCCAGCTTTTTGATGTAAACAATCAAATCTTTTATATGCACTATTCTTCCCATTGAGTTCAAACTCTCAATGTCACTTTCTGAAAAGTCTAGTCTGTAATGTTTTGCAAAATTCTTTTGTTTACTCACATCGATTTCAAGTTCCGCTGCTAGATCTTCTAATTGATCATATTTATTTTTAGTTTTCCACTGAATACTTTTACAAATGAACAGTAGTTCATCATCTCGATAATAATTTAAACTATCTGGACTAATTGTTCCAATTATTAATTCTTCGATATTTGCTTTTAATTTAGCCACATCAAGTTTTGGAGTAGTTACCCTAACTTCAGGACTCCCTACATCTGAAATAGCACCCATTGGTGTTTTTGGAGATAAATCCTCATTAAAGGTTAAATCTGGCATTCTCGATCTCGAAGAGTTTATTTCGGATATGTCTGAGTAAAATTTTTCAGCAGCTTTTTGAATTTCTGCATTTAAAGGAATAGTTAACCCTGTTTTGTTTGATTCTCTTTGGTCAAATACAGGCTGAACAGGACCAATCGTTACTGGAACTGTCACAGCTTCCATGCTTTTTGTCATTCGTCTAATTAATTCTTCTTTAGATTTTAAATATTCAGCAGAATCAGCTGTTTCAATATTTCTTGTTTCCCTTGCATAGTCTTTTGGAGCTTCTCTTGCTCTTGGAGTCATTGCAAAATGTCTACCTTCATTTCGAGCATTATCAAATTCTGGTCTTCTTGGAGTTTCAATAATTTCACAATTATTTGGATAAAGTTTTGGAGTTTCATTAATTGGAGGTGCACTCGGTGAAGTTTCAGTAGAAACCACCGGAGTAGACCATGATCTAGGAGGTCTCAAAGGTTGATTCTTTCTAGCTGTAGTGTATATTTCTTCCATAACTGCATCTTCAGATTCGCTTTCTATTGATTTCCCAGCAGGAGTACCCATAACCATTTCCTGAATTAAATACAATCCTTCACTCATGTTTCCCTGCCTCCACATTCGCAACCTGTCTTCATGAGTATCTCTTCTCCAAGGTGGAGTTTTAGTAGGTTTTTTAATTCCACTAGCTTCTCTTTGTAATTGATACATCTCATCTTCCCACTCAACTAAAGCTTCAAATTGAGTTGGTCTCGGTTTTGGAATAAGAGCATTCATTTTCTCTCGTAAATTTCTCAAGACCTTTACATTAAATGAACCATCATCAGGCCAAGTTAAAACACCGTCGTTCTTAGTATAACGTTTCCAACTATCGAACCATAAAACAGTATGATATCCATATTCACCTTCCATGTACGCTGCAGGTGTTTTATACTTATGAAGTAATTTACCACCTCTCGTTTCGATTTTCTTGTCGGGTGAAAATAAATTTTTACGTTTCTGAAATAATGTTGGCTTTTTCTCAACATGTTTAAAATGATAACTCATTTTTAAAAGTTAAATTTAATTCGTAAAATCGTTCGTAAAATATTTCCGGGATGTTCCGCAAAGCAACCAATCCGTGCGCGAAACACACCAACAAGCCAATGACAGTTGAGCTACGTCAGTTTCCTGCTCAACGAATAAAAATGGAGTTTTTCTGAAGGACCAATCAGCTTACAGGTCGTCAGAGACTCAAGAGCCAATCAGAATATAGCTTGTGACGTAGGTCACCCAATCCCAGCGCGGCTCTGTGACGTACACAGCAGCTGCGGTTTCTCGCTTCTCACTACTAGCGCTTACCCCTCCTTCACAAAATCTTTTCACAGCGCCATTTTAAGGACACTTTTCAGTGTAAATTAATTCTTTAACAATGACAATAAGGACTCATCTGTTTGTTTCACTATTTAGGATAGTTTACATACATTCAAGTATCCACACTTCGGAATAGTCGGCGCTATTCACACTAAGGATAATTTTCAATCGTCGGTAGAGTAACTCTTACCCCACCCTTCTAACACGTAAAATTATGAACTCGTTTTCCTCTGAACGCACCGCGAAGTGACAGTTCTAAGAGTTCCACTTGAACATAAATTACAAATCAAATTCGCACTTTCACACGGAAAATTCCCTAATTTCAAACACACATGAAATCCGTACAGGACTCTCACCTGTTTATAGAAATCATGCACCGTTAGCAAAATAACGACGTTATCCGTACAGGACTCTAACCTGTTTATAGATATAAAACATGTACCCCTACAGGACTCTAACCTGTTTATAGATAATCATGTACCGACGCTACTCTGCCCTTCATTCAAGCTCGGATATAACTAATACTTTTATCACAGTGAGTTTTATGGAAGGCGCTTTGTCCCTATTCTCATGCTGCTCTAATTTCTTAGAAAACCCTCACTTTACAAGATTCACACCTAGCCCTAACACTGTGCTGCACGGCGACAACACTATGGTACACGGCGATACCACTTGTGATACTCGGCGATATCACTGCAAACAGAACAGATGACTTGCGTCACTAATTTCTCGCCACACAATCTATACCGGTATAGCTTACAGATAGCACGAAAAACAAACTCAACATGTGTTAAAACATTGATCCTATTTCCATACCATAACACTTTAGTAACCCTTAGCAACCAACATATTACCTTGGTTACCCTTAGCAACCATCAATTTCTGCTACCAGAGAATTGATCCAGCGGCCTATAGAAAATATATCATAAACAACGCTACCCAACTTCATAACCTATAAACAAATTTCTACACTAAATTATGGACCCATTTATAAACATGACATATTTTGGGCCTACTGAATCAGGTGGTCAGATTAAACCTATATATACATTATTTACAAACTATATACAATTTTATACATCTGCGGAAAGAATATTGTCATTAGAATAAATCCTAACCATTTAGACGACCACCATTGGCGATGGGATCTAGCTAATAGTAACCTACACTTCTGAATAACCAAGACCAGCTTGTTTGTCAAAAGTAAGATTTTATTTACTAAATTATAGTATTTCAAAATGTAATTTTATTATTGTAATTTTATTAGCATTGAAGTAAGTATGTTTTAAAAGCTTCATGAGAAAAATACATTTTAATAAGAAATTCAAAGTTTAAGTAAGATTTTAGCAGTTTAGCATTTCTAAAGCCTAAGTCCATAGCTAAGCTAAATAAATGGAAAATAAAGTAAAGTTCTTTGAGGATTCTTACGTGCTCCACGCAAAGTCCAGCAGCACTTCACCCTCATCGGAAAGTCAGAAAGCAGCAGCCAGCCCATCCCTAAGGGCATGACTTTTTATACCTTTCTATGCTAGCTAAACTAAGCGAAGGAAAGTTTTCATAAATCCTCGAAGTCCCATTGGTTGAGAGTGACAAGTGACATGTCACCCACATTTCAAAAGTTCCATTAGGTCACGTTTCTTAAAGACCATTGTCTTTTCCGAATGCAACCAGGAGCTTCCTTGGTTTGCAACAATTGTAAATTAATGTTCTCACAGTGTTCATTTCATTTCCGCGGGTGCCAAGTTAGAGCTGACAAAATTGTCCTTTATCACTTGCTTCCGACCTTGGCCACGTCCGACAAAATGGTGACAGCATGTCAGATTTGCTTAGTGAATGCAGCTTTGACGAACACTTTTTCAGAATGGGCTTCTCGTGACTTGTGCAGAAGTAAATTTCAGCTTTAGCAAACTCGAGCAAACTAGGCCCAAAAGCAGGCAACTTATGCTTTCTAGTAATAAACAAACACAAGAAAAGTATTAATGTAAGAAATAATGTTGATTCTGTATCCACCCTAGGTTTACTAATTAATTAACCCTCCCGATTAGTCTAATGTTACCTAGCAAATGTAAACAAATAAAGCAGCGTTTATATCTACCAGTCTTCATTAATCCATGAAACTTATGTGTACCTAGAAAAGTAGAAATGACATCACATAGACAAGGAAAAGCAAAATAAGCACATGCTCCTTTTAAGTTTGCTGCAGTTAGTAATGGCAAAAACGAAAACAACAAATTATTTTTATTATTTTGCACGAACAAAAAGATGCAACATTTATGCACGTTTATGAGCACACATGTTAGTCCCCCCATGTGTAAAGTTTAATCTAGGTTGTATTAACACGATACATTACAAATTATTAATATTATTATTCATGTTATGGAAATGTGACTTTGCGAGTTTAAACAAAATTTTGTTTTCTATCTCGCTCCATCACTTGGTGAGCAAAATAACGATGGATTAAACCCAGATCTGTGAGTGGGGGTGAATGTTTTGCCATTGTGCAACATTCCGTCCATCATCTTGTGTGTTTTGCTATTTTTACGCAAGGGCATACCTGACAGCTGAACTTTTTGTGGCACTTTTTTGCAAGAAAATATAACCATTCCTATTAAATCTACCTTGGTGTAAAGTAAGGGTTAAAATCAGAAATGTGCATATGCCACCTTAGAATCCCACGTCTGTACAGGATAATCCTCTGTAAAATTTAAGTTTAGACTTTGGTTATTTTGTGTGTTACTTCTAACCTAATAAAAATGTCAGAGTGGACAATCTTGCCTTGAATTTCCACATCAGAGTTCTCTGGTGGTGCACACAGGACATATCTGTCACCCATCTCATTCTTTATATTCCGAAGGGGTAGACATTTTAACCGCATCGGTGCTGATGACGGAACCACTCCGTCATCAGCCGCGGTGGCGCTGTGCTGATGACGGAGCGGTTCCGTCATAGCCCGCCCGACGCGCCTGCGCGGCGCTGATTTTGTGCCTGCGCGGCGCTGATTTCGCGCCTGCGCGGCGCGTTCTATTGAGCCGGTGGGGCCATGACGGAACCGCTCCGTCATCAGCACAGCTCACCCGAGGCTGGTGATGGAGCGGTTCCGTCACCAGCGTGTGAACGCCGCACGGCCCCCCCGCCCCCTTAGCGCTGCGGCGGAGGGGTTAAACAAATGTTTATGTGGAACTCTTGTAAATTTTCACTGACAGACGCTTTCTATCGTCAGTGTATATGGGCATTTACAAATCCATGGAGAAATCATTATTTTGAAATACTGTCATACTCCAAAAATTACTGAAATTAATAGTGCATAATTTTCACATACATGACTGTTTCTCTCTACATGTTTTGTTGTTATTGAGGAAAAGCATGTTGACAATATCGTTATGAAACTTGAAACAATAAATACACTTTTACTTTTACATTACAAAATGTTTTGCTTCCAATTCCATACCGTGATTTAAAATACAGAATCCGAATGGGCACCGTGGTACTCTCCTGATCCTTTGTTAGACTCAATGACGGTGTCTACTATTTATTCTTCTCTGAAACAAATCACGTGTGGCGCTCTTTTTAATCAAGTTGCCAAAGGAGGTGGAAAATGACTAGATTAGTTAAGGGAAGCCCACATCCTCATTTGTATTCATATGCCCCTGGCTAAGCCTGTCAGCTCCAAATTAATTGCTTAATTTACACTGAATTACCTTATGGAAATTGTGCACAAAAGCAAGTTTAAATTACAGAGAAGTGTCTTTTAATTTTGCTGCATATGAAGGTGATGGTTTCCCTTTATGCAACACCTTCTGTCAAATATTCCATACGTTACCAGAACTCACTAGTTACCTAATGGCAATCTATAACAATAATGAGTGAGAGAACATAAAGTATGGCTTGAAATTTTTGAGCAAATTCTCCTTCGCTTCTTTCATTAACTGTGGCTATAACAAATACATAAACCTGGGGATCTCATGTTCTCATCTGGAAAAGCTCAATTCAGTCATAAATCATTTGGAAGATGGTCAAGTTTTCACAAAATAATAAACTGAATGTTTAGTTCCTGGCCTGACTGGTCTTGGAGTCATATATTTTGCAAACATGGTTGTGTCATTTATGTACAATAGCAAACATTATTGTATTGTACTGTATAGTATTGCACTGTAATATTTGCATAGTATTTCAAAACAACGACCAGCTCCAAGCACTTTTTGTACATCTGAATAAGTAGCTATCAAGTTTATTATGCATGGTTTATTAGAGTAACCCTTGCCACCCCTACTCCTACAGACACTTTGCCACAGATCTCCGTGCCCTAGACCCCAGACCCAACAACAACTGTGCCTTGCAGTGCCTCACTTCACAGTGGGCCCTTTGTCCTGTGTCCGCAGCTGGTTCACTGCCTCCCTAGGCCTGATGGCCATCACAGCAACCAGCGCCACGCTTTCCCCACTGGCTGTGACCCCCACCGGAACAGCTGCCTCTTGACTAAATCCAGGTCACTATGCAAACACACCATCGAATTCTGGAACACCATCACCACACTCGCCCCTGAAGTGACCTTCGTCCAAGAGACCTGGGTCATTCCTCCATCAACCACAGACATCGCTACCACAACAACCTTCGACTTCAAGATGAAACACCACAACCGACACAGAGGTAGCATCACCATCGTACACAAAGAATCAATCATCTGCACTACCACCGAGGATGAGACCACGTCAATCATGGAACATGTGAACTTCCAGCTCTGCACTGACGACAAAACCAGCATCAAAGATACCCTTGCTTACAGACCTCTGGTACCACAAACTGCCCTCAGTGATACCATAGCTGAATTTATACTCCCTACTCTCTATCAAATCTAAATATTTCATTTTTCTGGGAGACCTCAACTTCCACCTGGGCGACCGCACCAACACCAACTCCACTGACCTCCTGGAATAATTGGAAACATTGGCCTCAAGCCGCTAGTCACTGATCGCACACAAAAAACAGGACAGACACTAAACCCCATTTTCTCTTCCAGTAACATAATCCAGTACAGACACACCACAGAACTCACTTGGTTGGACCGCTCCATTGTACACTTCACCATTGACAGACCTCCCACACTGCCCCCAACTGCCACATTGCCCCCTATTGCAGCTGAACCAAGACTACTCAGTACCAATGGACCAACACCCTCAGCATCACCCAGGCCAATTTCCCCACAGAACTGAACCAGGCAATAGAGAACTTTGATGCCTGGATGACCAGCATCACTGACCAAGTCGCTGCCAAGAAACCAGCCAAAACGGCCAAACATCAACCATACAAGCCAGCCGGTACACCCGGAACTCAGTACATCGAATCGCAGATGAAAACAACTGGAAAGAAAGTGTTCAACCAGCAAGAGCAACACAGACCGCGCCACCTTCAAGTGGGTTCTCAACAACTACCTCTACCAGCTCAAAACCGCAACAAAGGAGGCCCTGACACACTGAATCGAGACTTGCGCCAAACAAACCGAGGAACACATTACCATTGGCAGATAGTTCACCTGCCCATCAGCTACCGGAAATTCGATCCCGTCCCCACAGAAACACTGTGACGCCCCCTCGCCAACCACTTCCACAACAAGATAGCAGTTGATGCAGTGTAAAGTTTACAATTTTTCATTTTTCCAAAAACACTTATTTTCATTATCGCTAACTGGGCCTCAATCATAACAATAAACATCAATAACCTTCCTAATCATCAAACCTTGGTCCTCCAATGGATCTTTTTGTTGAGCTAACAGGGACTTGAATATTTGGAGAACGTAAGGCAATTTCCTTATGAAGACCTGGAGTAAAGAAATGCTAGATACATGTCTATTTCATCAGCCTACTCATTCACCGACTCATCAGCCTAGAGAAAAGGAAATGTTGACCAAAGAAATTAGATGAATGAGATATAGAAATTCTCATGAAAATATTTATAAATAGCCTCATTTTGAATGGAATAGTACATGAAACCACATTTCATAATTAGATTTATTAGCTGATAATTCGTGCAATTAACCACACATTATGATGCAACTTTATTAAATGTGCATTCGCCGATTGGCTAGAGAGAGAGAGAGAGAGAAATACACATGAAATTCATGATACAGCTTTAGATCATACAAAACGGATAAGGTCGTCATATAGTCTGTTTGCGATAGGGATCTGATCAAGTAAGAACTACAACACAACGTGCCACAGAAGGAGTCAGCTAACCCCTCAGCCGAAAGGTTATTTTCTGCACAACTTTACCAGCTGGCAAAGTACAGGTTGAGGATCAGTCAGAAAAGTTCAGTTCATTGGTTTGCCATTGAAGAAAGTCAAAATTCAGACCAACAGTATGCCAGGCACAGTAAATGGAAAAGACAGCCAGCTACAACTTCTCCTCCAGGGGGCAATTATACTTCCAAAACGTCATGGTTTACACCAACAAAAGTATCCTTTGTGTCAGCTGATATGGTTTCCATTGTCTCCTCATGATGGGCTGCTCATGATATGAGCAATGCCGCATTAGAAAATCCGGAAATATTAGGTAAACCGTTTGCAAATTCCATAAGATCCAAACTGTATATAGTTCCATCCTTTCCACAGAAATGGGACAATGTCCACAGTCCATCCGTTCCCAGGTGCTTTCTCTGGGTTTGCAATCATATTGATACATTTCTGTCAACAGTGTTGCTAAATCAAAAGTGAACCTATTGTTTTAGAGAACCGAAATGAAACTTCACGAAAAGTTCCCACAGCATCCAAAGTGACTACTAAGCTTGATACTGCCAATTTAGCAAGAAAGAAAAGCATCTGAGGCCTACATGAAATTCTGCTGAATCATTTTCACGTTATTGATCATTATAAATCACACATTATTATTTGCATTTCGAGGTTTTCTTGATTAATTCAAGCATTTTTCTTCTGGTGCAATTATATGTCAATATTAAACACTACTAAAAGAATTATTTGCTCATTTGTCATTTTTCAAAATGATGTTATCGTGTCACTTATGAAATACATGTTTAAAACATTGGGTTAGAGAAAGCTGCAGTTTTGCATATTATCAAATATTACTGTATTAAAATGTTTAATCATTTTAAGAGCTTCAGTATGTAGACATTATTTCATTTAAATACATATTAGAAGATATTGTAACCAAAATCTCTATGTTAACTCAGGTTTCTTTCTCAAAACACATGTTTACATGCATATATAAGATGATTATTTCTCTCTCTTTGTTGCATGTTTCAAGTTTACACATTATCAAACACTCCTGCATGTTTTTCTGATGCAGTATGAAATCTCACGTTTTTCAACTTAACCAGTTTACATGTTTTCATCAAGAATTAATTATTGTAAATCTCTTTTGATAGCTGGACTTGATCGAGGCAACTGTCATTTAACTTTTACGCTCCATCACAACCATCTACAGAAGTTTTAATCCCCAACCCACCGAATTCCTCAGAATCCCCTTGACCACTGCAAGCATCTACCCACTCATCACATGGGAACAGCTCAGTTCACCAAAACAGAAATACTCTAATGAACTCCGTCCACTCGGAAGCACCACATGCCCATGCCCCTACCGACTTTTCAACCTCAGAAGAGACACGATTAGCCACCTTCTCACCACCATCTTGAACACCCACATCACCACAACCACCTCATGCCTGGAAACACTCAAAGGTCAGACGCCTCCTCAAGAAACTCTCTGCAGACCCCCAGCGAGCTCCCTAACTACCGTCCCATCTCACTGCTTTTGTTTTCCACTAAAGTCCTAGAGAAGGCCGTCAACCTAAAAACTCACCGAACACCTGGAAAGAAACAACCTGCTGGACACTTCCAAATCAGAATTCAGAGCCAATCAGAGCTCAGAGACAGCCCCTATCGCTGCTACAGATGACATCTGCAGCTTACTTGCAGAGGAGAATCTGCCGCCCTGATCCTGCTCGACCTCTCTGCAGCCTTCTACACAATTTACCACCACTCACTCATTGAACGAATGTGCCAGATCGAAATCACAGACCATGTGCTCAAATTGATGGCATCCCATTTCATGGGGCACACCCAGAAAATCTGTCTACCTCATTTCACCTCTCAATTCAAGCACACCATCTGCTGCATCCCCCATGGCTCATCCCTCAGTCCAACCCTCTTCAGTATCTACATGACACCTCTCATGGACCTCATCAGAACCCACAATATCAACATCGTCTTCTACGCTGACGACACCCAGCTCATCCTCTTGTTTTCAGTGGACCCCACCACGACAAAGATGTATTTCCATTACTGTATGAAGCCCAGCACAACACAGACAAAACGGAATTACTGATCTTCAGCAGAGACACCTCCATCTGGAACAACTCCTGGTGACCATCGGAACTTGGACCTACCTCCACTCCTAAAGACCACACCCTCATCCTCTTGTTTTCAGTGGACCCCACCACAGCAAAGAAGAATTTCAATTACTGTATGAAGCCAAGCACAACACAGACAAAACGGAATTACTGATCTTCAGCAGAGACACCTCCATCTGGAACAACTCCTGGTGACCATCGGAATTTGGACCTACCTCCACTCCTAAAGACCACTCCCTCATCCTCAGCATCATCCTAGACAGCAAACTCTCCATGAAACATCAGGTCAATGCTGTTGCCTCAGCTTGCTTCTACACTCTCTGCATGCTCCACAAAGTCCTAAAGTGGCTCCCCATCAGTTCCAAGGAAACTGTGACTCATGCCCTCATTACCACCGGCTGGACTACGGCAATGCATTCTATGCAGACACCACTACCAAGCTAATAAAAAGACTCCAGACGATCTAGAACGCAGCAGCCAGACTGAACCTCAACCTGACAAAGGGGACCCATAACATGCTCCCCATCCCAAAATAATGGCTATTGAAGATCCTGACCAACACCTACAAAGCCCTCCATGACCACGCACCTGCCTACATGAACCACCGTCTGAATTTCTACCTACGTCCCAGGAACCTCCGCTCACCTCACTTCACCTTGACATAGATACCATGCATCTGCCACTGTGGCACCGGAGGACACTCCTTCCCCCACCTCACCGCCAAATCCTGGAATACACTTTCCCTCCACCTCCGTACTTTACCCTCGCTGACCCATGTCTGGGAGCGACAAGACACCTTGCTCTTTGACTGACACCATAGCACAGCACCTGATACCCCCTCGGGTGCTAAGCAGTGCTATTTAAGTACCACCTGGTTGATTGATTGAAAGTGTGGGTTCAATCTGTTACCTGCTTGGAGACATTTGGAGATGGACTCCAATTGAGTCAAAGCAAACTTGTAGTGACGCAAATGCATTAACAAAATGCAGGAATCTGTTTCAGAGATAGTCACGTGCTGCATATATATTCAATTTTATCTTGTCATGGTTACGCAGGGAGCAATCATGTTTAGGGTATGTTGGAACTGGCACTTTCTAGTTGGCTGAGGCAGTACCCCAGCCAGGCAGAACCTATTATAACCGTCAGTGATGGGTGATTACACACACTGTATAACCTGTGCTGCCCCATAGGTAGCTTGACACTGAGCAGTCATGCTTACCACATTAGTAAGTTTTAAGAAAAAAGATGCTGACCCTGCAATTTATTTGGTAAAGCTCATCAATTGGAGCAACAAAACAGTCTTATTTCTTGATTTGTCTGGTTTAATTTATTTATACCATTCATTGTTTTCTTTTTACTTTTTCATTTGCTTAAAAATTCAATTGTATGAGAAAGACAATACATTTACACAATACATTTACTTAATGACGTTTAAACAAAAAAACAATAATTCATTCAATGTACATACAAATAATCAATTATACTGCAAGAAATCAATCTTTGCGTGATGTTTCCAAGAAGATAAAGTCGTATGCAGAAAGGAAATAGAAACAAATTAACTGAAACAAGTGTATTTAACTATACACGTTCCTCAATGTTCTGGTTAATACACCAATTAGTTAGTTCCTTCCTGCTTTTGCCGACGCGTTTCGAACTTGCTATTTCATTTTGCGAGTTCTCATCAGGGCTTTATCGCTTGTTTGATCTTTTTTTTGCTTTAAAGCGAGTTTCCAAGGTTCATTTTTTTCTTTCTTTTGATCAAAAGATGATTTCTGTGAGATGTAAGTGTATCTTTTAATACTTTACAGTACAGCCCTGACTCATCCAGGAAAGGCAGGGCACACCTCAACCCTCCCAGTGGCTGACTGAAGAAAATGCACATCCCCAGCCCCTGTCACTCCAAAGCCGGAAAGTCAATACACAAACCAACAGAGGCATGCAGGATGGCTAAGCAAGAAAATACCCACTTTCTAAAAGTGATATTTTCAAACCCAGAACATAAAAATCATCTTAACTAAAAGACGCATTTCTACATTCTGAGTTCAGGCATACTAAACTCCATTTCTCTATATTGTCCCAGTGGGAAGATACACTCATAAAATGTTATAACTAAACTCCCATTCTATCCTTTAAATAGTGAAAAAAGGAATTACACTATATTTCACTATCAGGACACGTTACACACACCATTATATGTCCTACCTTTCACATACACTGCACACTGCCCATATGGGTACCTTGGGCCTACCTTAGGGGTGGCTTACATATACTGAAGGGGAAGGTTGAGGCTTGGAAAGTGGGTGAACTTGCCAAGTCTAAATGGCATTAAAAACTACGCACAGACACTGTAGTGGCAGGTCTGAGAACTCTTTGAAAGGCTGTTCGTGTGGGTGGCACAACCATTGCTGCAGGCCCACTTGCAGCATTTAATTAACAGGCCCTGGCACTCTCCGTGCACTTTACATGGGGCTTAGCAGTTAATCAAATATGCCAACCATGGCAACACCAATCGACAATACAATTTCCAATAGGAGCACTTGCACTTTAATACTGGGCAGCAGTGAGAAAGTGCACAGAGGCACTAAACCAGAAACAACAGAGTCAAAACCAGAAGGTCAGAACGAAAAAAGACAGGGAAAACAGGCCAAAAGATGGGAGGTCTAACATCAGCACAACATGAACATCGTGTATTTATGGGTATAAATCACATTTTAAATTATTACTTGCAGTACTGCAAGTAATAATTTAAAATGTGATTTATACCCATAAATAGACACAGCAGTTTTCACATGACATCAGTAGTATGCAAACTTGGAAAAGATCCTTATCTACACCGCCCCAGCACCCTTATGCAGTGCAACATGTTGTCCACCCCAGGCCCAGCGTAGTAATGCTTATAATTCCATACCACACATATGGTGCACCTCTGGTCACAACAATGCCTGAAATATGTACATACAACAATAACACTTTTTAGCCACACCACAGGCCCAGGCTGCGTGGGTAAAGGAAATATTAAACAGGAGAGGATGTAGCCTTAAGACTAGAGCGGTCAACCTCGAAACTGCGGAAACAGGTTTGCGTCTCGGCAGGGACACTCAACATCCAGTGATTCTGGGGAAATCACTTAATCTCCTCTTGCCTAACAAAAATGGATGTGTCCATCTGTAACAAAACTGGTGCTCATGTTTAGCGCTCTGATATCTTTGGGTCGAGTTTGCGCTATATAAAACTCCCCAAATGTTTTTTTTAAAAAACATAATTTGATTCGGTAAGAAATCAATGTATCAGGCAAACTGCTCTCCAGGGTCGTGAATCACGGGTGGTTACCCACTATCACACCTACATACACACTCACTCTGCACTGCTGCACAGTGCAACAGATATCAGACAAGTTGTAATAGAAGCGCTCGCACTCAGCACCCTAATGCGGTGCAACTGATACCCAGCAGGTCAGTCGGTAACACAGTGCAGACACCCAAGTCTTCCTCCCCTCCAGCTCATCCTGACTATTCTACACCCACAGATTGGAGATACCTCTTACTTCCCCCTGGGGCACTAGGCTGCACACAACTGAAGTCACTCTTAGTCTGGGTCCCAGGAAAGCAGGTGAAGGTAGGCAGCAATGTCATTTAGGGGGTAGTCGGCTAAAGGGGTTTGGCAACCACTCCAGAAGGTTACCCACAGGATATGGAGCAGACATCTGATGAGGGCAATGGACGGTCACTACAGATGGGTCCCCAAGGGCCTTCCAACACCAGCCCACTTCTACAAAGCACAAGGGACTCTTGACCCCCTTCTGATCATTCTTGGAAGTGTTCCTGTAGCCCAGTCACTCACTCTCACCACCCAGGCCCAAGCCTGGAAGTACTACCTGGCAACATAGTGTCATTGAGTAAGGCTGGTTGGGGAGAGGGCAAGTGGTCTGCTCGCTGAGGGCCAACAAAGGGAGCAGTCAGTGAATGGATAATAAAGCAGGTGGCTCTCAGAAGGAGGAAGCACCCTGTCAGTTGTGCAATGATGCAGGTCACACCAGACCATTCCGTTCACTCACAATGAAGAGTCCAAAACCTATACCTCCTTGCAAATGAGGCACAACATCTGGTACGTGTCAATTTTGGCTGCACCAGACAGCTCTGGCCACAAAGAAGAGTTGCAAATTCTGTACCTCCCTGGAAATGAGACGCAGCATCCGATGCACGTTAATGTTGGTCACACGAGACAGCTCTGATCATACACACAGGTGCAAGTTCAGCAATGTCTCACAAGGCAGAATGAGTCAGTGCTATGGTTATGCCCCCCCAACTCCGAGGGTCACAAACTGTGATTCAGACACTACACGAAATAAGCAAGAAGTTGGCATCTCACATTAAAGAGATGCAACTCGATCGACAAAGCGCCCAACACTTGGTCTCTCAACCAGTGAATCTGCTAACCACCAATGAGACGCTTAAGTGTGTCTAGGTACCCATGATGAAGGGGCAACATGCCGTAGATGGAGGCCCGAGTTCGGGGCTCCATACAAGGCATTCCGGTCTCTAGGCACAATTCTAAGTTCCCCGCCCACGTTGTGCTAACTATTGGAATCCAGCAGACGTTGTGGGCCAGCCGCAGTCCGTGCAGGTAACAGCGGTGGGATGTTGGGGCAGCGTGGGTGGGGTTTTGAGGGACGGTGCAGAGGGGAAATGTAATTATCTTCCCTCTGCCTCATTCCTGGAAATACCCCCAACCCGGCACCGCTGCCCCACCGCTGTAATGAGCACGGACTGCAGCTGATATGCGCACTTGAGAGTTGTCACAGGTAGATGTGTGGGTCACTTTTAGGAGATCTCTGATGTCACTGAGACCTCCAAAAGAACAGGGGCAAGCTCAAAAAGCCCTTGCAGAGCACACAGCAGCAGGCATTCGGCCAAGACCAGCCACTCTTCTGGAAGGGTATGCAGTCCCTTTCAAAGGCCTTAATCCTCCTTGTACACAACAGAGTCTTCAGGCAATGTGCACCACATAGCTCCAGGTTCTCCCGTTCCACAATCCCAAAAGTGAATCTCATGATGAAGATAGGCACCAGCAGTTATACTGGAATGTGCCTTTAAGTTGGGGTGGTTCAAAGAGTCTCTCTCCTAAACTTCAGTCCTGACTTCCACAAGGCCGTGGAATGCAGATATTTATCTTTAGTGGGCCCATGATCTGGCTCCAGAGGCCAAGTGTTAAAACCTCTTCCTCCACTCTCTCCAGCCGACCTGCAAATGATAGAGATCAGTTGTTACATTTGCATACCCTGTATTTTATAGCTCTCGCTGCAGAATGCCCAGATGTGCTCGCCCAACCTCCAGTGTGGACTGGAGCCAAGCACCAAGGCACAAACAGAGTTTAGCAAAACCAAAAGGGATGATGGACGGAGCGTTAAACATTGCAAGCACTCACCGCAGTCAACTGATCTGGGTTTCATCCATCATCATTATTTAGCTCACTCCGCCACCCCAGTTCAGACATGGCCATATGCAAATCAGTCTGACCCTGTGCCTCATGGGAACAGTCCAGCCCGAACTGCCAAGCCATGTCTTCCCTCGACCGGAAACAAGCATCCTGGGACTGGTTTCTGGCTAATTAACCGTCATCAGTCAAGCTAGCTTGAATCTAGTGGCAAAGTGAGCAAGGGACCCACGTCTGGGCATACCATGCCAACTTAGGGCAAACAAAGCAAAACCAAAAGGGATGATGGCCGGAGTGTTCAACATTGCAAGCACTGACCCCCAGCCAAGTGCTCTGGGTTTAATCAATCATCATTCTTTAGCTCACTCCACCACTCCAGTTCAGACATGGCCCTATGCAAATCAGTCTGACCATGTGCCTGACCACAGAAATATCCACTTCTAGTATTTGAATTTCTACGTGAATTATGACAAAGCCACCTTTACCACTGGTAAATGGTTGTCGCTGTGATTACAATGATAGGAAACATCATGAGGCTGCTTCACTGCAATTCACTATTGCAGCCTGAAGTGATTGCAAACATTTCCCCATGTTATCCTATGGAAAGAGCACACCTCATGGGTAGTGAAAATACACATGGGTATTCCTCACTACCTAAGCAGGCAACATACATGTGTACCTACCCTGCCATTTCTCTATCAATCGATCTATCAGGGAAATTTTAAAGTGCCCTACTCACCCCTGAGGGTCTCAAGGCAGTCAGGGGGGAGCAGCTCCGCTCAGTTGAAGAGCCAGGTCTTGAGGGTCTTCCTGCAGAAGTGCAGGGTCAGGGCACATCTGCTGTTGATCGGCAGCTTGTTCCAGGTCTTGACTGCAATGTAGGAGAAGGTTCATCTCCCCATTTTTGCTCTGTGGATGCGTGGGGGTTCGGCAAGGACAAGGTTGGTGGATCGGAGGTTCCTCTTGGGTACATGGAAGGAGATTCTGTTGTTAAGATATCGGGGTCCGGTGTTTTGGAGGCATTTGTAGGCATGGGTGAGTATCTTGAAGGTTACTCTTTTTTCGATGGGGAGCCAGTGGAAGTTACACAGGTGCTGGGTAATGTGTTTGTGATGAGGGATGCAGATGACGAGTCTGGCTGCAGTGTTCTGTATGGTCTGGAGTTTGCGTAGCAGAGATTTGTTGATCCGGGCGTAGAAGGCAATTCCAAAGACCAGTCTGCTGGTATGAGTGTGTGGGTGACGGTCTTCCTTCATTCGGTGGTATCCATTTGAAGGTTTTTCGGAGGATACGGAGGGTGTTGAAGCAGGTGGGGGCGATGGCATTGACCTGTCGGGTCATGGAGAGGGAGGAGTCAAATACAATGCCAAGATTTTGGGCGTGGTCCATAGGGGTGGGGGGTTGCTGAGGGCGGTGGGCCACCAGGTGTTGGCCTATGCAGAGGGTCCGAGGACAAGGACCTCTGTCTTCTCCGAGATGAGCTTCAGGCAACTGCTGCATATCCAGAATGCAACGTCCTTCATTTCTTCCTGGAAGTTGAGTCTGGTGGTGATTCGGTCCTTGGTGAAGAAGAGGATGAGCTGGGTGTAGTTGGTGGAGGATTCTATGCTGAGTTTGTGCTGTCTGACGATGGTGGCAAGGGGGGTTATGTAGATGTTGAAGAACATGGGGCTGAGCGACAAACCTTGGGATGTTCCGCAGTTGATTTCCATGGGTTCGGAGAGGAAGGGTGGAAGCGTGATTCTTTGGGTACTGCTGATGGGGAAGGAGCGGAGTCACTCGAGGGGGGTTCCCTGTGTGCAGGCTTTACAGAGTCTGGTGGTGAGTGTGCGGTAGAAGACGGTGTCAAAGGCTGCAGAGAGGTCAAGTAGGATCAGGGCTGCGGTGTGTCCTCCATCAAGAAGGGTGCAGATGTTGTCTGGGGCGGCGAATAGAGCAATATCAGTGCTGTGGTTGCTGCGCATTCCGGATTGCAAGGGGTCTAGGATGGAGTTTTCTTTGATGAATTTCGTTAGTTGAATGTTCACGGTCTTCTTGGTGACTTTTGCTTCAAAGGGAAGGAGGGGGATGGGTCGGTAGTTGTTGAGGTCTGTGGGATCTGCTGAGGGTTTCTGGAGTAGGGGTCTAACTTCTGCGTGTTTCCAGTCATCTAGAAAGATGCTGGTTTCGAAGCTGATGTTGACATTGCAGTCATGCAGACCCAACGGTCTCAATGAAAGAATGGAATATGCCTGTTATCTGTAAAACAATAGACACCATTATTGAATGTATGTTCTGGACTTGGGACAGACAGTAGTTGCCTAATGTGTTTATGGTATTTATAATCAACTTGTCACAGACAATAGTTGCCAAATGTGTTTATGATATTTTCTTATGTATATGGTTTTCAATGTTAATTTATTTATGAGTTCATTTAATATTAACTCATGAGTTCATTATATTGATAACTTATGCCCAATTACATCAATGCCCGACCACAATGTCACTTACACATTTCGCGTCACACATACAGTCGGATCACTCGGTTTGCCACTATAAGATGGCTGCCGAGAACCGTAGTCTTATTTCTATTTTTAACATCGCCGCAAATTTGTAACCCTATTTCTATCTCTATCACCGCATTTGAATCAAACCAAATGCGGAAGTCTAAACATCTCGGGGAAACTTCAACGGCACTTCTAACCTCAGGGGAGACAAGGAAAGATTAAACATTAAGTAAGTACTGGTACTCGTAATCGACTATCAGATATAACAACCGTGGAATTATTTACCATGCAACATAATCGGTAACGATATTCATATCGCTTTTTCCTTAAAGTTATCTACGCAAGTCTACATCATACCGACAAAGTTCTTGTAAGTAATTCAAAAACACTCGCTGGTTATATATGAGGGGGTCACTGAATGTACGGCACCCATATTCTTTTATTAAAACATCACGGTCACTCGTCGGCATGCCAAGGGGTTAACAAATGGTCACTTAGCTTGTGTAGGATATAAGGGCACACATGATGGCAGAACTATATTGTTCTATTATTTTACTTTGTTTGATCAGATATCAGTTGAACACAAAAATGTTTATATGCGTGTATTTATTCTGTTTAATAGAGCGGTTTCCTGATGAAGAGCGTAAAAGCTTGAAATGCATTGGAGCATTATGAAAACCTATAATGTGTGAAATGCGGATTTAAAATGAAGAAAATAATAAAGACATCTGAAATTAAAGATGAATAAAGAAAAAACAATAAAGAACTTGTAAATCAAAAAATCTAATTGAATATGTGAACTTTATTGAATCGCTGTGATAGAGAAACAAAGGGAGTGTGCAAACAGGGGGATGCAACCAAACATATTGGAAGCACATCAATACATTCAATAGGACATCACGGGTGGACACGTCACCCCAGGAGCACCCCAAAAAATTAATGCAATTAGCTACCTTTCGGGATTAAATAGACAGGTTGTGCGCAAGCAAATACTAAGACTTAATCTAGGGAGAGCCGACACCCTAGGTAGGAGAAACCCACATGGAGGTTCATCCCTATCCAGGCAGAGCACACACAGATGTACCAACCCGGCCACTCACCTACCCTGGTTTTGTGCTAGTGAACATGCCCTCAGGGTTGGCAACAGAGAGATACCGGCCACCCTAAGTATGAGACACGTTTTACAGGCTATTCATGTGGGTGGCCCAATGAGTGTAGCATTCCCCTGTTAGCCAGTGTTGCATCTGCCCTTGGTTTTGTGGTGTATCTTTTTACAGGGTGCTCACAGGTACAACACCTAACATAATCAAGTAAGCACCCTATCCTGACATGCAGGAAGGGTACATGCATTTTAGCGCTGCAGTACAGTGGGAAACTGCCCAGAGTCCTAAGGTCAGGGAAACAGAGTTGGCAAAACTATGTGGACAAAAAGCAAAATGTTTTAGGGAAATCCCCCAAAGAAGGGCCATGTCCAACAGGGTACAGTCAGATATTTGCCACTCTCTGCAACTCTGGATGCTGGTTGAATAGTTGCACTGCCTTTAGGAGTAAGAAGTCCTAAACGTAGCAATTTGTATGGAGAATGAACATCCTCTGGAAAGTACATAAAGAGAGGTACCTATTCAGGCACAATTGATGTAACCTAGGCACAACAGTACTAGAGTGGTAGTGGTCTGCATGTTATTTAATCCCAGTTACAAAGGGTTTACATTATGTGAAAGGTGTTGTTAGTTACACAGTTAATCTGTGCTAATTTGGCAGTAATCTGAAATAAATGGGGCAAAGGAGATGTAGGGTGATACCATGAACATGATCCCCAGGTGAGACTCCTGATCTTAGAGGAGCTGAGTTGGAGGTGTAGAATCCATCGTTTTACTGATTGAAACCATTGTCTTAGGATGCACAATTCTAGATCTGAAGAGGTTTAGCCTTGAGTATGATCTGAGCGTCAATGATGTAGTTGAAGCAGGTGATTTACACAAATTTGTGAGTCTTTGGAGAGGTCTGATAAAGGCATTGAAGAGGAAAGTAATAATGATGGAAGACTGTAGTACCCTGGCAACTGAGGTAAAAAGTGCATAAGAAAAATCGAAGGGAGATAATGTGAGATCTATCTGTGAGATAGGGAGCAATCCAGTCCGTGATGATACCTTAAAAAAGTCGATGTTGCTATTGCTTTTTACTACTACTTCTAAGAGGGAAGTAGTAGAAGGAGGTTAGCAGTGTCAATTTTGATCTGTGGTCTTCTTGAGATCATCTCACATGATGCATACTTGCTGCCTGTCCCAGTTTGGAAACCAGTTTGGCTGTTCCAGGAAGAGAAATGCCTTGATGTGTGTTGGTTGGATGGTACTGATTTGGTATTTCTTGAAATCCCTTGTCAACAGTTAGGGAATAGTTGATAATGGATATTGCCGAAATGTCAGCAGAGATGGTGAGGAAAATCTTCTTGAAAATCTTCAGTCTATGCTGCTGAATCTTAAATACAAATGCCAACTGGGCAAAAGACCTTGCCTCAAAGAAGCCATATTACACATAGTTCTCCCAGGGCACAGTAGGTGTTTGTGCCTGGTTCTTATACCCTCAGGCAACTTTGGTTTTGTAGAAGGGGCTGCAGATGCTTGAGTGGCTCTTTCTATAGTAGGTATCAATCTGGTGTGTTTTGGAATCACTGTTATTACCTCTATATAGCTGATTCAGGACATAATTCATCCACTTTAGGCCGATTCCCAATAAAACTAGTAGGGAGACAGGTCTCTATATTCCAGAATGCTGATAATGCAGATGATACTGTCATTTTGGACAATCCAAAAATATGTTTAAAAACAACACAGCTCCAAAAAGGCTTCTTGTCAAGACAACAAGCTGCTAATCAATGCAGACGGAGACCAGCATTTGGTCTGATACTCCTGAAATCAGATAGATAGTTTTTAAACAATTTATCACTTTTCAGAGTGTCTAGCTAGAAAAAATTGTGAGGTCTGAAGGTGAATGAGCAACACTACCACCTGTCCTCTCTGACACCCAAAGGGCCAGCATTTAACTATTCCATACTAAACATATTAACCCCTTTTTAAATATATATATATATATATATTCACTGAAAAAACCATAGGTTATAGACCATATATAGGTAGGAATTAGCATTTACAAAACCTTATTTTACTCACACAAAACCATTGAAATTCCATATATAGTTAGTTGTACTAACTATATATCGCGCACCCGCAATCCACTGCTGATCATGTCACATATTACATCATTCATGACATGGTCAGTGACATCACTGATGACATCACTGATGACATCTCAAATGACATCACTGATGACATCACTGGTGACATCTCAAATGACATCACTGATGACATCACTGATGACATCTCAAATGACATCATTGATGATATCACTGATGACATCACTGATGACATCATTGATGACATCTCAAATGACATCACCGATGACATCACTGATGACATCACTGATCACATCTCAAAAGACATCACTGATGAGATCACTGATGACATTATTCATGTGATAATACGATGAATCTCTTCAGACTCTAATAAAAACTTAGATACACTCAGTGTAAACAGACACTCACAGACTGTCACTCATCCATGGAGTTACTCACACACCTAGTCAGTCATGCAAAGAATCAATCACACCTCAATTTCCTCAACTATACATTTATACACACCTTACTTATTGAAACATATACTAACACATATTTACTCTCTTATACAATCCCTGATACAAGTTCACAATGATCCATACAGCCACTAACACATTCACTGGCTCTTATGCATAGTTATTTATATATGTGAACTCTCACATGTACTGTGTTGTACATATGTACTTACTTTGACATGTAGCACTGAGATATCCATTCACTCACCAATACACTCATGCACACAGTCAACCGCCCATACAGATGTTTCCACATGCACTTTTGAACCCATACACCTAGTGAATCAACTGCTCACACATCTATGCAGAGAGTCATACACCTCCCAGCCACCCATACACACTCTCAGTCTCCCATACAAATAATTGGGCAACCAATCAATAACCCATATAGTTAATCATATAGCTAATGATTAACACATGCAGCAGTTTACAGAACAACAGACATAATGATGCACAAATTAAGACAGTTTAGTCACTAACCCATGCACTCAGTGAGACACATTTAATCACTCACTCATACAGAAAACTGCCACTAAAGCCACTTTTGCGGCAGTTTTCTGCCGATAAAAGCAGCGATAATTTTATCACCTGTGTTGATAATATGCCCCTTAGTGTGTTTGAACTACAGGGAGAAAGCATAATGAACAAGTAGTGAAAGAGTGATGAGTCAGAGATAGTGAGAGTAATAGAGACGGAGTGAGTGAACAGGAGTGAGGAACTATGAGAAGAGAGGGACTGAGAAAAAGAGTGGAAGGAGTAGAGTAATTAAGTAATAGAGAAAGGAATGAGGGAAGTAGCAAAGGCAGGAAAGTGAGGGTTAAAGAAATGAAGCAGTGGAACTAATAGAAGTTAAATGTGATAGAAATGTAACGAAAAGAGTACAAAACATTTACCTTATAATTGTCGTTAACTTAGTCACTTGTTATTTTTATACTTTCAATCTGTGAAAGACAGAACAAACATTTGAAAAATATTAAAACATATATTTAAAAATTAGAAAAGACAAGGGAAAAGATTGAAGGAAAAACAGTTTTTCAACAACTTTGACACTTACAGAAGCCTCTGCTTCTCCAGGCCACTTACACAGTCCTAAAAATATACATTTTAAACTAACAGTATCTTGATGCAGATGAAGTGAGGCCTATCTTGCAACATGGTGCATCTTTTGCACTGCTACTGTCTCACAAAAGTGATGCAACGGCAGCGCAAAAGAGGCGCACAGCCATCATAAAACTGTCCCTAACATTTTAAATGATTGGTTCAGGATGACGATAAGGTGTGGCCTATCCAGAGGTTTGTTTGAGGTGAGGCCTACTCAGGGTTGCAGATGAAATTTAGAGTTGTTGAAGAGTACAGAGGAGATAATACATTTGCAGGCCTACCAATGAAGTGAGCCATGTCCACTGCACTCTTGAACAAAGGCCAAACCTCCTCTGTTTCCCTGGACAGACCTAAACTTGATCTGCACAATGTGATTTGTAATGTTAGGAAACACAGGTGATGTAATTGAAAAACGTGCAATTTCTTTTGCTCATTTCACAATCACATCACTTGTGTTTCCTTTGCTTAGGTATCTCATTGTGCAGATGTAGTCCAGCATATGAAAGAGTACGCAGAAGTGCAGCACTGCATGCAACAACTTTGACACTTACTGAAGCCTCAGCTTCTGCATGCCGCCTACACAGTCTTAATTATATACATTTTAAACTGATGGTATCTTGCTGGAGATGAACTGAGGCCTATCTTGCAACATGGTGCATCTTTTACACTGCTGCTGCGTCACAAAAGTGACGGAACAGCGGCGCAAAAGAGGCGCACGGCCATCATAAATCTGCACTTAACATTTTTAATGATTGTTTCTAGATGCTGATAAGGTGTGGCCTATCCAGAGATTTGTTTCAGGTAAGTCCTACTCAGGGTTGCAGATGAAATTTAGGCTTGTTGAAGAGTACAGAGGAGATAATACATGTGCAGGCCTACCAACGAAGTGAGTCATGTCCATTGCACTCTTGAACAAATGTCAGACCTCCTCTGTCTCCTGGAACAGGCCTAAACCTCATCTACACAATGTGATGTGTAATGTTAAGAAACACAGGTAATTTAATTGAAAAACGTGCAATTTTTTTTGCTCATTA
The DNA here is from genome assembly GCF_964261635.1 of Lissotriton helveticus. Taxonomy (NCBI): domain Eukaryota; kingdom Metazoa; phylum Chordata; class Amphibia; order Caudata; family Salamandridae; genus Lissotriton; species Lissotriton helveticus. The sequence continues at coordinate 200,462,797 of NC_136060.1, forward strand.
CACAATCACATCACCTGTGTTTCCTTTGCTTAGGTATCTCATTGTGTAGATGTAGTCTATCATATGAAAGACTATGTAGAATGTGAGCACTGTATGCAACAACTTTGACACTTACAGAAGCCTCAGCTTCTCCATGCCTACTATACAGTTCTAAATGTATATCATAAATACAAAAAGTACAGAATTAATTATACATGTTAAATGGTTTATTTTTGCTGTTCTCAGAATTTATCAAATTTCACTAAAAACAGTGACTTGAAGGTATTCATCATATAACAGCGGGGAAAAAAAAACACAATCAAAATGATTGTGTTTAAAAAACCCACATAACATAACCAATCAGAAATCAGAACTCCTCAAAAGTAACTTACTTTCCATAACGTCGAAGGATGTCCTATGAACAGCTTACACTCTGTTGTGCTGTTATTATTTTCAGCCCGCCACTTTCTGAAAGAAAAGCTCCATCGTTTTGAAAAATATGTTACATACAATAAATGACTTCTCGCTCTCTACCACACGTTTCCACAAGGCCAAATCGTGTAAGAGCCATTTATAACTCTTGGAATTCTTCTAAGCAAATCCCGTCATTTTGTATTTCCGCAACTTTCAGAAAGAAAACGTTCAAGATCACTTTCACAATCCTGGACTAGTAATATCTTACCCTTCTTGCTCACTCATGTTCTACATTTCCTATGACACTGATACTGCTTACTATGAAGCAGACTTACACTACCTCTATGACTACTACAATTATTTAATTCTCTACATCACTTTTAATCACAAAGCAATTTAAAAGAGTAGACAAAATTATATCAACCCCTAGAATCATTATAGGCCAGTTACCTACCATAAATTCTCTTTTCTGAAAACAGAAAGTAAGAATATTTTTAAGTAGAAAGGCAACATTGTATCGTAGTCAAATGGGAATCATTTCTGAAACAGCAGCTTTTTTGACATTTTCAATAAGCTGTGTAATAAGCGGATCTTGTCAAAGGACCATCATGTCATATAATAGCTGTAGTTACAAATGTTCTTCCTAAAATCAACGACTGCGTAGCCACAACATTTGTAATTAAAGTTGAAGACTTACTTTCATCAGGTTTATATAGTTGGAATTTTAAAATGACATAATAACCAAAAGTTTGGACAAATAATCTAGACAGCATTGCAGACTTACATTACCTCTACTCCATGTTTTGATTGGCTGCTTGAATTAGCTTATAAAAAGAAACAGTTTTTCTGAACTCATTCAAAGTGCAGTTATTTTTCCATGACGTCAAGTGTTATGGTAAGAACACCGTTTGCTTTGGGAAATACTCTGTTGTCCTTTAACTAATCCGTGCCCACCACTTTCTGTAAGAAAACCTTCTTTTTTTCCAGGAACTATTTAAAACTCAAAAATAACTTTTGACTCTGTACTACACTTATCCTCAAGGCCAAATTGTGTAGGAGCCATTAGAACCTCTTGAAATTCCTCAGAGCAAAATCCCGAGATTCCTTCCCTAAAATTTTGGTTTTAAAAACACCAGGTAAGAATTTTTAAGGTCAAAAGGCAATTTTTTTTTTAAAGTTAAAACAGAATCATTGCAGAATGACCAGCCATTTCTAGACTTTAAATAAGCTGTGTAATGTCCTGATGTTATTGAAGGACCGTCATGATATATAATTGCTGCAGTTACAAAAGTCCTTCCTGATATTGACAACTGCGAAGCCACAAAATTTTTAATTAAAGTTGTCAATTTTGTTCCATCAGGCCTACATCGTTGGAACATTAAAATGACATACTGGCCATATGTTCGTATAAATAATGTTGATAACATTTCAGATTTACATTGGCTACACTCCATGTTGTGATCAGCTGCTTTTACTAGCTTATTAAAGGACACTGATTTACTGTCTGGCAAAGTTAAATATATAAATTTTTCTGAGTCTACACTAGTAGTACTTGATACCATACAGTTCTCGCAGTCATGCTGCCATTGATAAGAAAGCCCAAACAGGTGATCTACATCTATACCTTCATCATGCAATACATCAAGCATATACATTAAAAACTCCTGACAATCTTGCTGAATATTTTGAGAGAATTGTGTTTGACCTGAACATCTGTGTAACAGATTTCGAATTTCAGACACACTTTCTATTTTTGTTCTATCAGTGCTACATTTCTCTAACACAGAATTCAACAAACTGCAAAATCTTTGATCCGAATTGACCACAATCTCTTCTTTTACATTTTCTAGAGAAAATAAAACATTAACCACTACATTAGCATAGCAGTTGACACCAGAACTATTTTCAAATTGAAAACCAACAACATCTTCAACAGAATCCATTTTCTTTCTGCTTATAATTTCGGGTTCATCGACTTTTCGTCTTTTTGCTACAACCTCCCTACTATTGGTCACATTTCTTCGTTTCCGGCCTACCACACGTTTCTCAAACAAAGGATATTGAGGCAAATGTGGCGCATACTCTCTTCTTAACCTATTGTATTCCTTAACACAATCTAGATCCGCACAAATGTTTGTGACATCACATTCAATCAAGTACAATCCCGATAAAGTTCTAACTCGTGACAATGCCACATATGCCATACCCTCCTTGAACACAGAACTGCCAATATTCACCAATGCACTGTCTACACTTAAACCTTGCGATTTATGGATTGTCACCGCATATGCCAAGCAAACAGGAAACTGCTTACGGCGAACATATAAGTCTTTTACAAGCAAAAACCTAGCAGAGCAACGATCAATTAGCTGTACTTCCTCAATGCCATCAAATTTAATTTTTAAAAATTCAATTCCATCCCTATTTCTGTATTTCACAAAATCAACAACATTACCCATTGATCCATTTACCAGACCTCTTTCAACATGTAAATTCCTTCTTAAAATTATACGGCAATTTAAGCACACATTCAGAGTCTTTTCAAAACCTGCAGTTTTAGATATATTCTTCTCTAATGAATCCAATTTTGATTTCAAATTCTCAGACAAAATAATTGTTGATCCCATATGCTCTACTCTGTCAATAGCTTCCAGTTTCACAATCTCTTGGTTTTCTAAATGCAACATTTTGTTGTTGAAGATGGCACATTCTGCAAGAGTTGGCATCAAACATATTCCAGATTTCTTCTCAGTAATTTTCTGAAAAATATTCTCAGGCACAATGTCTTGTTCTGGATACAAATTTGACAGTAATCGTGCATGTAAAGCTTCTTTCCCATGCTCGGTCACTTTTCCGATTCTAACATCTTGTAGAATATTCTTGTAATCTTCATCCTTCGCCTGACGCATATTTTCACGCAGTTCAGCATAATTGAAGTTTAACCATATATTAACGTTGCCAATGCTCCCTAGGCACTTCCTGGTATCTTCATGCGTGAGCATTTTGAACACAGGTTGTCCTTTTACTGGTGTCAGCTGCAGAAGATCACCGAAAACAATGATGTGTTTGCCACCAAATAACACATCATACTCTGTTTTGAGAACTTCTTGCATTCTCAAATGCACAAAGGCAAGCATGAGATTGGAAACCATGCTTACTTCGTCAATGATAAGAAGTTTCATTTTCTTCAAGACTCTTGAAACTTCACAACAAGCATCTCCAGATAACTTGTGGTATTGTAATTTGTTATCATGCTCCACTGGCAGCATCAGTAGACGATGCAAAGTAATACCTTTAATGTTATGTGCTGACAGTCCAGTTGGAGCAGTGACAACACAAGACAGCGATGACTCAGTCCTTTTCTGCAAATAACATGAAATTGCTTTAATGCGGAAACTTTTTCCAGTTCCCGCTTCTCCACTCACGTACAGTCGGACAGGCTTCAACGACGTACATGAGCACTCTTTCTTCTCATGACTTAATCCATGATCAATTTGTTTGGTAACTTCGTCATGTATTTTCCTCTGCTGAACGTTGAGTTGTCTTTCCAATTCTTCTAAGTTAACCGCATCCTCCTGAGCATGTGCCATGGCTCTTTCCATTTCAATCATGGCAGTGAGAGACTGTCCTGAGAACTGTCTCTAGCAATCTCGGCTGCAATCGTTGCTTCCTGCTCGATTTCCGCATTCAACATTTCTAGATATTTGAGAAAAACAGGACATTCTATGGTCTCCCTGGCGGCATTGAAAGATTCTTCGTAACAGAGGAAATCTCCAAGCAGTTCCTCTTTTGCACGCCAAGGCTTGAAAAGTTGCAAAAGTGCTAAATAGAAAAACTCTTTTTTTTCAGGAGATTCGCCACTCAATTTTCGATGGTTTACCAAGTGCCATTTTCTTTGCTTGACGAGACATCCCTCACTTCCAATTACAGCATACACTCCTTTATCAATATCTTCTTTGATGTTCCTCTTGAATATGTAATTTTGTAGAACCTCATACAGAGAAACATTCTGGAGGTGACTGCTTCTATTTGGATAATATGTATCCAACATGTTGGTCTTCAAAATATCGGTACTGTTTGGCTCCTTTTCCGCCAAATACTCAATTTCCCGCACAGGTTTCAGAACTCGATTACGCGTTGCAGCAAGACCAAGACTCGCCCAAACGATACTCCTGGATTTGGCATAGAGACTTGCTGAAGACAACCGGTCAGAACATTCGTAAGCTCCGATTTCTCGATGTGACAACATCTTCAGACTGAAACTGTACAACTTCTTACTGAGGCTCTTTTCATGGGAAATGTCCTCCCACATATCCTTCAATTCTGTCTTTTCTTTTTTGGTGATGTAAGATGTCACATACCGAGCCACAGCCATACAGTTATCAGCCATGAACTGTATATCCATGTTAGCATTCCACATGGACAAAATCACTGGGTTGTAGTCGTTGATGTACTTGGACTCTTCATTCCTTTTCAAATTGTATGTGTTTTTAGGTGATTTCTTCATCACATTATGTCGCAGCGAAGACATCAAACTGTTCACTCTTCCTTTAGAAATCACCGGTCGTGGAAAGGCGAAACGACATTTGGTGTAGAACTTGTCCTTGTTTCTGAATTTACGACGACAGTACTTTCCACAACGATGGCTTTGGAAGCGTAGAACTTGTTCTCTTAGGCTTTTGTCCTCCTTTGCGTTTGGAACAGCACATGTAGAATACTGTTCTATGAAACTCATCACTAAGTCTTCTGGATCTGTTCCAAATTTAGGTGCATTCTTGATCCACAGCAGCATATGTATATGAGGAGCACCTCTTGCTTGGTACTCCTTTCTCCAGAAGAAATCCAACACCTCTCCAAGAGGTGGATTTTTCTTGTTCATGATGAAAGACATTATAGCTTCAAATCTATGATTGAAGTACCTGCATACATTCACTGGATCCAAAGAGCACAGTTCTCCGGGTGTCTTGAATTCGATATTTTCAATGTTTCCATTTGCCTCTCGTAGAAATTCAAGCAAGTCTTCCCAGCCATACTCGGCACAGCTGAGAGTGAGGAACCATGTGGGAGTTCCTAAGTTCCTCAGCATACATTTTAAATCACCATGACGACGGTACCAGTACTCATTAGTACCACGCTGACACGCCATGAGATTAATCAGGTGAGAATCCAAAATACTGTCTTGCACATTGACTTTATCCATAAAGTCACTTGCTGAGATGTTTTGCATCTGTATACCACTTTTCAAGATGTGGTTCACTGCATATGACAGTCCAGACAGATCGCTTTCAAACAGGAGATGAAACAAATAGGGAATGCATTGTCGAAACCTAGGATCTTCTGCATACAATCGTAAAGTCCGGTATTCAGAAGCAGGAATTTGATGAGGTCGCTCATCATATCTTCCTCCTTGACCTGTTGGAAATAGCTGTGGGAAACACCGAGCTTCCAAACTTTCCTCCCAAACACTAATGGGACTCCCTTTGGCTTGTTTCATTTGAAACAACTCAATAGCATTCCCCATGACTTCCTTGGAATGCAAAGGATGAACACTATAATGTTCATATATTTCTTCATTTTTAGAGGGTTCTACTTTCTCAATTTGACCAGCACACAAATCGCTATCCTCTTCTTCACTTACTTCCTCTTCTGCAACATATACATTCTTGTAGTACTTATTGTTTTTCTTCAAATACAATGTTGCCTTTTTGACTTTCCTAACATCCACTAAATCTTGCCATATTTTCTTACTCTTTGTCGGAACCCCATTAACTAAGATAACCAGAGGTTCCTCTTCCACTTTTTCTACTCCAATTGTATTAATGTTTTTCTTCAAATCTAGAGGCAAATAAACAACTCTTCCCTTTAATCCTCTCTGTAAATCTGATGGAGGCAATTTCCCTGTCTTTGGCTCCATTCTTACAATAGCCTGAAAGGGATGGATACTTTGAATCAAAATAGATTCATAAGTATTTAAATCCTTCAATTCAGAAGGAATCTCAACCAATTCCAGATTATTATGAACCGCTCTAGCTGGCATCCGGTTTTGATTTAATTTGTTACAACAATAAGTACACACACGTTGATCCAATCCCAAATCAAAACAATTTTCTACCATCAAGTATGTTGCGAAATCCTTCCATTCACAATTATTTTCCCTTTCACTTTTCGCATATAAATCCACTAACTTAGTCTGATTCTTATAATAAGTGCGTCGACAACACACACAAGTGAAATTAGGCCTCTCACTTGATTTCACCTGAAACGTGGCAATTTCCTTCTGAAAATTATCTGTACTGGAAACCTGTACACTATCTTCCACATTACCCTCTTCTTCTGGGTTAATTTCAACATTCTCCTCTTTACTTCCAAAGTAACAAAACTCAATTTCTTCACAAATATTCTTCACATCTATTTCAGAACCATGCAAAAGAGCAGTGCATAATTGTTTAAGCATAATTGCTGGACTCTTAGCATAATACAACATTCTAACTAATTTCCTCACTTTATTATGATGCACTGCTAGCATCCTGAAATGATGAAAAACACTCTGGCATACTCTCCTGGAAAGACAAGCCAGTGAATGACCATGCAAACCTGTCACTTCTCTCACTCTGCAAGGATCTAATTCTTGCAACAACATCATTTTCTGCTTCAAACTTTTCTTATTAAATGTACGTACAAAATCACAAAGCAAATTGATGGAATCCTGTCACACACTGCAAATACTACTACACTTCCAGGTGTACACAGGTCCCTTAGGACGTCTTCCTAAAACCTCATTACCTAACACCTCTTCTGCCTCTGTTGTCACAAGTTTTTCTTTTTCAACTGGACAACCATCTTTCACCTCATAAGCTCGACCACTGGTGTCAACTGCATGCACCAAATCATTATCCTGGAAATAACTCTCCTCATTAAAAAATGCCTCACAACTTGAACTATGCATCCATTCTCCTGAAAAAACTTCACAAAAATTACTACGATTAACTGTTCTCTTCCATCTACTATTTCTTTTGAAATCATAAATTGCCTTGTTTAGCTTCCTAATTCTATTGATTATCAAAATAAATAACTTTCGCTTAATTTCAAATGCCTGATCAATAACTTTCTCAACTTTTTTTTTCTCTTATAAAAAACCACTTTCTGTTGACCTTTCTTAATATTTTTTAACAAATTGCCAATTATCCTGTTGCGGAACATTCGTCTACGAATGTCCCTAAACTGTTGTTTCCTTCTACTATCATGCACAGAGTTATCTCCTGCTCTAGCAGTAACATTTTTGATTGGCCTTTCCTTTCCGTTTAAATTGCTTCTCTTTTTCTGGACTAAAACATTTTCTGTAGTACTACTTTTTTTTCTACAAATGTTTCTTATGAATGATTTCGTTGTCTTACCCGGAGCTTTCTTGGTGACTTGACGAGTTTTTATTGTAGGAGACTGCTGCAACAATTTTTTAAGCTGCTGTCTTTGACGTTTTGTAGCCTTTCGGATTCTACCTTTAGACGGCATTCTCTAATTTCGAAATGATCTCCAGTTGAATCTGTGGTAAAATATAATAAAAAATGTTATTAACCACTATAACCAAACAGTAAATCAATAACAGTCGTCAAAAATTTAACACACTACTTTTTATTTTTACATAGAATAATTTTTAGTGCATTGGCAAATTTAGTAGTTACAAATAGTAGCAAAGAAATGGAATGCTTCTACATTTTACCTGTGCTGTTTTATATGTGAATCTGAACTAATTTTATGAGCATATTTGAGTATTTTATTGAAGACACTACACACAAGCTGTTTTTGAAGTTGTGTTTAATTTTAAATGAAACGTTTTACATGTTTATTTTTCATTTCCAGTAACTTTTAAAAATAATTGTTTATAGTTCCATAGGCTCAAGCAGGTCAGCTTCCCAGCCTATGTCATACAATTCTGACAAATCGGCATCCTCATCATGTTCTTCATCATCCTCAGGATTTAAAACATCCAAGGGATCTACTTCCACTGATGTTTCAATCACAATTTCAATGATAATATCGAGATCAACAGATTGCTCATTATCACTCATGGTTGATGTTGTCGTTATCTTTAAAGAAAGAGAACAACAATGAGATGTTGCACAGTAAGAGACAAATCTCAGAGACTATAATAGTAAAATTGTTTAACAAGAGTAACATTTTGCAGCTATTATTTAGCCATGTCCAGCGATGCTGAGGAGGTGAGGCCTATGTCCAAGTTTTCAGTGAACAGGACTCATCTCTTCTTAACCTTGGATAAGCCTCATCGACTCTGTGTCCCCTGCTCATACTTAAATGTAAAGGGGCAGATTTATGTTAACTGGCGCATCCCCAAGGATGCACCAGTTAATGTGCACCGCTGCTCTGCCACCCATGGTGTGCCGCATTTACAATGTGGAGCACCATTGAGTAAAAACAGCACAGATGCGTCACGCATCTGTGCCGCAAAAGCAGCACATTGCAGGAATCACGTCGTAAGCGCGACATGTCTACTGCAATGCACAGGAGCAAGCCACACATTGCATGGTGCATCACTCCTTATGCCTGTTTCAAACAGGCGTAAGGATTTGATTCAGCAATGCTATAAAGCTGACTCAGTGAAATCTTCTAAATTTCACTGTGTTAGTTTTACAGGGCTTTCATGCAAATGAATGCCCACCCTGCAACAAAACGCCTATATGAAACCTGACGCAGGTTTCATGTGGCACAGGACTTTACAGCATGACACATCTGCCTAGATACATCAAGTTGTAAATATGTCGCAATATAGCGCATCTTTTGCGCCGCCGCTACGTCACAAAAGTGACGCACAGCGGCGCAAAAGAGGCACACACCTATCATAAATCTGTCCCTAACATTTTAAATGATTGATTCAGGATGACGATAAGGTGTGCCCTATCCAGAGGTTTGTTTGAGGTGAGGCCTACTCAGGGTTGCAGATGAAATTTACGCTTGTTGAAGAGTACAGAGGAGATAATACATGTGCAGGCCTACCAATGAAGTGAGTCATGTCCACTTCACTCTTGAACAAAGGCCAGACCTCTTCTGTGTCCGTGGACAGGCCTAAACCTCATCTGCACAATGTCATTCGTAAAGTTAGGAAACACAGGTGATGTAATTGAAAAATGTGGAATTTCTTTTCCTCATTTCAGAATCACATCACCTGTCTTTCCTTTGCTTAGGTATCCCATAGTGCAGATGGAGTCTAGCATATCAAAGAGTACACAGAAGTTGAGCACTGTATACAACAATTTTGACATTTACAGAAGATTCAGCTTCTTATCTTGTTGGAGATGAAGTGAGGCCTGTCTTGCAACATGGTGCATCTTTTGCATCACTGCTGCATCAGTTTCATGTGGCACGGGACTTTACAGCATGACACATCTGCCTAGATGCATCAAGTTGTAAATATGTTGCCACATAGCAAATCTTTTGCACCGCCGCTGCGTCACAAAAGTGACGCACAGTGGCGCAAAAGAGGCACACACCTATCATAAATCTGTCCCTAACATTTTAAATGATTGATTCAGGATGACGATAAGGTGTGGACTATCCAGAGGTTTGTTTGAGGTGAGGCCTACTCAGGGTTGCAGATGAAATTTACGCTTGTTGAAGGGTACAGAGGAGATAATACATGTTCAGGCCTACCAATGAAGTGAGTCATGTCCACTTCACTCTTGAACAAAGGCCAGACCTCTTCTGTGTCCGTGGACAGGCCTAAACCTCATCTGCACAATGTCATTCGTAAAGTTAGGAAACACAGGTGATGTAATTGAAAAATGTGGAATTTCTTTTCCTCATTTCAGAATCACATAACCTGTGTTTCCTCAGCTTAGTTATCTCATTGAGCAGATTTAGTCTAGCATATCCAAGAGTACGCAGAGGATGAGGACTGTATCCAACCGAGCAATGTACATTAATCACCTCCTTTGACACTTACAGAAGCCTCAGTTTAATATTTCTCAGTTCAATATTTATTTACAGAAGCACACAAAATATGACCTTCTCATAAATGTGAAAAGCGTTTTAAAAAATAAAAAAAGATTTTCTGGTCATAATTTGAAAACACAACACAGGTCCTATGTAGAAGCACATCCTATCAGTACTTAAATTAGCCAAGCACACATGGGGGCGTATTTACAAGAACTTTACACCACAGGGAAAGGTCTTAAATTAAAATGGGAAAAATAACATCAGAGAGACTCAAAGGCCTTATAAATATGCCCCAAGCAACCTATGAAACTCTAGCACTACATATCAAGAAACCTAATTGATTTCAAAAATCGTTTTTAAACACATCATCTAAATCAATTATATACCTACATTCAAGGGGAAATGACTTAAAATGCTCTAAGACACATGAACGCGTTTTTTTAAGTCCCTTGCACCATTTTTGGGTCATTTTTAACATGGCTATGTGACTCAAAGAATCAAAATCTAAATTTGCCAAGCACAGATATGGGGGGGAATTTACAAGGACCTTGCACCACAGGGAAAGGTCTAAAATTAAAATGGGAAAAATAACATCAGAGAGACTCAAAGGCCTTATAAATATGCCCCAAGCAACCTATGAAACTCTAGCACTACATATCAAGAAACCTAATTGATTTCAAAAATCGTTTTTAAACACATCATCTAAATCAATTATATACCTACATTCAAGGGGAAATGACTTAAAATGCCCTAAGACACATGAAAGCATTTTTTTAAGGCCCTTGCACCATTTTTGGGTCACTTTTAACATGGCTATGTGACTCAAAGAATCAAAATCTAAATTTGACAAGCACACATGGGGGCGTATTTACAAGGACCTTGCACCACAAGGAAATGTCTTAAAATAAAATGGGAAAAATTACATCAAATGAACTAAAAAGCCTTGTAAAAAATAACATCAGAGAGACTCAAAGGCCTTATAAATATGCCCCAAGCAACCTATGAAACTCTAGCACTACATATCAAGAAACCTAATTGATTTCAAAAATCGTTTTTAAACACATCATCTAAATCAATTATATACCTACATTCAAGGGGAAATGACTTAAAATGCCCTAAGACACATGAAAGCGTTTTTTTAAGGCCCTTGCACCATTTTTGGGTCACTTTTAACATGGCTATGTGACTCAAAGAATCAAAATCTAAATTTGACAAGCACACATGGGGGCGTATTTACAAGGACCTTGCACCACAAGGAAATGTCTTAAAATAAAATGGGAAAAATTACATCAAATGAACTCAAAAGCCTTGTAAAAAATAACATCAGAGAGACTCAAAGGCCTTATAAATATGCCCCAAGCAACCTATAAAACTCTAGCACTACATATCAAGAAACCTAATTGATTTCAAAAATCGTTTTTAAACACATCATCTAAATCAATTATATACCTACATTCAAGGGGAAATGGCTTAAAATGCCCTAAGACACATGAAAGCGTTTTTTTAAGGCCCTTGCACCATTTTTGGGTCACTTTTAACATGGCTATGTGACTCAAAGAATCAAAATCTAAATTTGCCAAGCACACATGGGGGCGTATTTACAAGGACCTTGCACCACAAGGAAATGTCTTAAAATAAAATGGGAAAAATTACATCAAATGAACTCAAAAGCCTTGTAAAAAATAACATCAGAGAGACTCAAAGGCCTTATAAATATGCCCCAAGCAACCTATAAAACTCTAGCACTACATATCAAGAAACCTAATTGATTTCAAAAATCGTTTTTAAACACATCATCTAAATCAATTATATACCTACATTCAAGGGGAAATGACTTAAAATGCCCTAAGACACATGAAAGCGTTTTTTTAAGGCCCTTGCACCATTTTTGGGTCACTTTTAACATGGCTATGTGACTCAAAGAATCAAAATCTAAATTTGACAAGCACACATGGGGGCGTATTTACAAGGACCTTGCACCACAAGGAAATGTCTTAAAATAAAATGGGAAAAATTACATCAAATGAACTCAAAAGCCTTGTAAAAAATAACATCAGAGAGACTCAAAGGCCTTATAAATATGCCCCAAGCAACCTATAAAACTCTAGCACTACATATCAAGAAACCTAATTGATTTCAAAAATCGTTTTTAAACACATCATCTAAATCAATTATATACCTACATTCAAGGGGAAATGGCTTAAAATGCCCTAAGACACATGAAAGCGTTTTTTTAAGGCCCTTGCACCATTTTTGGGTCACTTTTAACATGGCTATGTGACTCAAAGAATCAAAATCTAAATTTGCCAAGCACACATGGGGGCGTATTTACAAGGACCTTGCACCACAAGGAAATGTCTTAAAATAAAATGGGAAAAATTACATCAAATGAACTCAAAAGCCTTGTAAAAAATAACATCAGAGAGACTCAAAGGCCTTATAAATATGCCCCAAGCAACCTATAAAACTCTAGCACTACATATCAAGAAACCTAATTGATTTCAAAAATCGTTTTTAAACACATCATCTAAATCAATTATATACCTACATTCAAGGGGAAATGACGTAAAATGCCCTAAGACACATGAAAGCGTTTTTTTAAGGCCCTTGCACCTTTTTTGGTCACTTTTAACATGGCTATGTGACACAAAGAATCAAAATCTAAATTTGCCAAGCACACATGGGGGCGTATTTACAAGGACCTTGCACCACAAGGAAATATCTTAAAATAAAATGGGAAAAATTACATCAAATGAACTCAAAAGCCTTGTAAATATGCCCCAATTAACCTATGAATCCCTAGCAGTACATATCCAGAAATCTAATTGATTTCAAAAAACGTTTTTAAACACATCATATAAATCAATTATATACCTACATTCAAGGGGAAATGACTTAAAATGCCCTAAGACACATGAAAGCGTTTTTTTAAAGCCCTTGCACCATTTTTGGATCACTTTTAACATGGCTATGTAAGTCAAATAATCAAAATCTAAATTTGCCAAGCACAGATGGGGGCGTATTTACAAGGACCTTGCACCACAGAGAAAGGTCTTAAATTAAAATGGGAAAAATAACATCAGAGAGACTCAAAGGCCTTATAAATATGCCCCAAGCAACCTATGAAGCTCTAGCAGTACATATCCAGAAATCTAATTGATTTCAAAAAACGTTTTTAAACACATCAAATAAATCAATTATATACCTACATTCAAGGGGAAATGACTTAAAATGCCCTAAGACACATGAAAGCGTTTTTTAAAGCCCTTGCACCATTTTTGGGTCACTTTTAACATGGCTATGTAACTCAAAGAATTAAAATCTAAATTTGCCAAGCGCACATGGGGGCGTATTTACAAGGACCTTGCACCACAAGGAAATGTCTTAAAATAAAATGGGAAAAATTACATCAAAGGAACTCAAAAGCCTTGAAAATATGCCCCAAGCAACCTATGAAACTCTAGCAGTACATATCAAGAAACCTAATTCATTTCAAAAAACGTTTTTAAACACATCTTGTAAAGCAATTATATTCATACATTCATGGGGAAGTGAGTTAAAATGCCCTAAGACACATGAAAGCATTTTTGTAAGACCCTTGCACTATTTTGCGTCACTTTTAACATGGCTATGTAACACAAAGAAACAAAATCTATTTGTAAAACACTTGACACAAAGCAACATTTTAAATACACAACTTTCTTCATAATTTTCTCCCTAAAGCATACTATTCTCTATCTAAATTAAATGAATCTTTTCTCACCTTAGCAAATACTTTATGAGTTTCAAAACAGTCTCAGAAACACACCAATTTGTCTTTAGCAGAGCAAAAGGTATGCACTCCAGAGTCTGCAAGCAGCAATGCCACAGAAATGCTGTAATTCATCACACATATCTCTCATGTCACCCAATCAAAACTCTTCCCTCACTTTTTTCAAATCAACACCCTTCCCCCTCTGCCCTTTCTGCCTTTTTTTCCATAGCAACCACCTCCTGAAAGACCTCTGATGTTTGCAAGTTCACACAACAATGTTTCAATTGAACTCTGAACTCTCAGTACACCTGCATATCCAGTGCAATCTTTCATACAATGATTTTTTCTTGACCATTCAAATTACAGCTTTCAAAGAACTCATCCATGCACCCTAACTTTCTGTTTTCAGCAATCAAAATCCACCAATCACTGCTACTGCTTCATTAACACAGAAACTCCACAGTTTTTTTCATTTTAAACTCTTATTTTTTCAACTGCCATTTCATTGCCACACTTCATCTGACTGCAGCAGAACCTCCTCTCACCATGTTTTCTGTCTGGATTGTTGGACATAGTTACATCTACTGGGCTCAAAGGTATGCTGATAACAGAAATTTACCTAACCTAAATTTACAAAATGTGGAAATTAAGTGGATTAGCCACAGAGGATTAAAATGTCACCAATTGATACCATTGGTGAAAACCTTTATGCATTTGCCAAAACCTGACCTGTTAATTGTGCACTGTGGAGGAAATGACTTGGGCACTTTTACTGGTGTAGGTCTGGAAATGTTTTTAAAAGACACCTTTGACCAATTGATGGCACTTTTTCCTCAAACTGCCTTGGTATATTCAAATATATGCCAAAGACAGAAATGGAGGTGGTCGAACCAATTTTGTCCAAAAATTGAGAAATCGAGGAAGCATGTAAATAAGTCTGTTTCAGCTTACATGAGAGACCATGGAATGGGCTCCATGTACAACAATAACTTGCGTTACTACATGCAAGATATCTACAGAGGAGATGGAGTTCACTTCTCAGATGAGGGGAACAGAATTTTCATTCTGAATTTAAGACTGTGCATTGGTACCTACTTATAAGTAACTAAATCTACCATAAACCCAAAAGCTCTTCTCAGAGCTACCCTAACTATGATCACCATAAACAAATTTTAAATGTAAATTTTTTTTACTAATTTTCACAATTTACGCTTCCTGGAGCGCTACCCGGTACGCGCACCGGACGCTAACCGCGCGAACCTTTTTTAAAAAAATGTTTTTTTTCGCACATATGGACCTCCGCAGCCACCCTCAGAAAACCTAGGGGGTCAGGATACGTCTACCGTGCCCCCTTCTACCCATTCTGAACATTTTTTGCCCTCCATCTTGTATCTCAATTCTACCGTATTACAAAATGGAGGACTCCCGTAACGCTGCCGGTTCGCGTACCGGGGCGCTCACCGGGAAGCGCTCATTTAAAAAAAGGTGGGAATGTAATTTACAGAAAAACGACTGGAGACACTTTCACCAAATATATATTAACTCATACTACATACCAATCCCTACCATTTTCACAAATTTGGTTGGAATTCCATTTAGCCATTTAGCCTGTAGACCTCTCTAAATACCCTGAGGTAAATTACTTCACAAAACACATCTGAAGTGTTGGAATTGACAACCAATTAAAATGTTACTTTCATTTTCTACTTTTTTTACCTGACATTTGATTGGTTATGTACCTGAATATATATAAAAAAAAAGAGAGAGAAACACAGCCATTTTGACTACTACTTTCTGAACTACATTGCAAGATCATTTTCACTCACAACTTAAACTTGTTTTTAAAAGGTAAGATATTATTTCATAAATTTGAAAACATTTTCAGATAGTTATATACTATCCCTCTGTAAGAGTTAGACATTGAGAAAGGCTTGCTTTGTGAGACCAGACTACTGCCAAGCGACTGTGGCTCAACGATGGCAACTGAAACAACTAATTCCTGATTTCCAAAAGAAGGAAGTAGCAGTATTTTTGCAGGGTCCTGCAAAACTAAAGACAGTATATAAGGGCCAAACGAAATACTTTATTTCTACTATCAAAGCTAAAGAGTACTTGGATTCTCTCTGAATAAATAAGAAGAATTTCAATGTATAGTAGGACAAATCTAGAATCTGGGCGTAATTATATTGTTTAATAATTATTCAAACACAGGATTATTATATTCGTTATCTGTATACTCTCTTTTTTGCTTTTCTGCTTCTTTGTACTTCTGGTACCTTCTTCTCAGCTCGTTTCTTCTCCTTTTTTTTTTTCTCTCCTTTCTTACTTTTTCTTTAGTAAGGACGCCATGGGTTAGGGACACGGCATCCATACGCTTCAGGAACTGACAGTTCCTGTGCCTCATGTAGTGGGGAGGGTGGGGGGAGGGGTTCGGGGATTAAGGGTGGGGGTGGGTAAGGGTAAGGGTTGGTGGTGGGGGTGTAAGGCAGAGGTGTTCAACGCAGGGATGATTATAAGGTATTTAAATGATATCATCGAGGAACAATTATTTGTGATGTTGGTCGATAATTTTTTTTAAATTTCTGATATGTATAAAAAGGTGAAAATATGTACTATTAATATTAATGGTCTTAATGACGTAAAGAAGATTGCTATGTTCCGAACAATGCTTCAGGTGCTGAACATCGATCTGTTATGTATACAGGAAACCCATATTTCATGGGATAAACGTTTTCTTTTGAATAATTTGGGACTGGAAGTTTTGATCACCTCCAAACAAATGGGTATCAAAAGAGGCGTAGCAATTTGCATGCGAAAAGGAGTAGGGAATTGTTTAAAAACACTTTCCGATAAATGGGGCAGATGGGGACTGGCCGAGCTAAAAATCGGAAGCTGTAAATTTACTTTATGTTGCATTTACGGCCCTAACCTAGATGACGCCGAATTGTTTAATACTATGAATACAGAGTTATCAACTTGGACTCAACCGATTATAGTTTGTGGAGATTTAAACATACATATGTCAGCTGGTTGGAATATTCGATTAGCGAAGAGATACACGGTCCGAAAGGTTAAAACTTATAAAGCTCTTAGAAACTTAGTACTAAGTAACGGGCTAACTGATGTCTGGAATAAATTTCATTATAACGACCCCGGATATACTTTTTTCTCTACTCCCCATCAAAAATTTATCCGCTTAGACTATTTTTTTGTATCCTTATTTTTTTTAGAAAAAATTCATATTGAGATATTACCACAAGTTATCTCAGATCATAATCCTATAATGGTTGAGTTACAATTTTCTGTCGACTGTCAAAGCCTCACTAGACCCTGGTCATTTCAAAGAAATGTATTATTAGATGAAGATTATCTTCAAAATATGGTCAATATTATTAAAGATTATTTTTTGATAAATAACGACACTGCCTCTCCACAAGTAGTCTGGGATTCTTTTAAATCTATTGTACGGGGCGAGACTATCAGTTTTGCAAATTATAAGAGGAAAAAAAATCAAACAGACTTCAGGGACAGGCTAAATAAGATTAGGCAGATCGAGTTGGATTTATCTATCGCATGTAAAAATAATGCTAATATAGAGGATGTACAAATGCGATTAACCATCGAACGCTCTGGTCTCCGCACATATATTGCTGAAGAAGTAGCGGCAAAATTTAAGCAATATAAAACGGAACGGTACGAATTGAGCGAACGTACGGGAAAAATTCTAGCACAGCGCTTACGCCAAAAATCCTCTTATAACGAAATACAGTGCGTTAAAGATACAAATGGGATTCTCTGCGAAAGCAGGGAAGGAATATTAGCGGCATTTCAGGGCTTCTATAAGATGTTGTACAATGACTCTAATAACGAAATTGACAAGACTCTTGATCCCATAGACTATTTCCAAATTATTAATCAACTTTCTTTGTGTATAGATGATATAGATCTATTTACTAGCCCAATAAGCTGGGAAGAGATTGAAAGGGCTATCATGAGTCTTGCAGCTGGTAAAGCCATGGGGCCTGATCAGATTCCCCTCGAATTTTATCGGACATTTAGATTCTTGCTGAAACCAGAGCTGATTAAAATTTTTAATGTAGCATTTCAAGACAAAGCTCCTGATTCCTGGTCTACAGCTACTATAGTTGTTTTTGTTAAAAAGAACAAGGATCCAAAAGAATTAGGTTCGTATCGTCCCATTTCTTTGATTACAGCTGACAGCAAGATCTATTCTAAAATTCTTGCAAATAGATTAAACGATGTTATGCCGGGTTTAGTTTCTAATATTCAACATGGGTTTATTAAGCATAGGGATACTACAGATCATGTTAAACGGGTTATTGCACTGCTGGATTGGGCTCAGGCAAAGGAATCCCCAGTCGGAGTTATTTTGCTTGATGCTGAAAAGGCGTTTGACAGAGTCGACTGGGGGTTCCTTTGGTCTGTGCTAAAATGGAAGGGTTTCCCACCACAATTCATTAAAGCTATACAGTCACTTTACTTTAACGCACAGGGTGTAATAAGATTAGGTACGGATATTTCTAACCCATTTTCGATCACCAGGGGGACCAGGCAAGGGTGCCCTTGCTCTCCACTTTTATTTGCACTTTATTTAGAACCTTACTTGAATAGACTAATTATAGAACCTGGTATTCCACCTGTTTGTCTTCATGAGATAGACCACAAAGTCTTAGCTTACGCGGACGACGTGGCCATTGTAACTTCTGATTCCTCTTCTGCACTACCTAAAATAATAGAAATTGCAAGTGAATTTGGAAAGTTTTCCGGATATAAATTAAACATTTCAAAAACCCAAATTGTACATTCTAAAACTGGTATACCTACTGATATTCCAATCAACGATACTGCTACATATCTCGGTGTAACTATATCATCGAAAGTAGATGACATTGTTGGACTCAATTTGGATCCATTACTCACATCCACTAATAGAACCTTAGAAAGAATAAACAATTTACATCTATCTTTATTTGGACGGACCAATGTTATTAAGATGTTGATTTTTCCAAAATGTCTTTATTTGTTTCGAACCATTCCATTATTTTTTTCTATGTCTCTTTTCAACAAAATAGATAGGATGTTGTCCAGATTTCTATGGGGGTATCGTCGTTCAAGGAGATCGCTAAAATGGTGTACCTTACCGCAAGGACGTGGCGGGCTGGGATTTCCGAATTTTAGAATGTATTATTGGGCTATAACTCTTAAAACAATTAAGGTTTTACTATTTCATGATCATGTTAATGAAACCTTTGCTTCACCGTCCATTTACGAAATGCTTATGGGTACTCACGCACGCCAATGTTTACTGATATTTATGGAACAGAGCTATTACAAAAAAACAAAATTTAAGGTTTTTCTTTCTGCTTTTTTGGTTTGGAGACAAATTAATAAAGCTTTACGGATAATTTCAAAATATAATTTCTATACACCCATCTGCTGTAATATGCTATTATCCGATATCTCTGAAGATATCCCCATGAATCGATTCCGTATGGGACGGATACACTCAATTGGGCAACTCTATCATAATGGGGCTCTGATGTCTTTTTCTGAACTTCAAGATATATTTGGCCTCTTCAGAAAGGAATTTTTTAAATATTTACAAATCCGTAGTTTTTTGGGAAAAAAAAACCTCTTATATAATGACGAAATGGAGTCCAATGTTGTTATGGAGAGTGGTAGGAGGGATAGTCGTATTGGCACAATCTATCAATTAATGGTCAATAGGTTGCACGATGATCTCGACCAACAAACACAGAAATGGGAAAGGAAGTTGTGTATAGAAGGGATAGATCTGGCAAGGGCGTTTGAGATTAGTAATAAAATATTAATCAACAGCTCTCTGAAAAGTCAACATTATATGGCTTGCTTAGATCTTTACTACACACCGGCAAAACTGGCCAAATGGAAAGCTACGAAAGGCATTAATTGCAGTCGATGTGGTACTGTAGCAGCAGATTCATGTCATATGTTTTTTAGTTGTTCTAAATTAACTGTATATATTAATAGGATAGAAAAGTTTTTGACTAATTTGCTCAATATTAATATCAAACTATGTCCATCTGTGATTATTTTTGGCTTATATTTTCCATCCAAGAGCCTATCAGCTGACCAAGAATATTTTATGTTTATCGGAATGTCTATCTATCGTTTTTGTATTACCTCAAGATGGTTAGATGCTGATCCACCATCTTTCGAACAATGGTTGGGTAAGCTGTTAGATGTGTATAGAATGGATAAAGCAGTGTACAAACTGAAAGGACACAGAAAGAGGATATTTGCTAGGAAATTATGGTCTCCTATTGATAATTGGATTTAATTTAACAATGACCACATCTGTAAAAAGCTATATCTTATATTTTATGTTCTTTATGTCTCACCGGTCTATTTTCTCGTCTTTGGTTTCGTTAATAATGTATCGACTGTTACGTGAATGAGTATCATTATGGTAAATTTAAAATGTTTTCCTCATCCTTGTATCTTGTATACCTCTGCCACTGAAAAATAAAAAAAAAATAAAAAAAAAAAGAGAAAGGCTTGTTTATTATAATTATGGATTGATTTAGGTTTCTGTGGTATAATTATGAATTTACAAAGGCTTTTTCACAGGCACTTTTTAATAGTACTACTTCATGCCTCAAAAGTACCTGTCTGAACTTAAACCCAACAGTGCCCTATCTCTACTGATATATTTATTTTGTATTCAAATTTCAGCACAAAAATGGAAGGAGAACAGAACGTTTCCTTTGAAATTGTCCTAGAGATTAACAATGAGGAAATCATTGAACCCATTGACTTGGAATTCATGGATGAATCACGGGACCATGAACTTCTACAATGTGTAGAATCTGTGGATTTCTTACTTCATTATCTGGACGGTCAAATGTGGGAAGTTATGTTCAGTCAACAAGAAGACATATCAGACAGTCAAATGTTAGACGTTCTATTAAATTTTGAAAAAGAATCAGATTTTTTTTTTATATTTAATAATCAAAAATTGTTTGAGTCTTTAATCATTTTTATATGTAATTCATAAACTAGTACCAAATTGATTATAATGTAAAGTCAGACTTATAGTATACTGTGCACAATCACAAAAATAAATTTATATTTAATAATCATAAATACTGCTACTTAAATAAAAAAAACAAAAAAAACAACAAAAAGAACAATCAATAAACATACAATATTTCAAAATATCATAGTCTATCATTCTTTTTTCCTTATAGTACGCTCCCCAGACCGCTTCCCGGTGCGCGTACCGGGCGCTCCCCACGCAAAAAAAACAAAAAATGTTTTTTATTTTTTTTTGCCCCGCGGGGCCCTTTTAAAGCCTCCACATCAAACCTAGGGGGTCAGGGAGGATCTACTATGCCCCCTTATGGTCATTTCCCCCTTTGTTTAGGCCTCCTCTTGTCTCTCGATCCTACCGAGAGACAAGATGGCGGCCACTCTGGACTGTTTAGAATGTTGACAGACACCGGAGAGCCAATCAGCTTCGCTTCGCGAAGTTCCGTTACGCGTCAGGTACGCGAACCGGGGCGCTGCCCGGAGCGCGCTTACAGATATATATATTTTTTTGAAGGTTAATTTATCAAAATCCACTGGAGCACATATATTGAGACCTAGCAAAGGCACATCGGGCTACCAGTCCCTACAATTTTGCCAAGTTTCGTGCAAATCCATTCAGCCGTTCGGGCTAAAAGTGAGGCCAACCGCCCTATGGAAATTAACATGGGAAAAACGCGTTTTGGGACCCCCCTTTTTTCTCGGCCCCCCCTTGACGAACCCCCCCAAATTTTCAGTGGCTGCTCAGAAACAAAATGTTCCATTTTCCTGAAAATTTCAACCAATTCCGTCCTCAAACGCCAAAGTTATTAGACATAGAATTTTCAAAAACGCCATAGAGAAAAAATCCTAACTATATATACCTACTGGCGACCGCCAGTAGGTAATATATATATATATGTATATATATATATATATATATATATATATATATATATATATATATATATATATATGTATATATATATATATATATTCACTGAAAAAACCATAGGTTATAGACCATATATAGTTAGGAATTAGCATTTACAAAACCTTGAAAATTCACTGAAAAAACCATAGGTTATAGACCATATATAGTTAGGAATTAGCATTTAAAAAACCTTATTTTACTCACACAAAACCATTGAAATTCCATATATAGTTAGTTGCACTAACTATATATCGCGCACCCGCAATCCACTGCTGATGATGTCACATATTACATCATTCATGACATGGTCAGTGACATCACTGATGACATCACTGATGACATCTCAAATGACATCACTGATGACATCACTGATGACATCATCCAGTGATTTTTTGTTTCTATAAAGTTTAAATATGTCTTACATATTGAAGAATGAGTGGATGTGTAAGTGTCTGGACGAAGGATTTAGTAGGTGCATGACTGACTGTATGAGTGAGTGATTAAATGTGTCTCACTGACTGCATGGGTTAGTGACTAAACTGTCTTAATTTGTGCATCATTATGTCTGTTGTTCTGTAAACTGCTGCATGTGTTGATCAGTAGCTATATGAGTAACTATATGGGTTATTGATTGATTGCCCAAGTATTTGTATGGGAGACTGAGTGTGTGTGTGGCTAGCTGGGAGGTGTGTGACTCTGTGCAGATCAATCTGTACTTGTATCAATGATTGTATAAGAAGGTAAGTATGTGTTAGTATATGTTTGAAAATGTAAGGTGCTCTATGTTTAACTGTATAGACAAGAAAATGGAAGTGTCATTGATTCTTTACAGGACTGACTAGGTGTGTGAGTAACTCCATGGATGAGTGGCAGACTGTGAGTGTCTGTATAGGTGTATGAGTGCATATGATAGTGTTGTAAAGATGAGTGATTGTATGTATGAACGATTGTATGGGTGAATGAGTGAAGGTGTGTGTAGACGTAGCAATCAGTGAGTGCGTATGTAGTAACTAGTATTGGTGTGTCAATGGTTTCAAAAATTATACTCTCTTTTTAACACTGGGTGAAACAGAGGTTATATTAAAATGTGAGGAGATGCATTGTATTGTCACATGAATGATATCATCAGTGATGTGGTCATTGATGTCAAATGAGATGTCATCAGTGATGTCATCAGTGATGTCATTTGAGATGTCATCAGTGATGTCATCAGTGATGTCACTGACCATGTCATGAATGATGTAATATGTGACATCATCAGCAGTGGATTGCGGGTGCGCGATATATAGTTAGTGCAACTAACTATATATGGAATTTCAATGGTTTTGTGTGAGTAAAATAAGGTTTTTTAAATGCTAATTCCTAACTATATATGGTCTATAACCTATGGTTTTTTCAGTGAATTTTCAAGGTTTTGTAAATGCTAATTCCTAACTATATATGGTCTATAACCTATGGTTTTTTCAGTGAATTTCATTGGTTTTTTAACAGCTAATATCTGTAGCTGTAAAATTTATTCTTCTTTAAATCCAAAAATATATTTTATATGTTTATGAATAATTATTTTTTTAAATATTTTTTTTTCTTCGTACCCGCTTCGCGAATCGGGAACCTTACAGTAAAAAAATGTTCAGAAAAATAAAAAAAAAAGTTCTTTTCAGAACTACCTCCCCGTTATTAAAAAATTGGTACAATATTTGGAACTGTGCCAACCTCTATTTCTCTTAGTTCGCTTCCTAGTTCGCTCGCTGGTACGCGAACTGGAAGCGAACCAAAAACAGTAAGTATAAGGGAAGGAAACACACACTTATGTTAAAAGAAAGACAGCTATAGGGGAGTAAACTAGAGATACTATTACCCATAATCCACTACTGATGATGTCACATATTACATCATTCATGACATGCTCAGTGACATCATCAGCAGAGGATTGCGGGTTTTTTGGCAACATGCCTTATCCACGGTTTAATAACGCTGCCTTTTGCTTTATATAAGTTTTCAAATTGTATGAAATATATACCAATAGGTCTTTATGAACCTTTAGGTAGTGCTTTTGTTCATGAGGTCTGGTCGCTTCCATACACATACAGATGTTTCAAAGATGATCAAGAAGTTTATCTGAATGGAGAGGAATGCACTGAGACGCCAGATCATTCACTAATGTGTAGGCACATACAGTTACACGATTCATGCAACAAACACCGACCAAATATGGCTTGCGTGTTGCAAGGCACGCCAGTTCCTGCTATCATCCCCACGTTCAAGTTGTTGGAAAATGGTAGTTATTTGATGCTCAATAATGAAGATTGTTCTGAGTTAATTAAAAGTATTCCTTTTATCGTAACAGTAAGTGAACGGGTTATTTGCTGCAGAAATGTTCTATTTCCTCCCACACATGAACATAGGGAGTTTTCAATCTGGCCACAAATACCAACCTTGGGACACGTTTCAACGGCATGACAAGAATAAGAGCTCTTTTGTCTCACAGAGAGGTGGCCTTGAGTTCGGCCCGTGAAACTTTCGTACTTCACATAGCGAACACCCGTACACAGGTTTGCCTTTCAATTTCAGCAACATGTTTCCGACTATCTTTAACGCATCCTCCACAAAATCCCTGGCACACTTTTTTAAAGTTGTTACCAGTGGTCTCGTGACTTCATTTGAGAAAATCTTTGGAGTCATCCCTGCTCCCTTTCATTCCATTTTCTCCACTCTGGTTCGTGGATTGCATTTTTACTTGCATTACCAGCGGACGCTCTTGTGCTTTTTTACATTTTTAAATATGGATGTCCCTCCTATGCAACCTCCGACCCTGCAGCTGCTGACACTGTTCCGCAATCGCATGCTAGAATATTATGGCACAATGCCGTTGGCGATATTAAGCACGGCATATGGATTATCTTTTCGGTTCTCCTACTTCACCTGTGTCCAGCCTGTATTTCACTGCCTGACCTGTGATTTCGATTGGGCCATTGATTTGTGTCTCTGCGGACCGGTTTCTCCTGACGTCGACTTTAATCAGCTGATGACTCCTATCATTACTCACGAGTTGATTTGTCCTGGCGAAAGGATTATGGCTGTGGCATTGATGCATGGACTACTTGGTCCCTGGAATTTACTGGCGGCAGCACAGTCTTTCTTGGAACACAGCTTTCTTGAAAACCCACCGAGCTGTCCTCTGATGGTGATAGAGGATCCGGTGCTGGGAGAGCACGTATGTTCTTTTCCGCTTTTAAATTGGATGGCTGAACTGTTTTCGGATGAAGACGGTGACTTCCTGTTGGAGGCTGTTGCAGCTTATTTTGCATACACAGTTATGTCATAGACCTTTTTCATGTTTCATATGCTGAGTACTAGCATTTCATTGACAATTCATTGACTTAATTGTCAAGTTTTTATTATTTACCTTGCCTATTGGCTTAAGACTCGATAAAGTACTTGGCTGTTTTATTTTTCTTTAGCATTGAATTTTCCTAGTTTTTAATGCTTTACCTTGCGGACCGTCCACATATAAACTTGCAATCTGCTCTCATGAGATGGCACTTCTATTATCTTATTCAGTTCGTTTCCGGATCATGAGGAGGTGTCATCTAGGTCCTGGATATCTTTACACCGTGTTAAGTTAGCATGGGCTCATTACCGGTTTAAACGCCATTTTTCCTTTTTTGCAACTTCTGCACACGACATTTAGTTGTTGCTTTAGCTTTCCACCTAGTAGTTCATCGTGGTTTACATGAGAATAATATGTTATTGGTCTACTATCTGCTTTACTTGTTAAACTATATCTGTACAGCGAGTGCTAAAGTTTCAAGAACAACACGATACAGAATTGTTATGAGGTCTGATCTCCACGACTTCATACTCATAACATAAGTGCAACTTCTGCCAATTCTGGGCATGAGGCGGGTTTTATATTGCTTTGCCGAACACACATACACAACAGTTGATGCGGTTCACATGAAGAGAGAGCTGGTGTATGCTGATGTGATTCCTTCAAATCTAAGACACTAAAGTATGGGCACGCCCTAAACCAACACAAAGAGACCTTCTTAGCAAATAATATAATATGTGTATTAGGGAGGGTGAGATATAAGCAGCCGCGGGCCGTGGAGGGAGTTACGGTGAGGCAGGGAGGCGGGGAGGGGGAGAAGCAGGGTGGAGCCCTCTCTACCTTGCCCCTCCCCCTCCCCGCCTCCCTGCCCCACCGTAACTCCCTCCACGGCCCGCGGCTGCTTATAAGTGTTGCTAACTCTTATTCATTTACAGCATGTTAACATACTGTCACCATTCGCTTTTTATGTACTAGTAACTATGCTGGTAATTTTGCTACTGATAATATGTGTACTTGTATTCTCCACCCTGCTTCTCCCCCTCCCCGCCTCCCTGCCTCACCGTAACTCCCTCCACGGCCCGCGGCTGCTTATAAGTGTTGCTAACTCTTATTCATTTACAGCATGTTAACATACTATCACCATTCACTTTTTATGTACTAGTAACTATGCTGGTAATTTTGCTACTGATAATATGTGTACTTTTATTATCTAAGGTACTACGCCTGAGAAGACGGCATTAGTAAATAAACATTTCAAATACACATGTGTTCTTCTTAACTCCATGTTCTGGTTTCTAAGAAATATATAACGACCGACTGTTCATGAGTTCCACGTATCCTGAGGTACTATAAGTTCATATTCTGGATTGTCTAAACATTGAGAGTTTGTTATATCCAATGTGACACTGTACCTAGCTTGCTAAGGAGTTTTTGATTACTAACGTGAGTTTTGGGACACCCTAATTCGCCGAGGTTCCAATCCTCTGTCCACAGTTCTGTGTGAGAACAGAAACCCTGCGACAGGGGCACCCCCGACCCTTGCTGGAGCTTCATCACACTTGCGATACAACTCCAGCAATGCGCCACCTTTACGGCACAGATACATCACGCATCTGTGCTGTTTTTGCCCCATGATGCGCCGCATTGTAAATGCAGCACACCATAGGTGACGGAACAGCGGCACAGAATGACTAACACATCCCTGGTGATGCGCCAGTCATCATAAATGTATCCCTATGCTTCTTATCTTGTTAGAGATGAACCGCCATATGTATCATCAAAGTTTTTTGCATTTCCTAAATAGCGAACTTTAAGGAATAAATAGCGATTCTTTACCATTCCTAGTTTGCGATGAGCTATTTGCTAATTAGCCGAATGTAGCCCAATGAAGCCCAATGTAGCCCAAAGATGGCCGCCAGACACACAAAAAAACAAATGTAGCCCAAATATCAGCCAGATGTAGCCCAACTATAGCCCAGTGACAGAATGACCAATCAGCTTCGCAAACCTCCGTTACGCGAAGCGGAGCGCTGTTACAGATATATATCTTTTTTTGAACGTTAATTTCTCAAAATCCACTGGAGCACATATATTGAGACCTAGCAAAGGCACATCGGGCTACCAGTCCCTAATATTTTGCCAAGTTTCGTGCAAATCCATTCAGCCGTTCAATTATTATTATTATTATTTTTTTTTGCCCCGCGGGGCCCTTTTAAAACCTCCACATCAAACCTAGGGGGTCAGCGAGGATCTACTATGCCCCCTTATAGTTATTTCCCCCTTTGTTTTGACCTCCTCTTGTCTCTCGATCCTACCGAGAGACAAGATGGCGGCCGCTACGGACTGTTTGGAATGTTGACAGACGCCGGAGAACCAATCAGCTTCGCTTCACAAAGCTCCGTTGCGCGAAAAGTCCGCGAACCAGAGCGCTAACCGGTCCGCTGTTACAGATATATATCTTTTTTTAAACGTTAATTTCTCAAAATCCACTGGAGCACATATATTGAGACCTACAAAAGGCACATCGGGCTACCAGTCCCTACAATTTTGCCAAGTTTCGTGCAAATCCATTCAGCCGTTCGGGCTAAAAGTGAGGCCAACCGCCCTATGGAAAACTCAATGTTAAAAACACGTTTTGGGACCCCCCTTTTTTCTCGGCCCCCACTGGACGAACCCCCCCCAAATTTTCAAGGGCTGCTCAGAAACAAAATGTGCCATTTTCCTGAAAATTTCAGCCGATTCCGTCCACAAACGCCAAAGTTATTAGACATAGAATTTTCAAAAAACCCATAGAGAAAAAATCCTAACTATATATACCTACTGGCGACCGCCAGTAGGTAATATATGTATATATATATATATATATATATATATATATATATATATATATATATATATATATATATATTCACTGAAAAAACCATAGGTTATAGACCATATATAGTTAGGAATTAGCATTTAGAAAACCTTATTTTACTCACACAAAACCATTGAAATTCCATATATAGTTAGTTGCACTAACTATATATCGCGCACCCGCAATCCACTGCTGATGATGTCACATATTACATCATTCATGACATGGTCAGTGACATCACTGATAACAACATCCAGTGATTTTTTGTTTCTATAAAGTTTAAATATGTCTTACATATTGAAGAATGAGTGGATGTGTAAGTGTCTGGACGAAGGATTTAGTAGGTGCATGACTGACTGTATGAGTGAGTGATTAAATGTGTCTCACTGACTGCATGGGTTAGTGACTAAACTGTCTTAATTTGTGCATCATTATGTCTGTTGTTCTGTAAACTGCTGCATGTGTTGATCAGTAGCTATATGAGTAACTATATGGGTTATTGATTGATTGCCCAAGTATTTGTATGGGAGACTGAGTGTGTGTGTGGCTAGCTGGGAGGTGTGTGACTCTGTGCAGATCAATCTGTACTTGTATCAATGATTGTATAAGAAGGTAAGTATGTGTTAGTATATGTTTGAAAATGTAAGGTGCTCTATGTTTAACTGTATAGACAAGAAAATGGAAGTGTCATTGATTCTTTACAGGACTGACTAGGTGTGTGAGTAACTCCATGGATGAGTGGCAGACTGTGAGTGTCTGTATAGGTGTATGAGTGCATATGATAGTGTTGTAAAGATGAGTGATTGTATGTATGAATGATTGTATGGGTGAATGAGTGAAGGTGTGTGTAGACGTAGCAATCAGTGAGTGCGTATGTAGTAACTAGTATTGGTGTGTCAATGGTTTCAAAAATTATACTCTCTTTTTAACACTGGGTGAAACAGAGGTTATATTAAAATGTGAGGAGATGCATTGTATTGTCACATGAATGATATCATCAGTGATGTGGTCATTGATGTCAAATGAGATGTCATCAGTGATGTCATCAGTGATGTCATTTGAGATGTCATCAGTGATGTCATCAGTGATGTCACTGACCATGTCATGAATGATGTAATATGTGACATCATCAGCAGTGGATTGCGGGTGCGCGATATATAGTTAGTGCAACTAACTATATATGGAATTTCAATGGTTTTGTGTGAGTAAAATAAGGTTTTCTAAATGCTAATTCCTAACTATATATGGTCTATAACCTATGGTTTTTTCAGTGAATTTTCAAGGTTTTGTAAATGCTAATTCCTAACTATATATGGTCTATAACCTATGGTTTTTTCTGTGAATTTCATTGGTTTTTTAACAGCTAATATCTGTAGCTGTAAAATGTATTCTTCTTTAAATCCAAAAATATATTTTATATGTTTATGAATAATTTTTTTTTAAAATATTTTTTTTTCTTCGTTCCCACTTCGCGAATCGGGAAGCTTCCCGTTAGCTGACCTTGATGCCGCGAAATAGACCGCGAGCCGGTAAACGTTTCTTTACCGCAAGTGCCGCGTTAGAAAACAACATCGTGACGCCTCCCGTCAGCATGACGTTTCACGTTGTCGCGTGATACGTCATATGACGTGCTACGTTAGCGAACTGGTACGCGAAGCGAGTCGCAAAGCGCAGGTTTCTGGAAGCAAACCGGGAGGCCCTGCAAAGCGCTTAACGTAAACACAGCAAGTCATGTGACTTGGTAATAATACTTTTCATTGGTTCATTTCACTTTTGGTTTCCTAATGATGTAAGACTAGGTCATATAATCTAAAATGAACACTTTTGATTGGTTGAGAACTTTTGTTTTTCCCAAATGATGAAAATCCCTCCTTCTTTCCTCACTCTGACTTTCATCATTGTGAGAGAAAGACCCTTTGTGATCACTGAGCAATGGCTTCTTTAGTAGCTTCAGCTGGTGCTTCCCCACCACCTCCACCACATCCAAGGAAGAGTGGACCACCTGCTCAAGTTATAATTCAACAAGAAGAAGAAGAAGAGGAACAGGACGACGAGCACGAAGAGAGGCAGTTTTTGCCTGAGCAGCCCAGGACGTCTCACCGGAAAGAAAACTTCATTTGGCAATTTTTTTAAATTCCCAAAGGTCAGAAAAAAGTAAATGCAAGATACGTAACTTGCCTTATATGTCAAGATAGACTGTCCAGAGGAACCGAAAAAAAATACAGTTTCGGAAACTACACAATGCATCGCCATATGACTAGGTGGCATCCTAACAACTACAGTGCTGCACAGTTTCGGAACGACCTAGATAATCTCCCTATTATGGCCAGAAGATCTGTTGTACCGGAAGTAACGGGACCAGAGGGCAGGGAGATGGTGCCAAATATACAAATGAAATTTGGTGAAGTAAAACACACCTGCGTATTTTGCGATGGATTCATTTCCTACGGAGAAAAAAGCATTACTCTGATCAACAGAGCTATTGACTATCATATGCAAGTTTGTACGAAACGCCCAAAATAATAAATACTTCTTTTTTTGTTTTGTTGCTCCTGTTGAGCCCTTTACAATGAATCGTTTTCATTGCCCCCTCCAAGAAAAACCCAAAAAAATATAAAACTTCAGAAAAATTCAAAAAAAGTAAAAAAATGTTCCGAAAAATAATAAAAAAAATATAAAACAACAAAAACAATAAAAAAAAAAGTTCTTTTCAGAACTACCTCCCCGTTATTAAAAAATTGGTACAATATTTGGAACTGTGCCAACCTCTATTTCTCTTAGTTCGCTTCCCAGTTCGCTCGCCGGTACGCGAACTAGAAGCGAACCAAAAACAGTAAGTATAAGGGAAGGAAACAGACACTTATGTTAAAAGAAAGACAGCTATAGGGGAGTAAACTAGAGATACTATTACCCGTAATCCACTGCTGATGATGTCACATATTACATAATTCATGACATGCTCAGTGACATCATCAGCAGAGGATTGCGGGTTTTTTGGCAACGTGCCTTATCCACGGTTTAATAACGCTGCCTTTTGCTTTATATAAGTTTTCAAATTGTATGAAATATATACCAATAGGTCGTTATGAACCTTTAGGTAGTGCTTTTCTTCATGAGGTCTGGTCGCTTCCATACACATACAGATGTTTCAAAGATGATCAAGAAGTTTATCTGAATGGAGAGGAATGCACTGAGACGCCAGATCATTCACTAATGTGTAGGCACATACAGTTACACGGTTCATGCAACAAACACCGACCAAATATGGCTTGCGTGTTGCAAGGCACGCCAGTTCCTGCTATCATCCCCACGTTCAAGTTGTTGGAAAATGGTAGTTATTTGATGCTCAATAATGAAGATTGTTCTGAGTTAATTGAAAAGGGTCTGCACCTCTGTACGGGTGTTCGCTATGTGAAGCACGAAAGTTTCACGGGCCGAACTCAAGGCCACCTCTCTCTGAGACAAAAGAGCTCTTATTCTTGCCATGCCGTTGAAATCTGTCCCAAGGTTGGTATTTGTGGCCAGATTGAAAACTCCCTATGTTCATGTGTGGGAGGAAATAGAACATTTCTGCAGCAAATAACCCGTTCACTTACTGTTACGATAAAAGGAATACTTTTAATTCAGATTTGCCTTTCAATTTCAGCAAGATGGTTCCGACTATCTTTAACGCATCCTCCACAAAGACCCTGGCGCACTTTTTTAAAGTTGTTACCAGTGGTCTCGTGACTTCATTTGAGAAAATCTTTGGAGTCATCCCTGCTTCCTTTCATTCTATTTTCTCCACTCTGGTTCGTGGATTGGCATTTTTACTTGCATTACCAGCGGACGCTCTTGTGCTTTTTTACATTTTTAAATATGGATGTCCCTCCTATGCAACCTCCCACCCTGCAGCTGCTGACACTGTTCCGCAATCGCATGCTAGAATATTATGGCACAATGCCGTTGGCGATATTAAGCACGGCATATGGATTATCTTTTCGATTCTCCTACTTCACCTGTGTCCAGCCTGTATTTCACTGCCTGACCTGTGATTTCGATTGGGCCATTGATTTGTGTCTCTGCGGACCGGTTTCTCCTGACGTCGACTTTAATCAGCTGATGACTCCTATCATTACTCACGAGTTGGTTTGTCCTGGCGAAAGGATTATGGCTGTGGCATTGATGCATGGACTACTTGGTCCCTGGAATTTACTGGCGGCAGCACAGTCTTTCTTGGAACAGAGCTTTCTTGAAAACCCACCGAGCTGTCCTCTGATGGTGATAGAGGATCCGGTGCTGGGAGAGCACGTATGTTCTTTTCCGCTTTTAAATTGGATGGCTGAACTGTTTTCGGATGAAGACGGTGACTTCCTATTGGAGGCTGTTGCAGCTTATTTTGCATACACAGTTATGTCATAGACCTTTTTCATGTTTGATATGCTGAGTACTAGCATTTCATTGACAATTCATTGACTTATTTGTCAAGTTTTTATTATTTACCTTGCCTATTGGCTTAAGACTCGATAAAGTACTTGGCTGTTTTATTTTTCTTTAGCATTAAATTTTCCTAGTTTTTAATGCTTTACCTTGCGGACCGTCCACATATAAACTTGCAATCTGCTCTCATGAGATGGCACTTCTATTATCTTATTCAGTTCGTTTCCGGATCATGGGGAGGTGTCATCTAGGTCCTGGATATCTTTACACCGTGTTAAGTTAGCATGGGCTCATTACCGGTTTAAACGCCATTTTTCCTTTTTTGCAACTTCTGCACACGACACTTAGTTGTTGCTTTAGCTTTCCACCTAGTAGTTCATCGTGGTTTACATGAGAATAATATGTTATTGCTCTACTATCTGCTTTGCTTGTTAAACTATATCTGTACAGCGAGTGCTAAAGTTTCAAGAACAACACAATACAGAATTGTTATGAGGTCTGATCTCCACGACTTCATACTCATAACATAAGTGCAACTTCTGCCAATTCTGGGCATGAGGCGGGTTTTATATTGCTTTGCCGAACACACATACACAACAGTTGATGCGGTTCACATGAAGAGAGAGCTGGTGTATGCTGATGTGATTCCTTCAAATCTAAGACACTAAAGTATGGGCACGCCCTAAACCAACACAAAGAGACCTTCTTAGCAAATAATATAATATGTGTATTAGGGAGGGTGAGATATAAGCAGCCGCGGGCCGTGGAGGGAGTTACGGTGAGGCAGGGAGGCGGGGAGGGGGAGAAGCAGGGTGGAGCCCTCTCTACCTTGCCCCTCCCCCTCCCCGCCTCCCTGCCCCACCGTAACTCCCTCCACGGCCCGCGGCTGCTTATAAGTGTTGCTAACTCTTATTCATTTACAGCATGTTAACATACTGTCACCATTCGCTTTTTATGTACTAGTAACTATGCTGGTAATTTTGCTACTGATAATATGTGTACTTGTATTCTCCACCCTGCTTCTCCCCCTCCCCGCCTCCCTGCCTCATCGTAACTCCCTCCACGGCCCGCGGCTGCTTATAAGTGTTGCTAACTCTTATTCATTTACAGCATGTTAACATACTATCACCATTCGCTTTTTATGTACTAGTAACTATGCTGGTAATTTTGCTACTGATAATATGTGTACTTCTATTATCTAAGATACTACGCCTGAGAAGACGGCATTAGTAAATAAACATTTCAAATACACATGTGTTCTTCTTAACTCCATGTTCTGGTTTCTAAGAAATATATAACGACCGACTGTTCATGAGTTCCACGTATCCTGAGGTACTATAAGTTCATATTCTGGATTGTCTAAACATTGAGAGTTTGTTATATCCAATGTGACACTGTACCTAGCTTGCTAAGGAGTTTTTGATTACTAACGTGAGTTTTGGGACACCCTAATTCGCCGAGGTTCCAATCCTCTGTCCACAGTTCTGTGTGAGAACAGAAACCCTGCGACAGGGGCACCCCCGACCCTTGCTGGAGCTTCATTACACTTGCGATACAACTCCAGCAATGCGCCACCTTTACGGCACAGATACATCACGCATCTGTGCTGTTTTTGCCCCATGATGCGCCGCATTGTAAATGCAGCACACCATAGGTGACGGAACAGCGGCACAGAATGACTAACACATCCCTGGTGATGCGCCAGTCATCATAAATGTATCCCTATGCTTCTTATCTTGTTAGAGATGAACCGCCATATGTATCATCAAAGTTTTTTGCATTTCCTAAATAGCGAACTTTAAGGAATAAATAGCGATTCTTTACCATTCCTAGTTTGCGATGAGCTATTTGCTAATTACAAATTACCCATTCATTTCCTTCATTTCCATAGGGCGGTTGGACTCACTTTTAGCTCGAACGGCTGAATGGATTTCCACGAAACTTGGCAAAATTGTAGGGACTGGTAGCCCGATGTGCCTTTGCTATGTCTCAAGATATATGCTCCAGTGGTTTTTACGAAAATTAACTTTGAAAAATATATATTGGGCTACATTGGCCTATATATATGTTGGAGCCCAAATGTAGCCCAATGTAGCCCAATGAAGCCCAATGTAGCCCAATGTAGCCCAAAGATGGCCGCCAGACACACAAAAAAAAATGTAGCCCAAATATCAGCCAGATGTAGCCCAACTATAGCCCAGTGACAGAATGACCAATCAGCTTCGCAAACCTCCGTTACGCGAAGCGGAGCGCTTTTACAGATATATATCTTTTTTTGAACGTTAATTTCTCAAAATCCACTGGAGCACATATATTGAGACCTAGCAAAGGCACATCGGGCTACCAGTCCCTAATATTTTGCCAAGTTTCGTGCAAATCCATTCAGCCGTTCGATTATTATTATTATTTTTTTTTTTGCCCCGCGGGGCCCTTTTAAAACCTCCACATCAAACCTAGGGGGTCAGCGAGGATCTACTATGCCCCCTTATAGTTATTTCCCCCTTTGTTTTGACCTCCTCTTGTCTCTCGATCCTACCGAGAGACAAGATGGCGGCCGCTACGGACTTTTTGGAATGTTGACAGACGCCGGAGAACCAATCAGCTTCGCTTCACAAAGCTCCGTTGCGCGTAAAGTACGCGTCCTGGGACGCTGCCAGGTCCGCTGTTACAGATATATATCTTTTTTTAAACGTTAATTTCTCAAAATCCACTGGAGCACATATATTGAGACCTACAAAAGGCACATCGGGCTACCAGTCCCTACAATTTTGCCAAGTTTCGTGCAAATCCATTCAGCCGTTCGGGCTAAAAGTGAGGCCAACCGCCCTATGGAAAACTCAATGTTAAAAACACGTTTTGGGACGCCCCTTTTTTCTCAGCCCCCCCTTGACGAACCCCCCCCAAATTTTCAAGGGCTGCTCAGAAACAAAATGTGCCATTTTCCTGAAAATTTCAGCCAATTCCGTCCACAAACGCCAAAGTTATTAGACATAGAATTTTCAAAAATCCCATAGAGAAAAAATCCTAACTATATATACCTACTGGCAACCGCCAGTAGGTAATATATATATATGTATGGCTTCAAAGATGCTGCTTGAACGATCCTCAACCAAAGCAACGCTGATGCCGTCGGTAGTAGCTGCCGCTACTCTTAATTGTCAAAGGTACTGGATCCCACTAGTTAGGAGGACACAGACTGTGTCCTCCTAACTAGTGGGATCCAGTACCTTTGACAATATATATATATATATATAT
Organism: Lissotriton helveticus; assembly: GCF_964261635.1. Classification (NCBI taxonomy): domain Eukaryota; kingdom Metazoa; phylum Chordata; class Amphibia; order Caudata; family Salamandridae; genus Lissotriton; species Lissotriton helveticus. The sequence continues at coordinate 200,498,756 of NC_136060.1, forward strand.
ATATATATATATATATATATATATATATATATATTCACTGAAAAAACCATAGGTTATAGACCATATATAGTTAGGAATTAGCATTTAGAAAACCTTATTTTACTCACACAAAACCATTGAAATTCCATATATAGTTAGTTGCACTAACTATATATCGCGCACCCGCAATCCACTGCTGATGATGTCACATATTACATCATTCATGACATGGTCAGTGACATCACTGATGACATCACTGATGACATCTCAAATGACATCACTGATGACATCACTGATGACATCTCAAATGACATCACTGATGATATCTCATTTGACATCAATGGTCACATCAATGATGATATCATTAATGTGACAATACAATGCATCTCCTCACACTTTAATATAACCTCTGTTACACCCAGTGTTAAATACAGAGTATAATTTTTGAAACCATTGACACACCAATACTAGTTACTACATACGCACTCACTGATTCCTACGTCTACACACACATTCACTCATTCACCCATACAATCATTCATACATACAATCACTCATCTTTACAACACTATCATATGCACTCATACACCTATACAGACACTCACACTCTGCCACTCATCCATGGAGTTACTCACACACCTAGTCAGTCCTGTAAAGAATCAATCACACTTCCATTTTCTAATCTACACAGTTAAACATAGAGTACCTTACATTTTCAAACATATACTAACACATACTTACTCTCTTATAGAATCACTGATACAAGTACACATTGATCTGCACAGAGTCACACACCTCCCAGCCAGCCATACACACACTCAGTCTCCCATACAAATACTTGTGCAACCAATCAATAACCCATATAGCTACTTATATAGCTACTGATCAACACATGCAGCAGCTTGCACAACAAGAGACATACTGATGCACACTTTCAGACAGTTTAGTCACTAACCCGTGCATTTAGTAAGACGCATTTAATCACTCACTCATACAGTCAATCACGCACCTACTAAAACCTTCATTCAGACACTTATACATCCACTCATTCTTCAATATGTAAAACATATTTAAACTTTACAGAAACACATAATCACTGGATGTTGTCATCAGTGATGTCATTTGAGATGTCATCAGTGATGTCATCAGTGATGTCACTGACCATGTCATGAATGATGTAATATGTGACATCATCAGCAGTGGATTGCGGGTGCGCGATATATAGTTAGTGCAACTAACTATATATGGAATTTCAATGGTTTTGTGTGAGTAAAATAAGGTTTTCTAAATGCTAATTCCTAACTATATATGGTCTATAACCTATGGTTTTTTCAGTGAATTTCATTGGTTTTTTAACAGCTAATATCTGTAGCTGTAAAATGTATTCTTTTTCTTCGTTCCCGCTTCGCGAATCGGGAAACTTCCCGTTAGCTGACCTTGATGCCGCGAAATAGACCGCGAGCCGGTAAACGTTTCTTTACCGCAACTGCCGCGTTAGAAAACAACATCGTGACGCCTCCCGTCCACATGACGTTTCGCGTTGTCGCGTGATACGTCATATGACGTGCTACGTTAGCGAACTGGTACGCGAAGCGAGGCGCAAAGCGCAGGTTTCTGGAAGCAAACCGGGAGGCCCTGCAAAGCGCGTAACGTAAACACAGCAGGTCATGTGACTTGGTAATAACACTTTTCATTGGTTCATTTCACTTTTGGTTTCCTAATGATGTAAGACTAGGTCATATAATCTAAAATGAACACTTTTCATTGGTTGAGAACTATTGTTTTTCCCAAATGATGAAAATCCCTCCTTCTTTCCTCACTCTGACTTTCATCATTGTGAGAGAAAGACCCTTTGTTACCAGTGAGCAATGGCTTCTTTAGTAGCTTCAGCTGGTGCTTCCCCACCACCTCCACCACATCCAAGGAAGAGTGGACCACCTGCTGAAGTTATAATTCAGCAAGAAGAGGAAGAAGAGGAACAGGACGAAGAGCACGAAGAGAGGCACTTTTTGCCTGAGGAGCCCAGGACGTCTCACCGGAAAGAAAACTTCATTTGGCAATTTTTTAAAATTCCCAAAGGTCAGAAAAAAGTAAATGCAAGATACGTAACTTGCCTTATATGTCAAGATAGACTGTCCAGAGGGACCGACAAAAAATACAGTTTCGGAAACTACACAATGCATCGCCATATGACTAGGTGGCATCCTAACAACTACAGTGCTGCACAGTTTCGCAACGACCTAGATAATCTCCCTATTATGGCCAGAAGATCTGTTGTACCGGAAGTAACGGGACCAGAGGGCAGGGAGATGGTGCCAAATATACAAACGAGATTTCGTGAATTAAAACAAGTCTGCGTACATTGCAGTGGATTCATTTGCTACGGAGAAAGTAGCATCACTCTGATCAACAGAGCTATTGACAATCATGCTCATGTTTGTCCGAAACGCCCCAAACAATAAATTCTTTTTTTTTTTTTGTTGCTCCTGTTGAGCCCTTTACAATGAATCGTTTTCGTTGCCCCCTCCAAAAAAAAAACAACAAAAATATAAAACTGTTCAGAAAAATTCAAAAAAAGTAAAAAAATGTTCAGAAAAATAATAAAAAAAATATAAAACAACAAAAACAATTAAAAAAAAGTTCTTTTCAGAACTACCTCCCCGGTATTAAAAAATTGGTACAATATTTGGAACTGTGCCAACCTCTATTTCTCTTAGTTCGCTTCCCAGTTCGCTCGCCGGTACGCGAACCGGAAGCGAACCAAAAAAACAGTAAGTATAAGGGAAGGAAACAGACAGTTATGTTAAAAGAAAGACAGCTATAGGGGAGTAAACTAGAGATACTATTACCCGTAATCCACTGCTGATGATGTCACATATTACATCATTCATGACATGCTCAGTATGTATGGAAAGGGGCAGATTTATATTAACTAGCACATCCCCAGAGATGCACCAGTTAACGTGCACCGCTGCTCTACCACCCACAGTCTGCCGCATTTACAATCAGATAGGACAAAGCTGCATCAAAACCCTGCGCCTGCTTGAAGCAGGCATAGATCTTGACGCAGGTAGGCTGAAAGCTAAAGCAACAACTAAGTGTCGTGTGCAGAAGTTGCAAAAAAGTAAAAATGGCGTTTAAACCAATAATGAGCCCATGCTAACTTAACACAGTGTAAAGATATCCAGGATCTACATCAGTTTGGGGTTCACGAACCTGGCAGGTAAAAGCCACTGAGGCTTTGCACCGTGCATATCTCATCCCAAATCATATGTTGTTTGTGAATGAAACAATTTCCCAGACCAAATGCTTTGGATTGGCTACTTCTAAAAAATTAAACACCCCTACTATCCCGGAGTTAGAGGAATATGATGGTTGGAGTAATTTTACTCGGTTGTCCATTAAAGATTTACAGGCCCTACTCCATAATTCTTCCTTTAACATTTCCAGTATAAATCCAAAAGGTTGGCTGCTTTGGCAACGTGCCTTATCCACGGTTTAATAACGCTGCCTTTTGCTTTATATAAGTTTTCAAATTGTATGAAATATATACCAATAGGTCGTTATGCACCTTTAGGTAGTGGTTTTCTTCATGAGGTCTGGTCGCTTCCATACACATACAGATGTTTCAAAGATGATCAAGAAGTTTATCTGAATGGAGAGGAATGCACTGAGACGCCAGATCATTCACTAATGTGTAGGCACATACAGTTACACGGTTCATGCAACAAACACCGACCAAATATGGCTTGCGTGTTGCAAGGCACGCCAGTTCCTGCTATCATCCCCAAGTTCAAGTTGTTGGAAAATGGTAGTTATTTGATGCTCAATAATGAAGATTGTTCTGGGTTAATTAAAAGTATTCCTTTTATCGTAACAGTAAGTGAACGGGTTATTTGCTGCAGAAATGTTTTATTTCCTCCCACACATGAACATAGGGAGTTTTCAATCTGGCCACAAATACCAACCTTGGGAACAGATTTCAACGGCATGGCAAGAATAAGAGCTCTTTTGTCTCAGAGAGAGGTGGCCTTGAGTTCGGCCCGTGAAACTTTCGTGCTTCACATAGCGAACACCCGTACAGAGGTGCAGACCCTTTTAAATACAGATTTGCCTTTCCATTTCAGCAAGATGGTTCAGACTATCTTTAATGCGTCCTCCACAAAGGGCCTGGCGCACTTTTTTAAAGTTGTTACCAGTGGTCTCGTGACTTCATTTGAGAAAATCTTTGGAGTCATCCCTGCTTTCTTTCATTCTATTTTTTCCACTGTGCTTGGTGGATTCCCATTTTTACTTGCATTACCAGCGGACGCTCTTGTGCTTTTTTACATTTTTAAATATGGATGTCCCTCCTGTGCAAGCTCCTGCCCTGCAGCTGCTGACGCTGTTCCGCAATCGCATGCTTGAATATTATGGCACGATGCCGTTGGCGATATTAAGCACGGCATATGGATTATCTTTTCGATTCTCCTACTTCACCTGTGTCCAGCCTGTATTTCACTGCCTGACCTGTGATTTCGATTGGGCCATTGATTTGTGTCTCTGCGGACCGGTTTCTCCTGACGTCGACTTTAATCAGCTGATGACTCCTATCATTACTCACGAGTTGGTTTGTCCTGGCGAAAGGATTATGGCTGTGGCATTGATGCATGGACTAATTGGTCCCTGGGATTTACTGGCGGCAACACAGTATTTCTTGGAACAGAGCTTTCTTGAAAACCCACCGAGCTGTCCTCTGATGGTGATAGAGGATCCGGTGCTGGGAGAGCACGTATGTTCTTTTCCGCTTTTAAATTGGATGGCTGAACTCTTTTCGGATGAAGACGGTGACTTCCTATTGGAGGCTGTTGCAGCTTATTTTGCATACACAGTTATGTCATAGACCTTTTTCATGTTTGATATGCTGAGTACTAGCATTTCATTGACAATTCATTGACTTATTTGTCAAGTTTTTATTATTTAGCTTGCCTATTGGCTTAAGCCTCGATAAAGTAGTTGGCTGTTTTATTTTTCTTTAGCATTAAATTTTCCTAGTTTTTAATGTTTTACCTTGCGGACCGTCCACATATAAAGTTGCAATCTGCTCTCATGAGATGCCACTTCTATTATCTTATTCAGTTCGTTTCCGGATCATGGGGAGGTGTCATCTAGATCCTGGATATCTTTACACCGTGTTAAGTTAGCATGGGCTCATTACCGGTTTAAACGCCATTTTTCCTTTTTTGCAACTTCTGCACACGACACTTAGTTGTTGCTTTAGCTTTCAACCTAGTAGTTCATCGTGGTTTACATGAGAATAATATGTTATTGCTCTACTATCTGCTTTGCTTGTTAAACTATATCTGTACAGCGACTGCTGAAGTTTCAAGAACAACACGATACAGAATTGTTATGAGGTCTGATCTCCACGACTTCATACTCATAACATAAGTGCAGCTTCTGCCAATTCTGGGCATGAGGCGGGTTTTATATTGCTTTGCCGAACACACATACACAACACTTGATGCGGTTCACATGAAGAGAGAGCTGGTGTATGCTGATGTGATTCCTTCAAATCTAAGACACTAAAGTATGGGCACGCCCTAAACCAACACAAAGAGACCTTCTTAGCAAATAATATAATATGTGTATTAGGGAGGGTCAGATATAAGCAGCCGCGGGCCGTGGAGGGAGTTACGGTGAGGCAGGGAGGCGGGGAGGGGGAGGGGCAGGGTGGAGCCCTCTCCACCCTGCCCCTCCCCCTCCCCGCCTCCCTACCCCACCGTAACTCCCTCCACGGCCCGCGGCTGCTTATAAGTGTTGCTAACTCGTATTCATTTACAGCATGTTAACATACTGTCACCATTCGCTTTTTATGTACTAGTAACTATGCTGGTAATTTTGCTACTGATAATATGTGTACTTCTATTATCTAAGATACTACGCCTGAGAAGACGGCATTAGTAAATAAACATTTCAAATACACATGTGTTCTTCTTAACTCCATGTTCTGGTTTCTAAGAAATATATAACGACCGACTGTTCATGAGTTCCACGTATCCTGAGGTACTATAAGTTCATATTCTGGATTGTCTAAACATTGAGAGTTTGTTATATCCAATGTGACACTGTACCTAGCTTGCTAAGGGGTTTTTGATTACTAAGGTGAGTTTTGGGGCACCCTAATTCGCCGAGGTTCCAATCCTCTGTCCACAGTTCTGTGTGAGAACAGAAACCCTGCGACAGGGACACCCCTGAGCCTTGCTGGAGCTTCATCACACTTGCGATACAACTCCAGCAATGCGCCACCTTTACGGCACAGATACGTCACGCATCTGTGCTGTTTTTGCCCCATGATGCGCCGCATTGTAAATGCAGCACACCATAGGTGACGGAACAGCGGCACAGAATGACTAACACATCCCTGGTGATGCACCAGTCATCATAAATCTATCCCTATGCTTCTTATCTTGTTAGAGATGAACCGCCATATGTATCATCAAAGTTTTTTGCATTTCCTAAATAGCGAACTTTAAGGAATAAATAGCGATTCTTTACCATTCCTAGTTTGCGATGAGCTATTTGCTAATTACAAATTACCCATTCATTTCCATGCAGCAGGAGGCCCATAGGAATGAAGGTGCAATTTGCGATTAGCAATTACCTCATCGCAAATTACGAATTTTTCCGAGGGTGCAGGGGTGTCTCAAGAACACCCTGCTGCACCCCTGAAAAAGAAATTTGGGGGCATATGGCGCACATAAATTTTGAAAACATTCCTTTACCTCAAAAACGATTTTCAACTCATAATTTGAAAACACTGCACATGGGGAAATGACTTAAAATGTCCTTAAGACACATAAAAGCGTTTTTTGATTGCCTTTGCAGCATGTTTCAGTCACCTTTAACATGCCTATGTAACGCAAACATTCAAAATCTAAATTTGCCATGCACAGGTGGGAGCATATTTACAAGCAATTTGCTCCACAGACAAACTTCTTACATTGAAATGGGAAAAATAACATCAGAGACTCTCAATTACCATATAAAGAAGCAGACACCATTATGTCCTTGTCATCAATATTAAAACCTTTGCTTTTTCTCAAAACGGTCATAATTTGAAAACACTCCACAGCTCCTATGCACATAAAAACCCTGTCAGTACTAATACTTCACATTTTCTCCAATTACAATTTCTCAAAGAAACAAAATCTATTTGTAAAACACTTGAGACAAAGCAACATTTGAAAAACACAACTTTCTTCATAATTTTCTCCTTAAAGCACACTATTTTCTATCTAAATTAAAGAAATCTTTTCTCACCTTAGCAAATACTTTGAGTTTCAAAACAGTCTCAGAAACACACCAATTTGTCTTCAGCAGAGCAAAAGGTATGCACTCCAGAGTCTGCAGCTATCAAAAGCACAGAAATGCTGTAATTCTTCACACATATCTCTCATGTCACCCAATCAAAACTCTTCCCTCACTTTTTTTCAAATGAAAACCCTTCCCCCCTCTGCCATTTCATGCCTTTTCTGCATGGCAACCACATCTTGGAAGACCTCTGGTGTTTGCAAGTTCACACAACAATGTTGCAATTGAACTCTGAACTCTCAGTGCACCTCATATCCAGTGCATTCTTTCATTTAATGATTTTTTCTTGACCACTCAAAATACATCTTTCAAACAACTCATCCATGCACCCTAACTTTCTGTTTTCAGCAATCAAAATCCACCAATCACTGTTACTGCTTCATTAACACAGAAACTCCACAGTTTTTTTCATTTTAAACTCCTATTTTTTCAACTGCCATTTCATTGCCACACTTCATCTGACTGCAGGAGAACCTTCTCTCACCATGTTTTCTGTCTGGATTGTTGGACATAGTTACATCTATTGGGCTCAGAGGTATGCTGAGAACAGGAATTTACCTAACCTCAATTTACAAGATGTGGAAATTAAGTGGTTTGGCCACAGAGGATTAAAATGTCACCAATTGATACCATTGGTGAAAACCTTTATGCATTTGCCAAAACCTGACCTGTTAATTGTGCACTGTGGAGGTAATGATTTGGGCACTTTGACTGGGGTAGGTTTGGAAATGCTTTTAAAGGACACCTTTGAGCAATTGATGGCACTTTTTCCTCAAACTGCCTTGGTATATTCAAATATATGCCAAAGACAGAAATGGAGGTGGTCAAACCAATTTTGTCCACAAATTGAGAAGTCGAGGAAGCATGTAAACAAATCTGTTTCAGCTTACATGAGAGACCATGGAATGGGCTCCCTGTACAACAATAACTTGCGTTACTACATGCAAGATATCTACAGAGGAGATGGAGTTCACTTCTCAGATGAGGGCAACAGAGTTTTCATTTTGAATTTAAGACTGTGCATTGGTACCTACTTATAAGTACCTAAATGTACCATAAACCCAAAAGCTCTTCTCAGAGCTACCCTACATCTTATCACTCACAATTATTATTTTACTCTAACTTTTTTCACTAATTTTCAAGAAAGTACGCTCCCCAGAACGCTTCCCGGTTCGCGAACCGGGCGCACTCCACGCAAAAAAACTAAAAAAATGATATTTTTTTTTTTTGCCCTGCGAGACCCTTTTAAAGCCTCCACATCAAACCTAGGGGGTCAGGGACGACCTACTATGCCCCCTTATGGTCATTTGCCCCTTCGCTTTGGCCTCCTCTTGTCTCTCGATCCTACCGAGAGACAAGATGGCGGCCGCTACGGACTGTTTGGAATGTTTACAGACGCCGAAGAACCAATCAGCTTCGCAAAGCTCCGAAGCGGAGCGCTGTTACAGATATATATCTTTTTTTGAACGTTAATTTCTCAAAATCCACTGGAGCACATATATTGAGACCTAGCAAAGGCACATCGGGCTACCAGTCCCTACAATTTTGCCAAGTTTCGTGCAAATCCATTCAGCCGTTCGATTATTATAATTTTTTTTTTTTTTTGCCCCGCGGGGCCCTTTTAAAACCTCCACATCAAACCTAGGGGGTCAGCGAGAATCTACTATGCCCCCTTATGGTCATTTGCCCCTTCGCTTTGGCCTCCTCTTGTCTCTCGATCCTACCGAGAGACAAGATGGCGGCCGCTACGGACTGTTTGGAATGTTTACAGACACCGGAGAACCAATCAGCTTCGCTTCACAAAGCTCCGTTGCGCGAAAAGTACGCGAGCTGGAGCGCTGCCCGGTCCGCTGTTACAGATATATATCTTTTTTTGAACGTTAATTTCTCAAAATCCACTGAAGCACATATATTGAGACCTACAAAAGGCACATCGGGCTACCAGTCCCTACAATTTTGCCAAGTTTCGTGCAAATCCATTCAGCCCTTCGGGCTAAAAGTGAGGCCAACCGCCCTATGGAAAACTCAATGTTAAAAACACGTTTTGGGACCCCCCTTTTTTCTCGGCCCCCCCTTGACGAACCCCCCCCAAATTTTCAAGGGCTGCTCAGAAACAAAATGTGCCATTTTCCTGAAAATTTTTGCCAATTCCGTCCACAAACGCCAAAGTTATTAGACATAGAATTTTCAAAAATCCCATAGGGAAAAAATCCTAACTATATATACCTACTGGCGACCGCCAGTAGGTAACATATATATCTATATTACCTACTGGCGGTCGCCAGTAGGTAGTTATAGTTAGGATTGTTTTCCATAGGGAAATCGCAACATTCTATTGGGAATAACTTTGGCGCCGGTTGAGGAATCTGCCTGAAATGTTCCTCAAATTTGCCTCGCGGCTCTCCGCTCCTTCCCTGTAAGTTTAGGGGGGATTCGTCAATCGCGGGCCGAGATAAAAGGGGGGTCCCAAAACGTGTTTTCCCCATGTTAATTTCCATAGGGCGGTTGGACTCACTTTTAGCTCGAACGGCCGCCATCTTGTGTCTCGGTAGGATCGAGACACAAGAGGTGGCAAAAACAAAGGGGGAAATAACCAAAAGGGGGCAGGCTAGACCCACCCTGACCCCCTAGGTTTGATGTGGGGGCCATAAAAGGGGAGCGTACCGGGGAGCGTACTGTGGTGAAAAATAGTGAAAAAAACTTAGTGTAAAATAATCATTTTGAGTGATCAGAGGTAGGGTAGCTCTGAAAAGAGCTTTTGGGTTCTGTGGCTGATTTAGGTACCTACAAGTACATCCCACACACACCCACATGCACACACCCCACACACACACCACACGCACACACTCCTCACACACACACACCCACACATCTCACACACACACACACACCCCACACACATAACCCTACACCCCCACACCCACACACTCCCCACACATACCTCACACACCCACACCTCCAACCACACCCAAACACCCCAGACACCCACACCGACACCTTACACATCCACACCCACAACCACACCACACACCCACACTCACCCCCCCCCACACACACACACACACACACCTCACAGACACACCCCACACATCCCCCCCACCTCCCCCCCCACACACACACCTTACAGACACATCCACACATCCTACACACACGCACACATCCCACACACATACCCCCCACATCCACACACCCCCCACACACACCTCACACACCCACACCTCCACCTACACCCAAACACCCCACACACCCACACCCACATTACACACTCACACCCACACCCACACACCTACACCCCCCACACACCACCCCCCCACACACACAGACACACACCTCACAGACACACCCCACACACAACTCACCCCCCCTCACACATGGGGAAAACCCAGTGAAACAGTAAAATAATAATTTAAAGTGCTTAGAGGTAGGGTAGCTCTGCATAGAGTTGTTGTGTTGTGTGGGTGATATAAGTACCAGCATGTAGGTACCAATGCAGAGTTTTAAATTCAATGTAGACTGTGTCCTCTGTAGATAATTTGCATGTTGTTACAGAAGTTATTGTGGTATATGGAATCTATACTATAGTCTGTCAGGAAAACAGAAACAACATGGAGGCAGGAGAAGAAAAAGAGATGTCAAATAAACATTGGAGATAATATAGTGGGAGAAAGGAAGTAACTATGAGGAAAATTACTATGTAACATAAAAAAGTTGCACAGTATACTATAAGTCTCACATTATATTATATTCATTTTGGTACTATTTCATGAATTACATATAAAAAAGAATAATGTCTGGAACCATTTTTAATTATTAAATAAAAATGTATTGCTCTGATTTTTCAAAATGTAATAATACTTCCAACATTATTTCGTCAGGAATGTCCTCATTTGGATTACATGATTCCATTTCTTCCACATATTTAAGATACTCTTCATCAAGAGACTGATCCAAAAAGTTTAAATCATTAATCTCTTCCTCTGGGTTGTTCTCGAGATCAATTACGAATGAAATATTAAATTTCTTTTGTTCTCCTTCCATTTTGTTGCTGTAAATTGTATAAAAAATAAATATATCAGTAGAGATAGGGCACTGTTAGGTTTAAGTTCAGACAGGTACTTCTGAGTTTTTAACAGTGAAGTTATGTTTGGGCAGTGTATGGTATCAGGCAGGAAGTAGAACTATTAAAAAGTGCATGTGATGAAGACTAATTAAAATCATAATTATACTAGAGAAGCCTAACTTAATCCATAAATATAATAGAGAAGCGTATCTCAAGCTATAACTATAACAGAGGGACAATAAATAACTATCAGAAAACGTTTTTACTAATTAATTTAAAGTGCTCATTACAAATTAACAACTTACTTTTGAGAGAGGTGAAGAAGAAAAAATGTGAAAATCCTTTCAAGATGTACCTCAGGTAGTTGTAGTCAAAATGGCTATGTTTCCCTCTTTTTTCATTTATATTCATGTGCATAACCAATCAAATGTCAGGAAATAATACTAGAAATTGAAAGTAACATTTTAATTGGTTGTAGATTCTAACACTTCAGATGTGTTTTTGTCATGTAATTTACCTCAGGATATTTAGAGAGGGCTACAGTCCAAAGGGCTCAATGGAATTCCATCAAATTTGGGAAAATGGTAGGGACTGGTATGTAGTATGTCCTATTCTATATTTGGTGAACTTCTCTACAGAGGTTTTTATGTAAATTAACTTTAACGGGAGTCCTCCATCTTGTGTTTCGGTAGATTTGAGACACAAGATGGAGGACAAACAACATTGGGAATGGGTATAAGGGGGCACGTTAGGCACCCCCTGACCCCCTAGGTTTTCTGAGGGGGGCTTAGGAGGCCCCTATAGGCCAAAAAAAAATATATATATTATTTTTCGCGGGGGGAACGCCCGGTACGCGCACCGGGGAGCGTACGGGGAGCGTACTTTGGTGAAAATTAGTGAAAAAAGTTAGAGTAAAATAATCATTGTGAGTGATCAGATGTAGGGTAGCCCTGAAAAGAGCTTTTGGGTTCTGGGGCTGATTTAGGTACCTACAAGTAGGTTCCAATGCACAATCTTAAATTCAGGAGGAATATTCTATTCCCCTCATCTGAGAAGTGCACACCATCTCCTCTGTAGATATCTTGCATGTTGTAACGCAAGTTGTTGTTGTATATTGAACCCATTCCATAGTCTCTCATGTAAGCAGAAACAGATTTATTCACATGTTTCCTTGATTTCTCAATCTGTGGACAAAATTGGTTGGACCACTTCCATTTCTGTCTTTGGCATATATTGGAATATACCAAGGCAGTTTGTGGAAAAAGTGTCATCAATTGCCCAAAGGTGTCCTTTAAAACCATTTCCAGACCTACCCCAGTCAAAGTGCCTAGGTCATTTCCACCACAGTGCAAAATTATAAGGTCAGGGTGTGGCAGATGGTGAAAGGTTTTCACCAATGGTATCAATTGATGACATCTCAATCCTCTTTGGCCAATCCATTTTATGTGCACATTTGGTAATTCAAGGTTGGGAACATTTCTGATAGCTGCATACCTTTGAGCCCAGTGAATGTAGCTATGTCCAATAATCCAGACAGAGTACGTGGTGAGAGGAGGTTCTGGTGCAGTCAGATGAAGTGTAGGAATGAAATGGCAGTTGGAACAGTAGGAGTTTGCAAAAAAAAACTGTGGAGTTTCAGTGCTCTTGAATCACAAGCAATGATTGGTGGATTCAGATAGTTGAAAAGGGAAAGTTAGGGTGCATGGTTGTGTTCTGTGAAAGAAGTCATTTGAATGGTCAAGAAAAAGTAATAAAAAGAAAGATTGCACCTGCTAAGCTGGTTTATTGATAGGTCAAACATCCTTGCTGAGTTCATGTGCAACATTGTAGAATAAACTTTTAACCCTAAGAGCTCAGTGAGGAGGGAGTTGCTATGGTAACAGGTAGAAAGGGTGTTGAGGGGGGAAAATAGAGAGGGAAGAGTTTTGATTGGTTACCATGAGGAATATGTGTGTAGAATTAGAGGTTTTCTGTGCCATTCATGGTTGCAGTGCCTGGAGGACATACCTTTTGCTCTGCTAAAGAAATATTGGTGTGTGTATCTGACACTGTTCTCAATCTCCCAAAGCATTTGTAAAGGTGAGTTATGATTCATTCAATATAGATAGAGAGTTCAGATTAAGAAGCACATTGAGCTTCTCTGCTGTTGGTTTGTGTGATGCTTTTTGAAAATGCATGGTATCAATATTTGCAATAGAGAGGAAATGTATTTTGTAAAATAGTGAGTTTTCAGAACTGAAATGGAATTCTTGTACATAGGACCTGCGCTGTGTTTCTAAAATGTTATTCAAAAAACGATTTGGGGGGTAAATGAATGGTTTTACATTTTTGAGAAGGAATCAATAGTGTGTGCATGATTACATAAAAATATTTGAACCTTTCACAATCATGTCACTTGTGTTACCTCAGATTAGGAAGCAGAATGAGCTTCTTTGCTGTTGGTTTGTGACATTTTTTGGGTAATGCCTGGTAGGAATGTTTGCAATAGAGAGGAAATGTATTTTGTAAAATAGTGAGTTTTCAGAACTGAAATGGAATGCTTGTACATAGGACCTGCGCTGTGTTTCTAAAATGTTATTCAAAAAACGATTTTGGGGTAAATCAATGGTTTTACATTTTTTAGAAGGAATAAATAGTGTGTGCATGATTACATAAAAATATTTGAACCTTCCACAATCATATCACCTGTGTTACCTCAGATTAGGAAGCAGAATGAGCTTGTTTGCTGTTGGTTTGTGACATTTTTTGGGTAATGCCTGGTAGGAATGTTTGCAATAGAGAGGAAATGTATTTTGTAAAATAGTGAATTTTCAGAACAGAAATGGAATGCTTGTACATAGGACCTGCGCTGTGTTTCTAAAAAGTTATTCAAAAAACGATTTTGGGGTAAATCAATGGTTTTACATTTTTGAGAAAGAATAAATAGTGTGTGCATGATTACATAAAAATATTTGAACCTTTCACAATCATGTCACTTGTGTTACCTCAGATTAGGAAGCAGAATGAGCTTCTTTGCTGTTGGTTTGTGACATTTTTTGGGTAATGCCTGGTAGGAATGTTTGCAATAGAGAGGAAATGTATTTTGTAAAATAGTGAGTTTTCAGTACTGAAATGGAATGCTTGTACATAGGACCTGTGCTGTGTTTCTAAAATGTTATTCAAAAAACGATTTTGGGGTAAATCAATGGTTTTACATTTTTGAGAAGGAATAAATAGTGTGTGCATGATTACATAAAAATATTTGAATCTTTCACAATCATGTCACTTGTGTTACCTCGGATTAGGAAGGACACTGAGGGCCTTATTTATGAAAACAGCGATGCGTCAGTTTTCACTGTGCACTCCTTGCGACACCAATGATGCGTCATATTTAATGTATGATGCATCATGTCGCAAGGAGTTACAGATAAGTCAGTATTTCTGACGTATCTGTAAGCGCAAAAGTGACGCATTGCTGGAGTGTGTCACAAAAGTGAAGCAACTTCAGCAATGCGTCTTTTCAAATGGGGAAAGTCCCATGTGAAAGGGTTTGCGTCAGTCTTACCCCTGCTGTGAGGCAGGTAAAAGATTTTGACATAACAGTGTCCTAAAAGTGACGCAGTGAAATCTCATCGATTTCACTGCGTCACTATTACAAGGTTTTTTACGGGGGAACGCCCCCTCTGCATACATTATACCTGACGCAGGTATAATGTGGCGCAACAAGGCACATATTTTATGCTGCCGATGCGTCACAAAAAGTGACGCATCACCAGTGGAAAACTAATGCAGGGCCTCATAAATTAGGCTCTGACATTTTTTGCTGTTGGTTTGTGTCATGCTTTTTGATAATGCTTGGTATCTACATTTGCAAGATAGAGGATTTTTATTTTGTGAAATAGTGAGGTTTCAGTAGTGAAGTTGAATGCTTGTACATAGGACCTGTGCTCTGTTTTTAAAATGTTATTCAAAAAACGATTTTGGGGCAAATGAATGGCTTTTACATTTTTGAGAAGGAATAAATAGTGTGTGCATGATTACATAAAAATATTTGAACCTTTCACAATCATGTCACCTGTGTTACCCCAGATTAGGAAGCAGACTGAGCTTGTTTGCTGCTGGTTTGTGTCATTTTTATGGTAATGCTTGGTAGGAATGTTTGCAAGAGAGAGGAAATGTATGTTACCTGTGTTTCCTCAAATTAGGAAGTGGATTGTACAGATGAGGTGAGGCATGTCCAGGGGCGCAAAGGAGTTGAGGCCTGTGTCCATGAGTGCAATTGAGAGGACTTACCTCCTCTGACCCTTAGACACACATTATGTAATCTGTGGGCCTTCGACAGGCCTCAATACATTGAGTATAATTGATGGTAACAGGGTGGAGATGAGATGAGGCGTGTTCAGGGGTGTAAATGAACTGAGGCCTGTCTAATGGTGCAGATGAGTTGAGGTCTATTCCGGGTTGCAGATAAGGTGAGGATTGTCCATGGGTGCATAGGAGGTGATGCCTGTGTTGAGGAGTGTAGTGGAAGAGAGGTCTGTCCAGAGGTGGAAAGGAGGTGAGGGCTGTGTCTAAGAGTGTAGTGGGGGATAGGCTTCATGAAGTGCAGTCCAGTTGACTCTTAGACACCGGCCTCACCACCTATGTTCCCCAGGACAGTCCTTACCTCATGTGTACAATCTGCTTACTAATCTGAGGAAACACAGGTGATATGATTGTGAAATGTGCAAATATATTTTTTCAAACATGCAGATACTATCTAATCCTTGTTAAAAATATAAAAGTAATTCATGTGCCCGAAATATTTTTTTAGAATTATATTTAAAAAACAGAGATAAGGTAATATGTAGAAGTACTATAGTGTTTATATTGTTTGCTTATTGTCATTGTTTTGTTGTTTGGTAATAGTGGTTTATAATGATTTTTTTATTTTTATTTTTGTTTTGCACAGATTTAAATCAAGATTTCAAAAATAAGAAAAAATGCCCTCAAGGGAAAGGAGACGAAAAGATTGTAAGCGGAAAAAATCAAAAACAGGAACGGAATTAAAGCAGTCTCCTACAACGAATACTTCAAAAAACAGGAAAAAAGCTCCTGGTAAGACAACTAAGTCTTTCTTACGGAACATATGTAGATTCAAAAAAAATGTTGGACAGTATGTAGAAAAAGAGAAGGAGAGAGCAATTTTGAAGAGGAAGGAGAGATTCCCAAAAAATTTTACTACTGCAGCAGGAGACAATAATATGTATAGGAATAGAAGGCAAAATCAATTTAGGGACATTCGTAAACGAATGTTTCGCAATAGGGCGGTTTTAAATTTGTTAAAAAATATTTAAAAAGGTAAACAGAGATCTGCTTTTTATAAGAAAAAGAAAAGTGTAGAGGAGATTGTTGATCATGCTTTTGAAGTTAAGAAAAAAATATTTATTTTAATAATCAATAGAATTAGGACACTTAACAAGACAATTGATGTTTTCAAATCAAACAGTAAATGGAAAAGAGTAATTAATCGGACTAATTTTTGTAAAGTTTTTTTCTGGAGAATGGATGCACACTCACAGTTCAAGTTGTGAGCCATTTTTAGGTCTCGCCTGTCAATGCGCATGCGCATTGAGCAGAGCGAGACTATAGGGCTTTAAACAAAGTTTACCTAACTGCGGCGATTTGGTGCTGTGCCCGTGGCTTTTAGGTCAATGCGCTTGCGCATTGACCTAAAATGCGCGTGCACATCACCAAATCGCCGTCTGTTCCCTCAGCCGCATTCCTCCCACACCTTTTGAAGTGAAGCTTAGCTTCACTTCAAAGGCCCCGGCTGCTTCACACCCACATGCCGCTCTACCCGCTCCGCCCCCTCCCCTGCCCGCCGTGTCGCATTTCTCCTCCCCCCTCCCCTTCTCTGCCTTCTCTCCGTCTTGTTTTTTTTTACCCGCTCCGCCCCCTCCCCTGCCCGCCGTGTCGCATTTCTCCTCCCACCTCCCCACAGCAATGCCCTCCGCCGTCTCTCGTGTTTCTTTTGACTCGTTTTCGTTAGGGTTGGTGCTGTCTTTTCCTGCTGCTTCACACCACCTTTTGCAACAATACTTGTGTCTTGATTTGGGATTTTATCTTTTTACACCGAGTTGCAATAGGTTTGTGGTGAATTCACATGTTATATTGTTCAGCAAAGTGGATTATTATTATTCCAATCTGTAAAGTTGCAAAACAACCCCCAGTAAGAAACGTGAAACTGTAACTCGGGTCAAGAACTGCATCTCCGTCATTACCGCATGCGTTCATGCTTCACCGTGTCACTGATTAAGGTAAATCAGCAGTTAGCTGTATCTTTGAATTTGGAGCAAAATGTCATTGGCAAACCTCTATTTTTTTTATTAGACTGCATGATCTAAAGAGCTCCTATGCAGAGCGAATAATCATGTTATGCCGCCTCTCCCGATACTAATTTACTGGAAGTTTCTACTAGACAGCTTTGACTATCTATCCCAGCTGATACAATGTCAATCAGAAAACTGAGCGAGTCATGGATTTTAATCATAACTATTTTTATAACCCTTTTAACAAGACACGGTTTTATGGGCAACTCAACATTTCATATAAAAAAATAGGAAATTAAATTCCTGCTGCTTCACACCCTCATCGTCTACACACACACCTACAAGCATTCCTCCAAGTTGTCTCTCTCTTCAATCATGTGTGTTGTATCCTGCACGAGCGCTGCGTCAGCTGTGACCCCGCTCTGTGCATGTGGACGCTGTGAATGTCCCTGCGTGTGCGCTCCACTCGTGTCTTTCTATGCAGGCTGCCTTCTGCTGTGTGCATGCGTCTGCTGTACTCGCAGACTGTATGGGTGCCTATTTGTGACTATGCCCGCAGGCGTGCGCCATGTTTTGTATACTCTAAGTGTGTGTTCTCTAAAGGAATGCATTTACTGTTGTAGGCACAGTTTGTGTGTACATTCACTTCGTCATCTGCTATGTAGGTATACCTTATGCACGCTGTGTGCGTGAGCCTTCTGTGATTGCCGTACGTGCAGCCTCCTGTGTGTGTTTGCGCCGTCTGCTCTGTCTGTCTCACCCTCAACCCCTCACCCTCACTCACCCTCAACCCCTCACCCTCACCCTCACTCACCCTCAACCCCTCACCCTCACTCACCCTCAACCCCTCACCCTCACTCACCCTCACTCACCCTCACCCTCACTCACCCTCACCCTC
The DNA here is from genome assembly GCF_964261635.1 of Lissotriton helveticus. Taxonomy (NCBI): domain Eukaryota; kingdom Metazoa; phylum Chordata; class Amphibia; order Caudata; family Salamandridae; genus Lissotriton; species Lissotriton helveticus. The sequence goes on from NC_136060.1 coordinate 200,517,336, forward strand.
ACTCACCCTCACTCACCCTCACCCCCCTCACTCACCCTCACTCACCCTCACTCACCCTCACTCACCCTCAACCCCTCACCCTCACCCTCACCCTCACTCACCCTCACTCACCCTCACCCTCACTCACCCTCACCCTCACTCACCCTCAACCCCTCACCCTCACCCTCACTCACCCTCACTCACCCTCAACCCCTCACCCTCACTCACCCTCAACCCCTCACCCTCAACCCCTCACCCTCACCCTCACTCACCCTCAACCCCTCACCCTCAACCCCTCACTCACCCTCACTCACCCTCACTCTCACTCACCCTCACTCACCCTCACTCACCCTCAACCCCTCACCCTCACTCACCCTCACTCACCCTCACCCTCACTCACCCTCAACCCCTCACCCTCACTCACCCTCACTCACCCTCAACCCCTCACCCTCACCCTCACTCACCCTCACCCTCACTCACCCTCAACCCCTCACCCTCACTCACCCTTACTCACCCTCACCCTCACTCACCCTCAACCCCTCACCCTCAACCCCTCACCCTCACCCTCACTCACCCTCAACCCCTTACCCTCAACCCCTCACCCTCACTCACCCTCACCCTCACTCACCCTCAACCCCTCACCCTCACTCACCCTCAACCCCTCACCCTCACTCACCCTCACTCACCCTCACTCACCCTCACTCACCCTCACCCTCACTCACCCTCACTCACCCTCACCCTCACTCACCCTCACCCTCACTCACCCTCACCCTCACTCACCCTCACCCTCACTCACCCTCACCCTCACTCACCCTCACTCACCCTCACCCACCCTCACCCACCCTCACCCTCACTCACCCTCACTCACCCTCACTCACCCTCACCCTCACCCTCACCCTCACTCACCCTCCCCCTCACTCACCCTCACCCTCACTCACCCTCACTCACCCTCACTCACCCTCACCCACCCTCACTCACCCTCACCCACCCTCACTCACCCTCACCCTCACTCACCCTCACTCACCCTCAACCCCTCACCCTCACCCTCACTCACCCTCACTCACCCTCACCCTCACTCACCCTCAACCCCTCACCCTCACCCTCACTCACCCTCAACCCCTCACCCTCACTCACCCTCAACCCCCACTCACCCTCAACCCCCACTCACCCTCAACCCCTCACTCACCCTCAACCCCTCACTCACCCTCACTCTCACTCACCCTCAACCCCTCACCCTCACTCACCCTCACTCACCCTCAACCCCTCACCCTCACTCACCCTCACCCTCACTCACCCTCAACCCCTCGCCCTCACTCACCCTCAACCCCTCACCCTCACTAACCCTCAACCCTTCACCCTCACCCTCACTCACCCTCACCCTCACTCACCCTCAACCCCTCACCCTCAACCCCTCACCCTCACTCACCCTCACCCTCACTCACCCTCAACCCCTCACCCTCACTCACCCTCAACCCCTCACCCTCACTCACCCTCACAACACATATTGTGTTACAATAGGTGTCACATTTGCGAAAGATAAAACTATTGCCATTGTAAATAACAAAGCTATTAATTTCGCTATTTTCAAAACAAGCACATAAATAAAAAATGTGTCCTTTACAATACCAATAGCTCAAACTTTCCTAATGCGAGACCTATTGCATTGCTGTGCTTCTCTCCCCTGCTGCACTCTCCTGCTCTCTAGAGATGTGGCCTAACGACCAGAGCTGCCATCTAAGTGACGTAAATACAAAACATGTTGCATTCCAAATGCTATAGGTGTCACATTCGCGAAAGTTATAACTATTGGCATTGTAAATGACAAAGCCATCAATTTAGCAATTTTAAAAACCAACAAATAAATAAAATATGTCATTTACAAGACCAATAACTACAACTTTTCTAATGCGAGACCTATTGCATTTCCAATGCTTGTTTAATGAGGAGAGTTACTTTCAGGAGAATGATTTAGTGCATGCAGTTGACACCAGTGGTCGAGCATATGAGGTGAAAGACGGTTGTCCGATTGAAAAAGAGAAAATTGTGCCTAGAGAACCAGAAGAGGTGTTAACTGATGAAGTTTTAGGGAGACGTACTAAGGGTCCAGTGTACACTTGGAAGTGTAGTAGTAATTGTAGTGTAGTGTGCGACAGGAATCAATCGATTTGTTTTGTAACTTCTTACGTACATATAGTAAGAAAACTCTAAAACAGAAAATGAAAATGTTGCAAGACTTAGATCCTTGCAGAGTGAGAGAAAAGAGAGGTTTGCAAGGCCATTCACTGGCTTGTCTTTCAAGAAAAGTATGTCAGAGTCTTTTTCATCATTTTAGGATGTTAGCAGTGCATCATAACAAAATGAGGAAATTAGTGAGAAGGTTGTATTATGCAAAAAGTCCAGCACTTAAGCTTAAACAATTAAACAGTGCTCTTTTGCATGGAACTGAATTAGATGTGAAGAAGATTTGTGAAGAAATTGAGATTTGTTATTTTAGTGAAAAAGAGGACAGTGTAGAAATTGACACAGAATTTCAAGGTAATGTCGAAGACAATGTACAGATTTCAAGTACAGAAAAGTTTGACCAGGAAATTATCAGGTTTAAGTCAGTCAGTCAGTCAAAAAGGCTTTATTTCGACATATAACAATATCTTAAAAAGCATACAATCAATAAAAAAATACTTTTCAGTACATTTAAAATAAACCGTAACTTTCTGCTATCAGAAAATGGATCTATAGGTTTTAAAAATAAGCATTTAGTTTAAAACAGACCATGGTAAAAAGTGTAATTAAACAATTTGCCTAAGTCTTTTTGACCGGATTCGCCATGCCCACCCAAGGTACTTCGAGGTGGCACATGCGTAAAAAGTACGAGTGTCCGAATAAAGAATTCTTAAGGCCACGTTGCAATGCCTAGTGCCCAGAGTACGACACATGGGTTTGAGCCATTTTGACCGTGGAACTATATATGCAGGACACTCGAATAAAAAGTGGGGGACAGATTCTCTGCGCTGTGGGCAAAAGGGACACCACGGAGCAGTCTGGTATGGGATTTTCCAGTGGCAAGTAAATTCCATTACGGGGAGAAGACCAATTCTGAATTTAAAGTACAGGGACCTTTCCCAAGAGGCTGAGATGGTGTCCAGATACAGTTCTCTATAGGGGGTATCTTTGGACTCCATGAAGTTTCTAGTCGATTTGCATATCGAGGTGGAGGAATTCCTTCTGTTTGTCACCCAATTCCAATAAAGTTGTTTTATTGTGGATTTGGGGGGGGCTGACTGTTGGTGCCAAGCTTCTTCCAGCCCCAGATTGGTAAGTAAGGCTTTGATATCCGTTAGCCACTTTATTTTCGCCCACCCTGCCGAACTTAGTAACTCCCGTAGACCATCCGCATAACTTGAGAGTTCAGGAACTCTCCAGATGCGAGCCCACAGAAGCAAAGGGCGTAACTTCGCTAGATCTTCTATAGCCCGACAGCCCATGTCCAATTGCAGAGGCAAGATGGGGACAGACGGGCCAAGGGACATCAAGCTTCTCAAGAAGGAATTCTCAGCTCGAGTAAGGTCTTTCAAGTTCGACATTCCCCATAATTCCGCCCCATACAAGGCAGCACTTACTCCTCTGGCCGCGTAGATGTCCAATACTGCAGCTATAGGTTTAGTTGCGGCTGCTCTCTGCTCTTTAAGCAGGGTCCCGGTTATTCTTTTTAGGTTTAGCAACATTTTGAGCAGATGCTGGTCCCATTTCATGGAATCCACCAACCTGATGCCCAGATAATCGAAGGTTTTAGTCCTGTCCAATGCCACGGAGCCCAATGTTGGCGGAGGGCCCAGTTTTTGCGGAGGGTTCAAAATAAGGTACTTTGTTTTATCTGTATTTATACAGAGTCCTCTTTGTTTACAAAAATCGTCAAAGCCTGAGAGAAGCTGTTGTAGGCCCATTGGCGATTTTGAAAGGAGCAAAGTATCGTCCGCAAAAAGCAGGGTGGGGATGGAGCGACCTGCCAGACGAGGGGCATCTGCTGGAATCCTTGACAAGTGGTCCACCACCCCATTAACATAGAGCGAAAAGAGTGTTGGGGCAAGAACGCACCCTTGCCGCACTCCTCTGTTCACATCTATTCTTCGGGTTTTTTGGCCATTGGGACCCCAGCGAATTTGGGCGTAGTTGGTTTCATGGAACTTCATGACCAGGTGGAGCAGGTAAGGTGGCAGGCCAAGATCGTTAAGAACCTTCCAGAGTTTATTTCTGGGGACCAAATCGAAGGCCGTCCGGAGGTCGATGAAGGCCAGATATAATGTACCCTTCCCAATTGTGACGACCTTCCAGTGGATCATAAGAAGCCTTAGCGATTGTTCAATTGTTCCAGTGCCAGCACGGAACCCTGCCTGAAAATCCGAAAGGATCCTGTTCTCATCTGCCCATTGCTGTATTCTTGTTAAAAGAACCTTGCCTGCAACTTTTTGTGAGCAGTCGATCAGGCTGATTGGCCTGTAGTTCCCTGGGTCATCTCTCGAGCCTTTTTTGTGAAGGGGAACCACTTCAGCGGCCATCCAAGAGGCAGGCAAAGGTGCGCCTTCCAAAGCAGCATTCAAAACCGAAGGTTTAAGGTGAAATCAAGTGAAAGGCCGAATTTTACTTGTGTGTGTTGTCGACGAACTCATTATAAGAATCAAACTAGATTAGTTGATTTATACGTAAAAAGTGAAAAGATAAATAATTATGAGTGGAAGGATTTTGCAACTTATTTGTGGGTGGAGAATTCTTTTGATTTGAGTTCTGATCAGCGTATTTGTAAATATTGTTATGATAAATTAAATCAAAACAGAATGCCTGCTAGAGCTGTTCATAATAATCTTGAGTTGGTAGACATTCCTCCTGAATTGATGGATTTAAATACATATGAGTGTGTTTTGATTCAATGTGTCCATCCTTTTCAGGCAATTGTTCGCATGGAGCCTAAGATAGGGAAATTGCCTCCTTCAGATTTACAGAGAGGATTAAAGGGAAGAGTTGTTTATTTGCCTCTAGATTTCAGGAAAAATATTGATACAATTGGTGTAGAGAAAGTGGAAGAGGAACCTCTGGTTATTCTAGTTAATGGGGTTCCGACAAAGAGTAAGAAAATCTGGCAAGATTTAGTGGATGTTAGGAAAGTCAAAAAGGCAACGTTGTATTTGGTCAAAAACAATGAGTACTACAGACATGTATGTGTTGGAGCAGAGGAAACAGCTGCAGATGAAGACAGTGATTGTTCAGCTGGCCAAATTGAAAAAGTTGATGTGTCTAGAAGTGAAGAAATATATGAACATTATACTGTTCATCCTTTGCATTCCAAAGAATTAATGGGGAATGCAATTGACTTGTTTCAAATGAAATCAGCAAAAGGAAGTACCATTGGTGTATGGGAAGAAAGTTTGGAAGCTCGTTGTTTTCCACAGCTATTTCCAACAGGTCGAGGTGGACGATATGACGATCGACCACTTCAAATTCCAGCATCTGAATACCGGACTTCAAGATTATATGCTGAAGATCCAAGGTTTCGTCAATGCATCCCATATTTGTTTCATCTACTGTATGAAAGTGACTTGTCTGGGCTTTCTTATGCAGTAAACCATATACTGAAAAGTGGACCACATCTCCAAAATGTTTCGGCGAGGGACTTTATGGAGAAAGTTAATCTGCAAGATAATATTTTGGAATCTCATCTAATCAATCTCATGGCATGTCAGCGTGGTACAAACGAGTATTGGTACCGTCGTAATGGGGAATTGAAATGTATGCTAAGAAACTTAGGAACTCCTACATGGTTCCTCACTCTTAGCTGTGCCGAGTATGCATGGGACGACTTACTTCAATTTATACGCGAGGCAAATGCAAATATACAAAATATAGAATTCAAAACACCTGGAGAACTGTGTTCTTTGGATCCAGTGAATGTATGCAGATATTTTAATCATAGATTTGAAGCTATGATGTCTTTCATTACCAACAAAAAAAATCCTCCCCTTGGAGAGGTTTTGGATTTCTTTTGGAGAAAGGAGTACCAAGCGAGAGGTGCTCCTCACATACATATGTTGTTGTGGATTAAAGATGCACCCAAATTTGGAACAGATTCGGATGAGACAGTGATGAGCTTCATTGAAGAGTATTCAACATGTGCTGTTCCGAAAACTACTGAAGAAAACAGTTTAAGGCAACAAGTTTTACGCTTTCAATCCCATCGTTGTGGAAAGTGCTGTCGTCGAAAATTCAGAAACAAGGACAAGTTCTACACAAAATGTCGTTTTGGTTTTCCACGAGCAGTGATTTCTAAAGGAAGAGTAAATAATTTGATGTCTTCTCTGCGACATACTGTGACGAGGAAATCACCCAAAAATACATACAATTTAAAAAGAAACGAAGAGTCCAAGTACATCAACGACTACAACCCAGTGATTTTGTCCATGTGGAATGCTAACATGGATATTCAGTTCGTTGCTGACAACTCTATTGCTGTGGCTCGATATGTGACGTCTTACATCACAAAAAAAGAAAAGACAGAACTGAAGGAAATGTGGGAGGACATTTCACATGAAAAGAGTCTAAGCAATAAATTATACAGTTACAGTCTAAAGATGTTGTCACATCGAGAAATTGGAGCATATGAATGTTCCGATCGATTGTCATCAGCAAGTCTATATGCCAAATCTAGAACCATCATTTGGGTGAGTATAGGTCTTGCTGCAACACGAAACCGAGTTTTGAAATCTGTACAGGAAATAGAGTATTTGGCAGAGAAAGAACCAGAAAGTACAGATATTTTGAAGACAAACATGTTGGATACATACTATCCAAATAGAAGTCCTTATCTTGAGAACGCTTGTCTCTATGAAGTTCTGCAAAGATATATTTATAAGAGGAACATCAGAGAAGATATCAATAATGGAATATATGCTGTCATTGGATGTGAAGGATGTCTAGTGAAGCAGAGAAAAGGCCATTTGATTAATCATCGAAAATTGAGTTGTGAAAATCCAGACAAAAGAGAATTTTACTATTTGGCTCTTTTGCAACTCTTTAAACCATGGCGTACAGAAGAGGAACTACTTGGAGATTTTCTCTGTTACGAAGACTCTTTTAATGCAACGAAGGATACCATAGAATGTCCTGTTTTTCCAAATTATCTGCAAATGTTGAATGAAGAAATAGAGCAAGAAGCAACAATTGCTGCAGAGATTGCGAGAGACAGTTCTCAAGACAGTCAGAGTTCTGCTTCATTGAGTCAGGATCCACTAGGAGGACCAATTATCCAAAATGAAGCTGCCACTGCCATGGATGAGGTGGAAAGAGCTATGAAGCAAGCTCAAGAGGATGTAATTAATTTAGAAGATTTGGTGAAACAATTAAACCTTGAGCAGAAACAGATATATGACGAAGTCGCAGAACAGGTTGAACATGGATTCAGTCATGAGAAGAAAGAGTGCTCATGTACATCATTTAAGCCTGTCCAACTGTACGTGAGTGGAGAAGCAGGAACTGGAAAAAGTTTTCTGATTAAAGCAATTGCAACTTATCTGCAGAAAAGGACTGAATCACCGCTGTCTTGTGTTGTTACCGCTCCAACTGGGCTGGCAGCACATAATATTAAAGGGATTACTTTACATCGTTTACTGATGCTGCCAGTGGAGCATGATAACAAATTGCAATACCACAAGCTATCTGGAGATGCGTGTTCCGAAGTTTCCAGAGTCCTGAAGAAAATGAAACTTCTTATCATTGATGAAGTAAGCATGGTCTCAAATCTAATGCTTGCTTTAGTGCATTTGAGAATGCAAGAAATTCTTAGAACAGAGTATGATGTGTTATTCGGAGGAAAACACATTATTGTTTTTGGAGATCTACTGCAGTTGACTCCAGTGAAAGGACAACCAGTGTTTAAAATGGTCACGCATGAAGATACCAGGAAGTGCCTAGGAAGCATTGGAAACGTTAATATATGGTTAAATTTCAAATATGCAGAACTACTCCAAAATATGCGGCAGGCAAAGGATGAAGATTATAAAAATATTCTACAAGATGTAAGAATCGGAAAAATAAGTTAGCATGGAAAAGAAGCTTTACATGGACGATTAATTTCAAATTTTTACCCAAATGAAAACATTCTTCCAGAGAATTTTTTTAAGAAAATTAACGAGAAGAAATCTGGCATATGTTTGATGCCTACTCTGAAAGAATGTTCCATGTTCAACAACAAAATGTTAAAGTTAGAAAATGAAGAGATAGTGAAACTGGAAGCTATAGATAAAATAGAGCATATGGGAGCAATAATTATTTTGTCTGAAAATTTGAAATCAACATTGGATTCATTAGAGAAGACTATATCTAAAACTGCTGGTTTTGAAAAGACTCTGAATGTGTGTTTAAATTATCGTATTATTTTGAGAAGGAATTTAAATGGTGAAAGAGGTCTGGTAAATGGAGCAATGGGTCATGTTGTTGGTTTTGTGAATTACAAAAATAGAGATGGAATTGAAATTTTAAAAATTAAATTTGATGGCATTGACGAAATAGAACAAATTTGTCGTTGTTATATGTTCGCCGAAAACAGTTTCCTGTTTGTTTGGCATATGCGGTGACAATTCATAAATCTCAAGGTTTAAGTGTAGATAGTGCTTTGGTGAACATTGGAAATTCTGTGTTTAAAGAGGGTATGGCATATGTGGCATTATCACGAGTCAGAACTTTATCAGGATTGTACTTGATTGAGTGTGATGAAACAAAGATTTGTGCTGATCTAGATTGTGTTAAAGAATACAATAGGTTAAGAAGAGAGTATGCTCCACATTTGCCTCAATATCCTCTGTTTGAAAAACGTGTGGTAGGCCGAAAAAGAAGAAATGAGAATAATTGCAGTGAGGTAGTAGCAAAAAGACAAAAAGTAGATGAAACTGTAATTGTAAGCAGAAAGAAAAAGGATTCTGTTGAAGATGTTGTTGGATTTCAGTTTGAAAACAGTTCTGGTGTCAACTGCTATGCTAATGTAGTGCTTAATGTTGTTTTTTTCTTCAAAATTTACAAGAACAGATTGTTGAAAATCGGGATCAAACATTCTGCTGTTTATTGAATTCCGTGTTTGAGAAATGTAGCAGTGATAGAGCAAAAATAGAAAGTGTTTCAGAAATTAGAAATCTTCTAGACATATGTTCTGGTCAAAATCAATTTTCACAGAATATTCAGCAGGATTGTCAGGAATTTTTAATGTATATGTTTGATGTTTTGGAAGATGAAGGTGTAGATATAAAAAATCTGTTTAGCCTTTCTTATCAATGGCAGCATGACTGCGACAACTGTAGTTTATCAAGTAGTACTAGAATAGACACTGAAAGATTTATATATTTGACTTTACCAGACTGCAAATCAGTGCCTTTTAATAATCTAGTTAAAGCAGCTGATCACAATATGGTGTGTACCCAATGTAAGTCTGCAATGCTGTCCACATTATTTTTACAAACTTATGGCAAATATGTGATTTTAATGTTCCAACGATATAGACCTGATGGAAGTAAATTGTCAACTTCTATTAAAAATGTTGTGGCTTCCCAGTTATCAATTTCAGGAAGAACGTTTGCAACTGTAGCAATTATTTATCATGACGGTCCTTCAACAACATCAGGGCATTACACATGCTATTTAAAAAGTCGTAAAGGTTGGACCCAGTGTAATGACCCTCATTTGACTTTCAAACAACGTTTGCCTTTTGACTTAAAAAATTCATACCTAGTATTTTTAGAACCAAAATTAAATAAAGGTAATTGGCCTATGAAGACGGGACCAGTTAATAAAGGTTATTTTGCAGTTTAAAAATATATTCTGAGTAAAAGTGATCCAGGTAATATATAAAATTGACTTGTCATATAGGTACTGTAAGTGGATCTCATAGTAAGTGATATCAGTATTATACAAAATGATGAACATGAGTGAGTCAGAGATGGTTTTACAAATACTTAAATATTGTGAAAACGTTGTATGAGCCTTTCTTTCAGAACGTCGGAAAAACGGCAATTTCAGAGTTTCTTAGAATTAATTTGAAAATATACTCATACATCTCACACTATTTGGCCAAAAGGAAAAGTAAAGGAATGAGTAAAGAGTCATGATTGAAAAAAAGGAGTATATGAAAATAATGAGAATATTTCAGATGTTCTTGGAGCTTTTCTTCTAGAAAGTCGATGAAATGGATTTTTTAGTGAACAGCAGAGTACTTTCCAACGAGAAAAGGACCTTCATGATATACCAATTGGCCTAAAGGAAAAGTAAGTGAATCAAAGATTAGTGTACATTTGTCATTTGTCAGTATCTAAGGTTTTTTTTAAAACACAATCTTTTAGATTGTGTTTTTTTTTCCCGCTGTCATATGATGAGTAATTTGAACTCACTGTTTTAAGTGAAACTCAATATATTCTGAGAAAAGCAAAAATAAACTATGTAACATGTTGTACAAGTTATTCTATACTTTGGATTGTGTAAATTAAATTGTATTCCCATTGTCTGACACTCACTTTCCTTTTTCCATCCTCTTTCAGCTCTTTTTACTCACTTATAATGTCTTTCTCTCACTCTCTGTAACCCCCGTTCCTTTACTCCACTTCTTTCACAACCCCTCATTCTCATTTCAACTGTCTGCATCCCCTCTCTCCCTTGCATAACTTTTCAGCTTTCAGTCTCTCTGCTTTACTTCCCTTTTCCGTATTTTACTTCTTTGCTTTTTTAGTAATTCCTCTTTACTCACTCAGCAGTATTGTCACACTCTATCACTATAAATCACCCACTCTCCCTCGCTTATCTTTGTTTGCTCCTTTCTTTTGACCTCTTCTGTCTATTTTCCGTGCACTACCTCTATGTCTTCAGTCCCTCACTCTCCTTGTGTTATGTTCAGTTGTGTTTATCTACCTTCTATCATTTCTCTTACAACAACTTCACTGCTCCTCTCTCATCGTTCTTCATCCCATTTCTTTTACTCTGGTTCCATTACTATCCCTCATTTCCTATCTTTCAGTGTCCTTCTCTTTACTTTTATCACCAAATCATTTTCTCTCAGTACCACTGTTTTAGTCCTCTTCTCCTCTCTTTCCTTTTTTGCTCCCTTACTCATTTCCTTTCCTCACTCATTGTACTCCACTTCACTCAGTTTTTCCCTTAGTCTGTCAGTCTACTAACTTCCTCACTCCTTTTCACTCAATCCTTCTATATTATCCTCTCTCCCTTCATCCCTTCACTCTATGACTGTTCTTCACTTACTCTCAGTTATCTTCCATTCCTCATTCTTCTAAATGCATCCTTAATTAGACTCCTTTCCCTCTCAGTCATTATCTTTTTACTTACTCCTGTTTCCTGATTTAGTTTTGCTAACTCACATTCTTTTAGTATCTTTCTTACCTTCAGTTCATTTCTCTCTTCTTCTCTTCCTCTCTGTCAGTGAATCTATATGCCTTACTCTTAGTAATTTGCTCTCCTTCTATTTCTTTTTCTCTCTTTTTTTCCTTCTACCTTACTTTATTTCTCTTTCTGTGTCCTTCACTCTTACTTTATTTCTAAATACACTGTTATGATTTTTTATCTCTTCATTTGTATCTTTTATTTTAAAATAGATATTTTATTAATTATAACTTATTTTTTCTTCTTTCTTTCACAGATACAAAGTGTAGTAAAAAAATTTAATAAAAGTTACATTTATTATATGGTAAGTGTGACTAAAAAAATGTAGTTTGTCATCACCCTTTGCGTTAACCTCACTAATAATTCCTCAAGCAACCTCACTCCTGTTTCCTTACTCTGCTTCGTTCAATTATTCTTATTCTCCATGTTTACTCCCCTTTCCCTATTTCCCCTCTCACATTCAACTTCTTTTCTTTCAGTCCCCATTTTTTAGTTCACTTACCCTCTGTTCCCTTCCTTTGCTCCCTCACTCATTCTCTTTTTCTTAATTATTTACTTCACTCCTACACACACACCTCATCCCCCTCCCAACACATACACACACCTCTGACATACAGCCCACACACACACCACACACACACCTCATACACACACCCCCACCCCCACACACACTCCTCACACACAAACACACATTCCATACACACACATACATCCCACACACATACACCCCACACCCACACACCCCTCACACATATCTCACACACCCTTACCTCCACCCACACCGAAACACCCCACACACCCACACCCACAGACACACCTTACACACCCACACCCTGACCTACACCCAGTGACTCCCTATAAGTCACACACACTGCATCACTTACCTTTCTTTGCTGTTTCACTCAGACCCATTCAGGCACTGTTTCCTTTACTCTCTCTGTCCTTTCTCTTTGTCACTCCCCATGTCTTATCCTAATTCAATTTTTCACCCTCTTTCACCCCTCTTTACTTACACTCACTGCTCTTTTTTCACCCTCCCTCACCGTTGTTCATTTATCCCGGTTCCGTCACTACCCTTCATTCCCCATTTTTTAGTGTCCTTTCTTTTTCTTTCAACAGCCACTCACATTCTCCCACTATTTCTACTTTAGTCTTCTTCCTCTCTCTTCCCTTCTTTCGCTCGTTTTTACTTTTCTCACTTTCACCCTATTACACCTTCTCTGTTTTTTACTATGTAATAAACAATCCCTCTGTGTTTCTCCCTCTAGCTCTCTTTCTCTTAACATTACTCTCTTTGTGTTCTTCCCTCATGCTAACTCCTTCATCAATTTTTTTTTATTTTTTTTGGGTGCGCGCCCCGGTGCGCGTACCCTGAGGAAAACAAATTGACAGAGATTCTTTAAAAATATATGTTTATTTTTTATAAATTAGAGGTAGTTCTAAAAAGAACTGTTTTTTCTTCTTTTTGTTGTTTTATATTTTTTTTATGTTTTTTGAACATTTTGTACTTTTTTTGGCTTTTCTGAACAGTTTTATATTTTTTTTATATTTTTTATGGGGAGAAACAAAAAAAAGGGAATTGAAAATGGCTCAACTGGAGCAAAAAACAAAAAACTTTAAAAAGTAGTTTTTTTTGGGGCAATTGTGGTTGTCACCAGCAAGGACGACAAGCTTTACGCTCTTTTCACCATAGGAGATGAGCTTACCACAATATATACATGTAATTCGGAAATCCGCAAATCGTGGTTGAATGCAAGGCATCGTCTCCGTTGTCTCTGGTCCCGATTGAGTGGGTTGCTTTCTTTTGGAGGTGGTCCTTGAAGATTGGGGGAGGTTTCTGGCCAGTTCCCTCATCTCTGCATTAGAATAGTTGTTCGGATGCTTGCGGGTCATGTGTCAAATCATGTTATTATTACCAAAAGAATATTTCTTGTTAGGGTTGCCCCTTGAAAGTTCCATGCCACAGATTAGGCAAGTCAGCTTGGCCGCATTGACTTTTTTCTTGCCCTCTGGGATAGAAAAAAACTCCCATACAATGTGTGGCCTTGGCTGGTATGGGGTATTGTCTTCATGCAGCCATCTTCTCCCCTCCTCCTCTTCCTCTTCCTCCTCCTCCTCTTCTTGGCCACCAATGTAATGTTGTGGTGCTCCTCTTGGTGGTGGTGGTGGTGGTGGTGCAGATGCTCCAGCTGCTGCTGCTACTGTAGCCATTTTAAAGTACAAACTATTTCTCTAAGTTGTTCAAACAGGTCTTCCTCAGTCAAAGGACAAAGTCAGAATAAGGAACAAAGGTGGGGTCTTTCATCATTTGGAAAACAAAACAGTTCTGGACCAATGAAAAGTGTTATTTTCAAGTCACATGATCCGGGCTTTAATCATTTGGAAACCAAAACTGATCTGCACCAATGAAAAGTGTTATTTTCAGATCACATGACCCGACGCGCTTACGCTACGCGCCCCGGGGCGCGCCCGGGGCTGCGTGGCGTAAGCGCGTCAGAACGTTGCGCGATCGTATGCGCTCGCGTGCTTCCGGGTGCGCTTACGCAGTGCGTCATATGACGCATCATGCGACTACGCGATACGTCACGATGTTGTTTTCGTTCGCGGGAATAGCGCTAACGTGACGCTCCCCGGTACGCGCCCCGGGGCGCGCCGTAACATTGTGTTTACCCGGGCGTTCACCGGTACGCGCCCCGGGAGCGCCCCGGGGCAAAAAACAAAACAAAAAAATGTGCATAATTATACAATATAAAATTTGTTATAAATGTTTTTACTTTTTATACCTATAGAGATTTGCTATTAAAAAACCATTGAAATTCACTGAAAAAACCATAGGTTTCACACCAGTTATAGTTAGCTGGAAGTTTTACTCGCATAAAACCATTGAAATTCCACGTTATAGTTAGTTGGACTCACTATAACTTGCGTGTGCAATGCACTGCTGATGACGTCACATATTACATCACTCATGACATGGTCAGTGACATCACTCATGACATCACTGATGACACCATCCTTGTGACAGAGTGACAGACCTCCTTTCACTGTAATGTAACCTTTGAAACACATATTCAGAAATAGAAACTAAAATTTTCAAAAAAAATGAGATACCCATACCAGTTACAACAACCAATTCAGTAATTCCACCATCTATATACACATCCACTCATTCACCAACAGTTCTATATACTCACTCATACATATACTCACTCATCATATGTAATGATACACCTATACATCCTGTTACACACCAACAGTCATCCAAAAGTTAATCACACACATACTCACACATGCAAATAAACTATTGAACATCCATTTATTTGCATATAGAGCTATACACACACTACCATCTTACTTCTAAGGAAATTTACACATATTTATTCTCTTAAACAATCACTTATAGAAACACATACTTATTTAAACAGGAACTCTTACAATCCCTCACTCTCACATATACTCACTTATATACATCAATATTCACATATACTACATTTATTTATTTATTTTATTTATGTGGTTTATAAAGCGCACAGCTACCCCCGAAGGGGTGTCCCGGCGCTAGAACCTGAGCCTCCAGAGGAGAAAAAGGAGCATAGAGCATGGCGAAACAGTGGGGAAATCAGAGTCCGGAAAAGAGCCAGGTTTTGAGTTTGGCTCGGAAGATGGATTCGGAGGGACAGAATCTCAGATCGATTGGCAGAGTGTTCCACAGTTTTGCCGCAATGACACTGAACCCTCTGCCACCCATTCTAGATAGTCTAAAACGGGGGGAGATCAGGAGGCGGCGGTCATTGGATCTCAAGGATCTGATGGAGCGAGATATCGAGACACGTTTTTTCAGGTAGTTGGGTCCGAGGTCGTTGACGGCTCGGTAGGTAAGGGTAAGGATCTTAAACTGAATACGACTAGCCACTGGTAGCCAGTGTAGTTCCTTACGATACGCGGATACAGATTGGCGGTAGGGGATATTACCAATCAATCTGGCCGCCGCATTTTGGACAATCTGTAGCCGGTCTAACAGGTACTGGGGGGCACCAGCATATAGGCTGTTAGCATAGTCCAGGTGGGACGTGATGAGGGCTTGGGTAACTGTACGGCGGGAATCCAGGGGGAGATAGGGGAGAATTTTTTTGATCATGCGCAACTTCAGGAAGCAGGCAGAGGTCACTTTATTGATCTGAGTTTTGCATGAGAGAGAGTCATCAAACTGGAAACCCAGGTTTCGAGCAGAGTGAACGGGAGAGGGCGCGGGGTCAAGTGCCGTGGGCCACCACCAGGAGGAGGGGATGGGAGTTTTCTGATTGAAAAACAGTACCTCCGGAAAGTCCCTCGCATAGAGCCTGACTCGTAGTGTTCTGAGTGGCCCTGGCCGGCGGATTAATGAAGTCTTTAACAATGGTGAAGAGTGTTTTAGACGAGTTTTGGCCTTGGTAATTTGAAAAGAAAAATGATCTTTCATAGCGATTTTTTTTTTTTTGAGGAATGTTTTCAGGGCAGACCTATAAGAAAATTTGGCTTCAGGGTCATAATTTAGTCTCCACTTACGTTCAAGTGCTTTGCATCTGCTTTTCTCCTCACGGAGGGAGGTGGAGAACCAAGGGGCGGAGGGTCGCGATCTAGTGGAGGTAATGACTTTCAGGGGAGCAATGGAGTCAATAGCATTGACAAGGGCAGCATTTAGCCTAGAGACGTTTCCATCTATATCAGAGGAGAGGTGCTCCGTCTGGAAGTGGAATACCGGGTCCAAGGTGGCACATGTGACCTTGTGCCACTTTCTTCCCAACTCCTTCCTCGGGGCCAGGGGGGCAGTATTCCGTCCGAGGGCAAGAGAGAAGGGGATGAGATAATGGTCGGACCAGGTGAGGGGGAGGGGTGGGAGGACAGTGGTAGTGGAAAAGTTGGCGAATATGAGGTCCAAGGTGTGCCTTAAAACATATGTAGTTACTGATAAAGACACTAGTGAGACAGTGATTCACTCTCTAACACACACATATACACACTCATCCACCCATACAGTCCTGCACATATTATTCGCTTGATGGTTCATGGGGCCGTGATCTCTGGCAGCTTTTAGTAAGGAGTCTCTGTCCCAGTAGTTTAGTAGACGCACAATTATAGGCCTAAGTGTGCCGCCAACAGGAGGATTTGGTCCTAGAGATCTATACGCCCGCTCCACCACAAAAATAGTCGAGAGAGCAGTCGGGAAAAGATTACTGTTAATACTTTTTCCATACTGAGGAGATGCTCTTTAGAGTCTACTTGATATAAGTTGGCTTCTGAGGTGCGATTTTTAGGAGCCTCTATTCTGGTCTTGTGGGTGTCAACTTGCCGGTTTACTGTGTCTAGACTGGTGGAGAGCGCGTACATTTTTTTGTATCAATGGACTTGAGGTTTGCTCTGACCTCCAACATGATCATGCGCAAGTCCTCTTCCTGCTTGCCACCGAATTGGGAGGATCAGTTTTGGGTTCAGAGCCTGTGTCTGCAGTGCGAGTGAAGCATTTGTTCTCAAACGGCAGTTTAGATGGTTTGGGGTCATTCTTGCCCCAGGTGCAGGTCTCCCACACTGCAACACCCACTGCTTAGCAAGGTTCATGGCAGGAAGACGTTCTCCCATGATGCAGTACCAGGCCTATCAAGACCCAGTCCGGCCACAGGGTAAAAAGAGGCGAGCCAGGGCCGGCACCCAGGGCCAAGCAAGGGAAGAAACACTGGCGATTTGCACCCCCAGCGCAAATGGAAAGTCAAATTGTCTGGGTACCTAGTGCCCTGCGCCGTCTCCAACCTGCCTCAGCAGTAGCCCCCGCTACCGCAATCAGCACTTCGAGCCCCACGTGGCCACCGATCCAGCCCACAGGCCATGGGCGATCCCTGCAATCAGGGGAGAATCAAAAGGCAGCGACTCAATGCCAGGGAAGACCCGCCCGACTGCACCTCAAGCCAGCCGCACCCCAGGGCCCAGAGGCCTACTTACAGATTTGCCGTTGTCACCTCTGGGCATCTGCAGCTCCTCTGCCCCACAGTATCAGCACAGGTCCAGCGGATGGCATCACACTCTGGTGTTGCTGCAGCCTTCCTTGCGTTGACGCTCTCCCACGCCACCGGTTGTAAGTGCAGGGGATATTATCCGGTTGCTCTGGTGAAAAGGCTGTGCAGGCCGCCGTCTCAGCGGTTGATGATGTGGCGAGGGGCCAGCAGGTTCACGTCCCCAGCTCACAGTTCGGATCAGGCCCACCACGATAGGCCGTAGGGTCAGCCTGCGCGACCGCAGCGAATTTCAGTGCTCTTGGCCCTAGCTCAGGAAGGTGTGTTTAGGCAGCCTCAACAAGAGCACAGCGGGCCCACACCAACTCTTAACAGCAGCAGACAGTCGCTCAGTAATTCGCCAGGCCACTTCCCTTCATAGCCTTTGGCCTGACACAGCGCAACTTCGGAGGCCGCTGCAAATAGGCTGTCTCCTCGTCTCCAATTTTGGGTGCAGTCCAGGGGATCCGAGTCTCACCAGCAAGTGGGCAGAGGGCACCTTGGAAAGCCAGTCCCAGATTTAGGGGAGCCGCAGGCAATGGGATGGCAAGGTGCCGCACGCGCCTCGCCGCAGTGTATAGTGCTTCCGAGGCTGACAACCGGATACGGCCCAGCAGAGCCAGCCGTCCGCTTGAGGCACCTCAGTCGTCACTGCGGCTGCTGTCACCAAGGATACGAAGGTTCATGTATTCATTCATACATTTCTTTTCAAATTTAAAATTGTTTACATTTTATACAAACGTCAGAGGTTTAGACATACCTTAGACAGTTAAAGCAATACAAACATGAATCATACATATAATGCTTTGTAAATAATAAATAATAACTTTCATTGGCAATTAAACATGGCTATTTCGACATTAGATCAACTCAATCTGGTACACCTGTAATTATTTTTCTGCTAGTCCTAACAACCCAGCGTACATATTTATTAGGACTAGACACATTGGGCCTTATGACTTTTACTAAAATCGCCCTATACTCGTGTGTATGGATACTCTGATCCGAACCATCAAGGTTTAGGTTCCCTTGAAAACAGCCAAACAGCCGACGCGTTTCCAAACCCTTTATTCTGTTTGTGGGGTTCTTCCTCAGGGCTGAGCTGTGTACCTGCGGTGTAGAATTTAGGAACATTTAGTTTCTCCTCTTCTCTTATTTGATTAGCTAGTGTGTTATATGAAAAAGACAGAGGATATTACCTCTTCTCTCGAAAATGTTTGTTATCGTTTTCGGGCACGGGGCGTCTGATTATCCTTCTGTATTGCCATTACCTGGACTATGAATTAAAGGATGGCGCGCTTGTGAGTTTCTCATCCTATGCAGAAATTTGGTGATAGCGCCTTGAGACCCTACGGGTGAGTAGTGCGCTATATAAATGTCTTGATTGATTGATTGATTGATTGATATACACGAGTGGTATAGAGAAGTAAAAGTGGACCCAACCCAACAAATAAAAGCAGAAATCCAGACCAAACTTACAGAGGGTCGTGACAAAGGTATACTAGGGAGTAAGGAATATGAATATCTTGACAAAAAAAGTCCACGCATTCCAGTCATTTATTTTCTACCGAAAATACATAAGAACTTAATCGAACCACCCGGAAGACCCATTGTCTCCAGGTGTGATTCGCTATTAGAACCACTGGCCAAGTATGTGGATGTGTTTTTAAAACCTTTCATGCCTGATGTGGCATCGTACCTCAAAGATACCACGGACTTTATTAACAGAGTCGAAGGGGTGTCATTTGATGAAACTCAAGAATTTATGGTATCCTTTGATGTCACCTCCCTATACACTCAAATTCCACAAGAGGAAGGATTGGAAGCAATGGAATATTATTTGGATACACGTCCCAGACCTCAAAGAGTCCCCACTGACTTCATTATTGACCTAGCGAGGATAGCCCTCAAAAGGAACTATTTCCGATTCATGGACGCCTTCTACGTGCAGGTGAAGGGGACCGCCATGGGGTGTCCTTATGCCCCGGAAATGGCGGTCCTCTTCATGTCCCTGTACGAGGAACGCTTCATCTACCGGAACAACCCATACAGACAAAGTATAACAACATGGTATCGCTTCATAGATGACATCTGGTGTCAATGGAATGGGTCTGAAGAAATGCTTGTCCAATTCCATCAGTGGCTTAACACCAGACATCCTGACATAAAATTTACAATGACCCATAGTAGAACATCTCTCACCTTCTTAGATGTAGTAATTTTCCCAAAAGAAGGCAAATTGACCACCACTTTACATCGTAAAACTACGGACAAAAACACCATTCTTCACTATGCAAGCTATCACCCCAAGAGCCTTAAAGCAAACCTGCCATATGGGCAAATGTTGAGAATTCGACGTAACTGCTCCCGAAAAGAAGATTTCATTACGCACTCCCAAATACTTAGTGACGAACTAAGTAAGAGAGGCTATCCATCGAAACTGCTAAAACACTCAATCACACGGGCCTGGTACACGCCACGAGAGGAACTACTAAAAAAGAAAGAGATCAAACCAGTTGAAAGGCCAGTTTGTGTAACAACATTTGGGCCATATACAAACAAACTGAAGGCAATAATTTTAAAAAATTGGCACCTGATCACTAATTCAGAAGTTCCAATGGAGAAACCATTGTTTGCATTAAAGAAAAACAAAAGCATTGCACAACATGTGGTGAGAGCAGACCTGGGAGTCAGCCAAGCCAAATCAGATTTACGCACCCTATGGAAATTACAACCAATAAGAGGGCATCACAAATGTGGCTCGTGCGTGTCCTGTGCCAACACGATAGAAGGGGATGAATTTCAATTCAATGCATCGAAATGGCTTCATAAAGAATTTACTAATTGCAAAACAAGCAACGTAATATACGCAATCACGTGCCCATGTCCTAAGTTGTACATTGGGAAAACTACTCAAAGAGTGAATCAACGAATGGCGCAACATAGATCAAGAATCAGACACAAGGTGTTGACTGCCCCTATGGTACAACACTTTGTGGACCACAAACATATTGAGACAGATTTCAAATGGACAGTACTATCAGCAATAAAAGTTCCCCTCCGAGGAGGAAATGTAGACGCCATGTTATTGAGAAAAGAGGCATACTTAATTCTCAAATTTAACTGTGTGATGGATGGTTTGAACGAAATGTCTGAATTACAACGATCCAACTACTGAGCCCCCTGTGACACCACCCCTTTGCTAAAACATACCCTTCCGCAAAATATAGTGCCAGCCACTTCTTCAAACACAACTTAATCTAACACTACAAAACCGAGGTCTCAAACGGAGCCTATCACGAATTGCATACAAGACTACAATTACAATGATGCTTAGCAGCTTATTTGAAAGAGAAACAAGTTCCGGAGGAACGTTTGACAACAGTAGTCGACTCGCGGTAAATCAAACGCCAGTCATGCGGCCACACGGAGATCACTAAAGCAGACTCGGATACATCTAAAAGAGGTAAGAAGCTCGGATTTACTGCCCCCGAACTTCTTCGAGCAGCATTACGGCCACGGCTGCAAATATACTAAACAGCTAATTTTTTAACCCTACAGAGACCCCACCTAATAGGAAAACAATACGAAGAAAATACAACAAAGTGGAACCGCATACGAGGCACATACTTTTCCAGGTCACAAGTAAGTTTCAACGCGCTAGATTACTGCACAACAAACACATAGTTACACTCATATATTGATAGATCGCTTTTTCCAACCCAATAGAACTAAGCATCGCTGAACCAAAAAGATCTTCATATACGGACAATGCACCTTTTTGAGAACTCTCAAAGATAGATCAGGTAAGTGCTGGCTCTTTTATAAAAAGAAAAGTAAATGTGATAGCATGTATATCACCAAATTTCTGCATAGGATGAGAAACTCACAAGCGCGCCATCCTTTAATTCATTGTCCAGGTAATGGCGATACAGAAGGATAATCAGATGCCCCGTGCCCGAAAACGATAACAAACATTTTCGAGAGAAGAGGTAATATCCTCCGTCTTTTTCATATAACACACTAGCTAATCAAATAAGAGAAGAGGAGAAACTAAATGTTCCTAAATTCTACACCGCAGGTACACAGCTCAGCCCTGAGGAAGAACCCCACAAACAGAATAAAGGGTTTGGAAACGCGTCGGCTGTTTGGCTGTTTTCAAGGGAACCTAAACCTTGATGGTTCGGATCAGAGTATCCATACACACGAGTATAGGGCGATTTTAGTAAAAGTCATAAGGCCCAATGTGTCTAGTCCTAATAAATATGTACGCTGGGTTGTTAGGACTAGCAGAAAAATAATTACAGGTGTACCAGATTGAGTTGATCTAATGTCGAAATAGCCATGTTTAATTGCCAATGAAAGTTATTATTTATTATTTACAAAGTATTATATGTATGATTCATGTTTGTATTGCTTTAACTGTCTAAGGTATGTCTAAACCTCTGACGTTTGTATAAAATGTAAACAATTTTAAATTTGAAAAGAAATGTATGAATGAATACATGAACCTTCGGAATCTATTTAAAGAAGGCACACAGCTGCTAAATAAAAAACAGTTGTTAACTGAATTCGAGCCCTGGCATCTCTGCTTTGGTATAACGTATATTTGTCCAGCCAGGACTTAAAGGACAAAACCCCCCCTAGTGTTAAAAGTCACCAAGGATACGCCATTCAGCAGTGCCTAGGAAACTCCTTGTTATGGGTTCAGTAGGAGACAGGAGTATCGTCCGCCATCTCAGGTAGGATTTCCGTGGTCAGGCCGCACCAGCTGTATCTTTCGCACAAGTAGGTCTCGGGCACCTGTGCACATCCCACCACACTCCTCTAGGCTTGCTGGATATGGCCTGCAGTTTCCTGAAGCTTTTTTTCCCCCCAATGTCACAGGATTAATGCAGGATCATGATCCCAGCCGGCAGAGCTCACTTAACAAGCGGCCATCTTACTGCTCTGCCAAGCCACGCCCCACACATATTAACCCTTGAGTGCTGAGTGCCCCTGCCACTCACGCTGGTTTTATTTTAGGTCTGGTGTTAGCCAAGACCTTCTGATTTTACTAAAATAATATATAAAAATATACTTACTTAAACGGGTTTTCAGTCACGTCACTTCACCCATTGGTCTATAGTTGTGTCATCCTCATTAAGCTACCACCCACTACAGCATACACCATGAGGCAATGGGTCAGCTTACTTAATGTCACTTTGAGTGACTGCATTTTGCTCTTCTACAAGGTGCACATCTGCATGTAAGGAGTTAACTTTAGAAGCACTGTTGTCTGATGTGATAGTAGAATGCATTTGCAGTGAGCACAGGGCACATTCCAGCTTTATCCGTTCCTTTCTCCTTCCAATGCTGTTGTAAATTCCTTTTCAAGGGGATTGCTGCCATTTCAAAGTATAATATATTGTGTTCCCAGACTCGGTTTCACCAATTGCCCATGAAGAAAGCCAAATTTGATGGTGTTGAATTAGCAGCACATGTGTAACAGTTTTATGACAACATAGGTGGAGTGTAATTTGAGTTTTAATATCCAATATTTTAGACTGTGAACACTATTTCCTTCCTACTTTCCATCTTTTTTATTTCCTTTTTTCTTTCCTTACCCTGTTTCTGTTAGTTGTACATTTTTCTTTCCTTTCCTTTTCCTTTCCTTTTTTCTTTCCTTCTTTTTTTCCCTCTTTCTTTCCTTCTTTTTCTTTTTTGCCTCATCCACTTTTTCTTTCTTTCTTTCCTTTCTTCTTTTTTAATCTTCTGTCCTTCTTTTATGCTTTCTTTTATCCCTGCTTCCTTTTTTGCCTGCTTTCCATGTTTCTTTCATTCTTTCCTTCTATGTTCTTTCATTTCTGATTCTTCCGTTTTTTCTATTTCATTATTTATTTTTTCTTTTTGCTCTTTTTCCTTCTTTCGATTTTTTTGCCTTCTTTCCTCTTTCTTTCTTACTTTCCTTCTTTCTTACTTTCCTTCTTTCTTTCTTTCATCCTTTCTTTCTTTTGTGTGTTTGTTTTTTTTCTTTTTTCTTTCTTTCTTTCAATCTTTCTTTTCTTATTTACTTTTCTTCTATTTCCATTCATTCGTCTTTCTTCCTTCCCTTTTTTCATTTTTTTGCATCTTTATTTCTTACCTTCAGTATTTTTTCATTTTTCTTTTCATCTTTCTTTTTTGCATTTGTTCCTTTTTTCATATTCCCTTCTTTCTGGTTTGCCTTCTTTTCTTCTTTCTATATTTACCTCCTCCCCTTCTTTCTTTTGTTCTCTACTTCTTTCTTCGTTTTGCCATCTTTCATTCTTTCCTTCTATAGGTTTTCTTTGTTCCTTTTTTCCTTTGTTCCTTTGTTTCTTTTTTCTTTCTTTCTTTCTTTCTTTCTTTCTTTCTTTCTTTCTTTCTTTCTTTCTTTTTTCTTTTT
Organism: Lissotriton helveticus; assembly: GCF_964261635.1. NCBI lineage: Eukaryota > Metazoa > Chordata > Amphibia > Caudata > Salamandridae > Lissotriton > Lissotriton helveticus. The sequence goes on from NC_136060.1 coordinate 200,541,162, forward strand.
TTCTTTCTTCCCTCCCTTCATCCTTTATTCTTTTTTCGTTCCTTCTTTCCTTAATGTTTTTCCTTGTATATGTTTTCTTTACTTCTTTCTTTCCTGCCTTTTTTCCTTTTCTCTTTCATTCTTCCTTCTGTTTGCCTTCTTTCCTTCTTCCCTCCTTTCTTCCCTTTTCACTTCCTTCCTTTTTTGCCCTTCTCCATTCCTATTTTCTTGACTTTCTTCCTATTTTGTTTACCATCCTTCTTTACTTTTATCCCTTTTTTCTTGCCTAATTTCTCAAAGGTAAGGTTACCATCCAATGCCAGACTGATGGATTTTTTACAGCCTGCGTTATCAAAGACCTTTCAATTTTACTAAAAGTATGTCTAACATAGTTATTATATGGGGTTTCAGCCAGACTGCATCCATTTGTCTGTGATTGTGGTGTGTCATTCACATTTTTCTTCCACACACTTTACAATGAATTACAGGATGCTGTCCTTACACACCTTACACAAGGAGCACATCCACACACAAGGTAGTGCGCTACAGTGTACCTATTTTAGACCAGAAAAGCACTTTTGCCTTTAGCCATTGTTTTTTTTTAAGATTAAATGGGGACATAGGAGCTTCCTGAAAAATAATATTTTGTAAAACCATGACAAAACAAAGCAAGATCTATTGGCTGTGTCGTTGCTTGCTTGATATTTGGTGCAGTTTGTGTGTATGAATTTATAACCTTTTTTCTATTAATGATATACGCTCATGTTGTTTCCCCACATATTCGGGATTATAATTTTACCCCAGTCTGATGAGTTATTCTGGAAGGGTCCGGGAAAACAACCTAATTGTTGGAGTATTGTGTCTTTCTCTAAATGAGAAAAACGTCTATCTGTGATTGTGGTGTGTCATTCACATTTTTCTTCCACACACTTTACAATGAGTTACAGGATGCTGTCCTTACACACCTTACACAAGGAGCACATCCACACACAAGGTAGTGCCCTACAGTGTACCTATTTTTTGCCAGAAAAGCACTTTTGCCTTTAGCCATTGTTTTTTTTTTAAGATTGAATGAGGACATGGGAGCTTCCTGAAAAATTATATTTTGTAAAACCATCACAAAACAAAGCAAAATCTATTGGCTGTGTCGTTGCTTGCTTGATATTTGGTGCAGTTTGTGTGTATGAATTTATAACCTTTTTTCTATAAATGATATACGCTCATGTTGTTTCCCCACATATTCGGGATTGTAATTATACCCCAGTCTGATGAGTTATTCTGGAAGGGTCCGGGAAAACAACCTAATTGTTGGAGTATTGTGTTTTTCTCTAAATGAAAAACGTTTTTGTAAGAAAGTGTGTGTGTTTTTTTAAAATAACATCAACAAAAAATCTGCTGTCCACTGTTGACCTACGATAAGAAACAGCAAAAGTGAAAAGTTAAGTTATAGCAGATAGTTTGGTTTTTGTCCTTCACTCCTACGTGTAATTAATGAAAACAGATGTTTCCCGGCAGAGCGTGCGGGTCCATCTCCACCACCTTCATTGGCTCCCAGTTGAGGCCCGTTTGAAATTTAAAATGTTGGTCATTGTCCAACGGGCCTTGTATGGATTGGGCCCACTCTATCTGCAGAAGCGTTTTGCTTTTTATTCCCCTACCAGGACTCTGCGGTCTTCGGACCAACTCCTTATCCAGAATCCGCGTTTTTTGCGCCATAGGTTAGGTGGCTGCTCTTTCACCCGTAAAGCCGGCCTAGCTTGGAATGAGCTTCCTCTTGCTCTCAGGAAGGTTGCTGATCCGGCTGTCTTTAAAAAGAGCCTAAAAACACTATTGTTCTGAGCCCATTTTTTAAAGGCTTTGCCTGCGGTGTTGGTGGGCGGGGGTTCAGGGTAGCAGCGCCGGGATACTCTGAGTAGCTGTGCGCTTTAGAAATGCAGGATAAGATAACATAACATAACATAACAGATGTGAAACCCATTGCAGACCCTGATGAACTGTACATTTCTGGGAAGTAGGCAATGGTCTGAATTCAATACGGCACCACATGTGCAAATAGCTGAAGGATTTCCCAAAGAAAGTACTCACTGAATTTTAAAAACTATTGAAGTTAAGTGAGAAAAATAAATATGTGAAAAGATTGTCACTTGCCACTTTTAGCACTGAAAACGGATCCACAAAAATAATATACCATTACAGCCCTCAGACTCTTTTGGTCGGAGATATGTAAGTTTGACAAACAAACCACTGTTCCTAAATTAAGACATTAATCCGTAGTTTGTAATGTTTATTGCACTGCGTAACAATCAAGCATCAATTGATGATTACATTCTAATCAACAGAAATTTGTAGTGTAGAAAATCTTTACATTTTTCAAGTGTACCCAAGATCCTGAGTTTATAGATGAGACAACTACTTGCAATAGTCCATGCATACTAGTCTCACCACATTTGACTACCTCAGTTACTACATGATGCATCATGTTCTTGTTTAGGAGGAAAGCGAAGAAGATCATTGTATTCTATGGTTAATTAGGAGCCATGAAGCAGGATAACTGGTCCGGTACTGTTCTGCCCAAACAAGAGAAGCATTGATCTTTTTTGTCAACAACAGATGGCTGAAGGGTTGCTTCAATTTGCAAACATGCATATGCTCTTTAATACCCCATGTAAGACCTATTGATCTTCAGTTCATGCATGGGAATTAAAGAAGAATCGTTAATCCCTATTTGCTCAAGGAAGGAAAACGTTTTTTTAGCTGGTGGGTTACGTGCCAGAAGGCAAGTCTTAAACGTCTGTTGATCTTTTCCTTGAATGTACTTACTCCGAGATATACAGATGAAGGCCTACAGAAAAGGCTCCCAGGGTTAATATACTTACGTCGATTGTGGATCCTGCAAACTGTAGTAGAGCCTGCAACTGGTAAGTGTCATTGTTAACTGTTGGAGTACAGAGAGATCATTTGGCCAGCTGTAGGGTCATCCTACAACTGTTCTAAAGGTGACTAGCATATAGAAAATTATTCTGCAGTTTTAGACAATACAACTCAGCCTCCTATATTTACTTCTCAGGCTGATGTGGAGAGTAAGGTAAGTATACTTGTAAAGCGCACTGTTACTCCATCTCGGAGTGTCCTGGCGCTGTATACCACTGGGGAACCCGTCCTGGCTTTCCCTGTGAGATGGTCCCTGCTGGGCACCTCCAAGGTGAAGCCAGGCATCCCTGGCGTTGATGGGGCCGTTGTGGAGATTAAGCAAGCAATTGCTCAGAGTTGCAGAATGGGACCCATGGTTAGCATAGGCACCTCGGCGAGAATTATCGAGTCCGCGGACATTGACCCAAGACCCTGCCGCGTCAGTAATTGAACCCTGGTCCCGGGCCGATCTCTGTTTCAGGGTCTGCCGCTTCTAACCAGTGAGCCACACTCCTCTAAGAGAGGGAGTCTGGTTAGACAGTGACTGCTATTACACTTTTACTTTACGGAACTCACTTTTAGGAGCAGTGCCTGTGTGAGGGAGAAAAGAAGAAGCTGTTACCATTGAAGAGAAGAAGACTCCATCACTGTGATTAGTGGTTCACCAAAGTATGACCCTCTTGGTCCTTTCTGTGCCATCTTTGTCTCACCAGCAGAGAATGTCAGGAACTCTGGTTAGATATTGGCTGTTATTATATTTGCATTGCTTAAATAGCATTTTTAGAAGTCCAGAATGCATTGTTAATGTAAAGAAGAAATGTAGGAGCTTTGTGAATGAGAAGTGTGTGCACCATAGTAAAACCATAGATTTGCAGTGTCAAAGTGCAATGCTTTCTGAACTCGCTCTTAAACAGGGGGGCAGAAGACCTGCTGGTTTGCAGAATGATGTAAAAGTTATTTTACGCTTGGCTTCTCATTTGTTTTTACCACAAGGCTAAAAATGACTCTGCCATATTCACTGCATTTTAGAAATGTCTTGACATGCGCTGATGCGTTAACGTCATTGGGGACCCTAGCATTTTATAGTGCTTAAAATGAGCCGGTGCTTTACTGTGCTCGGCACCGACATTTAATTGTCAGCACCGGTACCTAAGACAGTCTGTCACAAAGTTGTGCTGTTTTTTTTAAATTCAGAGATGAACACAACAACTGTTGGTTATTAATTTAGTGTTCCTGAAGAATGTCCTATTACTTACCGGTAATCTTCATTACTCCGGGTCCCGTTGTCCTCGTCCCCTTCATTATAAAAAGTGAGATAACCATCTCCTAGACAGAAAAAAGCAAAGCAGGAATGCTGGTACGCCCCTCCCTCTCCCTATAGGGAGTACATAAGGGTACAGTACCCAGCATGCCTCCTGAACCACCAAGCCCAAGATGAGGGCCGGACAGCCCGGGAGGGAGGGAAGTAATGAAGGGGACGAGGACAACGGGACCCGGAGTAATGAAGATTACCGGTAAGTAATAGGACATTACCCCCAGGTCCCTCCTGTCCTCGTCCCCTTCATTATAAAAAGTGAGAATACCCAAGCAGCAACCGGCCATCATCAAACAACAAACCACCAGGACACAGCAGTACAGCAAAACTCAGCAATTTATTGAAAATAACAGCACATGTAAAGAAAAGAAGGGTAATTAGGAACACACAGCCCGAAGAACCCCCAAACCAAAGTTAGTGTCATCCCCCAGAACATTCTGGATACGGTAATGCCTAACAAAGGTATTAGCAGAAGCCCAAGTGGCGGCCCTACAAATTTCAGAAAGGGACACCCCACGAACCTCCGCCCAGGAAGCAGCCATCCCCCTAGTAGAACGCCCCTGAACCCCAGCCGGGGGAGGGGAACCAGAAAGGGAATAGGCCAGAACAATAACCTGCTTCAACCAACGCCCAATGGAAGAAGACGAAGCACGGTTACCCCTGGAGCCAGCACCAAAAGAGACAAACAGGGAGTCAGAAAGCCGAAATGCACGGGTCCGATCAACATAGACCCTCAAAGCCCGGCAAACATCAAGCAGAGACCAGGGAAGATCACCGACGTCCACCTGAACAGAAACCAAAGCCGGAAGGACCAGCTCCTGAGAACGATGAAACTGGGAGGAGACCTTGGGCACGAAAGAGGGATCCAACCGAAGAACTACCCCATCAGCAGAAAAGGATAGAAAAGGCTCCCGAGCCATCAGGGCACCCAGCTCCCCCAGGCGACGAGCCGAGGTGATAGCCACCAGAAAAACCACCTTCAAGGTGACAAACTTCATATCCACCTCTTCCAATGGCTCAAAGGGAGCAGCCACCAAAACCTTCAAAACCAAGGGAAGATCCCAGAGAGGAAAGGAAGGACGCACCACAGGGCGGGAGATCGCAAAACTGCGCAACAAGCGAGAAACCAACCCATCAACATCAGGAAGGTTACCCCAAGGCGCCCTAAAAGCCCTGATAGCAGCCCATTGAGCCCGGAGAGTAGAGACAGACAAACGCTTCTCAAACCCATCCCAAAGGAACTGTAGAACATCCGGCAAAGGACAAACCAAAGGGGACAAGGCCAGGCCAAGACACCAACGCTCAAAGTTACCCCAATGCCTCCCATAAGATTGAAGGGTAGAAGGCTTCCGAGACTGTTGAATAGCCAAGGCAAAATGGGCAGGGAGGCCCCTATTACGCCACCCCTGCCTCTCAACCGCCAAACCGACAGCCGAAGCCGACGCAGGGGCAACATCGGAGAGGACCTCAACGGAGACGGATGGAACGGAAAGAACCACGGACCCCGAACAGCTAACAGGCGGAGAGTGGGAAACCAAGACCTGCGGGGCCAGAAAGGCACCACCACCACCACCTCCCGATCCTCCACCATCAGGCGAGCCAGGAACCGAGGAATCAGCACCAGAGGTGGAAAGGTGTACAACAGGTGTGCCGGCCACGGAAGGGACAGGGCATCCACCCCCCAAGACTCCTCCTGAGGAACCCGGGAGAAGAACCGGGGAAGCTGCGCATTGAGCCGGGAAGCAAAGAGGTCCAGAACAGGAAGACCAAACCTCCCGCACACCAGAAGAAAGGCCGCCGGTGTCAAAGCCAGTTCCAGGGAGGCAGGAAAAAAACGACTGAGGGCATCTGCCACCCCATTGTCCACCCCCCGGACATGAACAGCCGCCAGGGACAAAAGATGGCCCTCCGCCCAGCAAAACAAGGGGGACACCACCGCGTTTAGGGACCGAGAACGGATACCTCCCTGGTGATTTAAGTACGCCACAGTCACCGAGTTTACCGACCGAACCAACACATGCTGGCCCAGCAGAAGGAGCCGAAACCCCTGGACAGCTCGACACACAGCAGACAACCCCCGCCAGTTCGAAGACTGATGACCCTCCAAGAGGGACCACCTCCCCTGAAGGCATTCCGACCCCAAAGTCGCCCCCCAGCCCAGAGCGCTGGCATCCGTCGTAAGGACCACCGGAGGAGGATACTGCAGAGGCAAGCCCTCGTCCAGACTGGATGGCAGAGTCCACCAGCGCAGGGCCGGAAGGATCGACAGGGACACAGGAACCAAAATGGACAAGTCCCCCGACAAGGGATTCCATCGAGCCAACAGGTAGGACCAAAGAGGACGAAGATGGAAACGCGCCCAAGGCACCGTGAACACAGTCGCCGCCATCAACCCCAGAAGGCGCAACCACAGACGGACCGGAAAGGACCGACCCAACAGAAACCGCTGAGCCAGCGCACACAGGGTCACAGCCCGAGCAACGGGCAGGAACACACGATTCAAGTCTGTGCGAAAACGGGCCCCTATAAACTGCAAGTCCTGAGATGGCAGCAGCTGACACTTGGGGAGGTTGATCAGGAACCCATGGTCCCGCAAGGCCGCACACACCAACCGCTGATCCACCAACAACCTCTCCGCGGAGGGAGCATGCAGGAGCCAGTCGTCTAGATAAGGATAAACCAACAACCCCTGGAGGTGCAAGAAGCCCACCAAGGGAGCCACCACCTTGGTAAATACCCTCGGAGCCGATCTCAGGCCGAAAGGAAGAACAACAAACTGGTAATGGACCCCCAGAAGACAGAAGCGGAGGTAGGGACTGGAGAGAGGATGGACAGGCACGTGATAATATGCGTCCTGAAGGTCCAGAGTGCACATGTAATGACCCCGGAGAACCAGGGGAATAACCTTCTGAAGGGTCTCCATCTTGAATGGAATTTTCGGCACAAAATTGTTCAGGGCCTTGAGATCCAGAACAAGGTGAAACCCCCCAGTCACCTTGGGCACCAGAGAAATGATGGAGTAAAACCCCAGGCCCCGCTCCCCCGGAGGAACCACCTGAACTGCCACTTTGTCCAACAGCGACTGAACCCCCAGAGACAGTTCCGCACGTTTGGATGGGCAGGACGGCCAAGGAGTTGGACGGACCCCCGAGATCGGAGGCAGGCAGGAGAACTCCACACGGTACCCCAAGTGGATCACGTCCAGGACCCATAAGTCTGAACAGGAGGACATCAAAGCTGGAAGATACAACCGAAGCCGACCACCCACCAAGGATCCGACCTCGGACCCCAGATAGTCAGGAACGAGGCTTCGCAGGAGGGGACTTCGCCTTCTTGTCCCGGCCCCGACCAGGCTGAAAACGGCCACGACCCCAGGAAAACTGCCTGTGAGAAGAGGGCCGAAAGAAGGGCTTAGGCTTAGAAAAAGCAGGCGCAGCAGAGGGTACTTTGAAAGAAGAGGAATGTTTCTTCTCCTTGAAAAGACGATGAAGCTTGCCCTCCAATTCAGCCCCAAACAACATGGAACCCTGAAAGGGCAACCTCAGTGCATCAGACTTCTGGGCCGAATCAGTCTTCCAATCCTTGAGGACCAAGTTCCTACGGGCAGCCACGCAAGCACCCCCGGAGAGGGCAGAAGCACGCACCACATCGAAGGACACGTCAGAGAGAAACTCCACCTGACGCTCAATGTGGGCCAGGACAGCAGCACAGTCAGTAGCATTATTCATGGACCCATACAAAGTCTTTAAATCAGAAAGAAGGGACTGAGCAACATAAGTCCCGTAGATGCCAGCCCTCAGAGCCAGATGCGAACCAGAATAGGCTTTGCGCAGAGAAGCGTCCACCTTCTTGTCCACCGGATCCCGCACCACAGCATCTTCAGCCAAAGAAGTGCGACCCACAAGACTGGCCACAAAAGAATCCACAGGTACAGAGTCCGGCAAATCCTTCGCCATATCCTGAAGAGGATAGAGCTTAGCCATAAAGCGCGGAAGAAGAATACGATCAGGATCCTTCCACTCCCGATCCAAAACCTCCCTGACACAAGGATGGACAGGCAAGACCGCAGGTGCAGCGCACTGGAACTGACGAAGTAAGGACCCTCCAGAGGTACCCGGGACATCATCAGCAGGAAACCCCATATTCTCCTTCACATGGGCCAACAAATCGGGCAGCATATCCTTATTTACATATTTTCCCTTCACAACATCCTGCTCCAGATCATCACCGTACGACCCCGATGAAGCTGAAGAAGAAGAAGGACGGGGAACACCACCTGATCTGGACAGAGAACGTGACCCCTTAGGCCTCTTCGGACTCCCCATCTCCAACAGAGTCTCCCTAACTAGGGACGTCAATCTGGCATTCATACCACGGTCACGCCGCCTGGACCGGGCAGGAGATGAAGACGAAGACAAGGACGAAGAAGAGGAGGACTCCACCACATGCCTGCTCTTTTTCGAATGTTTCCCCATGACAGCGCCAGCAGGAAGAGACAGACCAGCAGAAAAACACGAAGGAAAGCCCAGAAAGGCGTCCCAAATGAACAGGAGCCTCCAAACACCCAGCAACGAGGAGCAGCACCAACCACAGCAGAACGCACAACAGAAATACCAGCACCGTAGGGCAAGAGCATTTATAAAGAAGAAATGCAGAAAAAAAACGCTACGCGGTACTTACATGTGAAGGACCGGCAAGCCTCCAAACACCACCGCCGCCGGCCACACATTGAAACGCCTGACTTCCTGCCCCACACAAAGGAAGTCAGGCAAACCCCAGCAGGAAGCGCCCCAGCCACCGAGGACCGCCGCACCACCGGAGCATACAGGAAACCGAGCCGCGTCTCCAGCAAGCCCGGCAGGACAGAGACGCGGTAAAAACAATCCTCCAGCCCCACCGCAGTGAGAAAGGAAGACCGGAAGAAGACACCAGGGACCCCTCGAGCCCGGCAGGAGGGGAAACCCCAGGAAACCAGCCCCACCCGAAGCCCAGCAACAGGTAGGCACCAGGAGCACATCAGCTCCTGGAAATTGCAGAACATACTGTTGAAGACAGAAAAAAGAGCAGGAGGCATGCTGGGTACTGTACCCTTATGTACTCCCTATAGGGAGAGGGAGGGGCGTACCAGCATTCCTGCTTTGCTTTTTTCTGTCTAGGAGATGGTTATCTCACTTTTTAGAATGAAGGGGACGAGGACAGGAGGGACCTGGGGGTAATGACTAATACCTGCTACTAAAGCCATTCTTTTAACTCTGGGGTCCTGAAATTGTCAGAATTGTAACTCTTGTAGAAGCGTGACTTATTTGTTGCGCTGCTACTGTAACTGACTGCCACAGTGCAAGCGGAAAAGGCGTGCTGACTAGACCCCTTGCACTTATTTATGTTTTTTTACATATTAAGCACTGCCTGGCAACCATATTAAGGCATACTTAGTCACATCTTGAAAGCTACGTAAACGAGAATGGGAACAACCAGGGACGCGTAAGAAAAACACAAAACGTGCAGTTTTCAAAATACTTTGATTAGCAACTCTTCATTAGCCTGCCAAACTGCATAAACTACAAGACAGCGAGATATGCTTTAAAGTGAAATTCACCACATGATCATATATTTTACTTTATTTTATTTTATTGGTTATCTGATCCTATGTCGCAAAGAGCAGTGGAGCGTTGAACCCCTCCATCGGATACTTACCCTACATACGAGGATATTTCTTTATTCACAAATGAAAATAAAAACTTTTGGTGCTATATAAAATATGAAGCATACTATAACGTAACCATAATATTACAATGCAAGGAAGAAATCATCTGGAAAGCGCATTTCTTACGTAAAGATCTATACTAATGAAATGATAAACGATAAACCTAACATTTTCTAAATGACAAATTAGGGTGTGCAAGCGTATTTGTAATTTTAATTTAGTGTGATCGAAATATGCATATGCCTGCCAGCATTGTGCAATAGGGTTGAAATGATTATGAAAGTATTAGACAAGAGTGACAGCACTGGTATTAAGCATAAGGTCAACTACTGTATTGTACTGAAGTAATGAGGCATTTGAATGACTACCATGCTTATGGGAATTAGACACATAATCCAAATTATTTTTTATTAAATAATCTAACCAGACACCAGAAATAACAAAGCATAAGGATTTCACTACTTATTAACTTTTTTAATTTGAAATATCAGTTCATAGAAAATGATTATGAAAAGTTTCATTGCCAATGCTTAGAATAATTACATGGGTGTGAATAGAGCTGCTAGATCCTCCATCCCTTGTTAAATTAGGTAGTTCATTGGTTTGTTTTAAACTATAGTGTTGGCTTGGTGTTTCACTTCACTTTTCAACAAGGATTAATGTGCTTTAAGTAAAAGAAAATGCCTATATTGTAAACAAGCCCTGTCAAAAATATTTGTCTCGAATTTCAAAGGCTTTGCAGTGCTTATTGTCAATGCTGTTAAACATTGGCAAAAGAAAAAACTAGCACTGACAAAGCCAATGGGTCTTGGTATTAAAAGGCAGAGCTAATGGCTATAGTAATGTTTTTCCCCAATCTCATGCATGCTTGGCTGGCAATCTGGGGATGGATTTTTGTCAAAGGAAAACCATTCCGAAATGACCACTGAGACACATGCATAAGGGAGGCAGGCATTTTCAATTTTCTATTCTGATACAGAGGATGGCCATGCTAGAACTGTACATGAAAATGAAAACAAAGAGGTGCATGAAACACAGTAATGGAATTAAGCTGCTTCCATCACCATAACAGAAGGATATTATTCTGTCCTGACAGCAGGTTATAGTTTTACTCCAGGCATGACAATGGTACTCTCTATCACAACCACTATTAAAGCCATAACACTAGTCATCAACAAAATGTTTTCCCTAAAAAAGAGCTCCTGAGGGGCACTGGTGGTGGCATTACAGTTGGATACATGTTAGTAACACCTAACACATAGTGATACACATGGTCATAATATACCTTATTGTATCCACACACTTGATTTTAATATTGTCTAGTAGCTTGCAAATAAAATTATTTTCACACAAGTATACAGGACAATTTTTAACACCTTTTTTTCACTTCACACACACAAATACCAGCTCCACTGTAATCCAGGTGTCGTAGCACACCCTGATGGCATTCGGCTATCAGGGTGGACCCCGATGATGAAGCATGTCACCAACCAGGTTGGTGAGTGAGGGGTTTTTATAAATAAAAGAAGGACTCTTTTCTTTCTGTAGTCATCCCACTCAGACTGTTTTCACTAAGCAGTTTCTGATGGTACTCCTCTTATGTTTATTTGTTACTTAACAAAAAACATTGATATATTAGTGGGGCTGTACTTACAGATTCTAGTTGTTTCAATATTTCTTGTGCAAAGCAAACGAATTAAAACTGTCCACAGAACTTGAGATGTAACATCTCTAAGGTCGGACTCCATCCTATATAGGCCCAATATCCATCTTTGTTCATGGAGGTCGCCATCGTCCTTAGTTTAGACAATGGGCATCACCATAATCCCTGATATGCAAAATCATTGTCATGTCTGCCTTTAGATTCAGATGGCGTCAGACCTTATCTTTCTAAGAACTGTGATATTGTGAAGTTCTTTGATTAATAACATAGATTCAACATGTGATGTGACATTTGTCCGGGTTAATGTCCCCTCCACTCCATGTCAAGTTTAACTAAGAACACATACAGACATATAACCAAATAATGTATTTTGAATTAAAGTCCTTTTGCCTTGTATGGTCATACTGAAACGTCTGGGACGCATACCTTGATGCACACAATCAGTGTCAGGCATTGTTAAATTAATGTCAGAAGTTCCAATTTCTGATAAGATTTAAGTTATAAGGACTGCTACTTGTCAACAGAGGCCCCTCACCCAGATTATCGCCCAAGAGGCTGCCAGGGACGTTCTCACCTGCTGCCAGCGCACTGCACACTTCACAGATGCTACATCTGGCCTGAAGCTGATAAAGCCAAGTCCCAGAGGAAGACCGACTGACTGCTGCTACAGAGGGTGCTTGCCCTTAGCGAGGAACACTGTCTTCAAACCTTTGCTAATAACATAAGCCTTTGTTTTCATCATGGTATGAAGTGCATTCCTCTCCCTTAGAAACTCTAGACTGCAATGGTGTTATGTTCTGAATGACATTTTAACAATGCTAGATATGTTAATCTAATTACCCTTATTGATACCATGTCTCCTTGCTGTATTTTTATAATATGCTGTGCAGTTATTTAAGGTGTAATGAGAAACAGATTGTGCCTGTACTAATAAATAGTTTTACTGTATGATACTGTGAATAATTAAGTTAGGTTTGTTGCGTTTTCCATTATGCCCCGGTTCCCTCTATCCTCTTCCATGCCCATGACAGCTCCCAGCCGTCATGAGTCACTGTGGGTGTGTGCTCATGACGGCCGGGAGCCGTCATGACCATGCCCATGATTGGAATGTCCAGCACTGCGGTGGAATTCGCGCCACAGTGAAGAGGCTAGTTAGTAACCCAAAAGCAATACTTCTATGTCAATTACAAATTGAACAGTGTTTTGTTTGGCTACAATAAATTTTCCTTCAGGTTTACCATTGGTGCATTAATTAAAGTTCACCTGTGTCAACCCTGGGTAGGAAGGCACGCCTTGTAGAGGTACACCAAAGTCGTAAATTTCACAACACTAGAAGTTAATCTCTGGATAAAACATTACCTTTGATGCCCAGTTGTGTAGTTTTCACCTGACAAAGAGCATTAATATGTATTAAATCAGTGGTTCGTAAACTTTTGACTTCTGTAAACCCCCACTAAATCATCCCTGGAATCTGTGGATCCTCACTGAATCATTAATAAAATACATGGGCCACTACTAAGCCATTATTAGAATCCTGCATCCCAAGCCTACGCAACATTCATGATTTCAACAACAAAACAATGTAATAAAATATAAACTAGTGTTCATCAAAAAAAGACACAAATGTATACATATTTTATTTAACTCACGAGCAAGTATAAAAAAAATAAAACATTTTAATGGGAAGGTTAGAGCTTTTTCATATTCAGTTTAGGACACTCATTGTCGATACTACATCCTCGCTATATTACTATGGCTGGGGGGTCCGCAGCAGACGGAAAGACCGTCTGACGCTTTTCCGCCCAGTCAACAAGTCAACCGGGCAGAAAAGAATTTAATATGGTGGCGGTGTCTGCTAGGACACCGCCCACCATATTACCATGGCGGCTGAAACATGCATTTTTGTGGCGCCACGGAAGGGCATGCAGGAATTGCTTGCGGAGGCCCGTTGAGGGCCCCCAGGGACTCTGGGGGTGGAGGGTGCACGTGCGGGGTACCTATGGTACCCCCTGCAGTTCCTTGCACAACATGGCAGGCACCACGCAGTGCCTGCCATGTTGTGCATGGAAGTGCACGACATGCCTTCCTGGCATTGTGGCGGGCGGTGCTGAGTGCACCGCCCCCACAGTGTCAGGAATGCAGGATGCGCCCACCACTGTGGCAGGGGCATCCTAATGGCCCCCACGGGAACCCCGCCCTTATGGTGGGTGCTCCCATTTCACGATAGGATGGCGAGCGGACTGTCCTAATGACCCCCTTAATCTCTACCGGGAGGTTGCTTCGCCTGAGTACAGGTTGTGATAGGGCCAAATGTGTTTGCTTCCACTAAAGAAGCATGCTTGTATTGCACTTTTTGACTTGTGGCAAAACGTTGACCTGATACAGCAGGAGTTGGTTATGATGGCAAGATAATGATCTTGGCTATAGGCTTCATCCGTTATTATGAAATGCGAAGACAGAGGCACAAGACCTGGCATATTAATTCTGAAAATCATATGTTAAAGTTAATAGGCAATTAGGCATTTATTGTTACTTCTCTATATTATAGCCTAGCAATAGGTATTTAGTTACATAAAATCGCATGCATTACCATATTAGGCAAGTGTTTTACTTTTGGTCACCAAGTTTGACAAACCATGAATGTAGAAGGTTTGCTCTATGAGATTCTTTTCTAGGTCCTCTTAGGAGAAACAATGCATTACTTGGCCAACTACTATTTTTCTGTACCTTTCTGATTTTATGACTAGGAGTCTGTTCCCTGAAGAAAAGTTTAAGTTCAATAATGTAGTCTTGAGTTGAAAATGATGACAAGCTGAAGATCTGATTTGTAGACTGAGAGATAATACATTCAGTATCATTGGCCTGGTCTGCCTACTATGAATCATCATGCAACAGATGGTTGGTTACTTTATTTACTGTGAAAAGTGTTTGTTAAAGCCAGTAAGGGTTCAATGGTGGGTTGTTATCACATTGTGTTACAAGCTACAGACAAGCATTTTCCCATGTAATCTCAGAGATTTCCGTTGTAGGCAAGTATTTTTGCATTGGCCACCCACTCTGACAAACACTGGGATTTTAACTGTGATGGTTCTTGTTAGACCCTGTTGAAAGGAGTTGGATATTACTATGCATGGTGCATTTTTCTACAAATTTGCAATTCTTTAACTGCATGAAAGCTGCCAGCTTATGTGCATTTGAATAGGCCAATGTTGTGTAAATTGTAAATCCAATGGTAAATGCTATAAGGTTTATTGGTTAATTGGGAAAAGTCATGCCAGATTTCATAGATTTGATCCATTTATTAAGAAACTTTATTACAAAGCCAATAGACATGACCTACTTATAAAGAAAATCATGTGTTAAAGACAATAGGCTGTTAAGAATGGATTATCATTACATTTTTCTAAAGCCTACAGGAAAATATTTTCCTACATGAAATCTCAGAGATTACTGTAGTAGGCACGGATTTTGGTGTAGGTTACCCCCTCTGTCAAACTTCGAACATGGAAGATTTACAATGTAAAAATCTTCCATCCTTAAACCCTAGTAGAAGAGATTAGTCTTTTTCTTTGCCAGCTGTAATTTTGTATATATTTGCAATTTTATGACTGTATGCCTGATGGTTGTCTTGTAGGAAAGCTGACGCACAGACAGCATCATTGGAGTACAGGGAAATATCATGCCTACACCATAGGTCTTGTCTGTTTATAATTAAATGTTTTTAGAAAGACAGTAGGCATGGGTAATTTATTGTGAAAAATATTATGACGAAGCCAGTCGACCTCTAACACTTGATTGTTATCACATTATGTTACAGGCTGTCCAAGGGTATTTGCTTACATATAATCTCACAGATTGCCATAGTAGGGTAGAGCATTGGTGTTGGTGGCCTGTTATATCAAACCCTGGAAGTGGAATTTTACTGTAATGATTCTTTCCAGGCCCTATTGAGAGAGCTTGCATATTGTTTTATCAACTATAATCTTGTACATTTTTAAATTTTATAAATGTATCCTTGGTAGTTACCAGTTTATGCACACTTTAATAGACATGTGTTATGTACAGTGTTAAGCTACTAGTAAAGGCTAATGGCCTCATCAGATCACTTAATCAATCAAGCAATCAGGATTTTTTATTGCGTAGCTACTCACCCGTGAGGGTCACAAGGTGCTGGGGGGGTTGGTGATCCGTCGGGGGGGATGGAGGTTCAGTCGAAGAGCCAGGTTTTGAGATCCTTCCTGATTTGGGTCAGCGACGGCAATTGCCTGAGGTGGAGGGGCAGGGAGTTCCAGGTCTTGGTTGTGAGGTAGGAGAAGGATCTTCCTCCTGTTCTGATCTTGTGAATCTGTGGGACAGTGGCCAGGGCAAGTTGGGCGGAGTTCACTAGAAAATGTAAAACTCCTTATGTGTGATCTGTTTATAATGAAAGGTTATGACAAAATAAGTAGGCCTTACTTCTTTATTGTGAACTCATGTGTTAGAAGTGCTAAGGCTTTTAAGTGTGGATTTGTATTGCACTGTGCTGAAGCCTGTAGGCAGGTATTTTGAGACATGATTGCCATAGAAGGCAAGGACTTTGATGTTAGTAATCCACTTAAAAAAATCATAGGGATAGACTATTTCCACTATGGTAGTTCTTTTTAGGTCATATTAGTAGGAATTTTATATAGTTTTGTTACAACCATATTTATTATATATAGATATATAGATGATCGGCACACACTTATTTCCAAGCACAAATCAGTTATTATCATAATATACGATACAAGAATTTTTAAAAAACTATATTTTGTACATATTTGTACACATGATGTGCCTTGTGGAAAGGCTTATGACCAACTCAGTAGGTCTGAGTTGGTTACGCTGACAAGCCAAGGCGTTTCTAGAGACCATTCAGAGGGGTGCGGATGCCCGCCTTGACGGTGTTTATACAGCAGCATTTTTCCTTTTTATACATGTATTCTTTTAATTTATATTGCATACATAGCTGAGTATGTGTGCATTTTATTGAGGTTGTGTCAGAGGGTGAATGCAGGAATGAGTCGGTGGATGGACACAATTAATACAAGAATACACGTATGATGCCTTATTTTTTTTTTTGCAGTTTGATATAGAGCTAACTTGACCCGACAATATTGGAACACTTTATATGAGCACCCATTACATTACACAAGGACACATTCATTTTGGTAGGCATGGGGAGATTAAGTGATTTCCTAAAGTCAGAGGATGTTGAGCACGAGACTCGAATCTGAAGCCCTAGCCCCAAAGTTGACAACTCTGGCGGTTATGCCACATCCCATTGAGTGCTTATCCCATCAATGACATAAAAGGGACTTTCAATCGTAAGCAACACCTATTGGCATTGCCAAAACTTGCTTTTCTAAAGCTAAACCTATTGTTGTTCGGCATCATTGGCTTCCCATCCATTAAAGGTTCCATTCAATGTTGCGCTTAGCGCATAAAAGTGTTCAGCAAAGATCCTTCCTTTCTTGCTATAATATTGCTGTTAAGTGAACCCTGCTTTTATAAAACTTCATTTGATGGAAGGGCTTTCTTGTCTTGGTGGTCTCTTGTGGAAAGCTTTATCACTGTATCTTACATCACTTGCGTCTCACGTCGCTTTCAGAATAAAACATATGATAGACTACTTTTTTTCAAAGTAAGACATGGACTAGCCATATCCCTAAAATTATGCACCAAGAGAGGGTGCCGGAGCGCTCTACAAATGCTAAGGCCATGAGCTCTTCTGGATTTCCCCGGACAGTCCAGGTTTTTGAAGTTAATACATGTCCTTTTGTGGAGAGAGGGTTGGATGAGCATACACACTAATTACAGTGCTGTGGCAGCTCACGCCTTTCACTGATCCTCTCATCACTCCTTGGACAATTCCTTTCTCTAAAAAGTCACCTGCCATGCGGCCTCGTGTAATTTACACTGCACAACAAGTTTTAACAGTTGATGAATGATTGTCACAGGAGCCCATCAGCCATTGCCAAGTCAGCCTCAGGGGCTCAATATAGCAAGGGAATGGAGTGCTGTTTACTTATTATTAATGATAATATTGCAGTCTTTTAACATCCAACTTCTATATCAGTGACTGTCCTGGTTTTCGGGTTTGAAAATATGGTCACCCTACGCGAAGTCCTTGTAGAAGCCACTCTAAAGAATATCATACGTGGTTTTTACCGGGTACACTATCTACACAGAGAAAGTGTTTCCATGTGCAGAAATTTGATGGATAGGGGTCCATGGTGTGCTGTCTATTTTTATGAGGCAGCTTTCATCCACCCAGCACAGAACTCTGAGGTCCTTAGAGTTCTCACTAAATGTTCTTTTGGTCATACTATTCGAAGCTTCTCCATGTTCAGAAATCACTCCTGCAACTAGAGATATGTGATAGGTTTCATGAGCAGTATAGGTTGAGACCACTTAAATCACCTCGCAACAGCTTCAAACAGGTAGCAGAGTGGAAATGAGCGGTATAATGCCAATGTACTATTCAGAGCACTTTCAAATGCTTTCAATTTACAGAACTGTTAACAGGGAGAACCCTGACAATGTTGATTCTCTAATTAACTCATTAAATGGGTTGATGCACATGATCTGGAAAGTCTGAGTCTTTACAAGACCTTGTGAGTCTCTGAAAGACTTAGTACAAGTCTAAGAAATAATACAGCGTGAGGCAGGATTCAAGGTTACTATTTTGTAAGTTTATTTAAAAATACAATCATTTCAGAATGCAAAAAGAAATTAGTTGGTGAATTATGAATCATCTCAACCAAAATAGTTGAAGTGCTATCCTGCAAGAGTACTAACATAAGATTGGTTTCTTAAAAAGCAAGAGGGAAGAACTAATAAATAAACAGACTAGCTCAGTCTGCCTCCAAAGAAATAAGACAACAAGACTTTGGGGGTCGTTAGGATGGTGGGAGGACCGCCACCTCGGGCCGGCGGTGGTGGTCCTTCTGCCATCACACAGGATATTCCAACCACTGATTCAGGACGGCGGTGGGAATCCCACAATGTCCCCGGCAGACAGAAAGTCCGTCCACTGTAGTTCCACAAGGCAGTCTTTTTCCGTCCGCCTAGCGGAACCAAAACACAGGTTGATTAGGAAATCCTTCTCCGCTTGTCTTTTCGCCTGCCATCCCACCGCGAAAACACAGGCAGAGGCTAGATTTGGGGGCCTGTTGCGGCCCCCTCTGTATAGGAGGGGGTTGCACTGTGGGGTACCCATGGTAACCCCCCCTGCATTTCCCTGCACTGCGTGGCAGGCACCGCATGGTGTCTGCCACGCAGTGCCGGGAAATACAGTGCATGCCAATTCGACATTGCGAACTGTGCTGCATCCAGCAACACCGTCTGCAAAATTAAGGGCCCGGTATGCATCCTAATATGTGTGGAGGGACCACCTCTCATTGTAATGAGCACCTTAGCAAGCAGACAATCATGGAGACCGCCTTCTAAAGAGACCCTGAAAGAAATGGCTCTTCACCAAAGTAAAGCAGTTCATGGTAAGGTAGCCACACGTATTTCTTCCTATGATAGGATATTACATGAAACAGTTGGACTAGCAATGTTGCACACACAGAAACCAATCAATATCCTGGTAACCAAGACACTTCTAGATTCATCCTGAGCATTGCCGGAACAAGAAATATTACATTACAGACACTACAGTTAAGGTTTCTTTTTCAATGACTTTTCTGAAATGAAAAAAATATACAATATAGTGAAGGAGTAAGGCTTGCTCACATAAAATAAATGTGCACTATAATTTTGTAAATATGAAGAGCCATCAATGCAAGTTAACTGAATTACGTCTAAATTTTACATTGTTTCTAATTAGAAAAACTCACATACAACAACATATTTAAAAGGAAATACACACAGTTTCATTGCTGAAAGATATTCTGGTTCTTAAATAAAATGAACCAATGGAAAATATGGCTCGGATTGTTGGAGATGGACTGGATGGAATGACAGAAGGACGTAAACAGGGGACTGGAAGACAGAAGAAAGAGGGGACAAAGTGTTTTAGCATAGAAACAAATGATTGTTCTATTGCAGAAGACAAGGGAATAAAGATCTTAGTATTAACTGAAAAACAGTGGGAGAAGGAGCTGAGGCAGAGATGGGTGAGTTCCATCAAAATCTGCTGTTGGCTTGGGTTTGGACAGCAGAGAAAATGCTGGGATGGAACAGCAGAGCATAAGCCCACAGCTCTCCTCTGCCTACAAGGCCCTGTGTGTTCTAAGCTTTCTCTGCTTTGTTTGCTAACTGGTTAGGTATATTCTCTACAGTTATGCATAATATAGGGTATACAGTATCCTTGAGCATCTGGTGATATGGTTCACGTTAATGATGACTAGAATCTCATAGAACTGTGTCCTTCGATAGACACAGAGAAAAGGCCAAGAGTCCCATCACCTGTACACCAGCCACGGTATGCAGACAAAATATCGCGTTGGAAATGTCGAACTACTGAAATATTGAGTCCTAAATGTTGTTAGTCAAATATGTTGACATCAAGAATATTGAGGTCAAGAATATCGATTTGAAGGTAAGAAATATAGTTAAAAAAATATAGGTCATTAATATCATATGCAATAATATTGTTGTTTTGAATATTGATTATTTAATTAGTTTTATGTATTTTAGTATATATTTTAAATGTATGTGATGTATGTTTTTGTATAAGAATTATTTATGTTTTTTAATATATGTGTTAAATTATTGATAGTTATCAATTTTATTTTAATTACATTTTGGGTTTTTAAGTTCCGTAGCAGGTTGTGGGTTTAAAAGGGGAATAGGGTGGGAAGTAATTTAATTATAATAAATTAATCATTATTTAGTATTTAATAATATTTATTTAATTGAAATTTAATAGTGTTAATTGTGGGAAGTCATTTATTTTTAATCAATTATTAAGTGGGTGTTAATTAATATGAATTAATTAATTGCTAATTAATTATCGTAATTGTGTACAAAAATAGGTGTGGGTTAGGAGGTTTATAGGGGTAAAAGGTAGGAAGTAATTTATTTTTAATTAATTAATAATTAGTTGTTAGTATTAATTATTTGAAAATTAAATATGTAAACAGTGTAATTATTTTAGGTGTGGATTGTGGTGTTTATTGGGGTGAAGGGTGGGAAGTAATTTATGATTAATTAATTAATAATTAGTTGATCAGTAATATTAAGTAAATATGTTTTTTTTGTGTGTGAGTTTTACTTTATAGGGGTAAAGGGTGGAGAGTACATTAATTTTACTTACTTTAAAATTTATTAAATTCCATTAGTCTTTTAATAGAAAATAAGTGTCAATTGTTTTATTAATTTTTACAGTTTACTTTTAGGTGTTTGTTGTGGGGATTATAGTGGTAAAGTGTAGGAAGTTAATATTTCTTTAATTAGTAAATAAATATGTTAATTATGGAAGTAAAAAACATTTAAATATTGATGTGGGTTGTGAATTGTGTGATGTTATAGGGTAGGAAATAAAAACACTAAATGTATGTAATCATTAATGTTTTTGTTTTCTAAATATTTTCTAATTAAAAATATGTATTTATTCGTAGTTATTTGTCATATGTATTTAACATTATAATATGTTTTCATTTTTTTACTTTTTAATGTTCACTATATTTGTATTTTAATTTTGAGCATATTTATATATTTATATTTGTAAAAAATAATTTTAACTGACAGGAGTGCGAATATTAATTGTTACCCCTCTGAGATCCAGCACTTTCCCTACTGTTGGACTGATTGGAGCGGTATTAGTAAATTTTAACCCGCCACTATCCAACACTTTCCCTACTGTTGCACCCTCTGGAGAGGGAATAGTCATTTTTACCCCCCACCCGCTATCCAACACTTTCCCTACTATTACACCTATTGGAGAGGGAATAGTAATTTCGATATTTTCTACAGCTATCTTTTTTACATCAATATTTTTCTTCTCAATATTTTTGTACTTACCTGTTTAAGTATAGGGAGTCAATATTTTTACATTCTATATTTTTACCTCGATATTTTTTACATCTATATTTTTTAGATCGATATTCTGTAAGCGAACATCAGCCGCAGCCTGGAAACACTAATACACTCACTGGCTTCTGATTTTCACAACAACAAACTTCAAAGAGCAATGAAAAGCAATGCTTCATAACAAAGCCTTGCTGGTAGCTGACATGTTGTATGGACTGCCTACATGAAGACCACGTTGAACAGAGAGCAACCTATTAGGAAGCAGCCATGGTGTATAAGAGTAACAGCTAACCTTGAGATGAACCATTGAGGAAGCACGAGATAAGGAAAAACAAACAGAGCTACAAAACCAGTGACATCAACTGATATACTTTTTTAACATTTTCCCAAAAATCATGCCCAGCTTTGTTTACATGATCTTTCAAAAATATTTTTTTCTGAATGGATCACGCGGGTAGCCACGTTTGAGTGGTTAAATCCAGTTTTCAGATACATTATTAGTGCAACGACTAGCAGAAAATATAATTTAAAAAAGGCAATGGAGCGGTCAGAGGATGCTGGGTTTAGAGCATGGGGCTAAAGAGGTGCACTGGGACCATGGAGAGCAGCGTGAGAGAGGAAAAGAAAATAGTCCCTCCACTACAATGATAGGCAAGGTCTTAAGCGGAAGAATGCATCATCAAGACAGATGACTGTAAAACCGAAATTCTCTGAAGCAGGTCTAACCTAAAAATAGGGATGATAGCTAATGAATCAGGAGAAGGGATGGGAGAGATATAACAAAACCATCCGATATTAAGCAATGGACTGGCATATGTATATCTAATTCATTGGAATCAATATATCTGACCAACAGACAGCTGAAGCTCCTTGTACGTGAATCTTCAAAAGGTCAATGATGAAGGTGAACATTATAGCAAAAAAAAACTGAAAATGGGTGACTCAAGCTTGATCATGTATAAACATCTGTCTTTCCCCCCATACCCTGAAGTGGCTGCCAAAAGCATAGTTTGTTTCAAAAGGCAGTGCAGTCTGTTGAATCTGTGCATGCTAAGAGCATCTCAAAGACGATCCAAACAATGTAGGGCTAGTTCATAACACAACAATCTTGTTCATAAAGTAAGAAGTATGAGGACTACATTTAGGTTTATATGGTAAGCCACAGCAGTAAAGGCAGCAAGGCTAACAACATGCCTAACATGATGCCTTATAGATCAGCTATAAAAAGTGCAAATTGCAGAAACTTCATTTGTTTGGTAAATAAAGACACAACAGAGGTGCAGAAATAAGCAAGACAGGTGCAGAAAGAAGCATGGAAAGTGCAGAATGAAGCAACAGGTTCCAGAAAGAGGCAGGAGAAGTGAAGAAAGGACCAGGTGATGTGTAGAAAGACCCAACAGAGGTGCAAAAAGAGACACGATAGGTGCAGAAACAGGCAAGAGAATTGCTGAAAGAAGCAACAGAGGTGTAGAAAGAAGCAAGATAAGTGCAGAAAGAGGCAAGTAAGACACAAAAACAGGCAGGAAAGGTACAGAAAGAGGGAAGACTTGTGCAGAAAGAGACAACAGGGGTGCAGAAAGAAGCACATGAGGTGCAGTACGAGGTAACAGGAATACAGAAAGAGGGAAGAGAGGTGCAGAAAAAGGCAAGAAAGGTGCAGAATGAGGCAAAAAAGGTACATAAAGAGACAACAGGGGTGCAGAAAGAAGCATGGAAAGTGTAGAATGAAGCAATAGGGGTGCAGAAAGAGGCAAGAGAAGTGCAGAACCAGGAAATACAAGGGCACAAAGAGGCAAGAGAATAGCTGAAAGAAGCAACAGAGGTATAGAACGAAGCATGGAAAGTGCAGAAAGAGGCAAGTGAGATGCAACAACAGGCAGGAAAGGTATAGACAGAGGGAAGACGAGTGCAGAAACAGGGGTGCAGAAAGATGCAAATGAGTAGCAGAAAGAGGCAACAGACGTGCAGAAAGAGGGGAGAAAGGTACAGAAAAATGAAGAAAAGTGCAGAAAGAAGAAAAGGAGGTACATAAAGAGACAACAGGGGTGCAGAAAGAAGCAAGACAGGTGAAGAAAGAAGCATGGAATGTGCAGAATGAAGCAAAAGGGGTGCAGAAAGAGGCCAGAAAAGTGTAGAAAGTATCAAGTGAGTTTCAGAAAGAGCCAACAGAGGTGCAAAAAGAAGCAAAAGAGGTGCAGACACAGGCAAGAGAAGTGTACAAAGAGGCAAGAGAATTGCTGAATGAAGCAACGGAGGTGTAGAAAGAAGCAGGAAAAGTGCAGAAACAGCAAGTGAGATGCAAATACTGGCAGGAAAGGTACATAAAGAGGGAAGACGAGTGCAGAAAGAGACAACATTGGTACAGAAAAAGCAAATGAGGTGGACAAAGAGGCAACAGACATGCAGAAAGAGGCAAGAGAAGTGTAGAAAGGAGCAAGTGAGATATAGAAAGAGCCAACAGAGGTGCAAAAAGATGCAAGAGAGGTGCAGAAACAGGCATGAGAAGTGCACAAAGAGGCAAGAGAATTGCTGAATGAAGCAACAGAGGTGTAGAAAGAAGCATGAAAAGTTCAGAAAGAGGCACGTGTGATGTTAAAACAGGCAGGAAAGGTACAGGAAGAGGGA
This sequence comes from Lissotriton helveticus, assembly GCF_964261635.1. Lineage (NCBI taxonomy): Eukaryota > Metazoa > Chordata > Amphibia > Caudata > Salamandridae > Lissotriton > Lissotriton helveticus. Next base: position 200,565,357 of record NC_136060.1, read on the forward strand.
ATATGAGTGCAGAAAGAGACAACAGGGGTGCAGAAAGAAGCAAATGAGGTGCAGAAAGAGACAACAGACGAGCAGAGAGAAGGGAGAGAGGTGCAGAGAAATGCATGAAAAGTGCAGAAAGAGGCAAAAGAGGTACATAAAGAGACGACAGGCGTGCAGAAAGAAGCAAGACAAGTGCAGAAAGAATCATGGAAAGGGCAGAATGAAGCAACAGGGGTGCAGAAAGAGGCAAGAGAGGTTCAGAAACAGGCAAGAAAGGTGCAGAAACAAGCAAGAGAAGTACACAAAGAGGCAAGGGAATAGCTGAAAGAAGCAACATATGTGTAGAAAGAACCATCAAAAGTGCAGAAAGAGGCAAGTGAGATAAAAAAAGAGGCAGGAAAGGTACAGAAAGAGGGAAGAAGAGTGCAGGAAGAGACAACAGGGGTACAGACAGAAGCAAATGAGGCGCAGAAAGAGGCAACAGACGAGCAGAGAGAAGGAAGAGAGGTGCAGAAAAAAGCAAGAAACGTTCAGAAAGAGACAAAAGAGGTACATAAAGAGACAACAGGGGTGCAGAAAGAAGCAAGACGTGCAGATAGAAGCATGGAAAGTGCAGAATGAAGCAACAGAGATGCAGAAAGAGGCAAGAGAAGTGTAGAAAGGAGCAAGTGAGATATAGAAAGAGCCAACAGAGGTGCAAAAAGATGCAAGAGAGGTGCAGAAACAGGCATGAGAAGTGCACAAAGAGGCAAGAGAATTGCTGAATGAAGCAACAGAGGTGTAGAAAGAAGCATGAAAAGTTCAGAAAGAGGCACGTGTGATGTTAAAACAGGCAGGAAAGGTACAGAAAGAGGGAAGAAGGGTGCAGGAAGAGACAACAGGGGTGCAGACAGAAGCAAATGAGGTACAGAAAGAGGCAACAGACGAGCAGAGAGAAGGAAGAGATGTGCAGAAAAAAGCAAGAAACATTCAGAAAGAGGCAAAAGAGGTACATAAAGAGACAACAGGGGTGCAGAAAGAAGCAAGACATGCAGATAGAAGCATGGAAAGTGCAGAATGAAGCAACAGGGGTGCAGAAAGAGGCAAGAGAAGTTTAGAAAGGAGCAAGCGAGGTGTAGAAAGAGCCAACAAGAGGTACAAAAAGTTTCAAGAGAGGTGCAGAAACAGGCAAGGGAAGTGCACATAGAGGCAAGAGAATTACTGAATGAAGCAACAGAGATGTAGAAAGAAGCAGGAAAAGTGCAGAAAGAGGCAAGTGATATGTAAAAAATGACAGGAACGGTTCAGAAAGAGGGAAGACGAGTGCAGAAAGAGACAACAGGGGTGCAGAAAGAAGCAAATGAGGTGCATAAAGAGGCAACCGACATGCAGAAAAAGTGAAGAGCGGTGCAGAAAAAGCCATGAAAAGTGCAGAAATTGGCAAAAGAGGTACATAAAGAGATGAAAGGGGTGCATAAGAAGCAAGGCAGGTGCAGAAAGAAGCATGGAAAGTGAAGAATGAAGCAACAGGGGTGCAGAAAGAGGCAAGAGAAGTGCAGAAAGTGGCAAGCGATGTGCAAAAAGAAGAAAGAGAATTGCTGAAAGGAGCAACAGAGATGTTGAAAGAAGCAAGAAAGATGCAGAAAGAATCATGGAAAGGGCAGAATGAAGCAACAGGGGTGCTGAAAGAGGCAAGAGAGGTGCAGAAACAGGCAAAAGAGGTACATAAAGAGATGAAAGGGGTGCAGAAAGAAGCAAGGCAGGTGCAGAAATAAGCATGGAAAGTGAAGAATGAAGCAACAGGGGTGCAGAAAGAGGCACGAGAAGTGCAGAAACAGGCAGGAAAGCTACAGAAAGAGGGAAGAAAGGTGCATAATGAAGCAACAGGGGTGCAGAAAGAGGCAAGAGAAGTTTAGAAAGGAGAAAGCGAGGTGTAGAAAGAGCCAACAAGAGATACAAAAAGAAGCAAAAGAGGTGCCGACACAGGCAAGAGAAGTGCACAAAGAGGCAAGAAAATTGCTGAATGAAGCAACGGAGGTGTAAAAAGAAGCATGACTAGTGCAGAAAGAGGCAAGTGAGATGCAAAAACAGGCAGGAAAGGTACAGAAAGAGGGAAGACGAGTGCAGAAAGAGACAACAGGGGTGCGGAAAGAAGCAAATGAGGTGCATAAAGAGGCAACAGACATGCAGAAAAAGAGAAGAGCGGTGCAGAAAAAGTCAAGAAAAGTGCAGAAAGAGGCAAAAGAGGTACATAAAGAGATGAAAGGGGTGCAGAAAGAAGCATGGAAAGTGAAGAATGAAGCAACAGGGGTGCAGAAAGAGGCACGAGAAGTGCAGAAACAGGCAAGCGATGTGCAGAAAGAGGCAAGAGAATTGCTGAAAGAAGCAACAGAGATGTTGAAAGAAGCAAGACAAATGCAGAAAGAATCATGGAAAGGAGAGAATGAAGCAACCAGGGTGCTGAAAGAGGCAAGAGAGGTGCAGAAACAGGCAAAAGAAGTGTACAAAGAGGCAAGGGAATTGCTGAAAGAAGCAACAGAGGTGTAGAAAGAAGCATGAAAGGTGCAGAAAGAGGCAAGTGAGATGCAAAAACAGGCAGGAAAGGTACAGAAAGAGGGAAGAAGATTGCATAAAGAGACAACAGGGGTGCAGAAAGAAGCAAATGAGGTACAGAAAGCGGCAACATACGTGCAGTGAGAAGGAAGAGAGGTGCAGATAAATGCAAGAAAAGTCCAGAACGAGGTAAAAGAGGTACATAAAGAGACAACAGGGGTGCAGAAAGAAGCTAGACATGTGCAGATAGAAGCATGGAAAGTGCAGAAAGAGGCAAGAGAAGTTTAGAAAGGAGCAAGTGAGGTGCAGAAAGAGCCAACAGAGGTACAAAAAGAGGCAAGAGAGGTGCAGAAACAGGTAAGGGAAGTGCACAAAGAGGCATGAGATTTGCTGAATGAAGCAACAGAGGTGTAGATAGAAGCAGGAAACGTGCAGAAAGAGGCAAGTGAGATGTTAAAAATGGCAGGAAAGGTACAGAAAAAGGGAAGACGAGTGCAGAAAGAGACAACAGGGGTGCAGAAATAAGCAAATGAGGTGCATAAAGAGGCAACCGACATGCAGAAAAAGAGAAGAGCGGTGCAGAAAAAGCCATGAAAAGTGCAGAAAGAGGCAAAAGAGGTACATAAAGAGATGAAAGGGGTGCATAAAGAAGCAATGCAGGTGCAGAAAGAAGCATGGAAAGTGAAGAATGAAGCAACAGGGGTGCAGAAAGAGGCAAGCAATTTGCAGAAAGAAGCAAGAGAATTGCTGAAAGGAGCAACAGAGATGTTGAAAGAAGCAAGACAGATTTAATTTAATTTAATTTAATTGTGGGTTTATATAGCGCTAGGAATCGACTCCCGGAGGAGTATCTCCACGCTTCGACCGCTGGGGAACCCGTCCTGGCTCACCCTGAGAGATGGTCCCAGATGGGTATCTCTAAGGTGCGACCAAGCATCCCCGGCGATCTGGGGGGGCCGTTGTGAAGATGAGGCAAGCTGATGCCCAGAGTTGCCGCGTGTGGTCTCTGACTAGAGTAGGCACTGAGGCGAGAATTATCGAGTCCGCTGACCCTGGTCCACGACCCTGCCGCGTCGGGAATCGAACCCTGGTCCCGGGCAGTTCTCTGCTTACGGGTCTGCCACCTCTAACCAGTGAGCCACACTTCTCCAGATGCAGAAAGAATCATGGAAAGGGCAGAATAAAGCAACAGGGGTGCTGAAAGAGGCAAGAGAGGTGCAGAAACAGGCAAAAGAGGTACATAAAGAGATGAAAGGGGTGCAGAAAGAAGCAAGGCAGGTGCAGAAATAAGCATGGAAAGTGAAGAATGAAGCAACAGGGGTGCAGAAAGAGGCACGAGAAGTGCAGAAACAGGCAGGAAAGTAACAGAAAGAGGGAAGAAAGGTGCATAATGAAGTAATAGGGGTGCAGAAAAAGGCTAGAGAAGTGCAGAACCAGGCAATACAAGGGCAGAAAGAGGCAAGAGAATAGCTGAAAGAAGCAACAGAGGTGTTGAAAGAAGCATGACAAGTGCAGTAAAAGGCAAGTGAGATGCAACAACAGGCAGGAAATGTCCGGACAGAGGGAAGACAAGTGCATACAGAGACAACAGGGGTGCAGAAAGAAGCAAATGAGGTGCAGAAAGCGGCAACAGACGTGCAGAGAGAAGGAAGAGAGGTGCAGATAAATGCAAGAAAAGTCCAGAAAGAGGTAAAAGAGGTACATAAAGAGTCAACAGGGGTGCAGAAAGAAGCTGGACATGTGCAGATAGAAGCATGGAAGGTACAGAAAGTACAGAATGAAGCAACAGGGGTGCAGAAAGAGGCAAGAGAAGTTTAGAAAGAGCTAACAAGAGATACAAAAAGAAGCAAAAGAGGTGCAGACACAGGCAAGAGAAGTGCACAAAGAGGCAAGAGAATTGCTGAATGAAGCAACGGAGGTGTAAAAAGAAGCATGACTAGTGCGGAAAGAGGCAAGTGAGATGCAAAAACAGGCAGGAAAGGTACAGAAAGAGGGAAGACGAGTGCAGAAAGAGACAACAGGGGTGCAGAAAGAAGCAAATGAGGTGCATAAAGAGGCAACAGACATGCAGAAAAAGGGAAGAGCGGTGCAGAAAAAGCCAAGAAAAGTGCAGAAAGAGGCAAAAGAGGTACATAAAGAGATGAAAGGGGTGCAGAAAGAAGCAAGACAGGTGCAGAAAGAAGCATGGAAAGTGAAGAATGAAGCAACAGGGGTGCAGAAAGAGGCACGAGAAGTGCAGAAACAGGGAAGCGATGTGCAGAAAGAGGCAAGAGAATTGCTGAAAGAAGCAACAGAGATGTTGAAAGAAGCAAGACTGATGCAGAAAGAATCATGGAAAGGGCAGAATGAAGCAACAGGGGTGCTGAAAGAGGCAAGAGAGGTGCAGAAACAGGCAAAAGAAGTGTACAAAGAGGCAAGGGAATTGCTGAAAGAAGCAACAGAGGTGTAGAAAGAAGCATGAAAGGTGTAGAAAGAGGCAAGTGAGATGCAAAAACAGGCAGGAAAGGTACAGAAAGAGGGAAGAAGATTGCATAAAGAGGCAACAGGGGTGCAGAAAGAAGCAAATGAGGTGCAGAAAGCGGCAACAGACATGCAGAGAGAAGGAAGAGAGGTGCAGATAAATGCAAGAAAAGTCCAGAACGAGGTAAAAGAGGTACATAAAGAGACAACAGGGGTGAAGAAAGAAGCTAGACATGTGCAGATAGAAGCATGGAAAGTGCAGAATGAAGCAACGGGGTGCAGAAAGAGGCAAGAGAAGTTTAGAAAGGAGCAAGTGAGGTGCAGAAAGAGCCAACAGAGGTACAAAAAGCGGCAAGAGAGGTGCAGAAACAGGTAAGGGAAGTGCACAAAGAGGCATGCGAATTGCTGAATGAAGCAACAGAGGTGTAGATAGAAGCAGGAAACGTGCAGAAAGAGGCAAGTGAGATGCAAAAAATGGCAGGAAAGGTACAGAAAAAGGGAAGACAAGTGCAGAAAGAGACAACAGGGGTGCAGAAAGAAGCAAATGAGGTGCATAAAGAGGCAACAGACATGCAGAAAGAGGGAAGAGCGGTGCAGAAAAAGCCAAGAAACGTGCAGAAAGAGGCAAAAGTGGTACATAAAGAGACGACAGGGGTGCAGAAAGAAGCAAACAGGTGCAGAAAGAAGCATGGAAAGTGAAGAATGAAGCAACAGGCGTGCAGAAAGAGGCAAGAGAAGTGAAGAAGCAGGCAAGAGATGTGCACAAAGAGGCAAGAAAATTGCTGAAAGAAGCAACAGAGGTGTAGAAAGAAGCAAGGCAGGAGCAGAAACAAGCAAGTGACATGCAAAAAAAGGTAGGAAAGGTACAGAGAGAGGGACAACAAGTGCAGAAAAAGACAATAGGGGTTTAGAACGAAGCAAATGAGTTGTATAAAGTGGCAGCAGACATACAGAAAGAGGGAAGAGAGGTGCAGAAAAAGCCAAGAAAAGTGCATAAAGAGGCAAAAGAGGTACATAAAGAGACAACAGGGGTGCAGAAAGAAGCAAGACAGGTGCAGACAGAAGCATGGAGAGTGCAGAATGAAGCAACAGGGGTGCAGAAAGAGGCAAGAGAAGTGCAGAACCAGGCAATAAAAGGGCACAAAGAGGCAGGACAATAGCTGAACGAAGCAACAGAGGTGTTGAAAGAAGCATGACAAGTGCAGAAAAAGGCAAGTGAGATGCAACAACAGGCAGGAAAGGTACAGTCAGAGGGAAGACGAGTGCATAAAGAGGCAACAGGGGTGCAGAAAGAAGCAAATGAGGTTCAGAAAGAGGCAACAGATGAGCAGAGAGAAGGAAGAGAGGTGTAGAACAAATGCAAGAAAAGTACAGAAAGGGGCAAAAAGAGATACATAAAGAGATGATAGGCATGCAGAAAGAAGTAAGACAGATGCAGAAAGAATCATGGAAAGGGCAGAATGAAGCAACAGGGGTGCAGAAAGAGGCAAGAGAGGTGCGGAAACAGGCCTGAGAAGTACACAAAGAGGCAAGGAAATTGCTGAAAGAAGCAACAGAGGTGTAAAAAGAACTATGACAAGTGCAGAAAGAGGCAAGTGAGATGCAAAAACAGGCAGGAAACGTACAGAAGAGGGAAGAAGAGTGCATAAAGAGACAACAGTTGTGCAGAAAGAAGCAAATGAGGTGCAGAAAGAGGCAACAGACGAGCAGAGAGAAGGAATAGAGGTGCAGAAAAATGCAAGAAACGTCCAGAAAGAGGCAAAAGAGGTACATAAAGAGACAACAGGGCTGCAGAATGAAGCAAGACAATTGCAGATAGAAGCATGGAAAGTGCAGAATGAAGCAACAGGGGTGCAGAAAGAGGCAAGAGAAGTTTAGAAAGGAGTAAGTGAGGTGCAGAAAGAGCCAACAGAGGTACAAAAAGAGGCAAGAGAGGTGCAGAAACTGGTAAGGGAAGTGCACAAAGAGGCAAGAGAATTGCTGAATAGAGGTGTAGAAAGAAGCAAGAAAAGTGCAAAAAGAAGCAAGTGAGATGCAAAAACAGGCTGCACGAAAGGTACAGAAAGTGGGAAGTAGAGTGCAAAAAGATACAACAGGGGTGCGGAAAGAAACAAATGAGGTGCAGAAAGTGACAACAGACGTGCAGAAAGAGGGAAGAGAGGTGCAGAAAGTACAAGAGAAGTGCAGGAAAAAGAAACAAACGTGCAGAAAGAAGCAACAGAAATGCAAGATGGTGCCAGTGTGATTGGCAAGATTGTGCCTGTGTGATTCCCTGCCTCACTGCCACCTGCACCACGAGACCACTCGGCCATTGGCTATGCAGCCTGACACTGCTATTGTGGGAGCAGTCAGCGCTGCATTGGGTACATCGTTGAAACTTCCCCTTGACAGTAAGTGTGGGCTGAAAATTCGTTCAGCTCACGGAATTTGTGAATTTTTTACAAATTCATGGTCCGCGAATCACGCAAAATTGTCAAAAAATTTGCAATTCTCAAGCTGGCGAATTTTTTTGCTTGATCACGCTTCCAAAATACAATCTCGCGAGCGCGGCGTTTACTTACCGTGATTCTGAGTTTGGCGAGTTGTTTTTCCTCCCGGTTTGTGTGCGCTGCGCCATTTTGGATCTAGCTGCGTGATCGCGCGAGACTTTTCAGCGGCGAGTACGTCATAGCGGCCCGCCATCTTGCACTGCGAGAGTTTGAGAACGCGACTACGTCATAAGGGCCCGCAATCACGCATCGCGGGAGTAAACAATTGCGAACACGTAGATGCGACGCGTAGCTGACTTCCGGCTGGAGATTTGAACAGCTTGCTTTCCCGAATTTGCAAAAATTGCCATTCTGCACAAGAAATCTACAGCAGGCAGCATAAACCTTCTGAAAATGATGATTTGGATCAGAATAACTCCTCAGATTGACATCTGGCTGCACATTTTTGTGCAAGGAGTCCATTTTTGGGGGGGGGGGGTTGGAGGAAGGAAGTGCCCCAGAGTCTCCAACTTCCTGTTCCTATCTAGCAGGCTCCTCCCAGTGCTTTTTCCATGACTTGGTCACTTTTCATTTGGATCTGGAGCTGGAAGGATTACGTTTTGTGGCTGCTGCTGGATATTTGTATTTGAGGACTTTTTGTTACTGGATTACTTTTGGATTTGAGATTTTACAAGTAAGTTGGCGTTGTTTGTTGGGGCATTGCAGTTTCTGCAACTACAATTTTTAAATTTTTTCACAACTTTTAAAAATATATATTGTGGGTAGGCAATGTATCCAGTAGGCCCAGGGTTAGTCATGGGTGCATGATATAACTGTTTCTGTGAGTTTTGTTGAACTTAAATATCATTTATGTCATGGAATTGAATAGCTCACTGTTATATTTGGATTTTTTTAAATTTTGGGGTACTTGTATAGCCACACTAGTCAGTAGGCCCTGGGGTAGTCAGTGGTGCATGGACCAATTCTTTCTGTGGGGTGTCTTAAATTTAAACATCATTTAGGGCATGGATGGCATTGGATTGTGGTGATTTTTGTGTGTTTCTTTGATTTTTTGTGGTGGTGTTGGGGCCTGGCCATGTGGGTGGGGGCCATTTTGAGGCCTGGTCCAGGCAGGGCCTGGCCATGTGGGTGAGGGTCAAGGGGCCATTTTGAAGCCAGTCAGTGAGCTTTATGCCATAGGCCTGCACCCAGTCTACCCTCCTTTCATCTATTATGCCCAGGGGTATTCAGTGGTGCATGGACCAAGGATTTCAGTGGGGTGTCTTGAATTTAAACATCATTTAGGGCATGGATGGCATTGGATTGTGGTCATTTTCTGTGTGTTTTTCGATTTTTTGAGGTGGTGTTGGGGCCTGGCCATGTGGGTGGGGGCCATTTTGAGGCCTGGTCCAGGCAGGGCCTGGCCATGTGGGTGGGGGTCAAGGGGCCATATTGAAGCCAGGCAGTGTGCTTTGTGCCATAGGCCTGCACCCAGTCTGCCCTGCTTTCATCCATTATGCCCAGGGGTAGTCAGTGGTGCATGGACCAAGGTTTTCTGTGGGGTCTCTAGAATTTAAACATCATTTAGGGCATGGATGGCATTGGATTGTGGTGATATTTGTGTGTTTTTCGATTTTTTGGGGTGGTGTTGGGGCCTGGCCATGTGGATGAGGGCCATTTTGAGGCCTGGTCCAGGAAGGGCCTGGCCTTGTGGGTGCGGGTCAAGGGGGCCATTTTGAAGCCAGGCACTGTGCTTTGTGCCATGGGCCTGCACCCATTCTGCCCTGCTTCCTTTCATTATTCCCAGGGGTGGTCAGTGGTGCATGGACCAAGTCTTTCTGTGGGGTCTCTTGAATTTAAACATCATTTAGGGCATGGATGGCATTGTATTGTGGTGGTTTTTGTGTGTTTTTCGGTTTTTTTGGGTGGTGTTGGGGCCTGGCCATGTGGATGGGAGCCATTTGAGGCCTGATCCAGGCAGGGCCTGGCCATGTGGGTGGGGGTCAAGGGGCCATTTTGACACCAGGTACTGTGCTTTGTGCCATAGGCTTGCACCCAGTCTGCCCTGCTTTCATCCATTATGCCCAGGGGTACTCAGTGGTGCATGGACCAAGGCTTTCTGTGGGGTCTCTTCAATTTAAACATCATTTAGGGCATGGATGGCATTGGATTGTTGTGATTTTTGTGTGCTTTTCGATTTTTTGGGTTGGTGTTGGGGCATGACCATGTGGGTGGGGGCTGTTTTGAGGCCTGGTCCAGGCAGGGCCTGGCCATGTGGGTGGGGGTCAAGGGCCCATTTTGAAGCCATGCAATGTGCTTTGTGCCATAGGCCTGCACCCAGTCTGCCCTGCTTTCATCCATTATGCCCAGGGGTACTCAGTGGTGCATGGACCATGGCTTTCTGTGGGGTGTCTTGAATTTAAACATCATTTAGGGCATGGCCATGGATGGCATTGGGTTTTGGTGATTTTTGTGTGTTTTTCGATTTTTTGGGGTGCTGTTGGGGCCTGGCCATGTGGGTGGGGGCCATTTTGAGGCCTGGTCCAGGCAGGGCCTGGCCATGTGGGTGGGGGTCAAGGGGCCATTTTGAAGCCAGGCAGTGTGCTTTGTGCCATAGGCCTGCACCCAGTATGTCCTGCTTTCATCCATTATGCCCAGGGGTACTCAGTGGGGCATGGACCAAGTCTTTCTGTGGGGTCGCTTGAATTTAAACATCATTTAGGGCATGGATGGCATTGGATTGTGGTGATTTTTGTGTGTTTTTCGATTTTTTGGGGTGGTGTTGGGGCCTGGCCATGTGGGTGGGGGCCATTTTGAGGCCTGGTCCAGGCAGGGCCTGGCCATGTGGGTGGGGGTCAAGGGGCCATTTTGAAGCCAGGCAGTGTGCTTTGTGCCATAGGCTTGCACCCAGTCTGCCTTGCTTTCATCCATTATGCCCAGGGGTACTCAGTCGTGCATGGAGTGGACCAAGGCTTTCTGTGGGGGTCTCTCTTCTATTAATGTAAACATCCATATTTGATTAGAAATAATTGCAATTTTATTTTTGGTCTTTCCGTTTTTGGGTGTGTTGTAATAATAATAAATGCCTAGTTGCAAATATTAATTGAAGCACGACATATGCAACATTTATTTAACTGATGTTCCTCTGGCTTCCTTTGCTTTTAGGTGAAGAGAACCACGAATCATCCTCATCGTTCATCATCAGTGCCAGGAAGAAGTCCTGCTGCAGTGTGTGCAGCACAACGTCACGTGATGTCACATGTGGCCACAGACAACTCTGCAACTCGTGCAACTGCGGCCTGCTGTTCTGACATCTGAAGAAGATAGGCCCAAAGAAAGGTGGCCGTAGCTCCTCTACCAAGAAAGTTGCCAGTGCCACTGCCAGTAAGAAGGAGCAGAAGAAGCAAGTGGCGCCGGCACTTACCAGGGAGACTGGTGTGCCCACAGACACTTTTTGGGGGAAAAAAACTGCGCCTGCAGCAGCGGTGTCCGCCGGGGACCAAGCTAGGAGGAGCACCTCAGCTTCATTGGTCTCAGTGCCACCACGCCAAGTTAGACCCAAGGTCATGAGTGCCGCAGAGGCAGCAACTTTAATTGCTCAATCACCATCGACCAGTGATGTTGGCGTTGACTCATCGCAAGAAAGTAGCATCCAATCAACGCAGGGTGTAACTCATCTGATGAGTGTTCAACCACAGCCGCAACCACAACCACAGGTGCAACAAGGAGAGGTGCAAGGAGAGGTGCAAGGAGTGGCGCAAGAAGTGGCGCAGGGAGTGGCGCAAGGAGTGGCGCAAGGAGTGGCGCATGGAGAGGCGCAAGTAGAGGCATAGGTAGAGGCGCATGGAGAGGGGCATGGAGAGCCACAACTGCCCACAATGCTTGTTCCTCCAGAAGTGGGGGCACATCAGGAAATCGAGATTCAAGCGGAGGTATCATCCGAGCAAGCCACTCCGCCTGATGATCCATAGTCTTCTAGATCCCCAGCAAGAAAAAGGTCAAGGAGGGCTAAAACAAGTTCTTCTTCAAGCCTCCTTCCTTCTGATGATCTAGATGTTGATTGTCACCCACCAATGCAGCCTGAGAGGGAGGCGCGCCATGAGACGATAAAGGTAGATAAGCCTAAAAGGAAGGTTCCCGCAAGGCTTTCACTTATGGGTGATGACGACGAACAAGAAGTAGAAGTGGTGTATTCTGCTGCTGATGAACAGTCTGACGATGACGACCCAGTCATCACAGTCGTCACTCCAGCCCTAGCCGGCATTCAGCAGACAGATATTTTGACCCTATCCCGAATTGCTGCTGAGCAGGATGTGGGCGGCGTGGCACTGGTACCACCACCAACACAGGTAACTACTACACCAACACGACCTACAGCTTCCATATTTTCTCGTCAGAAGAGCCGGCAGGGACCTCCATCCAGCTCGACCTCCATTACCTCAAGTAGTGGTGCTGTAAGTGCACAACAGAGTCAAATTCAGCCACGCCCATCCACCACTTCATCTGGCATTGAAAGTAGCACCTCCACCACCACCAGAAATCTCCAGTCCCCAGTTTGGGAAACTTTTGTATTAGCAAAAAGGCGGAAAACTTAGTCATTTTTTCGATTTGTAAACAAGTAGTTAGTCGAGGTAAGCTTGGTACCAACTATGGTACCGGAGGCCAGAGAGGTCATCTAAAAAAACACCACATTATCCAGTGGGAGGCGCACCTAAGTAACATCCGGAAAGCCAAAAGTACAAATCCAAATGTAGACATTGATATTGCATCTGATGACGAAGAGGAGCTGATCACGCAGGGGGGAGGTGAACAACCGAGAGGCATTTTTTCTGGTACACACAGTACCCCTGGCAGCAGCACTGCAATGGTAGCGCCCACACCCTCCTCCACCCCAACAACATCAAGGAGGCACAGTAGTCTGGTAGAGACACCAATGCGAAAAAGTACATCAATGAGCCTAACTGGGTTGAAGAGGTCTGGATCCTCCTCATCACATATGAAAACGGTCCAGACCACCATTAAAAGCATGTTTTTGTCAGAGGCGCCATTTGAACGCAACCACCCAACGGCACGTCTTTATAATGCAATGCTCGCTAAAATGTTAGCGCTGGACCTTCTCCCTTTATCTTTCGTGGAAGGGGTGGGTTTTCTAGAATTTGTGGCAACTAAATGGAAGGTTCCTAGCCGGTCCTATTTTGCCAGAGTTGCGGTTCCAGCACTACATCAAGATGTGCTGGAGGTGATTGGGGCAGCTTTGCAGAAGAGTGCTGTTCACACTATCCACCTGACAACAGACATGTGGACCAGTTGCCAAGCCCTTGATTACATGTGCATCACTGCACACTGGTTCTCTTTTACAGGGGTTAGAGACAAGTTATATGCAGGTATTGACAGTGACACAGTTTTTAAAGCTAGTCGGAAACATGCAACAGTAGCCATGTTTGCCATGGAGAAATCTCATACTCCAGTAAACATTTTGGAGGAGTTTAACAGTAAGGTATTTGAATGGCTGCATCCAAGAAAGCGCATGATTGGTTATGTTTCCACGGATAATGGCAGTAATATAGTAAGGGCCATGAATGATGGTGGCTATTTCAGAGTGCTGTATTTGGCGCACAGTATTAACATTGTTGTTCAAGATTTTTTGAAAAAAGAAAACAAAGTCAGCAAGTTACTGACCACCTGCCGAAGAATGTGCACACATTTCAACCATTCTTTTAAGGCCCGGAAGCAGCTGAGGTGCCTGCAACATGAACGTAAAGTGCCAGTGAAAGCACTCATACAGGAGGTGGTAACACGTTGGAACTCAACCTTCTACATGCTTGAGTGTCTGTCTGAGCAGAGCTTGGTAATCAACGAGTATATCTTTGCACGGGGTTCTACTATGAAAAACATGAGGCTAGAGTTGGAGGAATGGGACCTAGTTAAAAGCTTGACAGACATGCTTCGTCCTTTTGAGGTATTCACGCGTGAATTCGGCAGGGAGGACTGTACTTTGGGCAAAGCTATCCCATTGTTGCGCATGCTAGAGCACCAACTGAAGGCGGTGTCTTCAACGTTCAAAGGTGATACTGACAAGCAAGACGCATATCAGTTGGCGGACCGGGCAGACCCGGTTTTCACAAGGAATGAGTTAGACCGTGACACCCGTGTTTCATATCAAGGACACAACGCCTTACCGATCATATCAACGCTGTATAAATAATCAATACAGAGATCTAAGAATTATCTCGATATTGGCTGAGTCGGCGGACCACCAATACCACGTATGTAGGACCAGGTATCCAAGAGGAGCCGAGGTCCAGAAAAGGCTGTCCCACAACCGTACAGTCCTGATGAAGACCCGCCCCTGATGCGCACAACCAGCGCATCGCCCCCCAGGGTCGAAACATCAACGCATTTTCTCTATTGTGAAATCAACTTTATAAAATCTACTAGGAACCAAGAATTGATTTATATGCCAATTGGATTATTGCTCTTATAGTTGATGCTACTAATAATTTCGTGACTTGACAATTTTGTATGTTGTTTTAAATTTATATGAGTCCTGCTCAAAATGTATGCGGTATATATGTTTTGTGCTTGTCTGGACAGCTATAATCAATGATTTAATACAATTCAGAGAAGATAAAAGTATATGACTAAAACGTTACTCTAATCTTCATTGTGGTCAGTGTGTTCAGTTTCATATTGGTATAGGTGCCACTATCTTTGTACTCTTACAGGGACGGATGTTGTGAGTAACAAACCAGGGAATACTATATTACTGTGTATTTCAGTCCGACAGAACCATTATTATTGTTCTAGTTGACAATGAAAGGCTTAAAAAAATACATACAGAACAACATTACATTTGTGCCACTATTCTAGATCCACGGTACAAAAAGGCACTGGCCAGCAAAGCATTCATTCCTTTTAATGAAGCAGATGTTACAAAGTACACACATTGGCTAGCTCTGTCATCCACTCAGTTCGAAAAAGAGCGGCAGGAAATTGAAGGAACTAGCAGAAGTACTACTGAATCAGCAGGCCATCCGGCGTCAAGGTCCTCCACTTCTGTTGCCCAAGGCAGTCACTTTCCCTCATAGCCGTTACCGACACCAGCAACCGTATCATCATCCTCACCTGCACCAGGCCCAGCCATAATATTGTCGGAAGCGGATTGGATAACTCATCAAGGGTTTGCTCATTCCAGTTTTGATGCAAAGGCCTCAGATGGTACGTAAAGTTCAGCACCCCTGGATGACCTTAAGTGGATGGTGCATGCATATCTGGATGACCCAACAGAGGTCTACATTGATCACAACCCATTGCTGTATTGGTATGGGAAAAGGGGTCAATGGCCACTGATCACCAAGCTGGCTCTAAATTATTTGTCTTGCCCACTCGCAAGCGTGTCTTCTGAACGTGTTTTCAGTGCTGCTGGTGCCATTGTAACTTCAAAAAGGACCCGCCTCTCGCCCAAAAATGTGGAGAGGTTAACAATGATCAAGATGAATCAGCACTTCATACCACCAGATTACAAAATACGTGAATCCACGCAGGAAGAAGATTACACCGACTTAGGTGACGGAAGTTCTTCTCTGTTAGCTGACCTACTCCCGTCTCAATTCACCGAGTTTGAGGTCAAGCTCTACTTCCCTGACACCTAGGCCTGAAACTGACTTCCTCTTTTTTCGTCCTGAGCACCTGCAATCACAGAAGCTTTTGAAACATAATTTACCTGCAATGTAATCTCTAGTGTCTAGCATTACGCACTTCTGTATAGTACACTCATACATAATTACCTAGGCCAAATGAGCACAAAATTGTAAACAAGTAAGCATAGTAACACTGCCAGTGAGCAGGCGAGCACCTGCAATCACAGAAGCATTTGAAACATAATTTAACTGCAATGTAATCGGTAGCATTCTTGCTCTTTGGAAAAAAGTAATATTTGCAATATCATAACACAGAGCAGAAGACAACAAAGTAGTGATTAAAGATTAAATAGCTACTAGTACTCACCAAACCCAGGGATCTCCACGCCAAGCAGGTCGAGCAGGTCGTGTTCCCGGTCCAGGATGTCGGACCACCAGTGCGTCGCCTGGTTGTAGGTGGGCCGGACCCCAGACTCCCGATACATGGCCCGGCACACCTTTCCCATAGCTGGCGACGCTCCCGGAGCCCGTACCCAGTACCGGGCCTGTTGCCTGCCGCGTTGGTCTTGGGGAGGTGGCGCTGGATGTAGAAAACCAGTGCGGCCACCTCCACTGCGTTAAAGAACTTCCGGGCAGTTACTTCCTCCCCCCTTAAGCGCCCGTAAGTGAGCCGGCTATGGGGTGATGGACCCTTCTCCTTAGACTTGCCAGCTCCCTTTGCCATGGTCCTGGGTGAAAAAATAAGAAAATTAATGGGAAAAAAGTAAATAAAAGAAAAGAGAGAGCTAAAAAAAAAGTAGTTATTAAAGTAACAAAAAGTTGAAAATGCATAAAATATAAATGTAGAAAAATAGAGGGATAGATAATGAGTATAAAAGATCAAAATAAAGTTCAAACAAACAACGGATTGCAAAGATGAAAGCAGGATAGAAAAAGCATGCCCAGAACCATAGCAATGAATGAAAAACAAGATGGCCTTGCCCATTGCGACCACGTGGGTAAGTTTGAGCAATATTTTCCCAGCAAGCATGCAAAAACGGACGCGAACACCAATTGCGGCCAGCACGTAGGAAATGCACAACGCGAGCATGCAACTGGCGCCCGGAAACGGAAATACGCAACGCGAACACTGAAAACAAGATGGCCGCGCCCATGTACGACCGCATGGGTAACTTCGCGGTCGCTTCGCTGAAAAAAAAACAGCGAACACGCAAAGCGCCCTGCGAACACGCAAAAATAAAAAAATCCGCAAATTCGCACAAGTTTGCGTATTTTGCAGACCGCAAAATTTTGCCCATACTTACTCGACAGCAAAGAGCACGGCGACCGCGGACAACTCCGCGAATGCGGAGAAACACGACAGCTCCGGGACGTGGCGCCCGAAGCAAACATTTTAAAGTGCGGCCACTTTTCTCAAGCCCTGGAGCTCGGACCATGCTGCTTGTCTTCCTGGGGCGCCGGAGTGGCTGGAGCGGTTCCAGTTTCCTGCTTGGCCTCCTCACTGCTTGGCTGCTTACTCTGGTGGTTCGGCGCTGTCCCTTACGAGACTCAAAGGACTAATACTGCTAACAGATGACTCTCCAACGGGTGAGTGGAACTTGACTTCTCTCAGGGTCCGGGGGTAAAAGGAAAAATTCCACCCAATTCCAGCTCCGGTCCCTCAATGGCAGCGCCCCTTCCTTTGGAAGCAGAACCCACTCCCAAAACCAAGCGGGAGATCTAGGGCCCTAAAAATACTTCAAACAAACCTGCCGGTGGGGGACCCTCAAAGGATGAGGGTTCCTCCAAACCCTCAGTTGCAAAATTGTTCTCTTTAGCGGGAATGGGGACTTACCCAGGCCCTGGCTGCGGGACAAGACCCACAAACAACTCCAATAGAGAGAGTTGAGCACCCGGATACGCAGCTAGAGTCACAGCTTACTACTCCTCTACCCGGCATATTCAGCAAAGTTCCCGGCCTGATAGCTCAAACTCAGGGGCCTCTGATAGCCGATAAGGCTACCTTTCATAATAATTTAGAAGTCTCAGCTCCACCCGCGGAGACTGATCTGCTGACTGGTACTGACTCTAGCTTGTTTCCAGGCGCAAGCGCTCCTCAGGCTCAAGATATCTGGGGGACTCACCCACCAATGCCCTTGATTTAAGAAATATCAGCACACAATGGTTACAAAATCCAGGATCTCCAGATCCTTTGGGGGAGCACTTTTTCTCGATCTCAGATGGTTCTAACTCTCCGGCCAAAGCAAGCTCTTCCTCATCTAGTGACAGCGATCTCTCTGAATCCAACTTTAGTAATGCCTCTAAAGGGAATAACACAGTTCGAAAACAGAAATGCCATGGGGCTAAAAGGAGAGGGAGGAAGCAAGATAAGAAAGATCATCTTAAATGGGATTATTCTGGGTCTCAACTTTCTTTTTCTTATAATGATGAAACCGTTAAGATGACCTGTGTCCCATAAGACCAGTCTTATGAACTCTCTTTTGCCGCTATACTGACTTCAATTAAGCAATTTCAGGAGGAAGCCCAGGTAGAAAGCCAACATGCCAAATGTGCTGCAAAAAAACTTCAAGGAGGTCTTCGAAAGTTCAATAAAACTTGCTCTGATATCTGTGAGAGAGTGAAAATGGTGGAAGGGCGCACTGAAAGCCTTGAATCGGATGTCGTGCTGCTTTAAAGCCAATGTACTTCCCAGGGTGACCGCATGACGGACACAGTGTGAAAGTTAGAAGAACAGGAAAATAGGCAATGCTGAAACAACCTCCGCCTTCTTGGGATTCCCGAGGGAGTAGAGGGGGAAGATCCTTGGGCTACATCATAAAACTCCTAAGGGGGGCTATGCCCGATCAGCCCACATGGTCTGAAGTCCATGAAGTACAATGAGCCCATTGCTTCCCCTTGACTCTAAAGAAGCAGTCTGGCCACACCAACAAATCCACAAAGCTGCAAGCCTTCCTGGTTTTTTTCTGGAATTTCTTATTAAGACAGCTAATTTTTTACCAAGCCACACCGTGCTCTCAGGAATACTTTATGGGGGTATCCTTCTTTGCCAAACCCGACTTCTGCCCCATTTCAACTGCTGGGAGCACAGGTCTTCCTTATGAACCCCGCTAAGTTAAAGGTCATCTTGAACGGCGCTTCACGAATCTTCACCTCAGAAATCAAGGCTCAAGAGTTTCTCACTGGATTCAAGGCCAGAAAAGTGCCACATTAATGCTAATTTTGGCTTAGTATGACCATAGTTAATTTTCCCTAGTTAGATATTTGTCATTTCTGACAATGATCCTAATAACAAGATAGCCCAAGAAATCCATCTGGTCTACTCTTAGCAAAGAGCTAATAAAACAAAATGACTCAGGATATGGGCTATGTTGAATTTGTTCTTTCTCCTCGCTCCCTCTTTTTCCTTCCCCCTTCTTTTGTCTAATTTTCTACTTAGGTTTTTCTTCTCTCCATCCTGATGTCTTAATATAGGCTGTATGCCAAACATGGGTTCAATCTACTCGGCAAGGGATGGGTGGCGGGGTGTCACAATAGGCTCCATCATTCAGGCTTTTCATGATTGCTCCTTTTCGGTGGGAGCGGGGGGTTTGGGAGCTAGGGTAAGTTTGGGAGGGGGTTCGGTTTCAGGGGGAAAGACTGAGTTTAAAACAGTTGCCTTTGCTTTTTTGATGTGCATAATGTTCAATTTTTATAAGCAGTCTTATGCCAAAAGTTTATTTAGAGTGTCCTACAGTTTGATATATGCTTTCCAATTGTTCATTTTGGGCAGGCTTCAGTGTTTTTTGATGTGTCTCATCCATACTGGCTACATGGTTTATGAGCATAATAGGGCCTTTGTATATAGATTGTATACATTGTATAAATATTGTGCACACTCACTCACAGTATTCTTTAATGGGAGGACCTTTCCTTTCAAACTTTGATGAATACAACAAATCTTTAAAATCGTGTCTCTGAATATTTTCGGGTTAAATGATAATCGGAAAAAGCAGAAGGTAGCTCAGAGCTTACGGTTGCTAGGGGCCAACATAGTCTGCTTCCAAGAGATACATATAGAAGTCTCTCAGCTGCATCTTTTAAACACCCTGGGTTATAAAGTTATTGGGGATACATTACAAGGGACTCGAACCAGGGGTGTTGCTATTTTAGCACACTATAATTGTCTACCTTAGTCTACCCAAGTCAAATGCGACCCCAGAATTTCGCATAAACCCTGCCTTTTCTTTTACCTTGTATTCCATATACAGGAGCATCTTGGATGACCCTAGTGTATTAGACCGGGTCTCGGCAGAATTGACTCATTGGCCCCTCCCAGCCATCATATGCGGGGACCTTAATATTATTCTACCCTGCAACTGGGGGTCAAACTCTCAATCCCGGCTGGCTACTCGCAAAGTTAAAGAGCTTCAAGCTCTTAAAAATGTATTACATATTCATGGGCTCATGGATGCCTGGTCTCATTTACATCCAACTTTGCCAGGATACACATTTTTGTCTGCACCCCACAAATCCTTCGAATGCCTGGACTTTTTCTTAGTATCCTCCTCTTTAATACACAATAGTGAAATCAATCTGCTTCCCCGTATCTTTTCCGATCACAACACCCTAAGCCTCAACATTCGGGGTTAGATTACCCACAAAGAAATTTCATCCTGGAGTTTTGAGAGAGCACTCCTGTTGGACGAGGGTTACCGGACCCATATGAAACAATAGATACAGACCTTCCTTGATAACAATCTAGACGTAGCCCCTGTGATGGTAGTTTGGGACACGTTAAAAGCTTGTGTTCGAGTGAAACCTTATAATTTTCACTGAAGAAAAATAAGCAGGAGAAGGCACAGCTGATTAGGCTACACGCAAAATTTGCTAAAACAGAGGAAAATCTTATTAAGGTAGTCCAACCCAAGGGGGAGGTAGATGTGGCTCAACTGCCCGTGGCCACTGCTAGGGCCGAGATCTGCTCAGTTTTGGCCAAGAAAGCCGCCCCCAAGTGGGCCACTGCACGAGAAAAAGCATAGGAGTGTAGTGAAAAGATTGGCCACAATTTGGCAATGAGAACCAGACAACAGGCCACCGTTAATGAAATTCAAAAAATCAAGACCCCCTCGGGCGTTATATCCAGCAACCCGGAAGAAGTTTGTACAGCCTTCTGCGAATTCTTTCAGGGCTTATACTCGGAGGAAGCGGCTGCATTGTATGGTATGTATTGTATTGTATTTATTATTTGTAACGCGCAACTGTCACCCTACGGGTATCCTGGCGCCCAAACAGGAAGTAGTCAGATGGTACGACAATACACTAGCTGTTATAGCTTATATAAAAGAGCCGCCGGAACTATTAGATAGAATCACTGGGGTTAGACTTTGGCGAACAGCCATGTTTTCAGGCTCTTTCTGAATCCCAGTAGGGTGTCAATTTGCCTGATGTTCTGAGGAAGCTCGTTCCACAGCCTAGATGCAGAGGTGCAAAAGGCTCTGCCTCCCATCCTCGATCTCTTGATCCTGGTGGTTACTGCCAAACCCTGACTAGAGGAACACAGGGACCTGATGGGCTTATACCATGAAAGCCTTTCCTGTAAAGGAATGGGTCCCGTATTGTGCAGGGCTCTATATACAATACATAGGCACTTAAAAGCGACTCTACTCCCAATTGGCAGCCAATGTAGGTCTCTGAGCGCCAGCGTAGTGGAGGAACTACGTGGTCTTTTTAGTGCCAGCTTGGCCGCTATAGACTGGACCCTCTGGAGCCCCTGCAAGATGTATAAGGGGGCCCCAAGATAAAGAGAGTTACAGTAGTCCAGTCTGGCCAGGATCACGCTCCTCACCACTAACGATCTAGACTCATCAGTCAGAAGGGGCAGGATCTGTCTAAGCGCTTTCAGCAGTCCAAAGCAAACACTGATGGTTTTATTCGTCTGAGAGGTCATTTGGAGATCTGCATCAAACAGTACCCCTAGATTGCGCACGGTCTTAACTGGGATGCAGGGGTCAGCTCACGGCACAAGCCTGATCTCATAGGGAGGTTGTTGACTCAGTTTGGCTGACGAGCAGTAAACCACCTCCGTCTTCCCCCCCGTTAAATTGAACTGGTTGGGAAATCTGACCTTAATAATTACTTGGACTCGATTGTGTTATTATCCCTTCGGAAAGAGGAGCGGGAGTAAATTGAAGCACCCCTCATGGGAAGAAATTGTTAGGGCTTTGATCAACCTACCCGATGGGAAAGCTGCCGGTCCCGAGAGTTTCTCAGTTGAATTTTACCAGCTTTATCTTTCCCAAATTAAATTTTTTTAATGCTGTAGTGATGCAAATCTTTTAGGGTGCTACTCCTCCTCAATCTTGGTCTATAGTAAAGATTATTGTTTTCCTTAAAAAAGATAAAATGCCAACAGAAATGGGTTCATGCCACCCAATCACCTCCGTTAACGGTGATTCTAAGGTATATTAAAACATGTTTGCTACACGACTCTCTGCCACAATTGAAGGTCTCATCTCCGGGTGGCAGCACAGGTTTATTCCCACTACTGAGCACATTCGGAGGGTCATCACTCCGCTTAACGCTGCACAGGTTTCAGGAAACCCGATGGCTATAATACTCCTTGATGCCGAAAAAGCATTCGATCGGGTCTTCTGGAATTTCCTCTGGTGCGTCATGCAGAGAATGAATTTTGGGCCTAAGGCCATCCAGGCCATCAAGGCATCATACCTTACCCCCACAGCTAGAGTGTCTATTAACAGGACATTGACCGAACAAATAAAAATCTCACGTGGAACCCAACACGGCTGTGCTTGTTCCTCACTACTTTCTGCCATGTACATCGACCCACTCATTACAAAACTTGAAGGAAATCAGGCTATAACGGTAGTGAGAAAATTTGGCCTAGAAACCAAAATCATGGCCTATGCCGATGATTTAGCTCTTGTCACTCCGGATCTGGAGGCCATTCCAGAAATCGAGGCTGCGGCCCACTTATTCGGTTCCATATCAGGATATAAACTGAACAAAAGGAAAACCCAAATTTTAATCAACAAAAATGTCACCTGGGACGATGGAAGAGTAGTGGCCAAAGGTAACTACTTAAGTATTGACATCCTGGCCGATACTGACCTAATAGTCGGCCAGAATGCGGATCCCCTTGTCTCAGAGACAAGGAAAGCCTTGAGCCGTCTTAATAATCTACACTTTTCTATTGATGCTCTTTGCAATCTGCTAAATATTATCTTTTTCCCCAAAATGGTGTACTTGTTTAGGGCTATACCGTTGGAGTTTAATAAGTCAACACATTTAAGTTTTGAAAGGTTATTCTCGCAATTTGTGTGGGCATTTTCTCAACCTAGGAGGGCATACAAATTTTTGTCTCTACCCCGGGAAAGAGGGTGGTGGGATTTACCCAATTAAAAAATATAGTACTGGGCTACCGTTTTAAATCATGCCCTATACTTTTGGTAGATTCTCTCCCAACCCCCGCTGCAGGACTGCCTTCACCCTTTGAACTCTTGCTCGGTCCAGACGCCTGGGGCTGTTTGTGGCGACAGCTGGAATTCGGATACTATAGAAGGGTCAAATTCAAGGCCCTTCTAAGTGTCTATAAAGTTTTCTCAGCTGTACGTAAGAATCTAGGTATCGGTAGATTGCATTTTTATACTCCCGTCAAGAATAATCTCAATCAACTGGATATCTTTGGCCCGTCATACTTTGAAACTTGGATAGACAAGAGAGTAAAGAAATTAGGCGATCTCTGATCACCCAAAGAGGTTTTTTTCTTTGAGGATCTTCAATCCCTCTACAATTTAGACGATAGGGACTCTTTTAAACATCTTGCTAATAAATCCTTCTTTTGGCGGAAGACAGGGGCCGTCTGGTTTTGCTAAATGCAAATTGATTGAGAAACTTTGCAGAACCACATCTCCACGCATTTGGTATTATTTACAATTTTTAAAATAATTTAATACCTGACGACTTGACCATAGTTTCAACTAAGTGGCAACAAAAACTGAACATCTCCAATAATGTTTTTTACCTGGCACTTAAATCCGCCCAAAATGATTTGCTGTCTGCCAGTCTCCAGGTGCAGTGTTAAAAAACTTGCTTTTTTTCTATTTCACTCCCTCCAGGATAGTGAAATGGGGGACCGGGAAAGGTACACATTGTCCGCGTTGTGCTGAATTTACTGCTGACTCAATCCAAATGTTTGCTACATGTGTTCATCTGGGGCTATTACTAAATAAAATTCAATGCATCTTAAGTCTGGTGCTACTTCAAAATGTACTCTTAACACCTTCCACCATATTACTTGGTACACAGGACTCGATAGACAGAAAGAACGGCGGGGCCCTAATATTTATTGCCATGGCTACCTATAGGCTATGCATTGCCTCTGCCTGGCTGGATCGTAATCCCCCATTGTTTACGCACTGGCTAGCCTGGTTTTATTAATTTTTCCCTCTTGAAAAGGCAATATTTTCCAAAAAGGGACACCGAGCAAAAATAAAAAGGACTAGCCATTTTTTCTCGTTGGCTTAACCTGACAAACCCTGAAGCAAGTGAGGAAAGTGTTTAAGGTTTCACTTTCTATATAAATTATTTTAAAAAATTCTTTCACCTAAATGTGGCTTACTCGCTTTGCTTTGGTTTTCTTTTTAGCACTGGTCACTTAATGTCAAGCTCTTTAGCAATATTGAATAATAATTAGTCATTTGTGGTACTCTTTTTAAAGATGTACTGTAGCACTGGTCACTTTGTTGCATACTTTTTTATCATATTGATCAATTTATCTCTCTCTGCCCAACTGGTTGCTGCGGTATTTTATATTGTATTTTGATACTCTGGACTTCGATAACTGTGCTCTTACATGACATACTATTACATGTTTTTGAGATTTGGCACTGGTTGCATATTCTCAGCCCTGGGGGCAGGGGACGGGGGGTTGCTACACTTTGTATAATTGTTTCCAATGTTATGTATTTTGTGTTCACTGCAAATGAAAATAAATACATTAAAAGAAAAAAAGAAAAAAAAGAAATGCAGACAGAGTGAAGAAAGGCGCAGAGGGAAGCAAGATTGGCTTGCCCACCATTAGTACCAATTTAACACCCACATTTAGCAATAAGTAACACGTGGCCATTCTAGGTTTGCAAAGGTTGTTCCACCACACTGTAACACTTGTTGCTACATTTTTGGTAAGGATTGACACGTTTCAGCTTGAAACAAGGCTTTTTTTGTTCAAATCTGCAGATTAGGATGCAGACGATGAATTATGTGGCTAATGCAGAAAATATACAATTGTGCAAAAGTCGGTGCAGCCAAACAGTCACATAATTCCAGTGGCCCTGCTCATACCTCTATTTAGGTCTACAAGTGCTCCTCAGTGATTCCATCTTTCTTTGTCTCACTGAGTTCATAGATGAGCTTCTATGGAAACGAAGAAGACTAAACCTGAGGTTACCACTCAACAACACAGACTACCATACCACATAATTACTCTCCATAACACATAATCCCACTCTACATAATTCCTATACGCTAAATACCACATAATTTCTATCCACATAATTTCACTGCACAACATACCACATAATTCCACTACACAAAACGTACATCCACTCCACTCCAAAAATATAGTAAAAATCTTTTGCATTTACAACACCAAAACTTTTAATTCTAACAAATGCGAAACCTATTACATTGCAAAAACTTTTTTAACTAGTAGTCACATTTGCAGAGTGGTGGAGAAAGGGTGCTGGGAGGGAAACACCACCATAAAAGTAGAAAAAAACTTCCAAACAAATGGCAAACAACAGCCAAGCACAAAGGACGTTGCCGGAGCAAGAGCAGAGGAGAACCAGAACCCCACAAGTCCCCCCGGAGGACCTTCCTGGGACCTCGGGGTCAGGGAAGGCCAAGGAGAAGAAGAGTAGGAAGAAGCACTTCAGTCCGCAGGAAAACAGGATCCTGATAACGGAGGTGGCCGAACACCATCAACAACTGTTCGTCACCTCCACTGTGTCATTGGCAACGAAACATTGACTATGTAAGTCCATTGTGGACAAGGTGAATGCAGTGGGAGTGCTGAAGAGGATAATGGAAAAGGTCATGAGGCGCTGTAATGACGTCAAATGCAAAACCAGGCTGAAACTCGCCAACAACCGGAAGGCATTAATGCTGACTGGAGGTGGGAGTCCTGCGCCACAAGAGGAGCTGGACGACATGGAGGAAATGAGTCCACAGTCATCAGTCGGGAGACGGGGGACCTGACATTGCTCAACGTGACCGGACACAATGGCAACAGGGTGTGTA
This sequence comes from Lissotriton helveticus, assembly GCF_964261635.1. Taxonomy (NCBI): domain Eukaryota; kingdom Metazoa; phylum Chordata; class Amphibia; order Caudata; family Salamandridae; genus Lissotriton; species Lissotriton helveticus. The sequence continues at coordinate 200,590,735 of NC_136060.1, forward strand.
ACGACCAGGGATTGGGGGGACGGGGGAAATGGCCTCAAAGGCATACATGCACAATTAAGTAGAGCCCTTCTGCAGACAAACCATGCCCCAGACCCCTAAAACCCACCAAGAGACCAATGTACCCAGGCATGATACATCTCAGCACTGTATAAGCACAGGAGGCAAAGGCACACCGTAGTAAAGGGATAAGGGGCAGCAAAACAGAGCGGCAGGGGCCACACCCCTGAAAAACAGCACACAAACATAACATGCAGAGCTCAGCAACACTGACAACAATGTGGCACAAACCGCAACACGTCCACAACAGAACACAGGACACAATTGGTGCCAACTGGGTGTAGACACTGGGCAAGCACAAGTTGCATTGCAGGGAAATGTGAGACGACAATGTACAAGTACAAAAACACACAGGTCTTTTGTCGAAATGTCCACTGTCCCCCATCAAATAGGCAGCTCCTCCTAAACATCCACGATGTACACAGTCATGCAGTCTGTATATAAACATGTACAATGCGACTACACACATCTGAACACATTGTTAAACTGCATCTTCCCTTCACATTGCAGAGGGACAAGCAACACCTCCTGCAGAGCAGCCTAAACCCTCTCTGATGACGAAGAGGACCACCACAGCTTCGACTCCAATGCCCTCCTAGAGATCATTGACAGCCTCCGCAGCCCAACTCCAGGAGCAGGGCAGCTCATCTGCAACAAAGAGACCCCACCCCCTGCACAGACCACACAGCAGGCAACACCCACCACCACGACTGCCTCCCAGGACCCCCACGAAGAACACATGGTCTTCCAATGCCATGTGTTGGGATGCCAGGAGCAGGTGGCTGAATAGGTGCGGGTGGGCTTCGACCTCATGGCAGACAAAATAGATGCCATACATGGGTGTCTAAGTCCAATCAGGGACCACTCACAGTCCCTAACAGACACCCACAGACCGCTCCATGCTCGCCAACAAACCATGGCTGACATCGCCAAAATCGTGACTCAGAGATAAGAACGACTGACTAGTCAGAGTGGCTCCATCAAGCTCGCCTGTGAGGTGGGAAACATGCGGAGGCTCATGGAGAGCATAGAGTGGGCCAATGTGGAAAGAGTGGCTGCCACGGCTGCACACCGGAGAGTGGTAGCTGGGTTGCTCAATGACCTCAAAACCATCCTCATGGCATTGCTGCCACAATGCCTGGCGGTGATGCATGCTGCTGCTACCACTGCATAGTTTATAGACGGGGGGTTGAACCCAAACAAAGTCACTGGGACCTGGGTTAGATTAGTACTGAGAGGAAGGGGTCCCAGTGTATACAAAGAAGCAATTAAATACAATTAAAGTGAGTTAATCAACAACAACTACTTTGATCCGCAAAGTTTAATTCACAATGGGATGCAGTATATTAAATATACATCATGTAGAGAACAATCAGCTGTATTGAAAGTCATACAGTGCCCCAAGGAGGGAAGAGGGACGTGATAGTGAGTAGGTAAGGGAAGTGATGGGATTATGTGACAGTAAAATCAATCCTTCAAACACTTATTCATGCTATAATTGGTATAGCAACAACTACCATTGAGCATGGCGACATTATTTGAAAGAAGGGCATACAACACAAGGTACAGTGTATATACAGAATATTGGCGTGAGGTTGCCGCAATTGAAACAAACAGTCGACGTTTCGACCCTCTGAGGTTGCAGGATCGTTTAACCTTGCTGTGGGGTCTTCATCAGGACAGGGAGGGGGGGCAAAGGACCTATTGGAAGTATAATAAGTTTAAAATTAGAGGGTAATTAATCCTGCCTCGAATTATCACATAGGTAGAGACAAACATAGTTCATGGTAGAGTCAATAGATTGGTTCATATCATTAATTGGACACAACTTTAATTAAGCGAGTCCAAAACATGAAACAGGGTAAATCCTTGATTAATGCGAGAATTAAGGGGCCTAAATAAGAAAACCTAGATACAAAGACTGGCACGGTTGAAGACGGCCTAACACTTGCTGTTGGCGGTCTATAAAGAGAACAAATACTACCCAGTAGAGATGAAGTCTAAAATTGGGGGCTCGTACTAGGCACGAGATTTAGGGTTGGTAGAATATATTGACATAAATTAAATTCAACCACATACCAAAGGGTCGTTAATCCACTAGATGATCTCGAATAGGGAATGGAGGACAGTGGTGCTGCATCTGGAAGGATGAGCGAGCAGTGATTACATTTCAGGAATAAGAAGGCAGTCAAGAGGGTTTCAATAATGTCCGGTCGGGGACAGTGAGAACGGGCTTACCGAGTGCTGGCGTCCTGTTTAGTCTCAAGATCAGTAATCGACTTAGTAATCTCGAATGGGGAATAGAGGACAGTGGTGCTGCATCTGGAAGGATGAGCGAGCAGTAATTACAATTCAGGAATAAGAAGGCAGTCAAGAGGGTTTCAATGATGTCCGGTCGGGGACAATGAAAACGTGCTTACCAAATGCTGGCGTCCTGTTTAGTGTCAGGGATCGGTGATTTCTGACATCATGGGAATTCGTGATTGGTCTGATAAGGCAAGAAACGGGGGATAGTGAGTTATAGGAACACATCCCCGTGGAGAGATTTGAGGCGGGGGATGGACAATGAGCACAGCAATACTCACTCGGAAAAACTGAATCGAAAGGCTCCGTACGAGGGCCGCCGAACAATGCCGCGTTTCCTCGTTTGGGAAGGGAGTCATGGTAACGGGTCACGTGGTGGCCCAAGTTATCATGGGGTTGGAAGAAAGACTGGATCGTCTGCCACGATCGGTGAAACTAAGGAGAGCTTAGGTGGGCTGAGGATGGTAATGTGTCAATTGACCTTTGAGTACAATCCAACAACATAAATAAATAATTACAAGTATAATGATCAAAAGAAATTGGAAAAATTGGAAAAATTAGAGAAATCGCTATACTTGTAAAAAACCATGTCAGTGAAATATGGGCGTACCTCTCAACCATGAGGGTAAAGGCCCGACAGTTCGTGAGTTAACAGATATTGCATTTTTGACAGTAGTGTATCATAACAACACAGGGGTTAAGGCCGCAGTAGGAAGACACAGGCCATACGGTGGAGCATCAAACCTTACTTGTGTGAAAAATGGAAAAACAGACTAATCATAATAGTGTAGCCAATTGGGAAAATGAACTATCCAGTTCATTAAGACCAGTTTCAATAGAATTGAAAAAGTAAATCCATTTCAGTTCTCGCGTGTTAAGGATATCAGAGATGTTGCCACCTCGTGGTCCCATTGTTACTTTTTCAATGACCAACCATCGGATGCTTTCTGGTGGATGAGAATTCGACTTGAAATGTTCTACTAAGGGTGCGCCTTGAACGTCACATCGAATTCGGCTCATGTGTTGTAGTATCCGAGCTTTAATTTTTTGCTGGGTTTGGCCAATATAGATTTTGTGACATGGGCATACAATGGCATAGATGATGTTACTGGAATTACAATTGCTGAAGGATTTGAGTTTGACAGTAAGATGGAGGTGTACAAAATCCTTCGTCTGAATGGTGGAATCGCAAGCCTTACAATGGCCACATTTAGAATGACCAATGACTGGAGGTAGGTTCCATAAGGTGTTGATCGTGGGTTGACAATCAGGGAATAGAAACGAGCTGACAACATGGTCCCTAATGCTTTTGGCTTTCGTAAATGCATGAAGCGGTGTCAAGGGTTGTTTGATGTCATCGGAAACCAAATGCCAGTGCTTGTTAATGATTCTTTTAATGCTGTTGCTTTTGGTATTGAAAGTGGTGACACATACAATACGACTCTCTTCCTGGTCAGTTCTACCTTTGGGTACTAATAGTTCCTCACGGGGATAGAACCAAGCACGTTTGTGTGCTTTTTTAATCAAACGTATTGGATAGCCACGATTTAGCAAGCGATTAGAAAGATCCTGTGATTCAGAGAAATAATCATCTTTAGTGGAACAATTTCGACGTATCCTAAGAAATTGCCCAAAGGGCAAGTTATCCCGAAGGGCACGAGGGTGATGACTATTGTAGGCCAATAAGGAATTTCTCTCAACTGTTTTGCGAAATAGTTTGGTGAGGAGTCTTCCAGATTGGTGGTAAATGGTAACATCCAAAAAGTCAATAGAGTTGCTATCTGATTTGATTGTGAACTTGACATGCTGGGATTGTTGGTTGAGCCAAGTAAAAAAACTGTTCAATTGGTCTTGGCTGCCATTCCAAATCATTAAAATGTCATCGATATACCTCATCCAGAGGCCCACTTGGTCTCTGAATGGGTTAGATTGACTGAGAATGGTATCTTCTTCAAATGCTGCCATATATAGAATGGCTACATCAGGAGCAAAGGGAGCACCCATAGCTACACCAGAAGTTTGGAGGTAAAAATTGGTGTCAAACAAAAAGAAATTACGGGTCATTGCGATTTTCAGCAAAGCTACAATGAACTCTGATGGTACTTGAACAGGTGCAGGACGTTTCTGAAGACATCTGGCTATCACCGTCAGGGCTTCCTGTTGGGGAATGCACGTGTAGAGGGAGACTACATCGCAAGTAGCTAATCTTTGGTTTGACGGATCATAGGGTATACTCTCAGTTATGTTAATGGTGTGCATAGTGTCTCGAAGGTATGATGGAGTGGCCTCGGCAAGTGGTTTAATGAAAAAGTCAATGTACTTTCCCAGAGGTTCCAAGATGGACCCACAGCCAGAAACAATAGGGCGACCCGGAGGGTTTACCATGCTTTTGTGGAGTTTGGGCAAGGTATAAAGTGTTGCCAGGCGGGGATGTTTGTTATTCAGAAAGTGAAATTCATTCTCAGACAGGAAGCCTAAATCCAATCCTTCTTGTGTTATTTCAAGGATCTCTGTTGCGATGGATCTGGTAGGGTCAGATCTCAGTAGTTGGTAGCAGTTCTCATCCTGTAATTGACGTAGAATCTCCGATTTGTAGGCAGATAGATCCTGTATAACAATGGCACCGCCTTTGTCGGCAGGCTTGATCACGACTTGGTGGTTCTTGGCCAGTGATTGTAGGGCTGTTTTTTGGGGTTTGCTGATGTTGTATCGAACAAAGGTTTTGTCTTGAAGAACCCGTTGTACATCACGCCAGACAACAGCTTCATAGGCTAGAATCTGATTCGACATACTGCTGGCATAGGGAACAAATGTTGAGGGTGGTCGCAGGCCAGTGACAGATGACTTGAACTGTATTTCCGAGTTGCGGAAGAAGTACTTGAGTCGAATTTTTCGAAAGAATTTGTAAAGTTCTGTTCTTATCATGAAATTGTCTGGATTGTATGTAGGGACGTATGATAGTCCTTTACTAAGTACTTGGAGTTCAGTATTAGTGAGTGGTTGGTTAGAGATGTTGATCACAGGGCTCAGGATTTCAACCGGTTCCACTGGTTCTACCAACGGTAAGTTTTGTTGCGAGTCACCCTCTCGCCATGTTGTTCGGGTTGGAACCGAACTTGTTTCGAAGATTGGCCTCGTCCTCCATCCCAGTTGGTTTGATTCTGCTGAAAGCCACGTTGATTCTGCCCGCGGGGCCATGAGTTGCCTCTTCCTCGTGGAGGTCGCCAAGATCCCCGACCTTGTCCTAAAAAAGGAGGAAATTGCTGGGGTGGGTAGTTGTAGTCAAAATATTGGTATTGGTAGCTGGGACCTGCTGAGTCTGGTTCTCCTTCGGAACTGTAGGACGAGTCAGAGAAGGTAGGATAGTTCCGTCTCCCTCTGTAGTTTCCACGGCCTCTGTCGGTGAATCGGCCCTGTGTGTCTTGTCGGTAATAGTCGTCCTGTAGGTATGGATATGTCTTTTTTTTGTCGTATAGGCGAATATCACGTGCCAATTTTTCGAGTTTGCGGTTTTGAGTAGTTGAGTGTTTGTTTTGAGTAGTTAGGTCAAAATCCTGAAGTGTGGCTTGCGGATCAAGTGCTACAACTCACCACTGAAATCACTGCATTGAAAGCTGAAATAACCGCTGATACCAACTTTGCAAGCGCGAAGGATACCCTAACCAACCTGCAAGCCAGGAGAACCAGACTCAGCAGGACTCAGCAGGTCCCAGCTACCAATACCAATATTTTGACTACAACTACCCACCCCAGCAATTTCCTCCTTTTTTAGGACAAGGTCGGGGATCTTGGCGACCTCCACGAGGAAGAGGCAACTCATGGCCCCGCGGGCAGAATCAATGTGGCTCTCAGCAGAATCAAACCAACTGGGATGGAGGACGAGGCCAATCTTCGAAACAAGTTCGGTTCCAACCCGAACAACATGGCGAGAGGGTGACTCGCAACAAAACTTACCGTTGGTAGAACCAGTGGAACCGGTTGAAATCCTGAGCCCTGTGATTAACATCTCTAACCAACCACTCACTAATACTGAACTCCAAGTACTTAGTAAAGGACTATCATACGTCCCTACATACAATCCAGACAATTTCATGATAAGAACAGAACTTTACAAATTCTTTCGAAAAATTCGACTCAAGTACTTCTTCCGCAACTCGGAAATACAGTTCAAGTCATCTGTCACTGGCCTGCGACCACCCTCAACATTTGTTCCCTATGCCAGCAGTATGTCGAATCAGATTCTAGCCTAGGAAGCTGTTGTCTGGCGTGATGTACAACGGGTTCTTCAAGACAAAACCTTTGTTCGATACAACATCAGCAAACCCCAAAAAACAGCCCTACAATCACTGGCCAAGAACCACCAAGTCGTGATCAAGCCTGCCGACAAAGGCGGTGCCATTGTTATACAGGATCTATCTGCCTACAAATCGGAGATTCTACGTCAATTACAGGATGAGAACTGCTACCAACTACTGAGATCTGACCCTACCAGATCCATCGCAACAGAGATCCTTGAAATAACACAAGAAGGATTGGATTTAGGCTTCCTGTCTGAGAATGAATTTCACTTTCTGAATAACAAACATCCCCGCCTGGCAACACTTTATACCTTGCCCAAACTCCACAAAAGCATGGTAAACCCTCTGGGTCGCCCTATTGTTTCTGGCTGTGGGTCCATCTTGGAACCTCTGGGAAAGTACATTGACTTTTTCATTAAACCACTTGCCGAGGCCACTCCATCATACCTTCGAGACACTATGCACACCATTAACATAACTGAGAGTATACCCTATGATCCGTCAAACCAAAGATTAGCTACTTGCGATGTAGTCTCCCTCTACACGTGCATTCCCCAACAGGAAGCCCTGACGTTGATAGCCAGATGTCTTCAGAAACGTCCTGCACCTGTTCAAGTACCATCAGAGTTCATTGTAGCTTTGCTGAAAATCGCAATGACCCGTAATTTCTTTTTGTTTGACACCAATTTTTACCTCCAAACTTCTGGTGTAGCTATGGGTGCTCCCTTTGCTCCTGATGTAGCCATTCTATATATGGCAGCATTTGAAGAAGATACCATTCTCAGTCAATCTAACCCATTCAGAGACCAAGTGGGCCTCTGGATGAGGTATATCGATGACATTTTAATGATTTGGAATGGCAGCCAAGACCAATTGAACAGTTTTTTTACTTGGCTCAACCAACAATCCCAGCATGTCAAGTTCACAATCAAATCAGATAGCAACTCTATTGACTTTTTGGATGTTACCATTTACCACCAATCTGGAAGACTCCTCACCAAACTATTTCGCAAAACAGCTGAGAGAAATTCCTTATTGGCCTACAATAGTCATCACCCTCGTGCCCTTCGGGATAACTTGCCCTTTGGGCAATTTCTTAGGATACGTCGAAATTGTTCCACTAAAGATGATTATTTCTCTGAATCACAGGATCTTTCTAATCGCTTGCTAAATCGTGGCTATCCAAGACGTTTGATTAAAAAAGCACGCAAACGTGCTTGGTTCTATCCCCGTGAGGAACTATTAGTACCCAAAGGTAGAACTGACCAGGAAGAGAGTCGTATTGTATGTGTCACCACTTTCAATACCAAAAGCAACAGCATTAGAAGAATCATTAACAAGCACTGGCATTTGGTTTCCGATGACATCAAACAACCCTTGACACCGCTTCATGCATTTAAGAAAGCCAAAAGCATTAGGGACCATGTTGTCAGCTCGTTTCTATTCCCTGATTGTCAACCCACGATCAACACCTTATGGAACCTACCTCCAGTCATTGGTCATTCTAAATGTGGCCATTGTAAGGCTTGCGATTCCACCATTCAGACGAAGGATTTTGTACACCTCCATCTTACTGTCAAACTCAAATCCTTCAGCAATTGTAATTCCAGTAACATCATCTACGCCATTGTATGCCCATGTCACAAAATCTATATTGGCCAAACCCAGCAAAAAATTAAAGGTCGGATACTACAACACATGAGCCGAATTCGATGTGACGTTCAAGGCGCACCCTTAGTAGAACATTTCAAGTCGAATTCTCATCCACCAGAAAGCATGCGATGGTTGGTCATTGAAAAAGTAACAATGGGACCACGAGGTGGCAACATCTCTGATATCCTTAACACGCGAGAACTGAAATGGATTTACTTTTTCAATTCTATTGAAACTGGTCTTAATGAACTGGATAGTTCATTTTCCCAATTGGCTACACTATTATGATTAGTCTGTTTTTCCATTTTTCACACAAGTAAGGTTTGATGCTCCACCGTATGGCCTGTGTCTTCCTACTGCGGCCTTAACCCCTGTGTTGTTATGATACACTACTGTCAAAAATGCAATATCTGTTAACTCACGAACTGTCGGGCCTTTACCCTCATGGTTGAGAGGTACGCCCATATTTCACTGACATGGTGTTTTACAAGTATAGCGATTTCTCTAATTTTTCCAATTTTTCCAATTTCTTTTGATCATTATACTTGTAATTATTTATTTATGTTGTTGGATTGTACTCAAAGGTCAATTGACACATTACCATCCTCAGCCCACCTAAGCTCTCCTTAGTTTCACCGATTGTGGCAGACGATCCAGTCTTTCTTCCAACCCCATGATAACTTGGGCCACCACGTGACCCGTTACCATGACTCCCTTCCCAAATGAGGAAACGCGGCATTGTTCGGCGGCCCTCGTACGGAGCCTTTCGATTCAGTTTTTCCGAGTGAGTATTGCTGTGCTCATTGTCCATCCCCCGCCTCAAATCTCTCCACGGGGATGTGTTACTATAACTCACTATCCCCCGTTTCTTGCCTTATCAGACCAATCACGAATTCCCATGATGTCAGAAATCACCGATCCCTGAGACTAAACAGGACGCCAGCATTCGGTAAGCACGTTTTCATTGTCCCCGACCGGACATCATTGAAACCCTCTTGACTGCCTTCTTAGTCCCGAATTGTAATTACTGCTCGCTCATCCTTCCAGAAGCAGCACCACTGTCCTCTATTCCCCATTCGAGATTACTAAGTCGATTACTGATCCTGAGACTAAACAGGACGCCAGCACTCGGTAAGCCCGTTCTCACTGTCCCCGACCGGACATTATTGAAACCCTCTTGACTGCCTTCTTATTCCTGAAATGTAATCACTGCTCGCTCATCCTTCCAGATGCAGCACCACTGTCCTCCTTTCCCCATTCGAGATCATCTAGTGGATTAACGACCCTTTGGTATGTGGTTGAATTTAATTTATGTCAATATATTCTACCAACCCTAAATCTTGTGCCTAGTACGAGCCCCCAATTTTAGACTTCATCTCTACTGGGTAGTATTTGTTCTCTTTATAGACCGCCAACAGCAAGTGTTAGGCCGTCTTCAACCGTGCCAGTCTTTGTATCTAGGTTTTCTTATTTAGGCCCCTTAATTCTCGCATTAATCAAGGATTTACCCTGTTTCATGTTTTGGACTCGCTTAATTAAAGTTGTGTCCAATTAATGATATGAACCAATCTATTGACTCTACCATGAACTATGTTTGTCTCTACCTATGTGATAATTCGAGGCAGGATTAATTACCCTCTAATTTTAAACTTATTATACTTCCAATAGGTCCTTTGCCCCCCCTCCCTATCCTGATGAAGACCCCACAGCAAGGTTAAACGATCCTGCAACCTCAGAGGGTCAAAACGTCGACTGTTTGTTTCAATTGCGGCAACCTCACGCCAATATTCTGTATATACACTGTACCTTGTGTTGTATGCCCTTCTTTCAAATAATGTCGCCATGCTCAATGGTAGTTGTTGCTATACCAATTATAGCATGAATAAGTGTTTGAAGGATTGATTTTACTGTCACATAATCCCATCACTTCCCTTACCTACTCACTATCACGTCCCTCTTCCCTCCTTGGGGCACTGTATGACTTTCAATACAGCTGATTGTTCTCTACATGATGTATATTTAATATACTGCATCCCATTGTGAATTAAACTTTGCGGATCAAAGTAGTTGTTGTTGATTAACTCACTTTAATTGTATTTAATTGCTACCACTGCATACACATCTCCGCCCCCTGAAGTGTCAGTGCCACACAGTGCCACAGACATTCCACATCCGGCCCCTGAGGTGTCACTGCCACACAGTGCTGGAGAAAGGCCAGTACCACCCACAAATGAGGCACATGGTACAGCAGAGGACGAAGAGGCAGATGACAGCGCCATTGTGGCAAGAATGACACAGTAGCATGCATCCCCGCCATATGGCCTGTTTCTGCTTGGTTCTGCCCTCTGGAGCAGGCCCTTCCACTGTTCCCCGATGCACTCTGTGACACTCACCTTGGACCTCGCAATGGACTGCCATATGCTGTTTGACCGCCAATGACACAGCAAACAGACTGCGGACATAACTCTTCCTCGTCCTTTGGACTTGTCATTCCCTGAAGGACTCTGGCTGGCCCTCCACGAGCCAACATAGTCATGTGGGGTTTGCATGGCTCTGTACTGCGCCAGAGGCAACACTCAACTGAATGTGCCTTAAAAATTATCAATCACATGATGTGTCGTGTCTATGGCCTTCCATGTGTGGTAGTATTGATGTACGTAGGGTCAGTGAATTCCCCCTTTTGTCATGTGGCTTATAACATTGGACACATTGCCGAATGTAGTCCGGGTGGCGTCGACGCAGCAAGGGGGACACACGCATTAGTTACTTCCTTGTCAAGCACCGTACGACACCACGCACAGAGCCCTGGGGTCATTGTTCAAACCCTTATGCTGGACTGGCATACGCCAGGCCAGCCTACTACACTTAGCTCACAGGGGGGGATTACGCTACGCGTGCAAGGTCTCCCCTGTAGTGTTCTGCTGTTTACAGGTCTAGTTGTTAGCATGTCAAAGCTACTCCCTCACGTCTAGTTTACACCCACATCACTCCCATCTGGCACACACGTCACAGGATATGTGAGCCTGACAATAAAAAGGGCTGCGCCTGCCTGAACAATGACATTTACAACCTCTCTTGGGGTGTATCCGTGTGGTGTGCATGTAGGCATGGGGGCCCAGGGCCCCGCAACATCACATTCCACAGGCCTGAAGGTGACATGATGGTGTTCGCACCACAATAACCAATCATAGAGGGTCCATGACTAGTGGGGCACAGACTTGGTGACATCAGATACACTGCAGCCGGCACAGGCACACCGCCACGGGATAGTGTCTTTCGGTGCACTGACGTAGGGGCACCTTAAATGCTGAGCACGTATGCAGCCTGCGATGATGCCCCGTCCCGGTGGTCCGGATGGCTCAGGTTTTGTGTGCCCTGCTGGACCGCAGTGTATGCCTCAGCCAGCGGGCAGGGTGGGCCTACTGCCACGTGGCGTCGCCTCCTGGTTCACAGCTTTCGTGGCACCCATGAGGCTGAGAGGGTGTGCAGCCTGTGATGATGCGATGTGCACTGGTATGTCCTCTTCCATGGAGAAATCAAGACCCAGCACCAAATGTGAGTCCTGGTGGCCTGTGGAACGGAGCCTCATGATGTGGAGGGTGACATGCTCGCGGGCCCCGGCCTCGGGGCTGGCACCGGCACATGGTGGGCCCTCATTCCTACACGCCTTTGGCGGAAGGTGAGCAGTGAGGCCTGGGTGCGCAGGGGCTGGGGTGCAGCTGCCTGGGGGCGCAGGGGCAGACAGGCAATGATGTTGTGTGCAATTGTATGTACCTTTCCGTTCAGGTATCTGGACTCTGGTTCAGTTGACGGGTCTGTCTCAGATGTGGGACCTGGTGAACTGCACTACATACCGGCGCGTGGTTGGAGACACCCAGGTGGCAGCAGGTGAGCAGTGTGGCCTGGGTGCGCAGTGTCGGCACCCTCACTCCCTGTCCCTCTCTTCTTTTCTCTGTGTCTCTCTTCCCCTCTCTGCCCGTCTATCTCTCTCTCCCCCTCTCTGTCCATCTATCTCTCTCTCCTCCTCGTTGTCCGTCTATCTCTCACCCTTTCGCTGTCCGTCTATCTCTCTCTCCCCCTCGCTGTCTGTCTATCTCTCTCTCCCCCTCTCTGGTCGTCTATATCTCTCTCCCTCTCTCTCTCCTTCGCTCTCTCTCTGTCCCTTGATGTGTGCAGGACACACCTTCTCATCCTGGTATTTGTCTTGCAGGCTGTGACTTACGGAGTGTCCCGAGGGGTGCCGCCATTTGTCTTCATTTGTGTTCTGTGTTTATTTTAATACATTTTCATTTGTTGCTTCAAAGGTAAATGTGTGATGCTCATTTTTGTGACGACACATGCATGTCACCAGATGTGCTTGTGCAACATCAGGCAGATTATTTGGTACATGATTCCGTGTTGTTGATGTGGCATGTCTTTGGCCTGGGGGGATGCCCGGGGAGGGGGATCATGGGGGTAGTGGCGGTGGGTGTTTTGGCCCTGTTGGGGCGCCCAGCTGCATGATGTGTGGCTCCATGGCATCTGTTGCTTTTCAGGTGTGGCTCTTGCCTCGGTTCTCTATTGTGGTGCAGGATGTGGTCCGACTTTACACCAGGTCAGAGCAGGTGTTAGTTTTCTGCTTCTAACGTGCCTTATCGCATGTTTTGTGATCTTATCGCCGATGTGGCTGGTCATTGAGAATGTTGCGAAGTGGTGTTGTTGCGAGCTTTTTGCTCGGGAACGCCTACTCTGCATCTCATTAGCGATAGTTGTGGGGGTCATCTGTTGTGATGTTTTTTTGCGCCTGCTATTGCAGGAAAATTGGTGCTACGGGCTGTAAGGACCAACTTGTGAATGGGGCGATATATTTATTGTGACTTTGGCTGCATTAAGGTGTCAATAAGTTGGCGATAGCTCCTTGAGAATATGGCCCTTAGTAGCTCTATCATGCGAACTACCTTTAAACAAGGAGTCCTTTTGGTTAAGACACAATTAAAACTGTGATAATTCATTTTAGTTTTAACGTCATACTAAAACAAAGAGGCAAGACACAAGTTGCTACTAAAAAACTGCTAACTAAGCCACTGATGATGCAATTCTATTTATGAATAATTAAGAACCCTACATAAGTTGGTAGAAACTTAAAAATCGCGCAGGCAGGGTACAATAAAAGGATGATGTACAAAATACCAGGTTCGGCCGCTAGCAAATAATAGAGTAAAGCAAACGGATCAGCGACACAACATGCTTAGTGCTACCCAGTGTAAATTAACAATCATTGACTTGCTGGCTCTCACAGTTTGTAAGTCCTTTTACTGCTCTTGTAACAAACTTAGTGAACCGGATGTTAAGCACTGGATTATCTGGATTCATAGATGCAAGGATGGCTTGTCGACAGGAGTGACCACCAAGATTGTTCCATTCACCCCATAGCGGAATCTTTTGCGCATTAAGGAGTGCGGGACAAAGACATACCATTTGCTCAATTGTTTCCTTACTGCTCCCGCATCCCCTGCACATTATGTTAGTGTTTGTATGGTGCCAGCCTGGCAAGTGAAACAGGAATGGCCATTCTCCCATTCTGAGGGCCAAAAATATTTTTTTCCAAAACACTGCATAGGTGCACGACAAGTGTGGTGCCACAACGCCTGGCTTAAACCCTGATATGACTGGCCAGACATGCTTACGTAGTACCAGCTGCACTCTGTCCACATTGAAGGACCAGGAGCAGACATTCCTTTTGATATAAATTTTGAGTGCCTGCTCTGATGGGTTGGAGCTCCAAATTTCTACTGCGTCCAAGAGTTTTAAGGAATCTTGTAGGTAGCATTGGTATGATCGCCCAAGCTGACTGGTTGGAATTTCCTGCCACAATATACCCTCAAAGCTCCCTTCTCTGGAAGTGTGTAGCTTGTTGCACAACCTGTTGAATGGTCCAGCTGCGACCGCCTAATGATCTTGGAGACCGAACTCAAGTCATATTTGGGATGGGGAGGAGGTTTTTGGAAGGCTCAGCACTTGTTTGAAGATTCTTCTTGTTATTTTGTTCAAAAGGTTGTTATCTCTCCCCTGCATGATCTCCTGACCGTAAAAGAGATAACTGAGGATTTTTGCCTTCATGACGCTTATAGAGGTAAAGCTTGGGCCGGATAGCTGCCTTGCGAGATTCATGAATGCCACCTAGATCGTAAGAGCTTTAGCTTCTACCTTGTCTCTGTGCCCCTTTTGTCCATGTAGACCCCTAGATATTTGCATGAGGCGGCCCCGTCAATACTTTTACCGCTGTACTGCCATCTGCCACCTTGGTATTTCCTTAACCTGTAGGCCCGTAGGTTATTGCCCTTGTTTTTGATAGGTTTCCTTTCAGTTCATTTTTGGTGGTATAGGGGGACAGCTGATGGAGTAATCTCTGCAAGCCGACCCTGGTGTGGCTGAGCAGGACATGGTCATCAGCGTACAGTAAATTCCTAACTCTGGTCACTGCAAGTTTTGGAGAATTGGAGTTGCCATCTTCAAGTAACTGCGATAGATCGGAGATGAAAAGATTGAAAAAGAGGGGCACCAGCCCACAACCTCGTTTTATTGCATTTGAGGTTTGTATTTTTCTGGAGATAGGGGATCCATCTCCAAGTTTTTACGGATCCATGTGTTTGTGTGCAGCTTGATTATGACTTGTAAGGGTGGAGCTGGAATCCCCCATTTCTGCAGTTTAGACCATAATTAGCCCCTGGGCATGTGATCAAAAGCGGTTTTGAAGTTGACAAAACTGAATTAGCATTCCTGCAGCCGCTGATTTATCCAACATGACAGATATTGAAAGCAAGTTGGTTATAGTTTCTGATTTTACCACAAATCCTGTCTGATTAAAGGGTGTAAGGTGTTTTTGTGGCCCAAGGCACCAGACCTTGAAGAAGCAGCTTAATTTAGTACTTAGATTCAACATCTAGAAGGGTAATCTTCCTATACTTTTTGGGGTCTGATCTCTTGCCACCTTTATAAATTGAATGTATGATGGCTCAACACCAACATTCTGGTAGGACCTGGTTGGTCCAGCTATAACTGAATAGGGGTGCCATATGTTTGTCCCAGAAACCAGTATATTGTTTGTGCAAAGGTTGGGGTAGACCATTTGGCCCAGGTGCTCTGTTGGACTTGGCTCTTTTTGCAGGGTCATCCCAGAACTTGTTGCCTTCCTCCTGTATTTTTTCTGACCTGTTGTTGGTGGTTTTATGACTATAGGCACTTTACCACTGCTGATCAGCACTAAAGTGTATATATTGTCTCTCTTTTGTAAATTGTGTTATGGATTAGTGTTTCCATGATTGGCTATTTGATTTACTTGTCAGACCCTAGTACGGTGCACTATGTGTGCCGAGGCCTGTCAATCAAATGCCGCAGGTGGGCTTGCAGCACTGATTGTGCCACCCATAAAAGCAGCTTGTAAAATGTGACTCAGGCCTGACATTGCAGAGCATGTGTGCAGTCTGGGACTGCCATGACTTGGCAAGTGCACACACTTGCCAGTCCCTAAACCTTCCCTTTTCTACATATTAGTCACCCCTATGTAGGCCCAAGATACCCATGTGGGCAGGATGCATTGTATGGGAAAGGTAGGATATGTCCTGATATGTGTGGCATGTCCTGGTAGTGAAATACTTCCGATTTCCTTATTCACAATTGCAAGGCAATATGCTTCCAAAGGACAGAATGGGGGGTTTGTTTAAAACATCTTATAAACATAACTGACCCTGGGAACATAAGAGAAAAGTAACGTTTATTATGCCTGAACTCAGAATGTTAGGTGCATCTTTTAGTGAGGGTCATTTATACATTCTGTGACCACTTTTAGAAAGTAGATATTTTCATTCCTAACCATCCAGTGTGCCTCTGCTAGGTTTGTGGATTGGATGTCTGGCTTTTGGATGACAGGGGCTGGTGAGCAGCAGGGCCTCCAGATGTCTGATGAGTCAGGGCTGGGCTGAATAGGCCTGGTCTGCATTTGGAGTGGTGGGAGGATTAGCATCTGCACCTGAATAGGGCTGTGCCTGCCTTCCATAATGATGTCTCCGTCCCCCCTGTGGTGTGTCTGGAGCCATGGCTCACACTGGAGGTTGTTGTGCACTTGCAAAGTGCCCTACAGAATTGATTTAGGCCGGGTACAGACACTCTCTGCCTTCAGGGTCTTTTGGGTATAAAATAGGGGCCCAGACACCGACTTTTAGATCACTTCTGGGAAATCAAGAGGAACCGTTGCCAAGGGGAAGAGCCGGAGAAGCTGAGGAGGAATACTGACCCTGTGCTGTTTGCTGTCCGGGGTTGGACTACAAAGGCTGCTGAAAGGAGAAAAAGGACTTTGCTGTTTGCTTTGTTACCTGCTTGAGGAAAAGATCTCCAAGGGCTTGAAACTGAACTTGCCTCCTGTACTGAAGTCTCAGGGACACAAAGACTTCACCCCTTCTGTCTCTCTGCATCTGGAACTGCTGTTTCAGCTGCCACAGAAGGAAATTACAACACCGACACCAGTCGACGCCGTAACCTGCAAAGAAGCCGTGGGCGCCACTCATGAAGAGCGCAACACACCGCCCGACTTGCACCCTAGGCCCAACGCCTGCTGTCACTGTGCCGCATCGACTCCGAAGCAGACATAGAGGCCACTGCCTACACCGGAGCTGAAGACGCCGCTCATGACATCCCGAACCGTGCCATAGCCACAACCTCACCAAAGCTGGTGCTTCATCAACGCGGAGCCAATCCTCGACGTGTGTGACTCCCGAATCCATAGACGTCGTACCATCATAAGAAACAGACGACCCGCCGCCGTCATGACGACACCTCCCAACACAGTAAGGAACAGACGTCTCATCTTCCCTGCACAGCAGTAAATAACAGAGGCTTCACCTCCCCTGGGGTCCTAAAGAACCGACGCCACTCGATGCCAATGAAGCATCACCTCCTGGATGCCGTCCTCCGTCTTTGCTTTCATTGTTTTCAAGGTACTGTTCTTTGTGGGCCTAATGCCACGCACTTCGAGGTCAGCGCCATACTTTGGGATTTCCATTAGGTCTGGGCATAGTACGCATAGTCGCGCTATGCAAAGCTATGCGAAGACGTTCTCGCATAACGCGAGCTTCGCAAGCATGCGTAGTTGCTTGTCGGACCCGTTCGTGATGCGTTTTTCTTGTTCGGGAGCGCGTTGTGCATGTTCGGGGTGCTGTCTGCGTGCTCGGGGATCGTAGCTCGCGAACTTACCCATGCGGTCGGCTATGGGTGCGGCCATCTTGTTTTTTCAATTGTCCCGCCCGCTCTCGTTGCCTTGTTTCCTGTTCCGGGGTCGGGTATACCGTGTTCGCATTGTGCATGTCATGTTCGGGAACGCTATCTATTTGTTTGCGACGACAAGTGCGTGTTAGCGAGAAATATCGCGCAAACATACCCACATGGTCGCGGCGGGCGCGTCCATTTTGTTTTTCACTCTATACTGGGGTTTTGGGCCCAGTTTTCTATCTAGCTTTATTCTTTGCAATCTTTACTTATTTTTCACTGTTTTTTTCACTTTTTTTATCATCTCTGTCTCTCTGTCTCTAAGTTTATATTTTACGATTTATTTCAACTTTCACAATATTTTTGTTACTTTTCTACTGCTTTATTTTACTTCTTCATTAAACTCCTACTTCTTCCCCCTAACTTTATTTTTTCCTTCTTTTCTTTACTGCCTCCACCCCGGGACCATGGCCAAGGGCAGCAGTACCAGCTCCAAGGGCAAGGCGCTGGCGCCCAAGAGCCGGCTGCCTTGCGGCAGAATGCGCCCTGCAGGGGTGCAGGCCCGACAACTTTTCAGAGAGGCAGAGGTGGCTGCCCTGGTTTTCTTCATCCAGCGCCACCTCCCCTTGACCTTGGCAGCAGGCGGCAGGCCAGGCTCTGGGTACCTTACCCAGGAGCGTCACCACCGGTGTGCAAAGGTGAGCCGGGCAGTGTTTCACTACTCGAGGATCCGGCGCACCTACAACCAGCTGGCCCACCGGTGGTCAGACATCCTGGACCGGGAGCAGGACCTGTTGGACCTGCTAGGTGTTGAGGTCACGGGGCATGGTGAGTAGCTAGTAATATATAGTAGTGTAAGTACTGTGTATAATTCTTGGACGAATAACACGATTACTGGTGCGCTTAGTTACATTGCGGATCAATTCCTTTTCAAAATCTTCTGTGATTGTATGACACAAGTGATGCTCGGCACTTCTCTTACTTGTTTGAACTTTGCGCTAGCTTGGGCTGATTAATGATGTTAGAGTTTACTTTAGAGAACTGAAGTGAGTTAATGCTATTGCTAGAGTCTAGTCCTTCCATTGTCCTTCAGTGGAATAGTGGTGGATGGATAATAGGTTTACTTAGTATTAGTTCATATTTTCTTTACGGTCTGCGTGACGTCTCCTCTGTCACTGAATATTTCTTACCCCAGTCCTCCATAGAACCTTTTTGTAGTTTGTTTAGTGAGTGGTAGGCTTAGCAACAGCATTATCAGTCAGTAGCAGAACAACATACGGCGCAACCAACCAACAATTTGGTGTATGCACAAATTTATGCATGTGTCCTCCATCTCATCTATGCATTTTTGCTGCCAAAAAAAAATGGAAATGCAGACTTACTGAACAATTGGCCCGTCTGGAATAGGTAGTTTAGGTCAGCTGGTAAAGGCTTTGTTAGTATTCTGCAATCAGAATGATTATGGAACATTTGTTTAGTGTTCATATAAGTAGACGGTCCGTGAATCCTGCAAGCCAGTAGTCATTTAGATAGGTCAATTTTATTGCAATTGTTGTTTCCTAAAATGTTTGAGCTTTTTTTTAATGATTTATTTGTTTCACAGCACTCAATGTTTCTCTCTTTCTTTATTATTTCTTACATGATCAGCACCCAGGGGCAAGAAGACGGGGTCTGAGTCGGCGGGACAACCACCAGAGGAGCGCTCCTCTACCGAGGATCCTCCTGCTGGCCCCAGTAAGACCTACATTGCTTATATTATTAACAATTATATTTCCCTAACTTTTAACGCACCTTATTTTTTCCAATCTATTAATGAAATACGCTTCCTAATCCAATTTTTAACAAAAGCTTCCTTGATCTTCATTATCTGTTTTCCAAATTTTGGTTATCCCTGCCTTTCAGTTCCTTCAAACTGCCTCTGCTATGACTCTCTGTACTACTACTATTAGACTGTCTATAGCTAAGCTTGCCCTGTTGACCACTCTTTAGTTAAGGTTTTCTTTTGAATAAAGCTATCATAGAACAATAGCTGTAGCCACTGGGTCCACTCCTGTCCTTTGTATTGTCCTCTTTGATCTCTAGGCTTTGACAATTCTCACCAAGAAAATGCGCAACCAGATGTTTGTCTAGTATTTTTTGTTAGGATAGTAGTACATACTACTACTGTTGTGGGTATTCTGCACAGCCACATACAGAACTATGCACAAGAAAATAGGATGTTGGTGATGGGTGGTTGGACCTTACTTACACCTCAGTCAGAACTCAGAACCCCCAATTCACTGACCGATTAGCAATAGTGTCTCTGTCATTAGTCATTATGTCCCGAACCCCCACACCAAGATACCCAATATTTTACTTACACAACCCAGAACATAACACCCTTTCGCTCACTCACTCGTGTAAGTCCACAACACCACACCAAATATACCACCGAGTCTATGTGCAAGTTCAAAAGGTTTATTTTTTTCAAATAGTAACAAGCTTTGTAAGTTGTTCCATGATATTACATCCAGCTCCAACATGCAAAATAAAGAAGATTAAAACCTTTTGTTTTTTGAACCAGCCAGCCCGTCAGGAAACACTAGAGTGAGGATACCAGATTGAGTCTTAAGGCCCTCGCTTAGAAAACGTCTTTGCGCTTAGAAGCACTGTCAGCTCCATGCGAAAATAAAGATTTGGCCACATCGCAGAAGTCTCGCATTAGGAATCCATCATTTAGATCCTGACAGCGTAACTACAGGAGTGCTGAAGTAGCAAGATCTAGACTTGTCATGGCGGCCTTGGCTGGGTTTTTGTTAACCACACTTTGAATCACCTTCAAATGAAAATATCACCCGCGGCGAATATTCGTTTTTTATGAACACACTGTCTGTGTAATCCCGAGACGAAGAGTGGGAAGTTAGCAGTGAGACTCTTTGAAAAAGATTTCACATACCTAGAGAAAGATTTTCCAGAGGTGCCCCATTCTTCATATCCGACTCCGAAAGCTTCATAATAGAAATAAGCGTAATTGCGCAACTGCAGGAGATATATCTGGATTTATCGCGGCGTCTTTTGCTGGCTTTTAATCGATCGCGCTTTGAATCACCCTCGAATGGAGGTATCACTCGCTGCGAATATTCGTTTTTAATGAACATAGTGGTTGTGTACTCCCGAGACGAAGAGTGGGAAGTCAGCAGTGAAATCCTTGGAAAAAGATTTCACATACCTACAGAAAGATTTGATTAAGGTGCCGCATTCTTCGGATTCGGCTGTGAAAGCCTGATAATACTAATAAAGCCACTCTAGGCTCAATAAATACCAACTGATTTTAAACAGAAACCACAAGAAACTTTGGAATTTGGGTTTATCCCAGATACAGAGAATATCTGGCTGCAAAAAATATTGTCCTGATGAAGACACTAAGACGTGTCGAAACGCGTTGACAGACAAGACAGACAACAGCCTCACTAATACAATCTGGGACGACAATATTGTTCCTCGAGTATTATTATTAGAACAAATGTTTTAAAAAAAAAATAATAATCAGAATTTTTTATTGTATCAAATTATCATGTACATGTACATGTGATTTATGTGTTTAATCTTTTTTATCAATATAATCATAAAATATATTTTTTATATCAGTATAGTCCTTTGTGTTATTGTTTGTGTATAATCTGTTCTTTTGAATAGCCAGTGTTTGTCCTTGTACTTTTGGCCTGGGTTTATACCTTTGCATTGAATTACATCCAGCTCCAACATGCAAAATAAAGAAGATTAAAACGAATCAATTGTACAACTAGTGCATGATAGAGATCTGTGTGAATTCTGGGGCACCCTCCTCACGGTTGAATGCATACTGGTTACATGCATCTTTCGTAAGCTCTGTAAATCTCTAGTCGCCAGGGCACAGTGAAAGTGTAATTGAGCAATTGCCCTTCATGTAACAGAGAGAGTATGGCCAGTGCCACCTGTAATCGAAAAATATATGAGCTTCCCCACCTGCAGCTTAGTAAATAAAAGAAACAGGCATCCGCGTATTGACTCGTATGTTGGTCTTGGACGCAAGCTTAGCTGACTGAGCAACAAGGTTATGTAATTTATCTAAACTAGAGATAAGAAAAAGACTGGAGTTCTTTTGTGTACTGGAGTCCATCCACCCTAGTACTAGGGCAAGTATAATGTCGGAAAAAAACTCCAACAAATGTTAGAGGTCGGGGAAGCAGGAGGGTAGATACTTACCACAAATGTTATGTGCTGCACTTGCTAGTGCTACTGTGCCACTATGTGTTAATTTTTGTTACTGTTTTGCTAAGAGTTTTGATTACAATTCAGTTTCTTTCTTTATAGATCCTCCTTCCCAAAAACCAACACGGAGGGAGTTGGCAGCCAGGGCCCGGCAACGGAAACTGCAGGCCATCGTTGAGGAATACCGCCAGCTGGTGGCTCAGGCGAAGGGGAAGGAGGAGGCGGCAGCAGCAGCTTCTGCCTCTTCCAATGCCCCGGGCCCCAGCCAGGCCCCGCCTGTAGGAGTACGGCATCGTGGTCAGGCAGCCGCCCACCACCGCCATTTGACAACATCTGCTACCCCCCCACATAGATGCAAATGTAAGTGCTGTGCATTTCGCCAGCAACTTCTCCTCCGAATGGCACAGCTGGAGGACCAATTAGAGGAGCGCGTAAGAATCCTGGTGGACAAACACCTTAAAGCCCGCCGATTATAGATGGACCCTGTTGCTTTGCCCATTTTTTTAGTACTTTTGTGGGTGGGTGGGAATTGGGTGTTGGGGTTTCTTTTTTGGACATTGGTTAGACTTGGACATTGGTTGGGGTTATGGAGAGGGGTGGGTGAGTTGTGGGATAGTATATTTTTGTTATCAAAATAAAAGTTATTTATTTATACTTATACATACTATGTTAATGTTTTGTGGGGGGTTACTGTTTCATGAATTAATGTACGTCACAAGGTTTACTTGTAGATGCAGGGCAGCAGCCAGTGTTTGATTTAAATAATCTGCCAATTTTGTAACATGCAAACAGATAGATGCGGTACCCTTCACTGAGTTATATTTGTTCTACTAGTACTATCATTCGCTCCTCCTAGTCCATTAAACCTCCCAGCAAACCTATCTTACCTGTGAGTGATGAGGATTAAGTTTGGCACATCAATGGCTGCATGGTTTCTCAAGAGAATGGAGAAGATGCCATGGTTGTGGTGGTAGTAGTAGACACTTGCACTAGCATTTGCAATAAAAAAAAGAGACATTCATTTGGCTGAGAGAGGCTGTGGGAGTAGTAGAAAAGTACAGTACATAAGAAGACTGCAAAACAAACAATATTGCAACTGCTAAACTAAAAGAAAACAATGGTGGCGAGGACAGCCTAGTACAGGAAGCTAAGAAGTTAAACTGTAGTTGTGTTAAAGAAGTGACTTAAGACAATCCTAATTCATGAACTTTAATGCTGTAAATCCAATCAATGCCTGCAATTAATTATGATGTATTCGGTGCGTCCCTTTGGAAAATTAATTGGCTTGTACATACACTGAGCATGGGTGGGCAAGCAGAAGAAGATCCTTGCCCTGCCTCGTTGACATTTAATTAGTGTTGCTTTCACCACATCTGCCCCAGCAAGCGTGTGATCAATTGTTGGTGTAGATTTAATATAGTCACATCACACAGCCCAGGGTAAGAGGGTTAGGGTTTGATGAATGGATGGGAAGGGGGATTTGGGGAAAGGTTTGACAAAGAAAAACAGTACGCATGGAGACAAAAGCAAAACAATATTTGAAGACTACAATGATCTACTATCCAATAAATCTATAAAGGTAGAAATAGGAAATACATGCATGATGAAGATAACTTGATGGTTAATGAGGAGTACTTAACTACTACTACACAATTAGACAGTACAGGGCAGAAGTATTATATGAAATTTGCCTTGGCTGTATTCCCTCAGAGAAACCCTAATTACCTGCTGTACCGGGCTGAAAGCTGGCAAAGAAAACAAAAAAATAGTTGTAGGGAGAAATTAGCAGACAAAGTCACACAGTCGTAAAATTAATGAAGAGAAAAAAGGAATCAAATTATTAAAAATACGAAAATGACACTAAAGTTACTGTATTATCCAGGTCCAAATGTGTAGTTGTATCTCGTCATTCATCTTGGTCCTCCCTTCCATGGACACTCTGTACATCATTCTTGGGTGCCACTGGCTGGCTGATGAGGATTGGTAAGGTAAGTGTGAGTTGTTGCTCCAAGTATAATAGCACTGGGTAAAAGGCCGGCCTGTAAGTGTTGATGGAAAAACAAAAGGGGTATTGAAAAATAAATGAAAAAAAGCATCAATTACGTTGTAGTGCAAAAAGACAAGACTCTTGAGCGAGAAAACTTTCAGACTTTCAGACTGAGGCAGCTTGGATACATTGTGTCTACTCTACTATTTACACAGCATTAATCTGCAAGAACAACAAGACATGAGCTAGCACAGAACAGGCCCATGGCACCAGGCCGTGACCCAAGCTCCATTTACCTTAATTTTTGACAGAGCCAGACAAAAGACATATACAGCAACCTAGCATTTTCCAAATCAAGTGACTAAATCAATGTGCCACTGTCAGTCATCATACCACTATTTGACTCCACCACTGCACAGACATGTAGCCTAGGTCTGCTGTGGTTCTTGTTGATTGGGTGTGTTTACCTTTTATGCCACTTCCTGAAACGCATTCCATCAATCATCTCAGATCCAACTGACTGACTGCGTGCAAAGATAGTATGGTCATCATCATCATCATGGTGTGGTACGTGTACGTGTTGTCCAACAGACCAACACCAACTCAGTCTGTAGTGAGTGACTCCGATTAAGTAAATCCAGTCTGCACCTGCAGTAGTAGGAGTACAATTGGTTAATAATAAACAACATGGAAACATTGCCGATCACTTGAGTCACTTTTACTTTGTTATAATTTTAACTACTAGTATAGTTCAACTTCATGCACATTTGCTCAGAGACAGCAAGCATCCAATGCAATGCATGGCATCATTCATTAATCATATACCTGTCTTGCTCTTCTCTTTGGCTGTCAGATCAGACATGCCGAGCCTTCTGAAAGTGATGATGAGTTTACTTTAGTTTTGGATGCCTGCTCAAGTTCTGACAGTGAAGAGTTGTGTATGTCTGCAGACAGATGTGGTAGCCTTAAGACAGTGATGAGTTTCAGATTGAAAACAAAACAGAAGATGGCTATAGTCACGTACGTTTAACTTGTTATGGAGGGACTGTTAGAGGCTACATTATTGTACTATTCTCCATCTTCATCCAATGTCTGGCAAGATGGAAATGTATTTAGGGCGAGTCAGGAAGATGGAGCAGGACTCTGAGGAGTGGAGTGGACAGTTAAATGCACAGATGTGCAACTCCAATAGGTAAATAAAAATAAGAGACGGTGGTGATGGATTTGTTGTAGTTTGATTTGAACCAGAAAGACAGATATACACACAAATAAAGGAAGGGATAAAGTAACAATTTGAAAGCGTAGTTGTCAGGAAAGAGGAGCTCGTCCTCAAACCCTGGTGGTTCGGACAGAAGTAGGTCATGTAACCCACTACTTATGTCTTTGGAGTTGCTCTTCTCTTCCTGCTGTGATTCATGTATTTTATAGTCCGGTGATATGAAGTGCTGATTCATTTTGATCATGGTTAACCTCTCCACGCTTTTGGGCGAGAGACTGGTCCTTTTCAAAGTTAAAATGGCACCAGCAGCACTGAAAACACGCTCAGAAGAGACACTTGCGACAGCGCAAGCCAGATACTTTATCGCCAACCTGCTGAGCACTGGCCATTGGCTTCTTTTCCCATACCAATACGCCAATGGGCTTTGCTCCATGAACACCTCTGTTGTGTCATCCAGATAGTCCTGGACCATCCGCTCAATGTTCAGTGGTGCTCTGATTTGCTTGGCCTCTTTTGACTTTGCACCAGCAACGGACTTACCCATCCCTTTCTGTGAAAACCAAGCAGCAATTTTTTTGCTGTGTCTGATGAGTCAGATGATCCTGTTGGTGCTGTTGTTGATGGTATTGGTAGTGTTGGTGACTGCTGGGAAGCAAACGCACTGCTCTCATGCTTTGAAGAAGAACTTGACTCTAGATGCCCTGTAGTACCTGCACTGTCCTGGGCTGGCACTGGCAGGCCTCTAATTGACAGCCGTTTGTTTTCTAAATCAGTGGCTTCCTCAGCTAATAAAGTTTTGTACTTGGCAACATCCCCTTCTGAAAAAGGAATTACTGCATTACTGTTCAGAAATATTTGTACAGTGGATCCAAAATTGTGGCTGTAATGCAATGTCGATGTGACACAATGTTATTTTGAATCCTTGTATTGTCAGATAAGCGGACGGCTAAGGCGTTTGCCAAACAACATGTGTCTACTTCGTATGTTTCAGACACCTCCTTCAGCTGTTGCTCTGCATGTACAACAATGGAATAACTTGGCCCATGGTACAGTCCTCCCTGCTGACTGCACGTGTGAAGACCTCAAAAGGAAGTAGCATCTCTGTCAGGCATTTAATAAGGTCCTATTGCCACATCTCAATGGTCATGGCTTTCACAGTAGGGTCCCCTAATCTTCTTGTCATGACATAAGCATAAAGTGGTATGTACTGCTCAAACAGACGATCAAGCATGTAATAAGTTATCTGTTGTCAGGTGGATACTATGAACAGCACTCTGATGTAAGGCTTTTCCAAGCAATTCCAGCACGTCATGATGTAGTGCTGGAACAGCAACTCTGGCTAAATAGAAGCGGCTGGGAACCTTCCATTTTGGGCAGATGGTTGTCACAAATTCCAGAAAACCCACCGCTTCAATAAAAGAAAAAAGGAGAAGGTCCAGTGCTAACATTTTAGCCAGCTTAGCATTGTACAAACGTGCAATTGGGTGGTTGCGCTAAACATGCTAAGAATGGTACGCTGCGTGGTATTTCTTTCTTTTCGGCTCAACGTAGCACTTTGCATCACAGTACTCCTTGGTGTCTCCGGCTGACTCTTACTCTTGTGCCACTGAGATGTTGCTGATGCGGAGTATGTGGGCTGTACCACTGCAGTGCTGGGGAAGGGCTACTTTGTGTACCACTACCAGATAGAATGTCTCCCTCTTCTTCCTCTTCCCGTTCGACCGTGAGTGGACCTTGTACTAGTTCATCCCCAACAACATCAATGGTTCCAGTTTTTATGCTACGAAGGTGGTCCTTCCACTTGATTGCATGGTGTTTTTTCAAATGGGTCATTTGGCCTCCGGTACCATAGTTTGTACCAAGCTTACCATGACTAACAGAGGAATGACAAATGGAGCATATAGCAATGTTCTCCTCCTTTACGCTAACTCTATAGAAGTCCCACACTGGAAGCTTAACTTTTGTCTCCTGCTAGAGGTGCCACTTCCAATGCTGGATGAACTGGAGGGTGTGTGTTGAATTTGACTATGTGGCTGTGCAGTAGTACCACTAACTACTTCTGCTGAAGTGGTGTTTGTGCTGGATGTAGGACGCTGCCGGCCCTTTGCTAATGTAAATATGGAAGCTGGAGGTCGTGTTGGTTTTGCCTGTGTTGGAGGTATGCGTGCTACATCCCTACTAGTCGCAGCCATTTTGGATAGGGTAAAAATGTTGGTCTCCATGTCGTCGGGGCCGGGAGTGATGCTTGTGATGACTGGGTCAGACTCATCATCATCATTATCCTGCTGTTCTACATCGACCTCCATAAGTGTAAGGCTTTCTGGAACCTTCTTTTTTCCTAGCCTGGTCTTGGGATGTGTCTTCCTCTCATGCTCAGGTTGTTGTGGCTCCCAAGTGAGATCTAGATCATCAGAAGGGATGCTTGGTGAAGAACTTGATGGACTAACCCTCCTTTTCCTTGGTGGGGATTTGGAAGACAATAGATCTCCTGCATGAGTGGCTTCTTCTTCTTCTTGCTCTGCATGAGGCTCAATTTCCTGAACTGCCCCTACTTCGGGAGGAACAACAACTACTATTGCGGGCGATGGTTGCGGTTGTTGTTGTTCACCACTTATCTGCTGTGTTCCCTCATGAGTTGATTGTGTACTACTTTGAGATAGCGATAAGTTTAGGTCAGGCTCAGCATCACTGCTTTCCACCATTACGTTGGCTACCTCTTCCACACTCCTCTGCTTGGGCTTGGGTTGGTGGGTTAGGCCCACTGATGCGGAGGTGCTGGCTCCAGCTTGCCCCCAGAAAACACCGCTGCTGCAGGCGTACTTTTTAGTTTGCCAAAAAAGGTTTTGGGGTCAACACCAAACTTAAGTGTCACTTCTTTCTTCTGTTCTTCCTTCTTCTTCTCAGCAACTTTCTTGGTCTTGGAGGACCTAGTGCCTGCTTTCTTTAGGCCCATCTTCTTCAGATGTCAGCAGCACTCAGTTGCACAAGTTGCAGAGATGTCTGGTCAGGTCACACCACACATCACGTACAACAGAAGGACGTCCGTCTGGCAGTACAACGGCGATGAATGATGACAGACACTTCCTCCTCAGTCTTTTGTGCACCTACAGAAGAACATCAGTCAAATGAGGAATTTGTTGTGATTTAATTTTAATTACTAGTAGTGTTAGTACACTCAGTAAGATTAAGATTAGCAAAGAACTACAATACAAATGTAGTGGAAGTGTAACTTGTTTATCCTAAATTTGTGCATCATGTCGGATGGATGCAGCATCAGTGACCTGAAGCAGATAGCAATGGGGATGGAAACAGTAAGCCGACAGGAACAATGGAAAGACACACAGGCCTATGTGGCAAAAACAAAACAGCACACTACTACTACCACTACCACGGCCCCCAGCCACATGGTCACTCATCACAGGCACATGGGTAAAGCCCAGAAAACAATAAACTCAAGCAGGCCTATATCCCTTTATGGCCGGACAAAGAAGGATGCCTGTTACACATCACAGCTTAATGCATAAAAGAACATCTGCATGGCTAAAAAGGTTGTTAAGTTAAACAACAACAACACATACAACAAAGGCATATATTAACACACATCCAAAAAGTTAACTACACCCCAACCACCACATTTTGGAATTCAATCCAATGCCATCCATGCCCTAAATTATGTTTAAATTCAACAGACAACATAGAAACTGCTACAACCAGCGCTCCCGATGACTACCTCTGGGACTCTAGGCCTACTGTCAGAATAGGCCACAAGTTTGGAGGCCTATGGCAAAAGCACGGTGGAAGGTCACACAAAATGGCTGCCACCACATGGCCTGGCCACCCACAACAACATGAAAAGAAAGAGAAGACAGACAATGCATGCATATGGCAAAATCACAATGCTTGGCTTCACAAAATGGCCACCACCCACATGGTTGGCCCACCCTGAAACAACAGATTACATCCAAAGGACAGGAACAGGAAGTTGAGGTCTCTGGGGAACTTCCTTCCTCTTTTTAAAAAAAATGAATTAAGAAAAATGACTCCATGCTCAAAAAACTACAACCAAATGACAACCTGAGGAGTTTTTTTAGCAAAATGAACAAAATCATTATTTTCGAGAAGGTTTTATGACACTCGAGACATATTGCTTGCGAGATTGCAAATTGGGCGTGTTCGGCAGCGCGAACTGTACAAAAAGTCGTTATCGCGTGCCCGAACACGCAGATTGAGCGCGCGAAAAAGACAAAAACTGTAAGGTTGCACTGTGCAAAAAAAACAAAACTACGCGAGCTGAATTCCTAGGGTTACCTACTGGCAGAAAAAGCCATATTTTTTAACACACACCCAAAACCTGAAATTTCACCCCAAAAACCACATTTTGCAAATCAATCCAAAGCCATCCATTCCATACATGAAGTTACAAATTAAACAAACACCACAAAAACAGTTGATTAACTTTCTTGCACCCATGATGACTCGAGTAGTACCTCTGGGCCTACTGGCAGAGTAGGCCACAAGCTTGGAGGCCTATGGCAAAAGCACAGTGGCTGGTCCCACAAAATGGCCACCACAACATGGCCAGGCGCTCACAAAAAAAAAAAGGGAATACAAAACATACAATGCAGGCCTATAGGAAAAGCACAATGCCTGGCTTCACCAAATGGCCACCACCCAAATGGTCAGACCACCAACAAGAAAGTACATACAATAACTTCAAGCAGGCCTATATCCCTATATGGCCAGACAAAGAAGGATGCCAGTTATTTACACATCACAGTTTAATGCAAAAAAGAAAATCCGCATGGCTACAAAAGTTACACAACAACAACACATACAACAAAGGTGTTGGAACTGGCCCTTCTTGCAGGGTCATCCCCAAACTTTTTGCTTCTCCCTCCCCTATTTTTCCTGACCCGTGGCTGTTGGCAATAGGACTCTGCGCACTTTACCACTGCTGATCAGTGCTAAAGTGCATATGCTCTCTGTGTAAATTGTGATTGTGATCGGATATACATGATTGGCATATATGCATCACCAAGAAGTCCCTAGTAAAGTGCACTGGGTGTGCCAGGGCTGGTGATGACAGGGACAGATCAGTTGACTGAGGGTGAGTGTTTGTATTGTCAACGCTCCGTCCATCTTCCCCTTTGGTTTTTCTTTGTTCGCCCTAAGTTGGCAGGGTATGCTCAGACGTGAGTCCCTTGCTCACTCTGCCACTGGATTCAAGCAAGCCGGCTGAAGACGGCTGTATTGCCATAAACCGGTCCTGGGAAACTTGATTCCGGTCCAGGGAAGACATGGCTTGGCAGTTCGGGCTGGACTGTTCCCATGAGGCACAGGGTCAGACTGATTTGCATATGGCCATGTCTGAACTGGGGTGGCGGAGTGAGCTAAAGAACGGTGATGGATTAAACCCAGATCAGTTGACTGGGAGTGAGTGTTTGTATTGTCAATGCTCCGTCCATCATCCCCTTTGTTTTTTCTTTGTTCGCCCTAAGTTGGCAGGGTATGCTCTGACGTGAGTCCCTTGCTCACTTTGCCACTGGATTCAAGCAAGCCCGGCTGAAGACGGCTGTAATGCCAGAAACCGGTCCTGGGAAGCTTGATTCCGGTCCAGGGAAGACATGGCTTGGCAGTTCGGGCTGGACTGTTCCCACGAGGCACAGGCTTAGACTGATTTGCATATGGCCATGTCTGAACTGGGGTGGCGGAGTGAGCTAAAGAACGGTGATGGATTAAACCCAGATCAGTTGACTGGGGGTGAGTGTTTGTATTGTCAACGCTCCGTCCATCATCCCCTTTGGTTTTTCTTTGTTCGCCCTAAGTTGGCAGGGTATGCTCAGACGTGAGTCTCTTGCTCACTTTGCCACTGGATTCAAGCAAGCCCGGCTGAAGACGGCTGTAATGCCAGAAACCGGTCCTGGGAAGCTTGATTCCGGTCCAGGGAAGACATGGCTTGGCAGTTCGGGCTGGACTGTTCCCATGAGGCACAGGGTCAGACTGATTTGCATATGGCCATGTCTGAACTGGGGTGGCGGAGTGAGCTAAAGAACGGTGATGGATTAAACCCAGATCAGTTAACTGGGGGTGAGTGTTTGTATTGTCAACGCTCCGTCCATTATCCCCTTCAGTTTTTCTTTGTTAGCCCTAAGTTGGCAGGGTATGCTCAGACGTGAGTCCCTTGCTCACTTTGCCACTGGATTCAAGCAAACCCGGCTGAAGAAGGCTGTAATGCCAGAAACTGGTCCTGGGAAGCTTGATTCCGGTCCAAGGAAGACATGGCTTGGCAGTTCGGGCAGGACTGTTCCCATGAGGCACAGGGTCAGACTGATTTGGATATGGCCATGTCTGAACTGGGGTGGCGGAGTGAGCTAAAGAACGGTGATGGATTAAACCCAGATCAGTTGACTGGGGTGAGTGTTTGTATTGTCAACGCTCCGTCCATCACCACCTTTGGTTTTTCTTTGTTCTCCCTAAGTTGGCAGGGTATGCTCAGACGTGAGTCCCTTGCTCACTTTGCCACTGGAGTCAAGCAAGCCCGGCTGAAGACGGCTGTAATGCCAGAAACTGTTCCTGGGAAGCTTGATTCAGGTCCAGGGAAGACATGGCTTGGCAGTTCGGGCTGGACTGTTCCCATGAGGCACAGGGTCAGACTGATTTGCATATGGCCATGTCTGAACTGGGGTGGCGGAGTGAGCTAAAGAACGGTGATGGATTAAACCCAGATCAGTTGACTGGGGGTGAGTGTTTGTATTGTCAATGCTCCATCCATCACCACCTATGGTTTTTCTTTGCTCGCCCTAAGTTGGCAGGGTATGCTCAGACGTGAGTCCCTTGCTCACTTTACCACTGGAGTCAAGCAAGCCTGGCTGAAGATGGCTGTAATGCCAGAAACCGGTCCTGGGAAGCTTGATTCCGGTCCAGGGAAAACATGGCTTGGCAGTTCGGGCTGGACTGTTCCCATGAGGCACAGGGTCAGACTGATTTGCATATGGCCATGTCTGAACTGGGGCGGCGGAGTGAGCTAATGAACGGTGATAGATTAAACCCAGATCAGTTGACTGGGGGTGAGTGTTTGTATTGTCAACGCTCCGTCCATCACCACCTTTCATTTTTCTTTGTTTGCCCTAAGTTGGCAGGGTATGCTCTGCCGTGAGTCCCTTGCTCACTTTGCCACTGGATTCAAGCAAGCCCGGCTGAAGACGGCTGTAATGCCAGAAACCGGTCCTGGGAAGCTTGATTCCGGTCCAGGGAAGACATGGCTTGGCAGTTCGGGCTGGACTGTTTCCATGAGATACAGGGTCAGACTGATTTGCATATGGCCATGTCTGAACTGGGGTGGCCGAGTGAACTAAAGAACGGTGATGGATTAAACCCAGATCAGTTGACTGGGGTTGAGTGTTTGTATTGTCAACGCTCCGTCCATCACCACCTTTGGTGTTCTTTGTTCGCCCTAAGTTGGCAGGGTATGCTCAGACGTGAGTCCCTTGATCACTTTGCCACTGGAGTCAAGCAAGCCCAGCTGAAGGCGGCTGTAATGCCAGAAACCGTTCCTGGGAAGCTTGATTCCGGTCCAGGGATGACATGGCTTGGCAGTTCGGCTGGACTGTTCCCATGAGGCACAGGGTCAGACTGATTTGCATATGGCCATGTCTGAACTGGGGTGGCGGAGTGAGCTACAGAACGGTGATGGATTAAACCCAGACCAGTTGACTGGGGGTGAGTGTTTGTATTGTCAACGCTCCGTCCATCACCACCTTTAGTTTTTCTTTGTTCGCCCTAAGTTGGCAGGGTGTGCTCAGACATGAGTCCCTTGCTCACTTTGCCACTGGAGTCAAGCAAGCCCGGCTGAAGACGGCTGTAATGCCAGAAACCGGTCCTGGGAAGCTTGATTCCGGTCTAGGGAAGACATGGCTATGCAGTTCGGGCTGGACTGTTCCCATGAGGCACAGGGTCAGACTGATTTGCATATGGCCATGTCTGAACTGGGGAGGCGGAGTGAGCTAAAGAACTGTGAAGAATTAAACCCAGATCAGTTGACTGGGGGTGAGTGTTTGTATTGTCAACGGTCCGTCCATCACCACCTTTGGTTTTTCTTTGTTCGCCCTAAGTTGGCAGGGTATGCTCAGACGTGAGTCCCTTGCTCACTTTGCCACTGGAGTCAAGCAAGCCCGGCTGAAGACGGCTGTAATGCCAGAAACCGGTCCTGGGAAGCTTGATTCCGGTCCAGGGAAGACATGGCTTGGCAGTTCGGGCTGGACTGTTCTCTTGAGGCACAGGGTCAGACTGATTTGCATATGGGCATGTCTGAACTGGGGTGGCGGAGTGAGCTAAAGAACGGTGATGGATTAAACCCAGATTAGTTGACTGGGGGTGAGTGTTTGTATTTTCAATGCTCCGTCCATCACCACCTTTGGTTTTTCTTAGATATTACTTATTGCCAGGAGCAAAACAACATTTACGCAGAACTCTTACCCACTCGTTCGAGACCATGTGATATCTGGAAGCAGCTCACTCGATATATGCTCAAAACGGCTGTCACAGACATGGACGACGAGGGCACACTGCTGCGGACCGCTACTTATATCGAGACTCCCGGGATGACTGGGCCTGCAGGGGACACCTGAGGGTTTCTATGTAATAATACAGTTGATATATGCCATCCCGTAAATGGCTGAGCGATGCCTCAGACAGACGTAAGACACAGCTGCACCTCAGAGGGTAGCTTGTATAACGGGCAGCGGTGGGGCATGCTATACGGGGGGATTGAAGGGTGATGGAATTACACCATACGAGACACTGTAGCCAACAGATAGGCCCTGACTGACACCACGGGGACATCTTCCCCACTTCTCACACTCCTGATGATTGGGCGAAAAGTGGCGGTAATTATATTGCATTATTTATAAGGACACGCTATCGTGTGTTTCCTTGATTCAAGTCACATTTAGTTCACGCCTCGCTTTGCATCTCTAATGAGATGCAAAGTAGGCATTCCCTGTAAAAACTAAGGGGAAACAATCACTAACTGTCCTTCTCCATTTTTACAATACGGCCCAGGACACCCATTGCGATATGGAAAACAGCGCTAACCGATGTTAATGTCGGTATTTTAAGTCTGCTTATTTTTATGACTACCCTATCTATGACATGGGGGGTTGATTTAGTGGCTGAATCCACATCTCCATATCATCTAGATTTCTTCTATCGCTGTGGGAATATCGCTGGATTTACAGCGATATTCACACATAATGCAGCTTTTGATGTATAATTTATCGCCGCCTATAGCTGTAATTTATAGCCCTCGAGAAACGTGTTGTTGATAACGCGTTATCCAGCGGATAAATTACAGTGATAGGCGGCGATAAATATAAAAGCACTAATATTTATCGCCGTCTGTTGCTCATATGCCCCATAGTTTGATACTTTGTTTACTAGTTTTGATAAATACTAACCTGCCTATAGAGCCACAAATATCGTAAGTGGACATTAAATAAAGTAAGAATAAGGTCTTAGGCTCCTATCTTACATAGCTGCCTGAAACAAAAAGAACCATCGTGAGGTGTTGAGAATATACACAAAGCGTCAATCCGTATGGCCGGCTAATGTCTTAGATCATACACAGAAGCCGAACCTGAGGCAACAGCTGGAAGAGCTGCAGTGTTCACCAATAGGTTTCCTTAGCATAAATAGGACCACTGAGATAAGATTCACGGGAAATGTGGATAAGTGTCTTAGGGCCTGATTTAGAGTTTGGTATACAGGGTGCAGGGTCATAAACACGAAAGAGTATCCTGCTCAAAAAATACTCAGTTCAATCGTCTCACCCATTGCTTTTAAAGATATGGGGCCCTTAACTAGTCTGTAGACAGAGCCCACATTGGCTCCGTTGATGGAAAACCTCCTCTGATTGCCAGACAGAGTAAGGGCTGTCAGAGACATAATACCCACTCCCCTCTACAGGATAGAACATTTAATGTCTGTCACCACCACAAAAAAATGAGGCAGTTAGGGACAAGACAATAACTACAATTACTCTGCACCCTAACAGCACACTCTCAGGGTGTGGAGGTCATTAGTATTTTTTGTTTTTCAGGCACAAACTCCCACTTTGAGAAGTCATCCAGCAAATGTTTAGTACATTGTAAAGTACCACCATAGCGGTGGTGTCTTTCAGTATACAGGAATGATCGCTAGACAGACTGTCATATCTAAATTTGGCAAACGA
The DNA here is from genome assembly GCF_964261635.1 of Lissotriton helveticus. NCBI lineage: Eukaryota > Metazoa > Chordata > Amphibia > Caudata > Salamandridae > Lissotriton > Lissotriton helveticus. The sequence continues at coordinate 200,625,951 of NC_136060.1, forward strand.
AGAACACTCAGGATGGTGGAAGTAATGCCCTCTGTCCTCCCGACAGGCACTACTCCATCAGTCAAATGTTAGCTCATTTTCTAAGTCTAGTAAGAGATTAAAGTCAGTAAAGATTGGGTTCAAACAGGACTTGCTAGATCAGATGAAGCGAAAGCGGCGGCTTTAATTGTTCTAAAGACTGAAATGATCGCAAATGGTATTTGCTTGGACTACAAATAGCGGCACTTCCAGTGTGTCAATGTAATGAAGTGGTTAATTTTGTTGAAGTCAGAAAGAGACTTTATTTATTTGTGTTGTCATCCATCTGTGACAGTCAATAAAGTAATAATCAGTGATCAAGTAAATGAGGTGCTTATTTTTTAAGCTTAGCTTTAATCTGAGGGTAGTTCCAAATCCAAATGTTTTTAAATGAGCCCTCAGTTGAAGAAACACACTAGTACAAATAGCAAACTGGGGGCCAGATGTATGACCCTTTTTTGCGTCCGCAAATGGGAGATCCTCCCGTTTGCTGCCGTAAAAAAGGGTAACAGCATGTACAAATGCTATTTTGCGAGTCACTGACTCGCAAAATAGCATTTGTGACTCTCAATTGCGAGTCTACATGCTATTTACTAATGTTGACTGGCCACATTTGCGGCCGCAAAACACTTGCAATTTACCACCTACTTCAAGTAGGTGGTAAATCACTCGCAAACGGGAAGGAGTCCGGAGACCCTTTCCCCTTTGTTAGTATGAGGGAAAATATTTTTTTAAGAGCAGGCAGTGGTCCTAGAGACCAATGCCTGCCCTTAAAAAAATGAAACTGAAAAGTTTCATTTTTCTTTTTTTTGAATGCATCCTGTTTTCCTTTAAGGAAAACGGGCTACATTTAAAAAAAATAAACTGCTTTATTAAAAAAGCAGGCCCAGACATAGTGGTCTGCTGACCCCAGCAGGCCACCATCCCTGGGAGGGATGGCATTCCCAATGGGCTCGCAAATTGCGAGTGTCACTAATAATAATGAGCCTCGCAATTTGCGACCCCATTGGGAATCGCAAACTAGTGTAATGACAATGTTGTACATTTCATTTAGAGCCTCGCAATTTATGACTAGCATGGAGTCACAAATTGTGAGTCGCTAAATGAAAGGGTCGTACATCTGGCCCTATGTCTTGTTTGTGAAGTATGCTGCGTCACTTCACTTTGAGAGTGGAATGGAAACCTATCACTAGAGATCACAAATTCTCACAGAATAATAGCAAATGTATTTAGGTAGTTAAAATGAGACTTGGCCTATTATTTGTTGAGTTTAAACTCCTTTACTTAAAAAGTGAGATCTTGAATATACAGTAGTAATTCCTTCATATAACCCCAGTCTCCATTTGATCAGAAAAATGAATATTTGCATATTTCTGTCGTCTTCAGATAGTACATTTGTTATTTATTTGCTAAGTGTCCTTATTGGACACCCATAAACAAATTAACTTTGTTGACCAACTTTGAGATTTAACAATGTGTACACGGTTAACAAATAAAAAGCATAACAATATGAACAGAGATTTAATACCCCACCTGAATGTATTTTTCCAAATTTCTCTTTACCAACATTCCCAGGATTATGCAGTTCCCTCAGCCAGAAATCTTGGAATACTGATTGATGACAAACTGACAATGCGTGACCACGTAGCCAAAACAACATCAGTCTGCTTTGCCATATTAAAGTGGCTAAGGAAAATTTTATGGCAACTTCCGGAAGGGGCACAAAGAACTGTAGTGCAGGCCTTGATTGGCTCAAGACTAGACTATGGTAACATTCTGCTCCTTGGTACCAATAAAGTTATCATACCTCGACTACAAATAATCCAAAATGCGGCAGCAAGGGTGCTTTTACGTCTACCTAGGAGGTAGCATGTCTCCGAACATTTACGCAATTTACACTGGCTCAAAATGGAAAATAGAACCAAGTTTAAAGCGTTATGTTATATGTTCAAGATAAACATTGGAGAAGCACCAGCGTACCTGTGTAAATTGGTCCAAAAATACATCCCAGCTCGCAATCTTAGATCAGCACATTTGGCGAGATTTGTTGTTCCGAGATTTAAACGAGCACGTATGGGCGGACGCTCCTTTGGATATTTGGCGCCAGTTCTATGGAATGCTATTCCATTAAAACTTCAAATGGAGCCCAACTATGTAACATTTAGAAAGGGTATCAAGGCATGGCTTTTCAACCAAAACTAGATCACTAAATTATTTTAAATCCACCTGGTTATGGTTGGATCCAAGGCGCCGGGAAACCCTCAGGGTAGCTGTTGCGCCATACAAATGGAATAAATAAATAAATAAATGCTGTGCTATTTTCAGGGTTCCAAGAGTCCTACAGGGAATGTTTTGTGACATATCCTATTGGGCCCAAAACCCAATGTGCATTGTTCTTCATAATGGATACACAGGAGGGCATGAAGCCCTCCTCCCTTTGGAAATTACCTTTTTTCTCTGCATAAAACGCATGTTTCCCTGGAGAAAGCTCTTTGCCTTTACCAAATGTGGATGTGATTTGTTCGCCTTCTCCAAGTGTGAATTCCTTGCAGGTGTAAAAAACCTAGGCTTACAATAGAATGCTCCTTTGTGCCTATCCTTCATAGTGTTGATATGCCTATATGGGAGGATCTAACATCTACTACAATTTTTAAAGTGAGCCCTGATCTTTAACTGGATGATAAACATAATAATGTCAATTGCTAGTATAGAATCAGTAACAAAATCATATTCCACCAAATACAATTCTGGAAAAATATCCCACCATTGATCTCAAATTACAATCAGCTGACAGTGGTTGGCACAGCCTCAACTAGAAACACACTCTAGAGTGGTCAAAACACCCACCGATAAAGAATCAGCAATTTGCACTAAATGAGGCAGCTGGCAAATTCTCAACTCTGAAAATTGCATACCTCATTTACAAATGCCTGGAAGTCTCAGGTAGCCCTCATGCGTGTGTGAGAAACATGTGTTACCGTTCCAACCTCCACTTAAAGTCTGTTTTAAGATAAATAGTCAAACCAATGCTAGAGCAGAGATGTTGGTCACTGGGACCAGTGCTTTTAGCGGTCCCACTCCCACCACGTCTGCAGCACTCTCAAACACAAGCATTGATAAATAACTGAAGAAGCACATCTTCTGAGCATCAACCACTTGCTTAAACATGCTATTTACTGCCTTTGCTCCTCTCCATGCTGTACTTGCCATCTTTTCGAGTTATCAAATTATTGCTCGATCTCTTCTCGAAACAGCAATTGCCTATTGCAGAGCTACATGATGCGATGTAAATAATTACAATAAATATACATTCAATAACATGATAATATGTTATATTCAAATAGAACTGTGATTTTTATGTCTTTGTGTAATGATGTCTATGCAGGGTTTGTTTCTCTATTCAGGGCCTGATTATGATATCAGGCGGAATTCCTTCCGTCTGACACCGACTTGGTCCTGGGACCAACCAACACCCAGTCAGCGGTCCTGAACACTGTTCGGTTGCATTCCCACATTTTACTATGGGAGCAGGCAATACAGCCATCAACCAGCCATAATGCATGCTCCCATAATGAAATGGGACTTATGGTTCATCACTGCACCCCGTTGCAGGTGCCACAAGGTGCAAAGATCAACAGACAGGTACTATAGGTGGCCCCTTGGCCTCCGAATCGGAGGCCGTGCACCACAGGGGGCCCTGTTGGGGGCCACCTAACATGCTTTTTGAGATGGTTTCCCTGTCAGAAAGGCCGGCATGGAAACCATGTCAGAAACAATGCATCATAATCTCAAGGGTGGAAAGGCCCGTCCTTGAGATTACTAGCTGGCTTCTGACTTACGGACGAGGTCCCCATGCCCGTCGGACACGAGCCAGAAAGACTGGCCGGTTTCCTTTCCAAGCGGGCTGCCCGTTATGGACCAATTTCAATTGCCAAAGACAATAACCCAATCGAAACACATAAATCAAAATACAGAAATATAAAATCAATAGGATTTATCAGATATTATATAATTTAGTATAACCCAAATAGTAGTCTTTAATTTAATTTAATATTGTATCAGGTTATTGATTTGTGAGAGTATTTTTTCCAAATGTTACCGTTTATGTAAGAATTGTAACATAAATAGATATAATTAGATGACAAGAATGAAGAAAAGGAAGTTCAATTAGGAAGGAAGATTAAGAAGAGAGATCCATAGTATTGGAGTATTATAATTATGGCTCTATCCTAGGCCATATATATTTACCTTTGGCCTATGTACTCATGTCATGCAATAATACTAATTAGATATGGTGCACTAAAAGTATAGGAGGTGCATTTATTGTGTATTCAAGACAAATATGTGTGTGTGTACATATTAACGTTTTTCCTTTTTAGAAACATCTTGATTGCTAATATTAATCTTCTATAGGTTTAGATTATAAACTTGTGCGCTAAAATGTACTTAATGCAGTGCATTCGCCAGGGATTGGTTATGATGAATCACATATTTGTGAAATGCTTTCTTTATAAATTGTGATCAGATATAGTTTTTGGTTAATAACACATGTATTAGTTTATTGTACCACGTATAAGAGTATAGTATAATTTATTGACATATATGTTGGATGTAGAATTAATATGTATTTAATGGAAATTGTTAAGTTAGCGTGATTGTGCGCCTTAAGCTTACAGTAGAGACATTTAATACTAAGGTGAAAGTTGTTTTTCTGCATGTTTTTCTCCTCTACAGGTGCAGAACAAATGCATTGTATTTCAAAGATAGTGAAGCGCAAAAGAACTGGCAAGGTCTATAAACATATCTCCCTCTCCCCATTTACTTTATTGATGGGCCCCTGGGGATGGGATCCATGGGGCTGTAATCGGTCCCTGGGTAGAGGGCTGCATGCTCCCCTCCCAGGTTACCTGCATGTGGGGGGTTTGCCACAGACCTGGCTCAGCGGCCAGCCCCTACCAAGCACAGCCAAAAGCCGACTGCGGCGCTTAGTTGGGTGCCTGCGGGGGATTCGTTTCAGGGCCTGCAGTGGAATCCCCCACTTACGGCTGAAGGCGTAGGATTGGATGCCTGAAGGTGGTTGGCTGGTTTTTGCATTTTGTAATCATTGTAGTATTGGTTGTAGAACTAATGCATGTTTTTAGTATTCTATTTATAAAAAGGAACATAAAAATGTAATTCATGAAAACAAAAAAAGTTGTTGAAAAATAAATCATGTGAAATAAAATATAAAAAATGAACTTTATTGGGCCTCTCCACATTGAATTAATTCCACATGCAAAGCTAGATAGGTTAGGCAGAAAGTTATGCTGTTGTTGACGTCAAGAAAGTGCATGTAAATATTAATAGCAATACTTTTATGTATAAGAACTAAATCACTTCTCTTTTGACGAATTCGCCCGTTATGAACTCCACATCAACCCCGAGTCAGAGATGCCTGGTCAGGCAGGCCCTGAGACCCAGGGCGAGGTCACGGACTGACAGATCACAGGTGGGCTGGCACTTAGCTTGCAGAACAACGTGTGAATAGGAAATCCCAGATCTATTCCACAGATAGAAGCAGCAACACCACAATGATCCAGGGAGAGTGGCCAGGATAAGGCATACATGGCCGGAGGGGTATGTGTGTTCTCAAAAGACCATAAAGTCAGATGCAACATGAAGTTAGGAACATAGCACACACAGTATAAACAGTAATCATATGCACCCTATGCTTGATATCTGGACACATTACCCACTGGCCGCATTCTGTCCACGTAAGGTCAAGGCCCACCTGGATTCCACATCGAAACATTAAATTATGGCTCCAAAGACAAAAGGTCGCACTCCTTACCAAAAAAGGATTACTGGAACTGTTTTATTGCATTCAGAAAATTGTGTAAAATACATGGCCAATCGATTCTAAATTGAGACAGTCCTCGGACCCTATGCCTGTAATTGTCCTCCCTGCAGCACTATTTAAATAAGCTAACTTTTCCTATTTCACCAAATGCCTTTTGTCTCTTCTTTTTCCAAGGTGTTTCATGTTCGAGCAACACAGTTGTTTGTTGTGAACAGTGATTTAGCCACAACCTGACTCATCACATTCAAGAGTAAAGTTCCCTAAGGGCCTACCCTTTAGATCAAACCTGCTTACTATTTATGTGACCCCTTCCTCATTATAGTAAACAGTTTCTGATGTATGCAGATGATACACAGGTGGTGTTTCAAGTAAAAGAAAAAGGAAGGAAAAAAGGCCCAGCTCTAAGAAACCAGCTTCAACAACAGCAAAGTACTCTTCACTATCGTCAAGGAAATCTCCAATAGGGTTGGGCGGAACGCGTAGATTTGTACTCTGCTGAATTACGCAGAGTTGCATAAAAACTCCATACAGTTCCGTGGAGTGCCAACCTCCCAATAATTTAGCTGCATTTGCATTCATAAAACCATATGCGGTTTGTACCAGTGCAGTGTTATAAAGTAACTGAATGTTTTCTATTCAATGGCTTTGGAAAATAAGAGTAAAAAAACTGCCTTCTCATAAAAAAAGCAGTGGTCTTTTCATTGGATGTGGTAAATATGTGTCAAGTGCGTGTCAGACGCGACCATGGTCAGACCCAGCTGGCGCATTGGGGCTGGGGCAATTGTGAATTGTGCACCTTTAGGACTGTACTTGAAGCACAGCTTGGTGCTAGAATAGAAAATGCAGAGCCCTGTCTTCAGCTGGAAGGTGCAGAAATGCAGTGATGCTTGCAGAGTGCAGATGAAGTACTTCGTGAAGGCTCCAAATGAAATTCAAAAATAAATAGAGCATGGTGTTTCCAGTTTCAATATCATTAAAGCAAGCACAAGGGAGACAGAGAGCAAAAGATTTCAGTTGGAAAAGCACACATAGAGGAAAGGCGTGCACAAAAAATATGGAGAACAAGACAAGCGTTGTTCACATGCTTGTCTGCTCAGTACGTGAATACATTCAGGGTGGATATCATAGGAATGATACATCCTTCACTGTCAGGGGTTTCACATGACTAGGAGCTATGTTACTTAAATGAAATAAAATAAAGTCTAATTTAAAACAGAGTTTTGCAAAATTCACATTTAATTACAGTTTGTGAGGGAAATGGAGGCATGCAGTGAAAAAGCTAATTCTAAATATTATTACTCAAATTGGAAGGTTTGGTGGCATAAGTTCAACAAATAATGGGAGAATGTGTGAATGCACGTGAAGCAGCATGCCTCTGGTACCTGAGTCTCAGAGGAATACGCTTTCTTTCCATGATGTCACCAGTGGCAAATTTGCCAACGAAGGCAAAGAAGCTGTGAGGTGCTGTTGTGTGCTTCCTAAATATACGTTGGATCTGTAAATTTGTTGGACAACAGAAACTGAGGCACTGGTGTCTAGCCTGATTTAAGACACCCCCACAGGATATGTCAGCCTATGGACCAGCTAGCTCACAGTACCAGATAAGGCCCCCTAACCTTACCAAAGGAGCCAATCGTTTCTGGCAACCATCGAACATGACAAACCTTGATCCTTCAGGGATCGTGGAAACAGTACAGTATCTTTCACTCAGTCAAGCGTGCTCACTTAGACTGAGATACACAGAACAAAGGTTGGGAATGTTTTCAATAAAAATTTATTGAACCAGCGTCATTCTAGTATAAAACATGCTTGCTGCGACAATCATTAGACAGAAACAAATGTAAAACATTACACGCACCAACAGAGTAAATAGAGGGTATAATTATACCATGGTGCTAAAAGAGTGAATTCATGCAGGCACATCAACATGACAGTAATTAAGCATACTCCTATGATGCAGACCCTACCTAAGTGTACCTAAGTGTACTTGGCATGTATGTGGGTGTAAATCCAAGAATCCCCTAGGAAAAAGCCAACTCCATTACCTGAAGGGAGAGAATGAAGGAGCCTGTCTTGGTCTTGATTTGGACACCTCAAAAGGGATGTCAGACCGCTACGTGTCGAAGATTCAGCATGCAGGGACCTGAGTGTCTTGTGTCAGAGTGGAAGCGTCTCCTCTGGTTACCTAGTGAAGGTATGGTTCTTTTATACCACAAAAATAGCCTTGGGGTTCTTACTACAATTGATATGTTGTGAGTATAATTATGTAAATGAGTCTAAATCAATAATTGCAATCATGCAAAGTAGTCCTGTCGCCCTAGGATGAAGATGACCATGACTTTTATACAGAGTACGTTAATCCTGTTATGTACGTCATGTGCAGGGGATTGAACTAAGAATCCTCATGCATAATAAATGAGGCTTGTTTCAAGGTAACCAATTGACATTTATTCAGCACATAGCTGGGTAAAAGGTCAGTGCTAGAACCATTATGTAGAGCAAGGTAGGAGAAATGTAAGTGAAAGGTTGCTTTGCTACTTAGGCCTAGGATGGAGATAATACCAGTGCACTCTCATCAAACATCTCCAATTTACAGAAGTGCCTGATTTTATTACAAGCACAATCACTAATAACAGAGCCCAAAGCAAGCCCAATCCTCACCCCTCCTCATATGCATGCATCCCTGCTAAAATACTGCATACGATGATAATGGAAACTGAGAGATTTTTTCTGAACTCTATGCTCCAAGTGAAGCAGGGAGTGGCAAACCTCTGCGAACTCCACTAGAGTAGCGGAGATTACCACCCACTCCTACCACACAGTTGTTACCAACTCCATCACACCCTCGCAAGAACTCTGCAGCAACCTCTGCAACTTCTTCCACAACAAAATCACAAAGATCTACAGCAGCTTCAACCTCCAGGCCAACCCAGAATTCACCTTCAACCAATTGCCCATCACCTTGTGCGAGGACAAGCACCTAATAGATTGGAAACCACTCACCATTGAGGACACGGCTGCTGTTATGAAATCTAACCACTCAGAAGCCCCCACAGACCAGGTCCCCATCACATCTACAATTGACACATAATGAACCAAAATAAAAAAACAGACAATAAACTCCAATTATGGTGATCATTAGCGTCCCCCAGTTGTACTTCGCCTGAGATAGGCATTAATTGCTAATCTTAAAGATACTATTATCCTTTTTGCTTTAGCAATGTTTTCTGTCAGATTATTGTTTAATACGTGTCGTCCGCGAATTCGTGCGAAATTGCAAAAAAAGTCAGCGAGTTCGCAAATTTTTCCGCAAACTCGCGGATTTTTGTGCCATTTGCACAAATATGTGACCACGTGTGCCTGTAACTTTGCCAGTGCGCCAAAAGGCGCCGAGGTCCCTTGAGTGAGCTGGCCATTATAGTGTGGACGGGCGGGAAGACATTTCATACCGCTAGTGTGTGGTGAATGGGGCCAAACGGGCGGGGCTTCTATGCGAGTTCACATGCATCTTGTTTATAAAGGGTCAGAGACCGAGCACAGCAGCAGATGAGGAGAAAGCAGCCTCCTGGTCACAGGAGCTACACGGGGATGGCGCTCGGGAAACTCATAGATGCAAAAATACGTTTGGCACAGGACCCCAGAATCCTTCAGATGTCCAAGATAGCTCTGCTGCGCGTGTTGGTACAAAGCCATTCTGATCCTGCTCAGTGGGTTCAGGCGCATGCAGCTGCTGCTGCTGGACAATGTCCCATCTCATACTAAACTGCCCCGTACAGGCATATGCTGGCGCTGGGCAGTAGGGTGTAGTGGCATGTGGGTGCTCCATGTCTGGTACATGCGCATACCGGTGCCAGGGGGGACACGTGTTTATTGGTGCTGTGTAGCAAGTTATGACTTTACATTTTGACTGCACCAGACGGTGGTACCACCTACACGGATCAGGAGCATCCAGGCACCAGACTTCATGGGGCAAGAGCATAATGGTGCTGTGCGGTATGGGTATATATGTACTGGGGGCAGGAGGACACTTAGCACAATGTGTGCTCACACCCAGAGAGCTCCCAGGCAATAGAGCATGAATGATTTTCACACTGAGAGGGCTCCGGGGCAGTTCAGCAGCACGGGGGCTCACACCCACTGGGCCCCGGGGCAGTTCAGTAGCGTGTGGGCTCACAACCCCTGGGCAGCTCAGCAGCGCAGGGGCTCACACCCACAGGGCTCCCGGGCAGTTTAGCAGCGCCACTCTCTGGTTCATCACTGCCACCCTCTGGTTCATCACTGCCATCCTCTGGCTCACCACTGCCACGCTCTGGTTCATCACTACCACCCTCTGGTTCACCACTGCCACCCTCTGGTTCACCACTGTCACCCTCTGGTTCATCACAGCACCCTCTGGTTCACCGCTGCCATCCTCTGGTTCATCACTGTCACCCTCTGGTTCATCAATGCCACCCTCCGGTTCATCACAGCACCCTCTGGTTCACCACTGCCACCCTCTGGTTCATCACTGCCACCCTCTGGTTCATCACTGTCACCCTCTGGTTCATCACTGCCACCCTCTGGTTCACCACTGCCACCCTCTGGTTCATCACTGCCACCCTCTGGTTCATCACTGCCACCTTCTGGTTCACCACAGCACCCTCTGGTTCACCACTGCCACCCTCTGGTTCATCACTGCCACCATCTGGTTCATCACTGCCACGCTCTGGTTCATTACTGCCACCCTCTGGTTCACCACTGCCACCATCTGGATTATAACTGCCACCCTCTGGTTCATCACTGCCACCCTCTAGTTTGCCACAGCCACCCTCTGGATCATCACTGTCACCCTCTGGTTCATCACTGCCACCCTCTGGTTCATCACAGCACCCTCTGGTTCAACAGTGCCACCAACTGGTTCATCACTGCCACCCTCTGGTTCATCGCAGCACCCTCTGGTTCACCACTGCCACCCTCTGGTTCATCACTGCCACCCTCTAGTTCATCACTGCCACCCTCTGGTTCACCACTGCCACTCTCTGGATCATCACTGTCACCCTCTGGTTCATCACTGCCACCCTCTGGTTCACCACTGCCACCCTCTGGTTCATCACTGCCACCCTCTGGTTCATCACAGCACCCTCTGGTTTATTTATTTATTTATATGCTTGTATAGCACAGGATTCGACCCCCGAAGGGGTATCTCCGCGCTTGGTTCTCCGTAAGTGCATGAAAAGGGCTTTAGGGAGGCACAAGAATTTATGCCATCAGAAACAAGTGTGTTTTTAATGTTTTCCTAAGGACAAAATGGTTAGCAGTTTGTCTCAGACTGAAGGGAAGTTTGTTCCAAAGGGTGGGGCCCGTATACGAAAGTGCACGGCCACTCTCCCTTACCTTTCTGATCAAGGGGACCTTTAGCAATAATTGGTTGCTGGATCGGAGCGACCGTCCAGGTTTATATGTGCTGAATTTTTTGACCAGATATTGAGGGCCTATGCCAGAGAGGCTTTTATGTATGACACAACAAATTTTAAATTTAACCCGCTGGCGGATGGGCAGCCAGTGGAGTTTTTCCAGAAGAGGGCGAGAGGGAGTTCTAGGCGGGACATTAAGGACCAGCCTTGCCGCAGTATTTTGGGTAACTTGCAGTCTGCTAAGCACGTCCTTATTAGCAGATAAAAAAAGACCATTACAATAGTCTAACCGACTAACTACAAGGGCCTGAACAAGGGTCTTTCTGTTAATGTCCCAGAAGAACGGAAATACGCGTTTCAGGAGTCCAATTACCCGAAAACAGGATGCTGTCACCTGGTTCGCGTGTTCTTTTAGCAGTAATCCCTGGTTCAGTCGCACGCCTAGATTCTTCACTGCCTGTTTGGGACAAGGGACAGGTCCCAAGTCCACAGGCCACCAGTCCAGTGACCATAGGAGGGAGGTCTCCCCAAAAAGCATGACCTTGGTCTTGCCCACATTACATTGTAGGCAATTGGAGGCCATCCATTCATACACCGCTCTCATTCCTTCAGCAAAAGCGTGTTTGGTAGCAAAGGTAAGGGTCTGGAATGGAAACAGGAGCTGGGTGTCATCAGCGTACAACACTGGAATGAATCCATACGCTCTTACAATGTCGGCTAAGGGGGCCACATACACAATAAATAATGTGGGGCTTAGGCATGAGCCCTGTGGAACCTCCTTGGTGAGTTGCCAAGAGATGGAACGATGGGAGCCCAAACTGACGCTTTGTGAGCGGCCTGAAAGAAAACACTCAAACCAGGACAGAGCCCGACCTCCTATCCCCACCTCCTGCAGACGACGAGAAGAATATCATGTGATACCGTGTCGAAGGCTGCCGACAGGTCCAACAGCACCAGAATCATTGAGACCCCTCTGTCCTGTGCCATCCTGATGGTATCTGTCACAGAGAGGAGAGCTGATTCGGTGCTGTACTTGGGTCTGAAACCTGATTGCGTGTGGTCCAGCCCTCCCGACGCCTCGATGAAATTAGACAAATGGATATTCACATGCTTCTCGGTTATCTTGCTCAAATACGGCAGAAGGGAAATTGGGCGGAGGTTGGATAGGTCTGTCCAGGGTAAGGCCGAGTTCTTACGGATAGGATTCACTACAGCTTTTTTCCATTCCAGAGGTACTTGTCCTTCACCACTGCCACCCTCTGGTTCACCACTGACACCCTCTGGTTCACCCCTGCCACCATCTGGTTCATCACAGCACCCTCTGGTTCACCGCTGTCACCCTCTGGTTCACCACTGTCACCCTCTGATTCATCCCTGCCACTCTCTGGTTCATCACTGCCACCCTCTGGGTCACCACTGCCACGCTCTGGTTCACCCCTGCCACCCTCTGGTTCACCGCTGCCACCCTCTCGTTCACCACTGCCACCCTCTGGTTCACCACTGCCACCCTCTGGTTCACCACTGTCACCCTCTGGTTCATCACTGCCACCCTCTGGTTCTTCACTGCCACCCTCTGGGTCATCACAGCACCCTCTGGTTCACCACTGCCACCCTCTGGTTCACCACTGCCACCCTCTGGTTCATCACTGCCACCCTCTGGGTCACCCCTGCCACGCTCTGGTTCACCCCTGCCACCCTCTGGTTCATCACTGCCACCCTCTCGTTCACCACTGCCACCCTCTGGTTCACCACTGCCACCCTCTGGTTCACCACTGCCACCCTCTGGTTCATCACTGCCACCCTCTGGTTCTTCACTGCCACCCTCTGGTTCATCACAGCACCCTCTGGTTCACCGCTGTCACCCTCTGGTTCACCACTGTCACCCTCTGATTCATCACTGCCACTCTCTGGTTCATCACTGCCACCCTCTGGGTCACCACTGCCACGCTCTGGTTCACCCCTGCCACCCTCTGGTTCATCACTGCCACCCTCTTGTTCACCACTGCCACCCTCTGGTTCACCACTGCCACCCTCTGGTTCACCACTGTCACCCTCTGGTTCATCACTGCCACCCTCTGGTTCTTCACTGCCACCCTCTGGGTCATCACAGCACCCTCTTGTTCACCACTGCCACCCTCTGGTTCACCACTGCCACCCTCTGGTTCATCACAGCACCCTCTGGTTCACAACTGCACCTTCTGGTTCATCACAGCACCCACTGGTTCACCACTGTAGATTATGGGGAGAAAGCACACCTGCACAGCCTCAACCGGGGGCTGGTTAATGTGTTACTGAATTTGAGCTTCAAGTCCGGCACCTGCTTCCTTATCTGTAAGTGCTTCCTGTTGTGGTTTAATTTTTGTGACAGCCTGGAGCATTGTGCCATACTTGTAACTATTCTCTGAACCTGCTTCGAGGGTCAGAGCAGGGTCAGAGAATAGTTGTAAGTAGGCAACAACTCTGGAGGCGCCGCTCAGGAAGCATTTACAGGGTTACAGCAGGTGCCCAAGTTGAAGTTAATTTCTTTGTAACCATTTTGTAAATGGTTACAAAGAAATTAGCTTCAACTTGGGCACCTGCTGTAACCCTGTAAGTGCTTCATGTACTTCAGTTTTTGAAAATCGGTCCCGAACGAGATTTTGCGGATTTTTCTGCAATTTCGTGAGATTCGTGGACCGCGAAATTGCAGAAAATCCCCAAATTCCGTGAACGGAACAGATTTTACGCCCATGTTTAAGCATGACCAGCACAATGTGGGGCCTGATTGTTGTGCTCCTCACATTCTCGGGTTGCACCCCCGACGCAGGTGGCTCCTAGGTGGCAGGCGCGGCAGTCAATAGGTTCGCCACTAATCTGGCGTGGCTGTATGGCCTGTTCGTCATGCATACATGGCCGAGTCACCATGCCGCATTCTTGGGGCTAATGGTACTTTTTAAACCCAGTCTGTCTCTCTTTCATTAAACTCAATGCACGTTTCCTCAACATATTTCACTGAGCCATAATATGAAGCCTCACCAACCTACCTGATGTATGTCTTCCTTGATCTTTGTTTCATTTTCTAGGTCACTATCAGGAGCGGTTTCGACTATTTAGTTGTAGCCTTAACTAAAGAGTTCTTAGTTTCTGGCCTGCACTGATCATCCACAGGGTGTTTACCCTTATACCACTGTTCACATACACAACAAATCACACACAGTTTATTCGGTCCTGATGAAATGCCAGAGATCTTTATGACCACATAGGCGCAAAACATGTCTACCTCATAGTTACCTGGGCACATTGCGCCAACAGGGGTACCCTCTAACCTAGGTTGTTTTTATTCTGCCAAGGGTAGCACTACATTAAAAATATTTCTTCTGGCAACCTTAGTCACTTTTATTTCCCTGCACGCACTTTTCACCCTCCATATACGACTCACCCCACACACCCACATGCACCTAACAGCAGTTCTCAAAAGATCTCCAATAAAGTAACCCTTCGGGGAACCGTAGGGCATTTCAACACTGGCCCGACGAGGAGCAACTCTCCCTCCCTTTCTTTTTTTTCCCCTCAAGTGAGTGAGTGACTATTTATACTACTCACCTGGAACAATGTCCCCCCTGTTTTGTTGACTAGAACAATAGGTATATCTGGACACTTGGTCCAGTGAGCAGCCCGAGGGAGTCTCACAGTATCACAAAATTTTGAAAAAAAGAGAGATCTGACTGGGTGAGGGAGTTTTTTCAGTACCTGCCCCTGATCGCAAAATCAATAGAAATGTTACAGCTGCCACTAAATGACATGAAAACTCAGTCTCTGTGTCCTGAAGTTGGTTTGGCATAAAGGTATGAGGGGTAATGTAGGGATACTTTGTCACCCTCGAAAATAGGACTCATTCCTCACACCCACATGCAACAAATGGCAGTTCTCTAAAGATCTCCCATAAAGTGACCCTTTGGGGGACCCTTAGGTTATTGCAGCACTGACCCATCAAGGATCAACTGCCCGATGATGAAGAATGACATCCTTCGGGGTGTGTGAGGGCTGCAAGAGGGAAGACCCACCAGTAATAGTGTCCCCCTCCTAGTTTGTTGACTTCATGTTTAGCTTGGAGCACGGGCACTGGGCCATTAACTAGCTCCTGGTCCCCCCATTCGTTTTTTTACAATACTGTATCACAGCTGCTCAGCCAATAGACCCAACCCTATCCTTTTTAGCAGATACTTTCTCATCTATTTTATTTTCAGAGACATGACTACTTCCACCATGGGAGAAAATCTAGGATTAAGCTTCGGTGAAGACATCGTGGAAGAGATTCTCAGAACACCTTCACTCTTGGAGAATAACCACAATATGGCAACAGTTAGTTTACAGGGTGATTGGAACTCACTAGCCTCCCTCAAGAAATTACAAGTTAAGATTGCACTACATGGATCTGTAATGACAGAGTACCTGAGAGCAAATGCAACACCCAATGGCCTGTTAGTACGGACCGCGCTGAGGATCTTCCTGGATGACTTGACCTTTAGGCAGGAATGGAGCCAGATCACGTGGAAATGCACTAGAGACTGCATCATCCTGACCATTGGTACGGCCAAACGTCTCTCTGAGGCATTGATTATGAAAATTAACATAGCAGAGAATGGTTTAAAAATGGGTATCAGAATATCCGCCTTCAATACTCGCCTGGCAGAGATCAATGGAGAAATGTCCGACAGCCGGAAGTACCTCCTGCAACAAAAGATCTCTAAGCTGCAGAAGGACATTAACAAATTTGACAGGGAGAAGATCTACTCTTACACCAAGGAGGACTTTCAACCCTCTGATAACGATGCCCTTTCTGATGACGGTTCATCAACCTCCCAGAACTCTGGGCACTCATTCAACAGCAATTCTAGCAACCAAAGCTGAGGGAGGAAATCTAATCAACAGGGACTCCTCCCACCTCTGCCGCTGCCTCCTATGAATGGGTACCTTAATCAACCATACCCCGACAAGGACCTATGTGGTACCCAGTCTACCCGAGTCCACAACCAGGGTTCCAGCAGCCATTCTTTCAACACCCACCTCCTTCATTTCAGAACAGAGGCAGGGGAAGAGGCAGATGAAGAAGAGGGAACAAGCAGATACAGTGGCAAGACACAGAGTATCAGCCGAGGACAACAAGGAGCATGATGCACCAAAAAAACTAATTGTCAACATTTCTAAAAGGCAACTCAATACAGACAAGGTCACTGCCCTGGAAATGGGTTTAGGCTTTGTGCCTACCCCAAAAGAGGACAACTTCAGAATGAATGAGGAACTCCACCAACTATTCCGGAATTAAGACTCAGATCCTTCTTTAAGGATACTACTCTACCGGAGTGCGACGACTCGGGACTCAGACCTCCCTCAAACTTCACCCCCACTACAGGCATCGTCCCCAGCGAGGTCCTTACATTTGAAAAAGTGTTATTGATGGAGGCAACAACATGTCTAACAAACTCTGCGGTGCCATAAACTCCTTGAAAGATGACAAAACCATCGTCATCAAGCCAGTGCACAAAGGGGGTACCACAATTATCCTTGACTACGAGAATCAGTGTTTCCGGCAACTGAGCAGCACCCAGTATTACGAGAAACTAGAAACCGACCCGACGGAGCGTATTCTCGGACAGATTCGGATCATGGTGAATGAAGCAGCAACAGAAGGATGGATCTCCCCCAAAAAAGCGGCATTCCTGGTGAACAAGAGTCCCCGGATGTCATATTTCTATCTTCTACCCAAGATTCATAAGGGCATTGTTCCCCCTCCTGGCCGTCTCATAGTATAGGGCATAGACTCCCTTCTCAAACCACTTAGCCAATTCAGTGACCATTTCCTATGCCCATTGGTTCAGGTAACGTCAGCATACCTTAAGGTCACTTGTGATGTCCTTAATCTGATCCAGGACATTAATGATGACAACACAAAGGAAATCAACCTACTCCTCACACTCGATGTAGAGGCACTGTACACCAACATTCCACAGGATGCCACCATCGAGGTAGTGGGGAACTTACATGAACATACGCCATAGCGCCCGCATCTCCTGGACAACAAAGGACACACATGCGCAGATCAGAGGTGGGTCACTGTCCCCTCTTGCACATTAGCAACATTCCCTCACTGTGCATATACAACTTAGACCTTAGAGCGCACTCTCTTACACTGCGACTTGCCCACAGCGTACCAGTAACATGCGCAACTGTCGGATGGGTCTCTGTCCCTTCCACCACAGATGCGCGTTACATTCTTGCAGCACATGCAGGTGCAGTACTTCATGACATGACGAAGCAGACTGGATGTAGTCACCCCCTTCTCCTCAATCAACGCTACTATATATTGGGTGGCCCCCGCCTGATCCTCTTTACAATCAGGGAGGCATCAAGACAGGGCAGGTGTTAATGAACCGACACCCGAGCTAAACTGTGAGTAAGGAATCTGCAACATGGTCCAGGGAACGCCAAACAGAAAGTTACTGTACTGTGGACTATTGGGCATGTCAGTTTTTCATTTTGTTCCTCTACCATTTTGTCCTTTCTCTGTAGTCCGGTAAGGTGTGGGCACCCTACTCCACTAGCCCTTGGAGTACTTCCCCTTTCTCCATTAGTTAAGGGTACTCAACGATGTCACATAGCATAGTGTTCTGTATATGCTTTGTGTCTAATAGCGCATTTCTACTCTTAACCGCATGCGCGCTAGCGGTTTTCCCGCTGTGCGCTGCACTTTTAAAAAACCCGCCTTACATGACGAGCTCAGCTCGTCATGAGCGTACGAGAGGCGTAACTCATGACGAGCTGAGCTCGTCATGAGCGTCGAAGGGGTTAATCTAATGTACCTAGACTGCGCATGGAGGCTAATTTGATCTCAGGCCATCCGCATATCACGCATCGCTTGGTGCCATTTTCAACTTTAGCAGGCCAATGTAGCATGACCAGCACAATGTGGGGCCTGATTGCTGGGCTCCGCACTTTCTCTGGTCTCACCCCTGATGCAGGTGGCTCCTAGGTGGCAGGCGGGGCAGTCAACAGGTACGCCACTAGTCTGCCTGTCTGTCGTGCATACATGGCCGAGTCACCATGCCGGATTCTTGGGGTGATGGTACTTTTTAAACCCAGTCTGTCTCTCTTTCACTAAACGCAATGCACGTTTCCTCAACATATTTCACTGAGCCATATTATGAAGCCTCACCAAACCACCTGATGTATGTCTTCCTTGATCTTTGTTTCATTTTCTAGGTCACTATCAGGAGCGGTTTCGACAGTTTAGTTGTACCCTTAACTAAAGGGTTAGTTTCTGTCCTCAACTGATCATCCACAGAGTGTTTACCCTTATACCACTGTTCACGTACACAACAAATCACACACAGTTTATTCAGTCCTGATGAAACGCCACAGATCTTTATGACCACTTATGCGCGAAACATGGTAATGGTAACCTCTAACCTAGGGCTTTTTTATTCTGACAAGGGTACCATCACATTAAAAATATTTCTTCTGGCAACCTTAGTCAGTTTTATTTCCCTGCACGCACTTTGTCCCCCTCCATATATGACTCACCCCTCACATCACTCACCCCACACACCCAAATGCACCTAACGGCAGTTCTAAAAAGATCTCCAATTAAGTAACCCTTCGGGGGAACCGTAGGGCATTTCAGCACTGGTCCGACGAGAAGCAACTCTCCCTCCCTTTCTTTTTTTCCCTCTAATGAGTGAGTGACTATTTGTTCTACTCACCAGGAACAGTGTCTCCCCTGTTTTGCTGACTAGAACAATAGGTATATCTGGACCTTATTCCAGTGAGCATCCTGAGGGAGTCCCACAGTATCACAACATTTTGAAAAAAAGAGCGATCTGACTGGGTGAGGGAGTTTTTTCAGTACCTGTCCCTGAACCCAAAATCAATAGAATGTTACAGTTGCCACTAAATGACATGAAGACTCGTTCTCTCTGTCCTGAAGTTGATTTGACATAATGGTATGGGGGGTAGGGTAGGGATACCTAGACAGTCTGGCACTTCTGAGGAGACCCAAAGGGATCTCTCTGGGGCCAAGAATATATATATTTTATTCCCATTGTCACCAGTGCACTGTCCTCCCCTGAGGTAGTCCAGCAGGACCTAGTGTGGCCCTTCTGTGAGATACCACAGTACTCCCAGGGGAGTCTTTACACAGAACTGTACAAGCTTCACTCCGTTCCTCTGTGACTCTTTGTCATGGTACCACAGGGGGTCAGAGAAAAAACTGAAAACAAATTAATATGTTTGTGAATGGTTGGTCTGGAGTGAATTGGCTGCCTGCTGGGTTTGGGAAAGCACCTTGCTTGTGGCCTTGCCCTGTGGCTCACCTCACCCATGAGAAGTAGGGTGTGGGTGCATACCCTGCATCTAATCTCCCATAGGCAGCCAACTCACTGTTGAGTCCTGATGTACTGTGGAGTTGACATCTAGTTGCAATGCAGTAAAACATAAATAACTAAATATATCCATGGGGTGGGAGTTTTAGGATTGTGGGCAGCCTGTGGAGGATTAGGCACAAGGCCTGCATGAAAGCCAGGTCTTATGCCACCCCACACTTCACACAGCCTTCTGCCCTGCAAAACTGTGGTTTGCAAGTCTTTGTGGGGTAATCCTTTGTTAGGCACAGCCAAAGGCTGTGCATAGCGGGGGGTTGACCATGTTTAGGTTGTTGAATGTAGGGTCTGGTACAGGCCTGGCCATGCAGTCAACCACTGCTGTGCACAGGCAAACTGAGATTAAATATCTATGTGGGGGTTGGTCACAGGATCTGTGGCCAACCTCATGCTGTGCAGGTCCTGCAGCCAATTCCACACTACACAATGCTGAAGGTTGTCTGCAGGATGTTGGCCATAGAATTGGAAGAGGCACTTGATGTTAAGGATCCTTCATCCTCTTCCTTCTTGCATCATTGAGCTACTTGTTGTGGTACGATTTAAGTGCTTTAACATCCCAGAGTTAGGGGTGGCTTGTCGCATCAAGATGGCGGTCGCACTCTAAGAGTGCTCCGGACCCCTCCGTCATACCCGCCACGTTCCACCGCCATCAGCCCATCAATTATTCTCTCCTCTGCTGCCGTGGCCTCTGCCTTGATCCACGCTTCCCGGCGGGGTGTCCGATGCCGTCCTGTCTCCCTGCGGAGTCAACTTCCCTACTTTGGACTCGGCGCGCCTCCACCTAAAATGTCGGTGACTACCCCCTGACGCTTCTCTGTACATTGGTGCCTGCTGTTGGCGTGTACCCGGCCGAACCTGAGTGCCTTTGTGGTCTGCCTGGGCCCCTCTGTTGATTCCCTGCTGCCGGGGAGACGGACTGCCTCCGGTGTTGGACCTGGGGACGGGTCTCCCCCCTGCCTGGCAGCCTGCTGATGCCGCTGGCCCACCATACAATGCCGAAGGAGAGCTCCTCGAGGGAGCAAACGGCTGAGAGACGTATCGGCCACCAGGTCGAGCGGCGGAGTCCCAGAGCCTGACTTTTTCATCAGTGAGCAGGCTCGTGCCTATGCCCTGAGGCCTGCCTTGCAGCCGCTGAGGGTCCTGGACGCCTCCACCAGTCCTGGGCTGCTGTGGGTGATCTCTGAGGTCCACCTGGAGGGCTGGCCCCCCACTGACTGCTGACTTGGCTGGACTTGATCCTGGCTGTTGTCCGGGTCGCCACTGCCCTTTCATCTACCGGGCTCCCACCCACCCCCCCCACCGGAGGCATCAGCTGATCTCGGCCCCGCAGCCATTCCGCTTCACTGCCGGACCCCGCAGCACCTCCTGGAAGCTCCGGACCTGCTGCTTTCCTCAGGGCCTGGCTGCCAGTTCATCTGGATCTTTTGGTGGCCCCCTGCTGGGGCTAGTGGAAAGACCTGTCATCCCTGTTGGGGCTGCCGCGCCTCTGGCGCTCTCCTGTTAATGCCTGAGGTGTGCTGCTGGGGCCTACCTGCGGGGGTCGGCCCGGAAGGGGCGAGGCGGAACCGGCCGGATCCTTCGAGCCGCAGGGACTCCGAGGACTGGGCCCCTCCAGCGCCCCCCCTCACCTGCCCATGGCCTGGCAGCACCCACTCCGGGGTGGAGGAGTCAGCGTTCCTCCTGGTTCGGCCGTCCTCTTGGGCGGCAGGGGACCGGGTCTCTAGGGGATAGAGTTTCGGGAATTTCCTTGACTGGTCCCTCGGGGCTGGGGGGCTTGTGCGGGGGTGGATTTGGTGCCCAGGCCTGAGCATTGACGGCTTGGGTGTTGGATCCCTCCTGCCGGGGGTCATCGGCCTGAACCTGCACCCCCTCTCAATTGGACGCCTGGGTCCTAGGTCTGCAGCTGAGATGGTTCAGGATCGCACCACAAAGACTCCCGCCCCGCAGACTCAAACTAAACTGGACCAATACACCACCACTAATCGGAATCCAGCAGAGGGGGTTACTGGTGGCTCCTCCCTTGCCAGAGGAGACCTTTCGACCATCCTGCAGGCTATTGGCACCTCTCAAGCCTCGGTGGACATGGCCCTTATCCTTGAGAACCTACACAATGCCACTGCAAGAATTTTGGAAGCTGAGTCGCGCCTCTTCATGGCTGAGGACGAACTGGGACAGCTGAAAATTAGGGGTGGGCAGAATTTGCATAGTCACGCTATGCAAAGTTCCACGAACCGGGAAAAAATCTCTGCGCGCACGCAAAAGTTCAGCGAACACGCGGAATTGTTTGTTCCGCCCGTTCGCGATGCTTTTTCCTGTTCGCGAACGCTGTTTGCGTGCTCGGGGAGAAATATCTTGCAAAAACGCATTTTTAAAGTGCAAACAAGCAAAAATGTTTGCCAATTCCGCGTTTTCCGCGGAACACAAAATTACCCAAATTCCGCAAGTTCTGCAAATTCCGCGAGTGGAAAGGAATTTACAGCCCAGGCCTACTAAAAAACCCAAGTGGCCTGCCTACAGTCTCAAACCTCGGAGCTACACCATCGGGCTGAAGATACGGAGAACCACTCCTGGCGGAGCAACTTGCGCTTCATAGGTTTCCCTGAGGGAGTCAAGCAGGGATGGGAGGACACCTTTGTGGATACTTGGGTGAAGTCATGGAAATCCAAAGATGCTCTCTCTATGTGCTTTGCAATTGAAAGTGCCCACTGCTCCCTGGCGCCGAGGCCTCCTCCCGGGGCGCCATCTTGTCCCATCATCATTAGGATCCTCAATTTCCGAGATAGGGATGTTATCCCTCGAGAGGCGTGGGCCCACGGTCACCTGAAATATCAAAACAATTCAATAATGTTTTTCCCAGACTACACGAGAGAAGTACAGGCCCAATATCGTACATACACGGACTTCAAACAAAATCTCTGCAATTTGGGACTGCTTTATTGTCTCCTCTTTCCTTTTTCAGGGTGACAGATGCTTAAATTATGAAAATATAGGGTGGGGGAGTTGGGGGGAGTTGGGGGGGAAGGAGGCTGTTGCCCTCTGGACTCTTTTTGTTTCAGCTTCGTTTGACCCATTGTTTTTCGTTCTTACTGACAGCCTAGTACATGCACGCACCATCGCTACTGATGGACGGCATACCACCTTGCACAGGCCACACCTTCCCACCCTATGATATGCCGCTTTGCCTGGGACCCGAAATCCTCTAGTCCTTCCTTTCCCCTCACCAGCTATTACCCAGATGCACAATCACAGTGGATCTCTCCATGTTCTGTTGTGGAATGTGAATGGCTTTCTGGACTGTATCAAACACGCAGCAGTTCTCAAATGCACCCAACGCCATGCACATGACGTGCTCCTCCTTCAAGAGACTCATCTTCTTGGTAACCCGGAGAGGTCTTCCCTTCACCCCAGTACATGTGACGACCGACACACAGGGAGGTTACGAGGCCATGTCTGGTAGGCTTGAAGGACAAATCCTCAACCTACTATCGACATACATCCCTCCAACCACGCTTCCCTCTACTCTCTGTCACCTCACGGAGGTAATCTCTGCCCTGCTTGAGGGTCAGACAATATTTGGGGGTGACTTCAATGCAGTTATGCAGCTGTCCCTTGATACAACTGGTGACCTCTTCTCATCGTGCCTAACCTGTTCCAAGAGGCTATCGGATTGGTCAACTGCCCTTGGTCTGTGTGACACCTAGAGGATATGGAACCCCCGGGGGATACAGAACACTCATACCCACTCCTGCATCGATTTGATCCTCCTGCCTGTCACCAATTGCCAATGCCAATATGTCTCTGGCATCTCTATTCTCCCCCATGAAATCTCGGACCCCTCCGCTTGGGAAGCACGCTGATGGGGTGCGTCCGGTTTGGCAGCTGAACGCGTGGTTTTTGCAAGACACGGAGATCCAGGACGCGCTTGCAGTAGAATTGAGGCACTATTTTCTTGCCAACGAAGGTTTGGTCACTTTTCCGGGCACTCTGTGGGAGGCCGGTAAGGCTACCTTATGTGGTGTGGCCAGAGGTCTGGTCCACACGAAACGGGCGGAACAGACTCCTCACCTGACCCAGCTTGAGGCACAGACCACGCGGCTGGAACTGACCCTTGTAGACACGGATGGCGCTCATCACACCAGACAGCTCCGGGATGAGAATCGCCAGATCTCCCTAAACTCTGCCAAGATGCTGTGGTGCTCCTCTGTGGCCCGTGTCTATGGATGGGGCAATAAGAATAGAAAGCTGCTTCACAACTTGGTCTCCTACCCCAAGGCTAGCAGAATTATCCCTGAATTCTGTGACGCTGCGGGAACCCATCAGTGCACATCGCGGGCTATTGCCCAAACCTTTGCGGGTTACTATGCCCAGCTCCACTCAGCCCGGCCCCCAGGGTCCTCTTTGGTTGATCTGTTGGAACGAGCGGAGGTCCGGCTACCCTGCCTTGCTCAGGTCGAATCGACAGACCTTGACCTTCCTTTTACCCCAGAGGAGATACATGGGGCTATCGCCCTATTACACTCGAGGAAGACACCAGGACTCGACGGTTTCCTGCAGCAATACTATGTGACATATTGAGACTGTGGCTGAGATGGGCTCCTTCCCCTCAGAGACTGATGTGGCCACTATTATGGTGATTCCAAAGACCCAGCCACCTTCTCTCTCCTGTGCTAACTACTGTCCGATTTCTCTCATTAAGACAAATTAAAATCTTGGTCACTGCCCTGGACCAACGTCTCCGTCCCCTGTTACGCGAATTGACCCACCCGGACCAATGTGGCTTTATGCCTGTGCGCCGTACTCTGCACTGCATAGGAAGGCTCCACCTTGCCCTGGCCCATCGCCATCCTGACACAACAAAATGCCCGCACCTAGATGCGGGCATTTTGTTGTGTCAGGATCACGTATGCTGCAGATTTCTTCTTGGGAAATAATTTCGAGTAACTACGTACAATAAGAGCACTCCATCATTGATGTTGGGTCTCTCCTCTCTCCTAAGAATTTCAATTTTGACGGATCGACAGTGACAGTAAAGCGGTCCTGATTGCCATCTTGCAACTAAGGTTATATATATCGTGCTTTCCCGCATCAACCTCTACTCCAAAAGAAGGGGCCTCTCCTGCAAAAAAACAATTGTCTTGATGATGGTCTTATAGACTAATGCTGGAAAGACCAAAACGTCAACTTCTCCATCAACTCCAAAGAAATTAATTGTCTGAAGAGTAACTATTATTCATTATTGGTTTACAGTTGCTCTCTTTTCATTTTAGGAGTTGATGTATGTTATGTATTGTCTGTTTAATTGATTTATACATCTTTTCATGCCATTTTTTGCTGATGGTTCATTCCCTTTTATGTATCCCCTTGAATTAGCTTTTGATATGTAAAATATATAAACCATTTTGATACAAATAGGACTCTCCGTGTGCTTTCTATTCTTGATCCACATTTAATGTTGTTGTCCTGTGAACACGTCCGAGTTTGGTCTTATATGACTCACTTGCCTAATTGAATTGAAAAAATCAGAATTGTACTAGAAATAAAATCCCTTGTAGACTATCTTTACCCTGTACAGTTTATTGCCCAAGCCTACAAGGGTTTATTGGGTTTCCCAGATCTTCTAACGTCTCTGGTGATGCGGCGGCGATCTCTGCTGTGGCAACACGCTCCTCCGGCGATGCTACGGCAACAGCTGCGACTGCGACATACTTCTTCTCATTGAGTCACGCTTCCAGCTTTCAGTGACATGCAGGCTTCTGCTGACAGAATTCACAGCAAGGAAATTCAGAGGGGTGCTGATGATGAAGTCTTTTGTCCCTGACACTTCAGCAGGAGGCAAGCACAAGTTCAAGCCCTTGGAGAAATATTCTGCAAGATGATGAAAGTTCTTTAAATGTTTCTTCTCCTTCCCTTTGCAAAGAAGACACCACTGCAGGGCAACCCAGCAACACAGCAGGCTGGCAGGGCGGCAGACCAAAACTCCTGCAGCTCCCTTGGTTCTTCTCCTTGGCAAAGATTTGACTTGTTGTTCTAGAAGTGAGCTAAAGTCTTGGGGTCTGGGTCCCCATATTTATACTGCAAAATCCTTTGTCTTCTGAAGGCAGAGGGGCTTGTACCTAGCCCACACCAGTTCTGTGCAGTCCTGGAGCACTTTGTTTACAGGACTCCTTCTTTCCTTTGGCAGGGTGGGCCAGGGTCCTCAGACACACCACATGAGGTGGAGCCAGCACTGTGGAAGGCAGGCACAGGCCTATTCAGGCCCAGGTGCTACCCCTCCCACCACTCTACATGCAGATAGGTCTATTCAGCTTTGTGCTGACTCGCCCTGTCTCCTGGAGTCTCCCAGCCCCTGTCACTCACAAAACCAGACATAAAATACAAAAGCTAGCGGAGGCAGCCTGGATGGTTAGGCAAGAAAATACCTACTTTCTAAAAGTGTTTTTTTCAAACACAGAATGTTAAAACCAACTTCACTAAAAGATGTATTTTATCATCCTGAGTTCAGGCATCCTAAACTCGAATTTCTACCATGTTCCCTGGGTCAGTTAGGATTATAAGATGTTATAATCAAACTGCCCATTCTGGCCTATGGGGACAGTAGCCTTGCAATATTGAAAAACGAAATAGGCTGTAATTCACTATCAGGTTATGCCCCCAAACACATCTGGGCATGATCTAACTTTTACATACAATGCACCCTGTCCTAGGGCCTACCTTAGGGTTGTCTGATATGTAAAAAAGGGAAGGTTTAGGGACTGGCAAATGGCTGCACTTGCCAAGTCAACATGGTAGTACTAGACTGCACACAGGCTCTGCAATGGCAGCCCAGGGACACACTTTACAAGCTGCTTCTGTGGGTGGCACAATCAGTGCTGCAAGCCCACCAGCAGCATGTGATTTACAGGCCCTGGGCACACATGGTGCACTATACTAAGGTCTGACAAGTAAAACAAATAAGCCAATCATGGAGTGACTAATCAATACATCAATTTAACAAAGGGAGCACTTGCACTGTGGCACTGAATAGCAGTGGCACCTTGTCCAAAGCATCTAAATCAGCAAAACACATCAGAAACAGAGGAGGCAATCAGTGAAAGATGGAAGGGTGACGCACGCCAATGATACCAGGTCTAACAGTAATGCATAAATATAAAGCCATTAACATGAAATTCTAGATCAAATGAGAATTTTAATGGGTACATCTGAGTAAGGTGACAAAACAACAAACACTCTTTCGAACAGTACTGACGATTTAATAAATAGCTTATGATGCTAACGTCTATAGAGATATAGTATTTCTTCCACACCTGAATATCTTAGTAAAGTATAATATCTACTAAAAGTGGGTGATTTCACAGATATGCTTCATGTCCTGCATGATGCAAAAGGTTACAAATGTTAGTATTAATGCAAAACTGATTCTAAGCGTAGGTTACTGAATACCCATCAGTGTGCAAAGCATACAGAAAACAGTCATATCTGTTAGATGATGTTATCAGTAAAGTGATTAATGATGTCATTTTCATTTCATTTCATGAAGCTTTATTCGGTACAAAGTACAATGACCATAAAAGCACAAGCAATACAATACAAAGCAGCGATACAAGTTAAGAATGCAGGCTAAAACAGAAGTAAAAATAGACGAGTTTTTAAAATAACATACTTTTCCTATATTCAATAGATTTATATATAAAAGTGGCAATATAAAAACATTTGTCTGGGGAGTTCATATTATATCCACATTATAGATACCATACTTTACAAACAATGGTTTCAAGTAAGTAACCCTGACATTCAGAAAAAGGGTGCAAATTAGCAAAAAGTGCAGGGTGCTTTGTTTCGAGTGCCCATCACATGGGCAGGGGCGAACAGGGTACTTTTATTGTTGAGGGAAGGGCACCAAGACATGGGCAGTTCCAAATCTGAGTCTTGTTAAGACATATCTATGGGTTGGTCTAGTTACCATGCTCAAGAACGGCTGATAGCCATCACTTTCGGTATATTTATTGTAAAGCTGAACTGTAGTAAGGCAAGCATTCGATGCTAGACGGTTTTGGGTTCTGTGCAACATAAAAATATCTTTCATTTCTTGTTTAGAAATAAATCCAGTGGAACATGAATCTAGCAATATGTTGATCCCAAAGATAGTTTGAAAATGGTCCACAACGTACTTAAGCCAGGGTATCTTAGTACAATTTTCCAAGTTGAGACAATCCCTGATAACAAGTTGAT
Organism: Lissotriton helveticus; assembly: GCF_964261635.1. Lineage (NCBI taxonomy): Eukaryota > Metazoa > Chordata > Amphibia > Caudata > Salamandridae > Lissotriton > Lissotriton helveticus. Next base: position 200,653,844 of record NC_136060.1, read on the forward strand.
TAAACACTGTTTCTTCCTTGCGCCAAATCGCTTGCCAAAGCATCAAAGGCCTGAGCAGGATAAGGTCACCCAAATAAGCTGCCCCTACTTCCCTATGAATCAAATCAGTTGCAGCTGAAGTAGGTAAGCATAAAAGTTTTTTTAGGAAGATATTTTCTTCCCTTTGCAACAAATCTATATTGGTATATCCCCACAGCCCGGTCCCATATAATGCAATTGCGACACTCCTTGCGTTGTAAATCTGCATCATATCTCTAATTCGCCTATCCCCTAGCTTAGAGGCGAATTTAAAAATGCTATAGGCGCTTTTTACCATCTTAGATCTAACGTTTAGTAAATCCTGGGACCAACTTCCGTCACATGAAAAAGTAACACCCAGGTAACAAAATGTTTCCACCTGCTGCACTTTCACCCCTTCTATAAAAAAGGCATGTTTTTATTGGTTCTAGCCCCACAGATCATAGTATGGGTTTTACTCTTATTAATCAGCAGCTTCCTTTCCCCTATAAAATCAGAAAACCGATCCATCAGGCGCTGTAAGGCAATAGGAGTCCGTGATAAAAGCACTGCATCATCTGCATAGAGCAGAACTGGCACGCTGGGCCCAGCTACCTGGGGTGCATCGGCCTTGACTGCTTTCAAGACGGAGTCTACGCCGTTAATAAATAGAGTAAACAACAGGGGGGCAAGGACACAACCCTGTCTTATCCCACGCTTAACACCAAAGTTTGGGGTGCACTCCCCACTAGCCCCATACCGCACACAAGCTTGCATCTTATTATATAGTCTAGCTAAAAAGTAGATGATTTCCTCTGGTGCACCAAGCTCTAGCAAAACTTGCCATAGTAGCGAGTGGTCGACCAGATCAAATGCACTGCTTAAGTCGGCAAAGCAAAGATATAAATTACCAGGCTTAGCCTTAGTATACTTGCCAATTAATAGTTCTAAATTCAGGCATTGATCTAGCGTCCCACGGCCCTTTCTGAAGCCATATTGGGAGTTAGCAAGAATCCCCTTCTCCTCTGCCCAATTTTCCAACCTAGACAGCAGCACTCTGCTCATAATTTTCACTGATGAGTCAAGTAAACTAATCGGTCGGTAGTTACATGCTGCTGTCTTGTCCCCCTTCTTATAGATAGGGACAATAATCGAGTATCCCCAAGTAGGTGGAATCAAGGCTGTAACTGCTGCGTTGAGAACCAAAGTAAGGATCGGTCCCCATAGTAAAGGAAGAGCCTTATAGACATCGATGGGGACTCCATCGGGGCCCTGTGCCTTTCCCCCCTTACTAGCTTTAATACTGCATTCAACCTCTCCCAAGGTTATGTTTAAAGGGGCAATAGGCCAATGCCTTTGCAGTGCTTCATTCGTACCATTAGCTTGAAATATGGCTGAAAAGTGGGAGACCCATGCCTCACTACTGACATTAGATGAAAGTTGGGGAATTTTTTCATCTTTGAGGAAGGGGGAGTTAACTGTGGACCAGAACAGGCAGCTGTCAGAAGTTTCTGCAGCCTGCATTAAGCCGTCCCATGCTTCTTGCTGTAATTCCCTCTTCCTTTTAGAGAGTGCCATTTTGTAATCATATCTCAGGAGTGTAACTTGATTCCTATCCCTTGGTCTAAGGGCTAGAGCCTGCTTCAATTGGGAAAGGAGGGCTGTACACGCATGGTCAAACCAGCCCTCACCATGGCTGGTCGAACCTAGCCTTTTTCCTGTAAATATTCCATCAATAATTTTATTAATATTTACAAAATTATTCACGATTGAGACAGACCCACTTCCTAATGTCAAGATGCCATTAATATCTGCCAAAGTTCTAGATATAATTATAGGCACAACTGTTGCGGATTTTTCCCCTTTCCATCTTATCCTAGTCCCATTTGACCTATAAGGCTCGATATTATCTAGGGTTCTTAATGTCCGTTGATTCCTACAATTCCAATTTTCTATTCTCATATATAAACAATTATGATCACTTAGAGTAGGAGCTTCAATGACCACTGTCAGACAATAAGGTGCTCTGCTAGCTGAGACCATAATGTGATCAATGTAGGAATTAGTGTTTCTCCCGATATAGGTAGGGATGATTTGGCCACTAGCATCTTTTACAGGCTGCACTAACTCTAAATCATAAGAAGTCATGATACCATTAATTGCCTCCCCATAGGCATTGTGTGGAAAGTGGGGTGTATTTTCGCCACTAATATTTTGCACCCCACAGGCCCTATAAAGTGACAAAGAACAAATTGGGGAATTAAAATCGCCTAACCAAATATAAGTTAAAATACATTTTGCTTCTGCTATTAGCTTCATGATGGCACTTGCCAATACTTCTAAAACGTTGTGCCGCGAGTTATTAAAAATATTGTTATAGAAGTTGATTAAAAGCACCTCTGGGCCTTCCTTCAGTTGTACCCATAGAATTTGAGAATGGGTTCCAACTGTAACATGCTTTACAACTGTTAACGACAGGTCCACAGATAGGAGGAAAAGTAAACCTCCCTTGGCTCTCCCATGTCTTGACTCTACAGCTTCTAAACTGTAACAGGCGTACCCTTCAAAGCTAGGTTTTGTAACACACCACGTTTCTTGGAGGCATAAAATGTCATGATTCCTAATCATGTCCTCCCAATCCAATTTGTCCCTTTTCGAAGCCCAACCAGCTATGTTCCAGCTCACAATAGAAGTTCCCCCTATGGTACAGTTATTGGGTTCATCTTGGACAATATTGAGATTAACATCAGCCTCAGTAAAACTAACAATAGGGACCTCAACATGTGCTGTTTGTCGATTAGTCGCCCCCCTCTCTATAGCAAGGTCAGGTTCCAGACCGCTGTCAAACGCTATAGAAGTGGTATCCTTAGTTTGCTCCAAATCTACACTAGGCCCACCTAAGTATTTTCCTTGAACATTAAGGGGTAAACAAAACTGAGGCCTAATAACCTTTGGATGTCAATCATTCCGGTCCAGAGAACTCAAAGCTTGGTATATATTCTGTAATGGTACCTCAAAGATTGGACCATGATAGGGGGTAGAGAGTCTAACTCTATTGGTGGCATGGGGGATCTTACTAAGATGGTTATAAAAGTATCCCAAAGGGCGTACATGTACATCATTCTCATTCGGGATTAGAGAGGCTGCTCTGAGCAAGACAGTAGCGGCATGTTGAGGGTATTTAAAATTAACAATGACACAATACCCCCTACAGGACTTTCTTGAGTTACCAATCCAATTAACTCTTCTTGTTGTTAGTATTTTGTCCGAGTAATTGGTTGGAAACCCGCATTGCCTATGTAGCCATCAGACCGTTTTATTCTTAAGGGAATCATGTGATTCCTGAGGGGTTTGTGGGGTAAGTGACTGACTAATATCAAGAGGCAGAACATTGGATAGAACAACTACATAAGGTGCACAGTCTGGTGGGAGGTTGATAAAACGACTTTTCTTGGGCGCAGATAGTCCATTCGTGCTTACTGGCGCTGCTGTTACCTGCGCAGTCCTACAACCCAATGGTAGATCAGCTATAACTACTTTGTTTAAGCTGGGCCTCTTATCGAGTGGCTTCGGGGCAATATCATTGGATAATACTTCCCTCCCTTTGGGCCTAGGGCTGTCATTCTTACCAATATGCACATCCAGTAATCTACCCAATATAGACACCTCAGCTGTAAGAAGGTCTAGTTTGTCCACAAGAGGTTTAACAATTGTTTCAAACTTCCCCTCTATAATGCTAACTAATAAGTTGAATTGCTCAGAATTAAAATTAGCAGTACTATCCTTAATCGTAATCTCTTTGTCGCTGGCATTGCTATTAAGCGTAGGTTCAGCTTTCCTTCTATTATTGTTTCCACCACACTTGGTTTGTACTTTCCTGCAGGCCCTCACTGATCGCAAGGGCGGGGAACGCCGTGGCGGAATGTCATCAGGTGTTTCGGATGATTCGGGGGAATCCTGAGTTGGGGCTGGATCAGCTGGTATTTCCATTGGTATAACATCAGGATCACCATTAAAGTTCGCTAACAGGTCATTAGTAGCTATGGGCAATGCAGAAGGTAAGTGTGGAGGGACCTCTCGGCCTAACGATTTTCTTCGGTCATTGTTAATCTTATTCACAACCTTTACTAAATAATTGTCCATAGTAGATTTATGTTTGGACATTTTAATAGCTGGTTATGGTATATACAGGACAAACAGTTGTAATCAAGAAGAAATGTTTCCAACTGCACAGTGGCACCAGAGGCGTATGAACATTAAGTATAAAAGGTATAACATCTGTAAGTCAAATATTAAGTTCACTCTTAACTTACTAAGTGGTCTCAGTCACAGCATCCAAGGGGGGTAGCCCTGCCCGGCCTCGTCTGGCCCCGGATGGCCACAGACGGCCCGCCCTTTGCCCAGGCTTCGCCCGGCGTCCCGCGACACGGGTCCGCGCTGCCTAAATAGGCCTCCTGGCGCGGTTCACAGGTCAGAAGTGCCCGCTGCCGCTTGGCCTGCCGGGATGTGTAGTCCCGGGGCGGCAGCGCGAGTAGTTTTGCCACGAGTGACTCTTGGCAGTGGCGGCTGCGGCAGGGAAGCCTTCCCTCTCACTGCCCTAGCTCCTGGGCGCTGGATGGACTCGGCTGTGTCCAGGTAAGAGGCCCCCCGCTCCTGCCGGGGACCGCGCTGCCTAAATACGCCTCCTGGCGCGGTTCACAGGTCAGAAGTGCGTGCCGCCGCTTGGCCTGCCGGGATGTGTAGTCCCGGGGCGGCGGCGCCAGTAGTTTTGCCACGTGTGACTCTTGGCGGTGGCGGCTGCGGCAGGGAAGCCTTCCCTCTCACTGCCCTGGCTCCTGGGCGCTGGATGGACTCGGCTGTGTCCAGGTAAGAGGCCCTTTAAGATTAATGATGTCATTTAAATGTCATAAGTGATATCATCAATGATGTCATTAGAACATGTCATCATATGTTATGAGTTATAAGTGGTGGATGACGAGAGCTATAGTTAGCTCACTGAATTTGTACCTTTTCTTTCCAGTGAAAAAATATATTGGTATATCCATACATAAATGTTATTACCTAGTGGCAGTTGCCACTGGCTGGTTATAGTTAAATTTGTTGTCTACTTTTCTGATTGGCCCATGGTGCATTTTTTCCTTCCCACCAGAGTCGGACTTCTGCAGGAGGGAGCGCCCTCATTGGCTGCTAGCAACATGAGAGAATATTGCTGGCAGCCATAACAGAACAAATGGATTAGTACCCTGTCCTGAAGTTAAAAAACAAAGAAAATAAGTGGACAGGGTAGTGACACCTTGCCCCCCTAGGCCCTATGGGGGTGGATATATATGGACCCCCACGGGCCAAAATAAAAATGAAATGTTGCTTTTTGTCACAGTCCAGTAGGACCCCCATGGGATCGCAGCAAAAGCATAAAACAAAAACAAATGGCAGCTGATGTTTTTTTCATGTATATATAGGGAGGGGCGTGTGTAGAGCAGCTTTCCCCCAGACCATTTTGGGCCCTGGGGACTTCATCATTGGGGGCTGCATATATAGTAATGAAGGGGAAGGGGGCACGCTGCCCCCCAGAGCCAATGGTGCCCCATGGGGCCCTTGCCCCTGGAATCAAATTTGTAAGAAAGGGGAGCCTGTGAAGGCATTAGGGACCCCATTCCGTGCTGATGTTTACTGAAAAATGGAGGGGGTTGCTTGGCCCCCATCCCAGAGCCTACTTAGGCCGTAGGGACCCCATCCCTTGGGGCCAACAGTTTAAAAAAGGGAAGAGGGCAACGGGCCTCCCTCCCTGAGATTTATAACAGCCCTAGAGACCCCATCCTCTGGAGCCACTACACTAATTAAAAGAGAGGAGGGCCATCCAACCTCTGTGCCCAGCTCACTCACCTCTGAGACACAGTAGATTTCCTACCTGCATTAGCACTCCTCAAACTGAAGCAAACACCTAAATCTGCTCCAAGATTTAAAAATGCTCCCGCCAGCTGGGAGGAGACTTCTGTTCTATTTCCTTACCCACACTGATGTGGGCAGGGAAACATAACACATATTGCTCCCTTCTGAGGCGAACAGGCATGAATAGCTGCTCCCTCTATGCGTAAACAATAGTGACTCCCACACAATGCGGGGGGCTGCCTGGGGATGTGGGACCCCTCAGCGCCTCCAAAATGGTCATTGTTTGGTGTCCCAGGAGGGTGCAGAGACACCCAAATATAATTCATGGAGACCCCAGAGTATGGGGTGCCGGGAGCCAAAATAGGCTTGTGTAGAAAGGCCACGTGGCCCCCCTCCCCTTTTAAAGAATTACATGACCCCAGGGGATGGGGTCTCTGGGGCCCAAGAAAGCTCAGGGAGGGGGGTTGCACAGCCCCTCCCCTTTTTATTGGTTTGGCCCCAGGGTATTGGGTCCCCAGGGCCAAAATAGGCTTGGGGCCATCACTGTTTTATAAAAACATAAAACTTCAGGGGATGGAGTCCACAGGTTCGCATAAGGCTAGGACAGGGGAGCTGTAGGCCAAGCCCTGTGACCCACTGACCACTGCCCACTGCCCAGTCTGAAAAAGGGTGTGCGCAGCGGGGACAGCTACCTGCGGGTACTTGAACTCCAAGCCTGGATGTAAGCCAGGCCTTGTGGCTAACTCCATGCTATGCACGATGAAAGGCACTGCACAGCCTGGGATTGGCTACCTACAGTGTGTTGACTGCCTCTTAGTGGGTTGGCCATGGTCTGGCCCTGTTGTCAACCCCCTGTTATGCGTGTTCAGAGACTGAGCACAACATGGGGTTGACTGCCTGTGGGTGTTGGCTGCAGAGCCTGGCGACAGGTGGTGGCTGCCACTGTGTATGTAGTTAGAGGTAGGCCAGAATTCCCATATGAACAGTGTTCCCCCAAAAATGTTCATTCACCTCAGCTCCTTCCTGGAAGGTTTTGAGGTGATCCATCAAGTGGGAGCTGGGAAAAAGAAGGGGTCTCCAAAATATGCTCCCCTATTAAATTTCCATAGATAAAAATGGAGAAGGATACAGGAAAAATGGCTGAACAGAATTCTACCAAATTTAGCATTAAGCTAGATCTTTACTCAGAAAGCATGGTTTTTATGATTTGGTGTAATTTTGGTTAGTTGCTTTAAAGAAATTAGGGTTATTAATTTCTAGATATCTGCTACCATGTGCTTCCCCCGACTCCTACAGGAGTACTGTGCAAAAAAATAAAAACACTGGCATTCTGATTGTTTGGGCCTTCTTAATTTTGGATTTCAATGAGAAGACGGGGCTATAAGAAAAAGATAATAGGGACATTAACGAGGAAATGTTGGGCTTTATTTGAAGTCACTGCCTCCATTATTTTCTATGGGAGTGTGTTGTAGTTCCTGTGAATGGCCGTTTGTGGTGCTTGATTTGCTCAAAGGCTGGACTGCAGTACATGTACTACTGTTTTGTCGCCTGTAAGGCTGAGGGTGGACATTGGCAGCAGCAATGTGCATACATGTTGCTGCTAAGTGTCTGTAGTAGGCTGTCCCTCCCTAAACTACTCCTTATTTTTACCTAAACCCCTAAAATTCTGTAATATGTATTCCACTTTTGCCACCCACTCACCCTTATCTCTCCCATGTTTACTGTAGACGTACGAGTGTGGAGATCTCCTCCCCTGTGGCAGAGAAATCCACACATAAAAGACAAGAGAGAAGGACACCTCCCCCCTTAAGTTAGTGAATAGCATTTTGTAGTATGTGATTAGTACTACTGTAGTAGTACATCATATAATAGAAAAAAGCAGTGTGAATAGTCCCTTCAATATAATGAAATAAAATAAAGGGCCAAATTTACCAATTTCTCACCCAGTGCAACAGCCACAAATGCTGTGCTGCATGAGAAGGAGAGATCAGGAGAGCACCAAATGTACTGAAATATGCCACTCTTGTCCACTCTCCGTAGTGCCAGTGCCGAAATTAACTGCTGTGCGGCACAGAGACACATTTGTGCCACAGGCAGGGCCCGTGCCGGGCGTTATACTGGGGCGGTGACGTCAGGCAGGGGAGGGTCAGGGTGGTGGGTTGTAAAATGCGGGATATGGACCATTAGAGGTAAGTACCGATACAAATAAATAAAAAGAATTTCGTTGCCAACGCTGCATCGCAAAATGTGATGCAGCGTGGGCAACGAAATTCGTTTTATTTATTTGTTGAATAATTTGGTTGAAGGGTGCACTTTTTTCTGATGCTAAACCCAGTCTACTTTATTTACTAAATTGGGTTTAGCACCAGAAACCTTGGGTGGGTGCAAGGGAATACCCATGTGCCATGGTACTTAGCCCCCTTGGCGCTAAGTAATACAGAGCAGAGCAATGTGGTGCTTCGCGTTAATATCACGTTAAATCCAGCACTTAACCAGTTTAGCGCTGGAAAGAAAATTGCACAATGAAGTGACACAAACTCAGGCCTTAGACTGAAACCTGCTTTGATAGGCTGCTACTAGGAACTGGAACATCCATTAGACTCTTTTTTTAAATTATAGTTTTCATTTTTAATTCTAAATATTCTTAAAGACATTAAATCATCTATAGAACGTAACGCAATTAATCAATTCTCTGTCAAAATGAAACAAATTGTCCATTTATAGCAAAATAAAACAGGTGAAGCACAGATAATATTAATACTTTCAGATTAATTCAGCTACATCATAGTTTGTCTGCCAGAAAAGGACAAAACACCCTTTTTGGACAGGAAAATGCATCCAACCTGTCACATCTCAGGTTCTACCATGTTCAAATATAATACGATAGACTAAATTCCACCAAGGGATCAACTGTCTCAGAAAGCACAAATTACCTTTTAGTGACATGTATTTTTGGAAATGGGAAGTTTTAAATGAGAACAGAAGGCTTGAAAAATTAAATGCGGCATTTCAATTATTCATTCAATTTCACATTCACCTGGCACTCTCTGGACTTGGTAAATGTCGTGCTGGCATTATATCCATCTCAAGCTTCTATTACTGAAGGGATTACAATAGAAAATGTGCTTGTCTTGTTCAGTTAAAGAGCTGTACATCTTTGCGTCTTACATTTCCCATCTGTTAGTAAATACAGAGTATTGGACTTCAAAGTTGATGCATGATCCCAAAGCCATGACAGGAAAATGTCTCATCTTCTCTTGACATTTATCAGGCTCGCGCCATGAAACTCTTTAATTTGGGGGATATTATGATATCAAAAACACGTATGGGCACTATCTAGATAGTTCTGTTTAGGATTAGGGTATGACAGAAGCTGACATTCAAAAACAAAGTATAGCACAGCCATAATTAGTGTTGTGCCAAAAATTGCTTAACAGGCAACACAAAATACTGTTGCCAGAAACTAAAAGGGATACTGGAATGGGAGACAAAATGTAACTTTACACATTGAATATGTTAGAAATAGAGGCAACGGAAGAGTTAAAGTGCCTTGAACGAAGACGGCCTGAGCACTGTGACCTCCCAGAATCCTCTATAGCGGTGCTTCCCTTCAGGCTCGATCTCTTACATGTGCAGCACTGAGGGGGATATTTACAACAGAAGGGGCAGAGCGTGTTGTTAGCCTCCTTGGCTTAATGAACTGCTCCGCCACTTCAGAAATGCAGGGCTGCATCATATTTACAAGAGTATGGTGCAGTCCTGCATTTCCTGCTGCGTTGGCGCTACACTTAGCAAAGCAGCGCCAATGCACCTACCTTTGCACCATAGTGCAAGGGTGTCTGTGTGCAGGGGAAGATTGTTTATGTACAGGAAGGTCCCCCTCCTGCGCATAAACAATCTTGAAATGCCCTTTTGTCACTTAAATATATTTTTTTTAAAGATTGTTTATGTGCAGGAAGGGTCACCTTCCTGAACATAAAAAATCCAAGGCGTTTTGCTTTTTGCATGTGGGATGCACAAGGCAGCACACATGGAAAAAGCAAAAACTAGGAGAAACGAAACATTTCCACTTGTTTTGCCAAGTTAAGACCAGGTTTTCCCTAGTCTTAACTTTGGTGCTGCCTCCTATTTATGCTGCACTTTTAAATAGGGGACAGCGTTAAAATCAATGGGTGTTGCAGTGGAATGCCCACTACAACACCCACTGCCCACCCCTTTCACGCTAAGCATGGCGTGAAAGGGGGCCTTATTTACAAGGCAGCGTTAAGCCACATTAAGTGGCTTAATACTGCCTGGTAAATAAGGAGAAGCCCCTATAACCATGGGTACATCGCAAAAAGTGATGTTCCCACGGCAATAGGGACTTGTAAATATGCCCCTTAGACTGGGAGGACAATTTGGAGCACTATTTTGCAGCGACCCGAAGTGTCTATCCTGAGATCGCATTTGTGAAGATAGCGTATCCTACCTCTGGCTGATTTTCCTGAATCAGTCTGCTGATACCCAGAAGTAGCAACAGCTGCTCATGAGCTTGCAGGTCACCCACCTAAGCCATGTGTCTCACTACAATTATGTCCTACATTACAGCCTGCCTGAAGTAGTGGTGATCCTCTGTGGGTAGATGACTTTTTGGCCTCCTGGATAAAGGCAGGCCTGTGAGTGCCAATGAAATAAAGAAGATATTAGATAGTCAGCTGACATTAGCTGTGACTGAGGAGCATGATGGCGGAGTGAAGCCGCCACGGAGCACAGCCTTATCGAGGCTCCCCGCACCTGTGCCGAGTGCTGAGAGATAAGTGCCGATACTGCAGAAAAACAAACTTTGGATAATCAGCGCATTTATGTGCCGAGGCGCTGTTATATGCTATTCGCTACGGGCTGATATCAGCGCAGGAACTTTACTGTGGGACTAAGAGGATTACGAGAGGAGATAAAAAAGAAAATAAATGTGGCGGCCTTTTGCTGTAAAGAGTTGGCGCTTACTGTGGGCGTCTCGGCTGGCTACCTGGAGGTCGGTGGGCCGGTCGTTGCTCGACAGGCCAGGTCTGCTCTTGTTGGTGGCTCCAGCAGTGGGTCCTGTGTTTGGAGTCAAGAGAGTCAAGAGAGGTATTGCGCCACCTAAGGCTGCCCCAAAGAGTACAAGGGGCGGAAAAACTGATGCAGGCGAATCGGGCGCGTCGGATGGTGGAATTATTGTGGAGAAAGCTAGTACGACTATTCGTAAGCCTCTCTCGCATCTGCTGCAGTCGGGGAAAGACGCCGAACTTTTAGCTGGCGGCTTGGACGTCCTGGATAAGGGGGAGCTAACCGGCAATAAAATTGCTGAAGTCCTGCTCGCAGCATTACCAGACTGCAACAGTGCAGCAGAGGATTCTGTTTTGTTAAGAACCGGGACTTTGAGTAATGGCAATGCTAGTATTAGGGAAGAGATTGGGGATGGAGGGGCAGTCCTCCCACCCTCAATGGCAATTCAACAAGGGATGGGGTGAGCTGCCAGCTGGTGAATGCCAATCAAACAATGGACCACCTAGTGGTGGTGGCGAGAGCAGACAAGGTGATGGCTTCGGGCACAAAGACTTGTGATACTGTAAATGACACGGTGAAGGAAGAAAGTGAAGAGCAGGCTTCATATTAGGACATAGAGGATTTAGTGGAGTCCTCCACGCAGGCTTCTCCTACTGATATAGCTAAAGTACCCGTCGGACGGAAAAAGGGAAAGGCAAAAATAAAGTGAAAAAACCACCAGCTGGGCAGAGTGTTGCAACTCCACGTGAGAAAGCTATTTCAGATAATAGTCCATTACAAAAATGGGTGCAAGCTAAAGGAGGGTCAAGTCAATGGTACTACGGATCTCGGGCAGTAGCTCTTCCGAAAGTAACTCAACGAAGGCTCACCCAGTGTCAGTAACAGGGTGTAGTCCTAAGCTGGGGGGGTCAGATGGGGCGCAATCTCTACCGTCTGTACCTTCAGTATCCAAGGCTACTCATACCACACCTGCAGCATGACAATTAATAGATGGAGCCACTGGTGCTCAAGAAGCTACAACACCCTCACTCTGCCTAAGTTTACAGTCTCTGAACGAGCAAATACAGGAAGCTCAACAGCACTATAAGCAGGCTTGGGAAGATAATAACAAAATGCAACAATTCTTACAGGAAATGGCAGATAAACTTGGTGGGAAAAATTAAGATATATCAGAGCTCCAACAGAGGGTCGCAGATACCGAAGAACTGACTGTACATAGAGATGTCCTAAAAGAAGAATGAGGCTCAGATCGCAGGAACTCAGACAAAGCTGGAGGACATGGAAAATCACCAACGCCGGCAAAACCTTAGGCTTTGTGGTGTTCCAGAAGTGGCAGATCCTAGGTCCTATATGGTAAAATTGCTTCAGAAGGCCTTTCCTGATCTATTAGATTGGGATTGGGACTCTCAGCTGCAAAGAGTTCACAGAGTACCATTGGTCCAGAGGAATAAGGGGGGGTCAATTCCCTCGTCCATTCTTGATTCATCCTGGGAACTATGTGCTGAGACAGACCATCACATTGAAAGCCTGACCTAACTCTACAGTAAATGTGGAAACAGTTCTTTTTTTGTCAGATCTGATTTAAGCAAGGCCACAATGGACAGACGCTGGAAGCTGCGCCAATTTATAGATCCGATAAAAGCCCGAGGTGCTCAAGAACCAGCACGGTTAAAAGTTTTTAAAGATGGACATACCTATTTCTTTACTGAAGAAATGAAATAGGTCTGGCAGTGCATAAGTGGCAAACAGATGCTGTGGAGAAGACACAGAACAAGGAACTATAAGGGTTTCTTTTTCAAAAGTTGAATTGCTGTGTGTGCCTCACCAAAATTTAGCTGGTTAAATCTGACCGGTGGTAACGAGCAGTAATCATGTCTCTTCTTCTTCTCAGTTTTTTCCAGTATAGCTAGGTGACTTTCTCCACTGGGAAATTTACCTTTTTTTTGGCGGCCACTCTTGAGGTTTGCTTTTCTTCTGTTTGTTCAGTAGCAAAAATGTAGGCGCTATCTTAAATAATGTTGACATAGCACAAGTTGTGGGGGTGATCTCTAGGGCTGTGACTCTGTATGACTGCCTAGGGTCAGCTGGTAAAGGGGGGGAGTCCTCTTCTATGGGACGCGGGGTGGGGGGGGGTTGGAGCTTTGTTTGGGGTACTGTTGGATTAGGGAAAATGGAATATTTTTAGCTAGGTTTTTTTTTGGTGCTAGAAGGCGAGACACTAAAACGTACTCTTTTTTGCTGAATTTTAAAGCTGAAATGGGGACTGGCTTGAAGGGCAGAAATTGAATTATGAACTAGGTTAAATGTATGGCCTGGAATGTGGCTGGTATCAATAGTGCAACTAAGAAACATCTAGTCCGCGAGGAATTACGAATGTATCAGCCCCATTTGGCCTTCTTAACGGAAACTCACCTTGCTTATAAAGATCGAAGCATGTTGAAACATTTAAGATATGATATTATTATTTGTACTACCCAATCTGTATCTATAAAAGGAGTGGTCATATTAAAAGACAAGAGGTTTCATTGTAGCTTGATTAAGACTCAATCTGATCAATGGGGGTGCTGGAAGTTGGCACAGTTTGAATTAAGGGGTAGAATGTTGGTGGCTTGTGCAGTATATGGCTCTAATGTGGACGATCCTGCTATATTGGAACACCTAAATCTAGAATTATTAATCTGGGAGGGCGAAAAACTGATTATGGGAGACTTTAACTGTGTAATAGATTATGGTATAGACTCTACTGGGAAAGGTGGCAATATTAGAATGCGGAAGACCCGGGCTGCAATACTTCAGCTGGCAAGGCTTCAGTAGCTTAAGGATGTATGGAGGCATCTGTACCCAACTATACCGGGCAACACATTTTATTCAGATCCTCATAAATCGTACTCTAGGATAGGCATGGCCTGGGTATCGGACTGATTAATTGTAACATCTGATATGGAAATATGTCCCCGGGTCACTTCAGACCATAACCCCATTATCCTATTCTTTCAGGTTGAAGTAGAGAAAAGGGAAGGTAGGCTATTTTCTTTTCCTAGGTATTTGCTGTCAGACAGCAAATATCTTGTTAGAATGGTCGAACATCTTGAGGAATTCTTTTAGAGAATATAGAGACAGCATCCCCATTAATTGTTTGGGATACTATGACAGCCTACGTTTGGGGTATTACGCAAAAATACATTTTACTACAGAATAAAAAATACAAAGGGGAAATGGAGATAAGGGTGAATGCTCTGCGTACTATTGAGAAACAGCATGTCGAGGCAATAAAAAATGCTCAGATGAATCAAGATAGCTTGTTCCTGTGTTTAATAGACACAAGAACTTTGGTGAAGAAGTTTCTCAGGGACAAAATTGTGGCTAGTTATAATAAACATTGATTAAAAAAATATGAATATGGGGAACATGTAGGGCAAATGCTCGCCTATCAGACAGCGGAGGCAAAGGCTAAAACAAAGATAAGTGCAATAAAGGGCATGGATGGGCTTTTACATACTGACTCTTCAGCTATTTTAGAGCAATTTTAGTTGTTCTATAAGCAGCTATATTCCCTCACTTGGACATCTGATCAAGAGGAGATACTTCAATATCTCCAAGATAGCTGTCTGCCAACAGTAGAAACGGAGGAAGCCTCTATGTTAGATATGACAGTAACTGTGGAAGAAGTGGAGCTGGCAATCTCAGCATTGCCAATAGGGAAGGCTGCTGGAGATGAGTTGATACCATTAGAATTCTATAAATCTTTTAAAAAGATCTTGCTCTTACCTCTTAGTAGGGTAATACAATCAGTGTCCACTAGAGGGTGGGTACCGGAGTCGTGGTGTATGAAACACATTGTGTTTTTTCTAAAAAAAGGGAAAACCACTGACAGAATGCGGATCATACTGGCCCATTTCTCTTATTAATGCGGATGCCAAGATATTTTCAAAAGTCCTGGCGAAACGTCTGGCCCCGTTAATGCCGCAATTAGTCTCTGAGAGACAGCATGGATTTATCATGGGTAGGAACACTACTTCCCATGTTAGTATGGCTATTGGAGTGTTTGATTTTGCTGAGAAAAAAAAGATTAACTTCGGTTTGATTCTTTTAGATGCCGAAAAGGCCTTTGACCTGGTCAGATGGGAGTTTTTATGGGCTGTACTGGTCAAGGCCGGCTTTGTATCACAGTTTCGGGCTTGGGTTCAGGCTTTATATAGTAATCCACAGGCAAAGTTACCTTACATGGGTTCTCGGTCCATTCCATTCAGAATCTAATGTGGGACTAGGCAGTGTTGTCCCTTGTCTCCATTATTGTTCGCTCTATATATAGAGCCCTTTATACGCACACTACAATCTTGCATTCCTATTAAGCCATTGGAATCTGCGAATTCCAAACTCAAGATCACGGCATATGCAGATGATATCGCGATCAATGCAACTAATCCAGGCGAGGCCATGATAAGCATCAAGGAAGAAGCAGAGAAATGTGGCGATGTCTCGGGATATAAATTGAATGCTAACAAGACCCAAGTGCTCACTAACTTTGGGACTCAAAACTCAATCATCGGGGCTTGTACTACCGGGACTTATTTGGGGGTAAAGATAACAGCTAAAGTCAATCAGATTGTCGACTTAAATTACGCACCGCTTCTGAACGATACTACTAAACCGCTCATAACTTGGCATAAGCTCCCTATTGGGTTACTAGGTAAATGTAACTTCATAAAAATTAAAATACTTCCTAAGTTTTTATATTTGTTCCGGTCTATTCCTTTAAAAGTCTCTAATATATTCTTAAAAACACTTGAGGGGATCTTTAGTAGTTTTATATGGGGATATAAAAGACCTAGAAGGGCAATTGACTTGCTCAAATCGCCATTTGAGCAAGGCGGACTCGGTTTTCCAGATTTTAAATTGTACTTTTGGTCTGCCTTTCCGGGTCGTTGCCGCAGCCTGTTGGGCCTAGACCACACAGATTCAATTTTTATTTTTATTTTAGGCAATCGGAGGGATACGTTTTTATATGGCATTAGAGATCCAAATTACTTTAAGTGAGTTATGTTCAAGACGGTCAAAGACACTGTATTTATCTGGCAAGCTATGGCTGATAGAGCTAAATTGCCAGCATATCATGGAAAACTTCCATTATGGGCGAATCCTCTGTTTCCTGAAGTGTACCATGATCAATCAGGTAAACTTTGGGCCAAATATGGAATCACTTGTTTAGGTGATATATATGATGAGAAAGGAATTAAATCATTTGAAAGTCTACGGCTACTTTTTAAACTTTCTACTCATTTCTTTTTCAAGTATTTACAGATTAGAGATTATTTGGCCCAAAATCTGGAGGTAAAAGAAATAAGGCATTCAATTATCTGGGACTGTCTGCACGGAGGGATAACTAAATCTTTAATATGGTTAATGTAAGAACATCTGCATAGTTTTAGACCAGATGGCACCGAGAAATTATCAGAGTGCTGGAGTCAAATTCTGGATATATGTGTTACACCGGGGGTGATCAAAAAGCTCTTGGTCAGGTCAAGGATTCAGTTCACTCTGTTAGTCTGCAACTTCAGCAATTACAGATTACTTGTATGCTGTACTACACCCCAGCAAAAATAACTAAATGGGCTCAGGGTAACATGACTGGGGATAAGGTTGGATGTCCTAAATGCAGATTATATGCTGCCAATCAGATACATTTGTTTATTGAATACCCGGAGCTTAGGGGTTATTGGTGGAATATCGAACAGCTACTTCAGCTTAAATAAGGCTTTGATTCCTCACTCACTAATTTTGAAATTATACTTGGTTATAAGGAGGATAACCCGGCAGGTGCCCGTCTTTTTTCAATTCTGATGGCGGCTGCCAGATTGGCCGTCGCTCGGGTGTGGGTCTCTAAAGTTCTGTCCTCAGTTGAGGATTGGCGGTCTATTATTAGAGAGAAGTATGGACTAGAGGCAGCCTTGGCTAAGGCAAGGGGGGTCCATTCCTTAATCAAGTTAGAAGCACTGTGGAGACCATTGAATCTGGATGGAATAATTTAATTACTGACAGTCTCGTATGAAACTATGTTGTATACCCTTTGTAATCATTTCTGCTTGGTTCTTTTCTGCTGTACATGTGTCCGTGTGTCCTCGCCTAATGTGTAAATTTAAAACTTTCAGCTGATTTTTCTTTTTATTATTGTTGTATATATGTGCCCTTTTCTATGAAAATAGTAAAAAAAAAAGACATTAGCTGTGATTGAGTGACCTGCTGGTCCTCCTGTCAAAAGTGGTATTTTATGGAGTGGGCAAGGTCTCTACCCCAACTGACTCTGATGGATGTACAGGAAAGATCAATGCAAATTACCTGTGAATAGGGTAGCTTACTGTAGAGGGGTGGCGTGTGGCTTCCTGAATGCAAATGGGCCTGAATGCAAATGGACATTGCTACTGGCTACAGCCTGCTCATGCTTTATTAGAGGAGCTCTAGAGTGCAGAAAAGAAGCCATTGCTGGCATACGCAATGTATGTATTTGCAACTATGATTATGGAGCTTAATTCATCAGGTGGTGGAACTTTAGTTAGAAGCTTTCCAGGAGCTGCAGTGGTTGTGACCGCTGCTCCAGGTGTGGTACATCTGTGCATGGGAAATTCGACTGTTTCCTGTGTGACCTACTTTTGAATATTAGTGGGTGCTTGAACAACTACAGTGTGGGCCAGAAGAGTGCTAGACCCTATATGGCACCAATAGAGTGCAGCATCTCCCACCTGCAAAAGAGTTTACATACAAAAACACACAACAATGAACATGAAAATTGAGAAGTATAAAAATTGAAGGTATTCTCTAGTCTTCTTTAATAGTTGAGTACCACTGATAAACTGCATAATGTAACACGTGTCCTGCAGGATGTGACTGCACTAACGTTGCTCATTGAGCTTCCCTTTCTGCACTATGAGTGCATGTTTACTACCTTATTTCACAAGGACACTTTTGTAGACTGTACCTTCTCCTGTCATCAACACCAATGTTTAGGTGACTATGAGCCCCCTACTCCTGGTTCCAACAATGTGTTTTCCTGATTATCAGTTATTGCAATGCAGGTCATTATAACACAATAGGTTATATCACAGTAATTACACTGTGAATAGTTTTTCATCAAGATGTATTACCTTGCTCTAGTACATCAACCTTTACAATGCATACTCCATGGTAAATAGCTTTTCTGAGAACGACAACCACACACTGTTGGAAAACGAAGCATTAGTTGTGTGGCCTGCTTAAGTAATAGGTCTACATTTGTCCTTCACTGAGAACCAAACACCGCATTGTAGCACTTGACTCTCATAGGGTAGCGTTGCAGAGCAGTCCATAGCGTACTCAAGAGAGGTGGTGTGGGCTAGTAATCACAAGGCACAGATACACAACAATAACACTCAATAAATGCCTGTCCAGTCTGTGATTTTCTTTACATAAAGGAAATGTACATTTATTACAAACACACTACTCAATACTATGCAGCAATTTACAAATGTTAATGTTATTGGGTTTTTATAAAGCATGCAGCTATCCTGAGCCATCTCAGAGCTAGGTCCTAGTACCAAACCTGGGCAAACTAATTTGAGAAAAGCCAAATCCTAAAGGCCTTTCTAAAAGTCAGGAGACTTCAGAAAGAATGAATGGAAAGTGTTAACTGGCAGAAATCGCGACTCTTTCCAGTGACAGGGGATATCCCACCCCCCATAGGGTTAGAGGGACTACAGGGGGAGCCTGGCTGTTTTAGCTACCTAGGAGTGAAAGTATACCACACCCTCACCGATGTCCAAGAGGGGAATATAGGGTGGCCCTACGATCGTTGAAGAGTTGTATGGCTGATGGAGCAAGGATTCGCATATTCCGAAACTTGCTTGTGTTCAGCCATCTCTAAATAACTTGTAATATATTAACCAACCCCAAGGACTTCTGTGGCACCTCACGGTAAGCAAACAACAAGCATGGGAAGAGGACATCCCACTTATGCCTCATGAGTTCACCTAGGCCCATAATCATGCCCTTAAGGGTCCGGTTGAATCTCTCAACCAGCCCATTCCCCTGAGGGTGGTAAAGAGTGGTGAACTTATACTTTACCCCACACTCCTCCCACAGAGGCATGTACTTGGAGATTAAATTAGTTCCCCTATCGGACATCATCTCTCTGAGAAATCCCACGCGGGAAATTCCCCATTAGTGCCCGTCCCACCACGGGGGCCGTCACTGTCCTAAGCGGGTTGGCCTCAGGGTACCTGATGGCATGGTCCACCAATACCAGGATGAATCTGTTGCCCATGGCTGTCTTGGGTTTCAAAGGCCCCATAATATCAATGACCACTCTATTGAATGGGGTACTCACAACGGGAAAGGGCAGTAGTGGGGCCTTAATCTTCCCCCCACTCTTCCCACTTGCCTGGCAAGTCTCACACGCCCTGCAGTGAGCATCTGAGATCCTGCATATCTGGGGTCAATAGAAGTGGGTGACCACCCTCTCAAAGATCTTGGTTTACCCCAGATGCCCGGCCAATGGCATATAATGAGCCAACCCAAATAGGAATGATTCTGAAGCACTGGGGTGCCACCAGCACATGGCTGACCCAGGCTCAGCAACCTTAGGCTTGCTGTAAAGGAGGTTATTCTCCCAATAGATCCAATGTGACCCTGCCTGATCACCTGCGGCCTGGGCGGTGGCCTGTTGCCGCACTCCCTCAAGAGAAGGGCAGGTTCTTTGTTGCTCGCAAAATTCCTCCCTGGAGGGCCCCCCTTCCTGCTGCCGATGGGTCAGCTCTGGAAGGCCCCCCCAGTTCAGCCACCTGTTCCCCTGTAGGGTCCAGGGCATCCCCCTCAGGGTCTGCTCCCTCCGGGACCGTGGAAACCACGGGGGCTGGTTTCCCATGCCCCCTACCCTTTCTCTTTAACGCCGGGGCCTGGGCCATCATTTCATGCTCCAGGCCCTCCTGAACACCCTTCTGAGCTGTCATGGACCGAGTGGTCACAGACTCTCACTCAGGCAGGCCCAACATTTCCAAACAAGACTTTCTCTCCACCGTAGCCCATGGGGATTTCTCTAGATCATTGCCCAACAGACAGTCTACAGGCATGGCGGGGCCTCACAGCCACTTGAAGAGTTCCTGAACCCCCCCACTTGAAGGAAACTGAGCCACCTCACACTGGCTCTCTGAGTTGTCTGCTGACACTACGGGGAAGAATGCATGGGGCACAACATGCTCTTTGGACACCATGCTGGAGCTGACAGCAGTCACACTAGCTCCGCTGTCCCTGAGAGCCTCCACCCATGGCAATTTATGGTCACCCACTGCGGTTACTTTTAGTGTTATTAGGCAGTGTGAGGGTAGGGACCTTCTCAAAGTCTTCTAGGGAGACAAGGGTTAACTCTTCGGGATCCCACCCACCTTGGACCTCCATCTCCTCCCCCCATGGGCTACACTGGCAATCTGGCGGAATGGTGCAGTGGGGTGGTACACGAGGGGATGCATTGGGGTCCCTTGAGGGACACTAGGGATCATAATACCGGTGGCCCACTTGACCACACTTGAAACAAGTGAGTGGCCCCCTCTGAACAGGCCTACCTGTCGGGGACACTGGTTTCTTCTCTGGAGGAGGCTGGGACACCACTGCTGGGTTCCCTTGGGAATTTCTCTGGGGACCTCTCTGGAACTCCCTCTGCTTACCCTTGCCCCCCCCCACTTCTCTGCTGGGGACCCTGCCCATCTCTGGTGAAGTTTCCCACAAAACCTTTGCGGACCCGGGTGCTTACCCAGCGGTCCGATTCCTCAGCAAGCTTCTTAGGTTTAGTCAGCTTGGTATCACTCATGTGCTGGCGTAGCTCTGGAAAACGGTTACTAGAAAAATGCTCCCACGCAAACAAATCATACAATTGCTCAGATGTTTCCACTTTAAAAGCGCTGAACACTAGCGCCTCTCTCCATTTCCTTACCCAGTCCTGAGGCGGAAAGCCGGGAGCTGGTGGTACGAGTGTATTTTTTAACTGAATTGAAGCTCAAAACTGCTTTTTAATTATTGTGTGGTGTCACTTACTTGTTGCTTGTACTCTAAGCGCCACTGCTAACAACTGCTCCTCTTTCAGCGCACAGCCGATCTTAACGCTGTCACGCTTCACATCCATTTCAGCGGCCGCCATCAGCCCAGGCGTGCACGCTGACCACGCCCCCTTTAGGCCACGCCCCCCGATCGCACTTTAAAAGCGCTGAACACTAGCGCCTCTCTCCATTTCCTTACCCAGTCCTGAGGCGGAAAGCCGGGAGCTGGTGGTACGAGTGTATTTTTTAACTGAATTGAAGCTCAAAACTGCTTTTTAATTATTGTGTGGTGTCACTTACTTGTTGCTTGTACTCTAAGCACCACTGCTAACAACTGCTCCTCTTTCAGCGCACAGCCGATCTTAACGCTGTCACGCTTCACATCCATTTCAGCGGCCGCCATCAGCCCAGGCGTGTGCGTTGACCACGCCCCCTTTAGG
Organism: Lissotriton helveticus; assembly: GCF_964261635.1. Lineage (NCBI taxonomy): Eukaryota > Metazoa > Chordata > Amphibia > Caudata > Salamandridae > Lissotriton > Lissotriton helveticus. Next base: position 200,675,253 of record NC_136060.1, read on the forward strand.
CCACACCCCCCCTCTCTGCTAGATATGTGTATGCACAGGAAGCGCAGCGGACGAGCGCAGCGGGAGCGCCTAAGGCAAGCCCGTCTGCGCCCGTCCGCGCCAAGACCGCGACTGGCGCTGGAAATCCTGCCCAAATTGCAACGCGTATCAGTTATCCATCCTGCGACCTCCATCGACTACGCTCCTGCCAACTCAATCTGGCGGACCTTACGGGCCCAGTCCACTGTAATATCTGCCAATGGTCTCCCATTGTCACCCCAGTCCTTTCACCCTCCCCCACTCCCCTCCACAGGGATAACTTGCCGCACTTCAAAGGTGGACTGATAAATGCACGCTCTATGTGCAAACACAGCCAAGACATAAGAGACCTTATCCTTGACCTAAACCTCGACTGCCTCCTGATAACGGAAACTTGGCTCACTGAAAATAGCAATCCGGATTTAGCTATTGCCCTCCCCCAAGGCTTCTCCATCTTTAGACAGGACAGACCGAAAGGGAGAGGAGGAGGAGTAGCATTAATATTGAAAAACAGTTTTTCCTGTCATACCTTTAACCTAGACCCCCTAAAAGACACTGAAGGGCTCGGTTTTTCAATTAAACTTAATGATTTCTCGTCCTTCTCAGGTGGACTTATCTACCGCCCACCCGGCAATCCCTCCAATTTTCTAGATACTCTTACCGATACTTTGGATCATTTTCTGCTTAGATACCCCCATTTCACGCTGCTTGGGGATTTTAACCTTCACCTCGAATCCAATTCCGATCAACAGGCTATAAACCTCTTACAGACCCTAGATATTTTTAACCTTAAGCAAAATGTGTCTTTGCCCACCCACGCCCTTGGACATACACTTGACGGTGTGTGTTCCAACTTTCCCTCCCTCACAACCCTTCCCCCTGTCCCTTAAATTTGGACGGATCATTGCCTGATCCCTTTCCATATTAAAACTTCCCGCCCACCTACGTCCAACAAACCCAATTCTCACCCTGACAATTCCGTAAACTGGAAAAAAATGCAAGAAGCTTTCGAACTCGACCCTATCCCTCAATCTCAAGTCCCCATTTTCACCGGGGACCTTGAATCCGACGCTAACCTCTTCCACGGATGGATCACTCAAGAAGTCAATGCACGGGTCCCCCCCAATCGCTCCCGTAGACCAGCCAAAAAACTTAAATCTAATGCCCCCTGGTTTACTCCCGATATAGCCACGTCACGTCTTTCCTGTAGAAGAGCCGAACGTAATTGGCGCAGAACGTATGATACTGCTGACCGTCTAGCATACATTCAACTAAGGAAAGAATACCATTCCAACATAAAATCAGCCAAAAAATCTTTCTACATCAAAGCCATCAACAACTCCAACCAAAAACAAAAAACACTCTTTTCCATAGTGAAATCGTTCACCCAGCCCAAAACCCTACAAACTGAAATACCCCCATCCCAAGAATTATGTAACAAAATAGCTGATTACTTTGAGGAAAAAATTGACGCTATTCAAAAGGATTTTTCACCCACCCAAGCTAGCCAATTCTCACAGGGTCACCCTCCAAAAACACCCCCCGTTTCACTTTAAAAAAATTCTCGCCGGTTACCCTAGACCTAACCAGAGAGGTTATCCTGGCTTGCAAATCCGGGTCGCCCTCCGACCCCTGCCCCCCAAAAATTTTACACCAACTCATTGACGTGGTTAACCCAATAATCAATAAAATTGTCAATACCTCTCTAATCACGGGCTGTGTCCCTCGCTTGTGGAAACAGGGAATAGTCAAACCCCTGACGAAGAAAGCTAACAAACCCCCCTCAGATCTCACCAACCTTCGGCCAATCTCACTCCTTCCAGCCTTAGGTAAAATTACAGAACATATGGTTTACAGGGAACTCAAACAATATCTTGAAGCTCACAATATACTACATCCGCAACAATCTGGTTTTCGCCCCAATCACTCCACCGAAACTGCTTTGATCAAGCTCACTGACTCGATTAAAATGCTACAAGACCAGAAACTGAACGTCGTCCTCATCCTTTTAGACCTTACTGCGGCGTTTGACACCATCTCTCATACCATCCTGCTCAACAGACTGGTAGATATAGGGATCTCTGATGTGGCCCTGGCCTGGATAAAATCCTTTCTAACCGACAGATCCCAAACCGTCGCTCTCGGTCCCTTCCACTCCAACGAGAAGAGAGTCTCCTCGGGGGTCCCCCAGGGTTCCATCTTGAGCCCTCTCCTCTTCAATGTCTACCTCATCCCTCTCATATCCCTCATCGAGTCCTTCGGCATACCTGTAACATCGTATGCCGATGACACTCAACTCATCGTACCTTTGGAGAAGAACTCCACGAATGCAGAGCTGAACCTTAAAAACTGCTTGACAGCTGTCTTCCAATGGATGGACTTAAACCACCTCAAATGCAACTCCAGCAAAACTGAGATCCTCCCCATGGGAAAAAATACCACCTTCTGCCCAGCCCTCTGGTGGCCATAAAACTCCGTTGCCCCCCCCCCAAGACCGTAACCACTGCAAGGAACCTCGGCGTCCTGTTTGACAGTGCTCTCTCCTTTGACCACCACGTCAGGATCGTAGCAGGCCGCTGTTTCGGTATCATCAAGTCCCTGAAAAAATTCTTCGACTTTCTACCTCTTGACTCCAGAAAAACTGTAACGGTAGCCCTAATAATCTCACGCTTGGATTATTGTAATGGTCTCCTTGCAGGAGCCAAAAAGTCCACACTTAACAAACTCCAAAGTGTCCTCCATACCGCAGCCCGACTCGTTTTGAAGCTGCCCAGAAAATCATCCATCTCCGCCGCTTTAAAATCTCTGCACTGACTTCCCCTTCATAAAAGAATATTTTTCAAAATGCTGCTTGTCGCCTTCCGGGCCTTCAATGGCTCCGGCCCACGATACCTTACCAAACGTTTCCCTCATTACAACCCGTCTAGATCTCTACGTTCCTCCCACGACAACCTCATCCTCCCTGCCAAATTCAATCTGAAGACAAAAGGTGGCAAAACCATACACCACTTGGCCTCTAAGGCCTGGAACCTCCTGCCCAAAAACCTGAGATTCGCAACCCACGAAAAACCTTTCAGAAAATTGCTCAAAACTTGGATCTACAGCCTCAAGGATGATTACATCAAAGCCGCCATATAACTCCTGTTCCTCCTATTACTTGCTTTGATCCTCTACCGGGAAATGTCAGCGCCAAGATGCTCCTTCCGGAGCGACCGTCGCGCTCTACAAATACCACCACAAATCACAAATCACAAATCACAAAATCACGTTAGTACCTTTTTCCCAGCGATCCATTGCTGTGCTGAAATAAGACACATATTCAACCCATGTGGTACCCTCTAACTTCTTACAGGTTCTAAACCTCTGCCTGTACATTTCGGGGGTCAAACCACAATGGGTCATCAAAGATTCCTTCATGTGGGCATACACTATCCTGCTCTCCTCAGGGAGGTCCAACAGGGTATCCCTACCATCACTCACAAAGCGTCCCCACAATCCCGCTCCCCAATCCTTCACAGGGACCCAGTGGGAAACCATTGCTATCTCATATGCGGCAAACCATTGCCAATATCCTCACTCTTGTGAAAATCATTAATGACATCTTTAGGAATATAAACTCTACTCTCAGGAGTTACTAAAGGTATGCTGCCACCAGAGGGGGTGACCGGGACACTCCTCGCCCTGATCTCTATCTACCTCAACATTCTCTCATGCTCCATTTTCATTTTCTCAAGACCAATTGACAATCGATTCTTCTAAATGTCTAACTACTTACTCTCAAGGTCCTTCTGACCTTTCAATTTAGCTATCTCCAAACTATGCCTCCTATCTCTCTCCCTGTCCTCCGCACCTCTGGGGTCAGGCTCCTTTGGGATACACGAGTACCTGGATTGGAGGGTGTTCTATCCCCCCCCCTTCTACTGCATCATCCTGTTGCCCTCTGGCATTCTCTTCCTCATCCCCAGCGGACTTTCTCGCTTCCCACCAGGTCTTCAGCGCCTTCTGGTACTCCTCCTTCCTAGAGAGTCCTATCGAGGGGATGGCAAATTGCTTACAAAATGACTTTAGCTGCCTGGCTGTATAGGTATCTTATCTTTCCTCCTCAAAGGTGAGATCCTCCGAAGCATTAGAGGTTGGCCTTCCCATATTAGCTGTACTCATGGCTGTGATCAACAATTCAATCCTAGAACAACCAACCAATCAATAAAAAAATAATTATGGCTGCGCTTTGGTCTACACTCACTAGTGGTGTCTACCAGTTATGCTACATGGATCATAAATGCAAGTCCTGATCCCACCACTGAAGAAAATAGAAACCTTCTCAGGGTTCTCACTGATACCTGGTCCTTTTAAACCAACAAAGTAGAAATTGGCACAGAAGCAGAAATATAAAAATCATGCATTTATTAACCTCAGCTGAGGGAGACTACGTCACACAGTACCCTCTGAAACTGTATGAGGCAGTCTAAAGAGTACAGGAAACAGCGGTCTTATATATGCTTAGGGTTACATAGTCAGCATAAGACCAAGGGGAGGTCCTGGCCCTATGACTAATAATGGCATACAAGATCAGCTTGCTCAACAAAGTGGGAGGAGAGTTACTTCTCCATGGTAAACATCCTTTACAACGCGGTCAAAACACCCCAGTGCCATCACAACGCAGATTTTACAACGCAAGTCGTTACCACGACTTGCATTGGAGGGCGCTCTAGGCTAAGGAATAGTAGATTTACTATTCCAACACCTTCCCTACTGTACAAAGGCTGGAGTTGGAATAGTAAATCATACTATTCCTAAGTCCAGCACCCTACAGCGCAAGTCATGGTAACGACTTGCGTTCTAAAAGCTGCGTTGTGATGTACCGCGATCATTTTGATCACGTGGTAACATCATACATCCCGTCTCCATACATCAGCTAAAATAACCTGACAGCTATAAAGGAGGAGCAGGTGCATTCTACTAGCTAGGCCCTTCTGAGCATGTGCAAGGCTCTGAAGAGGGAAACAGCACATGGCGAGCACATGGCTAACTAAAATGGCTTCCAAGTACAAAAATGGCTTTCAGCTCATGTTAACAAATCCCTGCAATCTTTGACAGATAGTCCTTTTAGCATGAGCTAAAGACATTCCTATGATCCAGTAGGAACACAGAAAATATTTGCACAGTAATTTTCATAAATTTATCAATATCCTAATTCATTGCTAGGTGGGCATTTTCCATTCTAAACATTTCATTAAGTGGGTACATATGAGGTATAAGCAGGAATAGAAAGGGAACAGAGCATCGGGTCATAATTAACATTATCAAGAGAGAATAATGACTATTATCACAAACAGAATTATCAGTTCTCTAGTCCTGAGGAAATCCTAGAACTATCTAGTACAAACATTTTGAGGGCTCCTATGCATTTCAGTGACCATCCATTTCAATTTCAGAATAGCCAACAGCACATATATAATAAAAAACCTTTCCATTGACTTTTACATTTTCCATTTATGAGGGCTAGAACATTAATCACATTTGGGACCAGGAGGACCACACAGGGCCATAGGAATTAGAACGAAGAGCTGCAAAGGGCTACTTCTCCTCAAAAACAGGACGACTAAAGGGGTACATTATTGACAAGGAAAAGAAGAAGTCCTTGGGGAAATTGAAGAGGCTGTACAACCAATCCAGAGGGGAGTCTTCTCCCTGTGTCCGTTTGAGCCTCACAGGCAGGCTCTTGTTGTTTCCAAGGTGGAGCTGCACAACTCGCAACTCAAGAATCACGGCCCAGTTTCAAGGAAAAAGTTTCTTCTTTCAGCATAAGGCAGTCACCCACCAAGGCAAATGCTCTCAGCGATCCGGTCCAGAGTCTCAGGCAGTGCACCAGTTTTCTTCACTTCAATCTAACAGGCACCAGAGACACAGCACCTGTATCCTGAACTCAAGTCCTTCCCTAACTCCTGTATTGCTCTGCTGGCGCACTGCTTCATTCATTGGGGCCACACATTTGCATCCAGTGTGCTCAGGCACCTCGTGACCAACAAACAAAGGTGCAAACTTGCATTCACTTTAGAACCAAGATTCAGAGACCTGATGCTGGGATCTCTGAAGCAACCCTTGTTTCAAAAGGGGTCACCTCAAGCAAAGCCTCCTTGCCATTCTGGTCGGTCTGTTACTCTCACCTGGGCATCAAAAACGTGATCCACGATTTCTCCTTTCTGGTTTGTGACCCCCTTCTTTTGCCCAAGACAGTGGCAGGGGTATACATTTCATCCCAGGGCTTCCGCCTTCACTGAGGTCCTAGTTGCCAGCAATGCCTGTGCTGGTTATCTTCACTTTGGCTTCAAGCTGGACTGGTGCTGACGCTGACACCCCAGGCTGAATCTCATGTCCAGGCCCCTCTGGCAATGGTTGTGAGGCAGCAAATATATATTGGTGGACAGAACAAAAGGTCTTTAGACAAGGCCCAGAAACAGTCTATCAACAGAGAGGATAGTCTCAGAATACTTCCTAGTCTTGGGACACCCCATATTTTAGATACCACTTCATTTATAAATGGGAGAGTAAAAATACAAAAGCCTAGACCTATTGGGAAGTATAAAAGGAACTCTTTGGTGAACTGACAAGAGTAATACATCACCCAATCCCAAGCAGCCAAGGAAGTCTGAATTAATTTACTAAATTCTTAGGAAAAGAGAAAAACAACACAGACATACCCCAAATCCTCACATTGGTGTATTCCTATGTACTAATCTGAAAACCCTCAAGAAAAAAAAGGAAATGTTCTACACTTTTACCCATAGATTTTACATTACTTGTACAGGACTAAAGACACTTCTAAAATTATTTCTCTTAATAAAAGCACCTACATTGTACGCTTAGGATAGGCTTTCCTGTTTTCAGTTTCTATTTTTGGTAAATTCTGGTGGTTTTTTTTCAGTGTTTTCAATATCTTTAAAAACAGTTTTTATCAGTGGTTACACATTTTCACGCCACTAAAAACAACAGAAAAGGTGTTTTCCGGTGTTTATGGAACGTTTTGCTTTTATTATTGCTTGCTTTCTGCACTGAAAGAACATGGTATATAAACAGTGTACTTATACCCCCACATGCATCAAGCATTTTTGTAGTCGCAAACGGTGCGATTCCTTAAAATCGGCCGTTTGCGAATGCAAAAGTGCTTTTTGGGATGCATGAAGCAATTTTAGAATTCGTAACATGTTTGCGAGTTCTAAAATTGCGGGTGCTTTTAAGAAGTCGCAGATGTGCGATTTCTTAAAAGCAATGCATCATTAAATTTAAAACTGTAAATTCGCAATTAGGGTGCCAAATTTACCGAGTGGTTGAACCACTCGGTAAATTTGGAAAAAGTGTTTAAAAAGCTGAAAATGTTTTTTTTTCAACATTCATGTTTCACAAACACATGTCCTTAGGACATGTGTGTGTGAAACATGATGCGAAAAATACATTTCAGGGGTGCATGAGGGGGTCCTTTGGACCCCCCCTGCACCCATGAAATTTTCTAAGTGCCACTCGCAATTTGCATTGACTCCTATGGGCCAAACAATGGGAATTGCGAAAATTAACTTAAGAATTCAGTATTTATTTGGGATTCGGTAAAAATTGCGATTTTTACCGAATCACAAATGAATACCGAAAATAATGATGCATAGCATTTTGCACTTCTTAATTTGCGATTCCTTATTTTTCGCAAATTAAGAAGTGCAAAATGTCACAATGATGCATGTGGGGGATGGTGTATATGAGGTCCAAATAGATTTTTGCAAATTAATCTTATTGTAGTACACCATACAATACTTCTTCAGTGAGTCTTTGGGTCATATGCGCTCGCTCTTTCCTTCCCATGTAAACTTCTGTGAAAAGGCCCTCTCAGCATTCTTAGCCCATTGGGCTGAGAACCATCAGCTAAGAGACACAGTTGGGATGACTCTTTCTTTGATGCCACATAAAGCACAAAATGATAAATATTTGCATTTTAGTTCCTGTGCATTAGAAACCAGTGCACCAGAATGGACTAAAAAGTCAACAGCATCCCTCATTAACTCTTAAGATTGTAAAGATGCTTTCAGCATACCATGTGGCAAGGTTCTACTACAGGGAATCACTTCAGCTCGGGTATCAATTTTGACTGGTCATCACACTACTTTTTTATATACGTAGCTGAATCACTGCAAATACAAACAATATCACTACAATCTTTGTTGAACTTGGAAAGAACCTTTTTTGCAGAGCATTACAAGTGACACTGCGTTCCATGTTTTCCGAAAGTCTGGGGTCATGTTTTCACCACTATCCCAGATGCTTGGTGATATATATACTTGTCACTATACCTTGCATTGAATGTTTAAAGCCTGAGGTGTTGGCAATTTACCTACTATCAATACTGACCCACTAGAAACTATGGTCTGATGTATTAAGGGTTTTTACCCATTCTCTGCGGGTAAATGTGATGACACATATTAGGAAAGATTTTTATGAAACCAGCCATTTTACTTATCGGTGAAAGAATCAAATGCAGCCAAAATATCAAATATGAGTTTGATATTTCCTGATTCTCTATAGTTTATAAAATAATTAAACTAGACCTAAAACATGAAACTAAACCCTGCATCGTTAGACCAAAGGTCACAAAACTGAAAAAGTAAAAGGAAGAAGAAACAATATTTTAGTGGCATCCCTAAAGAACAAAACTCAAGCAGAATAATGTTAGCCAGTCTTTCTTACTGCTACTTGTATAACAAAGTTACATTGTATTGACCCCTTCAGGAAGAAAGAAATGACTCTTTCACTCTCTTTTTCCTTTCTTTGAATGGCATTTAGTTTGTGGTTGTCCAGGTGTTTTTTCAGTGTTTATATGTTTTCACCGGTGAGGGCTATTTTTATTTCAGTGGGGTTTTATCAGTTATTATAGGTTTAAACCTAAAACCCCACAGCCTAGCTTAGGACCATGTTATAGGAGCAAGAGGAAAATCTAAAACTGCTATTTTGACAGGATTTTTTAACAATTAAACAATATTTCCTTCAAAAATGTCTGCTAAGGATCACATGGGCATCTTCCCTGTGTTCTACTTTTCATGATCCAAACTATGTAACATCAGCTCTAATAAGGACTGTCAATTTATTTACACAGACTAGCTAATAAAAGCTAGCAATGCCCTTGCAAAACTATGTAGCATTAGAATAACATACAATAATGGTGTTATCACCTAAGATTTTAGAGCAAAAACTACCCACATCTAGTTCCCCTTAAAGATCAAAATAAGGGAACAACAATCTAGACTAATCATCCCGTCATAATTTCATCAAAGAGGATGGCCAGTAACATAACAGATGCACTTATTCATTTTATTAATGCCAACAATGTTTAAAACAGTATTACTTAATAGCCAGTTAAATGTCGCATTGCTATTTCACAGACAGCTTAGACAGGCTGAAATCTTTAAAACCGCTGCCACCAATGTTAGAAATGGGGGTCTCTAGTTGTCAATGGCTGGCGCCAATGTCCAAATAGGGACCCTTCTTCCTAAGTAAGGGCAAGTGGGCTACCCTCTTTGACAACCCCTGCTCAACCCTGTGGTAACGTAGCACGAGCAGTTAGGCCTATCTCAGAGGCAGTGTCTGAAGCATTTATGACCATGCACAATAGGGCAGTAATGACACCAGATATCTGCTGTTGCAAGGGGACACAACATGCAGCTTCTCGAAGAAGTGACGGTGACAAGCGAACTCCCAGCGACCACAAGTATTGGTTGCAGGGGCCCGCAGGGTGCACCCACAATAATTCGAGCACTCGGGGACAGGCAGGCTCTCAGCGACAGCAGCATGCGGCTGCGACGGCCCGGGCTGGTGGTGGCGATGACTCTCGTCTTGCAGATCTGTGATGGGCTCCCAGCGGGAGCAGCTCTCTTAGCTGCGGCGGCCAATGTGACGATAGCAACAATCCTCGACACCAGTGAACAAGATGTGGGCACTGAGTGGCAGCAGCTCTCTCTTAGCTGCGGCAGCCAACAGGACAAACCACAATGATGCAAAGTTGTTAAAAGTGCAGGCACTCAGCGGCAGCAGCCCTCTCTTAGCTGCGACGGCCCACAGGACGGATCACGATGATGCTAAGTGGGCAAAGGTGCGGGCACTCCACGGCAGCAGCTCTCTTTTAGCTGTGGCGGACTACAGGATGAATCACGATGATGCAAAATTGGCAAAGGTGCGGGCACTCAGCGGCAGCAGCTCTCTTAGCTGCGGCGGCCCACAGGATGAATCACGATGATGCAAAATGTGCAAAGGTGCGGGTGCTCAGTGCAGCAGCACTCTCTTAGCCGCCGCTGCCCACAGGATGAATCACGATGTTGCAAAATTGGCAAAAGTGCGGGCACTCAGCGGCAGCAGCTCTCTCTTTGCTGCGGTGGCCCACAGGATGAATGGTGATCTCGACCAGGCTGTCACAATGGTGGGCACTCAGCGGCTACAGCTCTCTCTCAGCTGCAGCGGCCCACACACATTCAGCGAAGGTTCAAATTCAGGCGGGCTCTCAGCGGCGGTGGCTCGCCCTTAGCTACAGCGGCCCACACAGATTCAGCGAGAGTTTTGAAGGTTCAGATTCAGGCGGGCTCTCAGCGGCGGCAGCTCTTTCTTAGCTGCAGTGGCCCACACAGATTCAGCGAGGGTTTTCAGTCCACACTCCTCACATTAGAAATAGAGGCTCCGGATCACTCGACGGAGGCCTCACCTTCAAGCAGAATTCCTCACACAGGAATTCCGATGGTGGACAGGGTGAAGTCTAATGCCCCTGAGACTTCAACAGGAGGCGCTCTCAAATTAGGCCCTCGGGTAGTCTCTTCAGCAAGCTTGGTGAAAGTTTCAAAGTCATTTCCTCTGTTCACTCGGACAGAGTTTCGTCTTGGCATCCAGAAGGAACACACCCTGATCAAAGTTCCTGTGCATCGTTCAATACTGAAAAAGTCTTTGTTCTCGAAAGTCACAAATCACTCAGTCCAGTCAGAACCAGTTTGATGGGGTCGGTAACACTTGGTTTACGAGGCGACATCCTGCCCTTTCAGAATGAGGGGGTCTGCTATCAGACGTCCCATGGGAGGTGAAGCCATCATTTACCTTACGGGGCACAGCCTTGCTCAGATCTAAGAGTCACCCCTCCCCCTCCTCTGAATACCGTTCTCTCTCTCCAGCCAGGTCTGACCCAGCTGGCCCTACTGCTCCAAAACCAGATGGCCAATACACATACTAGAAAAGCCTACAGGAAAGCTTAGGCAAGAAAATATTGCATTTTCAGAAGAGTCATTTCCGAACATGGGATATATAAATGGTCCTTACTAAAAGGTGTATCTCAATGTCCTGAGCATAAACATATCAAACTTGAAGTTCCTATCATGTTCCTGGGGTCAGTTAGGATTATCAAAGGTAATCCTCCACCTGCCCATTCTTGCCTATGAGAACAGGTAGCTTCACAATAGTAACAGTGAAATGGAGGGTAACTCGCTATTAGAACATGCTACACAGAACAGTGAAATGGAGGGTAACTCGCTATTAGAACATGCTAAACAGATCTAGGTATGAAGGTTATCATAATTCATACAGTCATCTTTACACAGGGAGCATTCGTGCTGTGGCACTGATTAGCAGTAGAATGGCGCCCAGAGCATCTAGATCCAACCAATATAAAAGATAGGAAAAGAAAAGAGGAAGGGATACCCACGCCAATGATGCCAGGTCAAACATGCACCCTGCCAAGGGGGTACCTTGGATCTACCATAGGGGTGTCTGATGTGCATAGAAAGGAAAGGGTAAGGCCTGGCAAGTGGGTGTACTTGCCAGGACAACATGGCAGTTTAACAAACTGCACGCAGGCACTGCAGTGGCAGGCCTGAGTTCTCTCTTTAAGGCTACTAGTGTGGGTGGCACAATTAGTGCTGCAGGTCCACTAGTAGAAAAGTACAAAGTGCACTATGTTTGCCAGCCCTGGCACACATAATGCACTTTACTAGGGAATTTACTAGTAAGGCAAACATACCAATCATGGACAACCAATTACCATAACACTTTATACAGGGGGCACTTACACTTTGACACTAATCAGCAGTGGCAAAGTGCCCTAAGCACCTAAGCCAGTAAAACTAAATCCATCACAGCATCTAAAATAGAGGCGGTAGACAAAAAAAAGTCAGGGGTAATGACACCAAGAAATGCCAGGTCTAACAGAATGGTTTGTTAAAATAATACTTTTAGCATATTTATTTTACAGAACTAAATATAAAATGTTATCTTATGGGTGGAAACAAAATCAGCAATATGCAGGTAAGTAACACTTTACAATATTGAGTTTCTGGATAAAGAATTAGTACCAGGTAAAGTTTGGGTAAGTGACAAAACTGCACCACCTGAGGCCCTGGGGCGGCTGGGTGCAGAGGTCAAACTCAGAATCAGGGTCCAATGTTATCCAATAGAGAAAGGGGCAATCAAAGTGATTCTACATACAGGTAAGCAGAACAGTTTGCTAACCCAGTCTCGAGGGGGTAAGGTAAGCATGGAGAGCAAAAGACAGCACCAAACTTACACCTCCAGTAGCACAGGGGTGGCCGGGTGCTGAGTACCAACATAGTGTTGGGGGCCCAATGCAAACCAACAGGGAATCTCAAAGTTGGAAAAAGGCTGCAGGCTCAGGCCAAGAGGCCGATCGAAGGAGACCTACAGCTGCACAGGTAAGTTAGGATGTGCAGGAGCATCAAGACACCATCAGTTGATCTCCCCAAGGCCCTTGGGCTCTGGGTTCAAGTGTGTCCATTTGGCACAGGGAAACAGCTTACTGGTGCAGGTCGTGTTTGGGGTAGTCATTGTGCAGAGGCTGCATGTGTTGATGTTGAGTCGGGCAGGGGTCAGCCCATGGTAGACACTTGCTCAGAAATTCTTGCAAACCTTTGCTTTACTGGTGGGCTGCTGGTACTCTGGATACGGGAGTCTGGTACAGATATAGTAGTTTTTGCAGTTCCACAGGCAGTGCTTTGCTATTTCAAGTTGGTTTTATTTTGGACAATTCAGCTGTCCACAGGAGATCTGGAGCCTTTATAGAAGGCAGTCAGTCCTCCGAGGGTTTTGGAGGTTCAGGTCTGTGGGACAAGTCATGGGAGCAATAAATTTCGAAGTTCGCAGACAGGTTGGCAGTGCTGGGACAAAGTGATTGGTTGGAGCTGCGAGTTGTGCAAGGATCGACTCTTTTTTGTCCTTTTCCTCGTAGGTCATCGGTAATCTGAGGTTTGAGGTTTAGGTGTGGCCCTTAATACAAATTTTAGGGGGCAGAAGGTAGTAGCCAGTGGGCTTGTATGTCCACTTCCTCTGTGGAGACGGCATATCCCTAACCATAGTGGCTAGAGTCCTCCAAAACTATATGGAGGATTCTGACAAGAGGTGGTCAATTTAGCTCAAGGCACCATAGGGGTGACCCTGGCTGAGATGGGACACACCTCTTTTGCTTACTAATTTTCCTACCAATGTTGCAGCCACAAATATGGTTTGGTAAGTATTGGAAATGGACCTTTTTGCAAGGTTATCCCCAAACTTTTTGCTTCTTCCTCCTTTGTTTTTCCTGACCTGTGGTTGTTGGCTATAAACTCTGGGCCCTTTACCACTGCTGATCACTGCTAAAGTGCATATGCTCTCTGTGTAAATTATTATTGTGATTGGTTATCCATGACTGGCATATTTGTTTTACCAGTAGGTCCCTAGTAAAGTGCACGGAGTGTGCCAGGGCTGGTAATTCAAATGCTACTATGGGGCCTGCAGCACTGATTGTGCCACCCACATGAGTAGCCCCAAAGACATGTCTCAGGCCTGCCACCGCAGTGCCTATGTGCAGTTTGCTAACTGCCATGTTGACCTGGCCAGTGTACCCACTTGCCAGGCCTTACCCTTTTCTTACACATTGGACACCCCTATGGTATGACCTAGGTTCCCCCTGGGCAGGGTGCCGTGTATGTAAAAGGTAGGACATTTACTAGTGTGGGTAAAATGTCCTGTGAGTGAACTACTGCCAATTTCATTTTTCACCATTGAAAGGCTATCTTGCCCATACTGTGTAACATGTTTACCTGCATATATTCCAATGGGAGTGAGATAAAACTTGGAGTCTGGTATCCCTGAACTCAGAATGTAATAAAACATCTTTTAGGGAGGATGGCTTTTAAACCCTGTGTTTGAAAATAGCACTTTTAGAAAGTGGCTATTTTCTTGTTCAACCTTTCTGTCTGCCTCTGCTTGTTTGTGGATTGACTGTATGGTATGAGAGTGACCGGGACTCGGGTGCCTCCAGGAGTCTGGGTGAATCAGCACTAGGCTGAATAGACCGATCTGCATTTGGAGTAGTGGGAGGAGTAGCACCTGGGCCTGAATAGGGCAGTGCAGGGTTGTGCCTACCTTCCACGATGTTGGCTCCGCCTCCTGTGGTGGATATGATGACCCTGGCCCACACTGACAAAGGAAGAAGTTGTGCACAGGCAGAGTGCACCCAGAACTGGTTTGGACTGGGTCCAGGACTGCTCACACATAGGGAACAAGGACTTTTTGGGGTATAAATATGAGAGCTGAAACCCCTGAACTTTAGACTACTTTGGAACCAAGGAGGAACCTCGTGGTTCTGTTTGTCATAGTCCTCCTGATCCTAGCTGCCCTGTTCCTGATACCCCAGGCCGTTGTCCTTCTCCACATGGTACTGCAGGTGCTGGTCATGTTAGTTCTGGCCCCTTGGTCAATCTAGCTCTGTTCCTTGTCTCACATATTCTGATCCTTCTTATACACCTAACCCTCCTCACTCAGGTGCTGCTCCTACTCTACGTGCTTCTCAGTGCCTTAGTCCTCCTGTTCCTTCTGCATCTGGTCATGATACTCCTTACCATCATGTTTCTCATCCTTACCAGTCCTCTAACTCCTGATTCTCTATGTTCTGGTATTCCTGTCCCTGCTCATGGTCATCCTGGCTCTAGCTACTTATCTTGGTTCTCCTACTTCCTACATACTTGTCATGAACACCCCTGCCTTGGACTACCTTTTGCTCCTCACCCTGGCCTTATCATATACCACAGCTTGATCCTCCCCCATTAATCTTCCTGACCCCCTTGGTTGTGGTCCCATTGGTTCTCCTTGTCATCATCATATCAGCTTCCATGTCTCTGGTTGCCTGGGCCTCCCCCCGATACTCCAGGTAATCCTGTCCTAATATTTCACACTCTGGATCTGACCTTCCTGACCCTGGCCTTATGATTCTCACTCCTTACAGTCCTCGTTCTCTTCCTGATTTTGTGCTCACTGGTCCTGATTGTCTTGCACCTGGTCCTCCTTCTTTATGTTTTTATGCGTAGTCTTCTTGGCTCTTGTCCTCACCCATCCTGATCTTGTTGACCCGTGTACCCTTGTCCTGGTCCTCAGCCTGCTCATCTGATTCCATTTCCCAGTATCTCAGCTCCTGGTACTGTCTAGTCACCTTGATTTTCCTGGTTTCCGTGTTCTGGTTCTATTAGGCCTTACCCTCTTAGCACTTGGGCTCCTGGTTATGCTCATCCTGGTTTTCCTGGCATCCTCTGTGTCCTCTTGGTATTTCTGGTATTTGTTCTACTGTTCTTGGTTATCTTACCCCATCTCTCTTTGGTCCATTTGAGCCTTGATATGTTGGTCCTGTTCCTAAAGGCCAGACAGTTCAAGTCCCCTTTGTCTTCCTAACAGTAGCTTTCCTGGTCCAGCTGATGGTCTCTCTGGCACAACTAGACCTTTCTCTGGTTCTCTTGGTCTTGATCCTTCTAGTTGTCCCTGCTCTAAAATTGTTGTTCCTGGTTCCCTCATAGTCCTTGCTAATTATGGTTCTCTGGTCCTAGTGGCCATAATCCTCATGTTCCTCATCTTTCTAGTCCTCCTTGAGCTGGTGCTGAGCACCCTTGCCTTGTTACTCCTTCTTCTAGCTCTCCTGACGCTGCACCAATTAGTCGTAGTCCTTATTGTTCTTGTCCTCCTGGGTCTGGCTATCTGGTTCCTCTTCCTATCCTCATGGCCATCCTTTTCTTTTCCCTCTAGCATAGTCCTACATCTGATCCTTCTCACTCTGGTTCTGCTTAACCCGCTCCACTTGGTATTCAAGGTCCTGGTCCCCTAGGTCCTGAACTTCATGTCTCTCCAATCCCTGTTCCCAGTATTTCTGGTTTATATCCTTTTTGTCCACCTAGTTCTTCTTACTCTGTTCCTACTGGTGATTGGTTTTTCATGTCCTTATCTTGATTATCCTGGCCTCCAGGTCCTACTGGTCATTGTCCTCCTGGGTTTGATATTCATAGTCCTTGTAGGAAGCCAGCTCTTAAGTGTAAAGAGTAAAGGCCCTTACTGTTAGAAGTCAGAAACATGTCTCTGGGTGCAGGCTGGCAAAAACCAGTCAGTCAGCACACCAGTAACTGGTCGATTTTCACCTCTGGGTCCATGAATTAATGCATCCGACATGGTCATCAGCAGTGGTTTATTAATACAAGATGTGTGATACCAAACAGCTCTATTTTCAGTAAAGCCACCATGGTTCTGGGGAACTTGTTTTCACCAGTGTCCAGCACATGCTTTTAAAATGCCTTCCCTGATTGCTTGTACTGGCAGAAATGGAACTGACTAGTATGAGGATATATCTGCTCATGCCATTATGCCCTCACATGTAAGATGGTGCACCCTTCTGTAGGGCAGTAAGGCCTGCTGCTGGAGTAACTTACTTGTAGTGCATGCAATGTCCACGGCAGGGCACACAGGTTGTGTACCATGTTGTGTTTTCACTTTTGTCTACTCAAAGACACGCAGCCTGCAGTGGCAGTTTGCATGAGCTAAGAGTGAAGTCCCTTAGGATGGCACAATTCATGCTGCAGCCCTTGAAGACCCTCTTTAGTACTTCAGGCCCTTGGTACCAGGGGTACCCTTAACTCGGGACTTACAGAGAATACTAAAGGTATCGCCAATTGGGGGAACAACTGCAAAGTTTTGGGAAAGATATTTGACACTGGGAACCTGGTTAGCAAGAACCTTGTGCACTTCCAATCAAAATCACAGCAAATACCAACAAAAAGTGCAAGGTGACCATATCAAAAAGGGCACTTTTTTAAAGTCCTCCTCAATCTGGTCCTAGTTCTCCTGGCTCTATTTTATTTAGCCCTTCTTCTCTTTGTCTCATAGTTCTGCAATAATTTTTTCTGCAACACCAATGATCATTCCGGTCTTTTTTTTTTGTTCTGATGGTCCATGGCCTCCTCTTCTTGCTAACCTTAGCTCTTCCTGGTCCTTCTCTGTCCTGGTTCTTCTGATTATCATTCCTAGGTTATCCTCCCCTGATCCTATGGACCCTAGCCTTCCTGCTTCAGAGGCTGTCAGCCCTGACCCTTTTCTCTTCCTCATCCCAATTCAGGTCCCCTAGTCCTCCTGGTCTTGCTATTCTATTTTGACTAGTCCCCCCAAGGTGACCTATTCCAGTCCATCTGCTCCTGGTCTCCCTGGTCTACTTAGTCCCAGCCTTCTCACATCATGTACTCCTTTGTCTGATCCTCCTGGTGCTAGTCTTCAGGTGCTGGTGCCGTTGGCTTGGGTTATCAAGCCCTCCTAGTTCCCCTGTTCTCCAGTCCCATCCTAGTCTTCCTGGTACCATGGTTTGCTCATTCCATCTTATTCTTGTCCCTCTGATCCTGTAATCCTGTATCCTAGTTCTCCTAATATTGGTCCTCCTTGTTCTGATCTTCATTTTCTCTGTCCTTGTGGCTCTGGTCATCCAAGCCTCCATTGTTCGGATCACCCTGATCCTTGTACTCATCCTGGTTGCACTGTGCCTCAAATTCCTGGTACTTTTCTTGGTCCCTGGTTTGAAGGGTTCCTGGTCCTCTGCACTAAGGTCCTTTCCAGTCATGGTCTTTTTCATTCCTAGTCATCCTACTATCTCTTTGGTCCTGGTCCTCCAGCTCCTTGTCCTTCTTTCCCCTGTTTTACTGGTTGTCGTCCTACTGGGTCTGGCCACTTGGGCCTGCCGCTCCTGGACCTGGTACACCTTGTACCCTTGGTCCTGGTTGGTGCTGTTGGACTACCTAGTCCTGTGGTACCGGGCCTCCTGGTGTTTTTACCCCTCACCATTCTGTTTATTCTGAACCCACTCCTTAGAGTCCCCCAGGTCAATTGCTTCTCACTCTGGTACTGTACCCTTAATCCTTTTTGTCCTGCTCTTGTTCCTCCCAGTCTGTTTGTTCTTGAAGTGCTCTGACCTTGAACACCCTAGTCTTTATGGATAAGGTATCCCTGATCCTAGTTCTTCAAGGTCCGTATGGCTCTGGCAATCATAGTCCTCCTGGCTGTCCAACTCCTGGTCCTGGTCCTTATTGTCCTACTGGTCATCATCCTCCTTCTACTGGTCTCCTCCTTCCTTCCACAACCCCTCCACAATGCCTTTAGCCAGGTATAGCCTCTACAACTATCACTCAGAATGTTATTATTTTTTATTTTTGCTTCCAGATTTTGCTTGCTGACAAACTGTAAAGATTAGAAATTAGGGCCCTAAAGAGACAGGCCCCAGCCTACTAACAGCATATTAAAAATGAAACTATAATTCCAGGTGAAGGAAAGCTGCAGTATCTACTCATGGCATGGGAACACTAAACGTCAATGCTGGGAATTCACTGTGCTGGGTGAACAATGTTATGGTCAGAGTTAAGGAGATTATCCAGGCCTCTTTGAAGCAGTGATAAAGAGCCCCTGGGGTTGAACAGCTCTGCTGAGAGGGAAATGTCCCATTGCACAGGAATGCCGGAGCAGGGGGTGGGTCATAACCAATTTACTTCAAGAGATGGGGAGGACCTCTGTGCCATTTACAACCTTACCCTGTAGACCTGCAGCCAGATGCTAGGATTAAGGAAGGAATGAGCAGATGAAAAGGGGATAGACTATGAAGATTAGCCATCCAAGAGGTGTGTTTAGCCAGCTCTTTTCTCCCTGCTGTAGAATCAGCCATTATGAATTTAGAAGAATTGGTGCACTCTGGGACAAAATAGTGCCACACTCTGCAGGAAGTGGCCAGACCTTAGGGTGGAACCCTGCAGCCCATTGGACAGGAGTGACCTCCTGCTTGAACCTGAGAAGTTGGAATAAGAATCTGAGAAGGGCAGAGCCCCTCAGATCTGCTGCTTGACCCTTAAGAAAGCAAGATGGGCCATGCTAGAAGTTTGATGTGCATTTCCTAAGGCATCCACTCTGAAGACTGCACCTTCTGCACCATCTGAAACTACAGCCTGTGGATGACCTTGCTGTAAAATGATTTAAGAGTGGACTACCTGCATACTACAGATTAATAGAGCTCAACTGGAACATCACCACCAAGAACCCTCAACCTGGAGAACTACCAGTGGATTTGTAAGGGTGTTGTCCAAGTGGATTGTGGAAATTGAAGTCTCACACTTTCACAGACCCTCTGGGAGATTTCAGAAACTTGGCTTGTGTGTTGGACACATTGGAACTTCAGGAAGGAGTTTTAACAGTATTCAGCGTGCTGGAGGGGGCTGCACAAGACTGGTGAGAGAGATCCTCCAGAACAATTGCTAAATGTGAATGTGTCCCTGCCAGAGGGAGCAACATCACCAAAAGGGGCACTGTTGGTTTCTAAGCACTAGAAAGTGACTAATCTTTAAAAATTCATATCTCTGGTTCCCTACAGTGGATTTTTTCATTTTGGTGTCATTTAAAGGATACAAGTATTTCCTATTTTTATAGATTGGTGTTTGATTTGTATTTTGTGTTGTAGTTTAATTATTTACTGGATTGGTGTTTTTAAATGCTTTACATACCTGTCTTTGAAGTTACGCCTGCCTGCTCGCAGCCAAGCTATCTAGGGTTGAGCATAGGAATAATTTTCTAAGACAAACTCTGAGCCCTATACTGTGTTAGTGCCATTATTGCCAGTGGCAGATATACATTTGCCCCTACTAATAATCCATCTTCCAACACCAACTTTAAAAGAAGCAAAAAGGATTGAATGTTCAATAAAAAGAACAAAATGAATTTAACCCTCAAAAATCACCAAAAGGAGGACCATAAGCACTTAAAATAAAAGATGTATTCTCACGAGTGAAGAAAACATACTGTTAGAACTGGGATTTCTGGTTGGCTAAGGCTTGCGCCAAAGCCAGGCAGAAACCACCATTCTAGTCAGGGCAAGGGAGTTACACGCCAAAGATAACCCCTGCTCACCCCCTTGGTAGCTTGGCACGAGCAGACAGGCTTATCCCGGAGGCAATGTGTAAAGCATTTGTGCGCGCACACAGCAACAATATCCCAGGCACACTACAAAAGGAACTCTACACAAGGTTATATAAAAATAACTTTTGTATTCTTAAAACACATCAGATAGTAATCACACAATATACATTGTGCCAACTGGCACGGGCAATATTCACAAGGGATTATTTACACAGGACAGGGCCACGTGGGCCACTGTCAGGATCAACACTTAGCGGAAATAGCACTTCTAGAACATAGAATAGTTGTAGCACAAAGTAACAATGGTAGAACACAACCAGTAACCACTGGTAACAGGTAGGTACACACCACGCAATACTAATCACCATAGGCATAGATCACGCAGGGACACATAACCTCACTAGTATAAACTATACTAGGCAAAAAACCTCCTAAGCATGAAAACACATCGAGAGGTATCACAGGCATAACGGCATTGCACATTATGCATACATCACATTAGGCCTAACCAGTATAAATACAGTAGGCAATCACCTTGCGCCACATTTAGAGCATATAAATAACATTTAGGGCCTTGCGCCCTATCCATAAACCAGACCCCCTGGCCAACTGGCCATCTCAAGAAGGGGCTCAAATGCCCTGTGTCCAGAATGTCAGGGCGCGCTGCCAATGCAGCGCCAGTCAGGCCTCCGGCGCAAACCTAAACGTTGCAGCTTCCCACTACTTGCTGGGAAGCTGAGAGCAATGAACTGGGGCCTAAACGCTGCAGCTGGCACTAAGTGCTGTACAGCTGTGGAAGACCTGGCACCTCTGTCCCCTTTCTGTCCCTCTCAGGACTCTCAAATCAAAACTGCGCCACTGTTGCAGCTGCCTGCGCTCTCGCAGGGCAGCTGAGATCACCCAAAGACGCGGGCACCACTGTGCCCCTAGACTCCTGGTGCCTTAAATCAATATGGCATGGGGGAGCCACTTAGGCTCTGAAAATAATGTGTTCCCAGAAGTCATCTAGGCTCTGAAAATGATGTGTGCTTCGTTGAAGCCCTCAGGCTCTAGACAATAATGGGGCGGGGGAGCCACCTAGGCTCCTGAAGAAAACATGCCCTCTGTCGTTGGGCCCTCGGGGGCAAGAACACGGGCCTCTCTGGCCCTCAGGAACCCCTTAGGGCCCTCTAAATATATGTGACCATCGTTGGAGCCCTCAGGCTCGGAGAAGGACTAGTAGAACGTTGGGACGGTCCACTGCCATCCGGGGCCAACCTAAATGCCCTCTGCCACTGTTCAAAATGTTGGAGCGGCCCGATGCCAGACGGGGCCGCTTAAGACTTGGGGGCCTCACACTGTGGCCACCAACAATCACCATCTGCCCCCCTGTGCCGTAGTCATCACGAACAGAAAAACAACAATGGGGGCAGGTGCGGCCAGCACGGGCCCTTCGGGACCCTCTACTAGAATTAGAGGCCCTTTGGTGGAGCACCCGCAGCGGCGGGTCCGCTCCGCAAGACAGTAAAAAGGAGACACCCTCGAGCCCTCTCTTACCGGCTCATTCTGCGGCGTCTCTACGGCGGACTCTTGCTTCGCCCGGTCGGTGCAGGGACTCAGGCAGGAAGGGAGCTTGTACAGCTCTCACGTTCCACATGCGGCAGGGGCAGGCACCAACAATGTGCCTCGTGCCCCCTATACCATCACTACCTCAAATGCGGCACCCTGCTGGCTTTTCTCACGGCAGCGTGCGCGGGACTTCCTTCTAGAAACTGGAAGTCCCGCCTGCCGTCAGGCGTCTCGCTGCCTGACTTCCGCCCTGCCAGGGACTCGGGCCGCCACGGTGATCTTCTTTGGTGAAAAACGAGGGGTAGGCTCCCTCGAGTGCAAAAATGACGGTAGGAGCGGGGCGGGCACCCGCGCTAGACCCTAATAAGCAGGGTAGGCACCCGCAGTTGTTTTCACCTTGAAACAAAGCTGCAGGGTGGGCACCTGCTTAAGGACCTGAAACAAATCACTAAAATAGGCGGCCATGTGGCAGGCTGCAAAGAGAGGCGCGTGAGGCAATCAGAGAGGCTCTCTGCAAGAAAAATACAGCACTACCTCAGCAGAGTATAGCCACAGCGCTCCAATGGGATAAATTGAAGGCTCTCATAGGGATAACAGCCCAGCACTCTCCCAAGTGCTATAATCCAAGTCCAGAGACAAATAGAGGGCCCACACAGCTCCTAGCCAGGGAAAGTTTTCCAGCATCCAGGGCATCCAGGGGCTGGGCAGGGCCCAGGGAGGCAAGCCTTCCCCTGGGCCCCAGCAGCAGCACGCCCCTGGTAGATTCAAGTATCAGGACAAGAACATATTCATGGGGTCACAGTCCCTCTTTTATACACCTAAATCCATTGTTTCCAAAGGTGCAGGCAAGGGGCGAACCAGATGCAACTGGTTCCTGAGCACTTTGTTTTGCTCAGCCCCTCTGCCTATTCACAGGGTGGCCACAAGGGAAGAACAAGGGAACCCTACTCACAGAGGAACCAGGGCGATTAGTTTATCAAGAAAACAGTTGTTCCTGTGGTGTGGTATTTGTACGGTGCAGAGTCAGTACATAGCGTAATAGCAATTACAGTAATAGAGGGATTGAGAAGGGATGTCAAAAGGAGAAGCAAGGCTCAGTATACCAAGTTTTATACCATCATAGTCTTTGTATTTCAAAACAAGAATTTCATCAGTTATATACAATTATACACATAGTATTGCAAGAGAAAGTGCAAAGTGTCCATGTGTTCGTGAGAACCCAAGAGTAACTAAGTGACAATAGGTGAGTCTGAACAGGTTTCTACTAGGTGTATTTACAAGGAGAAGGAAAATGACCATAAACAATATTCCATACAATAATTATACAGTGGCTATCTACAGTCATAGGCACTGTTTGCATGAAGTCGTTCACTGTAAGTAACCTTTACTTTCTCCTACCACGCATGGGTTGCGTTCTGTGGAAATTAATACACCCTAAGGTAATTCATCCAACCCAGCAGTCCTTTAATTATTTTTAACAGCAGCACATAGTAACATGCCCTCACTGACTGTTTGCATCCCGAAAGATGTCCCCCACCGATCAGTCCTGACGAGACCCCCCCATCCCACAGGTCGAAACGCCGTTGACGCCATAGGAAATTAACCACGCAAACAGTGTCTATGACTGTAGATAGCCACTGTATAATTATTGTTTGTACTATTGTTTATGGTCATTTTCCTTCTCCTTGTAAATACCCCCAGTAGAAACCTGTTCAGACTCACCTATTGTCACTAAGTTACTCTTGGGTTCTCAGAAACACATGGGACACTTTGCACTTTCTCTTGCAAAACTATGTGCATAATTGTATATAACTGATGAAATTCTTGTTTTGAAATACAAAGACTATGATGGTATAAAACTTGGTATACTGAGCCTTGCTTCTCCTTGTGACATCCCTTCACAATCCCTCTATTACTGTAATTGCTATTACGCTTTCTACAGACTCTGCACCGTACAAATACCACAACACAGGAACCACTATTCACAGGGTGGGTCAGGGACTTCAGACACACCACAGGGGGTGAAGCCAGCATTGTGGAGGGAAGGCCCAGCCCTATTCAGGTCCCAGGTGCCCTCCTCCCTCCCATCAACATGCAGATCTCTCCATTCACCACCGGGGCAGACCTATCCTGACTCCTGGAGCCAGGCACACCAGCCAGCTCCAGCCAATCACAAGCCAGAAAGTCAATTCACATTCACTGCACAGACATGCCAACTTCTAGTAGTGGCACTTCCACACCAGACACAATAAATCTGCGCACATCATCGCGCAGCATTTAATCTCACGAGTTCGCACATCCCAAACACGACCCTGCACTCCCCACACATCAGGAACTACCATGGACACACATATTCCCCATGCATTCCTATGGGAGGGCAGGCCACTCTCAGCACACATACACAGAGAGCTCATGCACTTTACACCTGGACCACAAGGAAAAGTGCGCAGAGGCCTAAAATCACCAACACCAGGTTAAAAACAGGCTAGGCAAATGCAAAAAGTTTCGGGGTGAACCTGCCAAAAGGCCCAAGTCCAACACTAGTGACAGACTAGTGTTGCTGCCTCTCGCCGGTGACGCCTTAAAACTCCACCAGAGGGGTGCTCGGGTCAGATCCTCATCCCTCCCTCGAAACCTGAGGCGGAAAGCCGGGTGCGGGCGAGCGGGTGTTAATGTACTAAATTGCTGCTGATTTTAAAATTGTTGTATGCTACCTGCTGATTACTAGCGATTTTATCTGCTGACTACTAGCGATTTTATTTGCTGACTACTAGCGATTTTAACTGTGTTGTGTTTCACTGTGGCGCATTGCGCTCCTCTCCCTCTTCCGAGTTACCTGAGGCGGAAAGCTCAGTGACTCTAGGACTTCTTTTCATCACTAGCATTCTAATCTGACACTTACCCTTCGTTTCTCTGCTATCTGTATTGCGCTGCTTTGCCTTCAGTGTCCGTCACCCATTCAGCCGATTAGGTGCTGAAGGGTGTTCTGGGACTTGTAGGCCTCGCACTTTTTGCGGCCATCTTGGGGGGAGGCCGGCGCGCCGGGCGGCAAACTAGTGTTGCTGCCTCTCACCGGCAATGCCTTAAAACTAGGCACCCTCGCCTCAGTGCAGCGGACGCAAGCAGCGGACGCACCGAAGGAGCGCCAAAGGAAAGCCCGTCTGCGCCCGTCAGCTTCCCGGAGGCAGACGGGTGCGGGCGTGGCTGGGACTGGGTTTACCTGTTGGTAGGTAAGATGCTAAAATATACCCCGGGCGAGCTCTTAGCTCTCAGAGATAAGGCAAATAATTGCTGCATTGTATTTCCCAAATATCTCAAAGGCAAGGCAAGAGGCGCTGCCCCAGCTGCAGATGGTTACCAGGCAGTGGCTCCATTTCCACTTCCAAGTCTAAGTCCAATAGGAGCACTTGTCTACTCCTTAATACTAGGTCCCTGGGGAAGCATGCGCTAGACCTTCACAATCTGTTGTCTGACACTAAGCCCACCTGTCTCTTTCTGACTGAGACGTGGCTGGGGGACTGGTCTGGCCCTGATATAGCCACGGCGCTTCCCCCCAACTATGTTATCTTCAGGAAGGACAGAGCCAACGGCAGGGGCGGAGGGGTTGCGATGGTGGTGGATAAGCGCCACGCATGTTCTATTATACACACTGACGACATCCAGGGGTGTGAGACCCTCGGTTTTTCTCTGTCCCTGTCCCCTAATCATTCCTGCTCTGGGCTTTTGGTCTACAGGCCTCCCAGTCCCATCGGTTCTTTCCATGAAGAGCTCCACTCTGTGATTTCTGCACTATGTGTAAGATCACAGCACTGTTTGCTTTTGGGCGATTTTAATATCCATATGGATGTGGAGGACGCGGTAGACACCATTAAGATCAGTGACACCACTATCTCACTGGGACTTGTTCTGTGTCTCTCTGCTCCTACACAAATTCAAAAATTAAGTTTATTTGGTTTATCACAACCTTAAAGTATACATGTAAAAAATGACCATCGGTATAAAAACAAGATAACATTTGTGTTTTTAAAATTTACAAAACCTAAAAAGAAGATCGCCCAAGTTTATTCTGTTTCACATTTCGAGAGTAAAGTCTCTACCAGAGTCATGAATTTTACTCCACGGCATATGAGAATGTTCGATGACGTGCCCAACCAGCTAGTGACCGCCTGCCTGCAGGTACGAATTCTTAAAACGTTTAGGATTGATTTCAACAAATATCTTCTTTCGTTTTTTACTGTCTCGCACGTGCACATTAGATGGCACAAACTTTCTGTGTGGTACCCACAAAGGCGGCATGACTTTTATTGCTGTTTGCTTTTCCATGTTGGAATTAAATCTTTTGAGCAATGATCACCCAGTCTATATGCCATGAATTTTATTTTTAGCGATAGCCGAAAGTGCGCTTCAAGGTAAAGTTGTGGTTTTAATCTTTTGTATGAGTTGATTACGGACCAAGCATGACGGCGTTTGGCTAAAATTCTTTTGTCTTCTATCAAGGATAGTGACTTTGCATTTAGTTTGCAAACTTTGTTGAACGATATTCGTTCCGAGTGGCTGTTCCAAACCTCCTTGATTTTTAGTGACTCCAGGGCGGTTCCCAAATAAGTGCCCCAAATGTTTGGTTCTTTTTCTTCATATTGTTTCTTAATTTCCAGCCAGCATAGGTTGTTTAGTGATCCTGTTCCTGATGCTCTGCTCCTACACATATCAAGGGCCACTCACTGGACCAAGTGTTCTCAACTGTCCCGATTGATACCTCCATTTCCGTGCCAGGCCTGTGGTCTGATCACTATTTAGTGAACTTTCAGTTCACTCACTCTGATAAAGCTTGCTCGAGTAGGCATGTCCGCCAATGGCAGAACTTTAGAGCTCTCATCGGGTCTCCCCGGACATGCTGGCGCAGGCCTTACTTACTTATCCCTGCCAGCGGACAGGTATTCTAGAGACTGATTTGGAACACCTGTTGCTTGGCTTGTCCAGCAATTAGACAAACTCCCTCCCGCCCGAGACGATCGGAAAAAATCTCACCGGGCTTCAGCTCCCTGGTTTTCTTTGGCTCTGGCGGAGAAGCGGCGGCAGTGTAAAAAAGCAGAAAGAGCATGGCGCCCCCATTACGATTTAGCCTATAAAGAGACATACAGAGAATCTATTAAGGAATATCACCGCAACATCACCTCTGAAAAAAGTCTTATTTTGCTGGAAGAATTGAGGCAGCTACAAACTCCTGCAAAGAAATATTTCAGATAGTAAGGAATTTACCTCTCCTTCTTGGTGCTGTCCCAATAACTTGCACTCTGAACTTTGGGTTACTGAGTTAGCTGACTTTTTTGCCAGCAAAATCAAAACCATCCAGGCCTCTTTTGTATCTTCTGGGGTGGTTGCAGCTTCGGTTGTGTCTTTACCTGCATTGATGTCAGTTGCTGAGGGTTCTACCCTCTCGAATTTCCCTCCTCTTTCTTTTCAGGCCTCCTTGAATCTTCTATCGAAATTAAAATCAGGTTCCCCTCTCGACCCTTGTCCTGCCAAATTTTTGGCAAAAGTCGCACAAGTGATCAACCCTCTAGTCAATCCGGTGCTCAATCTTTCCCTTAGCACAGGGGTGGTCCCACAGACATGGAAACAGGCCCTGATTCTGCCACTCCTAAAAAAAACTAATTTGGATCCACTGGCCCACGTTAACTATAGGCCCATCTCTCTTCTGCCTGCATTCGCGAATATTGTGGAGAAACATGCCCATCTGACCCTGGTCAACTTCTTGGAGACTAACAATATCTTGCACCACTCACAGTCGGGTTTCCGGTCTAACATGAGCACAGAGACGGCATTGTTGGAAGTCACAGAGGCCATCAAGGAAATCTTGGACTCGAGGGCAAGGCGATGCTGGTGCTGCTGGATCTCTCGGCGGCGTTTGACACCGTCCCCCATGGCCGTCTCCTTTTAAGACTGCGGGGGATCGGCCTGAGGGGGGCGGTGTACAGTTGGTTTGAGTCTTTTCTAGCTGACCGCCAGCAAACGGTCTGGGCCCCCCCGTTCTCTGCCATGGTGCCGCCATTGGAGGTAGGAGTTCCCCAGGGCTCAATTTTGAGCCCTACTCTTTTCAACATCTATATAGCCCCTCTGGCGGCACTGGCGGAGTGTCACGGAGCCCAGATCGTGTTGTACGCTGACGACACCCAGCTCCTCTTTGCCTGTAACAGGGACTCTGACTTTGACGGAGATAGCATCCGAGGCTGCCTTGAGGCTGTGTTTGACTGGTTTCAGCAAAACAGCCTCAAGTGCAACTCTGATAAATCCGAGGTGCTTTTCTTTGGGTGTCCCTCTGACCCGAGGTGAAAGTCATGGTGGCCGGCGGCCATGTGTCCTCCCTCGGCCGACTCTGCGGTGGCTAAAAATCTTGGAGTGCAGAGTAGATAATAGCCTTACCCTGAAATCTCAGGTACTGGGCTTAGTAGGCAAATGCTTTGGCCTCCTAAAAATGCTTAGGAAATTCCTGCCCCTACTATCTTTGGACTACAGAAGAATCACTGTGCAGGCATTGATAGGCTCTCGCCTGGATTACGCCAATGTGCTGTACCTTGGCCTCCCGGAATTCCTCCTAACGCGTTTGCAAATTGCCCAAAACTCGGCCGTGCGTGCCATCTTCGGCCTCCATCGGAGATCTAGTGCCAGTGATCTTTTAAAAACTCTTCACTGGCTTCCAATCAGAAAGTGTATTGCCTTTAAAGCACTCACTTTGGCCTTTAAGGCACGTCACGGCACTGGTGCTAAGTACATCAGTAAACGGATAGAGTTCTATCAGCCATCTAGGTCACTTAGGTCATCTTCTTTGGCCTTGGCCTCTGTGCCAGCTATTAGGCGTGCTCGCTGTGGCGGCCGCTCCTTTAAACGTCTGGCACCACAGATGTGGAATGCCCTGCCTCTGTCTCTGAGGACGAATGACAATCTTTTAGCGTTCATGAAGGAACTTAAATCGTGGCTCTTTGTTCAGTAGATCTCTGTCTGCTCTTTTCCACTCTGTACCGCCTTGGGTTTCTAGCGCCGGGACACTTCTCGGAGTAGCTGAGCACTATATAAAACTCATTATAACATTACATAACATAACACATACATATTATTTTTTGCAGACATGACTTTAACCACTTGTGTGTGCATTACGGAATCGTGCGCCACTGTGCTCGTGTGCTGAGGATGGTACCATTACGTCCTCTGCGCACATCTAAAAAATACCTCTGCTGTAAACAAGAGAGGGATTTCTTTATCTTTTTTTCAGTATCAGGAGCTGGGTAAAAGCTTCCCCACCCTCCCAAATATTTTTTTTTCAGTGTAGAGACGATCGACGTGCATGGTATGCCGATATCATTATACTCAAAGTGTAAGTGAAATGAACAGATCTGGTCATTTCACTTTTGCTCCCTACGTGCTTGCGGAGCTATCTCAGCTCCTGAGCACCTAGGCAGATGGAAGAGGTACCTTTGCAAAGGGGAGAATCTCTCTAGAGGATCCCTGCTTAGGATCACTGCAGGATGGCAATCCCCAATCAGGAACCCTCTCAATTAGGCACCAGGGAGAGGGGGATCCTCTTGACCAAGGGTGTTTGCTCCCTCGATATTTTTGGCCAGATTCATCTTCCTGACCCCCCACCAGAGGACCACAGAAATCCCACTAGGGCCCAGGGATTATAATTTTTAGTAGATATCAGGGTGGGTCTGCCCATAATAGGCATGGCAATGCCCCCACCCCCCAAGAACTAAACAGGACAGACCGTCTCCCCCCGGGGGGCA
The DNA here is from genome assembly GCF_964261635.1 of Lissotriton helveticus. Taxonomy (NCBI): domain Eukaryota; kingdom Metazoa; phylum Chordata; class Amphibia; order Caudata; family Salamandridae; genus Lissotriton; species Lissotriton helveticus. The sequence goes on from NC_136060.1 coordinate 200,704,856, forward strand.
GATGGGGGTTATTACCCCAATAAAGCCAACTAGGCACCAAAATGATTTTTTTTATATAAGAGAGGTGAAGGCTGCCCACAATGGGCATACCAATGAACCCCGCCAATGAGACCCTAATAATAATAGTCTTTCTACCCTGGGGTTATTACCTCAGATCTCCCCACGAAGGGGGGCAGAAAGCCCACTTGGAAACAGCAAATATATATATTTTTTTAATGAGTAGGGTTGAGGGCTGCCCTAAATGGCATGCCAATGCTTCTACTCCCCTAAACACAAAAGGGACAGTCTTTATGCCCCGGACGGGCAGATGGGGATTATTACCCCTGGATCTGCCACTCTGTAGGGGCAGAAAGCCCTCTAGACACCATTGATTTATTATTAAGATGGGTTGGCGCTGCCCAAAATAGGCATGCCACTTTACCCACCCCTTAAAATATGGGCACAGTCTTTCTGCCCTCCAAGGGGGAATATTGCGATATTAGCCCGCGATCCACCCCCACAGGAGAACAGAAAGCTCACTAGGCACTAGGAACTATCATTTCTTTCTGAAGGCATACTGATGTCCGTCCCCACCCCTCCCCCACAAAAATGGGCACCATCTGTCCCTCAGGGGGCAAATGGTGGTTATCACACTCAATCTGTGCCCCCGGGTGGGGGCAAAAAGCCTAGTTTTCTGAAATATACAGATTTTCTAGCTTTCTCTATGTGCTGGCTGAGCTAGCGTCCAAAATCCAAAGCTAGGCACTCTTCGAAAAAAGGGTCTGTTTTCACTTGAAAAATGTGATTTGTCCACATTGCGTTTTGGGCTGTTTCCTGTTGCGGGAACTAGACCTACCCACACAAGTGAGGTGTAATTTTTACCAGGAGATTTACGGAAACACAGTATAGTAGAACTAGTATTATTACCTATTGACTTTCTATGGATTTCTGCCTTCCAAATGTAAGACTATGTTTAAAAATAATTACTTTTGAAAAATGGCCTGTAATTCACAAACAAGTATGGGTACCCATAAATTCAGAGATGTGCAAATAACCACTGCTTCTAAACTCCATATTTTGTTCCCATTTCGGAAAAACATAGGTTTCCTTGATACCTATTTTTTACTCTTAATATTTTACTAAATGTATTGCTGTATACCTGATACACAATGAAAAACCATTGCAAGGTGTAGCTCAGTTACTGGTTCCTGGTACCTCGGAATCTTGGTGTACCTATAAGCCTGTTATATCCATGCAACCAGAAGTGTCCTTTTGGACATTACTTTATATTGCTTTCAAAAATCTAGCAGAGTTAGAAGAAGTTACAAGTGAAAATGAAGGCACAATTGGCTGTTTTTTTCAACTAAATTTCAATATTTATTTTGTATTTCAACTGTTTGTTTCTATATGAAAATCTTGAGGCATGTGCACAAATGACCCCTTGCTGAATGTCCATTAGGAGACCCGGCGAAGACGTACGGAGAAGGAATACCCGGCGCTTCCCCTCCAACAATTTCAGTTTAAAGAGATTTACTCTACACCAAAATCTAACCTGTGATTTCGAATTTTAAGCTTGCTGTACCATCTTTGTGACAGCAGAACTAGAACCAAAGGAATTCACATCCCTGACCTCCTCACAAGACGAAGGATCCTGCCTACACCCTGGGAGGACCCGCTCTGGGCACCCAGAAGTGACCCACCAGACCCCGGCCTCCCTACCCCACAGTCCTGATGAAGACCCGCGGTGACCCATAAATAGGGCCATAACTGGGTTGAAACGTCGACTAAGATATTTGGATCAATCTTATAGACTCTGTGGAACAGCCAACGGATGTGGCCCACAGTATAAATTACTAAAAGTGGACTTGACTGACCAAAAACCTCCCCTTCCCTCCTCACTATAAGTCACGATTCTATAACTGCACGATACTTCACTGAGCACTTGAACTTCACTGTTCTCACAACTGATACGCCGTTTGATTACTTAAACTGTTTTTCTTAATGCAAACAGGGTATTTATGAATGCAAATAATTCATATAAAATAATTGGAAATACCCAATATGGTTTGGATTTGTTTATTTGTTTAATTTAATTTGTTTATATTTTTTGCTTTCGGCTCTTTTGGCTTTTATTGAACCTTTGAGAAAGAAATGGAGTATTGACTATTTAGTAGAATGTGATAAAAAGCGTGTTCAAACCCGACAGGACCACTGTTGTTTTATATTACTTTGAATTATGGGGCAATTTTTACTTGAGGTACTTTACCATCTTAAAACTGTGCACCTTATACCAATCAATCATTTATACATGTGTGAAAGAAAAATAATGTCTTTAAATTTTAACCCAAAAAAAGTTTGAAGCACATGTTGATTTCACATTTGTGGCACCAAATCTTAAAAATCTGATTCCCGGAATATTGTGCATTTTTTGAAAGATTGAATACCATCATGAAATCTTGTTCCTTTAAATATGCTTTTAAACTCGGGATATACACTTGTTTTATAAATGAGGACGGGTCAACCAACCTCTTTATAATCACCTTGCACTTTCAATCATGTGACCCGGACGAAGGCCTCTGGCGGAAACGCGTAGGTCGTTTGTTTGCTCCTGATGCACCTAGAACTTTGCACTTTTAAATGGAGAATATTTGGAGAGAAAATAGAAACAAAATAAAATGAAGAACGCTTAAAACAACTACGTCTTGCCTCAGTCTTGCTGCTGTGTGTGCTGCCTCTCTGTGTTCCTTTTGGACTTTTTGTCAACATCTGAGGAGTAAAACACAGGAAACTCATTTATATATGCACTTAGTTTCAAATAGTATGCCCACTTTCCTGCAACCCTGTTAGAATATAGCCACTACTCTGCTATTTGTTGCCTGGAATCCCTTTTAGTTCACATCTAGCTAAATAAAGACTGCCTTGTCACAATGTATCTGGTGGCTAGTCAAATAGTACATATTCACTACTATTCAGCATGGGGCTGGGTAAATAGTGAAGCTTAAGATATTAGGCAGGTAGCTAAGTGAATATCAAAGATTATATTCTATTTTGCCGGGCGCTGGGTAAATACCCACTTGTTCTATATGTGTGTGTGTGTATATATATATAAAGCAGCAGGGAATTCAATGCATGGTGTTGTCACTTTAAGAGGTGTGGGTCTTAAACCCGAGGAAAAAAATGAAAAAATACCTTAAACAAGTGCTGTCAGTAAATAAGTGATTATGGGCCATATGTATCAAGAACCCGATTTGCGATTCTGAATTTGCGAATTTTACCGAATCGCAAAATCAGAATCGCAAATCGGCATGTATCAACACAATTGCAAATATTTAGTGATTCGCCCAGAATCTCTAAATATTTGCGTGAAAGACAATAGCGATTCCTTAATCAGAAGAAATAGCAAAAATGCTAAATCGCATCGAGAAAATCGCAAAATTGCGATTTTCCATCGGGGAAAATCGCAAATTAGCGATTTTCTGGAAACATCCAATCGCAATCCTGATGCTTTTTGATGACATCACCATCCAGGAAGTGAGTGATTTCTCATGGGGCTTCAGGATTGATTGTGAGAGAGTGTGAGAGTGTTGTTTGCTATTCAGGAGCCATGGGAGAAAGTGGGAATAAGGATGTGCCAGCAAGCCAGCAGGAGCAGCAAGAAGGGGAAGCAGCCAGGAAGAGAAAGCTGAAGTTCTCTAAAGCAGAACTTGAAACCCTCATTACAGAGATGGTGCCAAACCATGACATTTTATTTGGGAGGAGCTCACACAAGGTGCCTGAGGCTACAAAGAGACGCATCTGGGAAGGCATACAAGCCAAAGTAAATGCCCTTGGAGTGACACACAGGAGTGTAGAAGTTTTGCGCAAGCGCTGGTACGACCTGCGCCAGCGCTCCAAAGAATAATTGGCTGCCAGCCAGGCTGGAGCAGTCCCAGCTCACCGGTGGGGGAACCTCCAATGTCTCAGGCTCAACACCGCTGGAAGAACTGGTAGAGGGCACACTGCCTCCACAGAGTGTTGCGGGCGTGTCCGTGCTAGACAGCTCAGCCCAACCAGCTGCAAGACCAGGTAAGAAGCATGCCTTCCCACCCTAAACCACCCCCAGCAACCCCCTGCAGCGCCCTAGGGATAAGGGGAACCACATGTCAGCCTAGAGCAAGTACACAGTCAGTCACAGCAATGCATTGTGGGAGATGTAGTCACAATAGTCAGTAATGTTGGAAGTAGCATTCATCTCATGCAATTTTCACATGTGCAGGTCAGGAAAGGTGAATGACACAAGTAAAGTTAGGGAACACTGTGAAATAATTTATTTCAACATCATATGACAGCAAAATAATTAATGTGTGCTGTTCTATCCACAGCACCTGCAACTAAAAAGGCAACAGCCAGTGCAACTGACACAGGACCCCAAGCCTCTGGAGAAGCTAGCCAGGGCCAGGACACAGATGGGGAGGACAGTCCTTTCATCCCACCACAGGGACACAGAAGGAGGATCGTGAGGCCATTGAGAATAATGGAAGAAGAGGATGAGGACAACATTGAGATAGTGCAGTCTGATGCACCAGTTTCCCAGCAGCAGGAGTCAAGACCACAGGTTACAGGCAGGCGTAGACCCCGCACGGGCTTCAGCTCCAGTGAGCATCATGATGATTCTGTTTTTGCTGGGCTGGAACTGCACATGCTCCAAGTACACCGCCTACAAGCAAAACATATGAAGGCAATTCAGCGAGAGATTAGGGCATGGTACAGAGGAATGCGCGAATAAATCAGGGGGGCTGTGCAGGAGCTAACAGCCGAGTTGCGTGCAGAACGCGCAGCCAGGCGCAAAGAGATGGCCCGCATGGACCACTACACTCGCGCAATAAACCGGCTGGCCTCGTCTACCAATATGCTGGCAAGGCGTACCATAGAGACCCAGCGTGAGTTCTCTCACGGAATTCAGGATATCGCCACTGTTGTAGTGCAGTCAACTTCTGCCCTGGATGAACTGCGTGCCCTGCGAACCGCTGATCCAGGGGTGCTGACCCCCAGTGAGGAGGACTCCCAGTCAGTGCGGAGCTCCAACACCCCACCACCCACTGTTGAGAGGCGCCGTAGTGGCAGGAGCACCAAGCCTGCCACACACCAATAGGATCTGCTGCCAAATGACAATTACTCACAGGGGTAAATTGGGCCAGCAACAGTGTTGCCTTTGCTGTCATTACACTAAAATTGTTGCACTGTGATTTTAACATGTGCATTGGATTGGGAGAGTTTATTTCTGTGTATTTTGATGAGTGACATTGTTGCTATAGCAAATTAAACACATTAGCAAAGGCTTAAGTTGTCATTGTCTTATTATTACTCACCTAGAAGTAGTTGCGCATGATCTCATCACGCCTCTGTCGCCCAGCTGCAGCAACAGCTACGCCAGCTTCCATGTGTACAGGTCCAGGTCCCTCCATGTCGGAGGATTCTGAGTCACTCAACTCCATTGGTGTCCCTTTCCTGGTTGCGATGTTGTGCAGCATGGCACAAGCTACTACAATTTTGCAGCACATTTCAGGGCTGTATTGGAGGGCTCCTCCACTTTTGTGTATGCATCTGAATCTGCTCTTCAATATGCCAAAGGTTCTCTCGATGGTGCCTCTTGTTGAAATGTGATCCCGGTTGTAGCTCTGCTCCCCAGCAGTGGCAGGATTTAGGTAGGGTGTCAGTATGAAATCCCGGACTGCATAGGCACTGTCCCCTGTGGGTGGAAATGTTAAAGGTCAGTCTCTGTCATGCACATGCTAGTCATTGGATATGTGGCCTATCATTGTGTGCTTTTACCTAGTAGGTATTCCTCTCCAAATTCACCTCTTGAGAGTCTACGGTATAGCCCACTGTGACGGAATATAAAGGCGTCATGTGTGCTTCCAGGATACTTAGCCACTATGTCTGTGATGATGTTTTTGGCATCACACACCATCTGTATGTTAAGTGAGTGGTAGCATTTCCTGTTCCGGAATACATACTCTATGTTTGAGGGGGGTGAAATGGCAACATGCGTCCCATCTATACATCCTATGATGTGGGGGAATTGGGCAATGTTGTAAAAGTCCTGCTTGGTCTGTGCTAGTTCCGGTGGGGTGCTGGGGAAGTGTATGTGGTGATGCATCCTATGTGTCATGGCGTCGAGGAACGCATGGAAGAAGCGCGACAGGGCACTTTGTGACACCCCTCCTGCTGAGGCTATGACCCCCTGAAAACTACCTGAGGCCAGCAGGTGTAGTGAACACAGGACCTGGATGTGTGTGGGTATGGCTTGTGTCCTGCGGGTGGGGTGTTCTAGGTGGGGCCTGAGTTCCTCAATTAAATCGAGTATGCTCTCATCCTCCAGTCTGTAATGGGTGTAGATGTCCTCCTCAGTGCGCTAGAAGATGGTGGTGCGCAAACGGAATATCCTCTCCTGCCGTCTCCTCCTCTGCGCCACAGCTCTCAGTCTTCGCCTCCTCACTATCATGTAGAGCCCAGACATTGTGGGAAAGAGTGTGTTGCATTCTGGGCTTCATTTTATACTTTGCACCTGGTTACCACCTGCTCCTACTTGATGGTAATTGCGATTCCATAAATTGCGATTTTTCTTAAATCGCTATTTGCGAATGATTGATACATACTATTGCAAATTCTTAATTGCGATTTCCAGATTAGCAATTTTGGGATTCGCAATGGTAATCGCAGTTTTGCACTTTCGCAAGGTTTGGAACTCGCTAAATAGCGATTCCTTCTTTTGCATGCATTTTCGCCTTCATACATTGGGATTAGCGATTTTTTTGTCGCAAACGCTATTTTTACAGATTTGCAGCGTTTGTGACAGGATTTTCGCTTCATACATATGGCCCAGAGATAGGTGGTTGGCGTCATGTGATCAAGTCCCACGTTTGGGATGAAACGCGTAATGGCTGCCCCATCTAGTTGTTCTATGGAGTAAACTGCACAAGGAATAAAATTGAAGGATTTGCACTTTCGTGGTCTGTGCTCTTTGTTTGTGCCCTATGGGAAAGGGATAGCTAAATTGAAGAGTTCTACTTCATTGAAATAGACAGGTTTCTACTCCTCCTGTCTCCACACGGTCCCCCCCGGCGAAAACGGGTTCACCTGCCGTAAAGGAGTGCTTCGGCTTGGTAACAGGCATTTGGACGAATCCAGGAGGATTGATGGCAACTGAGACCCCCAACAGAGCATGACACAGTAAATGAACTAGAGAGTGGCAAAACCCCACGGAGGCACCAAGGTAAGCCCGGGACGTGTTATCTAACGCGTCTAGTGCGGAACGGGTGTTCCTTTGCAGGGTAACGTCATCTGTTAAAATCGCCACGAAATCGAATGCTCGACGTTGGGTGCGGGGTAAACAGTGCACTGTGAGAGGCTGAGGAGAACGGCCAGGGCGGGCCGGTACGAACTTTCCCTCAAGGCTTCAGCCTACACAGCAACCTTCTTACCAGCGAGACTACCATTCTCTCATCCATAGAACAACGAAATGGCGGCAGCCGATGCCAGGAGAGAAAGGGAGGAGGCGGCGGCAACTATGTTAAACGACGATGTGGTATTGGGAAAGGACCACAATACCCATAATGCACCAGCAACTAACAGTAACATGGGAATAAAAGAAAAATGCAAACGGCTTGAAAACTGAATGAGAACGGAACAGAAACATTGGTGGGAGGCGAAGTCCTTACAAAGGTACATAGAAGTAGGGCGGGTACCGAGAGGACTGAGAATATTAATTGCCCCATCATATGAAGCACGGGATCGCGATAAGATGCGCGAATGGGCAGAAGCGAATTTGGAACATTCATGCAGACTTCTCCCTATTTTGGTGAAGTATGCGGAAAAAGATTGCATCAAACTGGCAGAAGAAATAGACGATCTGACTAAAGAAATAGATGCAATGGAACCGCACGATGAAGTAACCAAATACAAAAACGAAATGAAAAAGCGACTGAAAAAGGAAGAAGACACAATTAGAGAAAGTAAAACATATAAGTTTCATCGCGATAGGTGCGACTATGAACAAGGGAGGATCTTTACATTCGCCGGAAGTTCGATGCACTTAAGGCAGACAGCAGGGCATCTAAACTAGCGATGAATAATGAAAAACAACAGGAAGAATTAACTTCAGCTTCTGGTGACAGCTCGGCGGTGGAAAGTGGCTCTGAGGCCGATACCCGCAACAAGGAAAAGCCAACTAGAGGAAGACGACACTCCCTAACTGAGGAGGTTGATTTTTTATGTTGGGAGCGCCTCCAGTCACTGCGACCACGGAAGCCGCAAACGAACGAAAACGGAGGAGGAACAAACGAAGGAGGGAGAGAAGAAAGGCAAGCCAGAGAGAACGTCTCAAACAAGAAACCGCCGGCGAAAAAACAACAGAAGAAGCATTGGAGAAAATAACACTCCATGACATGAAGGCAAGCAATGAGAAAACTGTTCTCAACCTGTCTGACATGACTCTAAATGCCGCGGAAACACAATTACTTGCCTTAGGACTCTCCTTTTGCCCTGAGAGCTCGTTCAACTACACTAAGTCTCGAGTTGACATTTACAAAAGTGTCCGGAAACTTAACTTGCGGAAATTCCACACCCAAGCAGGGAAAATGTCTAACAAAAATGCAGGAGCTATGTCACAGACACCAGTGCAGGAAATGGCTAACAGCAACAGCACACAAATTCCGTGCACACAAGATATGGTGGACATTATGTTTGATATGATAAATGAACCTAGTCAGCCCACTGCCAGTAGCACCTTGGTAGTCAATGAGCCGAGGTCGAAAATTACAACGCCATTCAAACCACCATCAAAATTCTATCCGCTAATGCTGAAAGACAACATCGACATGTTCCAGGAGCAAGGTATTTTAGACTTAAAAAACCTAAATAAAGCAACTATTAAAGCGACCTTGCAAAATAAACATAAAAAAGATAAGAAAGTTACTCCAGTATCACCAACTTATGACAAAAATTAAAAACAACAAGGAGATCATTGTGCGAAACACCGACAAGGGAGGCAACGTTGTACTGTGGCAAAAGGAGGACTACGTGAAATAAGGACTAAAACAGCTCAATGATGAACTTTATTATGGCAAAAGCAACAGAGTAGTATGGAACAATGTACATACAGCCTTCAGAACAAAACTTATGGCTTGGCGTGAGCAAGGTATATTGACGACTGACGAATTCAAGTATTTATGGAATCCGAATCCGTCTATTCCAATACTGTACTTTATACCTAAAGTACAGAAAGACTCCGCGAAGCAACCAGGTAGGCCGATTATATCTTCAAAAAATTGGCATTTTTGAAAACACCTCAATCTTTGTTGACTTTTTTCTGCAAGAATTTGTTGTTAATTTGGTATCATACATCAAAGACCCGGGAGACTTTTTAACCAAGATGAAAGATTTTGTATGGAGTGATACATATTTATTGATTACTCTAGATGTAACTGCCCTCTATACATCGATTAAACATGATGATGGATTGCGGGCCTTGAAATACTATTTAGCAAGAAAGGGGTCCCAATATGAAGAACATAACAAAATGCTGCTCAGCATGGTCAAACTATGTTTAGAAAATAACCTTTTCCTGTTCCAAGATAAGCTGTACCAACAACGGAGGGGTGTGGCCATGGGTGCTAGCTTCTCCCCCAGCTACGCGTGTTTACACATGGGCTGGTGGGAGGAGCAGGTCCTCATGGCCAAACACTCAAATACACTTGACACACATATTAAAAGTTGGTGGAGGTACATTGATGACCTGTTTTTGGTGTGGGATGGTAGTGAGGCGGACGCAATGAGGTTTTTTGAGTCACTTAACCTGAACGATTTGAACTTAAAGTTGACAGCTACTTTTAGTCGTTCTATGGTTACGTTCTTGGACGTAGAAGTGTACATCGAAAACGGGAAACTTAAAACCAAGTTGCACCGGAAACCCACGGCAGGTAATGCTATCCTGCACGCAAGCAGTGCCCACCCCAATCACCTAGTGCAGAGCATTCCCTATGATGAGCTCCTGCGCATAAAGCGAATCTGTAGCATTGAAGCAACACTTCAGACAGCACAGGACGAATGCATTGCCAGGTTCAAAGAACGTGGATACAGTAATCAGTGTTTGAAGGAGGCCTTGCAGAAATGCAATTCTGTGGATAGAAAAGAACTATTAGGCAACTGCATTGCCCGAGACAAGCGAGATGACGCCAATGACACGTTCAGATTCATCTTAGACTACAACAAGGAACATGGAAAGGTTAGGAAAATACTTAAACAAAATTGGCATTTGATCAAACAGGATCCCATCATAGGTGCAACGGTCCCTAAAAACCCTATGATAACTTATAGAAGGGGGACATCAATGAAAGATGCCCCAGTGGAAAATGACCCAGCTGGTCCTCCACCTAAGGGTACTTGGCTCACACAGAGGAAGGGATTCTACAAGTGTAGGACATGTAAAGCCTGCCAGTATGGGGCAAACACCACGGAAATTTCTATGCCGTTTGGGGGGCCCAACAAAGTTATTACCAAGGCACTAGATTGTAAAATTGGCCATGTGGTGTACGTGTTGGAGTGCCCTTGTGGTCTACGCTATGTTGGCAGTACGACTCTTCCAGGGCACCAAAGGGTACTCCAGCACCTACGCGCAATCAAGAATCATGATCAGACGTATCCAGTGGCCAGGCATTTCCAAAAACACCACGAGGGCGATCCTAAGGATTTAAAATACTTTCTGATCGACTCTGTGCCAAGAAAAAACGTGGTGGTGACAGAGTTAAGAGCCTTAGGTTGCTGGAAATGCATTACATCTTGAGCCTTGACAGCAAACATCCCAATGGCCTCAACAGCTCAGAGGAACTCCATGCGAGCTTGTAGACAGGTAGATGGTAGTTTAATTTTTTTTATAAACCTGTAGAACTGCCATCATAAGAAGCCAAACAGCTATATGATATACATCAGAACGAGCTGCATTTAGTACACACACTAGCCACTTCTAGGTGGGCCAAACTCAGGATAACCTAGTCCCCTTCTTCCATCCATAGTTGGACAACAATTTCAGACACTATAGGTGTATTTGGATACATACAGGTCATTGATTACCAACATGATTTGCCGCCGCAAATACCCCCTCACAGTCAATTCTCTTCTTTTAACCACCTTTAAATTTGTGATTTGCACATTTGCACTTTTGTTGGATGTTTTTAAAATTAGTAGATGTATTAGTTGTGTACACTGATATGCATTGAAAGGATTCCCACTGAACTGTTACCTCATAATAATTGATAGGGTGAAAGCAGGAGGCAATTAATATTCTTCCACAATCAACAATGTAGGAAAATTATTTATTTTTTCTACAGTGATTGTATCATATTTATATGGTTATTATATTGATCTGTAACTTATTTATATTTATTTATCTATTTAAGATTGTAAAGTATATGTATTTATTTTTGTACAGGTTGATTGATTGTGGACCCAGCACAGGCCATCCAACAATCTATGTAAAACAGAAAAAGCACCACAGCATTTATGCTTGGACGACCATGGCCCTTCGTTTTACTATGCTTTCATCACGTTTAAAAATCATGTTTTTAAGATTGTTAAAGCATGTTTTTGTACAAGATAGGTTAATATAAAGCAGCAGGGAATTCAATGCATGGTGTTGTCACTTTAAGAGGTGTGGGTCTTAAACCCGAGGAAAAAAATGAAAAAATACCTAAAAAAAGTGCTGCTCGTATATAAGTGATTATGAAAGGTGGTTGGCGTCATGTGATCAAGTCCCACGTTTGGGATGAAACGCGTAATGGCTGCCCCATCTAGTTGTTCTATGGAGTAAACTGCACAAGGAATAAAATAATTGAAGGATTTGCACTTTCGTGGTCCGTGCTCTTTGTGCCCTATGGGAAAGGGATAGCGAAATTGAAGAGTTCTACTTCATATATATATATATATATATTCACTGAAAAAAACATAGGTTTCAGGAGTTATATAGTTAGGAATTAGCTTTTAAAAAACCTTTGAAATTCACTCAAAAAACTATAAGTTTTAGGGGTATTATAGTTAGCTGGACATTTCACTTATACAAAACCATTGAAATTGCTCCTATATAGTTAGTTGTACTAACTATATTTCGCGCACCCGCAATCCACTGCTGATGATGTCACATATTAGATCATTCATGACATGGTCAGTGACATCACTGATGACATCTCAAATGACATCACTGATGACATCACTGATGACATCATCCACGTGACAATCACATACACCTTTTCATACACTATTACAATTTTTCATCACTCTTTGTAAAATACAGAGTATCATATTTAAATCCATTGTCACAGCAATACAAGTATCTAAAAATCATTTGTTTTTCTGCTTTCCTGTACCTCACTCTACCGAGGCACAAGATGGCTGACCACAATTTCTGTTTTAGAGTGTTGACAGACAGTGGCAGTCAATCAGCATGCAGCTCGTGCACGTAGGGGTACGCGCACGTACGCGTACCGTCCGCGTACGGGTAAGCTTAGGAGTAAGCTTAGGGTGAGCTGCTATAGATATATATGTGTTTTTGAAGTTAATTTTCTTAAAAACCCCTGGAGCAATTTTCACCAAACATAGCAAAGGCACATCTGCGTACCAGTCCCTACAATTTTGCCAAGTTTGGCGTAATTCCGTTCAGCGGTTCGGGCTGTAGACTTGTCAGACCGTCCTATGGAAATTAACATGGGGAAAACACGTTTTGGGACCCCCTTTTTTCTCAGCCCTCACTTCACGAATCCCCCCGAAACTTTCAGGGAAGGAGCGGAGCGCAGCGAGACCATTTTAAGGAAAATTACAGGCAGATCTCTCAACCGACGCCAAAGTTATTCCCAATAGAATGTTGCGGATTTCCTATGGAAAACAATCCTAACTATATATACCTACTGGCTATCGCCAGTAGGTAATATATATATATATATATATATATGTATATATATATATATATATATATATATATATATATATATATATATATTCACTGAAAAAACCATAGGTTTCACACCAGTTATAGTTAGGAATTAGCATTTAAAAAACCTATTAAATTCACTGAAAAAACCATAGGTTTGACACCAGTTATAGTTAGCTGGAAATTTTACTGACATAAAACCATTGAAATTCCCACGTTATAGTTAGTGGACTCACTATAACTTGCGCACCTGCAATGCACTGCTGATGACGTCACATATTACATCACTCATGACATAAGTGATGAGCCATATGCAACGTAGGCACCCAAACAACTATGCTGCGGCAGAGGTCAGAGAACTGACAAGGAACCCTCCCCAATCTTCTCGGAGCACCTCCAAAAGCAAACAACCCACTCCATCGGGTCCAGAGACAAGGGAGATGGTCCCAAATGTCCAAACACAGTTTGGAGATTTTAAAATAGTTTGCATATTTTGCGGGACTACAATTTCCTATGGAGAAAAAAGTATAAAACTCATCAACCATGCTGGAGACAACCGCAACTGCAGAAAGAAACCTTAATTTTTTCCTTATTTTTGCTCCAGTTGAGCCGTTTACAATTCCCTGTTTTTTGTTTGTCCCCATAAAAACTACAAAAAAAATATAAAATTGTTCATAAAAGCCAAAAAAAGTAAAAAATGTTCAAAAAAACAATTAAAAAAATATAAAACAACAAAAAGAATAAAAAAAACAGTTTGTTTTAAAACTACCTCCAATTTATAAAAAAATGCTAAATTTTTATAAAACTCTGTCATTCTTTTTTTTCCAGGGTACACTCCCCGGTACGCTCCCCGGTGCGCGTACCGGGTGCTCCTCCCGCGAAAATCGAAAAAAAAATAATAATTGCCCCGCGGGGCCCTTTTATGGCCCCCACATCAAACCTAGAGGGTAAGGGGGGGTCTACCCTGCCCCCTTTTGGTCATTTTCCCCTTTGTTTTTTCCACCTCTTGGATCCTACCGAGACACAAGATGGCGGCCGCTCCGGACTGTTTGGAATGTTGACAGACACCCGAGAGCCAATCAGCTTTCCGCTCGCGAACTCGCGTAGTGCGCTGGTGCGCGCCCCGGTGCGCGTACCGGGGCGCGCTTATAGATATATATTATTTTTTTAACCTAAATTACTCAAAATCCACTGGAGCACATATCTTGAGAAATAGCAAAGGCACATCGGGCTACCAGTCCCTACAATTTTGCCAAGTTTGGTGGAAATCCATTCAGCCGTTCGGGCTAAAAGTGAGTCCAACCGCCCTATGGAAATTAACATGGGGAAAACACGTTTTGGGACCCCCCTTTTATCTCGACCCCCGCTTGCCGAATCCCCCCCAAACTTTTAGGGAAGGAGCGGAGCGGAGCTGGCCATTTTCTTGGAGAAATTCAGCGAATTCCGTCCATCAACGCCAAAGTTTTTCCCAATAGAATGTTGCGGATTTCCTATGGAAACTAGGTCCTAACTATAACTACCTACTGGCGACTGCCAGTAGGTAATATATATATTATATATATATGTATATATATATATATATATATATATATATATATTCACTGAAAAAACCATAGGTTATAGACCATATATAGTTAGGAATTAGCATTTAAAAAACCTTATTTTACTCACACAAAACCATTGAAATTCCATATATAGTTAGTTGCACTAACTATATATCGCGCACCCGCAATCCACTGCTGATCATGTCACATATTACATCATTCATGACATGGTCAGTGACATCACTGATGACATCACTGATGACATCTCAAATGACATCACTGATGACATCACTGATGACATCTCAAATGACATCACTGATGAGATCACTGATGACATCATCCAGTGACTGTGTGTTTCTGTAAAGTTTAAATATGTTTTACATATTGAAGAATGAGTAGATGTATAAGTGTCTGGACGAAGGATTTAGTAGGTGCATGACTGAATGTATGAGTGAGTGATTAAATGTGTCTCACTGAGTGCATGGGTTAGTGACTAAACTGTCTTAATTTGTGCATCATTATGTCTGTTGTTCTGTAAACTGCTGCATGTGTTGATCAGTAGCTATATGATTAACTATATGGGTTATTGATTGATTGTCCAAGTATTTGTATAGGAGACTGAGTGTGTGTGTGGCTGGCTGGGAGGTGTGTGACTCTGTGCCGATCAATGTGTACTTGTATCAATGATTGTATAAGAAAGTAAGTATGTCTTAGTGTATGTTTGAAAATGTAAGGTGCTCTATGTTTAACTGTATAGACAAGAAAATGGAAGTGTGATTGATTCTTTACAGGACTGACTAGGTGTGTGAGTAACTCCATGGATGAGTGGCAGAGTGTAAGTGTCTGTATAGGTGTATGAGTGCATATGATAGTGTTGTAAAGATGAGTGATTGTATGTATGAATGATTGTATGGGTGAATGAGTGAATGTGTGTGTAGACGTAGGAATCAGTGAGTACGTATGTAGTAACTAGTATTGGTGTGTCAATGGTTTCAAAAATTATACTCTGTATTTAACACTGGGTGAAACAGAGGTTATATTAAAACGTGAGGAGATGCATTGTATTGTCACATGAATGATATCATCAGTGATGTGGTCATTGATGTCATTTGAGATGTCATCAGTGATGTCATCAGTGATGTCACTGACCATGTCATGAATGATGTAATATGTGACATGATCAGCAGTGGATTGCGGGTGCGCGATATATAGTTAGTGCAACTAACTATATATGGAATTTCAATGGTTTTGTGTGAGTAAAATAAGGTTTTTTAAATGCTAATTCCTAACTATATATGGTCTATAACCTATGGTTTTTTCAGTGAATTTTCAAGGTTTTGTAAATGCTAATTCCTAACTATATATGGTCTATAACCTATGGTTTTTTCAGTGAATTTCAATGGTTTTTTAATAGCAAATATCATAAGCTGTCGAATGTCAAGTACGTGGTAAGTAAAAACATTTTCGTGTTTATGCACACTGATCTGCTTTGAATACTGCCCCCCACCCCTCATTTCTATTAGGAGTACTCTCTCTTTGCAGATAGTGAAGGGTAGTTAACGCAGCCCTTTGCCCCCTTTGTAATACGTCGTGCCTGCTTCTCTCTCCATTTGATTGATTGTTCTCTTTGGTTCATTCTCTATTTACAAACAAGCACAGAGTCGCAATACTCTGTTTAGTCTTTGCAGATAGCGAAAAATCGTGTAAAAAAAAAAAAGGAATCGAGCAAAATCAGTAGGCCACTAATGGGATCTCTTTTTGACCTCGCT
Source organism: Lissotriton helveticus (assembly GCF_964261635.1). Classification (NCBI taxonomy): domain Eukaryota; kingdom Metazoa; phylum Chordata; class Amphibia; order Caudata; family Salamandridae; genus Lissotriton; species Lissotriton helveticus. The sequence goes on from NC_136060.1 coordinate 200,721,106, forward strand.
AAAATAGAAACATTAGGAACAACCTGTTGAAAATAGCAATGCGTATGTACATAAGCGGCGTTCATTTGTGTTCACAGTACCCCTTGTTGATTGTTTCAATCGAGCATTGAATTGTTCGAAGTTAATTCTCTTAAGGATCTTCTCTACCTGCAAACGAGGAAGAATAGGAATATTCTCTCTCCCTTTGCAGATAGTGAAGGGTAGGTAACGCAAGCCTTTAACACGTCGTACCTATTTCATTCCTCATTGATTGATTGATTGTCCGAACATTGACTGTTTGGGAATTAGTTCTTTTTGGAGGTATTCCCTGTTTGCAAATAAACGTAGGAAAATCTTTGCAAGTAGTGAAAGGGTACGTAATGCGGACCTTTCTCCCCCGTTGTAATCTGTCATGCCTATCTACTCCCCACTGATTGATGCACCTTTTTCACCCGGACCATTTACTAGAGATACGTCATCTGGCCCGACCAGAGAGCACCCCTAGTGAAAAGGACATATGCAATAATAACGAAGTGATCACTGTATCCTGTTAACAGAAACTTTACCATGAAACAACCTGGAAAGAAAAAAATAGGAAAACGAAAATCAGTAGGCCACTGATGAACATGAACTTTTATTAAACAACAAACAAAGAAACGATAACATAACGTAATGATAAAACCTATTAATGTCCTAGAAACAAGAAAACGTTAAAGTATGCCAGTGGTGAGAGACCAGAAAAACAGTCCGAGAAACCAAATCACCCCTCGCTGTCCCAACTCATGCACTCTGAAAGTTCAAAGTTTTGAGGAGTGCTTGTAACATTGTCTGAAGCCTATTTGCAATTGCTTCATCTTCACTATTCTTAAAGTAAGTGGGGGCTGTTGTGATGCGGTGCCACCCTGAACCGCTTGACGGAGGCCCCCGAGGGACGGTGTCATGTCGCGGACTCGGAGGGGGCGCTTGGCTCCGGCCCCCTCCCCAAGTCGTGTTGCCCTGGTGTGGCCTGAGATCGCCCCCGACATAGGTGGCCGGCTCCCGGGGTCAACCGGAACTTTTTTCCTTTTGGTGACTCTTCCATTCTTCACCTTGTCCCACAATCCGTTTCACCTAAAGACACGCTGTAGTGGGGCACCCCTTTTCCGTTTCATTTGCCATTCAGCCCGCTTTTGCTACACTGTGCCTCTTCCGCTATTCAGCTGTTTACCGCCCGCTCTTTCGACTACAGCGTCTCGCTCACCATGTACTTGAGTTGCTCCCGCTCTTGCGGTGCAGCGATAGGCGGCTGCCACAGGACTCTCAAAATGGCGGCCATCTCTTCAGATTTGGGCGTGGTCCACTAAAATGGGCCTGCGACACCTTGGAACTCGGACGCTTGTCTGCTAGAGCTTGGGCTCCATTCTCGAAAGCGTCTCCTCATCCTTGAAGATTCTACAAAAGTCTTGGGGGCCCCCGACTCCCGCAGGCTTCTGGTGGGGAGCGCCTAGCATGATTGCTCGTGGAATGGCCACGACGGAGCTACGAAATGGTGGTGCTCTCATGCTAACGCCAGCTTCAGTCTGAAACATCCAGAAACACTGTAGACTACCAATTCGATCAGTTCCGGTAGCGCTCCAACGTGACCCGGTAGAGAAGAACTTGCCCTCCCCTCTTTGACTGATGGTTCTTGTTGCCTGTCCCTTCTGTTGTCATTTAACAGAACTATTTAGCCTGCTGAAAGGGGTTGTGTGCCGTCCGCTGGTTGGTGGAGACATTTTGACTATATTCTGGACCTGCGTTGTCGCGTAATGCGTCATATGACGTGCCGCGTTAGAAAGTTTAATAAATTATTAAACACAATAAACAATCCTTAAAAAATAAAAAAAAATAAAAAATAATCAACAAAACCAACAATCAATTAACAACAGTATTTGAAAAGTCTATCATTCATTTTTCATTGCAGTACGCTGCCCAGAAAGCTTCCCGGTTCCCGGACCGGGCGCTACCCACGCAAAAAAACAAAAAAAAAAGTTTTTTTTTTTTTGCCCCGCGGGGCCGTTTTAAAGCCTCCACATTAAACCTAGGGGGTCAGGGAGGATCTACTATGCCCCCTTATGGTTATTTGCCCCTTTGTTTTGGCCTCCTCTTGTCTCTCGATCCTACCGAGAGACAAGATGGCGGCCGCTACGGACTTTTTGGAATGTTGACAGACGCCAGAGAACCAATCAGCTTCGCTTCACAAAGCTCCGTTGCGCGAAAAGTACGCGTCCTGGAGCGCTGCCCAGAGCGCGCTTACAGATATATATCTTTTTTTAAACGTTAATTTCTCAAAATCCACTGGAGCACATATATTGAGACCTACAAAAGGCACATCGGGCTACCAGTCCCTACAATTTTGCCAAGTTTCGTGCAAATCCATTCAGCCGTTCGGGCTAAAAGTGAGGCCAACCGCCCTATGGAAATTAACATGGGAAAAACGCGTTTTGGGACCCCCCTTTTTTCTCGGCCCCCCCTTGACGAACCCCCCCAAAATTTTCAGGGGCTGCTCAGAAACAAAATGTGCCATTTTCCTGAAAATTTCAGCCAATTCCGTCCACAAACGCCAAAGTTATTAGACATAGAATTTTCAAAAATCCCATAGAGAAAAAATCCTAACTATATATACCTACTGGCGACCGCCAGTAGGTAATATATATATATATATATATATATATATATAGGAAACTGACGAAGGCAAGAGCCGATACGCGTTTTTTCCTTTTGTGTGCAATAAACCAAAGTGGTTTAACTCACTGCGAGTGCTGGTTTTCTGACTTTCTGTCAGGGGAGCAATTTATATATATTTATATATATATATACATATATATATTACCTACTGGCGGTCGCCAGTAGGTATATATAGTTAGGATTTTTTCTCTATGGGTTTTTTGAAAATTCTATGTCTAATAACTTTGGCGTTTGTGGACGGAATTGGCTGAAATTTTCAGGAAAATGGCACATTTTGTTTCTGAGCAGCCCCTGAAAATTGGGGGGGGGTTCATCCAGGGGGGGTCGAGAAAAAAGGGGGGTCCCAAAACGTGTTTTTAACATTGAGTTTTCCATAGGGCGGTTGGCCTCACTTTTAGCCCGAACGGCTGAATGGATTTGCACGAAACTTGGCAAAATTGTAGGGACTGGTAGCCCGATGTGCCTTTTGTAGGTCTCAATATATGTGCTACAGTGGATTTTGAGAAATTAACGTTTAAAAAAAGATATATATCTGTAACAGCGGACCGGGCAGCGCTCCGGTTCGCGGACTTTTCGCGCAACGGAGCTTTGTGAAGCGAAGCTGATTGGTACTCCGGCGTCTGTCAACATTCCAAACAGTCCGTAGCGGCCGCCATCTTGTCTCTCAGTAGGATCGAGAGACAAGAGGAGGCCAAAGCGAAGGGGCAAATGACCATAAGGGGGCATAGTAGATCCTCGCTGACCCCCTAGGTTTGATGTGGAGGTTTTAAAAGGGCCCCGCGGGGCAAAAAAAAAAAATAATAATAATAATCGAACGGCTGAATGGATTTGCACGAAACTTGGTAAAATATTAGGGACTGGTAGCCCGATGTGCCTTTGCTAGGTCTCAATATGTGTGCTCCAGTGGATTTTGAGAAATTAACGTTCAAAAAAAGATATATATCTGTAACAGCGCTCCGCTTCGCGTACTTTTCGCGTTACGGAGCTTTGCGAAGCTGATTGGTTCTCCGGCGTCTGTCAACATTCCAAACAGTCCGTAGCGGCCGCCATCTTGTCTCTCGGTAGGATTGAGAGACAAGAGGAGGCCAAAGCGAAGGGGGAAATGAGCATAAGGGGGCATAGTAGATCCTTCCTGACCTCTTAGGTTTGATGTACCATTTTGCCAAGTTTGGTGTAATTCCGTTCAGCCATTCAGGCTGTAGACGTATGTAAATGTCCTATGGAAAATTGCATGGGGAAAACACATTTGAAAGTGTTGAAATTTAGAACCAATTAAAATGTTACTTTGGTTTTGTATTTGTGTGTGATGAAAGTTAATTGGTTATGTATATATGTCAAATGAGAGGAAACCACAGCCATTTTGTGATACTACTGTCTGAGGTACATTTGTGAGGAATTTTTGGTGGTGAATTTCTGGTGTTTGATTTACACAGTACTAACACTTCTCCTACTTTTAAAAAGGTGAGTTGTTAATTTGTAAGGGGAACTATGTTGTACACTTGAAGATAATTTGAAAAATGTTTTCTGTTATTTATTTGCAGTCCTTCTGTTATACTAAATACTTGATAAAGTTAGTTTTATATTATGTATTACTAAAAACGATAAATGAAAGTGATTATTTTTTTCTGCAATTTACAGCAAGCAATTTCAAAATAAAATGGCTCACAATGAAGAGACCGTGGCAATTTCTTTTGAATTGTCCACTACATTGATTGAAATTGAGAGCACCAATAATGAAATATTGTCACAAGGAGGAGATGACTTGTATGATTCCATTAGATTGATTGAAATGGACAGCACCAATAATGAAATATTGTCACAAGGAGATGACTTGAATGATTCCACTACATTGATTGAAATTGAGAGCACCAATAATGAAATATTGTCACAAGGAGGAGATGGCTTGTATGATTCCATTAGATTGATTGAAATGGACAGCACCAATAATGAAATATTGTCACAAGGAGGAGATGACTTGAATGATTCCACTACATTGATTGAAATTGAGAGCACCAATAATGAAATATTGTCACGAGGAGATGACTTGAATGATTCCACTACATTGATTGAAATTGACAGCACCAATAATGAAATATTGTCACAAGGAGGAGATGACTTGAATGATTTTTTTGATCAATCTGTTGATGGCGAATTTATCGAATGTTTGGAGACCATAGAGTTACAAGAATCATCATTGCAGACTTTTCATGAGGAAATTGCTGATGAGGACATGTTACTAGTTCTTTCAAATTTAGAAAATTCTGAAGAATAAATTTATATTTAGAAATCAAAAATAGTTTGAGACATTATTCATTTTTATTTTTAATTTATGAGGTTGTAGCGAAGTGATTGTAGTATAAAATGAGAGTTATAGTATAGAGTGCAACATTTTTATGTTACATGGTAAGTTTACTCATATTTACTTCCCTTCTGCCACTATATTATCTCCAATGTGTATTTGACATCTCTTCTTCATCTCCGGCCTCCTTTCTCTCACTGTGTGTCTCCGATGCATCTTATCGCTGCTATTTTGTGTAATTACAGAAGAGAGTAAAATAAAATAGTTCGGAACGTGAAAAGGGGGCAAAGTAGAGTACCCCTCACCCCCTAGGCCTTTTTAGGCGGTCCCAAAAGGATCAGTTTCTGCTTTCCTGAGAGATTATGGTATGAGTTCCATATACCACAATAATTTGCATTACAACATGCAAGATATCTATCTCCTATTACCAACTTTGAGATATTCGCGCTAAGCGCGAATATCTCCAAAAAGTAACACCTGCCCTGAGCAGTTCTTAGCCATGTTATCCAATGGGAGGTGGATAACATGGCTAAGAGCATTAGCTTGGTAATGCATGAATATCGCTGACTTTTTAGCGATATTCATGCATTGCGGCCGTTTATTATCGCATTTGCGATAAACCTTGATAATAGCAAGGTTTATCTTCGATAATTTCTGACGATGCTTAGCGGTAAAAAATTTGTTGGTAAGCATCGTTAGCGATAAATATCGCTTAACTTTGGTAATATGCACCAACGTCTGTTAACGTTCGATTCAAAGGAAATGAGGAAGTGTTGAAAAACATTGTCTGCGCCATCTTGCCTTTTTTGAAATGCCACACTTTTGTCGTGCACTGCAGCCATTTTAGATGCCTTGACCAGACCCACTCTCTGCACGCTGTCGATTCGTAGCATGGCTCCCCACCCTCGCAAGCATCTTCCCCAGGCACTGGTCACCCCCGCTCTCTGTCTTATGCATCGGCAATAAACCTCCCCCCATCTGCGCTGCTCTTCCCTGAAAATCACACTCTGTGCCCGCCCGACACCTCCCTTTCGCCCTATTCACTACCGCACCCTCTGACACTCCTCTTCCTCTGTGTCCGATTGTCCAGGCTATCACCTAGCCCTGCAGATGTAGTTTATGGCCCCAGCTGTAAAGAATCACCCCTCTTCAAAGGAGTTATAGTAGATCAAGGCCCACACCCGATGAGATCCGTCACACCACACGTGTTCCTACTATCTGAAAACCATCCTGTATTGTGATTGGGGAGGGGACCGAGCCTGAAGCGGAAGATTCCAGGAATGACTCTTTGTACATCAAAGTTTTTACAATTATGTGTCACATTAAAAATATATAGCACTCCAACAAAGTAGTAGGAATATAAAACTTTAATAACATATAAATATATACAACAAAACAAAAACAGTAAAAACATTTAAACAACGAAGAGACCGTGGCAATTTCTTTTGAATTCCTGATGAGGACATGTTACTAGTTCTTTCAAATTATGAAAATTCAGAAGATGTTGCCTGGGGGTGGGTCGTCAGTAGCAGTCTGTTGTGCGAATAGTTCCAAGGCAGCAGAACGCGCTGAAATCTAGATGGCACGAAAGTGATGTCTAGTAAGTTGCCGCCCAGCAAATAACGGCGTGGGGCGCCGCGGGGGTGAGTGAGTCCAGTAGGCACCACAGCTATTCTTACCGGCATTGCAGAATTACTGCTGGGGACAATGCCTGTGCTGTAGCAGGGTCACAGCAGAAACAAAAAGGATTCTGTTGAAGATGTTGTTGGTTTTCAATTTGAATACAGTTCTGGTGTCAACTGCTATGCTAATGTAGTGGTTAATGTTTTGTTTTCTCTAGAAAATGTAAAAGAGGGGGAGGCAGTCCAAAGTTCCGTTAAAAGGGCAAAGGAAAGGATCGGTGGTTTGAACTATCAGTCAAAAAGGGGAGGGGGTGCAACAATTTTTCCTACCGGGTCACACTGTGCTTTCACCGGAACTGAGGTCTGCAGGATTCTAGTAATTCAAAGTGAGGCTGGCGCCAGCATGGGAGCGCCGACGTCCCGCGGATACAGTTTCGTCACTCCACGAGCGATCATGGCAGTCATTCCCCATCGGGGTCGGAGACTCCCGCGGCTCCTCTAGAATCTTCAAGGTCGTGGAAGACTACGGTGGTGGAGTCAACCAGTGACCGGGCCATTTCTTTATGCTGGGCCCGCTCTTGCCAGGTCGACCGCCATTTTGAGAGTTCGGTAGCTACTGGCGATCGCGGGGTCAAATGAGCGGACGGGCTCCACCCTGCCGGGCGAGACGTTGCAGCATGGCCACAGTGGAAGAACCCTTTTCCGGGCGCCTGGAGCGCTGAGGGTGCAGCTGGGAAGCCTCCACCTGGGGAGGCGGGAGAGGCCTGTTCGCACCGTCTCTCCCTCCCAGTGCACCCCACGGCGTCTCGCTTGAGATTTGTTATGGCCGGACCAGGCGATGAGGACGAGGGGGGGGGGTCGGATGCATGTCAAAGACATCCCCCCCCAGTGTTGTCGCAGCCATTATTCAAGAAAGAAGAAGTGTCCCGTCCGTCTTCGGGCCGGGCTTCCGGTAGATGTCGGCCGGACGCCCCTGGCTCTGGCCCCATGAACGGGTTTCTTGGTTTATCGGCTGCAGCCGGATCCCGTCGGCCTCGGCCCCCCGACCGTTGGTGGCCGGACCGGAAGAGCATGTGGCGGGACTACCTGAAACTGTCAAGGGCCACCGCGGCCGGACTGGGAGAGAGAGGGGAGGGTCGAGGAGACATTCCCCCCCCCCCTGCAACTGTTCAGCGTTGTAAAGGCAATCCCCTGGCCGGGTCCCGCTGGCCTCGGCCTCTCCTCCGGCTACACCCTACGTTAGGATCTCCTGGCCGAGGCGTGGCAGCAGGACCCGCCTTATATGGGCTGCTCCCGGCTGGGCGTAGCCGCAACCCTGCCCCACCTTGGAAGTTTCCAGAGTGGGGGCGGATGTTCTACTGACTTGCATTTTCCCTACTCTATCGATTTTTTTGGCGTGGCAGGCGGTGGGACAGCGAGGGGTGATTTGGTTTCTCTTACTGTTTTTTTGGTCTCTCACCACTGGCATATTTTAACGTTTTCTTGTTTCTAGGACATTAATAGGTTTTATCATTACGTTATGTTATCGTTTCTTTGTTCGTTGTTTAATAAAAGTTCATGTTCATCAGTGGCCTACTGATTTTCGTTTTCGTATTCTTTTCTTTCCAGGTTGTTTCATGCTAAAGTTTCTGTTAACAGGATACAGTGATCACTTCGTTATTATTGCATATGTCCTTTTCACTAGGGGTGCTCTCTGGTCGGGCCAGATGACGTATCTCCAGTAAATGGTCCGGGTGAAACAGGTGCATCAATCAGTGGGGAGTAGATAGGCATGACAGATTACAACGGGGGAGAAAGGTCCGCATTACGTACCCTTTCACTATTTGCAAAGATTTTCCTACGTATATTTGCAAACAGGGAATACCTCCAAAAAGAACCAATTCCCAAACAGTCAATGTTTGGGGAAACAATCAATCAATGAGGAACGAAATAGGCACGACGTGTTAAAGGTTTGCGTTACCTACCCTTCACTATCTGCAAAGGGAGAGAGAATATTCCTATTCTTCCTCGTTTGCAGGCAGGGAAGATTCTTAAGAGAATCAACTTCGAACAATTCAATGCTCGATTCAAACAATCAACAAGGGGTACTGTGAACACAAATGAACGCCGCTTATGTACATACACATTGGTATTATCAACAGGTTGTTCCTAATGTTTCTATTTTAGGGAGGTCAAAAAGAGATCCCATTAGTGGCCTACTGATTTTGCTCGATTCCTTTTGTTTTTTTACACGATTTTTCGCTATCTGCAAAGACTAAACAGAGTATTGCGACTCTGTGCTTGTTTGTAAATAGAGAATGAACCAAAGAGAACAATCAATCAAATGGAGAGAGAAGCAGGCACGACGGATTACAACGGGGGCAACGGGGGCAAAGGCCTGCGTTAACTACCCTTCACTATCTGCAAAGAGAGAGTACTCCTAATAGAAATGAGGGGTGGGGGGCAGCATTCAAAGCAGATCAGTGTGCATAAACACGAAAATGTTTTTACTTACCACGTACTTGACATTCGACAGCTTATGATATTTGCTATTAAAAAACCATTGAAATTCACTGAAAAAACCATAGGTTATAGACCATATATAGTTAGGAATTAGCATTTAAAAAACCTTATTTTACTCACACAAAACCATTGAAATTCCATATATAGTTAGTTGCACTAACTATATATCGCGCACCCGCAATCCACTGCTGATCATGTCACATATTACATCATTCATGACATGGTCAGTGACATCACTGATGACATCACTGATGACATCTCAAATGACATCACTGATGACATCACTGATGACATCTCATTTGACATCATTCTTGTGCTAATACGATAAACCTCTTCAGACTCTAATATAACCTTAGATACACTCAGTGTATACAGACACTCACACACTGCCACTCATCCATGGAGTTACTCACACACCCAGTCAGTCATGCAAAGAAACAATCTCACCTCCATTTCTTCAACTATACAGTTAAACACACCTTACTTATTGAAACATATACTAACACATATTTACTCTCTTATACAATCCCTGATACAAGTTCACAATGATCGATACAACCACTCACTCATTCAGTGGCTCTCATGCACAGTTATTTATATATGCCAACTCTCACATGTACTGTGTTGAACATATGTACTTACTATGACATGTAGCATTGAGATATCCATTCACTCATCAATACACTCATGCACACAGTCAACTGCCCATGTAGCTGTTTCCACATGCAGTCTTGAACTAATACACCTAGTGAATAAACTGCTCACACATCTATGCATAGAGTCACACACCTTCCAGCCACCCCCACACAAACTCAATCTCCCATAGAAATACTTGGGCAACCAATTAATAACACATATAGCCTCTCGTATAGCTAATGATCAACACATGCAGCAGTTTACATCACAACAGACATAATGATGCACAAATTAAGACAGTTTAGTCACTAACCCATGCATTCAGTGAGACACATTTAATCACTCACTCATACAGTCAGTCACGCACCTACTAAATCCTTCATCCAGACACTTATACATCCACTCATTCTTCAATATGTAAGACATATTTTAACTTTACAGAAACATACAGTCACTGGATGTTGTCATCAGTGATGTCATCAGTGATGTCATTTGAGATGTCATCAGTGATGTCATCAGTGATGTCACTGACCATGTCATGAATGATGTAATATGTGACATGATCAGCAGTGGATTGCGGGTGCGCGATATATAGTTAGTGCAACTAACTATATATGGAATTTCAATGGTTTTGTGTGAGTAAAATAAGGTTTTTTAAATGCTAATTCCTAACTATATATGGTCTATAACCTATGGTTTTTTCAGTGAATATATATATATATATATATATATATATATATATATATATATATATATATATATATATATATATATATATATATATATATATATATATATATTAATATATATATATTACCTACTGGCGGTCGCCAGTAGGTATATATAGTTAGGATTTTTTCTCTATGGGATTTTTGAAAATTCTATGTCAAATAACTTTGGCGTTTGTGGACGGAATTGGCTGAACTTTTCAGGAAAATGGCACATTTTGTTTCTGAGCAGCCCCTGAAAATTGGGGGGGGGTTCGTCCAGGGGGGGTCGAGAAAAAAGGGGGGTCCCAAAACGTGTTTTTAACATTGAGTTTTCCATAGGGCGGTTGGCCTCACTTTTAGCCCGAACGGCTGAATGGATTTGCACGAAACTTGGCAAAATTGTAGGGACTGGTAGCCCGATGTGCCTTTTGTAGGTCTCAATATATGTGCTACAGTGGATTTTGAGAAATTAACGTTTAAAAAAAGATATATATCTGTAACAGCGGACCGGGCAGCGCTCCAGTACGCGTACTTTTCGCGCAAAGGAGCTTTGTGAAGCGAAGCTGATTGGTTCTCCGGCGTCTGTAAACATTCCAAACAGTCCGTAGCGGCCGCCATCTTGTCTCTCGGTAGGATCGAGAGACAAGAGGAGGCCAAAGCGAAGGGGCAAATGACCATAAGGGGGCATAGTAGATCCTCTCTGACCCCCTAGGTTTGATGTGGAGGTTTTAAAAGGGCCCCGCGGGGCAAAAAAAAATAATAATAATAATAATCGAACGGCTGAATGGATTTGCACGAAACTTGGTAAAATATTAGGGACTGGTAGCCCGATGTGCCTTTGCTAGGTCTCAATATATGTGCTCCAGTGGATTTTGAGAAATTAACGTTCAAAAAAAGATATATATCTGTAACAGCGCTCCGCTTCGCGTAACGGAGGTTTGCGAAGCTGATTGGTCATTCTGTCACTGGGCTATAGTTGGGCTACATCTGGCTGATATTTGGGCTACATTTGTTTTTTTTGTCTCTGGCGGCCATCTTTGGGCTACATTGGGCTACATTGGGCTTCATTGGGCTTCATTGGGCTAAATTGGGCTACATTTGGGCTCCAACATATATATAGGCCAATGTAGCCCAATATATATTTTTCAAAGTTAATTTTCGTAAAAACCACTGGAGCATATATCTTGAGACATAGCAAAGGCACATCGGGCTACCAGTCCCTACAATTTTGCCAAGTTTCGTGGAAATCCATTCAGCCGTTCGAGCTAAAAGTGAGTCCAACCGCCCTATGGAAATGAAGGAAATGAATGGGTAATTTGTAATTAGCAAATAGCTCATCGCAAACTAGGAATGGTAAAGAATCGCTATTTATTCCTTAAAGTTCGCTATTTAGGAAATGCAAAAAACTTTGATGATACATATGGCGGTTCATCTCTAACAAGATAAGAAGCATAGGGATAGATTTATGATGACTGGCGCATCACCAGGGATGTGTTAGTCATTCTGTGCCGCTGTTCCGTCACCTATGGTGTGCTGCATTTACAATGCGGCGCATCATGGGGCAAAAACAGCACAGATGCGTGATGTATCTGTGCCGTAAAGGTGGCGCATTGCTGGAGTTGTATCGCAAGTGTAATGAAGCTCCAGCAAGGGTCGGGGGTGCCCCTGTCGCAGGGTTTCTGTTCTCACACAGAACTGTGGACAGAGGATTGGAACCTCGGCGAATTAGGGTGCCCCAAAACTCACCTTAGTAATCAAAAACCCCTTAGCAAGCTAGGTACAGTGTCACATTGGATATAACAAACTCTCAATGTTTAGACAATCCAGAATATGAACTTATAGTACCTCAGGATACGTGGAACTCATGAACAGTCGGTCGTTATATATTTCTTAGAAACCAGAACATGGAGTTAAGAAGAACACATGTGTATTTGAAATGTTTATTTACTAATGCCGTCTTCTCAGGCGTAGTATCTTAGATAATACAAGTACACATATTATCAGTAGCAAAATTACCAGCATAGTTACTAGTACATAAAAAGCGAATGGTGACAGTATGTTAACATGCTGTAAATGAATAAGAGTTAGCAACACTTATAAGCAGCCACGGGCCGTGGAGGGAGTTACGGTGGGCCAGGGAGGCGGGGAGGGGGAGGGGCAGGGTGGAGAGGGCTCCACCCTGCCCCTTCCCCTCCCCGCCTCCCTGCCCCACCGTAACTCCCTCCACGGCCCGCGGCTGCTTATATCTCACCCTCCCTAATACACATATTATATTATTTGCTAAGAAGGTCTGTTTGTGTTGGTTTAGGGCGTGCCCATACTTTAGTGTCTTAGATTTGAAGGAATCACATCAGCATACACCAGCTCTCTCTTCATGTGAACCGCATCAACTGTTGTGTATGTGTGTTCGGCAAAGCAATATAAAACCCGCCTCATGCCCAGAATTGGCAGAAGCTGCACTTATGTTATGACTATGAAGTCGTGGAGATCAGACCTCATAACAATTCTGTATCGTGTTGTTCTTGAAACTTCAGCACTCGTTGTACAGATATAGTTTAACAAGCAAAGCAGATAGTAGAGCAATAACATATTATTCTCATGTAAACCACGATGAACTACTAGGTTGAAAGCTAAAGCAACAACTAAGTGTCGTGTGCAGAAGTTGCAAAAAAGGAAAAATGGCGTTTAAACCGGTAATGAGCCCATGCTAACTTAACACGGTGTAAAGATATCCAGGACCTAGATGACACCTCCCCATGATCCGGAAACGAACTGAATAAGATAATAGAAGTGCCATCTCATGAGAGCAGATTGCAACTTTATATGTGGACGGTCCGCAAGGTAAAACATTAAAAACTAGGAAAATTTAATGCTAAAGAAAAATAAAACAGCCAAGTACTTTATCGAGTCTTAAGCCAATAGGCAAGCTAAATATTAAAAACTTGACAAATAAGTCAATGAATTGTCAATGAAATGCTAGTACTCAGCATATCAAACATGAAAAAGGTCTATGACATAACTGTGTATGCAAAATAAGCTGCAACAGCCTCCAATAGGAAGTCACCGTCTTCATTTGAAAAGAGTTCAGCCATCCAATTTAAAAGCGGAAAAGAACATACGTGCTCTCCCAGCACCGGATCCTCTATCACCATCAGAGGACAGCTCGGTGGGTTTTCAAGAAAGCTCTGTTCCAAGAAAGACTGTGTTGCCGCCAGTAAATTCCAGGGACCAATTAGTCCATGCATCAATGCCACAGCCATAATCCTTTCGCCAGGACAAACCAACTCGTGAGTAATGATAGGAGTCATCAGCTGATTAAAGTCGACGTCAGGAGAAACCGGTCCGCAGAGACACAAATCAATGGCCCAATCGAAATCACAGGTCAGGCAGTGAAATACAGGCTGGACACAGGTGAAGTAGGAGAATCCAAAAGATAATCCATATGCCGTGCTTAATATCGCCAACGGCATTGTGCCATAATATTCTAGCATGCGATTGCGGAACAGTGTCAGCAGCTGCAGGGCGGGAGCTTGCACAGGAGGGACATCCTTATTTAAAAATGTAAAAAAGCACAAGAGTGTCCGCTGGTAATGCAAGTAAAAATGGGAATCCACGAAGCACAGTGGAAAAAAATAGAATGAAAGAAAGCAGGGATGACTCCAAAGATTTTCTCAAATGAAGTCACGAGACCACTGGTAACAACTTTAAAAAAGTGCGCCAGGCCCTTTGTGGAGGACGCGTTAAAGATAGTCCAAACCATCTTGCTGAAATGGAAAGGCGAATCTGTATTGAAAAGAGTCTGCACCTCTGTACGGGTGTTCGCTATGTGAAGCACGAAAGTTTCACGGGCCGAACTCAAGGCCACCTCTCTCTGAGACAAAAGAGCTCTTATTCTTGCCATGCCGTTGAAATCTGCTCCCAAGGTTGGTATTTGTGGCCAGATTGAAAACTCCCTATGTTCATGTGTGGGAATAAATAGAACATTTCTGCAGCAAATAACCCGTTCATTTACTGTTACGATAAAAGGAATACTTTTAATTAACCCAGAACAATCTTCATTATTGAGCATCAAATAACTACCATTTTCCAACAACTTGAACGTGGGGATGATAGCAGGAACTGGCGTGCCTTGCAACACGCAAGCCATATTTGGTCGGTGTTTGTTGCATGATCCGTGTAACTGTATGTGCCTACACATTAGTGAATGATCTGGCGTCTCAGTGCATTCCTCTCCATTCAGATAAACTTCTTGATCATCTTTGAAACATCTGTATGTGTATGGAAGCGACCAGACCTCATGAAGAAAAGCACTACCTAAAGGTTCATAACGACCTATTGGTATATATTTCATACAATTTGAAAACTTATATAAAGCAAAAGGCAGCGTTATTAAACCGTGGATAAGGCACGTTGCCAAAAAACCCGCAATCCTCTGCTGATGATGTCGCTGAGCATGTCATGAATGATGTAATATGTGACATCATCAGCAGTGGATTACGGGTAATAGTATCTCTAGTTTACTCCCCTATAGCTGTCTTTCTTTTAACATAAGTGTCTGTTTCCTTCCCTTATACTTACTGTTCTTTTTTTTAAAAAAATTTTTGGTTCACTTCCGGTTCGCGTACCGGCGAGCGAACTGGGAAGCGAACTACGAGAAATAGAGGTTGGCACAGTTCCAAATATTGTACCAATTTTTTAATAACGGGGAGGTAGTTCTGAAAATAACTTTTTTTTTAATTGTTTTTGTTGTTTTATATTTTTTTTATTATTTTTCTGAACATTTTTTTACTTTTTTTGAATTTTTCTGAACAGTTTTATATTTTTTGGGGTTTTTCTTGCAGGGGGCAATGAAAACGATTCATTGTAAAGGGCTCAACAGGAGCAACAAAACAAAAAAAAAGTATTTATTATTTGGGGCGTTTCGTACAAACTTGCATATGATAGTCAATAGCTCTGTTGATCAGAGTGATGCTTCTTTCTCCGTAGCAAATGAATCCATTGCAATGTACGCAGACGTGTTTTACTTCATGAAATCTCGTTTGAATATTTGGCACCATCTCCCTGCCCTCTGGTCCCGTTACTTCCGGTACAACAGATCTTCTGGCCATAATAGGGAGATTATCTAGGTCGTTACGAAACTGTGCAGCACTGTAGTTGTTAGGATGCCACCTAGTCATATGGCGATGCATTGTGTAGTTTCCGAAACTGTATTTTTTGTCGGTCCCTCTGGAGAGTCTATCTTGACATATAAGGCAAGTTACGTATCTTGCATTTACTTTTTTCTGACCTTTGGGAATTTTAAAAAATTGCCAAATGAAGTTTTCTTTCCGGTGAGACGTCCTGGGCTCCTCAGGCAAAAAGTGCCTCTCTTCGTGCTCATCGTCCTGTTCCTCTTCTTCCTCTTCTTGCTGAATTATAACTTGAGCAGGTGGTCCACTCTTCCTTGGATGTGGTGGAGGTGGTGGGGAAGCACCAGCTGAAGCTACTAAAGAAGCCATTGCTCACTGGTAACAAAGGGTCTTTCTCTCACAATGATGAAAGTCAGAGTGAGGAAAGAAGGAGGGATTTTCATCATTTGGGAAAAACAATAGTTCTCAACCAATGAAAAGTGTTCATTTTAGATTATATGACCTAGTCTTACATCATTAGGAAACCAAAAGTGAAATGAACCAATGAAAAGTGTTATTACCAAGTCACATGACCTGCTGTGTTTACGTTAAGCGCTTTGCAGGGCCTCTCGGTTTGCCTCCAGAAACCTGTGCTTTGCGACTCGGTAAGCGTACCAGTTCGCTAACGTAGCACGTCATATGACGTATCACGCGACAACGCGAAACGTCATGCGGACGGGAGGCGTCACGATGTTGTTTTCTAACGCGGCAGTTGCGGTAAAGAAACGTTTACCGGCTCGCGGTCTATTTCGCGGCATCAAGGTTAGCTAACGGGAAGCTTCCCGATTCGCGAAGCGGGAACGAAGAAAAAAAAATATTTTAAAAAAAAATTATTAATAAACATATAAAATATATTTTGGGATTTAAAGAAGAATACATTTTACAGCTACAGATATTAGCTGTTAAAAAACCAATGAAATTCACTGAAAAAACCATAGGTTATAGACCATATATAGTTTGGAATTAGCATTTACAAAACCTTGAAAATTCACTGAAAAAACCATAGGTTATAGACCATATATAGTTAGGAATTAGCATTTAGAAAACCTTATTTTACTCACACAAAACCATTGAAATTCCATATATAGTTAGTTGCACTAACTATATATCGCGCACCCGCAATCCACTGCTGATGATGTCACATATTACATCATTCATGACATGGTCAGTGACATCACTGATGACATCACTGATGACATCTCAAATGACATCACTGATGACATCACTGATGACATCTCAAATGACATCACTGATGACATCATGACACACCAATACCAGTTACTACATACGCACTCACTGATTCCTACGTCTACACACACATTCACTCATTCACCCATACAATCACTCATACATACAGTCACTCATTATTACAACACTATCATATGCACTCATACACCTATGCAGACAGTCACACACTGCCACTCATCCATGGAGTTACTCACACACCAAGTCAGTCCTGTAAAGAATCAATCACACTTCCATTTCTGCATCTATACAGTTAAACACAGAACACCATACTTCAGTGACATCACTGATGACATCACTAATGATATCTGAAATGACATCACTGATGACATCTCAAATGACATCACTGATGACATCATGACACACCAATACCAGTTACTACATACGCACTCACTGATTCGTACGTCTACACACACATTCACTCATTCACCCATACAATTACTCATACATACAGTCAGTTATTATTAGAACACTATCATATGCACTCATACACCTAGTCAGTCCTGTGAAGAATCAATCACACTTCGATTTCCTCATCTATAGTTAAACACAGAACACCATACTTTTCACACATATACTAACACATAGTTACTCTCTTATACAATCACTGATACAAGTACACATTGATATGCACAGCGTCACACACCTCCCAGCCAGCCACACACACACTCAGTCTTCCATCCATCCAGTCATTCTTCAATATGGAAAACGTATTTAAACTTTACAAAAACACACAGACACTAGATGATGTCATCAGTGATGTCATAAGTGATGTCACTGACCATGTCATGAATGATGTAATATGTGACATCATCAGCAGTGGATTGCGGGTGCGCGATATATAGTTAGTGCAACTAACTATATATGGAATTTCAATGGTTTTGTGTGAGTAAAATAAGGTTTTCTAAATGCTAATTCCTAACTATATATGGTCTATAACCTATGGTTTTTTCAGTGAATTTTCAAGGTTTTGTAAATGCTAATTCCTAACTATATATGGTCTATAACCTATGGTTTTTTCAGTGAATATATATATATACATGAAGGACATACATGTATAGTGCTGATTTTACTGCTTACGTTCATGTTCCTGAAAGGTAATCCATAGAATTATGACATTCAGCACATTTGTACCAAATATACTCCGATTTTGAGAAACACAGGCTTTATAAATAATTAAGTCAAATGTAAATGGTTTGTGTATGTAGACTGAAAAAAATGCAAATCAAATTGACAACTAGACACTACTTCATAGCTGGAAAACGCGATTTATTGAATTTAGGGTGGAGGGTTTGGCGTTTTTCAGAATATATAAATTGCTTCTTTTACACAATTTCACTTTTGACAACTAGGCGTCTTATTGGACAAGATGTAGTGCGTCTAAAAACGCAAATCAAAAATTCCAAAGAATGCAGTTTTGTTTTCTCTTTATACTTCATTTCAGGAAGGATCTTGATATTTGATGTCAATTTTTTTTAAAAGCTATGGTTTCCGAAAGACGCGATGTTTTGTTTAATTTGAAAAGATGCATGCCTGTCAGTAAAATAGGTCAAACGATTACGTTTTTTTCTACAAATGGACAGAGCAGGAAGTTATTAGACAGATAAGAGCTACTGTAAAGCTCAGGAATTAGCCTCCATTCATTCCTTATCTCTCTGATTCATGGCTTTGCTCTAGGGAACAAGATTGCTATTATAAATTGCGGGGTAATTCTACAGTAAAATCCCGTTGCATTCTTTTTTAATGGAACATACTGAAATGATATTTTATAATTTGTACATCTGCTTGGAAGATAGCATGCGCCATCCTCCACTTGTTAGTTGTAGCCATTCCTAAAGGGTTTATTGAACAAAATATCTCAATTTCACATTTTTTAAAGATCCATACATTTGAGTATTCTACAAATGAGCCATATTTTATATTGTTCAAAACCGGAAGCAACGAAGGGAAAAAAAAGATTATACCTCCAAGTACAGCATTGTTTCGAAACTCCACATAAAGAACCAGTACATCTCTTCCAGGTTGCAGGTTATTTAAAGCAAACCTCACTTAATCTACGGTTTTTACTTGTGTGGACTCCCCGCCTCCTTCACTGCCATTCCACAGCACGAAATATAAAACGTTTTTAATTGTCCCAAAATTGAGACCATAACGGTCCACTCTATCTAATTTTACCCCTGCTTATCAAGCGTCAAGCGAAGCTGCTGGTTAATAGGAAGGATAGTATGAGGCTGAGCATGACCCAAGATGAGGTCAAAGGAATTAGAGTGTTGAGAGTACTGGTGAGTAACCTGCACATTACTACCTCATCCTTCCTCCTCAGCCTCATCTTATACGTTTGATGACTTATGAAAGCTTTTTACAGGAGGTTTAGGATTTCACTAGTCTATTAAAATAAGATCAGGACACAGCAGTAGGATGCAACACACAGTCACCCAATAGTATTTAATCTCAATATTTTATCTCAACTTTGGTACATATGGTAAAAATGTATTGCCAAACGACAATTCTTTCAGTGAACCCAAGTTGAATCAATAATGATTCACAAAAATCCAAGGAGGAGCCCTGTTGGCTCCTACAAAACATCATTGATGAGACACCCTGTGCTTCTGCCAGTGAAGCGGCCATATCTCTGGTGGACCAGATGTGGTTAGAAGTAGGCAGATCTGCATCAGCGGAATCTTAACCCAAAGACATGTTGGATTTGTTCCAACAACTGATGATGCAGAAGAAGGATCGAGGGCCAGATGTACGACCAGCAATTATGCGACTCACAATTTGCGAGTCGCAAAACTGGATGTACCACAGTGTGTTTAACACTGTTTGCGATTCCCAATGAATAATAATGAGCCCCTCACAATTTTCGACCCCATTGAGAATGGCAGGCTCTCCCAGGTATGGTGGCCTACAGGGCTCAGCAGATCACCATGTCTGGAACTACTTTTAAATAAAGCAGTTTTTTTTATGCAGCCCTTTTCCTTAAAGGAAAACAGGATCCATTAAAAACAAACAAAAAACTCAATTTTCTTTCCATTTTTTAAGGGCAGGTAGTGGTCCCTGGGAGCACTGCCTGGCCGTAAAAAATATTTTCAGAGACTGTCACAAAGGGAAAGGGGCCGCCTTGGGACCCCTTTCCATTTGCTACACCAGAAGCGGGTGGTAATTTGCGAGTGCTTTGCGACTGCAATTGCGGTTGCAAAACATTCGTTCATGGGTTAGAGAGTAGCAATTTGGAAGGGAATGACCCTAATTAAGAAAAAAACAGCTCTACAAGCATCCAAGGGATTTAATGCCTCTCCCACTGGATAGTCAGGATTTGAGTAAAAAATGGAAGTACCACTTCTGAATCTCCACAAAATCTATGATGCACTTTGGGAACAAAGCTGAAACCTGTTCTCAATATGATTTGGTGATGAAGGATTTTTAGATATGCAACTTGAATCACTAAATAACTAAATCCACCAGGAGGTCTAGCTGATGTAATCACCACAGGAAAAAAGTATTCAAGGATAAAACATTTCTGAGGAACCTCCTGCAAAGCTTCAAACAGAGCAGACTCTAACACAAAACGTACAAGTGGCAAAACCAAGGAGAACTTCCTTTCCTATCAGTTGGATGAGTCAACAAGACAACCTTTAGAAGAAGACCAGACAGAGATTCAGTAGACTGCAAGTGTCACCAATGGATTCTGAATTACTTTATGCAAGCACTCTAAACCCTGAGGGTAGAGGAGCATAAATCCAACTCAAACTCATCTCTTAAGAAATTATAAATTCAACACTGGCCAACACTCTAAAGGAACTCCAAGTTTTTGGAACACCACTTTTGAAAGGAAGACCAATGATGGTAATAGGCCTTCTAGTAGACAAAGGTCTAGAATCTTGGATTGAAAGAGCAATGTGATTTGACATCCCAAGCCTTGTCAGACTCCTCCTCTCAGCTGCCACACCATGAGGGGTATTCTCTGAAGCGAGAACAACTGGAGAGGGGAGAAGAGCAGAGAACATACAGACATGTGACTTGGTTGATATTTGGCAAAGACAAGCAAACAGTGACTTCCGAGGACACACAAGAGACACCCATATTATTACTCGACTCAGTCTGGGCAGTTGCAGCAATATTTGGGGAATAACAGGGAATAGAGGAAGTTAAACAACCCCCCTCAGCCCTTGATTAGTCAGAGTATCAAATCCCCATTACCTTTCCTCTTGCCCTGGTGCGAAACCTCGAAAGTAAAATATTTTGAGCATTTGCAATTGTATCTATCACAGGGGTGCAGGACTTGACAAACACCTGAAGAAATATTTGCCAAGAAAGTCACAAATTCTGGGATGCAGGAAACACCCAACTTAATGAATAACTTAAATGTTGTCTATCACTCTTATGTAAACTGCTCTCAGGGATAGGAGATATCTTTCAGCTCAGAGTCCTGTTTGGAAGGCCATCCCTGCTAGACCTCTGCTACTGGAACACCCCCACCCCAATGATTCACATATGCTTTTGCCATGGAATTGCCTGACCTAAACAATAATCTTTTTTCCATGATATAGGGTTTGCAGGACAGCAGTCCGTTCCTTCTAGCTGAGGACCATTTTTTGTTCTCTTTGTCGAACAGGCCTTGCACAGCTAGAGACCCAAAAGTTGCACCCTAACCATAACTTGAAGTGTCCTTGATAACACTACTGGAGTTGGCGACAGAAGAGTAAACCCCCACTTTTGGGTGGGATGGAATCAACCACCATAATAACTCCTTAGCAATGTCATTTTCAGCTGGAATCCTTCCCTTGTGTTACTGAGATGATTTCTTCAGGATATGCCTAGATTCTGGATTCAGATGTAATTTTGCTTAAGGATTGTCAAACACAGATGAGGGCAATAGAACGGAAATAAAAGAACAACAGAGCTAAAGGATGCTCAGAAGAATCCCAATTGTTTGCCCCAAAGAAAAACCTTTGCTCTTCATGCCTCCATGTTTCTGCATCCATCTTCTGGCTGAGGCCATTGGTCTGGACAGAAGAGAACATGAGAATGGATGTGGCAGGAATGATCAAAGGAAACTGAAATCAGACCCACATCTGTCTAAAATTGTGTTCCAATAGTCTGAAGATCCTGTACAAGGGTCAACCTAAATGTGGCTGTTTTGCTTGAATTCCAAAGAAATTAACAGCTGACAAACTCTTTGAATATGAACTATTGTTGTTTGCACAGAAATGAGCCAGTTGTTCAGGTAAGGATGAATGCTAATTCCCCTATTGTGAGTTACTGCCACATCCAGAACCAAATATTTATAAAAGACTCTGGGGAACGGTATGTGGAGGGTCTATACACGAGTGAACCATGCAAGGTGGGCCCCCTCTTCATAGAGTAGTCCCATGCAGCAGCAGAGGTCACTAAACCTCACCTGAACAACATGCAGGAAGAAGTCATAGTGCCAAGTCAACCGGATCATTACATGGAGGAGGAGATCACCAAGTACATCAGGGCAAGATGAAGTGACGTGCCCCTAGGCCTAACGGCATTCCTGCCCAGGTTTTTAAGTCCGCCCAGTCATTCTTAGCACCTATACTCACTCCACTATACAACTACTCATACACCACAGCATTATTACTGCAATCTTGGGAAGGCTCAATCTCGTTTCCTATGTACAAAAAATATGACCACACTAACCCTGCCAACTACAGGCTAATTGCCCTGCTCGATATCGAAGTAAAGGCCTATGCCCATATACTACTAAGAGACATAGAGGACTGAGTGGTCAACAACGGTATCCTCCTTCCATATCAGACAGGCTTCAGGGCAAATTGCTTCACAATGGATAACATCTTGGCACTGTTCTACCTCTCCAAGCAAGCAGTATAGAGAAACATTCTGCCCCTGTTTTGCTGTTTTATAGACTTTACTACACCATTTGACAGAGTCAATCGAGGAAGGCTATGGGCAAAACTCGAATCCTGGGGTATCCCCATGACCCTTTTAAAAGTGATAAAAGCCCTCAACAAGGGGACATGGGTCCACGTCAAACTAAGTACTACAACCGCAACCTCAAGAGCAGAAACAAACAGCGGGTTAAAGCAGGGTTGTATTATGGCTCCACTATTATTCAACCTGTACACAGCAGATCTGGGGTGAGCTCTGAAAGATGCCAGCCTAGTACCTCCAAGATTGGGTAAGCTTACCCTCGTAACCCTCCAGTACGCAGATGACACAGTGGTCATGGATCACACCAGGGTGGGCTCCAAAGAATTATACAGATATATAACAAAGAAAACTGCCTGTAAGTAAACGAGAATAAGACAAAGGTAGTAATCTTTGGCAAATATCTCCACAAAAAGCAAGCATCCTGGGTATTGGGTGAACACCGAATCAGGACCACAACATCCTATAATTACCTGGGGGTATGGCTAACAGAGAGGGCCACAGCAGCCAAACACATAAAGGAACAAATTCCAAAAATTCAACAGAATAATCCTCTCACTCAGACGCCTAAGCCTTCGTCTAGCAAGTCCATCTGCAGAGTCCAGCTGACAGTACTCAGGGCAAAATTTATTCCAGCAATTAACTATGGCCACCTGGCCTTGCCAGGCGCACTAGAGAAATCCATCACTGCAGCCCAGTCAAAAGCTTACAAAACCGTGCTGCAGGAGCCTAGACAAGCCAGGAACACCAGGCTAAGGCGGCAAATAAGACTAAACAGACTGGATCTGGCACTACAGGGGGAATTAATCAAATTTTATATCACGGTGCTTAAAGCCCCAACACTTTCCTCAATCATTTGCTGAATTCAATTTTTCGTGCTGGAGGATCCCCATGGCCCACCAAGCTGGACCAAGTAATAGGAGTACTGAAAATAGAGGCAGAAAGTATGCCCCTACATGAAATCCCACACACTGCCTGGACTAATGCAGTAAAGCGGCAGGTCCAGTCCATCTTGTTCGAACTGGATGGCACTTCACTCCGGTACAACTCCCATACACTAGCACTTGATAGCTCGTGCATATCTGGGAAAGTTCAACCTTACCTGCGAGATGCATTTTCAGTCCAAGCCTGAAGGAAAATTATGTTTATGAGCCTAACAGCCCTAAAAAACCTGGACTTCAACCCAATATGGCCACGAAAAGACAACAGAGTCACCTGCCGTTTATGCAACTACCATAGAGAATCCTGGGTACATCTCCTGTGCTGCTGTTCCACTCTGGCCAACACTCAAAATCATTTGATATGTCCCATCTTAAAGGACAAGGGCTTTAGAACTTGTAAGGATGCTTCGAACTGGTGCTTTTCAGAAACAACCACCTGTCTACTTGCCAGAGTAGGCAAGTTTACTCATCAAATTAGAAACACACTTAACAACCAGGATCAGGCAGCGGAACCCAGGGACTCCACCATTCAGTAACTAATTCAGTTGGTGCCTTAGCTTTGCAAGCACTCGTTGAATGTCACTCAACCCAGGGTTATCCTCACATGCATAGTTGAACTATAATAGTGGTCGTGGGGCCCAGTTGAGAGCTCACTGACAACTCCCATTTCAGGCAAGTACCACAACAGAGGTAACAACCTCAACGGATCTCTAAAACTACTGACCTTTTAACAGGAGTAAGAAAACAATTGGAGTGAATTTTCAGTACAAAGGAGCTGATTCATATTTTAATTCATTTTTTATAAATATTGTATCAGTTTAAAATGACAAAAAGTAGCATCAGGGCACATGCAGGCATTGTGCATTTTAATCTTGAATGCCGGGAAAATCCATTGGGGAGGGTGGATGGGTGGAGGGATGATTCTCATGTATTTTAATCTGTAAAGATTTAAGTAATCGTACGGTTAACAATAATAACGTTTGTGAAGTTTGTGACTGTGGGGCACTTCAGACTGAAGGGGATAACCTCAAACTGGAAATAAACTGTCATATCTGTAACCTGAAGATATTTTCTATGTGCCAGCAGATTGGGATGTGAAGATATGCATTGTCCAGGTCCAGCACTGAAGAAACATTTCTTGATTTACATTTTTCATGTTGATAATAAGTCACCCTCCCACAAACCCTTTGGAAACAGCAAGACATGAGTGTAAATTCCTAGACCCCACTTCTCCTGGAAGCAACAGATTTCTCCTCTCCAGTAAGGACTGAATACATTTCTGGAAAGTGTTTGTCTATGGAACAAGTCAAAGGAGTCCATAATACTGGAATTCAAAGGAAGAGAGGAGAGTTTGACTCTGTAACCATTCTGATGCATTCTTAGAGCCTAAGACTCCTAAAAAAAAACTTCTGCGGGCGGGGCCAAGATGGTGAGCGGGTAAGACATACTTTACATCGTCTCCCCACTCCTGAATGCCTAATTTCGCCCAGTCCAACACGGAGCGGCCCCTGAGGGCCCGAGAGTGAATGAGGGACATTCCTCCTGCCCAACAGCTGCAAGGAGGAGTGGAGGTGCAGTTGCCCAGTGGAAAGGAAGCATGATAACTACCTGGCATAGCGAGACATTGGCCAGACTCTTCGACTGGCACCCGGGCCCACGGAGACAAGACAGCGGCGCAGCAGCACAGGAGTGGGATTAAAACATAGGTCCCACAGTGCCCTGTCACTGAGCTCATCTCTGGACAGCAGAGAGACCTGATTGCCATAGTCCACCGGTGCAACAAAGCAGCAGAGGCTGAAGCAGGGTATAGTATACCAACCCTACTCTACAGAGACTCGGCCAGAGGGATTGCCCGGTATAACTGCTCAAAGATATAGTCATCATGGCCGTATTAAGGGGGAAAAAGATAGATCAGTGAAGGAAATGCTTTCCAAGCTCCCACAGTCAGGACGGAGCGAAGGATGGACATCCCCCATATACGGGTCTCGGTTGCCACTGCCTCTGTACACACACTTTCCGTAACGAGGACTCGAGAAGGAAGACTCCGATATAGGAGGTGAGGCTACTCGCTGTGACGTTGTATTTTAGATGGTAGTCACCCGGTGTTTTGTGATAGACGTCTTTCTTAACTGGGGTTAATATAGATCTTTCATGAGGTTAGCCGTGTCATTGTTTGTTCTAATCTGCCCCGGTTTTTCTATCGGCTTGTTCGTGACACTAGATTAGCTCATAGAGAAGTCAGATAATGGCTTCCTTTTACGAACTGTGCAGTAGGATGTGGCAGTTCCTCTCACCACTAGAGGGAGTCGTTGATGAAGGAAGTTTCTTGTCATTGTCTGGATAATACTGGAAATGGAAGGAATAAGATTACAGATTACATTTTGGTTTAAAGACTAGAAAAGGGAAGGAATGTGCAGTTTGTGTCGAGTGAATACAAAATGTGGAGAAGACTTGGCCTGTAGTAATAAGAGCTGAACAGGCTAACACTCACTTTTGTTTTAATAACACAGAGAACCTTTTCTGACCAAATCGGCATAGTTTAGCGACACGGCTATTGTCACAGTTTTTCGTTCAATCCAAGAAGTAAGGACACCCTTGACATAGGAGGGGTAAGCATTTATGTGTGTTTTTCCAAACCAAAATAGCATTATACTCTTTTTCTCGCTATACTTTTTAATATTGTATACAAACTTTGTGGTGCAATGTATTTACAGAAATATTTCCTAAAATACCTACTAAATAAACAAATTGGTGATCCTGTGGTCCAGGAGACACTCGCTCTTGCAGGAGTGGGAAATCAGCGAAGACTCCACATTTGGAGAAATTACTCTTCAGTCACAATATATAAAGATAAGGTACACTTACCTGATACGTTTCTTATTCGCTACCATATCTGTACCAATAGGTTTAACAATCGCTTTTCCAACAAATTATTTAGATAGTAATGCCAACATAGCACTGCACCTAATGTGCTTCCCTCCCCCTTGCTATAGGTGTCAATCAACCTTGTGTAGAATTCGGTTACCTCTCTCTTCCAAGCCAAAAAAACCTCTTACCTTATGCTAATTTTACATGAAGACTTGTCTGTCAGGATTAAGGATAGCTATTTGAATGCAATTGTCTAGGGACACATGTAACACTAATAAGGAGATGTGTTAAATATGACATTATGCTGAAGATACTTGTATATAACACTGTCTCGTTGTTTTATATGCAATGTGTTAGTCTCTCTTTCTCTTGCATTAGTGTTTTTAATATGTATTTGTGTAAATAAATTTGTAAATGTAAAGTACTTTTGTAACAGGTATTATATGTGTGTTTTATATATTTTCTTACAATGTATATATATTGTTTACAGCCCTGAAGAAGACCGTGTTGGGCGAAACGCGTAGGCTGTGGATTTTATGAATCACAATAAAAGCATTTGAAAACTACGTCATCTGTCTGGAGATTCGTCACTCCTGTCATCTATTTATGTCTAATGTATGGCATTTTAAGCCAAAAATTTGTATCATACACATTGCCTCTCCACATTTGTGTAAAAAAGTTTATATGTAAAGTTAAGACCAACAGTGGTGGCTGGTTTTAGGAGGCGGGCAATAGTGTACACTGTGGCTGGAACCAAGGAACGGTTTTCAAAACTTCCAGTTAGTGCGCCAATAATACCTGCCACCAGGTTCTGTGTTGTAGCCAATAGTTGTGTACCTCCAGGAGATTTTTAAGGACATTTTAACACCCCCCCCAGACCTTAAGATCCGTATTGACCGAGCTCATAGAGTGGGGCTGAGAAGGCGAGCTCCTGCACCTCCGCCAGACATCCTAGCTTTCCTGCCCGATTTTCCACTCAAAGAACGCATCCTTCAGGAAGCCAGGGTGAAACACCCCATCCAGTATGGAGGCCACGCAGTTGCCCTCTACCAGGACTTGACAGTCATTACGTTGCAGAAGCGAAGGGAGTTTAGAGAGGTGACTGCCCATCTTAGAGACAAGGGTGTGGCATATTCATGGGACTACTGCTTTAGCTTGATCTTTAAATGGGATGGCAAGCTCCACCAACTTCGGTCTCTGCAAGAAGCCCGCAACCTACTGGGACTGCCTCACCAGAGTCCAGATGAATGGGCCAACCAGGAAAGATGGCAGCAAGTCGGCAAAAGATGCTCTCCAGTTAAGTCCCGGGGCCGGACCCCACAACTTTGGCCCAAGAATGACTGGCAGCTCTAGAGATGGTCCTCAAGGACACAGCATCCCAAGATAGCTCATGATCCCCAAGAGGGCTGCTGAACTCAAGTCACATGAACAGGGCCTGAGGGAGTTCACAGGGAGGGGGAGGTGGGACTTTTTGGCCACGATATGTCCCTACCACTTCTTTTTTCCAAGTGCATGCGTCATCCCCTGGCGGGCACTAGACATTATAGGGGGGGTTGAGGGTTTCTGGTTGGGGTTAGGGTGGGGGAGGGGAAAGGGGGGAACCGGTGTGCTATGCAATAGGGTCCAAAGCAGCAATCTTGATAGGACTATAGTATCTAGAATCTAGAATAGAGAGGTAATGGGCGAGAGCTAGTGTGCCACACAATGGAGGTCAGGAGGATACACTAAGGGCAAAGA
The DNA here is from genome assembly GCF_964261635.1 of Lissotriton helveticus. Classification (NCBI taxonomy): domain Eukaryota; kingdom Metazoa; phylum Chordata; class Amphibia; order Caudata; family Salamandridae; genus Lissotriton; species Lissotriton helveticus. The sequence goes on from NC_136060.1 coordinate 200,749,435, forward strand.
GGACCAGGAATAAGGAGACGGAGGTTACACACCCACTCGATGGTCAGGGGTCTTCGCAGAAGCGGTATTACATAGATGCTCATGCCATATGATACACTCCACACTACAGATTGTTACCCTTAAAGTGCGAGCTCTGAACAGCCCTAACAAACGGAAATCTATATTATCTTACTTAGAGAATTTGAGTGCTGATGTATGCCTCCTATAGGGGACGCATCTTCTACCCAAAGACTGGCATTGGATGAGGTCCAGGTCATTTCCCCAGCAGTTCTTTTCGTCCACTATGGATAAAAAAGCTGGGGTGGCCATTCTAGTAGCTAGGCGCTTTGCAGGGCGAGTGGGGAGAAGCTAGAGGAGGCAAAAGGGCGTCTCTTGGCCTATAGATTATGGGTGGGAGGAGCACTCCTAGTGATGGGATCCATTTACGCACCCAATTTGGGACAGAAGAAATTTCTGAAACCGGCTGTCTGAAGTACTAAGTGCACAAGAGAGATGGATGCTGGTTGGGGAGACATAAATTTAGTGATGGATACGGTTGTTGACAGATCAAGCCAATGGTACAATCAGACTGGGGATATGTCAGCCAATCGCAAACGCTGGCTGCAGACTAGAGGGCTAGTACTCATTTGGCGGGTAGCTCATCCCCACACTACCCAATTCTCATTCTACTCTTACGCGCACCACACATGTGCTCGACTCGATCACATATTAGGCCCGACGGAATTGAATGCACTAGTGAGAGAGATAGACATTACTCTGGCGGCCCTTTCAGATGATGATGTGATGACAATGTCCCTATGGGTTCCAGAGCCACGTCACAAACCAGGGAGCTGGAGATTAAGACCAAAAGGTCACGGAGCAGATCCATAAATGCATAGCAGACTAGCAGGACCTGAACGATTCCCTTGATGTTTCCCTGACCACCTTATGGGGAATCCTTAAAGCAGTCGTAGGTGGGGAATTGATAGCTATTTCAGCAGCTAAAAATAAGGAGCGTAAATCTAAAAGAGAGCAGATCACAGCACAAGTCCTGGAGCTAGAGAGAGTACATAGTCTGGCTGGAGCGCCTCGTGTTTGGCGCCAGCTCAAGGCGGCACAGGCCCAACTGGCAGGACTCTATTTAGATAGGGTTGAATATGCAGCACTTTGGCTAAAACACTCCTACTACAAAGGGGGTGATAAAACAGGCTGACTGTTGGAGAGCACACTACGAGCCCGCACCCAACAAACAAAGGTCCAGTCCCTCAAGTCGAGCTCAGGGAAGTGATAGGGGTGAACTCGCGCCTCAAGTTTATGAAATCCCCGGGGCCCGATGGTTTTTCTGCCGGATTTTATAAAACCTACTGTAAGGTCTTGGCCCCCCTTCTAACACAGCTCTTTAATTCCTTTACTGGGCCTGGGACAATCCCCCAGGAGATGTTGGTGGCATCCGTTGTGGTCCTGCCAAAACCAGGGAAAGATAGATCACTCTGCGTCTCCTATTTCCCGGTGTCGCTTCTTAATGTGGACTTGAAATTGCTCACTGGGATACCAGTGGCATGGCTGGGCCCCCTTGAGCATCATTGAACCCAATCAGTCTGGCTTCATCCACGGCAGACAGAGCAGCGATTATACCAAATGCATTTTACATCTTATAGATGAGACCCATCATACAAATATGGCCGCTCTTCTGCTCTCGTTGGATGCCAAAAAGGCATTTGACCGGGTAGACTGGGTCTTCCTAGATAAAACCCTGGTTCATTTTGGCCTGGGTGGCAGGTTCAGAGCCTGGGTGTCGAGCTGCTACAGTAGCCCTACGGCATCTATTAGAGTCAACAGAGTGTCATCTAGCCCCTTCGAGATCCAAAGGGGAACGAGACAGGGGTGTCCACTGTCGCCTCTCCTTTTTGCGCTGTACATTGAACTGCTGGTGCACTAAATAAGAGACAACCCTGACATCCTGGGCATCCCTTTGGCGGGGAACAGCACGCGATCAGCCTCTATATGGATGACATAATTGCCTCCCTTGAATCTCCTGAAAGATCGGTTCCATCCTTCCTGCAAGAATTGGAATCCTTGAAGCGCGTGTCAGGCGTCATGGTCAATGTCGGGATGTTGATGATCTTATGGCTCAATCAGCCCGAGACACCAAAGGTGCTGAAAAGAGACAACTATGCTGGTATACAGGTCTGGCCGTCCATCCCATACTTGGGGATAGAGCTGGCTCCGTCTGTGGCACAAACGGTTAAACTTAACTATTCCAAATTAAATACTCAGCTTAACAAGAAGCTGCAGAACTGGAAACATCACTCGCTGTCACTTTTGGGATGAGTTGCGGTGATTAAAATGTCCTTTTTGCCCAAAGCACTCTACCTCTTTCAGACTATACCGGTGTGGCCGCCAGCTGGCACTCTTCTGCGAATGCAACAAGCAAGTTCATATGGGCGAGGCATGTCCCAGGATGAGAAGGGAGCTGAGCAACCTAAGGCCTGAGGCTGGAGGTTTGGGTATACCAAATATTTTGGAATATTTCCGGGCCTTCACAACTTCGATACTAGAATGGCATAGGCCAGATTCAGAAAAGAGATAGCTGTTTCAAGACCGGGCACTGGTAAAACTCTCTTTGTGGAAAGTCCCTTTCCTGAAAAAAAGCGGATTTGCCGGAGAACCTCCGGGGCTCACCTATCACACATACACTACTCACGGTGTGGGAAGGGGTCGCCATGAAAAGAGGATTGTCATCTTTCCCCTCCCCATGACTCCTTTATTTGACAATAAGGAATTTACACCTGGATGGGATGAGAGGGCATTTGCTGAATGGCAGGGAACCGAGTGAAGGTGACGGGCCACTTCTTTGACCTAGAGGGGGTGAATTCATTCCCCGATCTACGAATAGATTATGGTCTCTCCGAAACAGAGAGGTTTCATTATCTGCAACTCCGCCACTGGCTTCTCAGTACGGAGGTGCAGCCCAAGGTGAGCAGGAAGTTGACCAAGTTTGAACGCTGGCTAGTGACAAAAAAGACAGATAAGAAAATGATCTCTGAACTGTATGACATACTATGCCCACAGGCTCCCAGGATGCATACGGCTAGCCAGAAAAAATGGCAGAGGGAGCAGGGGAGGGGTCTTTCAACAAAAGAATGAGAGGACATTTATAACAGCACCAATCACACTGTGGGCAATCCAGCTTACAGAGAGACCGCCATCAAGATTGCCATATATTGGTATTTGACACCGGTCCGCCTCAATAAAGGGAACCCAGACCGTAGTCCGACCTGCTGGAGAGGGTGCGGGGAAGAGGGCTCGCTGACCCACATCCTCTTGGAATGCAAGGAAATAAAAGGCTACTGGAATGCCATTCTAGACGATGTGGACACACAATTTGAGACATAGATCCTGAGGTTTTCTGTCTACCTAGTACTTGGATGGCCTAACCCTTTGACATACCCGCTACGATCCAGAAGGGGAAAAACAGATGGGACTGGTACTGGGAGCAGCTCTCCAAAACATCTTATTGCATTGGGGGACACGGATACGATTGACATACACCAGATGGTTTCACAGGTTGTAGCACATTTTAGGGATGGAACGGATACAGGCCTCTCTCATCAATTCCACAACAAGCTTTAAGGAGGTCTGGATACTCTCACTGCTGGCTATAGAAATAAATGAAATAACATGCCTGAGGTACCTTTGTCTCCGCCGACTCACAGCTCCAGATAACCCCATTACGACTTCATGAGTCATGCACTGTCCAGACCGTAGATAGTCTCTAGCCTAGGACAGGGCCACAAGCACACAAGCACACCAGTTCGTGGCTAGGAAGGAGGGTGTTCTTCTCTGGTTTCTCTTTCATCTTCTTTTTTCTTTACCTTCTTTTTCTTATTCCTTTTTTGACATTACTAAAAAAACCATGGCGTTATAGTTGACCAAAACTTACAGAGACTCAATGAACTACCCTGTGGCTGCTGAAGGCGCCAGTTTGGCTACAGACTGAACTTTATTTGTAGAGGCTCAAATTGCATGCGGGCCAGGGGCATAGACAAGGGGGACTGAAGTGAATTCCAAATGCGGTCTGTTGTTTTTTTGGTTGCAGAATATCAATAAAAACAAAATTAAACCTAAAAACATTTTTCCACTTGTAAATTAACTTTTTGATTCTTCCTCCTACTGGGATAGAATATAAAGTGAAGGAATAGTCAGGAATGATAAATGGGTTTTGCTTGTGATTCTGAAGCACTTTTGGAATGCTGACCCTGGTTCTTTCTAAACAACGGGTTGTCTCCACCATAGGAAAGCATATTAGAAGTAGGCTGATGAGGTCTATACTAGCCTCTTTTACTTTATTTTGATGTCTCAGATGTCTTTTTTACCTCCAGTGAAAGGTAAAGCATGTTAACGGTTTTTGAAGGATTTGTTGTGTAATGTCATTCAACTGTGAATAAAAACATTACAACCAAAGAAGGTTAGTATAAGTACTGGCAATGTGTGTACACTCCTAGCTTCCAGTCTGAGGTCCATATGTGGTGAAGACCACTAATAACAGCAACTAAGGAAATAACAGCAGCTCTGAGTGTGTCAGAAGAAGCAGCAACCTACAAATGAGTTTGCAACTCTGTCTTTACAAGGAGATCTGCAGAATTATTTCCACCTTGATTTGTTATAAGCAATGATTGAAAATGCAACACCAGGCTCTTTGAAGCATGAGAAAAATGTGTAGATGCTCCTGGTAACATTGATCCCTGAGTAGGATTAGCAAAGCAAACTTGAACCTTCTTGCCACAAATTCTGACAGTGAAGCATCGTCTGAAAGCATGGTGGAACAACCTGCTGGATTAGCAAGCATAGGATTAACTGACAATTAAGGTCAAAAGTCCAGGTCATCTACAAGAAATATTTGAGAAATGATTCTAGGAAAGATTGTCTTTTCACATAGAACATTTTATTTTACTACCTTTTTACATGGAACAGTTTTACGAGCAGGTTTAGAAACTGATAAGAGAGCATGGAACAATGACCTATGACAATATTCCACTACTGCTTCCACTGGCATTTTCAAATTGCTTTTAATATGAGATCCTCATTATCCATCAACCTTCCTTATGCACTGAAAAGGCACATGAACAAGGAGATGAAACAGGTGAGCCCAACGTATCTTGATCTGCCCACTTTTTCTTTTGCCAACAACTCAGCAAAGGTTTCAGTTATGAGGGCCTTAAAGCAAGCTTTTTGCATCCCTGCATCCATCGGAAAAGTGGGAACCTCAGGTAAATGTAACTTAACAGCAGGAGAAGTATCAATCCTATGTTTTGAAACCACTTTCAGTCTATCAAAAGATCAAGCAACCTCCAGTAGAGAATAGAACATGTTATACAACACACACAACAGACAAGCAACCGATTTCAGAACAGGTTCTCTTGTAAATGAAATTTAATCGCTTTTGTTTTGCCTAAAGGAAGAAGGCCACTGTAAGAAATCGGGTATTGATTGAGGGGGGGTAAAAAAAACTCAAGGAACAACCACAATTTTTTCACGGTGACCAATAAAAGTCACTAAATTTACCTGTTCTTAACCCTCTGGTAGGGTGGCACAAAAGCACTGAGGCTTAACTTAGAAGCAATGTGTAAAGAATTTATGGAGCGCACACATGTTATAAAGTGAGCACACAAGATGAGAAAAATCCCACACCAATTTAGAAAAATAAAGTACATTTTAATCATTTAAATTAGACCAAGATTACTAAAATCCAACCAGTAGAACGAGAGATGTGCAATTTTAAAGTTTTAGGTATGTACAGCTCCCAAAAGCACAAAACCCTACTCATAATCATCTAGACGTGCTAGACCATGGAAATTCAGAAGTCCAGGCTGACTCCAATGGAGTGCAGGCCAGATAGAGGGACTAGGTCAGTCCCTCTGAAAAAGTTACCTTCTCAAAATCAGACACACAGAGTGCAGAACTTCTGAATTTCTTATTTCCTTGCAGAGGAGTGCACTCTGATGGCAGCAGGGTTCCAGGACCTGTAAAGGCACCCCTTGAAGATCTGGGACTTACTCTAGCAGAGGCCATCAGGGCTCAGACGGGTCCAGTTGCAGGTCGAGACAGGTCCAGGTGTAGTATGTCAGCTGGGCAGTTGCTGGGAGGCTTCTGGAGCCTGTTGTGTCCCTGAAGCCCAGATTAGGAGGCCAGCCAACTGACCCTAAAGTCACTGAGGTAGCCTGGGGTGAAGGGAGCAGGTCCAGTCTTTCTTCACCGAGAGCAGGGCACACTTCAAGCAGCAGGGTAGTCCTCTGGGGAACAAGGCAGGCCTCAAGCAGCAGTGCAGTCCACTGTAGAACAAGAAAAGCCTCAAACAGCAGTGTAGTCCTCTGGTAGCCGCAGGGCAATCTTTATGGAACGAAGCAGGCTTCAAACAGCAGAGCAGTCCTCTGGGGAACAAGGCAAGCCTTAAGCACCAGGGCAGCTCCCTGATGAACAAGGCAGTCCTTCTGTAATGTCTACAGGTCTGGTAGAGTACTAAAGATTGACTGAGGAGGGACAATATTCATACCTGATGCCATCCTTTGAAGTGGGGACATTTTCTAGGCTTACCCCACATCTGATTGTGGAATGTTCCTTCCCCTGCAAAGGCTTCAAGAATTCTGGGGTGACAAAAGGCTAGTGCCGGGTACCTTTGTGTGTGTGCAGTCAAGCCCTTTGAAATGTAAGTGGGGCAGGGAAAATCTCCAACCCTAACCAACCTGGTAGGATAGCCCATCTTGTGCACACCCACTCCTCTATTGTTCACCGTCTAGCCTCAATACATATTCTTAATGGGGATTCGATTTTTAGTTTTCTAAAGTGCTCGAATGCCCAGAGACATCTTGGCACTGCATTATGCAAATGATGATACTAAATAAGAAAGTGATACCACTAGTTGTCAAAGAGCCAAGTATTGAAAGATTTTCTAAAGGTGATTAAGTTGGAACTGTTTTTTAGGTTTAAGGGGAGCATGTTCCAGACCTTTGCTGCTCCTGTGATGAAACCCCTCCCTCCCTAGCGTGCTCTCTTTATTCTAGGGATCACCAGAAGATTGTCGGCAGGCGATCATACATTTCTTCCTGGAGTATACCAGACACATTGCTTCCTAAAGTAATCTGGACCTGTCTTGTACAATGCTTTACAGACTAGGCACAGTGATTTACATTTAATTCTTTTGGCAACTGTGAGCCAATTTAATTTGGGCAGGCCCTGGGACACCGAGTGATGCCTGGGGATACCCAGAAGCAGTTGTGTAGCTCTGTTTTGAAGCGCCTGAAGTTTCTGCAGAAGACCGTTTTTTATGTTTAAGAATGAGGCATTTCCATAGTCCAAGTTGGACAGAGGCAAAGCAGTGACAGCTGTTTTTGAAGATCTGGTGGAATCAAGGGACAGATTTTCTTGATTATCTTTAAGATGAAGAACACTGCTGAAGGTCATAGACCGCTTCTTTGTGAGTTATTCTATCATGGAAGATGATCCATAAGTTCCTGACCTTTTTCACAGGGGATGGAAAGGGGCCCATCTTGGTCGGCCACCAGCTCTCTGACCAGAGGGAAGTGTTGTTCCCCATAAGTAGGACCTAATTTTTCCCAGAATTTAACTTTAGGCAGTAGGTCTCTATCCATTTTTTGATCTGGGCCTACATGATTTAAAGCGTCCTGCTGTCTCTTGCACATTGCTGTATACCGAGACAATTTGCTGAGTGTGGTCCACATACGAGATGACCGTAAAGCCATAGGACCTGATAACCTTAGGAAGCAGAGCAACATATAAATTAAAACGAGTAGGACTCAGTGAGGAGCCCTGTGAAGTAATCAAAATCATTCTCAGGGGTCTCACTGATACTTGGTCCTTTTAAACCAACAAAGAAGAAATTGGCACAGAAGCTGAAATATAAAAGATCATTTTTAGTAACCTCAAATGAGGTGCGTAGTGTGGCTCAGTGGAGTAGTGTGGCTCACTGGTTAGAGGCAGCAGGCCTGAGAGCAGAAGTCAGCCCGGGACCAGGGTTCAATTCCCGACGCGGCAGGGTCGTGGACCTTGGTCAGCGGACTCGATAATTCTCGCTTCGGTGCTTACTCTAATCAGGGGTTCCACTCGGCAACTCTGGGCATTAGCTTGCCTAATCTCCACAACGGCCCCACCAATTCCGGGGATGCCTGGCTCCACCTTGGGGACTCCCATCAAGGGACTATCCCACAGGGAAAGCCAGGACGGGTTCCCCAGAGTTATACAGCGCCGGGACGCCCCGTTGCTGGGGCAGCTGTGCGCTTTACAAGTATACTACATTTACATTTACATTTACACAGAAGCCTTAGCAACTGAATGAGGCAGTCTAAGGAGTACAGAAAACTGGGGCTTTATATATGCTTTAGAGTTACATAGTAAGCATAAATGCAAGGGGCAGTCCTGGCTCATGTAAGCATGCAAAATGACTAAGTTGGGCATACAAGATCTACTTGCTCAACAAAGTGGGAGGAGAGTTACTTCTCCATACAGCAGCAAAAATAGCCTGACAGTTATACTAGAGAAGCAGGTGCATTCTACTAGCTAGGCCCTTCTGGGCATGTGCGAAGTGGAGGATGCTGAATATAGTTTGTCTTTTGGCAGATTACAAGAGCAGTTAACAGAAAGGTAGGACAGAGCACATGGCAGACAAAATGGCTGCCAGAAATACAAATGGCTTTCAGCTCATGCTAACAAATCTGTCCAATATTTAACAGATGGTCCTTTTAGCATGAGCTAAAGACATTCCTATGATCCAGCAGGAACATAGAAAATATTTGTACATTAATTTTCATATTTTTATCAATTTCCTAATTCATTGCTAGGTGGGCATTTTCCATTCTAAACATTTCATTAGGCAGGGATACAAGGGGAACAGAGCATTTAGTCATCATTAACATTCAGATAGCAGTAGAAAGTAATGACCACTATTACAAATAGAATTATCATTTTTCTAGTCCTGAGGAAAAGCAAATCCTAAAATCATCTAGTAGACACCTTCAGGGCTCCTATGCATTTCAGTGACTAATATATACTCAGGTGAGACAGTGGCAATCCTTATCAATGCTCTCAGGTTAAATGGGAATACCCTTTATCAGAGTACAGACAGAACACTACTTTAAAATGATGCCAGCAGGACCATTTTGGATGTTGGGGGCGGAGCCACTAGAGGCTATTCCTCTTCCATGGCAGTTCAGTCAAATGGGAACATATTCACCACCCACTTTATACAATGGCACTGGAAGCACTTGTGCAACTATGCCAAAGTCCGTTCTAAGCCTCTTTGGTAGGCTACTATCGTCCATCAAATCTGCTTCCGTTGTCTTCTTCCGCGTTGGGCCTCTTGCTTCAGGCCTTCCATGAAAATAATGCTTCTCAGTATCTGTTGGAGTGCCCTCCTGGCAAACACTCACAGCTCACTCGAAAGTCTCAATGTCTCAATGCAGTGCCCCAGTGTCTCTCCTCTGCGGCAGGCACTACAGATATCGTGCTCTTTGTTGGTCGTGGACACATATCATCTCGTGCAGACCCAGGTCTACATTCTCAGGCTCCAACACTCATTATTTAGTGTCAGAGGACACTCAGGCTGCTCTTTCATTTTATTTTTCCTTTCATCATGGGTACCACAATGTAGTGCCTTTTTCCAATCTTGGATCCTCCGGTGCACTGCCCGTCCATTGGAGCAAAGAAAAAGGGGGGTGGCCAAAACTCAGGCCAATGGGCTCAAGGGACTGCGCGCTGTCAGAGGTTACCAGCACATGACAGGTAGAAAACTGAAGCCTCAAACCAGCCCTGCCATCAACAACAGGGATCCTTCTCTTTTGCTCTTTTGCACTGAAACTCTGGTTCTGTGGCAAACAGGGAACCAGCTCCTCCTTTTTGTCTGATGTCCAACGCCGTCTGATGGAGCAAGCACAATGCTTTGGAGATGCCATTGATGAAGCGCTGGCGATCGCTGTCCAGCCTTGCTACTTTCTGGGTGCTGGGACTGTAGATCCAAGACCTCTGCCCTTCATCTGTAGCTGTTACTGATGGGAATTAGGACTCAGTCAGCTTAAATCAGTGTTCTGAAGGTTATTATGACTCTTCCTTTTACTCTGGAAGATCCCGCAGAACCTAGTGATGTAGGAAATGTGACACAGTTGTTAATTTCTTTCAAGTTAGTTCAAAAACAGTTCATTGTATTTAACAATGGGACTGCAAGCAAATGGCCTGCAATCTTCAAAGGAGTGGCAAGAAGCCATGGGACAAGAAGTCTATCTAAATGTATGTCCTCACAAATAGTGGCATTGTCTAATGGGGTAAACATTTTTCAATGATTACGTCTAGGTGTTCCTAAATTCCTTATCTAGAACACCTCAAAAGGGAAATCGCGTGATACAGATTATTAGGAACATGTAGATACCTTCCTTTAATAATTGTGCATCAGGTGCACTATGCAATACACAGGCTAATGATCAAAATGTGGAAACAAAATACAAGAACTAGAGAGTCCTGGTATTTCCATGATTAGAACACATCTGATCCCACCAAAAATTAAAGCAGCAGGAACAAAAGGGTAAAAAACCAAATTAAAATAGGCATTGAAAATTTGTCATGTTCAAAAAATAAACGTAAGGTATCTCCTATTGAGGTGGAAAACTTGTCTTACTATACTATTGAGTCAGTTAACCAGTCCATCACTACCCTGACAGTCAGACTGGAAAACATCGAAGTGGGCCTAAAGAAAATTCTTGAAAACCAGTCTGGTCATACAAAAGGGAATTATACATAATATGGGGGTCCCTGGTACATCACTGCAGTCTGGAAGTGTGAACTTGAACAATACACCAACAATATTAAAAGGGCTGACTGGTGAAAGGAATACGGAAAAGGGAAATGGACTAGGAAACAGCTAAAATCCCCAATAACTAGACAATCCTGTATATCTCTTTTTCTTTTCTTCAATGCCATTATAGCCAAATAGACATACTCTGATGAAGTGTTGTCTGTCATGTTCACAGCATGAAGTTTCATATCTGTGAAATTTAGTAACCATAACAAGTCCAACCAACTGTTGCGTAGCGATGGGCATCGTCATGAACATCCCCTCACAACACAGAGGACCTTGTCATAGTATTAAAGAACAAAAGCATAGAAACAAAAACATGCATAACAGAAAAACACACATGCCAAGCCATCAGGTATACTTGCTGTATACCAAGCACAGATACATAGACAAATTACAATAGCATATGTAAATGAGCGGTGACACACAACACCATGTCATGCACTTCATGCACTGTGAACCTGCAGCCCAAAACCCAATATCCTGGCCTGCTTAATTTGTCAGGCTTAAAATTTATATTCAATTTCCTTACTTTCCTCACCCCCTTTGACAGCAGGTCACCTTAGTGGTGATCGGCTGTCAAATACAACTTACTGTGTCGCTTCTGACACATAGGACCAGCAGGAACAATTCATAAAAGGACAAAATGCACAAACATGACAAACACACAAACATTTCTTTTCAAAGGAGTTATACAAAAAACACATCTTGTTTCAACATACTGCTGACAGCACCCTTCTTTTTGCAATTTGCTCGTTGATTAGGTCCCACAGGTACATATGGAACACTCGTTCCACCACCTCGTGGAATGGACCATCACTGAAGCGTTTGCTATTGACCTCTGCTTGTCCACTACTTCCCTACACCTACTGTAGCATTCTCGGTCCGTTCTAATCTTCTCTTACCCTAATTTCCTACCTATAGTCATTCAGGGCGCATATTTCACCTTTTTTCCTCTCACAACTATGACATTTTTGTCAAACCAACCCACGTATCTTGTCAGCCTTAAAACCACCCAGAACAATTCATGAATGATCTGTGGGCAGAAGCAAAAAAAATACACAACACAAAAGAGAGACACTTCACATAACACACAAAATATCAACTGTAACCATCTTGTCAACGTTGCAATGACTAAAACATGTAAGCATGTTAAGCCACCTTAAGTTTGACTGTCCGAAATTAAGAGGGTTTCACAGACACTCTGTGTGTCCCTTGCGCCACAATTTTTCCTGTGAAAAATAAATCTGAATTTGCTAATCGTTTTTACCTAGGCATGTAGCCCACAAAATTCTAAGAAAGAGCTTTATCTTATTTTGTGTCTAAAACTAATGCAACATTTTATTTTCTGTTAAATTAAGGCAACTACGTGGACATTATTTTTCAAGAGCAGAAGCAGTGTGCAATATACTTGTCTAACAATCCAGAAGTTAGCTATTTGTATTATACCTAAATGTATGCATTTACTGAAGCCTAATGCACTTTAAAGCTACTGTAAATGGCAAGAATTCTGTTTAAATAGTCTATTTTACTCAATTTTGACTTTGATATTTGGGGCACTTAAAAATTAATATCCTATAATTGTGTTACATATTAATCATCCTCTGAATGTTCTTTACATAGCCCAGGAATTAAAAATTAAAAATATTGTAGTTTATTACGCCTGCGCAGAGTGAAATTCCATATGCAAATGTCCTCATTATGCGGTACAACACAACTTAAATTACATTTTAATGCTAGGAGGTCATAGTATGAGTATTAAGCTTCACAAATATAAAAAACAAATTTAAAAGCACTTATTTTTTTAATATTTGTCATAATTAATAATTGTTCTTTTAATAAAACCAATCATTTTTGATAATTCCACATATAAAAGCAAGCTGCATCCATTGCCTATCATATTTAGACACATTTATTCATAAGCCTAAGCACAGAAGCCTAACTTGAAACATGACAAATGTTTGTGCCACTTTTTTTTAAAAGGACAATTATTATTTAGCAACAGAACCAAGAATTTGCTAATAAAAAACGTTTAAGAATGTAAATCCCTACCTTAAACCTTTTCCTCATGTCTAAAAAAATTAACCTGATTTTTGTAACCTTTTTTTAAAACAGCATTCTGAAATGCAAAATTTTGCCCCGTGTTTAACTGAGAAAGTCCTGGCCGAGTGAACATTCTTGTCTATTTGTTGCCGACAAAAACAACAGCTGTTTTGCTTAGCAACAGTAAAAGCCCTTCTCAGTGTTGAAATGTGAGCACGGTGGCAGGCTTATTTAAAACTTAAGACACTTCGAGTTTTAAAATGTGTGTGCAGTTCAGCAACATCCAATGTATTCAGATGATGTGCTTGCCTGTTAATATATAACACACTGTATCTAAGTAAAATATTTTATAATTGTTTATTTATTACAAAACACACAATTTAGTTTTTGAGGCCTTTTATTCATATTGGATGTGAATTTTAATTTTATCTTTTAAGCATTTAACAGTTTGTACATGTGCGTAATTGCTTACTCGAATTGTCCAAGATGGCTGCGGGGAGGGAGCACTGATACCCAGCTCCCGGGATCGGGTTCACTTTCACTTCAATAGTGATTGCCCAGCAGAATCCCCCGCCCGAAAAGAACTGTGCCCAGCACTGGCTTTCAAAGGCCACTGACCTCGTTCCGATGCGAAGAAACCGATGAACAAGCGACGAGAAGGCGTCCTGAAACAAACTGCAGTGCCGGCTACAATTCCTCGTCCTTCACCGTTCCGCCAGAAGAACCAGGCAACACGACCGCAAACGCTGCAGGATCCCTCGAGAAACCACCAGATGAGACCACTGAACACCCATGCCTGGGTGAGGACTGCTGGTCATATATCTAGAAGGATTCCCATTCCGATTCTGCTCCGGAGCAGCACCTAAGGTAGGACGCCTGGCCCCAAAATGGCCGCCAAGCGTGACTCCACCAACACAGACTAATGCCTACCGAGTGCCAAGGCCTCCTTGAGCGCATCTGAGAAAGCCCACACCACGGACAGCTCACATATGATCCTCGGTCATCTGCATGCTCAGTTTTGAGTAGGGGCCATTGCCCCGGCCATACAACTTATCTCGCACCCTGATGACTGACCTCAAAATGGCCCCCATGTGTGACCAGCCTAACGAGAAACAGTGCCCACCGTGTTACCATGCACTGCCCCGCCTAAACAGAGACCACTCTCCCCTCCTCAACGACAATGAATACCTCGTCTCTGATGAAGGCGCCCACTAGAAACAGGAGCCTAGCTCCCCGCCACAGCATTTGGGCTCCCGATTGCCTGATCTCAAAATGGCTGACTCACGAGACCACAACACCAAGCAAGAAAAGCACCAAAGCCCTATCTCACTGAAACTCTGGGGCCACTCAACACCATATGGATACTTTCATACAATAACTCCTGGCATGAACAAATAAGTAAGGCGACCAGAATTTTTAAAGACAAAAACCGGGACTAAAATAGAAGAAGGACTACAATTTCACTTCAAGTGATGAGAACGCTCCTCAGCAGTGATTTACAGAACAGGCAGTAAGAACATACATAAATTGCAATATTTAAGCCCAGTAGCTTGCCTATTAATTAAATTACTCTCTTGAAACTACTGCTAACTATCCCTACTTGGCTAAACATAAAAAACACCTCCCACCCGACAGGCTCTAGGTACTCCCAACCATCACCAGAGGTACCTTACCCCCAGGAGCCGCCCTGAAGTGATCCAGACCATCGATGGTGCGCGAGCAGACCCCAATATGAGCGCTCCCCCTCTAGTCTTCGCCTGATCTTCAATATTGGAGTCGGATCCCTTGCTGCCCAAACCTTATACCTTTATGGCCCACAACCTCTGCCCCCATGGAAGTTGGATCTGCTACCTAGAACTCCCAGTCCTGTAGATAGCCCCTGCCCCCTACCGAGGACACCTGGCTCCTGACTGTGCAGCCAAAACCCCCAGTTCTGATGCCTAACATCTTTAGAGCACCACAGCCCAACAGATAGCCCCTCACCCCCTACCGAGGCTGCCTGGTCCCAGGTTAGCTGCTCCTCACAACTCTAAAGCCATAGCTTCCATCTGACTAGCCCGATTAACCTACATTTTTGAGACAAGAGCCTGATCTGACTCCGACTATATTCCAGAACAATCCCTGCTCAATCACAGAGGATAATTGTTAACCCTACCCTCAACCCACTCCAGGTGGGTCTGTTCTACCCATCTCCCCCCCGTCTACTCCCTTTTAGAGACTTGATCCCCCTGCGTACTTCACCCTCACCATGGCACCCGACTCGACAACCCCCCCAAACCAATCCCTACCTGCACATCTGATATCCCACAGCCCTAACTCATTCACCATTAACTTCCCCCCACATCTCTCTGCAAAAATGAGACGTAGCTTCAAACAGAAACTAATTCGACAACACAGAGAAACCCTATTCACAGACATCTACCACTCCTCCTCTAAAGGTCTGATTAAGATGGACCTTATTTTCCACACGGAGGGGCCAGAAGACTGGATCTCCATGCTCAGAACACATCTTCACATAGCCAAAACCACATCCACACTACACAGCTGCAAACTAACAACCCTGCTCCCTAACCGCATGTCTAGAAGAGGGACCACTTCCATGACCATCTACTCTAACGGCACGGTCCTCATTCAGGCAAGTAATGAGAACCTTGAAATCTTTGACTCCCTCTTCCCCTCACTTCGATCTGCTCTCCCACTCCTGCCCCGCTCCTTCTCAACCCAACTCCTGCCTACCACTACACTCAACCCTGAAGCTTTAGACCCCCTCCTCCCCCAACCCCGATCGGCTCTCCCCCACATACCTCGCACTACCTCTGCCCCTCTCCCACCTTCAACATCTCAGCATCAAAAAGTAACTCAATCCACACCTCCCCTTTCCCCCACCGCACAGCTCCCACGAGTCTTCACCCAACACGAAGTCCCTACCAATCATGCGCCACAGCTCCCCAAAGATAGCACAACCTCACCACTCTACCGGACTCACTCATCGCAACCTCTAGAAGGCGCCCAACAGACAGCGACCACTAATCTCACTATTTACCCCACAGATCTCCCTCCTAGGATCTCAAAAAGAGACATCCTGTCATACACCATAAATAAGAGACAACACTGCTTCAACCCGACCTCTACCGCACAAGATGAATCCCCCCAAGTCGCCCTCAACCCCTCCCTCGACTCAATGGCGCAGCGACTTGCGTCACTTGAAGACCAAATAGACTCAATTTACCAGGGTCTAACCGAAATACTCTCCAACCTAACCAAGGCCCGCAGATACCACCAAGCTCCCCCCTGGGTTCCCCCCACCGCCAACGACCAGGAGAGCCCAGCCTGGTCCCTAGAAACCCCTGCAACATTTCCTCAGAGTCCCCCAAGAAGGAGCTCCAACCCCTGGCCTCCAACAGCCCTGACCTCAAGACCCAACAGAACAGAAGCAGCCATGTCCGATATGGAAGCAGCCACTCTAGCCTCTTCCTACGATACGCCACCCTCCGACTCACCTAAATCCAAAATACAAGTGATCACAGGTCTCCGACAAGACCTTCCCGTCACAAAACACCCGAGACCGCCCGTCCTGACCACCATACCTAGGGCGCCCAAGGAAAAGAACTCCAGCAACAAAAAGCCTTTTACCAATTGCCTACTCATCAACTGTAGGTCGGCCTCCTTGCATGCAACAGAACTAGCAGAGGCCATCCTCTCCCATGACATCGACATTGCCTTCCTCACGGAGACCTGGCTCAACAAGCTATCCCCTCCATGCCTAGACATACTTGTCCCCCCGGGCTTCTCCCTCATTAATAAAGACAGAAAAGACCAGAGAGGAGGAGGGATAGCTATCATCCATAAAGACAACATGGCCATCACGGAAATAAACTCATTCGACTACAACTCATTCGAATGCCTCTCAACCAACATCAAGGCCAATGATAATGGCTCCTTACTGTGTCACCTTCTCTATCATCCTCCTGGTAAAAACTCAGAATTTGGAGAAGAATTAGCCGACCTGATAGCTCAAGGTGCACTCGGCGATACCAACAATATAATTCTTGGTGACCTGAACCTACGGTGGAACGAGACCAACAACCCGCTAATCCAATCGCTATCCACTCTCCTCTGTGACAACAATCTAACACAGTACTGCACAGAAGAGACACACTACAAAGGAGCCACCCTCGATGCCATCATCGCGCAAAGAAACAAAATCACTATCAATCACATACTTCCCGTTGATTGGTCAGACCACCACATGATCCTATTCCACATAAACCAACTTACTCTCTCTCAACCGGAACTAGGAGACCCCCCCAAATGGCTGCGAAACCTCTCCGATGTTCCAATGGGAGTCCTCAAAGAAGAGATAAGCTCACTTCTCCCAGACAACACTAAACACCTCTCTACTAATGACCTCACTGACTGTTACAATGCCAAGCTAATCTCTATCCTCGACAAAGTAGCGCCCCTAAAACTGAAAAAGAGTAGAGTCATCCCATCCAGATCATGGTTCAACTCCGAACTCAACTCCGAAAGAAGATTCCTAAGAGCCAAAGAAAGAAAGTGGAGAAATAACCCTTCTTCTATTCTTCGTGACCAACTCAAATCAGCGCGCAGGAAGTACAACAATCACATAAAAAACAAAAAATCCAGCTTTTTCCGCTCAGCACTGGACAGTGCCAAAAACAGACCCAAGGAGCTATATAGCATCATCAGACAACAAACCTCCAAGCCCATACCCTCCTCGGTGTAGGCGTCCAAAGAACTATGCAACAAGTTCGCCAAATTTTTCAAGGACAAGATTACGAAAATCGAACTCTCACTAGCCGATTTCAACACGCAGCACGCAAAGAGCAATGCGGCTGGCTCACCAGACCTCCCACCTGTTCTCTCTCCTGGTCCCTCCCCCAATTCCTGGCTCAGTTTCCATCCTATCCAAGAAACTGAGATAATCACGCTGATCGCCACGTCAAAACCCTCAGCCCATGTCCTTGATCCCATTCCTCCCCTACTGACCAAAAAAATGAAGCACGCTCTAGCCCCACTCTGGAGCACAATCATAAATAGCTCCCTGAAAAGCGGAGTGGTCCCTGACTGCCTCAAAATGGGCCAAGTCTCACCCCTGTTGAAAAAACCCGGACTAGATGTGACAGATCTAAACAACTATAGACCTGTGTCGAACCTCCCCCTTCTCTCAAAAACACTTGAAAGATGCGTACTACATCAACTGACCCAGCACCTGGACAACATCAACCTCCTGGACCCCCACCAGTCTGGCTTCAGAAAAGTCTGCAGCACAGAAACGGCGATCCTCAATATCATCGACGATATACATGGATCTCTAGACTCCGACCAATGCTGCCTCCTCATTCTCCTTGACCTCTCGGCAGCATTTGATACTGTTGATCACAAACTCCTCTTAAGGACTCTCCAAGAAAGAGCCGGCCTTGGTGAGGTTGTCCTCAAATGGTTCTCCTCCTTCCTCCACAACTGCACACAAAAAATAAAAATAAAAAACTTTACCTCCGACCTCCAACAAGTCAACAGGGGAGTCCCTCAAGGCTCGGTGCTTTCACCGCAACTCTTTAATATCTACATGGAACCTCTTTCCAAACTACTCAGAAAAGCCAACATTCACTTCCATCTCTATGCAGATGATACCCAGATCTATCTGGAAACAACCTCTCTCAAAGACATACAAAGACTCAATGATGTTTTGAGAGATGTCCAACGTTGGCTCACAAGCAATCACTTAAAACTTAACCCTGACAAGACAGAGACACTCCTCATCTCAAATAAGGAAGACAACCCACAAATTGCCGAGTGGTTAAAAGCCATTGATGCACTTAATGGAAATCTGATTCTAGCGGACTCTGTCAAATCCCTAGGCATTACTCTCGATCCAAAACTGAATATGACGAGACACATCAAGAACTCGGCCAAAAACGCCTTCCTTAGCCTAAGACTACTGAACAAATTAAAACCCTACATTCCGCCCAATGACCTCAAACAGGCCACCCAATCTCTGGTTCTGTCAAGACTGGATTATGGGAACGCAGTCCTCTCAGGAATTCCAAAATCACACCTGGCTCCCATCAAAACAACGCTACATGCGGCTGCTAGAATGATCACTGGTATCAAGAAATATGATCATATCTCCCCCGCACTCAAGGGACTGAAATGGTTTCCAGCAGAAATGCGGATTAGCTTCAGAACAGCTTGCCGCACCCATAAAGCCCTTCACACCGGCAAACCAGATTACCTGGCAAAAAAACTCATAAAAGCAGGTCAGTCCAGGAACCTAAGAAGCTCTAACTCCCTTTTACTCATCCCAGCTAAGACCAGAAAGAAAAAATCTGCTGACCGATCTTTCACTGGAAGCGCTCCCAGAATCTGGAATGCCATCCCCCCGCATATCAGAATCATTCCCTCTTATGTAGAATTCAAACGCCAACTCAAAGACCTGTTCCTCAACCGCTCCTTTGGAAATGGATAGTGGGGAGCAATTACCAATGATCGAGCTCCGCTCCAGCTCTAAGACTCTGAAGACCCTTGAAAATGTCATTTACTTCAATGTGTTGTTCTTTCATTATTATTATTTTTATTTATTTTTTTATTTTTTTTTCTCGCTCCTCTGTGGATATGTCTCCCCTCTATTCTTTATCTGTTGATTATCTGTGCTGTACCTACTGTAAAGCGCTCTGATACCCTGGGGCCTGGCTAGCGCTATAGAAAACTTCTTAAATAAAAAAAAAAAATACTCTATAAATTAAATAGCAACATATAGCTATTTCAACATATCATATGGTTCATTTCTGGATTTTTATTTAATTTCTACTTAATATTAATTAACTAACATTTTGCATAACAGACTGAAGACAACAAGAAAGACCACAAACACACATTGCGCTCATTTTAGACATATACAGAAAGGGGTAAAAAACTCAGGACACACAATACAGCGCGCTTAATAGCCATTATTTCATAAATAGTGCAATCGCTATGTACTTACAGAAGTTGTAATGTAAAACCACAAACCACATAGACATTTAAACACACATTTGACCCACAGATCAACACTTAGGACAGAACAAAGGACAGCCCACAGACTGTAATTAAACCAAACCATTTGTAAATACTAGTTGTAAGTCATATTCACAAGAAACTCTTCTCAATAGTATTCAAAAAGACTGCAAAAACAGCCCAACAGACTCCAAGAAGCCAAAATACACTCAATTCACTAGCTTTGTCTGGCAGAACACCAAATAGAAATCACTCTGCATATCTCCATTCAAAAATTGCGCAGAAAAAGGAACCTTGTATGTATTATGTCATATTTTAATTCCCTGCTGACACAGAATCACCAAGGAAGAAATATGTTTTTATACCTACACATATTTAGATATTCCCTCAAGGGAGCTGGATAATTTAATTTACATCTCACTATGGTACCTTCAAAAAGCAACACATTCTTCGATGTGTGCTTGAAACAGGCATGCCAAAAATAGTGCAAAATATGCAGTAATATAATCTAAGTAGTTCTTAAAGTACTCTTCGTACGTTGAACCGTTCAAATTTCATAGGAGTAGAGAAAAATCTCCTCATTACCTGCCTATATGTGTTGTATCACATACATCTACATATTAATATTCATAGGACTAACTCAATATTTGGCCAATACATATCAAAAATACCGTAGTAGGCGTTTCTAAACTAATTTACTAAATACAAGGCGTCATACTTACAGCAAGTGCCGTAAAACGGCTCTAACCAGTGAAATGGTTGTCCAAATTCTAACTGCTAACTCGTTTTTTTTTTTTTTAATACTCACACCAAAAAGGTTCTCAGTCAGGGGTGACATCATGTGGAGGATCAAAATCAGGAAGATCAGAAATATACTGGGCTGCAGAGACAGAGAATCCCCAGAATCTCCATGCACAGAGTACCTCCTTAGTAGAATCCTGTCCTGTCCTCCTCAGTAGATTTCTGTCTCCTGACAAGATCACTCCCTCAGATAGCCACTTCTCTGATGAGGTCCACGTTGGAGCGCCAACTGAAGTAATCAAAATCCTTCTCAGGGCACAGAAGCTGAAATATAAAAGATCATTTTTATTAACCTCAAATGAGATGAGATTACGTCACACAGAAGCCTTAGCAACTGAATGAGGCAGTCTAAGGAGTACAGTAAACTGGGGCTTTATATATGCTTTAGAGTTACATAGTAAGCATAAATGCAAGGGGCAGTCCTGGCTCATGTAATCATGCAAAATAACTAAGTTGGGCATACAAGATCTACTTGCTCAACAAAGTGGGAGGAGAGTTACTTCTCCATACAGCAGCAAAAATAGCCTGACAGTTATACTAGAGAAGCAGGTGCATTCTACTAGCTAGGCCATTCTGGGCATGTGCGAAGTGGAGGATGCTGAATATAGTTTTTTCTCTATGCAGATTACAAGAGCAGTTAACTGAAAGGTAGGACAGAGCACATGCCAGACAAAATGGCTGCCAGAAATACAAAATGGCAATCAGCTCATGCTAACAAATCTGTCCGATATTTAACACCTGTGGCACACTGCACAGTAGCATCATGAAATGCTCTGAGGAAAATGCGCCCATCTGCACGTATTGTACACTATTTGTTAGGAATGATTTAAGAAGTTTCAGAGCTCGTCCATTTATTCCTGCCTCTAAGAGTCGCTTCCAATAGGATCAGGGTGGCCTTCTCTCCTGAGTCTAGAATAGGTCTTAATTCTTCAGATGCCATATTCAGAGCTGTCTCATTACCGTGAGCTTCTCTGAATCCAAATTGGGAAGAATCTAAGATTCCACTGGCTTTTATATATAATGTTACTTGTGAATTAAGTGCTTTTTCTAGAACCTTAGCTAGGAATGGCAGCCTAGAAATAGGTCTATAACTGCTAGACTCCAGGGGATCATGATGCTGTTCTTTTTTAAATAGGAAGAATAGAAGCCATCTTCCATTATCTGGAAAATGACCTATTTTGATGATTTCATTAGGTAATATGGTCAGATGGTCACTTTTGATTTCTGGGTGCCAGGTGAATAATTCTAGGAGGACAGGGACCTAAAGGTGAGTCTGAGTTAGTTGTAGCTAACAGCTTGAGCACCTACTCTGTGTTCAATGGAGAGAAGGTCTCCGTACAGTTGACGTAAGGGCACATTTCTAGGGTTGTCTGATCTGCTATTTCTTTTGAACTATCAACTGTAATTGTATTAAACAAATCTTCCACTCTTCCCTGGAAGAATTTTGCTGGAACATTGCAGAGATCCTGACCACAGTTGTTACTTATAGGTGTTGGTACGTTTGCTAGGCTTTTCACCGTACAGGAAAGCTCTTTTGGAGGTTTTGTACGGCAAACTTTTTTTGTAAAATATTTACATTTCTCTTCCATTATTTGTTTTTTATAAACAGTTATAGATTGTTAGTAAGACAAAATATCTAGTGGGTCCTATTTAGACCTCTATCGTTGTTTTTTCCTTCTGCATAGCTGCTTTTACATTCTAACGGTTTGAACACGACTTGACTGGCCCTAACAGGTCAACTCCTTTCTTGATCCAAGAGGAATATGAAAACACTGTTGACTAAACATCCAGGTTAAAGCTCAGTTTAGAATTCAATAAAAGTGATTCTTAATCCCTGGCGACCATATTTATCCAGAGGATGGGCTGGTTTTTCTTCCAAAAGGTTATAGAGTGCTGATTCTGAAAGTTACTACGTTGTAGTCGGACCACATTATTGGCAACATTTATGTTACCTCTATGGTAATGTTGTTTGTGAAAATGCCTTCAAGCGTGTGGCCGGCTAAATGGGTAGCATGGTCCACCAGTAGGTTTAGGTAGAAGTTGGTCATAAAATCAATGAGGGATGCTGTATCACCATCATTCAATTTTTCCAACTGGAAATTAAAATCAACTAGGACCGAAAAGTCTAAGCGTCAATACTGGATTCGAAAAGGAGACTTATGTGATTTATAAATGAGGCTCTAGATCCAGGGAGTCGATATACCAAAAGGCTTCTAAAGGTATAAGTACTGGTAAGTTTAATTTAAAATGCAAGCATTTCACAGTCAGCACCACTGCCGGCTGAAGACATTGATACTCCCAGGTTGTCTTTGTGCATATCGGCCAGTACACCCAACTCACACCCCCTGTTCTCAGACTCTGTCTGCTCTATGTGTTTGATACCCAATAGGGACTGCTGAACCAGGTCTTGCTCTGACGACAGGTCGGCCGACGTCTCCATGACAAAAATGTTGTTGAACGTATGCGTGTTTACCGTCTCCATAAAGTGCAATCTATGTTTTACAAGTGACCGTGCATTAACAAGTGCACAACTACAGCAATCGGGCCCTCACCTTTTCCCTGTTGTTTGTCTTGCATGCCTTTATTAGTGATGGAAAGTTTGCAGAAAGCATATTTAATAGGACCGCAGAGGGAGTCAAATGTAGAGCACTTACTATGTGTGCCTGCCGAGTTGTAAGCAATGAATTGCTCCCTTGAGTAATTGACTAAGTGTGGTTGTTCTGCTGGAAAACGGGCAGGGGCTGTGGCTTTGGGCACTGTCCAGGCATGCGCGGGCGCAGATGGGCTTGCCTTTGGCGCACCTTCAGCCATTAACAGGTCCAGGTAGCTGGAAACTCATAGAAAGACTTGGAAGCTTTTGGGTAGCAAATTTGCAACTTTCTAAATGTGGCGTTTTCAAATGTGTAATCTAAAATCGGAATTTAGAATTAAAGATGATTTGAAATTACAATTCATTTGAGTGCAAATATGGCATTTATACTTTCTACCAGTCAAAAAGTATCAGTTATTGAATGTAATAAAGTAACCCAATGTTATCTAACGAAGGAAGATAAGCCTCACAGTAGTGAAAAACAAATTTACGAGTTTTTTGCTAACAGAACATGTAAAACCAAAAAATACATGTGCCATTTTTTCAAATACACTACATCCTGCCCTATGCGCTGTAGACGGTCTACCTTAGGGGTGGTTTACATGAATTAAAAAGTAAAGTTTAGGCATTGCAAAAGGTTTATTTTGCCAGGCCGATATGGCAGTTTAAAACTGGACTACAGGCTTAAATTGCAGGACTGAGGCGTTTTAAAGCGATACTCTTGTGGGTGGCACAATGAGTGCTGCAGGCCCACTAGTAGCATTTAGTTTACAGGCCCTGGGTACATGTAGTACCATATACTATGGACTTAAAAGTAAATTAAATGTGACAATCAGGCGTAAGCAATTTTTACCATGTTTTAGGGCGAGAGCACAATCATTTTAGCACTGGTTAACATTGGTAAAGTGCACAAAGTTCTAGTGCTCACTAAAGCTAATTTAGAAAACTGGTGGGGTGAGTCTAATATCCACTATTAAGCTTTGCTATTGTGGATATGCATGGTGGTGTCACAATCCAGGCACCATTCTACTTGCTGGCCCCTCTGGAAAACAGCAGGAAAAAAATCTAGTTCCCTGCATTCAGTCACCTACCCTGCCAGGAACCAAAGGCAGACTACAAGAGAGGGCCAGTGCATCTCCCGCAGCTCTGGTGGCAGGATCAAAGAATTAATCAGTAAGAAGAATGCCACTAAAAAATGTACCATGAAAGTCTGCGCAGTCATAGAAAACAAAAAGGAGGGAGATTGTGGGTATGGTTGACCCTTTATAGGTTGTGTCGGGAAGAGTTACAAAAAAATATTTATTATGTAAATGGCTTTCAGGAAGGTGGGTCCTCCTTATAAGTAAAGAATGGGAACTAAGAGGAAAAATCAGGAGGTAATGCAGTATTAAAGGCTTGCCTGTTAGTAGGCTATTGCAAGCAGACATATCAGCTGTGTTTGTCTTCGAAAGTCAATCACAGCATACAACACGGACACACACAATTCTCTTTGATAGCATTTTCCATAACTGTATCTAAGCACAATAACACCTCCCTTTAGAGATATATTAGTGAGGACAGTTTATCTTGACATAAGGTAGGTTGTTTTTCACGTCTGTTGTTGTCCGAGACCTTTTGATTTTAGTAAAATTAAATATATGATATATTTACCCAAAGAGATTTTTTGCCAGCCCTCTTAATCCATTGGTTTGGTCCTGTGTCACTTCCATTTTGTTCCATCCACTACATCATACACCATGGGGCAATGGGTCAGTTGACTTTAGGCATTGGCTAACTTCACCATGAATGACAGTATTCCACTCTTTCAAAAGGAGCACATCCAAACACAAAGTAGTTTCCTTTGGTGCCATGGATCACTATGGCATTGTGTACTTTTTTTGCTAAAATGCATATTTTGCTTTTAGCCAATTGGTTTTGTTCTTCCTATTTATTAGAGAAGAGCTGGCAGCTCTCCAAACAATATTGTTTAAGAAGCCATGACAAAACCGATCAAGCACTGAAGAAGTCAAAATATTGGCAGTCAATACCAGACTTGTG
Source organism: Lissotriton helveticus (assembly GCF_964261635.1). Taxonomy (NCBI): domain Eukaryota; kingdom Metazoa; phylum Chordata; class Amphibia; order Caudata; family Salamandridae; genus Lissotriton; species Lissotriton helveticus. Next base: position 200,774,760 of record NC_136060.1, read on the forward strand.
GACTGTACCAATGCTTGTTCTCTGTCATGCAGTGTCGCTTGGTTCTACTTTTACAAGCTTTTCTTTTCATTGGCCTTTGGTTCCTCAGCTTGGCTTTTGGGTCCTCAGTGAGCCTTAATGTGCTGCTCCAAGGCAATACAACGCTCATAAGTTGTAGTGGGCGGGGCAGGGATTTGCCAGTCACACCTTGGCCTTCTTTTATTCCAAATTAGTTTTATTGAGATATTACACCAGTACACAATAACAGAGCAGTATGATGTTAACAGAAGACATTGACATGAAACAATGAAAACAGAACAATCTGAAGGCAATCCGTTGTGGGGCACAGGTTTGGCACATGCTGGAGATGAAGGAGAAGGCAAAGCATACAGAGATTGTTGTAAATGAATCTAGGACGCTAGTGTAAATTTTCCCGATTCATGCCCTTATATAGATACGGATTATCCTATCCTTATATAGGCATATAAATCATTACCATTTTTAGACTGAGCCTATGCAGCCAAAATACGGCATGGCTATTCCACTATGTTCCAAGAATCAGCAACAATTTCTTAGAGAAACCCGCCTTCAGCAGCTAGGGACATCCCCTTGCCTGAATACTAATTTATCTAGGAAATCATGGAGTTTCGAAGAACTAAGTCTTCTATGACGTTATTAAGTCCAATCGCACGTCAAAGTCGGCACCTTCATAGTATAAATATGCCTAGATTTGCCCAAGCAGACACACAGTGGTTTGGAGCAGATCGACTAACTACTTGCCCGACGCCCTGCAGCAGCAAGTGCCGAAGGAAGCCGACCCTCCAGGTGACGCACTGAGAGACACTTTCTTTTCTCCTGCCGAGAAATCCAGCTCCAGTGTTTCCAGGCTACCCTTGCGGGTTGCAGGGAAATCGAGTCCTGAGAGAGAGATACAAGACCTCCTTCATTCTAAACCAAAGTACGGAGCTGATTAGACCCTTAGAGAATTCTTGATTAGATTCTTGGCAGAAAATACTAAGCTTAAACTACTCCTCACTTACTTCTTCCCTTGTGCTAGGCTTAGGTCAGGTACACCAGGGTAGGCATATTTTAGAAGCACCCGTTGAGTACTTTTAGCCATCATTTAACACTGTATGTATTTTATCTGTTTTAAGGCAATTTATGGCTTAGAAACCATTATCATGTTTTTACCGTACTACTTTATAACACTGTTTGTATTATATACTCTGTACTTTATTACCAGTATTACGATTGTAGCAGTACATATCTTATGCTTGAGAAAGAAGACTGTTCAATAATTACTTTTTATTGAAAACGCCCGTCTCTCTATTTTCTCAGCACCTCTGGTGGAACGAAGCATGCACGAATGACTGAGTAAAATAGCTATCTATTGTTTCCGCGACTCTAGAGATTGATTTCTTATTCTTGGGAAACAAAGTTGTCATGTTTATGCGGTTGTCAGAAACGAATCCCTTCTTGTGAATTTGAGAACGTTTCTAGTGACCTCTGAGCTAGCTGGCACTCACAATTAAGTCTAATAGATTCGGTAGAGACGTAGTCGACCTCAGTCCTAGGTCTAAACTACAGGATTTATTATTCCAATGCGCAGAGACTATTGGGAATATAGGAACTACACTACATGGTGCCCAACGTTTGGTAAGGCGATAATTTAACGCTAGATACTAGAGTAACTCAGTCGTACTTTTCACACAGACCCCTTTCTCCCGTAAAAACTCCAATAGGCGTCTGGTTTGGGTGAAAGGTTAAATATCTGCCAAAACTGAGTAGGACGGAAAATCCTATGTATTAGCTTTTGGTTTGTTCAACGTTGAAGGATACAGTGTTCCAAAATATTGTGCACCTAATCTTTGTTTCATTGAAACTTGTTCTGCAAACTCTTCAAACAGTAAAATAATGGTTACTGATGAAGAATTAGCTGCAGCAGCAGTACAAGCAGATTTAGATGACAGAAATAGGCTACAGAATGACCCGGAGGCTATAATCATTCGTAAACGTAAGGAATACTATAACTTACAAACTCATAAACAATGGAGTATCATCGAGAGGTGGTAAAGTAATATTTGTTATAGTGGAACATGAATATCGGCAGACAGAGGTATTCTATTCATGGATTCACTTTCCTCCAGCAGATGGTGGAACACACGAGTTTCACTACTACAAAGTAGAGGAACCTCCAGAGGAATACGTTCCTTACGAGGATGTTGAAATTCCATTAACTTACCAAGAGCATCAGATCTGGTTCAAAGGCGCCCTAAAACATGAAAATCACATTACCAGGCTCGGTCCACTAGGTAGACCAGGAGCTACATGGCCGTTACTAGCCAGCTATACACCACATCCTGACATAGAAAGTATGACAGGTAGAGAACTGCTAGCACAGCTGAAACAGTTAATTAAAATACATAGACAATTGGTTCAATATGTGATGCGGACCTTAACAGTACAACCTACTGTAAGGATTCCACAGCACACCCCTCACCAGGGGAACACAAACAAAATCACACCACAGACTATACAATCAGTCATTGGTAAAATGCCTGCCAAAAGGGAACAAATTCCGTTTTGGTTAGCACAAAAAAGAATTGAGGCAGTATTCCCTGATAGTACACCTCATGAGAAACACAGAATTCTGACAATCTGTTTACCAATGGGGATAGCACCACATGTGGAGGACTGTGACACTTGGGGTACAGTCTTTGCTTCAATCTACACAAAAACACATGGTGTACCGTCCATGGCCGTGATACCAGACGTTCTGAGACAGATTCAAAATGAATACGGTCCAGAACCGGCCTTAAATCTAGGTATGAAATTACTGAAAGATTTCAAACAGGTCTCGGCTATACTATTAGCCAACATCAAAGGTGAAGCAGCATCCGTGGCAATCTGACAGAAGTTAAAAGAAACAGATATAGCAGACCAACCATATGAGCTTGCAAGAATTATTGAAAAATCATATGAAGAACTAGGAAGAGATAGTTTGGGAGGGAAACCATTAAAACCCCAGCTAACTGAAAAGTTATTTATTAAAAATAATCTCAGTACTCCTAAAAAGAAGTGGGAAAATACTAAACAGTCACTTCCTAAGGAGAAATATTCTCAGTCCAGAGGAAGATCTCCCCAAAAGGGAGATAGGTCTCCCCAACTGGAACCCTCTGAGAGAAGGTATAACCTTAGAAATAGGGATACTGTAAGAAAACCTGATAGATATAAAGATACTGATACTCGTTCCTCATGTACCTTTCAGACTTCTACGTAGAAATCAGAGAGGAGAGGACGATCAGAACAGAAAGAGGAGCGTGTGAAGTCCAAAGAAGAACAGCACGTTCCAAAAAATAAGAAAACCATATTCACAAAAAAGAAGGTAGCAAGCATAAAGATCAGACATGCCGAGGATCTTGAGGACACAACTCAAGAACGGGGAGTGGGCCCAGACAATGCTAGACAGTGCAGCAGAAGTCATAATAGTTCAAAGGATCCTGATGGATCATCTGGAGAGAGTGGACTTGAATGAATGCATTCAGGTTGAAACTGCCGACACCAGGGTTAGTGTACCTCACAAGTTATATGAAGTAACACTCCGGAAGGAAGGGGACATAACTAGAAAAATAAGGGCACTGTTTTGGGAGAAGCTCTCTAAGGGATATGACATACTTCTAGCTGAAAAAGACTGGCCACCTGAATTTGTTAGGGAGTGCCCACATGGCGAGGAAGTAATTATGCCAGCCTTCTCAAATCACATTCCTATTCATAAAAAATACACCTATGCCAGAAAATGGGCTGTGGCCCAAGCTCCAGCATTATATAAAAATCATACAGGATGGGATGAGGACTTATCTCACCATAAAATCCAGTTAAAAAATCAACCTACTGCACAGAGGCAGTATCCAGTTAAGCAAGAAGCTAAGAAACAAGTCAGGGAGATTTTAAATCAACTTGAATACCAAGGGGTGATTGATACATGCACCTCAGCAATGAACAATCCTTTGTTTCTTATCTCCAAACCAGACAATGCATACCGTCTAGTTTTGGATTACAGACACTTAAACTCCTGTTGCAAAACATTTGCAGTACAAAATGCACATAGTGCAGCACTGATGAATAACATTGTGCGGAAAAAATATAAAACCACATTAGACATTTCAAATGGGTTTTTCTGTCAAAACATTGCACCTGAAAGCAGGCATTTGACCCCTTTCTCAATTATGGGGACACAGCGACAATTTTGCCATCTCCCCCAGGGTTTCAAGAATAGTCCAGGGTTATTTTCAGCCAGAGTAACAGAGTTACTACAAATGTACTATGATGAGGCATTATCATATGTCGATGACATCTATCTTACAGATGAGGATTTGGACGTGCACTTGAAAAGAGTGAACACCATAATACTTGGGTTTGCTTCTGAAGTTTACAAATTCAATTTTAAGAAATCACGAATTGCCCACCTCAACGTCCTATTTTTAGGATACGAGCTATCAAGTGAAGGCAAAGGCCTGGCAGCAAACTTTCTAGAGAAATGTGCGCTGCTCCAAACTCCAAGAACGCTGAAGAACTTACAGTCAATTCTAGGTTTCCTGAATTTTGGAAGAACTTATGTTCTGAATTACGCAGAAAGGATTAAACCTCTCTACGAATTAATCAAACCTGATTTCAAACCAACTAATTGGACTAAAACGCACACAGAAATTTTGCGTTCAGTGCAAACAGATATGTTAGCAAAAACACAATTAGATACACGTTTTGTGTAATCATCCCAGGAAGATGCGGATACACGTACCTGACTTTTAATGAAGGTGAAAAGGTACCAATAGCATATAAATCACACTTGTACACACAAGCGGAAATAAAACTCACTTCTACAGAAAAAATTCTGACAGCGGTTCAAACTGCAGTAGCAAAGGAGAGAGCTCTAGCACAGGGTCAACGCAAAATGATCTTTGCACCTGTACCTGTCTTAGAGGCAGTGACAAAAGCAAGCATTCCCAATGCAAAAGCTTTACATCCAAGATGGATACAATGGGTTAACTCTCTTGCTGCAACAGACGTTGAATACGTGTTTGACCCCTACTTAAAAACACAAGAATTCCTACAATATGAGTACGAATGTTCCCTGCCGACCGAGATTCTGCCTCTAGGGCATTACGGATGTATAATCTATACAGACGGATTAGCGCCGCCCGCCGTTGGGGGTAAACAAGCCTATAGTGCTGCATGCGCGATCGTTAAAGGTCGTTGGCGTGAAGGTAACAAGAAAAAGTCTAAGTAACGCAACACAAAAGCCAACATCCACAGAAGAAAAAACACCTGTCCCAGCAAGACCTGTCTGGATTCCAAAGATTTGGGATCTAGTCAGAGAGAAGATCGTGGTAAAGAAGGAATTTGGGCCTTCTTACAGAAAAGCAGTACCTGTCTTGGCAATCCAAGGAACAAGATCAGTAGTACTACCGCCCCTTGCTGGTAAAAGGGAGAACAGAGTTGTGTCCATCGACCTGGTCAAACCACAATCATGTGGCCAATAATAAGTAGTAGGCCCAGTGGACTCCCAAGAAGTAGCAGAAGACCAAATCTAGCTACTAGTCAAGAGGTTCAAACTGAAATACTTATCACCTTTGACAAATCTGCAGTGAGAAAAGAAGGACTATGTATCAAAGCCATGGAACTCATGCCTCTTGAGACCCAAATAACAGTTTGTCAAGAAACACCTGTCTACAATGATGGGGACGGGGTGAGGGGTGCGTCGGGTGAAGAGGCATAACAGATGAAGGGATATCCAAGGAGCCATGAGCACATATCGGAGAACGCGTGTCAAAGGTGAACGGAGGATGGCATTAGAGGCATCATACCGTTTGCGCTGAGAGGGGATGCGTTAGCGGGTGCGAGGTCAATGAATATGCTCTGTGTGTCAATCCTACGGGAGGGGAAATGGAATGGGACACCTCAGCATTCTTAAATAAAAAGGGCAATCACTTGCCTAAAGACTTGCAGAAGCCTTTAAGAGGTAATTCCTTAAGTGTATTTCATTCCTGGTTAAGTTATACGGTCTTACTTACAGTTCATAGTGTCAAAGTATATAATGCACTGTTAATACGCCGGATGAAATATCCATCTCATTCGCGACAGAATATCCTGTCCAGGGAATTCTAAATCAGGCCCTTAGAACTTTCTTTCCCTGTTCTAAGAAAGCTGAATTTTTTCCCTTCCCTTTCTATTATGAATACCAGTTATGTGACTTCAGTTACTTCCTCTTTCACGTTTTTCCACTATAAAGGTAGGCATTCTCAGTTCAAGTTATAAAGAGTGAGGGGGAAATCTTTTTTTTAAACGCACCTGCTCCCGCCACTTCGCTGCTCCTCTTCCTAAGTTGGTCACTCTGCATAGGTTCCCAGAGATCAATCACCATCCATCATGAGAGCAGCGCCTTGATTGGCCTGAGCGGGTTGACTTGACACTTGCTAAGGCTCAGGGAGCCTAAGGCTTTTCTCCAAACCAGCTGTTGCAACACAGCTGGGTTGGAGAAACATGAGTGTGCATGTCTGTTAAGACGGCCTGAGATGGCCAACCAAACAGACATGCACTTACAAGTGCCCAACACTTCTAGGCTGTAGCATGATGCTCGGCAAATTAGTTTGTGAAAAAGTCTCATCAGATAAATTCCTTTTTTTTCTATCCCTAGTAAGTTTGCTTTAAACTTTAACTCTACAGCTGTAATTTATTTATTTGGGCTTTTATTCACTGCAGACTACACCCAGTCGACATCAGAGCATTTTACATTGATATAGACACAGAGATTTAATAAACACGTCAAAGAAACATACAAATCTAATTACATATTCAGTTTGTAACATCTACTTTCCAGTGTGTTCAGATTGTTTTCATTCCTTTCCTGAAAACGAAGTAATGAGGGATCGTTCTCAGTGCTGGTGAGATGTTATTCCACATCCTCGTAGCTGCCCCAAGAAGGACTGGTTAAGAGGATTTTTTTATTTTGTTAATGTTAGGACCTCAAACACTACTTCTTTTTTTCCGAAGTTTCTGTTCACCCCTAGGATATTCTTTTTGGTTATGGTTTTGTGTTGTTTGAAATGCTGTAAGTAAACCACCTTAGATTGCAAGACAGATGGGATGTGCCATGTTTTCTTTGTGTTAATGATTAGTCTTGCTGCAGAATTTAATACAACCATTTAGTTTAAAATTACTGTGATTTCGGAACGCCCGCAAGCAGGCATTAAAAAACTCCAATTGTTAGAACTGGGGGCCTCTAGTTGGCCATGGTATAGACCTTTGACCAAATAGGGACCCTTGCTTCTAAGTCAGGGAAAGAGGATTACACTACTGGATAACTCCTGCTCACCCCCTTGGTAGATTGGCACGAGCCGACAGGCTTATCTCAGAGGCAGTGTGTTAAGCATTTGTGAATACACACAGTAATACGGTGAAAACACTACAGATGGACACCACACAGGTTTTATAAAAAGAAGTATTCTTTATATAGACATCCACAATACGGTACTTAAAATAGACTTGAATATGGTAGAAGTTACTTAATTCAAGTTGATGTTGAATGCAACAAAGTTCTCACAAAAGTACCTGGATGCATAAAGCAAAACAAACAAAAAGTTCGCAGGAAAGGAGATGCGTCTTTACCTTGCTTCGGGGGAGATGATGCGTCGCGCCTCAATGCTTGCGCAGAGTAGAGGATGCATCTTGGTCCTTACCGGAGAGGAGGTGATGCATAGATTCTCTTGATGTGTTATGGTTGCGATGCCGCAAGATGGCGCCTCGATGCGATACGACGATTTGGCGCAATGCGATCAGAGGGCGCCCTTGATGCGATGACGTGAAGACAATGCGTGCATGCCCGGCAGCCGTGCTGCGAATCTGTAGCTTTGGAGCCGTGACAGGCCCTGCGACATGCTTCTCCGGTGATGCGACGTCTACCTTGCGGCGACGACACGCTTTTCCGGTGATGCGTCAGGTAACAGCTTTGATGAAGGCACGCTTCTCTGGTGATGCAGTAGCAACCAATGTGGTGGTGACAGGCTTCTCCGGCAATGCGACGGCAACAGCTGCGACTGTGACACACTTCTTCTCGATGCGTCAATGCTTCCAGCTCCCAGCGACACACAGGCTCCTGCAGATAGCATTCCCAGCAAGGAAATTCAGAGGGGAGCTGGTGGTGAAGTCGTTTGTCCCTGAGACTTCAGCAGGAGGCAAGCACAAGTTCAAGCACTTGGAGTAATATTCTTCAAGACGATGAAAGTTCTTTAAAAGTACCTTCTCCTTTCCTTGGCAATAAAGAAACCACTGCAGGCCAATCCAGCAACACAGCACACTGGCAGGCGGGCAGTCCCAAGTCCTGCAGCTTCCTTGGTTCTTCTACTTGGCAAAAGGTTTGTCTTGTTCCCAGAAGTGATCTAAAGTCTTGGGGTCTGGGTCCCCATATATATACTCATTTTCCCTTTGTGCTCTGAGGGCAGAGAGGACATTGCCTAGTCCAAACCAGTTCTGGTCAGTCCTAGAGCACTTTGTTGACAAGACTCCTTCTTTCCTTTCACAGTGTAGGCCAGGGACATCAGACACACCACAGGAGGTGGAGCCAGCATTGTGGAGGAAAGGCACAGCCCTATTCAGGTCCCAGGTGCAACTCCTCCTGAAGAAATATAAACCTCCGAAGGGGTTCACTGACACACCTGGTCCTTTTAAACCAACAAAGAAGAGATTAGCACAGAACAGTAAAATAAAAAATAACATTCTAATAGCTAGGCCTTTCTGAGCATTTGCAAGGCTCTGGAAGAGGGAGAAAGCACATGGCAAGCACCTGGCTAACTAATATGGCTGCCAAGTACAAAATGGCTTTCAGCTCATGTTAACAGCGATCTCTGCAATCTTTAACACTCCCACCAATCTACATGCAGATCTCTCTATTCAGCCCTGTGCTGACTCACCCTGTCTCCTGGAATCCCCCAGACCCTGTCACTCAAACTCCAGACAAGGAATACAAACCTAGCAGAGGCAGGCTTGGATAGCTAGGCAAGAAAATACCTACTTTCTAAAAGTGGTGTTTTCAAACACAGAATGTTAAAACCAACTTCGCTAAAAGATGTACTTTATCATTCTGAGTTTAGGCATACTAAACTCGAATTTCTACCTAGTTCCCTGAGTAAGTTAGGGTTATAAGATGTTATAATCAAACTGCCCATTCTGGCCAGTGGCGAACAGGTAGCCTTGCAATAGTGAATAACAAAAATGGCTGTAATTCACTATTAGGACATGCCACACACACCAGAGCATGTCCTACCTTATACTAACCATGCACCCTGCCCTTGGGCCTACCTTAAGGGTGTCTGATATAAAGAAAATGGAAGGTTTAGGGACTGGCAAGTGGGTGCACTTACTAAGTTGACATGGCAGTACTAGAGTGCACGCAGGCTCTGCAATGGCAAACCTGAGACACACTTTACAAGCTGCTTCTATGGGTGGCACAACCAGTGCTGCAAGCCCACCAGCAGCATTTGATATACAATCCCTGGGAACACATGGTGCACTGTACTAGGGTCTGACAAGTAAATCAAATAACCCAATCATGGAGTCACTAATCAATAAATCAATTTAACATAGGGAGCACTTGCACTGTGGCACTGAATAGCAGTGGCACAGTGCCCAAAGCATCTAACCAGCAAAACAGATCAAAAACAGAGTAGGCAATCAGTAAGTAAAAAATGGTAGGGAGACTCACGCCAATGATACCAGGTCTAACTCCAATCAATGGGTAAATTCAGTCAGGAGTTAAATACGTATTGGGCATCATTTGCAGACCTTACGCTGAGGAGATCAGTTTCTACAGGCATACACCTGTCATATGGTCATAAAATTTGTATCAACATCTTTACAGTTATATTGTAATTGTACAAATCTCTGTCCCATCATGTAAGGAGGTGGATACGCAAAATACCACAACTGGATCGAAATTTTATATCCACCAGGGATATGTGTTGCCCTTGGTTGATATCTACATGTGAAGAGATCTCCACATTTACATACCCTTCAAGAAGAGGCCTCAGTGTAGCAATCTGGCAACCACAAAACAGTTCCAAGAGAATCTTTGTTCAACCCTGACCAGCGATTCCCCAGAGTAATGTGTTTTGAGTTTGCAGTACCAACCAACATTAATGTCAAAAACACAACACAATAAATCTCCACGACAATGTAGAAAAATCAAGAAAATGTATTGTCAAAATGACACATAAGCCAATAAAATTAGATAAGCGGAACAATAAATATGAGTCTTCAAGGTTTTTAATGCAAAAAGCCTGGCAACTGAAAGTGACAATTGAAAGTAACAATTCATCGTTGACAGGGACCGAGGTATGATTTCAGGGAAAGTCTGATGTAGCAGAAGTTGGGTATGCTAAGTGTGGCACACACCGTTTCTATCCTGCTACATTGAAAATGTCCTATTTATCAAAAGAGGGGGACTCTAGGAGCTATTCAAAAGGTCCGGTGACCCGTGCTCCCGAAGTTAAACTTATACCAAAAGGGAGTCACCGTTCCTAAGTAGAGAGAGAAAGAGGGGAAGTAAGAGGTACTCTTGTCATGTGCTACTCTAATTGTGGGGGGCAGTGTGTCCTCATCTTGATGCCCTCACACACTCTGAAGGATGTCATGCTTCATCATTAGGCTTTTGCTCCTCGTCGGGCCGGCACTGCAATGCCCCATGGGTCCCCCGGAGGGTCTCTTTTTCAGAGCTCTTTCGATGAAGCTGTATGGGTGCGTGGGTGTAAATGGCAGTTAAGTCCTAGAAGGTGTATTAAAAAATGGCTGGAGGGAGAGTGATTAATTTTTATTAAGGTGATAACTCTGTCATTATTAAAACAAAGTGTATGGTGCTGGTTCAAGGGATCTTATGTCCCTTGGTAGCTGAGTAACTATATGTCCCTAGTTGGCATATGTTCTGGTCAACATGTTTTGCGCTTTAGTGGTCTCAGGGGGACAGAGAAAGAAAGTTGTATCTACAGTGGCCCGAAATTTTCGGTGCCCCGGATAAATGAAGGGAGTGGAACTACCCTTAGTAGGTAGGGTGAGATCTCATGAGATCAGTGAGGGTCACTTGAGAGGGTTCTCTCGGTGCATCTGGGCTGTGTCACCTGTGTGCCTCTCGCAGAGACAGCACATGTAGCACATGACGAGAGTACCTCTTACTTCCCCTCTTTCTCTCTCTACTTAGGAATGGTGACTCCCTTTTGGTATACATAAAAAATTTCACCATTAACATGTACATTGCGGTTGAGCTCCCCTGAAGCATTAGCATTCACTACAAAAGCTCAAAGCGGGACAAAGCAGGACATCAACCGTGCTGTAGAATTGCTTCCTAAACCTGGTCTACCGTTTTACCTAGTCACATTTCAGATTTTCATAATCCACTAGTGGAGCAAGGCTGTCAGTTGTGGCTAGATGTGGGGCTACTTTTCCAAAACCTTTACTGCGAGGTCACGCTGAAGCCTATTCTTCACAGCAAAAAGCTTTAAGTGAGAAGGACCAGGATACCTTCTCGCCAAGGGTGTACCCTCCCTGGGAATCCTTTTGGCAGCCCTTGGGAATGCATGGCTGCTTTTCACAAAGTTCGCCAAAATACTATTTCATTTGTCAAAAGTCGGTACGCATTTTGCAACCTCTTTTTTCAAATGGAATAATTATACCTCTAGCCTTGAGTCCCAAAGTGCAGGCACTGGTCACTCATAGAAACCCTAGGTCCTCGGGGCTTGCGTCTATGTACAAAGTCTCTCTACTGCCATGGTGCCTTTAGGTTTCAGTCCACAGTGGGCAGCTGCATCTTATCCAGTCAGTAGATCATTTTGCCTTTTGAGCCACCATAGAAATAATATGAGGCCAGCCACCTAACCCGTGGGGAGAAATTCCAGTCCCTGAGCACCAGCAGCAGTCCAGAGTACTTGGCTCTTCTTTCTTCCAATAGAAAAACAAAGGGGCATATTATCAAGGGGGTTTATCTCCGCTTTTTCGGCTTTAAAAGCCAAGAAAGCGGAGATAAAATTATCTCCCTATTACCTAGCTGTCGCTAACACCAGTTAGAGACAGCTAGTAGGAGATAGCGACCATCTTGGACCCCACTTTGCATGTCAGTGATATTTATCACTAATGACATGCAAAGTGGGCGTGCCAAGATGTTAGCGACTGGAAACAGTCGCTAACATCGCTATCTCCTATTACCAACCTTTGGAGATATTCACGCTAAGCGCGAATATCTCCAAAAGCTAACACCTGCGCTGAGCAGTTCTTAGCCATGTTATCCAATGGGAGGTGGATAACATGGCTAAGAGCATTAGCTCGGTAATGCATGAATATCGCTGACTTTTCAGCGATATTCATGCATTGCGGCCGTTTTTTATCGCATTTGCGATAAACCTTGGTAATACCAAGGTTTATCTGCGATAAAAATCGCCGCAGCTCAGCAGTAAATTTTTGTCTCTAACCAAGCAATAGCGATAATTATCGCTATTGCTTGGTAATATGCCCCAAAGTCTTTTTTCTCAGGTGTTGTTTCTCAAGTCTGGGAAAGTTCTGTGATGTTGGTGGTAATATAAGATAGCACTGCTTTTCTGTGCACTTGCAAGTGACTGAATGGGTACCTATGCTTTTTCGGGTTTAAAAGCCGAGAAAGCGGAGATAAAATTATCTCCCTATTACCTAGCTGTCGATAACACCAGTTAGCGACAGCTAGTAGGAGATAGCGACCATCTTGGACCCCACTTTGCATGTCAGTGATATTTATCACTAATGACATGCAAAGTGGGCGTGCCAAGATGTTAGCGACTGGAAACAGTCGCTAACATCGCTATCTCCTATTACCAACCTTTGGAGATATTCGCGCTAAGCGCGAATATCTCCAAAAGCTAACACCTGCCCTGAGCAGTTCTTAGCCATGTTATCCAATGGGAGGTGGATAACATGGCTAAGAGCATTAACTCGGTAATCCATGAATATCGCTGACTTTTCAGCGATATTCATGCATTGCGGCCGTTTTTTATCGCATTTGCGATAAACCTTTGTAATACCAAGGTTTATCTGCGATAAAAATCGCCGCAGCTCAGCGGTAAATTTTTGTCTCTAACCAAGCAATAGCGATAATTATCGCTATTGCTTGGTAATATGCCCCAAAGTCTTTTTTTTCAGGTGTTGTTTCTCAAGTCTGGGAAAGTTCTGTGATGTTGGTGGTAATATAAGATAGCACTGCTTTTCTGTGCACTTGCAAGTGACTGAATGGGTACCTATGCTATTTCCTAGCAACATTCTCACAAAACCCCAACCTTTTTTTTGCAGAACTTCCTTTCTGAGTTCACTGAAATTCTGAAGCAGTCCCCACTCCACAAATTTCAGCCAAGCCATCTTCCTGTTTCAGGTGCCTTCTTCTACACACTCCCAGGGAGATTAGAATTCTTCTACTCTTCCATTGCTAGAACTGTTTTATTTCCTGATGAATGTGCAGACAGAAAGTGCAGGGAGAAACTTGGCCTGAATGATTTCAGTTCCTGGCAGCCCCACTTGTGATTTTCACGTCAAAGGAAGAGCTATGAAAGCTGTCAAGTGTTCCTGTCACCTTCCCAGATGGATAATGCCTGCTAAATTTCCACTGGTAATCTAATTCATGTTTTTAAAAATTGAAACTGCAATTAGCACTCTTTGCATATTTTAAATTTTGTATCTTCTATTTGTTCCTATCGGGGGTGTTATTGCATTGAGTGATGTACCGTCTGTTAGAGCGTGTCACCCTCGGCTGCCATTTTTGTTATCGGTCTAATCTTTTGACTATAAAAAGACTGATGTAAGCGCTACCATGCAGCCATAATGAGGAGTTGTGGAACTGGGTATTCTATTTAGTGTTTTCAAAAATGTTAAGTACAATTTGCACTTGTTGCACATTTGTACTTCTTATCTTCTATTTGGTCCTACCAAGGGTGATGTTGAGTTAAATGGTGTACCGCCTGTTAAGGCGTGTCACCCTCAGCCACCATTTTTGTGATCGGTCTTGTATTCTGACTATAAAAAGATTGATGCAGGTGCAACCGCCATAGGCAACCCATCTGTGCCCGGCTGCGCACAGTGCTAGCCATGCTGCTGGAAATTTTAAAGAAAGCATGGACACGTGCAGCTTAGTTGCTGCTATTACAGAGTATCAACTGCTGTATATTGGTGAGTTGCTTGCTCCCTCCAGTGTGACATCTCTGAGAGAGATTGTCTTCCCCAACTTCCTGGCCAGAAACACTGCCTCCCCAGTGACGGCCTTAAAATGAGGTCTGTTAAACGTGAGATTCTTAGCAAAACAAATGTCGGAAATTGGTCTGCTGTTGAATACCTACAGTCTCGTCGGTCGATCTGGGTTTGGCCTGCCCCCCTGGTTACAAAATGTTTCATAAACCTCAGAGGGACAGGAAAGGAGTGGGTGTTGGATTTTGTTCCACTAAGGGGCCGAGTACGATTCAGTTTGTAAAGTATTCCTACAGAATCGGTCCTGGAATGCTTTCCAGTCGACTTGGATCGGGTGAGTCTGACAGAGCGATTTGGATGTATCTGGATGCTTCCAGATACGATTCGGTCTGGCTCCCATTTACATCAATGGGAGCCTGTGTTCCGAACGAGAACACAGGCTCCCATTGAAGAAGGGTTGGCTGGGGAAAACCTTGCACCCTGTGGTGGGCACCTCATGGTGCCTGCCACACTGTGTATGGTTGCGAATGGGGTCCCTTGGGTACCGCCACAAACCTGATTCGGAGTGTCCAGGGTGAAAGGGGGCTTGCTAAGGACCCCCAAACACAAATTAAGGCAGCAGATTTGTTCCAGAGAAACCAAATCGAATAGCTGTCTGAATCGGTCATTGTAATTGCTCACTCAAAAACTGAGTCCATAGAGCTGTACACTTCAGCTCCGAAAGATGCAACCTGTCCGAATACCTTTCGGAACCGATTCAGACAGCCCTACCTGATTTACAGGCATCATAATCGGTCTTTGGGAACTGTGTACGATTCGGTCCAGAACAAGCGTTCTGTCAGATTCATAATTGGCCTCTTAGTCTTGATGATCTGTTAGCCTTTTCCCTAAAAAACAGTAGAGGTTGCCTGCTCTGGCATTCTATGCTACTGCCCGCCAGGGCCATCTTGCTCTTACTTGCCAGCCCTCATAGGACTGTTTAGCAACATGGCATTAACTCACTCTAAATTTGTCGTAGTGGGTAATTTTAACATTTTCTTGGAAAAGGATCCCACCCGGCACCCAGAGACCTGTTAGGACTTGTAACATTCTGGGTTTGGATCAATCAGTGCATGCCCGACACATGAGGGGGTCATTTTCCTGATCTTATCTTCTGTACTGCTAGGTTGGCGGCTGTGGGTCAACTCTTACTACTTTGTTGGAGTGATCATGCCTTGATAGTATTCTCACTTCTGGGCAGAGAGGCTCATCAAGCCAAATGAACTTAAGCTAGTACATGTTATAACATCTTTATGACCCCTCTTGCGGCACTGGCAGAGTCTTATGGGGCCCAGATCGTATCCTGTGCTGACGATACTCAGCTCCTTTTTACGTGCAGGAAAGGAGAAGAGTTTGATGGAGAGAGTATCCGTGAATGCCTTGGGGCTGTCTTCGAATGGTTCCAGCTGAACAGCCTCAAATGCAACTCAGACAAATCTGAGGTACTCTTTTTAGGCTGCCTTCACGATCCGGACTGGCAGGAATGGTGGCCGGTTAACATGTTTCCTCCAGCACATTCGTCCCAGTTGGCTAAGAATCTGGGAATTAAGATGGATAACGGCCTGGCGTTAAGATCTCAGATTCTTGGTCTCTCGGGAACGTGCTTCGGCCTGCTTAGGATGTTGCATAAGTTCTTTCCTTTACTATCAGTAGATCACAGGAAGTTGACGGTGCAGGCCTTAATCGGCTCAAGATTGGACTATTCCAACGTCCTGTATCTTGGCCTGCCGGACTACCTTCTGTAACGGCTCCAGGTGGTCCAGAACTCGGCTGCGCGGGCCATTTTTGGCCTTTATAGGTGCGCCAGAGTTTCGGGACTCCTGCAGTCGCTCCACTGGCTGCCTATCCGGAAACGGATAGTGTTTAGGGCCCTGACCTTGGCCCTTAAGGCTCTCCATGCGTCGGGGGCAAAATATCTCCAGAAGAGGCTGGTCTTTTACCATCCAACCCATTCCTTGAGGTCTGAATCCCTGTTTCTGGCTGTGGTCCCTCGAGTAAAAAAGGCTCGCATTGGGGCCGCTCTTTTGGGCTGTTGGCACCACAGATGTGGAACACGCTGCCTTTGTCACTTCGCAGCACTTCTAATCTGCTGATTTTCAGGAAGGGCCTTAAAACCTGGCTTTTTGCCCAGTAGTTTGCTTCTGTTCCCTGCTCCTCCTTGCTTCAATGTGTTGTGTTACTCTGTGATGGTTTTATTAAAAGCGCCGGGACACTCCAAGGAGTAGCCGTGCGCTATAAAAGACAAAAATTAACATAACATAACATAACATAACAGAGTTCAAGTTCAAGTTCAAGGATTTATATAGCGCACTACTCACCCAGAGGGTCTCAAGGCACTTGTGGGAGGGTGTGTGCATTACTTGTCGAATAGCCAGGTTTTTAGCTGCTTTCTGAAGGAGAGGTGGTTCTGTGTAAGGCGGAGGTGAGTGGGGAGGGAATTCCAGGTTTTGGCTGCTAAGTAGGAGAAGGATCTTCCTCCCATGGTGGATTTGTGGATGCGCGGAATTGCAGCGAGGGCTTGATTGGAGGATCGTAGATGGCGGGTGGGTGTGTAGAAGGACAGTCGTGTGTTGAGGCATGCGGGTCCTAGGTCATAGAGGGCTTTGTGTGCATGGGTAAGGAGACGGAACGTTATTCTCTTGTTGACGGGGAGCCAGTGGAGGTCTTTCAGGTGACCAGAAATGTGAGCTTGACGGGGGATATCCAAGATGAGTCTGGCTGAGGCGTTTTGGATGCGTTGGAGTTTTTTCTGTAGTTTGGCCGTGGTTCCAACGTAAAGGGTATTTCCGTAATCCAGTCGGCTAGTGACCAGTGCATGGGTGACTGTCTTTCTTGTTTCGGTGGGTATCCAACGGAAGATTTTTTTGAGCATGCGAAGGATGTTGAAGCATGAAGATGAGACGGCGTTGACTTGTCTGCTCATTGAAAGGGAGGAGTCTAGGATGAAGCCTAGGTTACGTGCGTGATCTGTAGGTATGGGTGCTGTACCCAGGGCCGGTGGCCACCATGAGTCGTCCCATGCAGAGGGGGATGATCCTAAGATGAGGACTTCCGTTTTGTCCGAGTTTAGTTTTAAACGGCTGTTCTTCATCCATTCGGATACTTCTTTCATTCCTTCGTGTAGATTGGTTTTGGCGGTGTTTGGGTCTTTTGTGGGGGAGAGGATCAGCTGGGTGTCGTCTGCGTAGGAGATGATGTTGACGTTGTGTTGTCGCGCGATGGATGCAAGGGGACTCATGTAAACGTTGAAGAGGGTGGGACTGAGTGATGATCCTTGTGGTACGCCGCAGATGACTTCGGTGGCCTCTGATTTGAATGGGGGGAGGCGGACTCTTTGGGTTCTTCCGGCGAGGAACGAGATGATCCATTCCAGAGCCTTTCCTTGAATTCCGACGTCGCTGAGGCGTTGTATGAGGGTGCTATGGCAAACTGTGTCGAAGGCGGCGGAGAGGTCAAGTATGATCAGGGCAACTGTTTCTCCGTTGTCCAGTAGCGTTTGAATGTCATCTGTAGCTGCGATGAGGGCGGTTTCGGTGCTGTGTTTGACTCGGAAGCCGGATTGTGAGGAATCGAGGGAATTGTTGGATTCAAGGAAGACGGTGAGCTGCTTATTGACGGCTTTCTCAATGACTTTGGCAGGGAATGGGAGGAGTGAGATGGGGCGGTAGTTCTTAAGTTCAGAGGGGTCTGCTGTGGGTTTCTTCAGAAGGGTGTTGAGTTTGGCGTGTTTCCAGCTTTCTGGGAAGGTAGCGGAGTTGAAGGAGCAGTTGATGATATCGCGGAGATGGGGTGCGATGATGGAGTCCGCTTTGTTGAAAATGTGGTGGGGACATGGGTCGGTTGGCGATCCTGAATGGATGGAGTTCATCAGGTGGATGGTGTCTTCAGTGGTGATTGGGTTCCAGTCGCAAAGGTTGTGAGTGTGTTGTTTTGGTTCAGGGGTGGGTAGAGTGGATTGTTCTTCGGACTGGTTTTCAAAGCTGTTATGTATATCGGCGATTTTGTTGTGGAAGAAAGAGGATAAGGAATCGCAGAGGTCTTGGGAGGGAGTGATGTCGTTTGTACCGGCGGTGGGATTGGTAAAGTCTTTGACGATGTTGAATAGTTCCTTGCTGTTGTGGGCGTTGCTGTCGAGTTGATCCTTGAATGCTGATTTCTTGGTGGATCGGATCAATTGGTGGTGTTTGCGGGTGGCTTCCTTGAAGGTGGTCAGGTTGTCAGTGGTTGGGTTTTTTCTCCAGGTTTTCTCGAGAGTACGGCATAACTTCTTGGATTTCTTAAGGTTATCGTTGAACCAGGGGGCCTTTTTACTACTTTGTTTGATCTGGTGGTTTTTCAAGGGTGCTAATTCGTCAGCGCTGTGGGTGATCCATTGTGAGAGTTTTGTGGCAGCTTGGTTTGGGTCCGATGATATAGTGGGAGGGTTTTGGTTAAGCGATGTGAAGAGATGGTCGGTGGTGATTTTGTTCCAGTTTCTTCGAGGAATAGGTTGTGGGTCGAGGTCTTATTGTAGCTGAAGTGAACGCAGCTGTGGTCCGTCCAATGGAGAGCTGTGGTGTGATCGAAGGAGATGTGTTTGCTGGAGGTGAAGATAGGGTCGAGCGTGTGGCCGGCGAGGTGGGTGGGGGTGTCAACAAGTTGTTTAAGTTCGAGATTGGCCAGGTTGTCCAGAAGGGTGGTGGTGTTGCTGTCGTTTTTAGTTTCCAGGTGGAAGTTGAGGTCCCCCAGTAAAATGTAGTTCTCGGAGGTGAGGGCATGTAGGCTGATGAAATCAGTGATGTCTTTGTTGAATTGCGTGCGGGATCCTGGTGGTCTGTAGATGAGGGTGCCTCTAAGTGTGGTCCTGGGGTCGGTGTGGATCTGGAAGTGAAGGTGTTCGGCGGTCGCGAGGTTATCGTCGGAACTGGTCGCGATGCGGATGGTGTTCTTATGGACGATGGCGATGCCTCCTCCTGTTTGGTTGATGCGGTCCTTTCGGATGATCTTGTAGCCGTCCGGGATGGCTATGGCGATGTCTGGCGCTGATGAGGTGTTCATCCATGTTTCTGTAATGAGAGAGCTTGCAACAAACTTAGAAGGTCTTGCTTGGATAATATTACTTCCCTTCCTCTTTCAGCCACTGACTCAGGTTGTTTAGTGGAAGATACCCTTTCCAGCCTAGAGAAACACATTTTGAAAACTCTTGATTTAGTCATTCCTCTAAAAGAAATCAAATGGGATCAAAAATGCTCTGCTCTTGGCATAACGCCTCATTTAGATTGTTAAAACAATTATATAAAAAAGTAGAAAGGAGATGGTGTACAGCTTATAAGGAAGAGGATAAAAGAGCTCTTAAGGATATTTTACGTGAATATAAGCTAGGTAATATAAAGGCTAAAGCGGATCTTTACACCAACACCCTTTTAGCAGCTCCCAATAGTACCAAGATAGTGTTTGATATTATGAGGGAAATGTCTAGCCCCGCTTGTTTAAGTCAAGCCATTTTGCCATCACAAAGTCAATCTTAGACAACCTCAATTCCTCAAATCTGGTACAGGCCACCTTGGAAGATCAGAGGACAACGTTGAACCTCTTTCTGTGGAATGTTTTCACTCTTTGGCCATGGTCACTACATCTGGTTCACCTTCGGATGTCCTTCTAGTTAATATCTGGAAGGAACAGGAGGAAATCGTGTTCCTCCTGTAGCAACAACTCCCTGCAATCAACCATGGTTCCCCTGAATGGAAAAAAATTTTGTCACTCCCATTTTGAAAAAGCTGTATGTGGTTCCAAATCTTTAGAGTAACTATAAACCCATTTCTCTCCTGCCTTACCCGTTAAAATTTTGGAACAGTACCTCAGTAAGCTTTTAGTTCAATAGTTGTAAAATAATAACTGCTTGGAAGAAGAGCAATTTGGGTTGATGCCCTGACATTGGACCGAATCAGCCTTGATTACAGCCATAGACGAGCTAAGGATGCCAGTCAATGAGGGGCATTCAGCTGTGCTGGTTTTATTGGATCTCTCAGCCACATTCAATACGGTCTGTCACATTACTCTCTTAGCCCAGTAATTGATCATTGGGGTTGGGGGAATGACCTTGGAATGGTTCCTCTCTTATCTTTTGGCCACAAGTCAAGCAGTTGCTCTCCCTCTATTTCATTCCCAGGTTAAGGCTACTAATCATGCAGTGCCACAGGACTCTTCTATCCGCCCGATTCTGTTTAACATCTATATGCCTCCCCTGATCAGATGTATTAAGTCCCACAGGGTGACTTTCATCAATTATGCTGACAATACTCAGCTTATTCTTTCATTGGCAAGCAATCAGTTACTTTTCTCTTTTCACTACTGCATGAAAGATATTTTTCAGTGGCTCAGTCTAAACTCACTAAAGTTTAATGGTGACAACACAGAGCTACTCTGCTGGGCATCCCAAACAGTTACGGGGGGGGCTACCTTCCAATTTCTGGCCCAGGTCATTTGAGGGGCATGTTGTTCCTGTCAAACCAGTCTGGAGTGTGTGAGTTATGTTTGATTATAAACTTAGTATGGAGAGTCATGTGAGTAAAACTTCAGGAACTTGCTTTGAGCTCTTGAGAACCATATGGAAGATCCTGCCAGTACTTCCCCATTCTTGCAGAGCCTTGGTAGTCCGTGGCATGATTCTTAGTTATCCAGACTACTGTAATGCTCTTCTATTGGATGCACCAGAGTATCTTTTACATCATCTGTCAGTGTTTCAGGTTGCAGTAGCTAAACTTGCAATGAATAGACCTCGGAGAGCCTCTGCCTCCCTGGCATTGATTGAGCTACACTGGCTACTGCTTAAGCAAAGAATCAGGTTTCAATCACTTTGCCTGGTGTTTAAAGCCATTCAGGGGTGGTCCCTGCTCACCTGCAAAAGAGGCTGAGACGGTACATCCCCAACAGACCTTTTCATTCGGCATCAGGCAATCTGTAATGCCTGCCTAAGTTCAGGATATCCAGGCAAGGAGGCCTGACCTTCATAGTTAGTGCAGCCAAGCTCTGGAATTCACTTTCTCCCTCATTAAGCCCAATGAATAACTTGTTGCTATTTAGGAGGGCGCTTAAGACTTTGGGCCAGATGTATCAAAGGGTTTTGCCCATTCTGTGTCTATGGGGAAATGTGTTGATACATGTGGCCCTTGGCTCTTTCCTAAGTAACTTGAGTCAAGTTAGTTTTCATGTTTAGGTGGGAGGTGGGCTGTTTTACCCTATTTCTTCTGTGTCTCTCATATCGTTATTGGCCAGCGCTGAGACAGAGCGCATTATAAAATGTATGAATCAATGATAAATAAAATAAATCACCACTCCTGTCCGCCTGCCGCCATGAGTGAATCTTTTGTGAGGCAAGTCATTTCTAAAACAACCTACTCTCAGGAAGCACAACATATATGTCTGTAAAATCTAAAAATGGGGGTGGGGTCGCACACTACTCACACACCGGCGGTGTTGCTTCTAAGGACTCTGGTCAATGTAGTAAAGTGTTCGCGATGCATCATCTTTCGATCTTCTGCTATCTTCGCTGTCTTCGCCATCCCTGGACACGTGTTTCGGGGTATCACCCCTCGTCAGCAGGGATAGGCCGTGTACTGGGGTTGCCGATGGCTGCCAATATCTGCCAGGTATAGTACCACTCAGGCGCGTAGGTGCGGGATCCCAGGCTCGTCAGCCTACTGCTCACGGGAGCTTTAAAGTTACAAATGGGGGTGGGATCGCACACTACTCACACACCGGCGGTGTCGCCCCTAAGGACTCTGGTCAATGTAGTAAAGTATTCGCGATGCATCATCTTTCGATCTTCTGCTATCTTCGCTGTCTTCGCCATCCCTGGACACGTGTTTCGGTGTATCATCCCTCGTCAGCAGGGATAGGCCGTGTACTGGGGTTGCCGATGGCTGCCAATATCTGACAGGTATAGTACCAATCAGGCGCGTAGGTGCGGGATCCCAGGCTCGTCAGCCTACTGCTCACGGGAGCTTTAAAGTTACAAATGGGGGTGGGGTCGCACACTACTCACACACCGGCGGTGTCGCCCCTAAGGACTCTGGTCAATGTAGTAAAGTGTTCGCGATGCATCATCTTTCGATCTTCTGCTATCTTCGCTGTCTTCGCCATCCCTGGACACGTGTTTCGGGGTATCACCCCTCGTCAGCAGGGATAGGCCATGTACTGGGGTTGCCGATGGCTGCCAATATCTGCCAGGTATAGTACCACTCAGGCGCGTAGGTGCGGGATCCCAGGCTCGTCAGCCTACTGCTCACGGGAGCTTTAAAGTTACAGATGGGGGTGGGGTCGCACACTACTCACACAACGGCGGTGTCACCCCTAAGGACTCTGGTCAATGTAGTAAAGTGTTCGCGATGCATCATCTTTCGATCTTCTGCTATCTTCGCTGTCTTCGTCATCCCAGGACACGTGTTTCGGGGTATCACCCCTCGTCAGCAGGGATAGGCCGTGTACTGGGGTTGCCGATGGCTGCCAATATCTGCCAGGTATAGTACCACTCAGGTGCGTAGGTGCGGGATCCCAGGCTCGTCAGCCTACTGCTCACGGGAGCTTTAAAGTTACAAATGGGGGTGGGGTCGCACACTACTCACACACCGGCGGTGTCGCCCCTAAGGACTCTGGTCAATGTAGTAAAGTGTTTACGATGCATCATCTTTCGATCTTCTGCTATCTTCGCTGTCTTCCCCATCCCTGGACACGTGTTTCGGGGTATCACCCCTCGTCATCAGGGATAGGCCGTGTACTGGGGTTGCCGATGGCTGCCAATATCTGCCAGGTATAGTACCACTCAGGCGCGTAGGTGCGGGATCCCAGGCTCGTCAGCCTAGTGCTCACGGGAGCTTTAAAGTTACAAATGGGGGTGGGGTCGCACACTACTCACACACCGGCGGTGTCGACCCTAAGGACTCTGGTCAATGTAGTAAAGTGTTCGCGATGCATCATCTTCCGATCTTCTGCTATCTTCGCTGTCTTCGCCATCCCTGGACACGTGTTTCGGGGTATCACCCCTCGTCAGCAGGGATAGGCCGTGTACTGAGGTTGCCGATGGCTGCCAATATCTGCCAGGTATAGTACCACTCAGGCGCGTAGGTGCGGGATCCCAGCGGGCAATATTGTAATATCAGTGTAACATGATTTCAGTATATCTGGACTTCACCCAGACAGTTCTCAGGAAGGTCCTGAAAAAGTCTGGCTTGTCCTGCGCCCTCATCTATTGGGCCAAGCTCTGAGTCACTGTTGATGGAAAGATGCACCTTTTTACAGCTTAAAGCTGGCACTAAAATGCTGCTCCAAGCACCTGCTGAAGTCATCTGGAAATAGGGTGATTGGTGATGATGACCCTGGAAGACACCTTAGTGATAATGACTAGCTGCAGCCAAGGTTACGAAAAGTTGGTTTAATTTGCTTGTTTCTATAGTTTTTCAACTACCACTGCATAGATAACCCATAAACGAGACCCTCAAGATCCCCTGATGCATGTTTCTTTGCTTTACCCACTTGCAATACTAGATATTCCTGAGCTGGAGTACTGGTCCTGCATGGGCTCCAATCCTATTTCTGACTCTTGTGATTCTTTACTGCGTCATGGGAGTTGATAAGAAAGGTTAGGCAGGTCTTTGTATGATTCAGCAGACATACTGTTGATATAGCTAAGTTGCAGGAACTACACCTTAAGGAACACACTAAGGGAAGGCTACAGGTGGGGTGGTTGTGAGAAATACACATTTCCACATTCTCTCTATATGCCAGCAGAGGTGCCATAGATAGCGCATTTCTTATTCTCTGGGGGAGCACTATAGCTGTTCCCCGGACCTGTTTTCTGCAATCTGTCAGCACAAAATTACCAGAGGGCACTTAACAGTTATCTGGGAGGGGGCAGCAGTGGATGTTATTGTGGTGTTAAACCCAGACATAGAAAAATCCCATTCAGCATGGACACTCCATGGATGAACATGACTTAATGGTTTTGTTTACAATAGAGGCACCTCTGAACATTACTAGGCACTTGTGCCGCCACCTTGAATGGTAGCTGGTTGCGCACTGATCATTGGCTGATATTGTGAGATATTGGTGCCTGGATTGAAACAACTGAGCACCTCCCTTGATCATGCACCTAAAGTGCTGTCACTCTCGCTGTCGGAAGCCTCAGATCATATGTTATCTTAGAGGCTTCCTCTAAAAAGGCTCTAAGAACCCCTGATTCAAGCTGACATCAAGACCGACATTGTTGAATTTTTGCTTACAACATGAGCTGTATGTGGTCCTCTGGCATGCTGTGAAAAGTGTGTATAGCTTATATCTGCATGTCAAAACAACTGGAAGACATTTGGGCTCTATGCTTGCAAATAGATCTTCCAAAGCTCTGGCTCCACGCATTCAAACTTCAATACTTTGCCTGTGGCAAAATGCAATACCTATTACAGTTCTGCAGTTGCTGTCAGAACATGACGAGACTGATACACAGGAAACGTATTACTAACATAAAGATGCGACAGAGCTACGCTTTGGTGTGGGAGACAAAGCATGTAAAACCTTGGCTGCTCCCCTTACAGAGAAGTGGAGCACCTCATATGTTACTGAGCTCCACACCAGTTATTGCACTGATGATGTTGCAATTCTTTTCTCCTCTCTACCAGTCTACTCTGTATGTACCCTTGGACAGAATTATGGAGTATTTCGACTCCATACATATCCTCTGGTTAGAGACCACTCTGTGACAACATCTAGATGTTCCTTTTGAAGCAGACAACATAGTCCATGTCAAATGCAGCCTTCCTGGCAATAAAGCATCCAGCCTTGATTGACTAACAGCACACTTCTATAAGGAATGTGGTTAAATACTGGCCCCACAGCACTAGCTGCCTCTACCCCACTGCATGGAAGGCCCTGATTGTTACCATGCTTAAGCTCAATAATCCATCAAGATTGTATGATTAATATCAGCCCTTATCCATGATTAACACAGACAAAAGGAACCCAGCTACACTCCTTGCAGAAGACTCCTTTCCTTGTTTCCTAGCATTGTCCAACCTGATCAGAGGAGATTCGATCCTACCCACTTGTCGTAATGGGTGAATATGATTTTAATGAATGCCACAATATGTGCAGGCCCGACAAGAGCAATATCAGTAAATGCACTGTCAACATATACCACAACTGATACTCACTCAAAACCTGTAAATTCAATGTAAGAGTATACCTATACCATACCTTGTGCCCGCACAGCAACACCGACATCAGCAATAATGATGCCAATGTATTCCGTGGTCCCTGCTCATATGATAATATTATTGTTGTGAATAAGATCAATGTCAATGTACATTCAGACCAGAGCAAACAACCGTGGTAATGCCAGTACAAACTATATCAATGTACAAAATGTCAACTGTATGCATAATGTTGATAATGTCAATAAAAATGATATCAGTGACTGCCATATTATTTATAGGAGTGCCGATAAACTCACATCATTGCTGTCATATTCACCCGAAGTGACCTCTTCATCAACCGAGAGCCAAAGATACATGGTCAGAAAGGTCCTGCGACCCAGCCTACATCGAGTAACAGTTCACAGATGGCTTCCCCCATAAACCCAAGAGAAACAAGTAACCAGAGAAAACCATGATTGATTCCACAGATAGATAGTTGCACCACAAACAAGTCTGAGATAGTTTTTTTGCATCTCATGAACTGCATATATTCACGGCCAAAACTTTGTACACCGAGAGATTTTGAGCAGACACATTCTGTCCAGGCTCTCCCAGCCACAGTGTTTAATTAAATCAACTTCTACTTGTTTTGCCAAACACCTCTTGTCTATTAGTTTATTTAAGAAAAATTCATATCTGAGCAACACACTCAACCTTTCATAATGTCCTAATGCTGTTCACCTTGCTTCACACAATACAGCCAGAGCTGTAGGCGATGTGAATATTCTTGGATGCAATGAAGACCCTTGACCCAAAACAGTGGAAAATATCTGTGTTCCCTGCTTTGCAGGATGGGGCTCAGACCGTCTTTTCTTCAGTAAATCCTGTTGTTGCACGCATGGCCTACTGCAGACTCTGTTGAATGGCACAGTCTCTGTATCGAGATCAGCAGGGGCACCTGACAGAGATGCCCGCTGTCCCCGATTTTGTATGCTATTGCTATGGAAACACACGAAGATAGACTAAGACAGCATCATGCTTAGCCCAGCCTAAACTACATGTCTCAGAGACTAGTCATGTCTTTGTTCGCGAAGGACCCTGAAGTCAACCTGGCAACCATGTTGTGTGAATTAGCTAAATTTGTGGTTTCACTTGGATCACCATCAATTAGTCAATGTCAGTGATCTTCCCCTTGATGTCTGTCACAACACAAATTGCACTAGCACGCCTCTTAAAATGGACTGAATCAGCAGTTTTCTACCTGGGAATATGGGTCAGCAGAAACATTACACAGCTATGATAGCAATATTATGGCAGGACTGTTGCTTGGCTTGAGTATACGTGTCCCGATTTCTTCCAGGCTGCCCTTGTACCTTGCAGGATATATTTCTATTTCAAAGATGGCGATCCTTAGCAGGTTGCATTATCTATCTACGAACATTCCCATTCCACTAGTGAGAGCATTCTTTGGCCATCTCAGGTCTCTCATTGTCACATTAGTATGGGCCTGTGGGCAGACATGTCTCTCTTGGGAGGTACTTATGCTGCAGCTTGAGCAGAGTTGGCTCTACGTGTAGGACAAGGAATTATACTATTATGGTGGGCAGGCTCACTACATGCACTACTGGAAACACCACACCATTGCAGCCACATATTGCAGTGGAGACTGACAATGCCTCCCCTTACTCATTGGATACAATGGTATGTGCCCCCGATGCATCCTATTGGTGAGATCAACACTGTCAAATGTGTGATCTGGGCCTGGAACTGGTTGTGCTGCAGGGCCTGCCTGGGTTGTCTTTACTCTGCTGGAATGATAGTGGTTTGGAATCTGGTGCTGCCTCTCACTAAAGATATGGGGGTCAAGCCACAACTGGGGAGTCTGCAACTAAAGGCAATGGGGTCTTATGGGGTCTTATGGTCAAACAACACAAGCAAAAGGGCACCGACATCTTAAAAGTGGACTGTGGGCTTTGGAGGGCTTTGGAGGGATGATTTTTAAAGGTTTAAGTGGTGCCACTCAGGAGTAACAGTTTGTTGAAGTCCAGTACCTAGGTGTGATTTCCGACTTACTGCAGAGGTGCTATACACCAAGAGGGTCATCCCGGTCATAATTACCTTGTGACTTAGTGTTTTTCCTGGAAGATAGAATACTTCTGTGGCACATGATTCAAAGCTGGAGCAGGCGAGGGTTAATCAGAGTTGGATATTTCGTTATCAAGTTCCAGATGAAACCATTGATTTGCCATGAGTAACAAGGTCAAGACTGATTTGCATGTGACTGGGTCTGAACTGGGTGGCGAAGTGAGCAAAAGGATGATGGATTCAACGCAGATCTAATACTGACGGAGGGGAGTGTCTGAACAGTTTCAGATCTCCGTCCATCATCTTATTGTGTTTGTTTTTAGCCCTATGTTGGCAGAGAATGCCCTGTCGTGGGTCCCTTGCTCACTTTGCCACTGGTTTCAAGCTAGTCTGGCTGATGAATGGTGCTACCCCGAAACCTGTCCAGGGAAGAACTGGCTTGACAAATTAGGCTGACCTGTTTCCATTGCAGAATGAAAAAGTTCCATAGTGTACAGGGGCTTACATTCATTTTTGGTTTTACATTTTGAAATGTGTATGTCAGGTCATATCAGGGGAAATGACATAAAAAGTGTATCTTGCTTACGATGGTCGATGGTTTATCATTCCGTTGTTTTTTGTATGCGCTATGCATTTTTTCAACTGTCAACCATTCGTGGGGGGGTTAATAACATCATACCAAAAAGACCCCAGTCATTTCAATATTTAAATGACATTTGGTTCCCCACACCTCGCAACGTATACGTTTGCCCCACCGTGGACTACAAGGACCATGATCCTTTACAGTCCTCTGTACTCGCTTATGCTGCCGTGCCTTTAAGTAATCTGCAGCAGGGCGGCGCCGCTTCACTAATCTGACCCCACAGGCAGACGAACATCGCGGATTCATCCACGCAAGGCTTGAAGTAAGTTTATTCAAGCCGCTTTTTATGGGTACTTGAAATGCGGAACAACGAGTGCCTGGTATCAACCGTCTGACGGACTTTGTTTGTTCTTAGCAGAACAGCGAGAGATTGATTCCCCCCCGCCAGCTTGAGTAAACACTGCGGCCCGTTCCTCTGGACCAGCGCACTACGTGTGCAGGTAGGAAACGCTTCCTTTATTCATTTCCAAGCCCGCCTGATCAGTAAAGCACGATTTTTTCAGCCCCAGAGTTCGAGCCGGTAAACTCTATATTTTCACTCCCCAACCCTCTTCATCTGAATAATACACCAGTAAGGGATGATGTGAGTCCGTGCTGAATAACACAGCTCGCCTAGGGCGCCCCAGACTGCGGCACCTTTGACACCATAATCAGGTATTTTGATACTTCACCAGACCGAGGCACCTGCTAATCTGTTTAACCCATGCGTGACAAACCCTATGTAACGCTTGTACTGAAAGCCCCCT
The DNA here is from genome assembly GCF_964261635.1 of Lissotriton helveticus. Lineage (NCBI taxonomy): Eukaryota > Metazoa > Chordata > Amphibia > Caudata > Salamandridae > Lissotriton > Lissotriton helveticus. The sequence continues at coordinate 200,803,655 of NC_136060.1, forward strand.
TTTGTCGTTTCAGAATTATTCCGGTGTTTCCCCTTCTCTCCACGCAGTTAACGTGTTGGCTGAGAAGGTAATCTTACTTATGGGTAGCCAGTCGGAGTATTATCTTGGCAGATATATATACTTTATACAGTTGCTGACACCTTCCCCATATTCCCTTTCAGGTAACCCTTTACCCAGTCCTCGTCCTGAGGAGAAACTAGAACAAACGAGGTTCGAAACGCGTTGACCCCAAGCCTGTGTTAAGAACGGAGGGTGCAGCTAGGGATAAATTCATACCACTCCTGTGGGCCCTACCTGCAATTTCTTATAAATTACTATTCACAGGTGTTGTGTGACAGGCAGGCCATTCCACCTCAGTGTCCGCCCTGTTCACATGTTTTGTTACCAAAGGACTGGTTTATTTCTGTAATGAATTGTAAAAAAAGTGTTCATTCTGCAAACGTATGCCTTTGAATTCATATTGTATATTGTTGTTGGTGTCATCACAATAATTGTATTATATTGTCATTCATCATTTTTTCAAGTGTATGTTGCCTTCAATGTGATGTACATATATTTGTTGTATATATTTGTATATATTCTTCTAAGTTTTTGCACTAACTGTTGTGACGGAGTGTCTATTTGATGCCATTTTTTATGGAGTAATATAAAAGTTTTTTTGAAAAATACTTAAGTTGTTGGGAATATCTTAACCCTTGGCTGCACAAAACTCATTGGTTGTGTGGTTATACACTTTGTTTTCAATTATCCTGATCAGCCATTTTGTTCTGTTTCTCAAGTATTGAGGTCCAGGTTGGTCAGTTGTAGGACCCTACACCTTTATTTGTGTACTGTTTCCATAAGGAGCAGGGTGAAGAGGGATATGCATATGACTGCATATGAACTGGGTGGCAAAGTGAGCAAAAAAACGATGATGGATTCAACACAGATCTTATAGTGACTGGGGGTGAGTATCTGGAAAGTTTCAGTGCATCGTCCATCGTCTTCTTGTGTTTGCCATATATCTTTTGTGTCAAAAAGCCTAAAACTGGGCGAACATGGTTTTCTTTTCCATCTACCTCCCTAGACAATGTTCAGCACTCAGTCCCACTCCGCCAAAGGAGGAAAAAATGACAAAGTCCTATTTTTCTCAAACTGCTGCAAAAGTTCTTTGTGTTAGGTCCTGCTGCACCCTGGCTCTCCTGGCAGGCCATCTAAGCATGAGGTCTCGCTCCAGTCAGGCCTCCTGCAGGTTCAACCAACTGTGGACAGCTGGGCCCTGTTAGGTTTAATGGCACTTCTGCTTTTAGTCTCCCCTGAGCAGAAAAATTTTAATTCAGCAACCAGACCCTAAGAGAGTTGAGTGCCATGAGAAAGACAAGCACTCTCTATGTTCCAGCAGGTTCTTCTTCTTCGGATATTTACTTCTCATTTTTCGGAATGTTCCGAGGTGGTGGTGAGGTGACAGACTAAACGTGCGCACTAGCCAGTGATTGGAAATTTTTCTCTAGTCAATCCTGTATGCTTTCTCACCCAATGTGCACCTACTTTGGAAGCACTGCCTCTTTGTTGTACAAGTTCCCAGCTTCACTAAATCTAATACTGTTGAGCCCTTCTTCCTCCATGATCCTCCTTTGCTCTCTCTAAAACCATTGCAATATTTAGAGGAGGTCTCCTCCCCTTTGAGGTTCCCCCTTTTGCTGTGGTGGTGTGAAAGATCCTTAGAGGTCTCTGGGAATGAAAGGAAGCAGCTCCACATTTCATTGTTCTGTCAACTATTCATTTAAAAGTTCATGAAGCTAATCTGTGCTTGGTGGTGAATTGTTAATAACATACCTACCTTCCTGGTTCTAGAGGACAAACAATGGAGGGAAGGGTCATGAACTCCTTAAAAGAATGTGGTTTCTGACTCCGGAGATGAAGTGAGTGGCAAAACTGGTTCTACGTCTTAACACTATTTGACTCAAACAGCATAAATAACATTTTTACTAAATTGTTTTTCCAAACATTTGAGTTCCCATTAAATCACATTTTACAAGCTATGGAGAAACTGACTCTGGGCTGGGAATTTCACAAGCCAAGATACAAAGTAATAATTTGAAATATATTTAGACCTGTTTCTGAATAAAAACAGCGTAATCGTACAAGGTCAAAACATGGTTAAGGCCTTCAGTCACTGTGTGTGTCAAATACGTAACATGCTACTTTATTTTATATAGTAATCACCTTGCCCTGTTGGCATATATAGCACACTCTAGTGGGCTGTATTAATATGTAAAATAGCTGTGTTACATTGAAAATGCCCTCTATCTTCCATGTGTTACTGCATAGCTTTTAAACTGCAGTTCAGCCAGAGCACAGTGGTGCTCCCGGGTATGGGAAGCCGTTCACGTCAAAATTACAGATCCCCATATATGACACCTTCTGAAATGCATATCGTGATGCAAAATGATTATGACACACACCAGAAGGAATATAATAACTGTAAAGGTAAATATGATACCTGGCAGAGTGAATCTGACTTGGACCAAAACAAATATGAAGCCTGGCAGAGTGAATATACTACTTAGTGATTAATATGAATAACACAGACTCTGAATTGAATAAGAGATATATTGAAATATACATCAATGATACTCTAATGAATATGGCCCTCACTAAAAACAATATAGCAATCAGTGAAACAAATGTGATATGCATAAAAAAGAATGGGACATTCCTTAAAATGACTGACATATGCCAAGAGGAATATGACATACATTAAAATGAATATGACAGATTGAAATGAATATCCGTTACTGAAATGAATATGGTATATTCTGAACAGAGTATAATGCATATTGAAATTGCAAAAGCATGCACTGAAATGAAAATAATACATGTTGCAATGAATATAAATTGAGTTGAAATTAATATTACCTACATTGCAATGAATAGGAGATGATTTCAAATGGATATGGATTGTGTTGAAATAAATATATGCCCCATTGAAATGAATTTGACATGCCTTAAAACGAGTATGAACAAAGCTGAAATTCCCATGACATTTGTCAAAATTAATACAGCATTTATTGAAATTAATATGATACATATTCAAATGAATATGATATATGTTAAAATGGATAAGTTGCATCTTAAAATGAATATGCCAAGTGTTAATATGAATATGACATCTATTGAAATAAATATAACATTGATTGAAAAATATCTAACACATGTTAAAATAAATATGAAATGAGTTGAAATGAATATGAGGTCCATTGAAATGAATTTGACATGTTTTAAAAGGAATACGAGTAACATCAAAATGAACATGACATTTATGAAAATAAATACAACTTGTTTTGAAAATAATTTGATATACATTGACATTATTATGATATGTGTTGAAATGGATATTAGTCATGTTAAAATTAATATAAGATTTGTTATTTTGAATGAGACATCCATTGAAAGGAATATGATATATGCTAAAATGAATAGGACATGCATTGAAATGACTATGAGCCCCATTGAAATTGATTCCAAATGGCTGAAAATAAAATGAAACGTGTCAAAATTAATATGTTATGCTTTGAAATTAATATAATATACATCAAAATGAATATTTCATGTTTTGAAATTAATATGACATATGTTGAAATGGATGTGACCCATATTAAAATTGATATGACAGTCGTTAAGCTGAATCTGACTTCCATTGAAATGAATATGACATTTATTGAAAGGAATATGACACATATTAAGATTAATATGAACCACTTTGAAATTAATATCACATCTGTTGAAATTAATATGGCCACATCAAAATGTATATGACATTTATTAAAATGAATATGCAATTTTTTTAATGAATATGATATGATTTGAGATAAATGTAGCATGCTTTGAAATTAATAGGCACATATCAAAATGAACCAAGCCATGTTTAAATGAAAATAACCCATGTTCAAATGAATATGGCTTGCAATGAACTAATGTTGATTTGCTTTAAAATTAATATCACATATTGAAATGAATATTACATATTCTGAAAGGATATGAAAAGGACTACATTGAATTAACTAAAATTAATATAACACACATTTAACAGAATATAAAACAGGAACCAACCTTTACCATGCATCCATTTGCAACGCAGTTAAATATTCATACATTTGTCACACCATACTTATCACATAGGTAAGTATTTTTGTAAATAACATTTTGTTCATGTGCGTCTCTGGTCCAGGCAACACACTCCCCAGCAGCTCTGTTTGCAGCGCCTCCCTGCCTCAGTGCCAGATCCTTCCCGCCTCCTGGGTTTGCGCTGTCAGTCCGCTGCTCCCGCGCTTCACCCAGCACCACCTGGTCCTCTCCTGACTTGTTAGGAGACTTGTGTTTTCGAGTTCCATTTCCGTTTAGCAGTTCTTGGTCTTGACTCATTTTTACTTATTTGGCTGACTCAGTCATCTTGCTCCTGACCTGAGAATGTTGCTTCACTCCAGGCAGCCTTTCCCAGCGCTGCTGCCCCACGGCCCCTCCCACCAACACCCCTGTCCCCACCCCCATCTCCAGTCCCGCCCCTCCCCTACTTAATGGCGGCCGCTGCGGGGAAGTGTGTATAACTCCTAGAACTCCGGTCCAGGCAACACACTACCCAGCAGCTCCACTTGCCGCGCCTCCATGCCTCAGCGCCAGAGCCTTCCTGTCTCCTGGGTTCGCACCAGCAGTCCACCGCTCCCACGCTTCACCCAACCTCCGGACCTGAGGATTTTGCTTCACTTCAGGCAGCCTTTCCTGCCGCTGCTTCCCCGTGGCCCCTCCCACTGAACAGCCCCGCTCCCGCCCACTCCCCTACTTAATGGCGGCTGCTGCGCGGTCGCGCCACTGGCGCGATGAAGGCATGCCTAAGGTAAGCCCGTCTGCGTCCATCTGTGCCTGGACTGCGCCCAGAACCATACCCCATGGCCCCCACGAGCGCCACGACACCTGACTCGCTACAACTCCAAATTCCTCCACAAACTCAACGCCAGCTGATCGTTCCCCTGCTTTCAGGCAACCCTGAAGCTCTCCCACTGACCCTTCTCCTGACATAGCTGCAGCTTCACCAGCTGCCGAACACCCACTGGTCCCACCCCACCCGCCAAGGCAGGAAGCAACCATCTCAGATGCATACTACTCAACATCCGCTCTGTCCATAAGCACACCATCGAACTCTGTGACCTACTCAACTCAGCCTCCCCGGACGTCGCCTTTCTGACGGAAACCTGGATGAGCCCCTCCTCAGTGCCCGACATTGCCATAGCCATCCCGGACGGCTACAAGATCACCCAAAGGGTCTGCACCGACAGACCAGGGGGAGGAATCGCCATCGTCCACAGGAATACCCTCAGTATTTCGACCAGCATCTAAGACATCTATAGCGCCGCAGAACACCTGCACTTCCAGATCCACACTGATCCCAACACCACCCTCAGAGAAACCCTCGTTTACAGATCCCCCCGAGCCCCGACTACAGTTCTGAGACTCATCACCGACATCGTCAGCGCTCATGCCCTTGCTTCCACAGACTACATCCTCCTCGGAGACCTGAACTTCCACTTCGAGAACGCCAACGACAGCAACTCTATCACGCTGCTCGAAAACCTTGCCAACCTCAGACTCAAGCAGCTCGTCACAACTCCCAGCCACTCCGCCGGACACACGCTTGACCCCATCTTTTCCGCCAGCAACCACGTCACCTTCAGCCACACCACCGAACCCCACTGGACCGACCACCGCTGCGTCCACTTCACCTACAAGAAACCCACGACGCACCACCACCTGCAACGGACCCCCTACTGCAGCTGGAACAATATCACCGAAGAACAGCTCATCACCATTCTCACCCGAGACCCACCAACCGACACCACCACCATTGACACAGCCGCCTGCAACCTCAGACAATCGATCGAAGACTGCGCCAACACTCTCACCCAAATCAGAAAACCCTCCAACAGACGCACCGACGGAAAGGCCAGCTGGTTCACCACCGACCTTCAGGAATCCAAGCGGACTTGCCAAAGGCTCAAGAAAAAGTAGTGCCATGAACAGACACCGGACAACCAGGCTGCCCTCAAGAACACCAGCCGTAAGCACCACCAACTCATTCAAGCCACCAAAAAAACCTCCCTAAAGGAATGCATCAACAACAATGCACACAACAGCAAAGAGCTCTTCAACATCGTGAAGGAACTCTCCAACCCCAGCTCTAACAACATCCCACCATCGCAAGACCTATGCGACTCCCTAGCCACCTTCTTTCACCTCAAGATCGCAAACATCCACGACAGCTTCAACACCCAGACCCGCCAGACAGCCACCAACAATGCAGACTCGCCACCTCCTAACCTCACCAACCTCGTGGTCTCCTGGACCCACATCAACGACAACGACACCATCACAACCATGAACATCATCCACTCTGGATCACCTTCCGACCCCTGCCCTCACCACATCTTCAACAAGTCAAACCACATCATTGCACCCCAACTCCGGAAGATCATCAACAGCTCCTTCCCGGAAATCTGGAAGCATGCCGAGATCAACGCCCTACTCAAGGAACGCACAGCAGACCCAAAGGACCTCAAGAACTTCCAGCCCATCTCCCTGCTCCCGTTCCCGGTGAAAGTCATCGAGAAGATCGCCAATAGGCAACTGACCTGCTTCATCAAAGAGAACAGCATCCTGGACCCATCCCAATCCGGATTTTGCAGCAACCACAGCACCAAAACGGCCCTCATCACTGCCACTGGTGACATCAGGAGCCTGCTGGACAACGGCGAAACTGCGGCACTCATCCTCCTGGACCACTCGGCCGCCTTCGACACCGTCTGCCACCACACCCTACGTACATGCCTCCACTACGCAGGGATCCGCGACAAAGCCCTGGAATGAATCACCTCCTTCCTTACTGACAGAACCCAGAGGGTCCGCCTCCCCCATTCGGATCCAAAGCCACCAAGATCATCTGCGGCATGCCCCAAGGATCATCCCTTAGCCCAAACCTGTTCAACGTCTATATGACACCGCTCGCCAACCTCGTCCGATCACACAACCTCAACATCATCTCCTACGCCGACTACACCCAGATGATCCTATCACTCACCAAAGACCCTACACTGCCAAAACCAACCTCCATGCAAGAATGAAGGCCATCGCCGATTGGATGAGGTACAGCCGCCTAAAGCTAAACTCAAACAAGATGGAGGTCCTCATCCTCTGCTCCACCCCCTCCACCTGGGATGACTCTTGGTGGCCGACCGCTCTGGGAGCCGCTCCAACACCCACAAACCACGCACGCAACCTGGGGGTCACCCTGGACTCATCGCTCTCAATGACCCAGCAAGTCAACAACGTCTCCTCCTCCAGCTTCAACGCCCTCCGAATGCTTCGCAAGATCTACAGATGGATCCCCACTGGAACCAGAAGGACGGTCACCCAGACCCTCGTCAGCAGCAGATTAGACTATGTCAATGCCCTCAATGCAGGAGCCACAGCCAAACTCCAGAAAAGACTACAATGCATACAGAACGCCTCCGCACGCCTCATCCACGATGTCCCCCACCACAGCCCACCTGAGAAACCTGCACTGGCTCCCAGTCAACAAGAGGATCACTTTTAAGCTGCTCACCCACGCTCCCAAAGCACTCCACAAAGCCGGCCCAACATACCTCAACAAACGACTCACCTTCTACACCCCAAACTGCCAGTTTCGCTCCACCGACCTCGCCCTTGCCACTGTCCCACACATCCACAGGACAACCAACGGTGGCAGATCCTTCTCCTACCTCGCTACCAAGACATGGAACACCCTCCCCACCCAACTGCGCCAGACCGAGGATCTGTTGACCTTCAGGAGACGTCTCCAGACCTGGCTGTTCGAGCAGTAGCTGCACCCCCTCTCAGCGCCTTGAGACCCTCACAGGTGATTAGTGCACTTTACAAATGATTGATTGATTGATTGCGCATAGAGATAAAGGGAGGTAAGGATGATTTTAGGGTATAGAGGTGGTTAGAGGTAAAGGGAGGTAAGAATAATTGTTGATGTTAGGGGTGGGTAAAGGTAAACAGAAGTTATGGTGATTTTAGGGTTTAGGAAGGGGGTAGAAGTAAAGGGAAGTAAGGAATAAAAAAGGGATTCTCACGTGCAAAATAAAAAGAAAAAACACACACACATAAATCCATATACATGGGTGTGCACACATATGTATATATCTTTATCATTTCTGGATTAGAGTACCGTCTAAATTATGCAAAAGAGGAAGCAGGGAACTCTGGGTAGTTCCCAAGTTTACAAGGAGTGCAGCTAAAAACAAAGCTACAGCACAAGAAGGTTCACTCTTGCTACTCACGGCTTCTGCGCGTCCGCTCAAACATGCCGCTAAAGTAGAGTGGCTGTATCAGCTGACCACGCAAGCCGGGTGTGGGAGGATCAGGGGCGGAGTCATGTCCCTCCAATCAATTGGTAATTAATTACCGTGGTGGACCGGGGATCGTGCCGGAGGTGAGTGTCTTAATGCAGCGGAGAGGTGATTAGGCCAACAGCCCCTGCAGCAGTAAAATATGCATAGAGCAGCAGCGCAGAGATGCATCTCAGCGAGGTTAGCAGGGAGCTGAGAGCACACCAGTACACATTAAAAGTAAGTCACTGTCTGCGTGGTCAAAACAATCTAAAACACAACCAATACATGTTTTGTTAAAAAATAGTTTAAACGAGGCTAAAAACAAAGCTACAGCACAAGAGGGTTCACCCTTGAATTGAATGGTGACAAGAAGGTTCACTCTTGCTACTCACGGCTTCTGCGCATCCGCTCACACATGCCGCTAAAGTAGAGTGGCTGTATCAGCTGACCACGCAAGCCGGGTGTGGGAGGATCAGGGGCGGAGTCACGTCCCTCCAATCAATTTGTAATTAATTACCGTGGTGGACCGGGGATCATGCCGGAGGTGAGTGCCTTAACGCAGCGGTGAGGTGATTAGGCCAACAGCCCCTGCAGCAGTAAAATATGCATGGAGCAGCAGCGCAGAGATGCATCTCAGCGAGGTTAGCAGGGAGCTGAGAGCACACTAGTACACAATAAAAGTAAGTCACTGTCAGCGCGGTCAAAACAATCTAAAACACAACCAATACATGTTTTGTTAAAAAATAGTTTATAGGGGGCGTGGCCAAGATGGTGAGCTAAGAGGACGCTTTCCTCGCGGGCTCCCGAGACCCCGGAGCCTTTGTACCGCCTGTTGCTGCTGATCTCCCCCGGATCCAGTGGGAGACGGTGCTCAGCACCGGCGAGCAAGCACCGGCGCAATCTGGGGATCCCCGGTGCCCTGTTGACCGTAACGGAGCTGGGCTGGGAGATTCTCCGGGAGAGGGCCTGCTGCCGGACCGGAGAGCGCCTGCAGGCCGCCCCGCGGAACAAGCTAGCGGAACGGCGTGGAGCCCTAGAGAGGCGGTGGAGACAGATGGAGGGAAGGCTCTCCCTAGCGAGTCGCTGCCAGGGCGAAAGGACTGCGCCTCGCGGCGGCCCCGCGGGGAACTGACCGGGGCCTCGCGCAGTGGACCCGGGAGACCTGACTACGCGACCCCGGGGATCCGGAGAGCCGGGAGGCCTACCTCGGGGCGCCGGCTTCTGGGGCCCTCCGCTGCGCCCCGCGGGGTCAAGAAGATCGACACAGCATCCGGAGGGCGCCTGGAGTGCTCCTAGCACGACACGGGGACCCCGCCCTGGCGCACTTCTCGACCGGGCCCCGGTGGGCCTTCCGGGAGGCGCCATAGCTCGGCTCGGGACCCTGCCTGCATGAGGGCCCTTCCTCCTGCGCCTCAGGAGTCGCCGGAACTAAGCGGTGCAGCTGGACCCCCCGGGAGGACCTACCTGGGTGACGGGCTATCTGCCTAGGCAGCACGTTGGGCGGCGCGAGGGCAGAGGTACAGAGCGCCGGCCTGGGAGGAGATCGACCTGCACCGCTTCTGGGGCGACGCGGTAAGGGGCTCCCCAGACCCCTCTAGGCGGCCTGCACTATTGCACCTACCCGGGAGGCGCTGCGCCCTCCACTGCGCCCCACGAGATCGAGAGGTACGATGCAACGACTGGAGAGCGCCCCGGTCGCCCGGGGTGACCGAGCGGGACACCGGGACCCCACCCCGGCGCACTTCTTGGCCGGCCCCCGGAGGGCCTGCGGGGAAGAGCCGACGTTTGGCTCAGGACTCTGCCTACATAGGAGCCCCCTCTCCTGTGCCACACAAGTAGCCGGAACTGTACTGTACTGCTGACCCCTCGGGAGGGCCCCCATGGGGGACATACTTTCGGCCTGGCACTGACTTAGGCGGCGCAGAGGCAACGGTGGGAAGCGCTGGCCTAGGAGGAGATTGGACTGCACTATCTACACGGCAACACAGTGGGGGGCTGCCCAGACCCTTCTAGGCGACCTGAATTACTGCATATACCCGGGAAACGCTGAGGACGGACCGGGGGATACGCCATTGGGGAGTGGACGTGACAGGGTGGCCCAGCTACCGTTGGTCCTGGACGTTCTCCTTCGCACGGTGTAACTGGGGTAGTGCCTGGCTGTCGGCAGAGTGCGGCCGCGCCCACCCTGGGGAGACATCGTGAAAGACTGTGGAGCCCGTAGCATCGAGAGTGCAGCCGCGCACATCACGGCCCACGAGGCTTGGGCCCTTCTCGTTACCCTCCACGTCACGGACACTTCAGCTCCCACGATGTCTGGCAACCGAGGGGGTAAGAAAGGTGAGCGCACCTTACCCGATATGCTGAGCAGAGCAACCCCAAGGCATGACAGGAACCAGCCCGCCCCGAGCCCCCCATCCAGCTCTCGAGGGGCGGAAGTAGGGGAACCCCCAGTGACCCGATCATTTGTTATGTTATGTTATGTTATGTTATGCACTTTTGTATTGCGCACAGCTGCCCCAGCTAAGGGGCGTCCTGGCGCATGGCAGGCAATGTGCAACAGATTAGCAGAAACACAACACAGATAAAAGAATTTATTTAAAAAGGAAAGTTTTCAGTGCTTTACGGAAGGCCAAAAGGTCATCCAAAAGCCGCAAGTCCGCTGGAAGGGAATTCCAGAGTACAGCCGCCCTAACCCGGAAAGAGCGACCACCAGCCCGACACAGCCTGTATCGGGGAACCACAGCAAGCGCTTGGCTTCCCGATCTCAGAGCACGGGAAGGAACATACTGGCGGACCTACTCCCCTCAAGATCTTAAACGCCTCTTCTGGAATCGTTATTCAGCACCCTCAGAGAAGACTTTCAAGTGCTGAAACAGGAGGTGGCAGGGGAAGTACGTGAGGTGCGTAGGGAGGTAGACTCCCTTGGTGAACGTGTAGCCGCTGTAGAAGAAACTAACCACACCCGCGACGAGGAGATAACGCACCTGCAACAGGAGGTTCTGCGGCTCAGGGATCAGCAGATTGACCTCCAGGCCCACGCGGAGGATCTCGAGAATAGGTCCAGGCGCAACAACATTAGAGTCCGTGGCGTTCCATCTGGAGAAGAAGGGGAGGACATGACTGCTTATCTGGGAGATCTGTTTCGCGACATCTTGGGGGAACCGAGCGACTTCCCGGTGAGGATTGATAGAGCACACAGAGTGGGCCCGCCGCGACGGGCTTCAGCGCCAGCCCCGGACATCTTGGCCTTCCTGCCGGACTTCCCCTTGAAAGAACGGATCATACGTGAAGCTAGACGTCGCCAGCCGCTGCATTTCCGGAGTCATCAGGTAGCGCTGTTTCAAGACCTATCCACGATCACCCTTCAAAAGCGCAAATCCTTCAAGATCGCCACGGACTTCTTGAGAGAACACGGCACACAGTACTCCTGGGGCCATCCTTTCCGGCTAATCTTTCGCTGGAACGGAACCTTGCATCAGCTCCGGTCCCTCCAGGACATTTGCGAGGTGCTGGGGATCACGGCGGTGGACACTGACACTCCCACGATCTCCCGCCTACGCACCACCAGAGATGGCTGGCAGACTGTTCGAAGATGCCAGCCCGCTAACTTGCCATCGAGACCAGACTCACCCACGATCAGAGCTGAAATGGACAGCGCGATAATGGAGGTATCCAGAGACACGTCGTCTGGTGATGTGGCCCTGACGGCCTGAGCACACTCCAGGGGGAGATCTTGATGGCCTCATCTTCACAGCAGGTGCGGGGGCTCCGGGGGGGAGGGGGCGGCGGGGGGGTGCAGGAGGTAGCTGGACGTCCACATAAATAACTTACCACAGACTTGTCCGATAAGGACCGGACTGGGACTATGATCCTCGCTCAAAGGGAGTTGGGACGGGGGGGTGTTGGGGGGTGGAGGGGGGTGCGGGGGGGGGGGCAGTTGGGGTTGGGGAGGATGAATCCGGGGGTCGAAGTTCGGGGTGGAGTCCCCGGGAGTTGGGTTGGTTGAGGGATGTTTGGGGGGGACTTTGGGAATTGTGCTGGCTTATGATGTTTTGTTGCTATTTTCACGCTGACCTCGCACCGCATGTACTGAGCTGCGATTCTGGTGTTCTTGGGCTCCTGCATCTGCTCGGCCTTACGCCATTGATGCGCACGGCGATTCCTGCAGCCGTAGCTTCTTTTGAACGCTTTTCTTGGGACGACTACTCATGGCCCTTAAGATAGTCACCCTCAATGTGAAGGGGCTGAACAACCCGGTCAAGCGTAGAGTGATATTATCCCTACTTGAGAACACTCAGGCGGACATATGTCTTTTACAAGAGACTCACCTCCTAACACGAGACTGCCTTAGGATGAGATCACCGAAATTCCCAGTACAGCTCTTTTCCTCGGGGCCTACTAAGACAGCGGGGGTTGCAATCTTACTATCTAGATCGTTTAGGGGAGAGGTCCTACATAAAGTTGCGGAGCAGAAGGGGAGGCTCCTTGCTTACAGGCTCAAGCTAGGGGGTTTCTTGTTTACTCTGGGTTCCATCTATAGCCCGAATGACCACCAAGACCTGTTCTTACACTCAGCCCTCGAGAACATAGCGACTACACCGGACAGACACATGATCATTGGGGGGGACCTGAACATGGTCTTTGATTCACTCTTGGACAGGTCGGCGCAGTGACGCCCACACACCGGGGAGTTCTCAGACCGCTGTCGCTCCCACCTAGGCGATCTCGACCTGCATGATCTGTGGAGATGCCTACATCCGAACACTCGGGCCTATTCCTACTACTCCCACGCGCACAAGACGTACGCGAGACTAGATCATATCCTAGTTACGGGGCCGATGGCCGCACTTACGTCGGCTTCCGACATAGGGGTTCTCACATTATCGGATCATGCCCCGGTGACAGGTTCCTTTCAACTGCCGCCGGTGTCACCTGCTCGGGGAGTTTGGCGCCTTAGGGACACCCTGCTGCATAAGCATGTAGTGGTGAAGCAGATACGGGACGCGATCGCGGACTTCCGGTCCCATAACGATAATGGGGATACCTCCCGCGCGACGCAATGGGCCGCCTTGAAGGCGGTGCTCCGTGGAGAATTCATCGCCACCTCGTCTGCGGAGAACAGAGAACGACAACGGAAACGAGATGAGCTTACCGCCAGAGTGCGGGAGCTGGAACAGATGCATCAAAGAACAGGGGCCCCTAGAATCTGGAGGCAACTTAAGGCGGCCCGGAAAATGCTCTCCGCGCTGGACATGGACAGGGCGGAATATGCAGCGCTGTGCCTGAAACATGCGTACTACACTGGTGGAGATAGGTGCGGCCGCCTTCTCGCGAACAAGCTCCGGGTGAAACATCAGCGTCAGCGGGTTGCGGAATTGTCGACTCCCAGCGGAGAGACTGCAACGGAGGACCCTCAGATTGCGGAAGAATTGCGCCGATACTACGCTGACTTATACACAGGCGAACCACCCTCTGCATTGGCTGAGACTGATTACCTTGAGTCGGTCGAGCTCCCTGCTCTCACCCCTGAACAGGCGGAACACCTGGAACGGGGCATCCGGCCAGAAGAGGTGATTGCAGCCATCTCCCGTCTTAAATCTGGGAAGGCCCCAGGGCCCGATGGGTACACCCCACTCTTTTACAAGATGTTCTGTCAAGAACTGGTCCCGCTGTTGACGCGTCTCTATAACTCCTTCGCGGAGCCGGGAGCTATCCCTCCAGACTTGCTTCGGGCGACAGTGTCGGTTATTCCCAAACCTGGGAAAGACAGGTCTGAATGCGGCTCCTATCGGCCAATCTCCTTGTTAAACATGGACCTCAAGCTCTACACAGGGATCCTGGCGACTCGGTTGGCGCAATATCTGCCGGGACTTGTAGACCCGGATCAAGCTGGGTTTGTCCCCGGACGGCAAACGGTGGACAACACTAAGAGAGTGGTACACGTCCTAGAGAAGGCCTCCCGCGTCCCTGGGGAGCGCATGTTGTTATCGGTCGATGCGGAGAAAGCGTTCGACCGGGTGCGCTGGTCTTACCTTGATAGAGTCCTCTGCAAATTAGGGGTGGGGGAGAAATTCCGCACCCTCGTCTTTAACTGTTACAAACATCCATCAGCAGGGGTGAGGGTGAATGGGTGCAGCTCAGCGCACTTTGCGATAGAAAGAGGGACCAGACAGGGGTGCCCACTGTCCCCACTTCTTTTCGCCCTCTACATGGAGCCGTTTGCCCAGAGGATTCGTCGGAACCCGAAGGTGACTGGAGTCCGGATGGGAGGCTACATTCACACCATTAGCCTGTACGCGGACGACGTGATCCTCATGCTTGATAACCCGGGGGAGGCTCTCCCGGCTTGTATAGCCGAGATGGAGGCCTTCGCCGCGGTGGCGGGCTTCAAGATGAACATGAGGAAATCATCCGCCCTGGACCTCTCACTGACCACTGCAACAAGACTTGAGCTACAGAGACGCTTCCCCATGAGTTGGTCTAAAGACCTGATCCCGTACTTGGGTGTCTTATTGGCGCCCTCCTTGGCCGCCATGGTGACGGCAAATTACGCGGCACTGGGTAAAAAGATGAAGGAGGAACTGTCCCGCTGGAACAAGGGCACACTGTCAATGCTGGGGCGGATCGCCGCGGTGAAGATGACTCTTTTGCCGCAGATCCTGTATTTGTTTCGGGCCCTGCCGCTTCTGCCCTCGAAGGGCTGGATCAGACAAGCACAGGCTGACATCGCTCGCTTTGTTTGGCAGGGCCGTAAGCCCAGGCTTAAAAGGGCTTTGTCTACGCTAGCCCCGGAATCCGGAGGCCTTGGCATACCGGATCTCCACAAGTACTTCCAAGCGGCGCAACTAAGGTATTTGGTGGAGTGGAGCAAATGGGAATCTGACAGGCACTGGCTTTTTGAGGACCAGGCAGTGGCGGGCAGAACCTTACAAGAGATACCCTTCATGCGCAGATCTCATCACCCCCCCAATCTCTACGCGTCCTTGGTCACGCAAGTTCCGCTTAGAGTGTGGGACGCCGTGAATGCTACACGGGAATTCACCACCTTCCCGTCGCCGCTTACGCCCTTGATTGGGAATCCTGACTTTCAGCCCGGGATGGAACCTGGCGCGTTCTCGCTTTGGCAGGCTGCCAGATGCTGCGCTTTGTTTCACATGTATGGCTCTGAGGGGATTGTGTCGTTCCAGGACCTCAGGCGTGAATACCATTTGCCTGAGACTGAACGCTTGCGATATCTACAGGTTCGCCACTGGGCGCTGCAGCGTGCGGTACGGGACCTAGCCGACCGGAAACTTACACCCTACGAGATGTGGATGGCGCCACGCTCATCGGATGCCAAGCTCGTCTCGGACCTTTACAAACTGCTGCAGCCCCCCCCTTCCACATCTATAATCCCGGTCGGAACCGGTGGGAACGGGAACTAGGGAGGGAACTAAGTCACAAGGAATGGGACGACATCTCCTACCGTGCGCGTCACTCAGCATACCACACTGGGCTCACCGAGACCTTCACTAAAATAACCACATACTGGTACTACACTCCTCAATGACTGCATGAGATGAACCGCAACATCCCGGACGCCTGTTGGCGCGAGTGCGGACAGACTGGCACACTGACACATATCCTGTGGGACTGCCCGCTGCTAGGTCCCTACTGGGAAGAGGTCCTAAATGAGATTGACCAGTGCTTTGACATTGAACTGCCTTGTTTCCCCGCCTATGTCCTATTGGGGTTGCCTAACGGGCTGATGTATCCTCTGAGGTCCAGAAGGGGTAGACAAATAGCGATTGCATTGGGTTCTGCGATACTCATTTATTGGCGCACCACCACCACTCCCAACATTATAGGCTGGTTACACAGGTTATGGCACATTCTGGGTATGGAGAAACTGTCCCTAACGGTTGCGGGCGAGGTAGATAAGTTGGAGGAATTGTGGCAGCCTTTTCTCACCCTACTACAGTCAGAATTTAAGGAAATTACTTGTCCTCGATACCTCAGGCTCATGAGACTGACGTCCTTGACTACTCCGCAGGTTTAACTACTGTATGGGTATCCGCGATGTGGAGCGAGGTGCCAGCGCGATGGTGTGGAAGGCGTGAGACATTTGTTCAGCACATACGGGAGGGAGGGGGTCAACATGGAGGGAAGGGGGGAGGGGGTAGGCTGGGGATGTTCGGGGGGAGGCGGGGTGGGGGCAGTTTGGGGGGGGGTTCTTGGTTTTGGTGTTAGTCGTCATTGCCCTTACACTTAGCACATGGCTCCACAACATGTTATGATTGTAATGTCTGGAATTCTGATGGCACTCATGGAGCGGAGACTCTGCTTAGCAACTCTTCGACGACAAGTTTTACACTGTTTGTACTCTTTCTTTGTTTATAACCATGCAATAAAATGCTTTAAACCTAAAAAATAGTTTATACGAGGCTAAAAACAAAGCTACAGCACAAGAGAGTTCACCCTTGAATTGAATGGTGACAAGTGGAGAACGGGGGTTAAGGATAGAGGTTTGATGAATGAGGGGTGATCACTGAGTCATGAGGACAAAAGAAATTGGAGATATTGATGAGTGATGAGGAATGAGGAATAAGAACAGAGGCAGGCATGTGGAGTGAGGTATTAGATTGCCCTAAAATAGACAGGATGGTGAACATTTTAGGATATCATCATTTGTCAATTGAACTTATCACGCAAAGCGAAAATAAAAGGTGAAATCCAAGAGATATAGAATGAGTGATTAGGGGTAAAAGGAGAGGAAGAATGAAGGGAGCATGAGAGTAGAAAGATGAGGTTCCAGAGCTTCTGGAGCCTTGGATTGTTGTTAAGGACTCACTGAACCCACAAAAGGACCTTCTTGGAAGAAGATTCAGAAGTTTGAGATCATTTGGAGCATTTTAGTCAAAAACCTTTATAACTTGACTGACCTGTCGTCGAGAGCCAAGCCGGCGACGTCAAACCGTGACTCGCCCATGTCATCGTAGTATGCCCTATTACCTCGAATAGTTCTCCTGCCCTTCCCTAATGGAGAGCATAATCAGGGAGAACCATTCCTGTCAGGGGCTAGTCACTCCACCCTATACATGGCATCAAAACGATTGAAGGTGGATACTGTAAAACCAATAGGCCTCATCACATGCTCAATGGGAGTCTTACAGGGCCAATGCGAAGACATTACCATTTTGTTGCAAAATGATCACATTCCCAAACACAAGATGGTTTATAAAAATACCCCAGCTGGAATACCCCAATCATAGACTCTCTTCTGAGTCAGGGAAGTAGGCCAAATAACCCCTGCACTACCTCAGGGGATCTGAAGTTTATAATTATGTAATCACTACAATGATCCTAGGATCCCGACCCCAACCGTACCACTCTCCATGTGAGCAAAATCTCATTAGCCATGTAATAGAGGAACTTCCTCTGTTGGGCCAGCAAATTTAAACATGTATTAGTCACCTCGTCCTGACCCTCCTTCTGATTCATTGATTCACATTCAACTCAGGAACTCCTACCAAATGTACATACAGGCAAGATGCTGTGGTGAGATCGGTCACTGGTTGCCTCTGTATGGATACTGGGGTATTTAGCATAGGTGGCTGTATCCCCACAGCTCCAGTGGTTTCTTTTTATGCAGACCTATATAGCGCAAACTCGACCTGAAGGTATTGGAGCGCTTTACGTGAGCACCAGTTACATACACAAGGACACATTTATGTTTTCGGTAGGCACAATGAGATTAAGTGATTTGCCCAGAACCACAGGATGTGGAGTCGACCCGAGGCTCGAACCTTGGTTTCCCTGCTCCAAGGTCAGCAGTCTAGCCGTGAGACCACACCCTCTCCCCTAAAGGACAACTAGGCCTTATTAACTCCTAACGCTTTTTATGTGTCCAAAGTACCCGCAATCTCAGTCCCTTTACCATGACTAATTACAGCATCTCTTGGTAAAGTGACTGTGGTGCTGGTGCTAGAGACCTTAACCAGTTTGAGTTGGCAGTTGGAGGTCATAACCTGGGCACCATTCTCTGCTACTGGTATTGAACATACAACTTGCTTTTGTTGGGATAAAACGCAATTGAGACCCCTTTCGCTGGCCTCCAACCCCACTGTCAATGAGGAAAGTTCTTTATGCAGATATTCTTTAATTTTCCCAATACAGGACTCCATGAGGTCCACAGTCCAAGGAAGTGTAAGCATGATTCCCTCTAGGCTGGATTATAAGGGTCAATAATGCTTGAGTCAACATATGGGTTAGCAGGGGCTAGAGGGGACTAAGATGTGTGCTGCTGTTTAGGTCATTTGGTGACTCAAGAAGGTCGTGATGTAACTTTCAGGCATGCGCCTGTTGGTTTAGGGGTCAAATTTGCCTCCTTATCACTTGCTTGGTTGTGACCCAACCCCAAATGGTCCACTGCACTATTTGTACCAGTTGGGCTGTATGATAAAGAGCCATCCAAGCTTGAATCATTTGGGACTCCCAGAGACAATGTACTCTCAGTCAGGGCTATTTCTGTGGAAATTATCCCCCTATCCCTCTGCAACATTTTGTCGATGCTGGTAGTCTTAGAGGGAGAAAGTGCTTTCGACTCAACCTCCTGGGGTATGCGTTTGCCCATTGGAATTTGGCGATATCAAAACCTCAAGATCACCAGAGGTAGTATCAACAGAATAGCAACCAGGATACAACTATACCCAAACACATTAACAGATCCACAATATTCAGCTCTCCAGTACAATAATAGAGAGCACTCGCCCCAGGTTCACGATATCAGAGGGTGGTCACAGCCTCCTCTGGGCTCTGTCGGGCGTAGGACATGCCCGTCCGCTGCCCATGCTGCGGGAGTTTGGGGATTGCTTTAAGTGCTAGATAGGCTCCTCCCCTTGTCGCAGATACGCGCCTCCTGGAACGAGGGTAGCTAGGATGTGGAGTCCCCAAAAAGTAAAATGGGGACGGGATGGAGGCATTATGGGAATGTGTATACACACTGATTCCAGGACAAAAGCTCCAAATGTAATAGAATCTGAAGTGCCATCCCGGCCCCATTTCCGGTTTGATGAATGCCACTATGCTTTGGAGGTGCGGTCCTGATGTGTGAAAAAAATGTTCTGAGATAAGAGGGATAGTGCTGGACTGTTAATCTATTAAAATATATGCTGTCCCATGTGTTAAGGTGTTGTCATTTACTGTAGGCAAGTGTACTGTTTTGTATAGAGTTGATATAACAAAAAAGCGAATTTAAAAATAAATTAACATTACAGAATAGTTTAAATATAAGAACTCTTGAAATTGATATAAATAACAGTGAGGCAAATAACAGTGTTCTTGAAATGAATATGGGAATCACTGAAATCGGATATGAATCACATTGTGATGCATGGAATACTGAATGAACTGGATAAGGATGTGAATGAATTGGATATGGTGAATTGTGTGTATAACACATACTGAAAAGCACGTGACACTGACAGCGAATCACAGTCCTATCCTCTGGGGACGCTTTCTGGCGCAGGGAATGTACTTCCGGTGCGCCGTTGGACGTTGGGTGAGGCGGATCCTGTTGAAGGCCTCGGGCGCTGTGGCCCCTGCGCTCACACCATTCCACGAGCTCTGCGTGCATTTATGAACGGCAGGGAAAGCCTGGAGGCCTGGGGTGTCTGAGCATATTATCGCCACTCGGTGCGGAGCCTTGAAGACTGCTGCCACCAGCGTCTGGAGGAGTGAGACGGGCCTGGACCTGGCTTGCTCCGTGTTTGAAGCCTCTTTGGGACCGTCATGGTGGTGCGCTTTTCACTGCCCCTTTGACAGGACGCATGTCCTATAAACTGTACTGAGAACTGCACTCTCAGGTGTCCATCAGCGCCCCCACCTGCTATCTAGCTGCGTGTCCCTGCTGCTTCGTAGCGAGAGCTGTTGCTGCCACCCAAAGAGGCATACTTTTGGTTGAGTGAGGTTTCGGTGGGACGGCGTCTGCGGGCAGTCGTCTCGCAGTTCTTACCTGACACGTCTGGAAGCACAAGCAGGCCTGTGTCGTAAATTTCTGCCCAACCCGGCCGTCCCCGCAACCCTTCAGAAGAAATCTCTTAAAGCAGCATTAAAAGAAAGCACGCTGTAAAATGTAATCACACCTACAGTTAATCATTCATCTGCTTGGCTTGGTATTTCTAAATGTGATATACAGTCTGACGAGAAAGATGATCCTAATGTAACACATGTACTAATCGCATGGCTTCAAGTGGGCCGGGTCCTGCTGGTGCTCAGCACCGTCAATTCTAAATAGCAGGTGCCAAAAAACGGGACATTATCGGGCTCTCCTTTTTCACACTTAGATGAAAAATAAATCTAAACTCTGCAGCAGTGCTATCCTTCACAGCCTTTGATGTAACTTCAAAGAGACTCGTTATGCACAGTCTCATCATTTCAGAACTGAAGCATTGTCAAAGTTATATACAACAAAGGACAAAGCCATCGTTTTTGCTCATCTATCTTATGCAACTAACAACCATTGACAAAGCCAATAGTCCTGGCTTGTTGTGTTACTTGTTGTGTCATATATCTGGATGCACTGCAGTGACAGAAAAATCAAAATACCAGTGCGGTGGCACACTATGCTCAGCAAAGATTTTTAGCTCAGGTGTTTTTAAGCCACACCCTTCATTATATCGACCACTCCCTCCCCTTTGAGATACCCTCCAGTTTTTTCATCACACTTAAAGCCCTGGCTAATCGGATCACCGTGTTCTGGACTTTCATGTCGCAGCATTGTGCATAGAGGGAGTTTTTATCTTGGTTAACTTGGATTAGGGGCCAGATTCGAATTCTATGCAATTTGGACCAAGGGCGCACCTTTTTCTTAAAGTGCCTGGCATGTACCGGATGTTACAGATGTAGGAGCTGCTGTGGCTTTTGCTGTTTGTGGGCAAATGTGTTAAACTTGTAACTCGCAGCAGAGGATTCTGGGAAATGTAGTCCAGCTATCATTAGTAATCCCAAGGTTCATCGCGCACATTAATTAGGCATGTTGGCAACATTTTAAAAAAGCAGAGGCGAAGTCACACTACTTTATAACACTATGCTTGAGTGGAATTTGCGCTATGAAAGGAAATAAATAAGACCAGGCACACACAGTGCAGTGTTAAATGATTCAATGCCACAAGAACATAACTTTTCCAGTTCTGGACTTTTCCTCACAATTTTCAGGTGTGATAGTGAAATTGGTTGATTTGATTTACACCAAGATTAAAATTCTCAGAAAGAATTGATAGTGTAAATACAAATGGAAATTGGCGGACTCTGAGCGGAGGAGGTCCATGCGGTAAGTCGTGATGGGGTGAAACCATGAGTTACCCGCATCGGGTGACACCAACCCTAGTGACGCCACTGATGAGGCCGGATGCACTTGCGGTGAAAACACTGTTCTACTCAGCGGGCTCCGCTCTCCCCTTATGAGCCCATGTTGGTCAGCCGGCCCATGTATGGAGGTAGCATGAGCTACCTGCCAGATATCCACCGGCGCCCTGGAAAGTGTTGTCTGTACGAGGACTTCCATCCCGCTCTTAGCACTGCAAGCTGTTACCACACTTTTTATAAGGCCCACAAAGTAGTGTGTGCCTTTAAATGCTGAAAGTGATAGACGCCTCTGCATCGCATCAGATCAACGCTCTATAACAAGGTGGTGCAATTTCCATCAGGCCTGTATCCTGGCTAAACACGGGTTGCGCGCTGAATCAGCATCCTGCCAAGTGCCAGTCCTCCCGATTGTTTCGGGAGACCACAGAGTTCAAGGCTAGTCTCCCGCCTCCTGATTCCTGCAGTGAAAACCCCGATTCCCCTGTGGTTTTCTCAGGACAGGCACAGTCTATATGTGACTCAAAGTATCCACTCCCAGCGCCAGTAACCTCCTCTTCTTGCAGGCCAGTGCACATTTTTGCCACGCCCTCTGCTTGCCATGCCACTTTCTACGTGCAATGGGCAAAGCAAATAGGTCTCCTCTGGTGTGTAAGAGGGGATTTTGCAAAAGGTAGCTAAGCAGTGTAGTCAGTCAGGGAGCGGAAAGTCTTGAAGAAACACTGATGTGGGTGTAAGTTGCAGAAACAAGTGATTAGCTCTCTGTGCCTCAACAGCAACGAGGGCAAGCAGTTCTTGATAAGCTGGACAGATGTAGACCACAAATGAGCTCAAAAACCTCGATAGTGTTTAGAGGCTAGCAGAGTCCTGTAGTTCTAATAAATCAGCAATTTTGAAGCCATTTTTAAGACCCTCTGAAGAAAATAAAAGTAGATGCTTTTGCACCAAATCTGATAAAACCTGTATTGACATGATGCCCGAGAACTATATTTGCGATCTGATAGTGGAATCTTGGGAGACACATTTGTAATGGTCCATGGAGTGATAAACATTCAATGAGATCCTAATTAGCAGTTTTCCTTATTTAGGTTTGTAAAATGTGTACCGCGACTCAGTGTTCAGAAAAGTGATCTTTTTCACCATACTGCTTACGTTTTTTAATGCTATAAACAATAAACATTGAAACGGGTCCCTTCCAGGCAAAAACACTAATTGATTTCTGAATAATGAGTGTAAAAGGGTAAAGGTAACCATGTTGTTCCTGCTAACATTTCACATGCTTTACTTAATCTTGCATTCCCTGTGTGATTTTTCCAGGATGGTGGTACTTTTTTTTTTCCAGGCAGCATATTACTCTTGTCTAGTGCATAATTTAAATTGAGTCGCATCCAGGTGTTTATAGCGGGGCACAATTGGGTTGTAGTTGAAGGCAGTGCGAGTTTCTCTGGGGCAGTATGGTGTTCAGTGGGGGAGAGGATGTGGCACTATGACTAGAGCTGCCGAATTTGGAACTGAGGAACCAGGTTCCGCCTTCATCACCAGTCTACCCGACCACTCTCCTGAGGGAGCATATTCCCGTGCTAGACCACAGAAGCCCTGGTGTCTTAGCATCAGCAGGGTTAACCTAAGGGTGGCAAGTGTGGGTCAACCTTACAGGCCTGTCCATCACTATCCATACTGTAGTTCACCTCCAGTCTTGCGGGCAGGCTGAAGCAGCACACACTAGAGCAACAGTGACAGTCACTGAGGTCACAGGACCCTTGAGGCCAGTCCGCCTGACCCATTGGTACTTCCATTGGCCTTGTTTCATCAGTATCACTACAACTCACCAGGGATCGGCAATGCAGGATTTGCACGCACACAAATTACGGGGCATATTTACTAGCACCTATTGCCACCACAGCGTCACTTTCAGTGATGTGATGACGATAGTGGCCTTGTCTTATTTACAAGGCAGCGTTAAGCCACTTAATGAGGCTTAATGCTGCCTTGTAAATAAGGCACCCTTTCACGCTGCATTTAGCGTGAAAGGGGTGGGCAGTGGGCGTTCCACCGCAACACCCATTGATTTTGATGCTGCCCTCTATTTACAAGGATGGCATAAATAGGAGGCAACGCCAAAATTATGACCAGGGAAAACCTGGTCTTAAATAGGCGAAACGCTTTATTGCTTCTCGTTTTACTGTTTCATTGTGTGCTGCCTTGTGCAGCACACATAGGAACAGCAAATTGCCTATGATTGTTTATGCGCAGGAAGGTACCCCTTCCTGCACATAAATAATATTTTTTTTAAAGATTACATTTTATTAAAAAAAACACATTTCATAACTTCTATGTGTGCCGCATTAAGTAACACACATAGAAGTTACAAAACGGCATTCAAAGATTGTTTATGTGCAGGTTCCCCTTCCTGCACATAAACAATCTTGCCCTCAACACAGACACCCTTGCCCTATGGTATAAGGATGCCTGTGTTGGCACTAGGCAGCTTAAGTTGGCGCCAGCACAAGGGGAAACGCAGGGCTGCACCATATTCTGCTAAATATGGTGCAGCCCAGCATTTAAAATTGATAAATCGTGTCGTTAACCTTGTTGGCTTAATGATATGCTTTGCCACTTTATTGTAAATATGCTCCTACGTTCGCAAACTTCATGGTCTCTCTGCTTCATACACAATGTCAAATGCCAAACAAATACTAGAAATTAGGATGTTTTGCTCTTTCTGGCCGCACCTCTGACTTCGCCCACTGACCCAATCCTCAAGTTATTTCCTCCCTCTGATAACCCGCAGTTCTACTCCCCCCCC
Organism: Lissotriton helveticus; assembly: GCF_964261635.1. Classification (NCBI taxonomy): domain Eukaryota; kingdom Metazoa; phylum Chordata; class Amphibia; order Caudata; family Salamandridae; genus Lissotriton; species Lissotriton helveticus. Next base: position 200,828,207 of record NC_136060.1, read on the forward strand.
CCCCAACTTTGACCACTGCATAAACCCTGAACTCAGTGGCAGCTCCTCCCTGGCAGTAGTAGTGCGCTGGGAGGGGGGGAGGTGTTGGAACTGGTCCTTCTTGCAGGGTCATCCTCAAACTTTTTGCTTCTTCCTCCCTTATTTTTCCTGACCCGTGGCTGTTGGCAATAGGACTCTGTGCACTTTACCACTGCTGATCAGTGCTAAAGTGCATATGCTCTCTGTGTAAATTTTTATTCTGATTGGATATACATGTTTGGCATATTTGTATCACCATGAAGTCCCTAGTAAAGTGCACTGGGTGTGCCAGGGCTGGTGATGACAAATGCTACTAGTGGGCCTGCAGCACTGATTGTGCCACCCACAGGAGTAGCTCTAAAATAGTGTCTAAGGCCTGCCACTGCAGTGCCTGTGTGCAGTTTAGAACTGCCATGTCCCGCTGGTCAGTGTCCCCACTGACCAGGCCTAACCCTTCCCTTTTTGTGCACATCAGTCACCCCTATGGAAGGCCTAAGGTACCCCCCCTGGGCAGGGTGCAGTGTATGTAAAAGGTAGAGCATGTACTAGTGCAGGTGACATGCTCTGGTAGTGAATGGCAGCCATTTTCGTTTTCACTACTGTAAGGCTATCTTGCTCCATAGGTTAACATGGGGGATGCTGGCTACAGTGGTTAACAGCATTTCTTCCCATAGGAACAAGATAGGACATAAGTATCTAGTATCCCTGAACTCAGAATTTAATAACACATCTTTTGGGAAAGGTTGTTTTTAAATCCTGTATTTGAGAACAGCACTTTTAGAAAGTTGCTGTTCTCTTGTCTGACCCTTCTGTGTGCCTGGGCCTGTTTGTGTATTGACTGTCTGGTTTGAGAGTGACAGGGGCTGGGGAATTCCCCAGGAGGGAATTCCCCTGGATGAGTCAGCAGTAGGCTGAATGACTGCATTTGCAAGTAGTGGGAGGAGTTAGCACCTGGGCTGAATAGGGCTGTGCCTGCCTTCCACAATGCTGGCTCCACCCCCCTGCTGGGCGACTGAGGACCCTGCCCCTCACTCTGAAAGGAAAGAAGCAGCCAGCAAAACAAAGTACTCAGGAAACACCCAGAACTGGTTCAGACCGGGCTCAGAGCCCACATGCACAGAGAGAACAAAGACTTTAGGGGTATAAGTACAGGACCCCTGACAACAGAAAATTAGATCATCCTGGAAATCAAGAAGGAACCTCTGCCAAGGAGAAAGCTGAAACTGAAGAAGGAAGATTGTCCTGCTGTTGCTCTGCTGGACTGACCTGTTGCTTTGCTGCCAAGGAGAGGGGAAGGACTTTGCTGTTGAGCTGTGTCCCCTGTCTTGAAGGAATCTCCAAGGGCCTGAGAAGAGCTGGCTCCCTGTTTTGAAGCCCCAGGAACAAAAGAACTTCACCCCCAGCTTCCCTGAACTCTGCTGAGAGAGTTCTGTCCTTCCTAGAGTGCTTGATCCAGTTGTGGGGCCTCTGGAAGTTGTACCTGTGCTGGGAAGCTTGAAACTAAGCTTGAGTGACTTTTGAAACTGAAAAGTGTTGCATCGCTCGCTTGCGGAGCGCATCCCCGACAGTGCGAGAAGTTTCCCGCCGCTACGGAGGTCGAGATCGTCGCAGCGCCTGACGCCGCTGCCAGAGACGTCGCATCCTTCGTTTGCGGGACGCACCAGACCGGTGCGGGAGAATCGAACATTGCTGCGAGTATCGTCGCAGAGCCTGTCGTCGCTGGGTGAGAACGCCGCACCGCTTGCTTGCGTACCGCATCACGTCGCTGCGAGCATCGTCGCAGAACCATCGCATCGAGGAGCTGCGAGAGAGAGGATCACCGCTGGACCGCGCATCGTCGCCCCGGAGATCGTCCCAGCCCCTTCGAGATCGTCGCATCGTGCCTTTGCGAGAACAGACTTCCTACGGAACCTACGCACCGGAATCCATACAAGTGGCCTTCCTCCCCATACAGACCGGATTCGTCGCAACACGCCCGCTGCTGCAGCGGGGCTGTCGCATCGCCTCCCCAGGGTCTCAGGAGCAACGCATCGCTTGTTTTCCACCGCACCAGCTTCTGCTTTTGGAACTTTGTTGCAACTAAAAGGTACTGTGAGTAAACGTGACGCAACTGTGAACTTTTCACGCATCAGTAGAGAATTCTATCGCAACGTAGAGAATTCTATCGCAACCTAAGAATTTTAACGCAACCTTAAGAACTTTTTTGAAACCATATTCTTGAACTGTGTATGTTGGATTTTTGTCGTTTTGGTCTTGTGTAGTTTAGATTAAAAATACCTTTATTTTTCTAAACTGTTGTGGAGTCAGTCTGTGGTGTTTTCACTGTGTTACTGTGAGTGTTGGTACAAATACTTTACGCATTGCCTCTGGTTAGCCTAGACTGCTCGTGCCAAGCTACCTAGAGGGTGAGCAGGGGTTATCTCAGAGGGTTATCTCCTTGCCCTGACTAGAAGCAAGGGTCCCTATTTGGACAGTGGTACCTACCTCTGCCAACTAGAGACCCCCAGATCTAACATTGGTGGTCAGGCGGTGGGATTTGAACTTTTATTTGTACTTGACCCACAGTAATTGGTGTACATCACTAGTGAGTGCAGACCACTACGCCACCGCATACTACTTTTTTTTATTTTTGGTTCTATGTTTGATCATAACCCTGAAAGAATCCAAGCATCATGTCTCAGAATGGTAAACCAGCAAGTGATGTTGCAGAACTGGAGCTTGATATTGAAATGTTAAGTGATTACAGAGTAGGTCAACTCAGGCAGTTCTGTAGGAACTTTGGATGCCCCATGAAGTGCTGCTCCAAGAAGGAGGAGCTTTAGGAGGCCATAAGGGCCTGGTGGGAGACCAAAGAGGCTGGGGAGACAGATGATGCATAAGTGGATGAGGATAAACAAAGGAATGGTTTCAGGTCACAGGATCTGCCTGTGTCTAGAGCAGCCTCAAGGGCTGGCAGCAACCATTCAGCTGAAGGTTTTTCCCCAGAGGAGTTGGAGGAAAACCAAAGGGCTAGAGATCATAAGTTAGAAATGTTGAGGCTTGAAATGGAGCTGAAGCAATTAGAAATGGATAAAGAGAGAGAAAGGGCGGCGGAGGAGAGCAAACATGCCCGTGCCCTGGAGGAATTGAAATTGACCTTGGCCCATGAATTAAGAATGAGGAAGCTTGAGTTGGAGCTCAAGAGACATGAGGCCATGAGGGTCTCAGCTGAAGAAGAAACATGGGTAGCTCAAGAGGTGAGCTTTGCTGAGTTGGAGGTGGAGTCCAGCTCAGATGGTGGCAGCATGATTATGGTATCTAGTGCTGAAGGAAAGGTACAAACACCCAGAGATGTGGCGCCTGACTTGAGGGAGGGGGTCAACATACACCAGGGGGTTCGGGTTTATGATTCAGTTCCAGTGGAGTGCTGTGTCCCTGAAGTAGATTGGGGACTGGCACAGGGGACCATATTCCTAGTGGTGGGAGGGACACTCTACTGACTCTAGATGAGAGGTACAGGGAGAGGGGTTCCCCCATGGTAGAAACCTTGGTGTGTGTGTGTGAAGACCAGCCAGAAGAGTGTGGGTTGTGTGACAGAGACAGTCAGATACTGTCTTGCCAATCTCAGGAGAGTGGTGTGGGGTACTTGTGTGAGGTACTGGAGGGTGAGGCAAAGGGTAGCTTGGTTAAGAACTGTGGGGGGCTGTGTGATTCATTTGTTGGAGAGCATATTTTAAGTCCCTGTTTTCCAGAGCTATGCCAACACCCGGTGGAGTGTGAGTTCTCTGATCCCAGAGAGCTTGCGTTGGAGGTAGACCTCTTGGTGAATTCCAGAGAGTCTGAGGAGGCATTGGGGAGTGATCCCAAAAGGAGTGGCTTAGGTATCTTCCAGACCTGTGAGGTGGAAGCGGTTCAGTGTAGCCCAGTTAGGCCCCAGTGTAGTGGGAGGGGTGTAGGGGCTCATGTCCGGTCTCAGTGGAGAAGGAATGAGTGTGAGACGGTGTGTCTCATGGTGCCCGAAACCCAGTCTCAGGGCCTGGAGGGTTCCTTAAGGGAACACCAGGTTGCGGACCTAGACTGTACTTGTAGGCCATTTGAGGAGGATCTCCTAGTGTCTGGGGAACGGGGAGTGCCTGTAACCAGGCCTCCATCAGTTCTGGTGTCTGGCAGTGCCGCTCCACTTGGGAGGGTACAGAAGTCCAGACTGAGGGGTGAGAGGGGGAAGGAGTCCCCAGTGGCATAACCAGTGGGTCAGGGACCAGTCGGGAGGGCTGAGTCCCCAGTGAGTGACCATGGTGACCTCACTTCTGTCCTGGGGGATCTTCCCGCGCTGTCAGGTGGACAGGGGTCGGGAGATCTGCGCCAGGCAGACTGTCACAGGACACATGAGTTGTGTGTCACCCTCAAGGGGGTACTATGTGAGTCCCCAGAAGTCCTGGCGTGCCAGGCAAATGCACAACCGCAGGTTTTGGTCCCTGGGTTGGGAGACCAGGTTCAGGATTTGCCTGACCTGGAAGGAAGGACATCTGTAACCAGTGTCCTGACCAATATGGTTCCCAGAGGTACCCCTCCAGTAGGGAGGGTGCAGCGCTCTGGAAGGGGGTACAGAGGGAGGGAGTCCTCGCCTCTGACCCCGGTACAACCTGAGGGGTTAAACCCTAGGTGGGGAAGCCAGGTTCAGGTGTTGTCTGACCTGGAGGCTTGGGAGCCTAGGTTTGAGGGCCAGGCCCGGGGTATCCCCCCTGACCTGGAAAACCAGTTGCAGGATAGCACCCCTGAACTGGTGGATGAATGGTGCGGGACACCTGCCACAGGTGCCCTGGCTATTCTAGAAGGGGGTACCGCTCCAGGTTGGAGGGTACAGAGCCCCAAAGAAGAGGAGGACCGGGTGTGGAGAAGCCCACCTCGGCCTCCTGTCCAGCCGCCGGATACAGGTCCGGGACTGGTGGGTCAGTGCCAGGATGTTAGACCTGACATCACAAGAGAGGGAGTGGCCAAAGGGTGCCAAGCACCTGGGGCTACTGCCCCCCACCCTCTGACGCCACATAGGTTTGAGCGCCCTGAGAGGCAAGAGGCCTGGGTCTCATCCCTGATCACTGTTGGTGGTCACTATGGCTTGCTGGCGGTCTGTTGGGACACACCTGTGAGGAAATTAAAGTTAGGTGCTGCACAGGTGGTGTCCACAGGTGAGGAGAAGGGTTCCACATGGATTGGCATGGTGGACCCTGAGAGTATGGATAGAGTGATCCGACTGGGTTTAGGACGGCGTAGAACAGGACTGCCCTGCTGTGTGGGCCAGTTTCCGTGTTCTATCGCCTTAAGCAGGGAATCCCATCGAGGTATCGTTTGGTCTACCCTGGCTTTAGGCTGGAAGGGGGTTGTGTTGGAACTGGCCCTTCTTGCAGGGTCATCCTCAAACTTTTTGCTTCTTCCTCCCTTATTTTTCCTGACCCGTGGCTGTTGGCAATAGGACTCTGCGCACTTTACCACTGCTGATCAGTGCTAAAGTGCATATGCTCTCTGTGTAAATTTTTATTCTGATTGGATATACATGTTTGGCATATTTGTATCACCATGAAGTCCCTAGTAAAGTGCACTGGGTGTGCCAGGGCTGGTGATGACAAATGCTACTAGTGGGCCTGCAGCACTGATTGTGCCACCCACAGGAGTAGCTCTAAAATAGTGTCTAAGGCCTGCCACTGCAGTGCCTGTGTGCAGTTTAGAACTGCCATGTCCTCCTGGTCTGTGTCCCCACTGACCAGGCCTAACCCTTCCCTTTTTGTGCACTTCAGTCACCCCTATGGAAGGCCTAAGGTACCCCCCCTGGGCAGGGTGCAGTGTATGTAAAAGGTAGAGCATGTACTAGTGCAGGTGACATGCTCTGGTAGTGAATGGCAGCCATTTTCGTTTTCACTACTGTAAGGCTATCTTGCTCCATAGGTTAACATGGGGGATGCTGGCTACAGTGGTTAACAGCATTTCTTCCCATAGGAACAAGATAGGACATAAGTATCTAGTATCCCTGAACTCAGAATTTAATAACACATCTTTTGGGAAAGGTTGTTTTTAAATCCTGTATTTGAGAACAGCACTTTTAGAAAGTTGCTGTTCTCTTGTCTGACCCTTCTGTGTGCCTGGGCCTGTTTGTGTATTGACTGTCTGGTTTGAGAGTGACAGGGGCTGGGGAATTCCCCAGGAGGGAATTCCCCTGGATGAGTCAGCAGTAGGCTGAATGACTGCATTTGCAACTGGAGTAGTGGGAGGAGTTAGCACCTGGGCTGAATAGGGCTGTGCCTGCCTTCCACAATGCTGGCTCCACCCCCCTGCTGGGCGGCTGAGGACCCTGCCCCTCACTCTGAAAGGAAAGAAGCAGCCAGCAAAACAAAGTACTCAGGAAACACCCAGAACTGGTTCAGACCGGGCTCAGAGCCCACATGCACAGAGAGAACAAAGACTTTAGGGGTATAAGTACAGGACCCCTGACAACAGAAAATTAGATCATCCTGGAAATCAAGAAGGAACCTCTGCCAAGGAGAAAGCTGAAACTGAAGAAGGAAGATTGTCCTGCTGTTGCTCTGCTGGACTGACCTGTTGCTTTGCTGCCAAGGAGAGGGGAAGGACTTTGCTGTTGAGCTGTGTCCCCTGTCTTGAAGGAATCTCCAAGGGCCTGAGAAGAGCTGGCTCCCTGTTTTGAAGTCCCAGGAACAAAAGGACTTCACCCCCAGCTTCCCTGAACTCTGCTGAGAGAGTTCTGTCCTTCCTAGAGTGCTTGATCCAGTTGTGGGGCCTCTGGAAGTTGTACCTGTGCTGGGAAGCTTGAAACTAAGTTTGAGTGACTTTTGAAACTGAAAAGTGTTGCAGCGCTCACTTGCGGAGCGCATCCCCGACAGTGCGAGAAGTTTCCCGCCGCTACGGAGGTCGAGATCGTCGCAGCGCCTGACGCCGCTGCCAGAGACGTCGCATCCTTCGTTTGCGGGACGCACCAGACCGGTGCGGGAGAATCGAACATCGCTGCGAGTATCGTCGCAGAGCCTGTCGTCGCTGGGTGAGAACGCCGCACCGCTTGCTTGCGGACCGCATCACGTCGCTGCGAGCATCGTCGCAGAACCATCGCATCGAGGAGCTGCGAGAGAGAGGATCACCGCTGGACCGCGCATCGTCGCCCCGGAGATCATCCCAGCCTCTTCGAGATCGTCGCATCGTGCCTTTGCGAGAACAGACTTCCTACGGAACCTACGCACCGGAATCCATACAAGTGGCCTTCCTCCCCATACAGACCGGATTCGTCGCAACACGCCCGCTGCTGCAGCGGGGCTGTCGCATCGCCTCCCCAGGGTCTCAGGAGCAACGCATCGCTTGTTTTCCACCGCACCAGCTTCTGCTTTTGGAACTTTGTTGCAACTAAAAGGTACTGTGAGTAAACGTGACGCAACTGTGAACTTTTCACGCATCAGTAGAGAATTCTATCGCAACGTAGAGAATTCTATCGCAACCTAAGAATTTTAACGCAACCTTAAGAACTCTTTTGAAACCATATTCTTGAACTGTGTATGTTGGATTTTTGTCGTTTTGGTCTTGTGTAGTTTAGATTAAAAATACCTTTATTTTTCTAAACTGTTGTGGAGTCAGTTTGTGGTGTTTTCACTGTGTTACTGTGAGTGTTGGTACAAATACTTTACGCATTGCCTCTGGTTAGCCTAGACTGCTCGTGCCAAGCTACCTAGAGGGTGAGCAGGGGTTATCTCAGAGGGTTATCTCCTTGCCCTGACTAGAAGCAAGGGTCCCTATTTGGACAGTGGTACCTACCTCTGCCAACTAGAGACCCCCAGATCTAACAGGAGGTATAAAAAATAAATCACTTATCTGCCTGCTGCCACCTCTCCTCCCTATTCTTCCTTCTGTTTGAACCGCAAGCGGGAAGCACCCAGGCTCCCCTAAGCCAATCACAATGCTACTGTCACAATGACAGCAGCGTCAAGATTGGTCTGAGCACTATGATTTGGTGCTCAGATAGGGACTGGGAGCCGGAGCTTGTTCTCCACCCAGGCTGTACAATACAGCCAGTGGAGAACATGTAAAGTGTGCATAACTGTTTGGCCAGCCCAAATCGGCCAGCCAAACAGTCATGCACACTTGGAGAGGGCCAACACTCCCCCCTTGCTTTGCTCCCCTCAAAACTGCGTCAGCGCAGAAAAATAAAATGATAATAACATTGCGCTATTATCATTTTTTCCCCCTTTTTTGCAGTGCTGAAATGCTGTGGGGCGACACTGCTCCGCCTGAGCGGAGGAGCCACCCCTGCCGGAACTTCCATAGACCTGGAATTAAAAAAGAAATGGGCAGAAGTGGTGGTGCTTTTCGGGAGCTCCCTATATTATGCACGATATACAAAAGCTCTTGGCACCGTGAAACACCTGGAAATATACAAAGCGGGATGCTAACTCACCTCGAATGAGCTAAGAGTATGGAGATCTTTCAAATCCCATGCGCTTAGTAAGAAAATGCACAATAAGTATCATTGCAGTCCATTATCCAAAGCTGACTCTGGACCAGGATCACATACAAAAGAAATATACCAACAATGATACATCATTCCTAGGCTATGTACCTGGCCTTGGACAAACTTCCCTTCTCTCGACAGGTCCCAGGATTGGAGGTGGTGCAAGGGAACAAGCAGTGGCGTGAGGGAGGTGCTGGAAAAGAAAAGTACAACAAAGGGAAAAGCAGTGACAGCGTTGGGGGAGGTGGCGGTGTAAAAAAATGATGTCCAAAAGTGCTCGTAAAAGCAGGAGCAATGGTTGTTTTTAAGTACTTGGTCCATGCACTGGGGGAGGGCTTAACACTAAAAGAGGCATTACAATGCATGCCCTCCGGTAGGCCACGCCCCCTTCCCGCCCTTCGGGCCTTCTATTTCAATGTGCAACTTCAGAACGCGCAGCGGACGTGCGCAGCGGGCGCGCCGTTCGCGCGCCAAAGGCGCGCCTAAGGCAAGCCCGTCTGCGCCCGTCCGCGGCCGGACGGGGCTAGGGGCACGACTCCTTGCCAAATTCACATCATACTCTTCTGAGGAGATTACTACCCTCCAAGGCCAATGGCCACTTTCAGAATCCGTCCGCAGGCACATTGCCTCATTAGGGCTCGCCCCTTCTTCTACCCCAACATCATCGCCGCCTTTGCCGGCCTCACCGCCACACTGCCCTTCCCCGCCTGATCCCCTCCCCCCTACTCCTTCATTATCCGTTCTTTTACTCAACACCAGGTCAGCGGTCAAACACCATCATGAGCTGTTTGTCCTGCTCGACTCCGAGAAGCCTGACCTACTGCTCTTGACCGAGACCTGGTTCTGTGATTCTTCCCTCCCCGTTCTCTTGGCTACCCTCCCCCTTCCTACGTTGCCTTACGCGCTGATCGTCCGGCGGGCAGGGTAGGCGGTGGAGTGGCATTAATCGCTCGGTCTGAATTGAACTTTCAAACCCTTCCCTCCCCCCCATCCACCCCACTGAATTCCTTGTAGTCCGTTCCCTTTCCTCCTCCCCCCCCATCACTGCCCTTTTGATGTATCGCCCACCCCAGTCTTCGTCTTTGTTCTTACCGGCATTTCAAGACCTGCTGGCCACCCTGGTGGTCAACTACGCTTCGGTCTTAGTGCTAGGCGATTTTAACTACTGGCCCTCCGACCCTTCTGAGTGTTCTGCTTCGAAGGAATTCACAGAATCTTTTCTCTCTCTGAACTTTGTCCCGCACGTTTCTGTCCCCACCCACTCTCACGGCCACATACTTGACCAGATGTGGACTCTCAACCTTCCAGTTTCCCCGGTGACTGTTTCTCCCTGCCCCTGGTCCGACCATGCCTTTATCTCTCTCTCCATTCCTCTCAAACAGGCATCTAAAGTCCCACACGCCAAAAACACCTGGGCGTGGAATTGGAACAGAGTTGATCTTTCCTCCTTGACCTCTCTGCTTCAGAACTCCATTCCGACCCTCTCCGGCCTTTCATCCGACTCTCAAGCCAAGGCTATTAATGCCTGGCTGGCTGAAGGTTGTGACTCAAAGGCTCCTCTGCGTCGAATTTCCATCCGACGACCTAAGGACTCTAACAGGTGGTTTAACGACAACCTCAAAAAGTTAAAACTGACCGTTCGACAGGCAGAGAGGCATTGGAGAAAAAATTATTGCCCCTCACTAAAAATCCTTTATTGCACATCATTTGCCGAATATAAAACAGCAATCCTCGCCGCCAAAACCACCTATTTTTCAACTAAAATAACGTCAGCCGAAAATAAACCTAGAGAGATCTTCGGTATAGTGAATGACCTAGCCTTTTCCGACAGAGCCTCACCCCAAATCCCCCCATCCCAGCCTCTGTGCGACCAACTAAACTCCTATTTTCTGGATAAAATCGTAACCATCAAGGCCAACATCCCTTCCCCCTCGTCTGCCTTCATCGATCCTTCTCCTCCCACTGCTCAATATCATCTTACCACCATTCCCCCCCTCACTGAGGAAGTATTCCTGGAGATACTTCCCAAAGTAAAATCGGGTTCTCCGGCAGACATCTGTCCGGCACGAATCCTGCAACAAATCTACTCCTTCTGTCCTGAACCCCCCACTACTTTTCTCAATAGTTCCCTAACGCAGGGAGTAGTGACCCCTGCGCTCAAATCAGCCACCATAGTGCCCATTCTAAAGAAGCCTGGCGCTGACCCGTCCATCTCAGCCAACTACCGCCCCATTTCCCTGCTGCCCTATCTGGGCAAGGTGCTGGAGCGCCATGTCACCGCGGTATTCAGTACCCATGTAGAGGCAAATGGGGGTCTGGCTTCCCGCCAGGCCGGCTTCCGCCCCAGGCACTCGACCAAATCAGTTGTGGTATCGGTCCTAGACAACCTCAGGAAGGGAATGGATCACAACAAACACCAGGCGCTGGTTGCCCCTCGACCTTGCCGCCGCCTTTGACACGGTGGACCACACCATCTTACTGTCCCGTGTCAGGGCGGCTGGAATCGAGGGATCAGCCCTGGTCTGGCTTTCCTCCTTCCTGAGGGACCGCACCCAGGCGGTCCGGCTAGGAGACTTCACGACCACCTCACTCCCTGTCACTTGTGGTGTTCCCCAGGGCTCCTCTCTTTCCCCCCTACTGTTCAACCTTTATATCTTTCCTCTCATTTTTGCTCTTCAGCAGCTGGAGGTCACCGTGTTCAATTATGCGGATGACCTCCAGCTCATCTTTGACCTATCCTCTTCTCCCCTCTCTGTCTCTAATTTCCAGTCCATTATGATTTTCATCAGGGACTGGATGAACCACAACCATCTCAAATTGAACCCGGACAAAACCGAGTTGGTTCTTACCGGTGGTTCTTCCAGTCCCTGGAATTCTCTTTTTTGGCCCTCTTCTCTTGGTCCCGCCCCCACTCCTTCAACCACGGTCAAAACACTGGGTGTCAAAATGAACAACCATCTCACCCTCCATTCACAAATTAGCTCTGTAGTCTCCTCCTGCTTCCTTACCCTTCGAACCATCCGCACTGTCTTCCGCTTCTTCTCCCCCCAGGCACTCAAGTTGATTATGGCCGCTCTGGTAATATCGCGGCTGGATTATGCCAATGCCCTATACAACGGCATCCCGGCATACAGCCTGCGGAGGCTCCAAATGGTCCAGAACCAGGCGGCCCGGCTGGTCTATGGTCTCCCACGTTACCACCACTCCACACCCCTCCTCAGGGAGCTCCATTGGCTTCCTGTTAAGGAACGCTCCCTTTTTAAAACAGGCTGCATGGTCTTCCAGGCCCGCCAAGGCACTGCCCCCGCCTTCATCTCCTCACTGATAAACGAATATGTCCCCACCAGAGAGCTTCGTTCCTCTTCTAAGTCTCTCCTTCAAATCCCATGTTTCAAACGCAAAAAGTGGGGTGGAGCCAATTTCTCCACCTTGGCTCCTTTATTCTGGAACTCCCTCCCCGACCACCTTCGCTTTGCCACTCATTATGTTTCTTTCCGCAAAGATCTAAAAACGTTCCTTTTCAAACAGGCCTTCTCCGTGTAAACTGGCCTTTTCTTGCCCTACGACAGGCTCATTTTGCCTCAGCTGCTGGACCCTTCACTAGCGCCAAGAAACCGTACGGTGAACGTTGCGCTTTATAAATGTTTTAAATTGGAAAATAAATTGGAAATTGGACAAAAGATGGCAAAGAATATGAGACAGACAATGGAGTGAGCAAATGGGAAGCATATGGGCGGGCTGAGGTCCACATATTCAGTACAGCATTCTCTTCAAAAGAGTATGTGCACTGTCTAGCCAAGACCTTCAAAAAACCTAGTGTGTGAGCCTCAGTCGCACCAGCGATCCCTGGCCTGTCCAGAGTAGAAATGAATATACTTTACCTGTTGTAGTTTCTGCACCTGTTGAGTGCAGCTCACATCAGAGGAAGGACCTGCATGTGCTGGCTTCGGAGACTGACGAGATGCACATAAGAAATACCCTCCAAATAATAGAAGAGATGAGGGTTTACTGCTCTAGAGTAGTCATCTATTACTTGGTGAGTGTTTACCAACCTCACAGTAATTTTGACAAATTGGGAGAGTAAAAATACGGGCATGTTACATACATGCAAACATTTTAGAACAGCAAACAGGAAGATTTGGAAAACTAAAATGGTGCAAGAGTTTTTTCCCCATTGACTTCTAATGAAGCAGAGGCAATTTCAAGATGGAGACACCTAAAATAAAGCCATTGGTGCCTTCAGAATCGGGAGTCTCTAAGTCTGTTGGCATGTATGTATCAGTGCGGATTCGGAGCTTGAACAAATATGGGCCCGCAACCCTGGACATGTGGGCTTCCGTTTGTCCCTATCTATAACCATTTTGGTCTTGGGCACAGAAGAAATGTCAACTGTACTCGAGCGAGCGATAAAGTACCATAATGCCCCCTCTGTTCTTCCTGAACTACGGTGTGGCGTCGGAAACGGGTGCAGATGCTTCACGCTTCCATAGTTGCTTCTCTTTTCCCAGCTCCAAGCAGGCAGAACAACTCCAGAGGTCCAACGCAGGAACAGGCACCTCTTGGCAGGTCAGAACTCCCAGCAAGGAAGTTCAGGGGAGCTGGTGGTGAAGTCTTTGTGTCCCCGAGACTTTAAATACAGGAGGCAAGCTCTACTTCAAGCCCTTGGAGATCTTCTTCAAGCAGATGCACAACACACAGCAAAGTCTTATCCTATCCTTGGCAGAAACAGCCATTGCAGGCTAACCCCAGACAGCACACAGCAAAGGGGCAGTACTTCTCCTTCAGCTTTCCCAGTTCTTCTACTTGGCAGATGTTCCTTTTGAGTCCAGAATTAATCTAAAGTCCTGGCGTCTGGGCCCCAATATTTATGCTCCATTTCTCCTTGTTCTCTTGTGGCAGAGGACTCTGTGCTCAGTCAAACCCAGTTCTGTCCTCTCTGGCCCAGCTTCCCGGCAGGAGTTGGAGACATCATTGTCCAAGGCAGACCAGACCTATTCAGGCCCCAATATTTATGCTCCATTTCTCCTTGTTCTCTTGTGGCAGAGGGACTCTGTGCTCAGTCAAAACCAGTTCTGTCCTCTCTGGCCCAGCTTCCCGGCAGGAGTTGGAGACATTATTGTCCTAGGCAGACCAGACCTATTCAGGTACAGGGAAATCTCCGACTACTCTAAATGCAACCCAGGTCTATTCACCCCATACTTGACACATCCAGGAAAGGCAGGACACACCTCAACCCCCCCCCCCCCCAGAAAATGCACATCCCCAGCCTCTGTCACTCCAAAGCAGACAGTCAATCCACAAACCAGCAGAGGCACACAGGATGGCTAAGCAAGAAAATACCCACTTTCTAAAAGTGGTATTTTCAAACACACAATATAAAAAACATCTTTACCAAAAGATGCATTTTTATATTCTGAGTTCAGGGATACCAAACTCCACCTTTCTATCTTGTCCCAATGGAAAGTTATACTTATAAGATATTATAAATAAACACCCATTCTATCCTATGGGACAGATAGCCTTTCAATAGTGAAAGACGAAAGTCACTGCATTTCACTATCAGGACATATCACACATATTAGTACTTGTCCTACCTTTCACCTACACTGCACCCTGCCCATAGGGGTAACTTTGGCCTACCTTAGGGGTGACTCACATGTACTAGAAGGGAAGGCTAGCCCCTGGCAAATGGGTGCACTTGCCCGGTCGACTTGGCAGTAGAGACTACACACAGACGCTGCAGTGGCAGGTCTGAGACCCCTTTTGAAAGGCTGCTTGTGTGGGTGACACAATCAGTGCTGCAGGTCCACTAGCAGCAATTGACTTACAGGCCCTGGGTACACACAGTGCACTGTACTAGGGAGTTAGTAATAAGTCAAACAAGCCAATCAGGGAAACACAAATCCATATGCACAATTTAGATAGGGAGCACTTGCACTTTGGTACTGATCAGCAGTGGCAAAGTGCCCAAAGCATCTAGACCAGCAAAAACGAAATCCAGCACACAGCAAAAATACAGGAGGCAGGGGCAAAAAGACAGGGGAAAACCATGCCAAGGATGCCAGGTCTAACATTTTCTCCATTTATTAACTATGAAGACTGCTTTTCTAATGCCTATTACAAATTGGCCCGAAGGGTCAGCGAATTGCAGGCACTCTCTGTGCACCCTCCCTACAACATCTTCGATCCGGACAATCAGGTACTCTGGACACATGATTCCTTTTTCCTGAAGGTTGTGATTCCTTTCCATGTAGGCCAGACCATCACACTGCCTAACTTCTTTTCTCCATCTCACACTTCAAAGGAGGAGAGACTCCACCGTATGGACCCAAAGAGAGAGTTGTAGCTCTACCTTGATCGCACAAAAGAGTTCCAGGTAGATGATCAACTCTTTGTGGGGTGCCTAGGGGCTAATAAGGGAAGTCTATACTGAAATGGACCATCTCAAGAGGAACAGTGCTCTGCATAAATATCTGCTATGCATTGGCCAAGAAGCAACTCTATGAGGGCTTATGCACTTATTCCACCAGACCAAGGCGGCGATCACTGCGTTAGCCCAAGGGGTCCCTGACCTGAAAATCTGTCAGACAGCAACATGGGCATCTCTGCACATGTTAACCAAGCACTACGGCCTGAACAGTCAGGTCCATTGTGATGGGCACTGTGTCCGTTTGGTCCTGTGTGACATCCTGGTTTAAATCAGCTTTGCTATCCACCTCTAAGGGAGGCATTGCTTGGGTTTTTTATTCTAACATAAGGAATCCGTGGCTAGATGTCTCTATCAGATGAACAAGTTGCTTACCTTTGGCAACGCCTTATCTGGTAGAGTCTCTATGTAGCCGCAGATTCCTTACTGGCCATCCCATCCTCCACGCTCGCAGAACTGATTACAGTGTGAGAGTCACCCTTCTAAGAGTCTTATAATTTCAGTCCAGTTGTCAGTCTTCATTGTGGACCTGCATTCCTGGTGTGGAAAGTTGAGAAAGAAACTGAAATCAGTGCTCTGGGGTGGCATTTATATATGCACCACACATCTCATTGCCGGCGCCGACACCACTGAAACAAAGCTGAACGACGTCACCTACTGGCACACAGGGGTACTGCTTAAAAACTTCTCATTCTAGTCTGATGCCTTGGGAATATTGTAAAGAAAGGAATCTGTGGCTAGATAGAGTCTCTACCACAGAAGGCGTTACCAAAGGTAAGTAAATTGTTGTTCTGGTAAGGAACAGACTGCAATGGTTAGAGGGACCAGGTAAGCAATTGTACAAGTAGAGGGGTGTGGCAGGGGAGAGATAGATACAGAGGCCAGGTCTCATTGGGACCAGGTGATGAAAATGGCATTATCGTGAAAAAGGAAGGTAGGAAGCATGAGAGTGTCTAGGAGTCCAGTCACAAAAACACAGCAAAGTAGGGACAAAGCATGAAAGGATATAGGGAGAAAATGGCACAAGCAAAGAATAGAGAAGGAAAGGAAAACAACAGACTGCATGGGATACACCCAGTGAGTGCAGGAGAGTGAAAGAAAGAAATTACACAATATTAACTGGAGACCAGGAAGAGAAGTCTACTAGAGTTCATAACCTGTTGAGGTGGGTTGAAGCAGCAATACCAGGATGGGGTACACATGGGAAGGTAGAGGACTAAATACGGGGAATGGATCCAGGTAGGAATGGGATCCAAGGAAAACTGGTACATGCAAGTGTACAAGAATGCGAGGAAACGGACAAGTCAAAGTGGTCAAGGCTCTGTAGGGCAGAGGACTGAATGGAAGAGGTAGCCCACGCATACAGAATACTAACCACAACACCAGGGAAGCTGGCACAAAACAAACAACATGTTAAATTGAATGACGGAGGCTGAAGGAACAGGATACTCCCATAGGTTCCCCTCAAAATTGTGTGCAAAGCCTATTAACTGAATTGTCGTTAGCAAAGCTGTTGGCTGTGTGCCCTTGCAAGTTGATTGAAAACAAAAATGTCATAGGACCCAACATGGATCCAGGTAGTAGGAGACAACTTCCAGTCAGCATCAAACCCCACTATCCATGGTTAAAAAGGGGAAGACACAACTGTGCCACAAGATCAGCAGGCTCAGGTGTAGGGACACATTTTCGAACAATTGATAAAACACAGTGCAGCAAGGCAAGTTTCTATGCTGTGTTTTGTAAATGGAAGAGAGTTGAGAAGGGCCATATTTAAACTATATGGCACTCTTCAGCTCTCTTCAATTGCTTGCACACTTGTTGCTGCTTAGCAACAACGCAGGCACCCTTGCATCATGCTACAAGGGGGCCTGTGTTATGGGCAGGAATGTTTTTTTGCAGGATCGTACAAAAAACTATTCAAAGAGGAAATTTTTTATTTCTATATGTGAAAATGTGGGAAGAATTTGGTCTCAATTCTGTTTCTGTTCTCTGTAAAGCAGGAGAAAATGACCTCTTCCCTTGCCCTTTGCTCTCTTTTAGCTTAATCTCCTGTGGAAGAAAAGCCTGGCTCCGTTTACGATGCCAGCATCAGTGCAAACCATACCCTTATGACATTACAAGGATTACAGTTCCCCTAGCTAGCTACATACCCACTGCATAAGTAATGCAGGGCATTGGAAGAAATATGTGACTGTGTTGATGTCTATATGCAAAAAGAAAAGATTCAGAACTATGACTACTAAAGAAGTCTTTTCCGTCCCTCTCCTACCTGAAGCACATAACAGGAGACCCACAGAGAGTAAGAGAGTAGCCAACTATTGACAACCAGAGACCTTCACAGGAGTGCATTGCATCACAAATGAGGGGCATTACATCAGATAAAAGATGGTTGTATATTTTATTATCAGGGCCGCCTCACCAAGCTGGATACACCAAGTGGATTGGCCCTGCTCAGGCCTGGAAGTAGGGAAGTTTGAAATAATTTCCAAGTCCAAACTATTTCGTTTTCTGAGGAATTTCAATCTGACACTGTTGAACTGCCAATCAAATACTTTTTGCCATCGGTCCCCTTGAAACTTTGGAGCAAAGTTCCCAAACTTCTTGTGGTGCCTGAACTACTACAGGAGGACATTTATGAGGTCCACAGGACCCCATGTGGAGTAGTTTTAGACTCTCACGGGCAGATTTATCAATGGGTTGCATTGCCTTTGGACCATGCAAAGGGTCGCAAGGGCGACACAACTACTAATTCAGATTTATCAAGCTATGCAAGGTCACCTTGCGTGGCTTGATAAATCTAAACTAACAAAATGCAGCACAAATTACTGTGTTGTGTTACTCTGCCCCAGGGAGGTGGTTCATGGCTGGAGTGTGAGTTTTCCCATGCATCCACCCAAGGATTTTGGCACATTCCCAGATTGACCATTACTGGTAGACCTGGGAATGGGGCAAAATGATATGCCTTCCCAGGTTCAGGCATAACGAGGAGAAATATCTTTATTTCTCCTCTTTTGTTCCTATACAGAAAGAGGGCATGCCTCAGGGGATTGTTTTGTGCAGGAATCTGCCTGTTCCTGCACAAAACAATCCTGTCTGCAAAGCAGGCACCCATGCACCATGGTGCAAGGATGCCTGCATTGAAGCTTGGCAGCACATTGTGCTTCAGAGCAAGCAAGTACAGGAATGTGCCATATTATATTGAATATGGTGGCTTGCTGCACTGCTCTGCATGAAATAATTATAAATCTGCCCCTAAGGGTGACTGGCAGATGGAAACAGCAAAGAACAGTCCAGGTCCAGTTGCCACCGGTCAACTGGCATTCTTCACAGGAATGTCCTCTGCAGCTTTTATAGGTTCCTGGAGCCACCCAGAGGATAAGCCTCATGATCTTTGGAGACCTTTCTGCCCTTTTGTTTTAAAAGGAAGGGGGTCCAAACTACTCGGGTCCTTCTTGCCGGTCACAAAAGCCAAGTGCAGCAGATTCAGTCTGCCTGGCATCCTTTTGCAAGATCAGCATTTTTCAGAGCAATGACTAATGATGAGGGTCCAGACTTGTACAGTTCATCAGCCTGAGGGGGGAGGACACCCTATGACACTCCTAGTTCCTCTATGACCAATGGAGTAAAGGCTCCCAGGTCGTGACAAATCTATTTTTGCTGTAGTCCTATTTGGGTTACTCTAAAAAGGCCAAAAATACAATGTGTCAGAGCAAATCCACTATGGCAAAGGTCTTTGGCACACTAAACTTGGGATCTAGATGCTGTAGATATGAGTGGGGAATGTACCTTGGCAATCCTGTTGCCGTCCCACATCTAACACTAAAATGCAGTTTGAAGCACTCTCTGTACCCACAACAAACCCAGAGACTGAGGCCTGGTAGGTCACAACAAAGCATGGTCTTTCAGTAAAAGGCATTAGATACACAAGAATTGTCTTAGCATCTTGTTTTCTCTCTGTCAAGTGTTAGATATGGATCAACAGACCTGTTAAACAGGATTGGACATTACAATGTCAACAGGTTGGCCACAGGTTGCCCACAGCTTCCTCTGTGAATATTCTGTGGAGAATTCCAAGGGGTCATCTCTGCCCATTCATGTCAGCCTCTTGCTTGCTTCTTGGCTGCAGTTCACACATTTTGCACACCTATTACCAGGCTTGAGAACAGGCTGGGAGTTGGCAAAAGTGAGTGCTGTTTAGCCCTGTGACAGCTCAGGCAGATTAGTGGTAGCTTTCTATTTCTTATTTCTATTTAATATAAATTCAAAATCACTTTTATATACAGGACAGCAAGACCTGCCAAACCAAAAATAGCTTTTAGGGATTTATTGCTCTAGGGACGTTATCATGTTTATTTTCAACATGTGACACTTTTAAATACCATCCATCGGAGCTTGTTCGCTACAACGCCTACATAGGATTGACTTACTAATATTTAAAAGGGAGGTTTTTACCTATTAAAAAGGGTTAGTTTATCCGTTTGCTCAGCAAGCCTTACACTGAAGCAAACAGGCTATTTTGTTAGCCCTGATGTAATGTTTCCTTGTCGTACTGAGTGGAGTGTACAATAAGTGCTGCAGCTCAGGTGAATTTTCCATTTCCATGCCTTGGGTGCATTTTCTACATCATTCACAATGGCCTTAGCATGTCAATGAATGATTAGTCAATGACTAAAGGTTTTAAGTTTCAGAGCACATACACTGCGCTAACAGCAGTACCACGGTGAGCCATGCCATCTTAGTCAACAGGCTTTCAGAGATAGGAATCAGAGGCACAGCCCTCAAACTATTATCCTCTTTCCTATTGGATAGGGCTCAATCGGTAGCGATCGGAACCTTTTCCTCAGAACAATTCACAATCCTGTGTGGGGTACCACAGGGCTCGGCTTTAAGTCCTAAGCTGTTGAATCTATATGTTTCCCCTCTGGCTAAAATCATCAGGAAGTTCGGCTTCTCAGTGATCTCACGTGCTGATGATACACGGCTAGCCGTATCAATTTCCAGCAACATTGAAGAAACAGCCGACCATTTCCACCACTGTATAACTCAAGTCCATAAGCGGATGAGTCAGAACTGTCTGAAATTGAATGAGGGAAAAACAGCGGTTCTCCTGTTTGGCTCGGACAACTCATTTTGGACACCCAGATGGTGGCCGTACTGTCTGGGAAACCTTCCAATCCCGGTGCAAATGGCAAAAAATCTAGGCTTTATTTTTGACGATCAGCTCCATCACCTCTTCAATCTTCTTCCTCTTAAAGATGATTAGGAAAATTTGCCCCTTCATTCCTCCGGAATCCCTAAAAACCCTTGTGACGGCACTAGCCTTGTCCAGGCTGGACTACGGAAACGCAGCACCTTAAAAAGCTGCAGCGTCTTCAGAATCCGGCTGCCAGACTGCTGCTGGATATCCCGAAATTTCAGCCAGTATCACACAAGTTGAGAACTTTACACTGGTTCCCAGTGGCCAAGAGGATTACTTTCAAATCCCAATGCCTATCGTTTAAGGCACTCCATGGGTCTGGTCCTCACTATCTGAAGAGCTGACTGAACTGGTACTTGCCTCCTAGAAATCTAAGGTCTGGCCACCATAAACTGCTACAAACACCCAGGATCAAGAGAGCTCGGTGGGGTTGACGAAGTTTCCCGGTCGGGACTGTTAAAACCTGGGACATGCTCCCAGACAGGATAAAACACAGCCCTACACTTCTGGCCTTTAGAAAAGCACTAAAAACATGGCTCTTCATTAACTAACTCTCACACACCTAGTCGCAGTGGCAGCCTTGGTGTATTTCGGGGTATTAGTGCCTAGACACCTCCGGGCAGTTGTGCGCTCTATAAATGCTCAAATCAAATAGTGTTCAGAGTCTAAAACAGTAATACATTCAGCAAACAAAAGAGGTTGAGTATGTAACAATGATCAATTCCTCATCCCCACTTTATCATTTTAAACAAGAGTTTGTCTTGCAGCAAAATGAGGTCTTCATCATGTTTCAGATTTAGTTCAAAACATGCCATATTCATTACAATGGATGAACGTTCAGTACAAAGCTTCTTGTATTCACTTAAACGTTGACCATATTAATTTTAAGGCATAACAAATTAATTTCAACTGCGGTCACATTCATATCAACATATATCAGATTCAGTTCAGTGTAGTTCATTATCATTTTAACACGAGGTAGATTACTTTCAGTGCATGCCATACTCATTCAATTGTGTATCACATTAATTTAACATAGGGCAAATTGATTTTAACAATTGCCATATTCATTGCTATGCCTGACTTATCTATTATGACATGAGTAATATTTATTTCAACAGATCAAGACTATCATGACAGTTGCCCTATACCTTTGAAAGTGTGTAATTTCAAATTCAATGAACATGTTACTTGTGTCAACATATGTCATGCATGTTTCAATATGTGTCAGAATTATTTCAAGATGTGCAATATTAATTTCAATGGATGTTGTATATAATTCAAAGCTTCTCATATTCATTTAGGAGTGGGCCATATTCCTTTTAAGGCATGCTAAATTAATTTCAACTGTAATCATCTTCATATGAACGTATGTCATATTTAGTACAGTGTTAGTCATATTCATTTTGACACTAGTCATATTTATTTCAACTTATCTTATATTCATTTGGACATGTGTCATATTCATTTGAACATGGCTTGTATTCATTGATGTATGTCTGACATTCATTTCATGAGTGTCACAGTCATTTTAAAGAGTGATGCATTCAATTTAATATGTATCATATTCATTCCAATGAATGTTGTATTCAGTTCACAGCATCTCATATTCATTTAAGTGTGGGCCATATTCATTTTAATGTACATCAAATTAATTTAAACTAGAATCATATTCAAATGAACATTTTTCATATTCAGTTCAGTGTTAATCATATTCATTTTGACACCAGTCACATTTATTTCAACTTATCTTATATTCATTTGGACATGTGTCATATTCATTTGAACATGGCTTGTATTCATTGATGTATGTCTGACATTCATTTCATGAGTGTCACAGTCACTTTAAAGAGTGATGCATTAAATGTAATATGTATCATATTCATTCCAATGGATGTTGTATTCAGTTTAAAGCGTCTCATATTCATTTACGTGTGGGCCATATTCATTTTAATGTATATCAGATTAATTTCAACTGCAATCATATTCAAATGAACATGTTTCATATTCAGTTCAGTGTTAATCATATTCATTTTGACACCAGTCATATTTATTTCAATGTATCTTATATTTATTTGGACATGTGTCATATTCATTTGAACATCGCTTGTATTCATTGATGTATGTCTGACATTCATTTCATGAGTGTCACAGTCATTTTAAAGAGTGATGCATTCAATTTAATATGTATCATATTCATTCCAATGAATGTTGTATTCAGTTCACAGCATCTCATATTCATTTAAGTGTGGGCCATATTCATTTTAATGTACATCAAATTAATTTAAACTAGAATCATATTCAAATGAACATTTTTCATATTCAGTTCAGTGTTAATCATATTCATTTTGACACCAGTCACATTTATTTCAACTTATCTTATATTCATTTGGACATGTGTCATATTCATTTGAACATGGCTTGTATTCATTGATGTATGTCTGACATTCATTTCATGAGTGTCACAGTCATTTTAAAGAGTGATGCATTCAATTTAATATGTATCATATTCATTCCAATGAATGTTGTATTCAGTTCACAGCATCTCATATTCATTTAAGTGTGGGGCATATTCATTTTAATGTACATCAAATTAATTTAAACTAGAATCATATTCAAATGAACATTTTTCATATTCAGTTCAGTGTTAATCATATTCATTTTGACACCAGTCACATTTATTTCAACTTATCTTATATTCATTTGGACATGTGTCATATTCATTTGAACATGGCTTGTATTCATTGATGTATGTCTGACATTCATTTCATGAGTGTCACAGTCACTTTAAAGAGTGATGCATTAAATTTAATATGTATCATATTCATTCCAATGGATGTTGTATTCAGTTTAAAGCGTCTCATATTCATTTACGTGTGGGCCATATTCATTTTAATGTATATCAGATTAATTTCAACTGCAATCATATTCAAATGAACATGTTTCATATTCAGTTCAGTGTTAATCATATTCATTTTGACACCAGTCATATTTATTTCAATGTATCTTATATTTATTTGGACATGTGTCATATTCATTTGAACATGGCTTGTATTCATTGATGTATGTCTGACATTCATTTCATGAGTGTCACAGTCATTTAAAAGAGTGTAAGATTCAATGTAATATTTGCCATATTCGTTCCAATGTGGGTCATATTCATTTCAGCACCAGTCTACATCATTTCAATAAGGGTTATATTCACTGCAGGTTTTGTTGTATTCTTTTCAGCAACACCATATTCCTTTCAACATAGTTACTATACATCTCAGTATATATTTTATTCGGTTCAGAGTGTGCGTTATTTTAATTGTCTACTAGATAGTATATTCATTCTGCCATGTTTCATATTTGTTTAAAACATGTTACATTCATTCTGGTGTGTGTCAAATACATTTTGCAGCACCCCATGCATTTCAGGAGATGTCTTATATGGGGGTCTGTAATTTTGACATGAACGGCTTCCCATACCCGGGTGCCATACATTTTATGTGGGTGGTGTAAATAGTAAATACACATTACAGCCCACTTATGACATTTAACTTGTATGCCATCTACTATGGCCTTATAGGGACGTTAAATAGACCAATTGAGTAAAATCTATTTTGACTGTAATTTTTGGACCAGGGCACACGCACTGTGACACTGAATAGCAGTGTTGCAGTGCACAGAGTTATAATACCCACTAAAAGCAATATCCAGGAAAATGTACTAACTGGGTGGAGGTAATCATGAAGAAAAGGAGGATTTCCTCCACATTATTACATAGGGCTTCCCAAATAAAGATACAAATATTGGTCTATGAAAGAGCACAGCGAACAAAACAAAATTGTATAAACTAATTTTGAAACACGTTCTACATTCATGCTGTGCCATTTCTAGAGGTGGGCCAGACGGGCCAGTGCTCCAACTCTTTTGGTCCTGCCCTGTCCCTTGTGCCTCACCACCACATTTTCTGAATGTACCAGGGGACGACACTGAGCACACAAAGACACTGTACCTTGCCACACACATTAATTTCTCACAGCACCACTGATTACAAACCAGGGGTGTTGGTTTTAAATCTTTTAATCTGACTTTGTACATATGTATATTTATATATATTACCTACTGGCGGTCGCCAGTAGGTATATATAGTTAGGATTTTTTCCCTATGGGATTTTTGAAAATTCTATGTCTAATAACTTTTGCGTTTGTGGACGGAATTGGCTGAAATTTTCTGGAAAATGGAACATTTTGTTTCTGAGCAGCCCTTGAAAATTTGGGGGGGTTTCGTCAAGGGGGGGCCCAGAAAAAAGGGGGGTCCCAAAACGTGTTTTTAACATTGAGTTTTCCATAGGGCGGTTGGCCTCACTTTTAGGCCGAACGGCTGAATGGATTTGCACGAAACTTGGCAAAATTGTAGGGACTGGTAGCCCGATGTGCCTTTTGTAGGTCTCAATATATGTGCTCCAGTGGATTTTGAGAAATTAACGTTTAAAAAAAGATATATATCTGTAACAGCGGACCGGGCAGCGCCCCGGTTCGCGGACCGGGGCGCGTACCGGAACTTCGCGTAGCGAAGCTGATTGGCTTTCCGGTGTCTGTCAACATTCTAAACAGTCCGGAGCGGCCGCCATCTTGTCTCTCGGTAGGATTGAGAGACAAGAGGAGGCCAAAACAAAGGGGGAAATAACCATAAGGGGGCATAGTAGATCCTCCCTGACCCCCTAGGTTTAATGTGGAGGCTTTAAAAGGGCCCCGCGGGGCAAAAAAAAAATAATTTTTTTTTTGTTTTTTTGCATGGGGAGCGCCCGGTCCGCGAACCGGGATGCGTTCTAGGCAGCGTACTACAATGAAAAATGAATGATAGACTTTTCAAATGCTGTATGTTAATTGATTGTTGGTTTTGTTGATTATTTTTTATTTTCTTTATTTTTTAAGCATTTTTTTTATTGTGATTGTGTTTCATAATTTATTAAACTTTCTAACATTTCATTGTCAGAAATTTCATAATTATCATTGAATATACATTGTAGTCTCTGAGGGTGTAAAATGTCCTCATTTTCAAGGAGGTTATCTACTGCTTGTACACATTGCAGTAGTTCTTTGTCTAAAGTTTCATCGAAAAATTCAATATCATTTTCATCAATGATTTCTTGGCTACTCTCTTGCAGGACAATTTGAAATTCAACTTTCTGTTCGCCTTCCATTTTGCCTGAAATTTAGATTAAAAAAATATATATTAGTAGAGATAGGGCACTGTTGGGATTAATTTTAGATAGGCAGTTTTTATCAGTGAATTTATCTTTGGGCAGTGTATAGTATCAGAGTGGAAGTAGGAATATAAAAAAGTGTATGTGATTTAACGTAAGTAAATTCATAATTATACAAGAGAAGCCTAACTCCATCCATAACTATAACAGAGAAGTCTATCTAAATCTATAACTACTACAGAGGGATAGTATATAACTATCAGAAAAAGTTTACCATATTAACTTATAGTGCACAATATACTTCAGTTTTAAAAATAAAAACTTACCTTTAGAAAGAAGTTGAAGGAATTAGTGAAAATCCTATTGAAATGTACACCAAGAAGTAGTAGTCAAAATGGCTGTGTTTTCTTCTCTTCCTTTATATATATTCAGGTATATAACCAATGAAATGTCAGGTAAAAAAAGTAGAAAATGAAAGTAACATATTAATTGGTTGTCAATTCCAACACTTCAGATGTGTTTTGTGAAGTAATTTACCTCACGGTATTTAGAGAGGTCTACAGGCTAAATGGCTAAATGGAATTCCAATCAAATTTGTGAAAATGGTAGGGATTGGTATGTAGTATGAGCTAATCTATATTTGGTGAAATTGTCTCCAGTGGCTTTTCTGTGAACTACTTTCCCACCTTTTTTGATGGTGCGCTTCCCAGGGAGCGACCCGGTACGCGAACCGTTGAGCGCCCCGGTTCGCGAACCTTAAGCGTTACGGGAGTCCACCATTTTGTGTTTCGTCGAATTAAGATACAAAATGGAGGGCAAATAATGTTCAGAATGGGTAGAAGGGGGCACGGTAGACTTATCTTGACCCCCTAGGTTTTGTGAGGGTGGCTGAGGAGGCTTATATGTGCGAAAAAAAAACATTTTTTTTAAAAATTTCGCGAGGTTAGCTCCCGGTTCGCGTACCGGGTAGCGTCCCAGGGAGCGTACTTTGTTGAAAATTAGTGAAAAAAGTTAGAGGAAAAATAACAATTGTGAGTGATCAGATGTAGGGTAGCTCTGAGAAGAGCTTTTGGGTTTATGGTACATTTAGGTACTTATAAGTAGGTACCAATGCACATTCTTAAATTCAGAGTGAAAATTCTGTTGCCCTCATCTGAGAAGTGAACTCCATCTCCTCTGTAGATATCTTGCATGTAGTAACGCAAGTTATTGTTGTACAGGGAGCCCATTCCATGGTCTCTCATGTAAGCTGAAACAGATTTGTTTACATGCTTCCTCGACTTCTCAATTTGTGGACAAAATTGGTTTGACCACCTCCATTTCTGTCTTTGGCATATATTTGAATATACCAAGGCAGTCTGAGGAAAAAGTGCCATCAATTGCTCAAAGGTGTCCTTTAAAAGCATTTCCAGACCTACCCCAGTCAAAGTGCCCAAATCATTACCTCCACAGTGCACAATTAACAGGTCAGGTTTGGGCAAATGCATAAAGGTTTTCACCAATGGTATCAATTGGTGACATTTTAATCCTCTGTGGCCAAACCACTTAATTTCCACATCTTGTAAATTGAGGTTAGGTAAATTCCTGTTTTCAGCGTACCTTTGAGCCCAGTGAATATAACTATATCCAACAATCCAGACAGAAAACATGGTGAGAGAAGGTTCTCCTGCAGTCAGATGAAGTGTGGCAATGAAATGGCAGTTGAAAAAATGAGAGTTTAAAATGAAAAAAACTGTGGAGTTTCTGTGTTCATGAAGCAGTAACAGTGATTTGTGGATTTTGATTGCTGAAAACAGAAAGTTAGGGTGCACGGATGAGTTATTTGAAAGATGTATTTTGAATGGTCAAAAAAAAATCATTAAATGAAAGAATGCACTGGATATGCAGGTGCACTGAGAGTTCAGAGTTCAATTGCAACATTGTTGTGTGAACTTGCAAACACCAGAAGTCTTCCAAGAGGTGGTTGCCATGCAGAAAAGGCAGAAAGGGCAGAGGGGGGAAGGGTTTTCATTTGAAAAAAAGTGAGGGAAGAGTTTTGATTGGGTGACATGAGAGATATGTGTGAAGAATTACAGCATTTATGTGCTTTTGATAGCTGCAGACTCTGGAGTGCATACCTTTTGCTCTGCTGAAGACAAATTGGTGTGTTTCTGAGACTGTTTTCAAACTCAAAGTATTTGCTAAGGTGAGAAAATATTTCTTTAATTTAGATAGAGAATAGTGTGCTTTAAGGAGAAAATTATGTGGCGCAAATTGCTTGTAAATATGCTCCCACCTGTGCATGGAAAATTTAGATTTTGAATGTGTGTGTTACATAGCCATGTTAAAAGTGATACAAACATGCTGCAAAGGCAATTAAAAAACGCTTTTATGTGTCTTAAGGACATTTTAAGTAATTTTCCCATGTGCAGTGTTTTGAAATTATGATTTGAAAATCGTTTTTGGGGAAAAGGAATTGTTTTTAAATTTATGACAAGGACATAATGGTGTATGCTTCTTTATAAGGCAATTGACTGTCCCTGATGTTATTTTTCCCATTTTAATGTAAGACCTTTCTCTGTGGCGCAAATTGCTTGTAAATATGCTCCCACCTGTGCATGGCAAATTTAGATTTTAAATGTTTGTGTTACATAGCCATGTTAAAAGTGACCCAACCATGCTGGAAAGGCAATAACAAAACACTTTCATGTGTCTTAAGGACATTTTAAGTAATTTCCCTGTGGGCAGTGTTTTCAAATTATGAATTGAAAATCGTTTTTGAGGTAAAGGAATGTTGTTAAAATTTATGTGCGCCATATGCCCCCAAATTTCTTTTTCAGGGGTGCAGCAGGGTGTTATTGAGACACCCCTGCACCTTTGGAAAAATTCCTAATTTGCGATGAGCTAATTGCTAATCGCAAATTGCACCTTCTTTCATATGGGCATCCTGGCGCATGGAAATGAATGGGTAATTTGCAATTAGCAATTTGCTCATCGCAAATTTGGAATGGTAAAGAATCGCTATTTATTCCTTAAAATTCGCTATTTTGGAAATGCAAAATAGTTATATGATACATATGGCGGTTGATGTCTAACAAGATAAGAAGCTTAGGGATACATTTATGATGACTGGCGCAATGAAGTGGACATCACTTACTTCATTGGTAGAGCTTTACATGTATTATGTCCTCTGTATTCTTCATCAAGCGTAACTTTAATCTGCAATCCTGAGTAGGCCTCACCTTAAACAAACCTCTGGATAGGCCACATCTTATCGTCATCCTGAATTAATCATTTAAAATGCTAGGGACAGATTTATGATAGGTGTATGCCTCTTTTGCGCCACTTACAAAACACTGTCCATGGGGAAATGACTTAAAATGTCCTTAAGACACATGAATGTGTTTTTTTAAAGCGTTTGCAATTTTTTTGGGTCACTTTTAACATGGCTATGTGACTCAAACAGTCAAAATCTAAATTCACCATGCACAGGTGGGAGCATATTTACAAGGAATGTGCTCCATGGGGAAAGGTCTTATAATGTAATATGGGAAAAATGACATCAGAGACACTGAAATGCCTTATAGAGAAGCATACACCATTATGTCCTTGTCATAAATTTGCAAACCATTACTTTTCCCCAAAAACGATTTTCAAATCATAATTTGAAAACACTGCACATGTGGAAATGACTTAAAATGTCCTTAATTCAAAATTTGCTATTCCTTATTTTGCGATTGCACTGAAGGATTTGCAAATTTTGCGATTCCTTAAATGCAATGTATCAAACAAAAAATATGTAAAAAATGACATTAAGGATTTGGAAACTACCACCAACTTCTAGTTTGTGGTAATTTGCGAATTCTTTTCAAAAAGCATTTTTTTCCAAAAAACAAAAGGTGCCATATGACGCCAATACATGTCCTTAGGGCATGTATGTGTGCCATATGCCCCCAAATTTCTTTTTCAGGGGTGCAGCAGGGTGTTCTTGAGATACCCCTGCACCCTTGAAAAAATTCCTATTTTGTGATGAGGTAATTGCTAATCGCAAATTGCAACCTTCATTCCTATGAGCCTCCTAGCCCATGGAAATGAATGGGTAATTTGCAATTAGCAATTTGCTCATTGCAAATTAGGAATGGTAAAGAATTGCTATTTATTCCTTAAAATTCGCTATTTAGGAAATGCAAAATAGTTTGATGGTACATATGGTGGTTCATCTGTAACAAGATAAGAAGCTTAGGGATACATTTATGATGACTGGCAAAATAAAGTGCAAATCACTTACTTCATTGGTAGGCCTTTACATGTATTATCTCTTCTGTATTCTTCATCAAGCGTAACTTTAATCTGCAATCCTGAGTAGGCCTCACCTTAAACAAACCTCTGGATAGGCCACACCTTATCGTCATCCTGGATTAATCATTTAAAATGCTAGGGACAGATTTATGATAGGTGTATGCCTCTTTTGCGCCACTGTGCGTCACTTTTATGATGCAGCGGCGGTGCAAAAGATTTGCTATGAGGCGACAAAATTACAAATTGATGCATTTAGGCAGATATGTCATGGTGTAAAAAAAACGTACCACATGAAACCGATGCAGCAGTGATGCAAAAGATGCACCATGTTGCAAGACAGGCCTCACTTGGGGCCATATGTATCAAGCTAATTAGCATTCGCAAAGATCAAAATTCTGCGAATTTCGGCCTTTGCGAATGCTAATTAGACAAATGGTATGTATCAAACAAGTTTGATGCAAAATAAGGAATAGCAAAATTTGCTATTCCTTATTTTGCGATTGCACTGAAGGATTTGCTAATTTTGAGATTACTTAAATGCAATGTATCAAACAAAAAATATGTAAAAAAATGACATTAAGGATTTGGAAACTACCACCAACTTCTAGTTGGTGGTAATTTGTGAATTCTTTTCAAAAAGCTTTTTTTCCAAAAAACAAAAGGTGCCATATGACGCCCATACATGCCCTTAGGGCATGTATGTGCGCCATATGCCCCCAAATTTCTTTTTCAGGGGGTGCAGCAGGGTGTTCTTGAGACACCCCTGCACCCTTGAAAAAATTCCTATTTTGTGATGAGCTAATTGCTAATCGCAAATTGCACCTTCATTCCTATGAGCCTCCTAGCCCATGGAAATGAATGGGTAATTTGCAATTAGCAAATTGCTCATTGCAAATTAGGAATGGTAAAGAATTGCTATTTATTCCTTAAAATTCGCTATTTAGGAAATGCAAAATAGTTTGATGGTACATATGGTGGTTCATCTGTAACAAGATAAGAAGCTTAGGGATACATTTATGATGACTGGCGAAATAAAGTGCAAATCACTTACTTCATTGGTAGGCCTTTACATGTATTATCTCTTCTGTATTCTTCATCAAGCGTAACTTTAATCTGCAATCCTGAGTAGGCCTCACCTTAAACAAACCTCTGGATAGGCCACACCTTATCGTCATCCTGGATTAATCATTTAAAATGCTAGGGACAGATTTATGATAGGTGTATGCCTCTTTTGCGCAACTGTGCGTCACTTTTATGATGCAGCGGCGGTGCAAAAGATTTGCTATGAGGCGACAAAATTACAAATTGATGCATTTAGGCAGATATGTCATGGTGTAAAAAAAACGTACCACATGAAACCGATGCAGCAGTGATGCAAAAGATGCACCATGTTGCAAGACAGGCCTCACTTGGGGCCATATGTATCAAGCTAATTAGCATTCGCAAAGATCAAAATTCTGCGAATTTCGGCCTTTGCGAATGCTAATTAGACAAATGGTATGTATCAAACAAGTTTGATGCAAAATAAGGAATAGCAAAATTTGCTATTCCTTATTTTGCGATTGCACTGAAGGATTTGCAAATTTTGCGATTACTTAAATGCAATGTATCAAACAAAAAATATGTAAAAAAATGACATTAAGGATTTGGAAACTACCACCAACTTCTAGTTGGTGGTAATTTGCGAATTCTTTTCAAAAAGCTTTTTTTCCAAAAAACAAAAGGTGCCATATGACGCCCATACATGCCCTTAGGGCATGTATGTGCGCCATATGCCCCCAAATTTCTTTTTCAGGGGGTGCAGCAGGGTGTTCTTGAGACACCCCTGCACCCTTGGAAAAATTCCTATTTTGTGATGAGCTAATTGCTAATCGCAAATTGCACCTTCATTCCTATCAGCCTCCTAGCCCATGGAAATGAATGGGTAATTTGCAATTAGCAAATTGCTCATTGCAAATTAGGAATGGTAAAGAATTGCTATTTATTCCTTAAAATTCGCTATTTAGGAAATGCAAAATAGTTTGATGGTACATATGGTGGTTCATCTGTAACAAGATAAGAAGCTTAGGGATACATTTATGATGACTGGCGAAATAAAGTGCAAATCACTTACTTCATTGGTAGGCCTTTACATGTATTATCTCCTCTGTATTCTTCATCAAGCGTAACTTTAATCTGCAATCCTGAGTAGGCCTCACCTTAAACAAACCTCTGGATAGGCCACACCTTATCGTCATCCTGGATTAATCATTTAAAATGCTAGGGACAGATTTATGATAGGTGTATGCCTCTTTTGCGCCACTGTGCGTCACTTTTATGATGCAGCGGCGGTGCAAAAGATTTGCTATGAGGCGACAAAATTACAAATTGATGCATTTAGGCAGATATGTCATGGTGTAAAAAAACCGTACCACATGAAACCGATGCAGGCCATATGTATCAAGCTAATTAGCATTCGCAAAGATCAAAATTCTGCGAATTTCGGCCTTTGCGAATGTTAATTAGACAAATGGTATGTATCAAACAAGTTTGATGCAAAATAAGGAGTAGCAAAATTTGCTATTCCTTATTTTGCGATTGCACTGAAGGATTTGCAAATTTTGCGATTACTTAAATGCAATGTATCAAACAAAAAATATGTAAAAAATGACATTAAGGATTTGGAAACTATTGTGGTAAATTGGTGGTAATTTGTGAATTCTTTTCAAAAAGCTTTTTTTCAAAAAAACAAAAGGTCCCATATGACGCCAACACATGCCCTTAGGGCATGTATGTGTGCCATATGCCCCCAAATTTCTTTTTCAGGGGTGCAGCAGGGTGTTCTTGAGACACCCCTGCACCCTTGGAAAAATTCCTAATTTGTGATGAGCAAATTGCTAATCTCAAATTAAACCTTCATTCCTATGAGGCTCCTAGCCCATGGAAATGAATGGGTAACTTGCAATTAGCAATTTGCTCATTGCAAATTAGGAATGGTAAAGAATTGCTATTTATTCCTTTAAATTCGCTATTTAGGAAATGCAAAATAGTTTGATGGTACATATGGCGGTTCATCTGTAACAAGATAAGAAGCTTAGGGATAGATTTATGATGACTGGTGCATCACCAGGGATGTGTCAGTCATCCTGCGCCGCTGTTCCGCCACCCATGGTGTGCTGCATTTACAATGCGGGGCATCATGGGGCAAAAATGGCACAGATGCGTGATGTATCTGTGCTGTAAAGGTAGTGATTGCTGGAGTTGTATCGCAATCGCGATGCAGCTCAAGCAAGGCTCAGGGGTGCCCCATCTCCATAATGTTGCGTCAAGACCTATGCCTGCTTAAAGCAGGCGCAGGGTTTTGACGCAGCTTTCTCCTATCTGATTGTAAATACGGCACACCATGGGTGGCAGAGCAGCGGTGCACGTTAACTGGTGCATGCCTGGGGATGTGCCATTTAACATAAATCTGCCCCTTTACATTTAAGTATGTGCAGGACACACAGAGTCGGTGAGGCTTATCCAAGGTTAAGAAGAGATGAGTCCTGTTCACTGAAAAATTAGACATAGTCTTCACCTGATCAGCATTGCTGGACATGGCTAAATAATAGCTGCAAAATATTACTCTTGTTAAACAATTTTACTATTATAATCTCTGAGATTTGTCTCTTACTCTGCAACATCTCATTGTTGTTATCTTTCTTTAAAGATAAAGACAACATCAACATGAGCGACAATCTGCAATCAGTTGATTTTGACCTCATCATTGAACTTGTAATTGAAACATCAGTGGATGTTGATCCATTGGATGATTTAAATCCTGAGGATGAAGAAGAGCGTGATGAGGATGCAGATTTGTCCGAATTATATGACATAGGGTGGGAAGCTGACCTGCTTGAGCCTATGGAAATATAAACATTTATTTTTAAAATGTATAATTAATAAAAAGTAAAAATGTAAACCGTTTAATTTAAAAATAAAGACACCTTCAAAAACAGGTTATGTGTAGTGTCTTCAATAAAATATTAAAATATGCTCATAAAATTAGATCAGATTCACATATAAAATAGCACAGGTAACATAAATATAAATGTCATTTCTTTTCTGCTATTTCTGTATTGTAAATTTGCCAAGGACTAAAAAATCTCCTATTTAAAATGTCAAGTAGTGTGTTAAGTTTTTGATCACTGTTATTGATTTACTGTTTGGTAATAATGGTTAATAACATTTTTTATTATATTTTACCAGAGATTCAACTGCAGATCATTTCAAGATTTCACCATGCCAACAATAGAAAGACAGAGAAAGGCTGCAAAACGTCAAAGACAGCAGGTGAAACAAAATAAGCAGCAGTCCTCTAACAAAAAGATTTGTCAAGTCACGAAGAAAGCACCGGGTAAGAGCACAAAATATTTCATAAGAAATATGTGTAGTAAAAAAAATATTACTACAGAAAATGTTTCAGTCCATAAAAAGAGAAGCAAATCAAATGGAAAGGAAAGGCCAATCAAAAATGTTACTGCTAGAGCAAGAGATAACTCTGTGCATGATAGTAGAAGGAAACAACAGTTTAGGGACATTCGTAAACGAATGTTCCGCAACAGGATAATTGGCAATTTGTTAAAAAATATTAAGAAAGGTCAACAGAAACTGGTTTTTTATAAGAGAAAAAAAAAGTTGAGAAAGTTATTGATCAGGCATTTGAAATTAAACGTAAGTTATTTATTTTGATAATCAATAGAATTAGGAAGCTAAACAAGGCAATTTATGATTTCAAAAGAAATAGTAGATGGAAGAGAAAAGTTAATCGTAGTAATTTTTGTGAAGTTTTTTCTGGAGAATGGATGCATAGTTCAAGCTGTGAGGCATTTTTTAATGAGGAGAGTTATTTCCAGGATAATGATTTGGTGCATGCAGTTGACACCAGTGGTCGTGCTTATGAAGTGAAAGATGGTTGTCCAGTTGAAAAAGAAAAACTTGTGACAACAGAGACAGAAGAGGTGTTAGGTAATGAGGTTTTAGGAAGACGTGCTAAGGGTCCTGTGTACACCTGGAAGTGTAGTAGTATTTGTAGTGTGCGACAGGATTCCATCAATTTGCTTTGTGATTTTGTACGGTCATTTAATAAGAAAAGTTTGAAGCAGAAAATAAGGTTGTTGCAAGAATTAGATCCTTGCAGAGTGAGAGAAGTGACAGGTTTGCATGGTCATTCACTGGCTTGTCTTTCCAGGAGAGTATGCCAGAGTGTTTTTCATCATTTCAGGATGCTAGCAGTGCATCATAATAAAGTGAGGAAATTAGTTAGAATGTTGTATTATGATAAGAGTCCAGCAATTATGCTTAAACAATTATGCGCTGCTCTTTTGCATGGTTCTGAAATAGATGTGAAGAACATATGTGAAGAAATTGAGTTTTGTTACTTTGGAAGTAAAGAGGAGAATGTTGAAATTGACCCAGAAGAAGAGGGTAATGTGGAAGATAGTGTACAGGTTTCCAGTACAGATAATTTCCAGAGGGAAATTGCGACGTTTCAGGTGAAATCAAGTGAGAGGCCTAATTTCACTTGTGTGTGTTGTCGACGCACTTATTATAAGAATCAGACTAAGTTAGTGGATTTATATGCAAAAAGTGAAAGGGAAAATAATAGTGAATGGAAGGATTTTGCAACATACTTGATGGTAGAAAATTGTTTTGATTTGGGATTCGATCAACGTGTGTGTACTTATTGTTGTTGCAAATTAAATCAAAACCAGATGCCTGCTAGAGCAGTTCATAATAATCTGGAATTGGTTGAGATTCCTTCTGAATTGAAGGATTTAAATACTTATGAATCTATTTTGATTCAAAGTATCCATCCCTTTCAGGCTATTGTAAGAATGGAGCCAAAGACAGGGAAATTGCCTCCATCAGATTTACAGAGAGGATTAAAGGGAAGAGTTGTTTATTTGCCTCTAGATTTGAAGAAAAACATTAACACAATTGGAGTAGAAAAAGTGTATTTTGAATGGTCAATAAAAAATCATTAAATGAAAGAATGCACTGGATATGCAGGTGCACTGAGAGTTCAGAGTTCAATTGCAACATTGTTGTGTGAACTTGCAAACACCAGAAGTCTTCCAAGAGGTGGTTGCCATGCAGAAAAGGCAGAAAGGGCAAAGGGGGGAAGGGTTTTCATTTGAAAAAAAGTGAGGGAAGAGTTTTGATTGGGTGACATGAGAGATATGTGTGAAGAATTACAGCATTTATGTGCTTTTGATAGCTGCAGACTCTGGAGTGCATACCTTTTGCTCTGCTGAAGACAAATTGGTGTGTTTCTGAGACTGTTTTCAAACTCAAAGTATTTGCTAAGGTGAGAAAATATTTCTTTAATTTAGATAGAGAATAGTGTGCTTTAAGGAGAAAATTATGAATTATGTGGCGCAAATTGCTTGTAAATATGCTCCCACCTGTGCATGGAAAATTTAGATTTTGAATGTTTGTGTTACATAGCCATGTTAAAAGTGATACAAACATGCTGCAAAGGCAATTAAAAAACGCTTTTATGTGTCTTAAGGACATTTTAAGTAATTTTCCCATGTGCAGTGTTTTGAAATTATGATTTGAAAATCGTTTTTGGGGAAAAGGAATTGTTTTTAAA
The DNA here is from genome assembly GCF_964261635.1 of Lissotriton helveticus. NCBI lineage: Eukaryota > Metazoa > Chordata > Amphibia > Caudata > Salamandridae > Lissotriton > Lissotriton helveticus. The sequence continues at coordinate 200,864,417 of NC_136060.1, forward strand.
TTTATGACAAGGACATAATGGTGTATGCTTCTTTATAAGGCAATTGACTGTCCCTGATGTTATTTTTCCCATTTTAATGTAAGACCTTTCTCTGTGGCGCAAATTGCTTGTAAATATGCTCCCACCTGTGCATGGCAAATTTAGATTTTAAATGTTTGTGTTACATAGCCATGTTAAAAGTGACCCAACCATGCTGGAAAGGCAATAAAAAAACACTTTCATGTGTCTTAAGGACATTTTAAGTAATTTCCCTGTGGGCAGTGTTTTCAAATTATGAATTGAAAATCGTTTTTGAGGTAAAGGAATGTTGTTAAAATTTATGTGCGCCATATGCCCCCAAATTTCTTTTTCAGGGGTGCAGCAGGGTGTTATTGAGACACCCCTGCACCTTTGGAAAAATTCCTAATTTGCGATGAGCTAATTGCTAATCGCAAATTGCACCTTCTTTCATATGGGCATCCTGGCGCATGGAAATGAATGGGTAATTTGCAATTAGCAATTTGCTCATCGCAAATTTGGAATGGTAAAGAATCGCTATTTATTCCTTAAAATTCGCTATTTTGGAAATGCAAAATAGTTATATGATACATATGGCGGTTGATGTCTAACAAGATAAGAAGCTTAGGGATACATTTATGATGACTGGCGCAATGAAGTGGACATCACTTACTTCATTGGTAGAGCTTTACATGTATTATGTCCTCTGTATTCTTCATCAAGCGTAACTTTAATCTGCAATCCTGAGTAGGCCTCACCTTAAACAAACCTCTGGATAGGCCACATCTTATCGTCATCCTGAATTAATCATTTAAAATGCTAGGGACAGATTTATGATAGGTGTATGCCTCTTTTGCGCCACTTACAAAACACTGTCCATGGGGAAATGACTTAAAATGTCCTTAAGACACATGAATGTGTTTTTTTAAAGCGGTTGCAATTTTTTTGGGTCACTTTTAACATGGCTATGTGACTCAAACAGTCAAAATCTAAATTCACCATACACAGGTGGGAGCATATTTACAAGGAATGTGCTCCATGGGGAAAGGTCTTATAATGTAATATGGGAAAAATGACATCAGAGACACTGAAATGCCTTATAGAGAAGCATACACCATTATGTCCTTGTCATAAATTTGCAAACCATTACTTTTCCCCAAAAACGATTTTCAAATCATAATTTGAAAACACTACACATGTGGAAATGACTTAAAATGTCCTTAATTCAAAATTTGCTATTCCTTATTTTGCGATTGCACTGAAGGATTTGCAAATTTTGCGATTCCTTAAATGCAATGTATCAAACAAAAAATATGTAAAAAATGACATTAAGGATTTGGAAACTACCACCAACTTCTAGTTTGTGGTAATTTGCGAATTCTTTTCAAAAAGCATTTTTTTCCAAAAAACAAAAGGTGCCATATGACGCCAATACATGTCCTTAGGGCATGTATGTGTGCCATATGCCCCCAAATTTCTTTTTCAGGGGTGCAGCAGGGTGTTCTTGAGATACCCCTGCACCCTTGAAAAAATTCCTATTTTGTGATGAGGTAATTGCTAATCGCAAATTGCAACCTTCATTCCTATGAGCCTCCTAGCCCATGGAAATGAATGGGTAATTTGCAATTAGCAATTTGCTCATTGCAAATTAGGAATGGTAAAGAATTGCTATTTATTCCTTAAAATTCGCTATTTAGGAAATGCAAAATAGTTTGATGGTACATATGGTGGTTCATCTGTAACAAGATAAGAAGCTTAGGGATACATTTATGATGACTGGCAAAATAAAGTGCAAATCACTTACTTCATTGGTAGGCCTTTACATGTATTATCTCTTCTGTATTCTTCATCAAGCGTAACTTTAATCTGCAATCCTGAGTAGGCCTCACCTTAAACAAACCTCTGGATAGGCCACACCTTATCGTCATCCTGGATTAATCATTTAAAATGCTAGGGACAGATTTATGATAGGTGTATGCCTCTTTTGCGCCACTGTGCGTCACTTTTATGATGCAGCGGCGGTGCAAAAGATTTGCTATGAGGCGACAAAATTACAAATTGATGCATTTAGGCAGATATGTCATGGTGTAAAAAAAACGTACCACATGAAACCGATGCAGCAGTGATGCAAAAGATGCGCCATGTTGCAAGACAGGCCTCACTTGGGGCCATATGTATCAAGCTAATTAGCATTCGCAAAGATCAAAATTCTGCGAATTTCGGCCTTTGCGAATGCTAATTAGACAAATGGTATGTATCAAACAAGTTTGATGCAAAATAAGGAATAGCAAAATTTGCTATTCCTTATTTTGCGATTGCACTGAAGGATTTGCAAATTTTGCGATTACTTAAATGCAATGTATCAAACAAAAAATATGTAAAAAAATGACATTAAGGATTTGGAAACTACCACCAACTTCTAGTTGGTGGTAATTTGTGAATTCTTTTCAAAAAGCTTTTTTTCCAAAAAACAAAAGGTGCCATATGACGCCCATACATGCCCTTAGGGCATGTATGTGCGCCATATGCCCCCAAATTTCTTTTTCAGGGGGTGCAGCAGGGTGTTCTTGAGACACCCCTGCACCCTTGGAAAAATTCCTATTTTGTGATGAGCTAATTGCTAATCGCAAATTGCACCTTCATTCCTATGAGCCTCCTAGCCCATGGAAATGAATGGGTAATTTGCAATTAGCAAATTGCTCATTGCAAATTAGGAATGGTAAAGAATTGCTATTTATTCCTTAAAATTCGCTATTTAGGAAATGCAAAATAGTTTGATGGTACATATGGTGGTTCATCTGTAACAAGATAAGAAGCTTAGGGATACATTTATGATGACTGGCGAAATAAAGTGCAAATCACTTACTTCATTGGTAGGCCTTTACATGTATTATCTCTTCTGTATTCTTCATCAAGCGTAACTTTAATCTGCAATCCTGAGTAGGCCTCACCTTAAACAAACCTCTGGATAGGCCACACCTTATCGTCATCCTGGATTAATCATTTAAAATGCTAGGGACAGATTTATGATAGGTGTATGCCTCTTTTGCGCCACTGTGCGTCACTTTTATGATGCAGCGGCGGTGCAAAAGATTTGCTATGAGGCGACAAAATTACAAATTGATGCATTTAGGCAGATATGTCATGGTGTAAAAAAAACGTACCACATGAAACCGATGCAGCAGTGATGCAAAAGATGCACCATGTTGCAAGACAGGCCTCACTTGGGGCCATATGTATCAAGCTAATTAGCATTCGCAAAGATCAAAATTCTGCGAATTTCGGCCTTTGCGAATGCTAATTAGACAAATGGTATGTATCAAACAAGTTTGATGCAAAATAAGGAATAGCAAAATTTGCTATTCCTTATTTTGCGATTGCACTGAAGGATTTGCAAATTTTGCGATTACTTAAATGCAATGTATCAAACAAAAAATATGTAAAAAAATGACATTAAGGATTTGGAAACTACCACCAACTTCTAGTTGGTGGTAATTTGCGAATTCTTTTCAAAAAGCTTTTTTTCCAAAAAACAAAAGGTGCCATATGACGCCCATACATGCCCTTAGGGCATGTATGTGCGCCATATGCCCCCAAATTTCTTTTTCAGGGGGTGCAGCAGGGTGTTCTTGAGACACCCCTGCACCCTTGGAAAAATTCCTATTTTGTGATGAGCTAATTGCTAATCGCAAATTGCACCTTCATTCCTATGAGCCTCCTAGCCCATGGAAATGAATGGGTAATTTGCAATTAGCAAATTGCTCATTGCAAATTAGGAATGGTAAAGAATTGCTATTTATTCCTTAAAATTCACTATTTAGGAAATGCAAAATAGTTTGATGGTACATATGGTGGTTCATCTGTAACAAGATAAGAAGCTTAGGGATACATTTATGATGACTGGCGAAATAAAGTGCAAATCACTTACTTCATTGGTAGGCCTTTACATGTATTATCTCCTCTGTATTCTTCATCAAGCGTAACTTTAATCTGCAATCCTGAGTAGGCCTCACCTTAAACAAACCTCTGGATAGGCCACACCTTATCGTCATCCTGGATTAATCATTTAAAATGCTAGGGACAGATTTATGATAGGTGTATGCCTCTTTTGCGCCACTGTGCGTCACTTTTATGATGCAGCGGTGGTGCAAAAGATTTGCTATGAGGCGACAAAATTACAAATTGATGCATTTAGGCAGATATGTCATGGTGTAAAAAAAACGTACCACATGAAACCGATGCAGGCCATATGTATCAAGCTAATTAGCATTCGCAAAGATCAAAATTCTGCGAATTTCGGCCTTTGCGAATGTTAATTAGACAAATGGTATGTATCAAACAAGTTTGATGCAAAATAAGGAGTAGCAAAATTTGCTATTCCTTATTTTGCGATTGCACTGAAGGATTTGCAAATTTTGCGATTACTTAAATGCAATGTATCAAACAAAAAATATGTAAAAAATGACATTAAGGATTTGGAAACTATTGTGGTAAATTGGTGGTAATTTGTGAATTCTTTTCAAAAAGCTTTTTTTCAAAAAAACAAAAGGTCCCATATGACGCCAACACATGCCCTTAGGGCATGTATGTGTGCCATATGCCCCCAAATTTCTTTTTCAGGGGTGCAGCAGGGTGTTCTTGAGACACCCCTGCACCCTTGGAAAAATTCCTAATTTGTGATGAGCAAATTGCTAATCGCAAATTAAACCTTCATTCCTATGAGGCTCCTAGCCCATGGAAATGAATGGGTAACTTGCAATTAGCAATTTGCTCATTGCAAATTAGGAATGGTAAAGAATTGCTATTTATTCCTTAAAATTCGCTATTTAGGAAATGCAAAATAGTTTGATGGTACATATGGCGGTTCATCTGTAACAAGATAAGAAGCTTAGGGATAGATTTATGATGACTGGTGCATCACCAGGGATGTGTCAGTCATCCTGCGCCGCTGTTCCGCCACCCATGGTGTGCTGCATTTACAATGCGGGGCATCATGGGGCAAAAATGGCACAGATGCGTGATGTATCTGTGCTGTAAAGGTAGTGATTGCTGGAGTTGTATCGCAAGTGCGATGCAGCTCAAGCAAGGCTCAGGGGTGCCCCATCTCCACAATGTTGCGTCAAGACCTATGCCTGCTTAAAGCAGGCGCAGGGTTTTGACGCAGCTTTCTCCTATCTGATTGTAAATACGGCACACCATGGGTGGCAGAGCAGCGGTGCACGTTAACTGGTGCATGCCTGGGGATGTGCCATTTAACATAAATCTGCCCCTTTACATTTAAGTATGTGCAGGACACACAGAGTCGGTGAGGCTTATCCAAGGTTAAGAAGAGATGAGTCCTGTTCACTGAAAAATTAGACATAGTCTTCACCTGATCAGCATTGCTGGACATGGCTAAATAATAGCTGCAAAATATTACTCTTGTTAAACAATTTTACTATTATAATCTCTGAGATTTGTCTCTTACTCTGCAACATCTCATTGTTGTTATCTTTCTTTAAAGATAAAGACAACATCAACATGAGCGACAATCTGCAATCAGTTGATTTTGACCTCATCATTGAACTTGTAATTGAAACATCAGTGGATGTTGATCCATTGGATGATTTAAATCCTGAGGATGAAGAAGAGCGTGATGAGGATGCAGATTTGTCCGAATTATATGACATAGGGTGGGAAGCTGACCTGCTTGAGCCTATGGAAATATAAACATTTATTTTTAAAATGTATAATTAACAAAAAGTAAAAATGTAAACCGTTTAATTTAAAAATAAAGACACCTTCAAAAACAGGTTATGTGTAGTGTCTTCAATAAAATATTAAAATATGCTCATAAAACTAGATCAGATTCACATATAAAATAGCACAGGTAACATAAATATAAATGTCATTTCTTTTCTGCTATTTCTGTATTGTAAATTTGCCAAGGACTAAAAAATCTCCTATTTAAAATGTCAAGTAGTGTGTTAAGTTTTTGATCACTGTTATTGATTTACTGTTTGGTAATAATGGTTAATAACATTTTTTATTATATTTTACCAGAGATTCAACTGCAGATCATTTCAAGATTTCACCATGCCAACAATAGAAAGACAGAGAAAGGCTGCAAAACGTCAAAGACAGCAGGTGAAACAAAATAAGCAGCAGTCCTCTAACAAAAAGATTTGTCAAGTCACGAAGAAAGCACCGGGTAAGAGCACAAAATATTTCATAAGAAATATGTGTAGTAAAAAAAATATTACTACAGAAAATGTTTCAGTCCATAAAAAGAGAAGCAAATCAAATGGAAAGGAAAGGCCAATCAAAAATGTTACTGCTAGAGCAAGAGATAACTCTGTGCATGATAGTAGAAGGAAACAACAGTTTAGGGACATTCGTAAACGAATGTTCCGCAACAGGATAATTGGCAATTTGTTAAAAAATATTAAGAAAGGTCAACAGAAACTGGTTTTTTATAAGAGAAAAAAAAAGTTGAGAAAGTTATTGATCAGGCATTTGAAATTAAACGTAAGTTATTTATTTTGATAATCAATAGAATTAGGAAGCTAAACAAGGCAATTTATGATTTCAAAAGAAATAGTAGATGGAAGAGAATAGTTAATCGTAGTAATTTTTGTGAAGTTTTTTCTGGAGAATGGATGCATAGTTCAAGCTGTGAGGCATTTTTTAATGAGGAGAGTTATTTCCAGGATAATGATTTGGTGCATGCAGTTGACACCAGTGGTCGTGCTTATGAAGTGAAAGATGGTTGTCCAGTTGAAAAAGAAAAACTTGTGACAACAGAGACAGAAGAGGTGTTAGGTAATGAAGTTTTAGGAAGACGTGCTAAGGGTCCTGTGTACACCTGGAAGTGTAGTAGTATTTGTAGTGTGCGACAGGATTCCATCAATTTGCTTTGTGATTTTGTACGGTCATTTAATAAGAAAAGTTTGAAGCAGAAAATAAGGTTGTTGCAAGAATTAGATCCTTGCAGAGTGAGAGAAGTGACAGGTTTGCATGGTCATTCACTGGCTTGTCTTTCCAGGAGAGTATGCCAGAGTGTTTTTCATCATTTCAGGATGCTAGCAGTGCATCATAATAAAGTGAGGAAATTAGTTAGAATGTTGTATTATGCTAAGAGTCCAGCAATTATGCTTAAACAATTATGCGCTGCTCTTTTGCATGGTTCTGAAATAGATGTGAAGAACATATGTGAAGAAATTGAGTTTTGTTACTTTGGAAGTAAAGAGGAGAATGTTGAAATTGACCCAGAAGAAGAGGGTAATGTGGAAGATAGTGTACAGGTTTCCAGTACAGATAATTTCCAGAGGGAAATTGCGACGTTTCAGGTGAAATCAAGTGAGAGGCCTAATTTCACTTGTGTGTGTTGTCGACGCACTTATTATAAGAATCAGACTAAGTTAGTGGATTTATATGCAAAAAGTGAAAGGGAAAATAATAGTGAATGGAAGGATTTTGCAACATACTTGATGGTAGAAAATTGTTTTGATTTGGGATTCGATCAACGTGTGTGTACTTATTGTTGTTGAAAATTAAATCAAAACCAGATGCCTGCTAGAGCAGTTCATAATAATCTGGAATTGGTTGAGATTCCTTCTGAATTGAAGGATTTAAATACTTATGAATCTATTTTGATTCAAAGTATCCATCCCTTTCAGGCTATTGTAAGAATGGAGCCAAAGACAGGGAAATTGCCTCCATCAGATTTACAGAGAGGATTAAAGGGAAGAGTTGTTTATTTGCCTCTAGATTTGAAGAAAAACATTAACACAATTGGAGTAGAAAAAGTGGAAGAGGAACCTCTGGTTATCTTAGTTAATGGGGTTCCGACAAAGAATAAGAAAATATGGCAAGATTTAGTAGATGTTAGGAAAGTTAAAAAGGCAACATTGTATTTGAAAAAAAATAATAAATACTATAAGAATGTATATGTTGCAGAAGAGGAAGTAAGTGAGGAAGAGGATAGCGATTTGTGTGCTGGTCAAATTGAGAAAGTAGAACCCTCTACTAGTGAAGAAATATATGAACATTATAGTGTTCATCCTTTGCATTCCAAGGAAGTCATGGGGAATGCTATTGAGTTGTTTCAAATGAAACAAGCCAAAGGGAGTCCCATTAGTGTTTGGGAGGAAAGTTTGGAAGCTCGGTGTTTCCCACAGCTTTTTCCAACAGGTCAGGGAGGAAGATATGATGAGCGACCTCATCAAATTCCTGCTTCTGAATACCGGACTTTGCGATTGTATGCAGGAGATGCTAGGTTTCGACAATGCATTCCCTATTTGTTTCATCTCCTGTTTGAAAGCGATCTGTCTGGACTGTCATATGCAGTGAACCACATCTTGAAAAGTGGTATACACATGCAAAACATCTCGGCAAGTGACTTTATGGATAAAGTCAATGTCCAAGACAGTATTTTGGATTCTCACCTGATTAATCTCATGGCGTGTCAGCGTGGTACTAATGAGTACTGGTACCGTCGTCATGGTGATTTAAAATGTATGCTGAGGAACTTAGGTACTCCCACATGGTTCCTCACTCTGAGCTGTGCCGAGTATGGCTGGGAAGACTTACTTGAATTTCTACGAGAGGCAAATGCTAACGTAGATAACATCGAATTCAAGACACCCGGAGAACTGTGCTCTTTGGATCCAGTCAATGTATGTAGGTACTTCAATCATAGATTTGAAGCTTTGATGTCTTTCATCATGAATAAGAAGAATCCACCTCTTGGAGAGGTGTTGGATTTCTTCTGGAGAAAGGAGTACCAAGCAAGAGGTGCTCCTCATATACATATGTTGCTGTGGATCAAGGATGCACCTAAATTTGGAACGGATCCAGAAGACTCAGTGATGAGTTTCATCCAACAGTATTCTATGTGTGCTGTTCCAAACGCAAAGGAGAAGAAAAACCTAAGAGAAAAAGTTCTGCGTTTCCAAAGCCATCGATGTGGAAAGTACTGCTGTCGTAAATTCCGAAACAAGGACAAGTTCTACACCAAATGTCGTTTCGGCTTTCCACGACCGGTGATTTCTAAAGGAAGAGTAAACAGTTTGATGTCTTCGCTGCGACATAATGTCATGAAGAAATCACCTAAAAACACATACAATTTGAAGAGGAACGAAGAGTCCAAGTACATTAACGACTACAACCCGGTGATTTTGTCCATGTGGAATGCTAACATGGATATACAGTTTGTGGCTGATAACTGTATGGCTGTGGCTCGGTATGTGACGTCTTACATCACCAAAAAAGAGAAGACAGAATTGAAGGATATGTGGGAGGACATTTCCCATGAAAAGAGCCTCAGCAAGAAGTTGTACAGTTTCAGTCTGAAGATGTGTTCGCATCGAGAAATTGGAGCTTACGAATGCTCTGACCGGTTGTCTTCAGCAAGTCTCTATGCCAAGTCCAGGAGTATCGTTTGGGCGAGTCTTGGTCTTGCTGCAACGCGTAATCGAGTTCTGAAACCTGTGCGGGAAATTGAGTATTTGGCGGAAAAGGAGCCAAACAGTACCGACATTTTGAAGACCAACATGTTGGATACATATTATCCAAATAGAAGCAGTCACCTCGACAATGTTTGTCTGTATGAGGTTCTTCAAAATTACATATTCAAGAGGAACATCAAAGAAGATACTGAGAAAGGAGTGTATGCTGTAATAGGAAGTGAGGGATGTCTGGTCAAGCAAAGAAAATGCCACTTGGTAAACCATCGAAAATTGAGTGGCGAATCTCCTGAAAAAAAGGAGTTTTTCTATTTAGCACTTTTGCAACTTTTCAAGCCTTGGCGTGCAGAAGAGGAACTGCTTGGAGATTTCCTCTGTTACGAAGACTCTTTCAATGCCGCCAAGGAGACCATAGAATGTCCTGCTTTTCCCAAATATGTAGAAATGTTGAATGCGGAAATTGAGCAGGAAGCAACGATTGCAGCCGAGATTGCCAGAGACAGTTCTCAGGACAGTCAGAGTTCTGCTTCATTGAGTCAGGATCCACTAGGAGGACCTGTTATCGAAAATGAAGCTGCCACTGCCATGAATGAAGTGGAAAGAGCCATGGCACATGCTCAGGAGGATGCGGTTAACTTAGAAGAGTTGGAAAGACAACTCAACGTTGAGCAGAGGAAAATATATGACGAAGTTACCATGCAAATTGATCATGGATTAAGTCATGACAAGAAAGAGTGCTCATGTACGTCGTTGAAGCCTGTCTGACTGTACGTGAGTGGAGAAGCGGGAACTGGAAAAAGTTTCCTCATTAAAGCAATTTCATGCTATTTGCAGGAAAGGACAGAGTCATCGCTGTCTTGTGTTGTCACCGCTCCAACTGGACTGGCAGCACATAACATTAAAGGGATTACTTTACATCGTTTACTGATGCTGCCAGTGGAGCATGACAACAAATTACAATATCACAAGCTATCTGGAGATGCTTGTTTTGAAGTTTCAAGAATCTTGAGGAAAATGAAACTTCTTATCATTGACGAAGTAAGCATGGTTTCCAATGTCATGCTTGCCTTTGTGCATTTGAGAATGCAAGAAGTTCTCAAAACAGAGTATGATGTGTTATTTGGTGGCAAACACATCATTGTTTTCGGAGATCTTCTGCAGCTGACACCAGTGAAAGGGCAACCTGTGTTCAAAATGCTCACGCATGAAGATACCAGGAAGTGCCTAGGCAGCATTGGCAACGTCAATATATGGTTAAACTTCAATTATGCTGAACTGCATGAAAATATGCGTCAGGCGAAGGATGAAGTTTACAAGACTATTCTACAAGATGTTAGAATTGGAAAAGTGACCGAGCATGGGAAAGAAGCTTTACATGCACGATTACTGTCACATTTATATCCAGAACAAGATGTTGTGCCTGAGAATATTTTTCAGAAAATTACTGATAAGAAATCTGGAATATGTTTGATGCCAACTCTTGCGGAATGTGCCAAATTCAACAACAAAATGTTGCATTTAGAAAAGCTAGAGATTGTGAAACTGGAAGCTATTGACAGAGTAGAGCATATGGGATCAACAATTATTTTGTCTGAGAATCTGAAAACAAAATTGGATTCATTAGAGAAGAGTATATCTAAAACTGCAGGTTTTGAAAAGACTCTGAATGTGTGCTTGAACTGCCGTATAATTTTAAGAAGGAATTTACATGTTGAAAGAGGTCTGGTAAATGGATCAATGGGTAATGTTGTTGATTTAGTAAAATACAGAAATAGAGATGGAATTGAATTTTTAAAAATTATATTTGATGGCATTGAGGAAGTACAGCTAATTGGTCGTTGCTCTGCTAGATTTTTGCTTGTAAAAGACTTATATGTTCGCCGTAAGCAGTTTCCTGTTTGCTTGGCATATGCGGTGACAATCCATAAATCGCAAGGTTTGAGTGTAGACTGTGCATTGGTGAATATTGGCAGTTCTGTGTTCAAGGAGGGTATGGCATATGTGGCATTGTCACGAGTTAGAACTTTATCGGGATTGTACTTGATTGAGTGTGATGTCACAAACATTTGTGCGGATCTAGATTGTGTTAAGGAATACAATAGGTTAAGAAGAGAGTATGCGCCACATTTGCCTCAGTATCCTTTGTTTGAGAAACAGGTAGGCCGGAAACGAAGAAATGTGACCAATACTGGGGAGGTTGTAGCAAAAAGACGAAAAGTCGATGAACCTAAAATTACAAGCAGAAACAAAAAGGATTCTGTTGAAGATGTTGTTGGTTTTCAATTTGAAAACAGTTCTGGTGTCAACTGCTATGCTAATGTAGTGGTTAATGTTTTGTTTTCTCTAGAAAATGTAAAAGAAGAGATTGTGGTCAATTCTGATAAAAGATTTTGCAGTTTGTTAAATTCTGTGTTAGAGAAATGTAGCACTGATAGAAGAAACATAGAAAGTGTGTCTGAAATTCGAAATCTGTTAGACAGATGTTCAGGCCAAACACAATTCTCTCAAAATATTCAGCAAGATTGTCAGGAGTTTTTAATGTATATGCTTGATGTATTGCATGCTGAAGGTGTAGATGTAGATCAGCTGTTTGGGCTTTCTTATCAATGGCAGCATGACTGCGAGAACTGTATGGTATCAAGTACTACTAGTGTAGACTCAGAAAGATTTATATATTTAACTTTGCCAGACAGTAAATCAGTCTCCTTTAATAAGCTAGTAAAAGCAGCTGATCACAACATGGAGTGTAGCCAATGTAAATCTGAAATGATGTCCACATTATTTATACGAACATATGGCCAGTATGTCATTTTAATGTTCCAACGATGTAGGCCTGATGGAACAAAAATGACAACTTTAATTAAAAATGTTGTAGCTTCGCAGTTGTCAATATCAGGAAGGACTTTTGTAACTGCAGCAATTATATATCATGATGGCCCTTCAATAACATCAGGACATTACACAGCTTATTTAAAGTCTAGAAATGGCTGGTCATTCTGCAACGATTCTGTTTTAATTTTCAAAAAAAAATTGCCGTATGACCTTAAAAACTCTTACCTGGTGTTTTTAAAACCAATATTTTAGGGAAATAATCTCGGCATGTGCTCTGTGGAATTTCAAGAAGTTCTAATGGCTCCTACACAATTTGGCCTTGAGGATAAGTGTAGTTCAGAGACATAACTTCTAACCATAAGACTGGACGTCATGGAGAAATAAGTGCACTTTGAATGAGTTCAGAAAAACTATTTCTTTTTATAAGCTAATTGAAGCAGCCAATCAAAACATAGAGTAGAGGGAATGTAAGTCTGCAACGCTGTCTACTGTTTTACATTGCTTTGTGATTGAAAGTGATGTAGAGAATTAAATAATTGTAGTAGTCATAGAGTTAGTGTAAGTCTGCTTCATAGTAAGCAGTATCAGTGTCATAGGAAATGTAGAACATGACTGAGCAAGAAGGGGAAGATATTACTATTCCAGGATTGTGAAAATGATCTTCAACATTTTAATTCTGAAAGTTGCGGAAATGCCAAATGACGGGATTGGCTTACAAGAAATCCAAGAGTTATAAATGGGTCTGACAAGATTTGGCCTTGTGGAAACTTGTGGTAGAGAGCAAGAAGTCATTTATTGCATGTAACATGTTTTTAAAAACGATGGAGATTTTCTTTCAGAAAGTGGCGGGCTGAAAGTAATAACAGCACAAAAGAGTGTAAGCTGTTCATAGGACATCCTTTGACGTCATGGAAAGTAAGTTAACTTTAAGGAGTTCTGAATTCTGATTTCTTATGTTGTATGGGTTTTTTAAACACAATCATTTTGATTGTGTTTTTTTTCCCCCGCTGTTATATGATGAATACCTTCAAGTCACTGTTTTTAGTGAATTTTGATACATTCTGAGAACAGCAAAAATAAACCATTTAACATGTACAATTAATTCTGTACTGTTTGCATTTATGATGTACATGTAGAACTGTGTAGGAGGCATGGAGAAGGTGAGGCTTCTGTAAGTGTCAAAGTTGTTGCATGCAGTGCTGCACTTCTGCGTATTCTTTCATATGCTAGACTACATCTGCACAATGAGATACCTAAGCAAAGGAAACACAAGTGATGTGATTGTGAAATGAGCAAAATAAATTGCACGTATTTCAATTACATCACCTGTGTTTCCTATCATTACGAATCACATTGTGCAGATCAAGTTTAGGTCTGTCCAGGGAAACATAGGAGGTTTGGACTTTGTTCAAGAGTGCAGTGGACATGACTCACTTCATTGGTAGACCTTCACATGTATTATGTCCTCTATTCTCTTCAACAACTCGAAATTTCATCTGCAACCCTGAGTAGGCCTCACCTCAAACAAACCTCTGGATAGGACACATCTTATTGGCATCCTGAAGCAATTATTTAAAATTTTAGTGTCTTGCGACACTTTTCTGAGACAACAGCAATGCAAAAGATGCACCATGTTTTAAGATAGGCCTCACTTCATCTGCATCAAGATACTGTTAGTTTAAAATGTATATCTTTAGGACTGTGTAGGGGGCCTGGAGAAGCAGAAGCTTCTGTAAGTGTCAAAGTTGTTGAAAAACTGTTTGTCCTTCAATCTTTTCCCTTGTCTTTTGTAATTTTTAAATACATGTTTTAATATTTTTGAAATGTTTGTTCTCTCTTTCACAGATTGAAAGTATAAAAACAAAAAGTGAGTAATTTAACGACAATTATAAGGTAAATGCTTTGTACTCTTTTCGTTACATTTCTATCACATTCACCTACTATTAGTTCCACTGCTTCATTTCTTTAACCCTCAGTTTCCTGCCTTTGCTACTTCCCTCATTCCTTTCTCTATTACCTACTTACTCAACTCCTTCCACTCTTTTTCTCAGTCCCTCTCTTCTCATAGTTCCTCACTCTTGTTCACTCACTCCGTCTCTATTACTCTTAGTGTTTTTGACTGATCACTCTATCACTACTTGTTCATAATGCTTTCTCTGTGTAGTTGAAGCACACTAAGGGGCATATTATGAACACAGCCAATAAAATTATTGCTCTTTTTATTGGCAGAAAACTGGTGCAAAAGTGGTTTTAGCGGCAGTTTTCTGCCGCAAAAGCAGCTTTAGCGACACATTTCTGCCAATAAAAGCTGCAAAACTTTTATTGCCTATGTTGATGATATGGCTCTATGTTACTTACATTTCTTTGCTGTTTCAATTAATCTTTTTCTGTTATTTTTTGTTTTCTGTTTTCTATTTTTTCTCTCTGTTATTCCTCATGTTTTAATCTTATTTTGAACATTCACTCACATTCTCCAAGAAACTCTTCTTTGTTAATGTTATACTCTCTTTTTTTTTCTTTCACTTCGTTATCTATTTTGTTTTTCACAATTATACCCTCTTCCGTCTTTTCTTCGGTAAATAGATCTATTAAACAGTATCTCTTCTTTACTCCCTATAGCTGTCTTTCTTTTAACATCACTCTCTGTTTACTTTCCTTATACTTACTCTTTTTTTTTTTTTTTTTTGGTTAGCTCCCGGTCCGCGTACCGGGAAGCTAACCCGGGAGCGAACCAAAAGAAATAGAGCGTGCCAGAGTGCTAAACATTCTAGCAATTTTTTTTGAAAGGGAAGGTAGTTCTGAAAAGAACTTTTTTTTTTATATTTTTGTTGTTTTATATATTTTTTTTATTTTTTGAACATTTTTTGTTTTTTTTGTATTTTTTGAACGATTTTATATTTTTTTTGGTTTTTTTGGGGGGGGGGAAACAACAAAAAACAGGCGTTGAAAAGGGCTCAACAGGAGCAAAAAAAAAATTACTGGGGGCGGTTAGGGCAATTATGGTGTTCATACGCCAGGTTGAGTGCATTGATGCTCATGTTGCCACACGCTAACAACGCACGACAGTGCATACAAGAGTGTATCATGTGGCCAAAATTTTCTTGTATATTTGGCACAGTTTCCCGTGCCTCTTCTGGTGTTAATGAAATTGGTATTCTTGGTCTGGCCACAGGAGTTGATCTTGGATTGTCCTGCATATCCCTTATTTCCGCCCGGCTGTAATTTAGTGGATGCTTCCTTGTCATGTGCCTGTGCATTGTGTGATTTCCGTAACTATATTTCTTGTCCGTCCCTCTGGATAATTGTTCTTTGCATATGAGGCAGGTGACATACCTCGCATTGACTTTTTTTTGGCCACGAGGGATCGAATAAAACTGCCAGATGAAACTGGCTTTCTTTCTGGAAACCCGGGGCACCTCTTCTAAGAACTGTGGTTCTTCTCCCTCCTCATCCATTTCTTCCTCTTCCTCCTCAGTGTTGGTAATGACCTGGGGAGGTGGTCCTCTCTTCCCATGAGGAGGTGGAGGTGGTGGTGGGGGTGCACCAGCTGAAGCTACCAATGAAGCCATTTCTCATATAGTAGTAAAGGTCTTCCTCTCACAATGATGAAAGTCAGAGTGAGGAAAGAAGGAGGGGTTTTCATCATTTGGGAAAAACAATACTTCTCAACCAATGAAAAGTGTTATTTTTAGGTCACCTGACCTAGCCTTACATCATTATGAAACCAAAAGTG
Organism: Lissotriton helveticus; assembly: GCF_964261635.1. NCBI lineage: Eukaryota > Metazoa > Chordata > Amphibia > Caudata > Salamandridae > Lissotriton > Lissotriton helveticus. The sequence continues at coordinate 200,880,425 of NC_136060.1, forward strand.
AAATGAACCAATGAAAAGTTTTATTAACAAGTCACATGACCTCTCACGCTCATGTTACGCGCTGCGGAACGCGCCCCGGTTAGCTTCCGGGTCGCTGCGCTTCGCGCCTCGGTCCGCGCCCCGGGACACTTCCGGGTGCGCTAACGCGGTACGTCACAAGACGCATTACGCAGCAACGCGATACGTCGCGCTTTCGCGACGCGCCGCGGATCGCTTCCGGGGAGCTGCGTTTCGCGCCTCGGTCCGCGCCCCGGGGCACTTCCGGGTGCGCTAACGCAGTACGTCATAAGACGCATTACGCGGCAACGCGATACCGTCACTATGTTGATATCTTACCGGTTCGCGGACCGGGTCGCGGCATCAATTTGAGCTAACGGAAAGCTTCCCGGTTCGCGGACCGGGAGCGAAACAAAAAAAATATTTAAAAAAATGTATTAATAAACATATAAAATATATTTTGGGATTTAAAGAAGAATACATTTTACAGCTATAGATATTAGCTTTTAAAAAACCAATGAAATTCACTGAAAAAACCATAGGTTATAGACCATATATAGTTAGGAATTAGCATTTACAAAACCTTGAAAATTCACTGAAAAAACCATAGGTTATAGACCATATATAGTTAGGAATTAGCATTTAAAAAACCTTTTTTTACTCACACAAAACCATTGAAATTCCATATATAGTTAGTTGTACTAACTATATATCGCGCACCCGCAATCCACTGCTGATCATGTCACATATTACATCATTCATGACATGGTCAGTGACATCACTGATGACATCACTGATGACATCTCAAATGACATCACTGATGACATCTCAAATGACATCACTGATGACATCACTGATGACATCTCAAATGACATCACTGATGACATCTCAAATGACATCACTGATGACATCACTGATGACATCTCATTTGACATTACTGATCACATCACTGATGACATCATTCATGTGATAATACGATGAACCTCTTCAGACTCTAATATAACCTTAGATACACTCAGTGTAAACAGACACTCACAGACTGTCACTCATCCATGGAGTTATTCACACACTTAGTCAGTCATGCAAAGAATCAATCACACTCCATTTCCTCAACTATACAGTTATACACACCTTACTTATTCAAACATATACTAACACATATTTACTCTCTTTTACAATGCTTGATACAAGTACACAATGATCCATACAGCCACTCACACATTCACTGGCTCTTATGCACAGTTATTTATATATGTCAAATGTCACATGTACTGTGTTTTACATATGTACTTACTTTGACATGTAGCACTGAGATATCCATTCACTCACCAATGCACTCAGTCAACCGCCCATACAGGTGTTTCCACATGCACTTTTGAACCCATACATCTATTGAATCAACTGCTCACACATCTATGCACAGAGTCATACACCTCCCAGCCACCCACACACACACACTCAGTCTCCCATACAAATACTTGGGCAAACAATTAATAACCCATATACTTACTCATATAGCTACTGATCAACACATGCAGCAGTTTACAGAACAACAGACATAATGATGCACAAATTAAGACAGTTTAGTCACTAACTCATGCACTCAGTGACACACATTTATTCACTCACTCATACAGTCAATCATGCACCTAATAAATCCTTCATCCAGACACTTATACCTCCACTCATTCTTCAATATGTAAGACATATTTTAACTTTACAGAAACATACAGTCACTGGATGTAGTCATCAGTGATGTCATCAGTGATGTCATTTGAGATGTCATCAGTGATGTCATCAGTGATGTCACTGACCATGTCATGAATGATGTAATATGTGACATGATCAGCAGTGGATTGCGGGTGCGCGATATATAGTTAGTACAACTAACTATATATGGAATTTCAATGGTTTTGTGTGAGTAAAAAAAGGTTTTTTAAATGCTAATTCCTAACTATATATGGTCTATAACCTATGGTTTTTTCAGTGAATTTTCAAGGTTTTGTAAATGCTAATTCCTAACTATATATGGTCTATAACCTATGGTTTTTTCAGTGAATATATATATATATAAGTATTTATATATATATATATATATATATATATATAGAGAGAGAGAGAGAGAGAGAAAGAGAAAGAGAGAGAGAGAGAGATTTTAGGCAAATATGTATATATCTCTAACAGATGGAATGCAATTTTTCATTGTGATTTTATTGCTTCGGCAGGATAGTGAAAAAACCCGTCCTTTTCTTGTTCTAAATGGGCAGATAGTTCAGGGCATTACCGTGCATCACAGCTCTCTTTGTTGTTTCTCTTTAGCAGGAAAAGGCCTCTTCTGGCATATTCTCAGAGACATGCATTCAGTAATTGAGCAATCAGTCCATTTGGATACAAAACAAACATTGCCTGCGGCTGGTTATTAGAGCTTGAAGGCCTGTAAAGCACACGAAATGACATTTGTGTATATTTTTAGACGATACGATCAGATTTACCAAGCTCAGTTTCACTTAGCCTAAGTAGCGTATTGCATGCTTCAACACACAGGGAGTATTTTTAGGAATGAAAGATGACTTAAATCAAGGCCATGTTTAGGGCAAAACACAGATAATTATAATGCACATTTTTGAGCCCACCAGTATCTATTCTCAAAACGCAATCAGCACATCTACAAGACATGCATCCACCCTCTCTAGCTTCTTTCTGCATCTATATTTGCTTGTCTTTGTTTAGAAAAGTGAGGCTTTCAGAAACAGTGTCTTCGGTTTTTTTCATGAATTAAATGAGTAAATGCTTTTATTTGGAGGAAAGCATTGTAGCCAGAACTGCTTAGCCTGAAAATGATCATTCCTAAGGTGCACCACTTTCACTGCTTTGGTCTATAACACGTTAGGGCTTCTTTGATTGGTGCAAGCTCCAGTTTAAGTGCATGAAAGGAAGAAACCATGAGGATAAGGGGCATATTTACTAAGAAGAGACGGAGTATGGCGTTAGCATTGTAGGCTTATGCACTCCGCCACTTCAGAAACGCAGGTCTGCACCATATTTACAAGAATATGGTTCAGCCCTGCGCTTCCCCCTGCACTGGTGCTAAATTTAGCAGCCTAGCGCTAACGCAGACACCCTTGCACCATAGAGCAAGGATGTCTGCGTTGAGGGGAATGTCTCCCCTCCTGCACATAAACAATCAATGTTGTTTTGCCGTTTCCTTGTGTACTGCATTGAGCAGCACACATGGAAACAGCAAAAACAATGAGAAATTAAACATTAGTCCTCGTTTTGCCAGATTAAGACCAGGATTTCTCTGGTTGGATGTGGAGCATGTAAGTGTTAATCATAGCAAGAGAAAATTGGGGCAGTTGGGGTGACAGGATCAGAGACTCAGGGTAGAAGATTAAATCTGTCTTCAAAAGCCTTTAGCATACGAACGTGTGTACCATCACATCTAATGGCCGTTAATTAGTCAGAGGTTTTGATTTAGAGGTTATGGATCAATGGTGAGCTATCTGTCTGAAATAGGAAAAAGGAAAAGAGGTATATCATAACACCTATGGACAAGAAGACGTCACTTCGGAAGTGGTGTAGAGGAAAAAAGAAATACTAATAGGGCAGAGCTTAGGGGAACATTACTCCTGAACCCCTGGAAGGGGCGTGACTTTTCCTAAGACCTAAGACCTCATATGGCAAAAATATATTTACCTATTCAGTCTTGAATGCTTCTCTTTCTGGAGAGGGATTACGAGGCAAGATCCCCTACTTTACCTCTATTAGTGATACAGGAAATTAAAGGCTTAAATCGTTGTGTTGGTACTGTTGTAATTCTATCTAGGACCCTAATTCAATATTCCTGATTTATGCCCTTATGTGGTTATAATAAATAATATCCTTATAAAGGCATAAGAATCATATCCATATTTAGCCATAGCCCATGCTGTCCAAATTAAGCAAGGCTACTTCCCCAGGCTCCTAGAAAGTACAACGAGTTCTGTGAACAAAACAAACCTCCAGCAACCTGGGAATTCCCAATTGCTTTTGTTTTGTTTTCGTCCTAGAACTCCTGTGAGCACTGTAAGAACGGCCAGTTCTTAGTGACATCTTTATTGACGTCTTATGTCCAACCTTACGTCAAACCCGGCACCTTTCAGGTATAAATATACCAACGTTGCCTTAAGCAAACACACAGTGGTTTTTTGGAGCACAGCGGCTATCTACTTGCCCGAGAACCCAGCTGATGCGAGAGCCCACGGATGCCACCCCTCACCTTTGACGCACTGAGAGAGACGCTGTCTTTTCTCCTGCCGAGAATTCCAGCTCCGGTGTTTCCAGATACCCTCGCGGGTTACTGGGATATCGAGTCCTGAGAGAGAGATACCAGACCTCCTGCTTTCTATTACCCAGGTACGGAGCTGACTAAACCCTTAAAGAGAATTCTTGATTCCGATTCCTTGGCAAAACCAACTTAACTTAAACTGCTACTTACTTACTCCTTCTCACGTATTAGGCTTAGGTCAGGTACACCGGGGTAGGCGTATTTAGAAGCACCAGTTGAATACGTTAGTCAATGTATATATGTATGTATATATTTTATCTATTTTAAAGTCACATATGGCTAAGAAACCATATCAATGCTTTTACAGTATTATTTCATAGTACTCCTTTTACTGTACACACTTTACTTTACTCTACTTGCAATTGTGGCAATTCATTTCTCTTGCATGAGAAAGAAGACTGCTCAATAAATAACACCTTTTATTGAAAACGCCTGTCTCTCTTTTCTCTGCACTCTGGTGAAACTAAGTATGCACACTTGACTGAGTGAAATAGCTGTCTATTGTTTTCACACGACTCTAGAGATACACTCTTATTCTGAGGGAGCAAAGTTGTCATGTTTTATGGTTGTCAGAAGCTAATCCCTTCTTGTCTATCCAGGGAAGTTAAACTCCTCCTTGTTTATTCGAGAAACTTTCTAGTGACCTCTGAGCTAGCTGGCAAACCTTAAGTCTAATATAATCAGTAGAGACCTAGTCGACCTCAGTCCTACGTCTACACTGCTGTTTATATTATTCCAATGCGCAGAGCCTATTGGGAATATAGGAACTACACTACAGTACAATAACATAAATAAACATCTTTGCACAGTGGACTAATGGCTCCGCCTCAGGAGCTTGTGTTCGACCTTATGGTCACAGGTTCAGATCCCGGCAGGTTTATTCAGCCTTTTATCTATCTGAGGTCAATAAAATGAGCACTATTAACGCCTTAACCGTGGCGGTTTTTCCGCCACGGTGCGGGCGTTCTATTGAGTGGGTGGGGCTCCGTCAGCCGTTGGCCGACAGCAGCACCCCGCGAGGCCAACGGGAGCACGGAACGGGTTAAGTTTGGTTACAATAAACATCTATTATTCAGCAGCAAGATGGTTATGGGTTAACATGCACTTTATAAATACACATGATACCTTATAATAATGTTTGGAATTATTGAGCAGTTTCTTAAGGGCCACTCAATAGACACTCAAAATTATTTGAACTATTATGAGTTTTTTTTAAAGTTATTAAGGTCTTAAGAGTCTCCTGTATAGACATCTTCACTCGAGAGCTGGGAATTCCTCCCGTAGTGGAAATTCTACTTTATGTTTTATGAGATTGTGGAAATTTACAGCAATATTGTATTTCAGCCTCTGTTTTTATTTAGCACACTGAGGGCCAGATGTAGGTCGCCCAATACCGGTCGGTAACGGCCGAAAATCAGTAATTTTGGCTGTTACCGACCGATATACATGAAATGAGATGTAGGAGCCTAATTTTCACGGAATCGGAAAACATGAGTCGGTATAATACCGACTCGTTAAATATGAGTCGGTATAATTCCGACTCGGTAAATATGAGTCGGTTTTTTACCGATGTGGAAATATCCAAATTCATATTTACCGATTTCTTATTTACCGAATCGGTAAATAAGAAACGGTAAAACAATGGGCATGGAGATGTAGGAAACCCCAAAAATACCGAATTTACATAAATTCGGTATTTATGAGTCGGTATTTACCATGGATTGAATGCAGATGGTAACCAGGTGAAGGCTATAAAATGAGTCCCAAAATGCAACAGTGTGAGCAGAATGGCAGCTTTCTACGTCATTTCAAGGTGGCAAAGACTACAAGCAGCAGAAGAGAGGGAATGGCAAAGGGAGGAACAAGTGTACAGGCAGAGGATAACAAATTTCCAACTGACAGAGGCAGAAATACTCCAGAGGTACAGGCTACATCCCCAAACCATCCAGGACCTGATCAGGGACTTACACTCACTCCTGGAGCACCCAACACCCAGGGCCCATGCCATCCCACTCCATGTGCAGGTGCTGTGTAGCTTACACCTGCTTGCCTCTGGGAGCTACCAGAGTGTGATAGCTGCAGTGGGTGGTGTGTCCCAGAGCTGCCTGTCCCGCTTCTTCAGGAGGTTTCTTGACACCATGATGCAGAGGATGGAGCATTATATTTCATTCCCTGACACACCTGCGGAACTTGCAAAGATCAAGACTGATTTCTATCAACTGGCACACTTCCCTCACGTGATAGGCTGCATAGATGGCACCCACGTTCCACTCTGTCCACCTGCAGCCACAGAACACATATACAGGAACCGGAAGTCAACACACTCCATCAATGTACAGGTCATATGCAACGCTGGTAACATCATCACAGACATCGTTGCGAAATTCCCAGGAAGTACCCATGATTCGTACATATTTCAGAATAGTGGGATATACACACGCCTAGTTGTCGGAGAATTTGGAACCGGATACTTGCTAGGTAAATGACATTGACACACCCTGACACTCACAGTAGATTAATGTATCATGTTCATGCAACTAATGTCAATCTTACTCCCCCTAGGCGACAGTGCATATGCCCTGCGGTCCTTTGTGCTCACCCCTTACCTCAACCCATCCACCAGGAGTGAAAGGCTGTACAATGTGGCTCACAGTTCTACACGCAACCTTGTGGAGCGCACATTTGGACTCCTCAAGAGCAGGTTTCGCTGCCTCCACAAGAGTGGAGGGGCACGCCAGTACACTTACAATCCTGTGCTGCAAAATCATTGCGACCTGTGCCATGTTACACAATCTCGCCACCACGGAAGGCACAGAGGTGGAGATCACACATCATGAGGACATTGATGATGACACAGAACAGGCAGAGCCCCATGCTACTGTAGCAGCACCAGCTACAGATGGGAGACTGAGACGGGCAGAGATCACACAGCAATATTTCTGAGTAAGTAATGAGACACAGACAGGCTGTGATTATGATGTACGTAGTTTTATTTTCACAACACAAGTGCAATGATACCACACAATGGTTACACGAAATAGCAATGTCCATGACTGGGTGGTCACAGTTAACACCACCGTGACCTGTCCTTTGGGTGGAGGGCATAGTCAATGTTTACGTCCACAGATTACAGAGTGGGACTGATGTGGCTGTGTGTCATGGCTTTCGGTGTGGCCTGTCTCTGTTGAATGACGCTTGCCGCTCCTGCGTATTTCTGGGACAGGAGTGCTTGCGCCACTCCTGCTGGTGGATTCCTCACTGTCAGCCACACATGTGTCGCCTCGGGTGGCTGTTTGTTGTGCGAGCATGAGCTCCATGGCAGAGGCCACTCTGGCCATCCCCACAGATAAATTGGTGCAGCACTGGACAATAGCATCCTGCATCGCCACTGACCATCTGCACAGCAGGGAGGTTGCAGTTGCAAATCTGTTTAAGGCTTTTGTCTGCTGCCGCATATCCACACAGCCTTGCACCTCTCCAAGTGGTCCCTGTCCAACTTGTCGCACAGGACAGTCATGCACTGGGTCATGTCTGTCATGCCAGATGCCAGCGACTGCATGCTCTCAGAAATATCTCCTATGCCCTTGCCTATGTCATCCAGCTTGTTGTTGGTGCTGTGTGCCTGTCTCTGAACACCCATCATTGCCTTTGCCTGCAGGCGCTGGACCTTGACCATGGTGGCCTCCAGACCGCAGAAGACCCCCTGACCGTGATGCCCTTCAGCTGTCTCCCGTGACCTTCGTCCTCAGACACTGGCCCGCACAGCTCTAGGAGTGGCCTGCTGCTCAGCGTTGGCTGACTCTAGTGGATTGTTGGCCATGTCACCCTCATCCTCTTCCTCCTCAGATGTTTCTAGTATGCGGGGAGGGGGCACATCAAGCCGCCTTGCCCTTTCCAGCACAGGGGACGGAGTTGTCGGGGTGGGGGACTGTGCAGCTGCTCCTGACTCCTGACTCCCAAAAAAAAGAGGAGACTGAGGCTGTGGTGTGGTTGTATCATCAGATGACATGGCTGCCTGCTCTGTGTCCTTCCCTCCTTGTACTGTGCTGGGACCAGCTTCTTCTCTCCTCTTCTCCCTATCCTTTGCTGTGCTGCGCGATGACTCTCCTGTGGACAGACATGGACATTGTGTCAGTGGAGTAGTTCACCTGTTTCTCTTGATTAAATAACACTACTATCACACATTTGCCTGTCCCTCATTTGCTTATGCTAGTATTGTGTCGCATCCCTTGCTGTATGGTATGCTGACTGCATAGAGGTATCTACCTATGACTACGTCTCCCATTATGCATTGCTGGGCATTAGTAATACCTGTTCTGGAGTGTGATGTAGGCACACAGAGTGTGGAAGGGGAATAGGTAAATGGGTTGATGACAATGTACATGCCTCTTACCTTGTTTCTTTGCAACTCTCGCGGAGCAGTCAGCGTCCCCAATGCCATGGATGCATTCTGGCTCAAGGGTGGATTCCACCAGCTCCTCAATGTCGGTGAGTCGTGGTGCTCGGTTTCTGCCTCCCCCTGTTGCTGCAGCTTCTTTTCGGTGGGCAGCTAGTTTCTTTTTGGTAGTGATGCGAAGGTCATACCACCTTTTTTTTAAATCGTCTATTTCACGGTGGGTGACACCAATGGCATTTACCTTTGCTTGAATGTCAATCCAGGTAGTGCGCTTGATGGACTCAGCAACATGCAGTGATTGTTTCCCAAAAATCTTGCTGTAATGTTTGACAACCTCTGCAACAAGCACCTGCAGTTCTTCAGGGCTGAATTTCAATTTTCTTCTGCGCTCTGCAGCATCCCTCTGTCCATCCTGACTCTCCATGGTGCTGTACAGGTAAGCTCAGGGAAGCCTGCTCCACAGTCTGTCCTCCTGCTCTCCTGACTGTTGGTTTCTGCATCTGCATGGGTGTGGCCACTCCCAGGTACTGGGGAGGGGTGCTTGATTCTGATTGGTTGATACCACTGTACCTTTGGTTTTGGGTGTGGTTAGTGTTCCTGATTGGTTCACAGGCTCACATGTTTGTCAGTTTCAAATTTCCGAATCGGTATTTACCGAATCGGTAAATTCTGATTCGGTAAAACACATTCATTCCTATGGGCCATGAGGCCCATTGGAATGTATGGCTTTACTGATCCGGAATATACAGAGTCGGAGAATACCGATTCGGTAAATACCGATTTCAGATTCCGAATCGGTAATTTTTACCGATTTTTTACATACATCTCATTTTCCGATTCTGAAATACCGATTCGGTATGAGTTGGTATTTTAGAATCAGTAAAATGAAATTACCTACATCTGGCCCTGAGTCAGCAAAGCTGTGATTGCAGGAAAATTTACTTAAGGAGTTGTCTGGAAGGACATAGACTGGACAATTATGAGAAATAGCCAATGGAAAACAAGCATCACATACATCTAATTTAGTCAGTGGCAGAGTGCTATGGAAAGAGTATGCTAAGTGGTCACTTTTCACCACATTTTCAATACCGCGCTACTAAGCCAGACAAACACTTTAACCAAGTAAAACTGAAAATATGGCAGTACCACCAGAGTTGTATTAACATTCAAAGACAGCATGAATGTCAGAAACACATTCTTGGAAAATATGCCCACAAAGCAATTTATGAAAATGAACAAGTAAGCATTACCTATTGGAAATCTAGCAGCAAAAAGGAGGTGAAACACTGCTGCAACAAGTCCCAGCAAAGAAGCAAACTGCACTACAGCAGAAATGCTTGCAATATCATAATCACTGAACAACAGTTTAGGCTATGTAAATGTTAACTGGTAGACATCTCAAACCCATCCATGCAGAGTGGAAGCTGCCAAGTATGGACTATTGTGGTGCTGACAATCGGCTACCAGAAGTGCAACACAAAACCATGTAACAATGCCTGGCACACACACTCATCCAGAGAAGGACATCAACTACACAAATTGAGATTGGGATATTGATAAACTGGTGTGATTGAACTAATATTGATTGATGTTGGCAGAACATGACTGTGCAAAGGGTGAAGTTACATTGATTAGTGTGATTTCCCACTGGTTGAGTTTTCACTAGCGAATGCATTGATCTTTTTGTGTAAAAAGACTGAATGTGTAAAAGCTTTAATATTCCAATTGGTGATTTGTGTTTGATTTTCTTTAGTGACGCAGACAAAGATTCTTTATTTTATATTGTTAAAAAGATAGAATTGTGTGTACGAGAGAAATTTTAAAGTAGTGTGAACTGCTGCAAGGAGTGTGATCATACGTCATAGTGTGTTGGGCCGGGATAGGTTGGTTTGTGCACTTTCGTACAGTGATTAGATGGTGATGAAACAGAGTGTTGTACTGTGAGAGATCAGTTGTTTTGTGAAAACTGCACTGAGATTGGTTAAAGGTCTTTGAGAATAGATGCTGTTACAGGATTGGAGAAAATACTATTCGACGTTTACGGAACAGATTCAAAATGTGAAATTAAATTACATTTATTTGAACTCATTATTGATCACTTTTTGCAAAAATCATGAAATGCCTTAAAGAATTTAAGAGTTTTGTGAGAAGTGATGTTACAAATCCAGTACAGGATAGTGAAGAGGTACCACTTGAGTGTACACCTGCACATTATATGACAACCAAAATTGGAATTAAACACATGTTTACTGAAAAACAGGGTACATTGAGTTTAGCTAAGTATGGTATCTTTCAGCTTCAAATTATTGAAAAATTGGCATACAATATTTTTAAAATGAGCAGCACAAAGACTTACACAATACTAAGCATTGAATATGTGGGAGAAGGTAGCAAAAGACAAAGAAAGGGAGAAATACTGAGTCAGACTAAAAGAACAATATGTATGCTCAATGGTACAAAGCACAGCAGAGATGGAGGAAAGCAATAGTTCAGGGAACTAGACTGTTGTTCCTTGGATATACCTTAAAGAAATGAAAAGAGGAGGTTTTTGGCAAAACAGGAACAAGTTGGTTAAATTAAACGCAGCGGCCGGAAGAGTCTCGACAGAGGGTGTCTGAGGAAATTCTCTCATTTGTACACAGTTTAGATCTACAATATGCACACTTTGTGAGGTACAATAAAATGATTCTGGATTCTTGAAAAAGCATCTCTGTTATAAATTAACATGTTTGGACATATGATAAGGACACAGTTAGCTCTCAACCTTGGAAGAGCTAGTATGGGACAGTGTGTATGTGTCCATATTTCCAGTGTAGAGAGTGTGTGATCACTACATGTTGTGCGCATTTCGTGTCCTGATTGGCTGAGTGTTTCTATCTACATGTGGCATCTATCTTTGTGGTACTTTGGGGAACATTCGTCTTTGACCAATTTCCTCTGAAGTGTCTGTGGTGCAACTGTCTATCTGTGGGATCATTCAGGGTTTTCCCTGGGTGCACGTTTGTATTTGCACCAAGTTAAACTCCACCTGTCACTCGATAGGCGTGGGTTGGGGTCACAGGACCTGTCTGACCATGTATCTCTGCCTTGGGGTTGATGAGGAGGTCACCTTGGGTGAATTCAACAGCAGTGATCAAGTTCATTAGAACTTCCAACAATACTATGGCAGTCATTGATATCATTTTTACTGACATTCTCAACATTGTGAGCACAGTTGTCACAGCATACATCGGCATTGTTACTGCTGGTATCAACACTGTTGTGTAGGCATAGATTATGGCATACATTGACATTACATTTATAGGTATTGATTTTGTTATGCAGGCACAGAATATGGCATACGTTAACACTGCATTTATTGGTATTGCTGTTGTCGGGCCTGAACATATCATGGTATTCATTGACATCGAATTCACCCATTTCAACACTGTATCCAACCATTACCACAGAGACATCTGAGAAATCAAAAATGACAAAATATACAAGAAAAGGATAAGGAAAAAAAGGAAATAGAGACCGACAGTGATTAAGGAGATGGTATTTTGGAAGAAATGTTAGTCGCACTTCCCTCACTTCTGTGAACACTAACACTAGAACTAATAATAATGTAACTGCAAGTACTACAGCGGTTAGTTCTCCTTTTGAACCGACTATAATACAGACTGAGAAACCATTGCAGGCATTTCAAATTACCCCACCGCCTGTCATTCATACACCAACAGAGTATTACACCTTGTGTTACTACTTCAATTATGACTGTTACAGTACAATTACCCCAATTTGCAAATGTGCAGACAGTGCCTAGATCACTTGTAACTGTCCCACATGTGACTGCCCCAATAAACATTGTTCTGAATGACTCCAGATGATCAGGGAGCTGTATGAGGATTGATTATATCAGGGTTTATTCCAACATCACAAATTCCAACGATCGCTGACTGGAAACCATAGCAAGTGATTCAGTTATTGAGAAATGGGGAAACAATTATGTTTACAACACTAATAATTCAAATTTATTTGAGAATGGGATTTTTCCACCCTGGTTTGAAAAAGAAGTAGGGGTAAGAAAGACAGAATGTGCAGAATGACAAGTTAACTTAGAGCCTGACAAAGGGAGACCATTGAATGTTTCAAAATTAATGGTTGAACTTAAAGAAATTATTTTCGAGATGTCTAGATCTTGAATATTTGAACCAGCATCAGGAGAAAGAATTGAGCTATCTGAGTTATAAGATCACAAGATGTGCAGCAATCACACATGATTAATAGAGTGATTTAGCTTGACTATATGATGCTGAGCTTTCAAAAGATTTTCCTTTGCTGAGAAGTTACTGGGTTTAATTAGATGATGGCGCAATGGAGACAATGCGTTATTCAGCAATACATTTGCACATAACTGAGTTGGTTAAGTGCATCCCTAGGTGGAGTGATTTTAAAAGGTTAGCAATAAAATGGTCTACGAAGCATGAAAGGAAAAAAGAAACAATCAGAAGTAGAGGGGGGAAATAAAAAGTAATTGACAGAGCCACAAAATATAGAGGGTGGAGTATATGTCCATGTCCCATGGATCAGAGGTGGTTGTGCAGAGTTTACAAACAATTTCCCAAAATTAAGAGACAAATCCATGCTGTGATGCACTCAAGTTGACAGATTCATCAAAATTTCAAAAGTGTTGTAGTTGATTAGAATACTTTCTTTTGACATTTTAGTGCCAAGGGATCAGTGGGCTGAAAGTAAGGTCATTGTGAAATGGCCACATGAAGAGTCAAGGAGAGAGACACGTACTAATGCACCATGTCCTAGAGTTATGGAGAAATAGGAAGCAGTGATTACTTTGTTGAAAGGCAAGGAGCCTCCAAAAGATCTTGATTGGGTAACAAATATGAAAACTTCACAAGAACTGAAAGTGTCAGTACATGATTATTATGAGCAATTGCTTCAGGTGTTCCAGCAACACAGTGGAAAGGAATATCCTGATGCTAGTGAGAAGGGATTCTTTGTATCTCAGTTTGTTATTGGGTTAAGACCTGAGATCAGTGTGCATATATAACAAAGTGTGATCTGGTGGCAGAATACATCGCTTGATAAAATCCTATGGTATGCGAAATATTGAGGTGATGAAAAAGATATAAAGCAGTAACAGCTTAAAGAGAAATTCATTTTGGCCCAGAAAAAGTTTGCTCAAAGAGGACTGGTCTTTTTCAGGAAATCAAGGTGGTGTGCAAGGTGTTGATGTACAAGCAGGAGTGCAAGGTGCTCAAGGAGGATTTGACATCTCACAGGGAAAAGACATAGGTGTACCGAATGATTCCAATTCTGGTACGGATGTTGAAACTTTGAAGAAGATGACTCATTGTCATTATTGTAACAAGATCAGGGAGGAAAAAGTCCTGCTTCTGTTTGGTTTCAAAAGCTTTATTCCATGTTATGCAGGTTAATAACCTCATCCTGCAATAAGCGCCTGGTGACTGCCTCAACTGAATGCATTAGAAATCAGGGAGCTTCAATCCTTGTAAGACCCAGCAACATTGTACAATGTGCATTCCATCCCCTAGGTTCCACCCATCAGCCTCCTTGTTACAAGGTACCACACATCTCTCTTCTTTTACCATGAAACATTCAATAGTTATTGATAGACCTGGCATCCTTCGGGTGGTCTTTCCGTAAACGTTTTGCTCTTTACCTCCATGTTTTGCTGTATCTTTTTGTTGGCCGTAGGACTCTGAGCACTTTACCAGTGCTAATCAGTACTAAAGTGCATGTGCTTCTTCCCTAAATATGTATGTAATTGATGTGTACCTGACTGACATATTTAATTTACTTGTAAGTCCATTGTAAAGTGGTATACCATAAACCTAGGGCCTGGAAGTTAACTGCTACTAGGGGTCTGCGGCACTGATTGTGCCACCCACAGAAGTAGCCTTTCAATCCAGTCTGAGGCCTTCCACTACAGTGCCTGTGTTTGCAGTTTGCTGCTGCCTCAATTTGGCATTTAAAACCAATTGCCAAGCCTTAACCTCCCCTTTTATTATGTGTATGTAACCCCTAAGGAAGGCCATAGGTAGCCCAAAGGGCAGGGTGTTGTATAGGTAAACAGCTGAACATTTACTGTCATGGTTTGCATGTCCTGGTAGTGACAAACAGCCTATTTAATTTTTTCACTAATTTGATGCCTATCCCTCTGATATGTTAGCATTGAGAACTCCCTTATACCTTTTTATAGTGGCAATACTGCACTGAGATTGGTTAAAGAGCTTTGAGAATAGAAACTCTGACAGGATTGGATAAAATACTATTTGACGTTTACGGAACCGAATCAAGAGAGGTCAGAGAGGAGTAGCTGGTTCATATTGTATATCTTTGAATTGGTAATGATACATCCTCCTTATTTGTGAAGTTGGATTTAACCTCACTGATTTAGAAATGCCACTTTTAGAAAGTGGAACAACAAAGCAAGGATGCCAATACTGATAGTCATTTTTAAGACACTAATTCTCTACCAAAAGAAGACTCCTGATCAAAATTGGGAAATGCTATTCAATAGCTATTTTTATTTTACAAAAAAGTTTTTATGAAAGTATATTTATTTTGACTTTCAACTTTATACTGTCAGTGCACAATACAATTTATATACAGAATGAAAAATGAAAAGTGAGGACACAAAACAGGCAATAAAAATCACCAGGCATTCATGGGTCAATCATATCACAGTCATACAAAAACATTCATACATGCTACAATACTCAGAATTGCATATAGGATAAACCAATAGGCTAAGTGCTAGGTCCGCTGGATTAATCAAGGAAATTTTACAGAAATCATCAAGTACATTCATGAATTTTCGGTTAAATCCACTCAGTTGTGAAACCTTTTTAAACAAAAGTGTGGTTGTGTAATTACTATCAACTAGTGTAGAGAAAAATTAAACACTAGGACAACACGAAGAGGGCAGACACTAGAGGAAAGAAGGGGCCTACGTGTTTCGAATCCCTATGGTTCAAGCAGGGATTCTCCTCAGTGCCAAATACACTTTTAGAAAGTGGACATTTCTCTGCATTTGCTGCTTCATGTGCATCACAGCCAGTCTCCAATACACATCTGGACTGGGTAGCACTTACATTTGTGCATTCCCACTAGACAGCCACAACACAGAACACTCAACCGCATCTGCATTCATCTGCATTCTGATGAGTTTTCCTGGGCTGGTAGGGATGAGAGGGGCTCACACTCCACTTGAATAATTAGTTTCCTGCCCACACACAAGGTGCTGATCACCCCCCACAGATAGCTTGGCAGACTGGACTGGCTTGTAAGGGTTCCTGGTGCACTTCAGAGGGATCCTTTGAAGTCAACCCCAGCACCAAAGGCACTTTTGGGTATAAGGACTGGGGCTCTGACCCCATCAAATCAGACAGTTTTTGGACTTGTAACCAGACACCACTGACTCTACACCTGTACATTGCCAGAAAAACTGCTGTGCTGCCAGGAGGGACTGGCATTTTTTTAACTGCTCTGCAGTGTTGGTGTGCTGCTTGTTGAGCTGCAGGTAGGAATGTCACTTTGCTACTTGCCTTGTTGTGCTGGCCCGCTGCCTGCTACCTTTGTGCTGTGCCGACCTAATGCATTTCCAAAGGGCTTGCTGCTACAGAAAGACCGAGCACTTCGCTCTACAAAGGTTCAGCGTTTGATTTTGACATGCAATTTCATGTTCCACCAATCCACACTCTGTTCCAATCGAGATTGTGTCAATGTGTTCTAACTGGTGCTGCCACGCTGAGGGAAGCCTTCCAGCACACACCCCTGCATTGACATGTTGACAGGAGTTTACACTGTGACGTCGCATTGGACCAGTTAGCCCCTATCAGTTGAGGCTGAGCTACATGCCTATGTCAGCGCTCATCATACCCCAGAAGGGAGGGACTAGCCGAGATCAATGTATCTGGCCTCTTGCATTTCGCTTGAGCCGCCCAGTGTGTTCCGATGCTCCCACTACTCCAACAGGAGCCCAGGTACTGTTTGGTGTGAGGTCTCACTTTCAGACCTGTGTGTGGTTGGTGTCCGGAAGTGCCTAAATCCTTGGGTCCCAAGTGACCCTTGAATGCCCCGCATGGTTTCTCATTGAGCACTATCTGGCCCCACACATGCAAGGAAGTAGCACTTGAAAGTACCTGTGGAACATGGCCCTTCATTGGGGGACTTCACTAAAAAGTTGAGCTTTTTGTCCTCCTGGTTTTTGCCAACTTTTTTAATGACCTTAGGACTCTGGGTGCTTTACCACTGTACTGCGATACAAAAGGGGGCATCATACTGTACTGCAGCGGGAAAGTGCACGTACCTTTCCGACACCTGACAGGAAAGGGTGCTTACTTGATTGGTTTAGGTGCCGTACATATTAAGTATGGGCGAAATTTGCGAAATCGCGGTACGCGAATTCGCGCGAAATCGTAACCGCGATTCACAAATTTCGCAAACTCTGCGAACTCGCATTATTATTTTTTGCCAGTTCGTGATGGTTTTTTACAAGTTCAGGAACGGGAACTTACTTGTGTGGTCGCAACGGTCGCGACCATGTTGTTTCCACGTGTCCAGCCTGTTCGCGACCCTGTGGTTCATCACGGCCACCTTCCGGTTCACCACTGTCACCCTCTGGTTCATCACTGCCACCCTCTGGTTCATCGCAGCACCCTCTGGTTCATCACAGCACCCTCTGGTTCACCACTGCCACCCTCTGGTTCATCACTGCCACCCTCTGGTTCAGCACTGTCACCCTCTGGTTCCTCACTTCCATCATCTGGTTCATCACAGCACCCTCTGGTTCATCACAGCACCCTCTGGTTCACCACTGCCACCCTCTGGTTCATCACTGCCACCCTCTGGTTCTGCACTGTCACCCTCTGGTTCATCACTGCCACCCTCTGGTTCATCACAGCACCCTCTGGTTCATCAAAGCACCCTCTGGTTCACCAGTGCCACCCTCTGGTTCACCACTGTCACCCTCTGATTCATCACTGCCACCCTCTGGTTCATCACTGCCACCCTCTGGTTCATCACTGCCACCATCTGGTTCATCACAGCACCCTCTAATTCACCACTGCCACCCTCAGGTTCACCACTGTCACCCTCTGCTTCACCACTGCCACCCTCTGGTTCATCACTGCCACCCGCTGGTTCATCACAGCACCCTCTGGTTCATCACAGCACCCTCTGGTTCACCACTGCCACCCTCTGGTTCACCACTGTCACCCACTGGTTCATCACTGCCACCCTCCGGTTCATCACTGCCACCCTCTGGTTCATCACTGCCAACCTCTGGTTCATCACAGCACCCTCTGGTTCACCATTGCCACCCTCTGGTTCACCACTGTCACCCTCTGGTTCATCACTGCCACCCTCTGGTTCATCACTGCCACCCTTTGGTTCATCACTGCCACCCTCTGATTCATCACTTCCACCCTCTCTGGTTCACCACTGTCACCCTCTGGTTCAGCACTGCCATCCTCTGGTTCATCACATCACCCTCTGGTTCATCACAGCACCATCTGGTTCACCACTGCCACCCTGTGGTTCACCACTGTCACCCTCTGGTTCATCACTGCCACCCTCTGGTTCATCACTGCCACCCTCTGGTTCATCACTACCACCCTCTGGCTCACCACTGTCACCCTCATGTTCACCACTGCCACCCTTTGGTTCATCACTGCCACCCTCAGGTTCACCACTGCCACCCTCCGGTTCACCACGGCCACCCTCCGGTTCATCACTGCCACCCTCTGGTTCACCACTGCCACCCTCTGGTTCACCACTGTCACCCTCTGGTTCAGCACTGCCACCCTCTGGTTGACCACTTCCACCCTCTGGTTCATCACTGCCACCCTCTGGTTCATCACTGCCACCCTCTGGTTCACCACTGCCACCCTCTGGTTCACCACTTCTACCCTCTGGTTCATCGGTGCCACCCTCTGGTTCACCACTATCACCCTCTGGTTCATCACTGCCACCCTCTGGTTCATCACTGCCACCCTCTGGTTCACCATTGCTACCCTCTGGTTCATCATATCACCCATAGGTTCACCACTGCACCTTCTGGTTCATCACAGCACCTTCTGGTTCACCACTGCACCTTCTGGTTCATCACAGCACCCTTTGGTTCACCACTGTAGATTATGGGGAGAAAGCACACCTGCCCGGCTTCAACCGAGACAAATTAATTTGGGGCTGGGTAATGTGTTACTGAATTTGAGCTTCAAGTCCGGCACCTGCTTCCTTATCTGTAAGTGCTTTCTGTTGCGGTTTCATTTTTGTGACAGGAGCATTGTGCCATACTTGTAACTATTCTCTGACCCTGCTTGGAGGGTCAGATCAGGGTCAAAGAATAGTTGCAAGTAGGCAACGAACTCTGGAGGCGCCACTCAGGAAGCACATACAGGGTTACAGAAGGTGCCCAAGTTGAAGTTAATTTCTTTGTAACCATTTTGTAAATGGTTGCAATGAAATTAGCTACAACTTGGGCACCTGCTGTAACCCTGTAAGTGCTTCTTGTACTTCAGTTTTGGAAAATCCGATCTGCTCGCGGATTCGCAGATTTTTCTGCAATTTCGCGAGATTCGCGGATTGCGAAATTGCAGAAAATCCGCAAATTCCGGGAGCGGAACAAATTTTCCGCCCAATGTTAGTACATATGAGTGCCCTGTAAAAAGGTTCACAACATACCTAGGGTGGGTACTGCACTGACTAGTAGTGGGACGCAGAACTGATTGTGCCAGCCACCTGAATAGTCTGTCAAACATGTATCATGCTCAGGTTGGTCTTGCTCACTCATTAGCCAACCCTGAGGGGGCCTTTCCCTACCACCAAAGCGGCCCATGGGTAAGGCCTGAGAGGTGAAGCTCAGGGTAGGTGAGTAGCTAAGGTAGGTATACCTGTGTGTTCACAGCCCAGGTAGGGAAGAATCCCCATGTGTGTTTATAATATAGCATACTATTTGTATAACCCTTGTATTTATTGTGTTACTGTGTGTGTGTGTTTCCCAAATACTTCACACACTGCCTCTTTTGATAAGCTGCCAGCTCTGCACCAAACTACAAGAAGGTGAGACAGGTTATCTCAGTTGTGTATCTAGCTTACCCTAACTAGGGTGGTGGTTCTGCCTGGGTATATACCTTAGCCCACCAGAAACCCAATTTCTAACAGTTATAAACATATATACATTTCTTTACTTAAATTAAAACATAAGTGAATTCCTTAAAATACTTTTTTTTAAAACAATTTCTGAAATGAAAACACATTTGAGTTTCTTTATATACATTTTTTCAAAACTATATGTGAAACAACATACCATTTTTCACAGCTTACACAGAACTTAGACTATCTTCTGCATCACACATAGCCGTATAGATATGGCGATGCCTTTGTGGCCATGCTGCTATGTCGAAAGCTCCTCCCATCATCTTTATGTATGTCATCATTCTCTCGCAATCACATTTCCTGAACATCAACTTTGCCATGTTTTACTATCTCTATCCTAGTTAAGTTCCAAATACTATTGTCCTCCAACTTGAGTTCCTTTTTTAAACAGTTTGACCACCCTCAATGGTGAACCAAATTTGAGCCTCGTTGACACCCACTCTATAATTTTACTCCGACCCAATCGCCCACCACCACTTTTATATGTTTTACAGCCTGCCTATTATCATAAAGATCTTTGCTCTGCTGCATTTGTACTTCCTAGTTATGTTTCCATCTGTATCACTCATCACACTCTTCTTAAATTGGACAATCCATGGCAAACACATGAAAGAGTTGGGGTGCCTCCTTGTAAACAATTCGAATTGGACCCTTCCTCTAACTAAATGAGGTGTGAGGCTGTATAACTCAATCCTTGTCTGATCGTCTTCCCTCCAGCCCCTTGCATCTTGTTTTGCTATTTTAATTGTTCCATTTAAAACCACAATGAACCTCTCAGCAACTCTGTTGGATTCAGTGTTATATAGGAAACACTTTTTATGCTTAATCCCTATTTGTGAAAGGACTTTTTCCATTTCTTCCAAGACTAATTGCCCCCCATTATCTGTCAAAATAGATTCTGCAATGCCCTCTCTGGGAAACACCTCCTTTAAAAATGCAATCACAATCTTAGTTCCTATTCCCTGTGTGACGCATATCTCCGCCACCTAGAAAACAAATCCATCATTCCCAATACATAATACTGCCTGTCTTATTGGTCACTGGCCCCAGTATGTCTTATGCCACGTGTTCCTATGATCTTTCTGACTATTACCTCACCACCATGGGTTGGGATCTTGTGACACATCATTTATTAATATTTCTAAAATCCAAGTACTCCGTGATTGCTCTCTCCACCTGTGTATCTAACCCTGGCCACCAGAAATCTAGCCTATTTCTCTCCTTGGTTTTACTGATTCCTGAATGACCATAAAGTGCCACGGCTACCAATTTAGCCATTAGACTTGATGGCGGAATAACTTTGGTTCCTCTCCACAATAAACCATGGTGTTCCGACACTTCATGTTTTACCTCCCAAAAATGTAAGCACATTTGTGCTGCTTTCTTACCTTGATGCCAACATTTCTCAACTTGCTGCATTACTATATACAACTCTCCATCTTTTGCCAATTGATGTTTCCAATCCTCTTCCGTTACTATACCTCTGGTGACCTCCCAGACCTTACAATCATTAAAACCCACTGGTCATCTTCCATCTAATTCTCTAACTCCTTCCCTTCATTATTTGATAGACAGTCTGTTACCTGATTTTTTTCTCCCGGAATGGAGTTTACTTAGAAGTCATATTCCTGTAATGAGACAACCCATTTACAAATTCTTCCCAATACCAGATCCAAGCCTTTTTTTCCAAAAATGTTGTTAATTGGCTTGTGATCCTAGTTACCAATGCAGAAAGGATCTGCTTTGGTTTGATTCAAAAAGCTTTATGTCAAGTTATGCAGGTCAAAACCTCATCCACCTATAAGCTCCAGGTGACTGCTTCAACTGACAGCACTGGAACCCAGGGAGCTCGAGTGCTGCTGAGATCCAGAAACATTCTACAATGTACATTCAATACCCTACGTTCCACCTAATTCTGAAAGAATAAAAGGAAATAGGCAAATGCAGGGAGCAAATCAAACGCACATTGTGCCAGTTCAGCAGATGCAAATTCCAATGCAGGAGCATTAGAACCCAGGTAGCTCGGGTACTTGTGAGACCCAGAAACATTCTACAATGTACATTCAATCCCCTAAGTTTCACCCATCAGCCACCCTTTTACAAGATACCAACATCAGGCATTGGAAGAGGGAGTGTAGACTTGATTCTAAAAGAATAAAAGGAAATAGGCAAATGCAGGGAGCCAATCAAATGCAAATTGTGCCAGTTCAACAGATGTAAAAGGCCAATAAAGAAGCAAGTCTCAATGATGCAAATCCCACAACCCAAATGGTCCCACAAAAGATGGGAACACCAAATTTAATTTGAACCAGTTGCCCTAGGCAAACATAAACTGCTCCCAGAACCAGAATCACAACACATTTCAACAGTTTCTTGTATTTGAAAATACTAGTTTTGGCTCAGAGAATTCCCAATAATGATACATAAAGGGGAGGAAGATTTGTGTGCTTGGTGCAATCTTAGAGATAGACCAGAGTGGTCCATTCATAGAAGGTGAGATGAGTGGCTACCCCATGTCATTTTTGATTCACACTGGTGCTACAAAATCCACTGTTGGGAAAGAAGATCCAAATGTAGGAGTCTCAAATAAACAGATTACAAACCCAGTTTCAGAGAAAGTTCCTGTAAAAATAGGTTAATTTGTGGAAAGCTGTTTGTGTCCCGGTCCTGTTAATTTGCTAGAAAGATATTTGTTGGGCAAGTTGAGTTGCACAATTTACTGTGCACCGGATGGAGTTAAATTTCAGATCCATGATGAGGATGTTGAGCGAGATGGCTCAACAAGATTCAGCTGAAGGGTTGTTCCCAGTGAGATCCATTAAAGAGTTACCCCCTGATTTGAAAGAAACAGTGAACCCGGAAGTATGGGATTTCACAGGAAAAGATATCAAACTAATCAAAGGTGTACAATCAGTCCGAGTTACCGTAAAGCCAAGAACACCACCATATTATTTTTCACCAGAGACAGTTGCAGAAATAACACCTGCCATTGAAGACATGCTGAATAAAGGGATTTTGAGAGAATTGGTTAGAAGGCCATGCAACTCTCTGGTCATGGGTTTGCAGAAGACCAATGGGTAGAACAGAAGAGTGCAGGATCTTTGAAAAATTAACAATATTGTCATTCAATGTTGTCCCGTGGTACCGAATAAAGCCACTATACTTTTCCAGATTCCGTTCACCGGAGAATGGTTTACTGTTATTAATATTTGCCAGACCTTTTTCTCAGTGGCATTGCATGAGGATAGTCAGTATCTCTTTTCATTTGTGTTTCAGATGGGAGTTTTGACATGGTGTCGAGTTCCACAAGGGTATACAGAGAGTCCTTCCATCTTTAACCAGATCTTGAAAAAGGATCTGGAGTAATTACAAATGACTTACGAATCAGTACTAGTGTTGTATATTGATGACCTACTTGTGGCATAAGAGACACGAGTAGCCTGTAAGAAGTATACTATTGCACTCTTAAATCATCTGACTAAGAATGGACACAAGGGGGCATATTTACAAGCCCCGATCGCCATGAGAACGTCACTTTTTGTGACGTTCCTATAGCAATAGGGGCTTTGCCTTATTAACAACGCAACGTTAAGCCACCTAACGTGGCTTAACGCTGCCTTGTAAATAAGGCACCCTTTCAAGCTATGTTCAGCATGAAAGGGGTGGGCAGTGGGTGTTGCGATTGGTGTTCCACTGCAACACCCATTGATTTTGACACTGCCCCTTGTCCTCCTTTCTGCACATAAACAAACTTTTCAAAAAAATGACATTTTGTCACTTCCATATGTGCTACATCAAGCACTCCTACCTGTAGGCCAGTGCAGGGGGAAATGCAAGGCTGCACCATATTCTCGTAAATATGGTGCAGCCTTGCATTTCTGAAGTGGCGGAGTGAGGCGTTAAGCCATGACGGCTAGCGTCTCACTCCGCCACTTTAGATGTAAATATCCCCCATGGTTTCCCCAGGAAAGGTGCATTACTGTCAGAAAGACGTTCAGTATCTGGGAAACAATTTCGAGAAAGAAGCAAGAAATGTGTTTCGAGAAAGAATGGAAGCAATTCTTCAGATGAATATACCTTGAACAGAGACAGATGTCTGGATGTTTTTTAGAATGACTGGCTATTCCAGACAGTGGATACCAAACTTTACCCTAGTGGCTAAGCCTTTACTGAGGCTGACACACAAAGGTGTGCCTGATACACTTCTATGGGATAACAATTGCTTGGAAGCTTTCATAGAGGTGACAAAAAGTCTCTATTGTACCCAGACACCAGGAATGAACGACTACAGTAAATAATTTACACTATTTTGCAGTGGGGGGTGGGTGCGCTCTCTCAGTGCTTACTCAGATGTATAGAGATGCTCAAAAACCTGTGGCATACTTTTTGACAAACTTTGACCCTGTAGCCACAAGACTGCCCATCTGCCTTAAAGCAGTCGCCGCAGTGTGTGTTAGTATCGAGAGGAGCGAGGACATAATGATGGGACATCCTTTAACTGTAATGGTCCCACACTGATGATCCGAACAACAACTGAGTGCTTAACCCACAATAGACTCACAAAGTATGAACAACACATCCTAGCTGCCAACAACATGACTTCGAACGGCATGATTGCGTGTAATCAAATTATGCACAAGACAAGACATGACCTTGAAGATCAACCCCTGAATTAGCCCATTTCTATAATTATTGTTCACAGCTCATGTTAAGAAACCAAGAAGGTATCCTGAGAGTGACTTATGCGGTCTGCACAATCGATGATGTAGCAGCTTCACAGCTTTGAGGGATTACTTTAGCACAAGTTGCAGAATTAATTGCTGTTAGAAAGTCATCCTTTTGTCTTGTTTACCCCTATTTTGATGCTAAAGGATAATGATGTTCTCTGACTTTGATTGTACCCTGGGCTCTGCTAACCAGGCACAGAGATAGCGCTATGTGTAAAAAGGTACATGTAATGGAGTACCCTTACAATTGGCAATGATAGGCCCTATAAGTCCCTAGATAGCAGGGCCAGGGGTTGCAATCTACCTATGAGTTCCTGGTATATAATGGGGCATGGAGGCTAGACGCCCTGCAGATTTTCTGCACTTGCATGTGTGCACTACTGTGTGCCTGTTGTCCTTTTAAAGGCAATCCTTCTTTGCAGACTGTCTTTAAAAATACATTCTCACAATTGGTATTGCCAGATCCTATTAGTCCCTAGTATATAATAGGGCTAGGGGGTTCAAACTCCCTATAAGTCCCAAATATTTAATAGGTCATGGAAGTTTGAAAGCCAGCAGATTTCATGCACTTGCATGTATGCACTGCTGAGTGCCTGCTGTCATTTTAAAGGCAGCCTGGCTAAACGTAAACATATGTGCAAACTTGACTTTGGTAGTATGGGCACTTTAAAAGTGATATTCTACCTTTTTTTTACACATTAGGTACCCCCAGGGTGCCAGGAGTGGGGGGTCATGTAACTATAAGCAGGGGTGTTAAAAAATATATGTTGTATGCCCTTGTGAGGGAAAAACTGCCCATTTTGCTTTTTCCCATTGTAGATACTTAGCTCCATAGGCTAACATTGCAATGTTTTACTTAGATATAAATATTGCTAGGACATAAATAAATATCATTTAAGGACTTAAAAGATTGCTGTTGATAAATGCAACAACTTGCCACTGTCAAATGTATCATAACTAGTACAGAATAGACGTTATAGAGCTTTCTCTTCTGTGAGCCGAAATCCAGCTTTATTGTGATCTCTGCTGATTGGTCACCCTTAACAGGCTTAGCCAGGCTCCGTTGATTAGGTGTTAAGAGGCGTGGCAGGATGAGAGGTTATCTGGTGGACAGAGCTCTGCAGCTGGGGAGGATGGATCCTGCAGATGGGGCTGGGTAAATCAAACTGAGCTCAAAGAGAGAGCAGATCAGGAAAGAATGCCAGGTGTACTAATCCCCACATCCTGGGCCCCAGCCAGATGGTAGGTTTAGTACAGGAATTTGCAGAGGTCAGGGGAAAGAGAGCTAATGGAAATGAGCTACACTGTGGATTGGTTTAGGTAGCGCTTATTGGATTTTGGAAGTGCAGTGCTTTGTGGGACAAGAAGATGCCACACTTTCGAGCAAGTTGTCATGCTTTTGAGTGGCACATAACATCTCATTGGACAGTGGTGCCCCCTGCTTGTCACCACAGAACTCTGAATAAATATCTGAGAGCTGCATAGTTTCTCAGATCTGCTGCCTGAAACTACAAGGAAACTGGATTTGTACCCAAAGGCCTGCACTCTGAATAACTGCAACTGCTGCACAATCTAGTACTATAGTCCTGGGGCTTGTGCATTGCTTCAAGAAGGATTAAGGAGTGGTCTCCCTCCAAGCTACAGGTTAACAGAGCCCACCTGGATCATCTCCACCTAGAGTCCCATTCCTGGAGTGCGTCCAGTGGACTTTTAAGGATTTGGCCAGGTGCATGGGGGGAAGTGTGGTCCAGACATTCCAGAGATCATCTAGGCGATTCCAGAATGTTGTCAATTGGTGATTTGAACCTTTGCACTGACGAGGAGACCTTCAAGAAGCACCTCCTGAAGTTTGGAGAACTTCGGAGAATGTTTGGGAATGAACTCCATAAGGTGACCGGCATGACCATGAGAGTCAAGCCAACTAACTTCAAGCTCAACCCGGCTGGGATTTCAGGTTCGTCCTGCTGGAAGCTACGGGCTTCTAGGATTTCACCAGGGTCTTGTGGAAAGTCTAGTGGGAGTAACTTTTCTAAATCCTGCCTGCTCTAGAGGATTGAGCGACATTGGATACAAAAGCTCCCGAAAAGTTTCTAAGTGTGAAGGTAACATTTTGACCAGGGCCTCCCGCTTAGTGTATATTACCAGGGCTCCATCGCCGTCAGCCTCAAACTTTGATTTTGTCCCGCTCAAGCATGAGGAGATGTTCTAGAGTGGCGCTATAGGCTTATAGGCACTATAAAGTGGCTAATCTTTAAAAATTCATATCAACAGTTCCCTACATTGTTGTTTTGGTATCTATTTGTTCATAAAACTATGTTTTATTTATATAACTTGGTGTGGGATTTCTTCGTGTGTTGTGTCTGATGTACTGGCATTTCTAAATGCCTAACACTCCTATGTGAGGCCTGACTGCTCATTGTCAGCTACTAAGAGTTGAGCAAGGGGCTAATTCACTGAGACCTATACTGGACCCTATACCATGTTAGTGCACTTGGTACTAGTGGTGGGTGAATGCTTACCCCTACCAACAACCCACGTTCCAGCAATTGCCCTTACAAAAGCTTGCATGTTGACAGCCCAATTAATGGTAACTACATTTACAGATAGTATGGCTTTGGTGTTGTCCATGACTTTGGGCAATTGTGGTCACAAAGAGGCTTCATGACCTCATTTGAGACCCCTCCCAGGAACAGAAAGCATGTAAGAAATTTTTTGGAAACACTCAGTAGGAAGCTGGTCCTCTATGTAATGTACTAAAAAGAAGTACATTGTGCAGAGAGTCCAGAGAATCCTCAAATGGTACAGTGAGGTAAAAGCAGATAATTTGAATGCTCTTTTTGTGGTTGTGTGGGCGAGCAGTTAGACTTATCTGAGGGTAGTGCTAAGCATTTGTTGTTTTCACACAGGCAATACATGAGACATGCATTCAAGAATACATCTGAGACCAATTTATAAAAATAAAGTTGTTGTTTATGTATTTATTAAGACAAACGGCACAGTTCTAAGGTAAATACTTTCTGAGTTACGAATGTCAAAGTTTGGAAAATATATTACTTTTGTTGCACAATTATGCACCATAGGAAACAATGGAGAAAAAGAGAAAAAATACAAATAAATCAGGCAATGCTTTTACGAATTTCACCTTCTTGTTTTAGGTCGATGTCAGGACCAGGCCCAAAGTTCCAGCAGGAGAAGTTTGGGAGCTTCCTGGATCGGGTGGGAAGAGAGTGCTGAGGATCTTGGAAACTGGGGTGCCAAGACGAAGGGGGCAACTTGAAAATGCACTGCACAGGTGGACTTACAGGTAAGTCCGGTGGGGATCCTTGGAGGGAGGAGGTCACAAGGGCCTGGGGAACACAGGAGCAGAGCTGGTTTGTCATTTCTAGGGCCAGTGAGGCTTGGTGCTGAGCTAACAGGTTAGCCAGGCATTGTGCATCTTCCTGGTTCTCACATTCAGGGGTAGGTAACTTGGAGAAGTGATCTCGGGACATCTGGGCCACTCAGGAAGTGGGTCTAGAGTGTCTCATGTCCCTCAACTGCTACTTGCTTCTGGCACTTTGGGCATCCAATAGGGACTCTTCTTCTTGGTTTTTACTGTAGGGGGTCAGTTACCCCAGGTATTAGTATGCCACAGCTCCAGTAGGTCCTAGAGAATCCAAACTTAGTGGAAAGTCAGATCTAACCCTCTGTAGCTGTTCTACCTCATTTTGCCTTGGTACTGCATCAAGATCATTGGGAAGCAGCAATTTGTCAAACTGGACTTTATGGGATCAGTGCCTGCAGGTTGCAGGAGGGTGATACCTTCACTACAAGGGAGCTGGATGTGCTCCGGGGTTCTTAAAGTTCAATCACCATTCAGGACGACACAGCTGCAGAAATTGTTGAGTCCTTCTTACAGCTGACAGAGCGTGGCACCTTTTTCTTTCAAGGCTTCTGAACTTGCATAGTTGGTCTTCTTTTGTCCTGGTCTTCTTTGGTCCAATGAATCTGAGGTTCAGGTCTCAGAGATCTACAAATTGTTTACACCCTCTAGTGACCACCTCCTGTGGGAAGAGGCACTATCCTAGCCCTGATTGTAAGTTTTTCATCCTCTCAAGATGGTGAAATTTCAGGATAGGGGTTGACCTCGCATATGTTGGTGCAGGCTGAGGGGGGACCCTCCTTCTCATGTAACTCATTTTCTCACCTTTTCTCCAACCAAAAGTGGAGCAGGAAAGGGGGTTTGGCCTGCCCCACTATTTGTAGGTTCCTCGGTTTGATCTTAAAGGCAGTATTGCCTTTGAAGCTTCCCACCAGGGAATACCATCCTGTCCTGGAGGAGGTGTGAAACACCCTGCCCTGAGCAGGTATTGTTTCTGTCCTCTGGGAGCACTTGCTACCACCCCATTAGACCAAAAACATATCTGGTGGTGGCAGGCTTGTTAAAACTGGCCGGAGACCCCACTAGTGTTTGGTTAGGTTTCATGGGACACTCCATAAATCAGTGAGGATTTATTAAGTCAAGATATTTGGTACCGAAGATGTTAGAAATCAGTGAAGCTATCACGGAGCTAGGAAACTTGTGTTCACAAGTATCTAGTCCATGTACTCTTTAAGGCTTCCCTGTTCACTTAAAACATCACTGAATGGAATGGACATTATAGGGGCATATCTGCTCATGCTGAAATGTTCACACATAGGATATAGTGAACCCTGCCTTAGGGCTAAAGGCCTTCTGTAGTGGTGACTTACCTATATCTTATGCAGGGTATGGGTAGCATGGCAAACAGGGCTGTGCACTATGTTGACTCTTTTTAATTTTCCTGGACCCAGACATGCAGACTGCAATGGCAGAGTTGATAGCATTGGAGAGGGGGATCTGGGGTGGCACAAACCAGTGCTGTATCCCCTGATTACCCTTTTCAGTAACCATGCCCCAGGTGCCATGGGTACCACTCACAAATGACTTACAGGGGTAGCTGAAGGTGTGCTAAATGTGGTACAGTGTTTTGGATAAGAGATCTGGCACTGATAACCTGGTTATCAAGGATCCAGTGCACTTACAGTTCAAAATTATAACATGTATCATGCAAATGTGGGGGCTAACCAGGCAAAAAGAGGTAATTTCCTACACACTCCAATTACCTGCTGCAATTGATGTTGTTAAGTGCGCAGCATACCGGAGTGGCAATAGTTACAGTGCGGTCAGAAACTGATCTGCCAACAAAGTTTAGGGTATTGCGCGCTAGTCGCACATTTAGTAGAATTTTCGCATGTGAATCTGAGGAGGGCATTGTCTTTTCTATGTTGATAACAATAGCCGACACATGGGAAGAATTGAAAAGGGTACGAGAAAATGTTTCAGAAGCAGGACAGCATGGTTGGATCACAGCAGGAGGTGAGAAAAAGGCAAAGTAAATATGGATAACAGCCTATGGTCGACCAGTGTTACCTGATAGTTTGTTGTTCCTATTAACACACTACATTCATGGACACACACATTTAGGGAGGGATGCCATACAATTTAGACAAATTAGGTTTATTCCCAGATTTAGGATTCTTGCAGAAGAATTGTGTCATCGTTGAGTCACATGTCAGCAAATGAATGTAGGGACAATAACTCCTGTTACACTGAGTAGAATAGGGCGATCAGGTGATCCTTTCAACAGAATGCATATAGACTTTATCGAGTGACCTGTTTGCAACAAGCTAAAATATGTCCTGGTCATAGTGTGCATCTACTCACAATGGGTGGAAGCCTGCCCAAACAGAAGAAGCGACAGTCTCAAAGTAGCCAAACTGTTATTGCGTGAATTGATACCCAGGTACAGTATGCTGGTTTCTCCAGAATCAGAATGAGAGACACACTTCAACAACGAGGTCCTGATAATGAAATTGAGAAAAAACTACACTATAGCTATTTACCTGAAGCATCTGGTATTGTTGTTCAGCTATATGGCACCATTATGTGTCAATTAGCCAAGGTTTCTGCCTCAACATCACTGAAATTGACTGAGACTTTGCCTTTTGTGCTAATAAGTATTTGAAGTATTCCTGATAGAAGAACTGGCTTATCGCCTCATGAGATTTTCATAGGACATGATATGAGATTGCCTGCTGTATCTGCAAAGGCACTTGTGTGCATCACAGATGATATGATACACAACTACTGCAAGGGATTGGCTGATGTGGTGCATTCTGTCTCTCACCAAGTTGCAGCTGCCACACTAGATCCACATCAACAACAGTGCCACAGCCTCAATCCAAGAGATTGGGTCGTGATCAAGAAGCACGTTTTTAAGACTTGTCTGGAACCGAGTTGGAAATGCCGCTTCCAAATGATCTTGGTCGTGAACACTGATGTTAAGTGTGCTGGAGTACCAAATTGGATGCATGCGTCTCACACAAGAAGAATAAAAAATCCATATGAGGGAATTGTGTTCTCTGAGCTTGAATGAAGAGCACTGGTAACGGGATCACCACAAGCTCAGCATCAACAAAGAGATGTGACACAAAGATCACAACAGCAGCGAGGAGAAGAGAGGGGTGAAGATCAGCACACAGTTGCAGCAAATCAATTGTTTGTATTTTCACAATATGGCATTGAGGTCTCTGACGATGAAAAAGAGAAAAAAAACAAATTGTGAGAACTACTGAGACAGCACCAGCACAAATCGAGGGTCCAGGTAAAGGGACGAGCACAGAAACAAAAAGACCCACAATGTTAAATGGCCACAACACTGTGGTCAAAGGAAATTGAAAACAAGCATGTCAGTTGATGAAATACCACAGAGTAATACTGAGGAGACAGAATCAAACAGTGGAAGTGACACAAAGGGAGGCCAACAAGGACTGAGAAGATCATAAAGAGCTAGAGTTGATGGTATTGAGTTCCTGAAAGGACTTATTTAATCGACCAAGTGCTAAATATAACATTGGATGAACTGTATGATGAGAAATCTGTACTGTTTGAACCTCCAGGACACTACTTCAATAAAAAAAATTGAATATAGCTGTCTGATGAAGATTTCTAGAAAATACTGAAAGACAGTCAAAAGACTAAAATTGCCTTAAAAGTGCTAAAAGACTGAAATGAATTATTCATTTCCTTTTTTTTAACCCCTCTCATGCTGATGACGAGCTCAGCTCGTCATCAGCCACGGTGCTCATGTGCTGATGACGGGCTGAGCTCGTCATGGCTGTTAGAACACTCACACGTGGGGATAATTCCCCTGTTGTGCTGAGCGTTCTAAGAAAACAGGTGTGGCCGTGACGAGCACGAGCACTGTGCTGCATGACGAGCTGAGCTCGTCATCAGCACCGGGGCGCTGTGCACGCCCCCCACCCCCAAGCACAAAGGGGGAATAACCCCCGCAGCCAAAGGGTTAAGAAGATTTGCCTAGGCCCAAGGTTGCAGTAGAGGTACAGGGATAACATTTTAGAAGAACACGGTGTATGCCTAAGTTTGTCTATACAAAGATCTTGAATTTAAAGAGACTTGGCGAAAAAGACTATTTAAACAAACAATTTGCAAGGAGAGTGTCTGGAAAAAACTCAGAACTGAACACTTAACTTAGCTGTTGCTGTACACTTTGCTTGCAATTATCTAATTTCAGACAAACATGTGTTGCCTTAGAAATAGATTTATGGGTTCAATTATCATAATTACAGTATTAGCAACAATACTAGTATTAGGAAGTTGTTAATTCACACCCAATAAGTCAACAAATAAAGAAAAAAGACTCAACTGAAGATTAGAGTGACAGATTCACATGTAAAAGTAATGATTAAGATAACCATCAGAGGGGGGAATTGATGGGAGTTTCAATAAAACAAAAATAATAGCGTCAAATAAACATAAATACATGAATGTACAAAGCTTAATGAAAATAAAAACGTCTTTAAATCTTTTGGGTAATACACTAAGCATCCACATTTACATGTAATATGCCTTAAAATGACTGAAGCAATAATGTTTGAAAAGCAAATTCACTGGCTTTGCTGAAACACACAGAAATGTTTAACTCTTGATCTTTTCTATAATCACATTTTCCATTAAAACAAAATGTTGCAGATAACACTGCTGGATGTTTCTACTTATGCAGAAAAGAATGTTAACTTCATGAGAATAGTTTTTTTTGTAAAATATTGAAGAGAGCAAAATACACAGCATGTAGCATTGAACGTGACCTCTTTAGACCTATTTCTTTATAGATATTGTGCAGCAAATGTTTTATGTTTTCTTTTATGCATAAATGTTTCATCTATACATTTAGCTTAGACATAAACTGTGCAGAAGTTAAAATAAGCTTTGTCTTTTTAGTGAGAAAAGAAGTTGCTCACATATTGAAATGCGCTACCCAAACAAATGATGGACGGAATGCTGAATGAATCATACATTCCGCCCCAGTCAAGAGATCTGGGTTGAATCCATCATTCTTTTGCTCACCATGCCACCCCAGTTTAGACCCAGCCATGTGCCAATCAATCTTGACCCTGTGCCTCATGGGAAGAGTCCAGACCAAACTGCCAAGCCAGGTCCTCCCTGGACCGTAAACAGGCATTCTGGGGCCAGTTTCAGGGTATGTCCCCCTTCATCAGCCAGGCTAGCTTGTATCCAGTGGTACAGTGAGCAAAAAACCCACATCTGGGCATACCCATCCCACATAGGGCAAAAAGTGCTACGCAAACAAATGATGGGCGGAATGCTGAATGAATCATGCATTCACCCCCAGTCAATAGAACTGGGCTAAATCCATAGTTCTTTTGCTCACCATGCCACCCCTGTTTAGACCCAGCCATATGAAAATCTGTCTCGACCCTGTGCCTCATGGGAACAGTCCAGACCGAACTGCGAAGCCAGGTCCTCCCTGGACTGGAAACAAGCATTCTAGGACCGGTTTCAGGGTATGTCACCCTTCATCAGCCAGGCAAGCTTGAATCCAGTGGCAGAGTGAGCAAGGCACCTGCGTCTGGGCATAACCATCCCACATAGGATGAAAAGTGCTATGCAAACAAATGATGGACAGAATGCTTAATGAATCATACATTCACCCCCAGTTGTTCTGTTCACATATTGGAATGCAGCACATAAACTTGTATTGACCTTTTTGACATGTTTTGTGTGTCCAACAAATGGGTTTCTGCCTAATATTTTCTTTTTTATTATTATAGATTTTTCAACTTCTATCCAGATCATTGTTAAAAAAATTACAACTTGCAATATTAGAAGGTTAGAAGATGTAGTTATACATGGGAAAATCGTTCCATGTGAACCTAAAAGTGTTACAACAAATGTTTCAAACCTAACATTTGCTGTCTGTATCCTATTGTCATGAAGTGAGAAAGAGAGGAAGGAGCAATCCTGTTCCCCGGAGGGCATCAAAAGATGATTGCATAAAAGAAAAAGATGAAACAACATGACGACTGTGACATTATTTTTATTATTATTATTATTATATATAAAAGTGTGAGTTTCTGGAGCAGTTTTTCAGACTTTTAGAGCCATTCTATCAGACCCTTAACATGTACATTGCTTTTGCCATTGGCCATTAGTCATGATTATTTGCAGCTGCTACTCCTTGCTGCTTTGAGACTCTACTGGGTTTTCTTGAACCTCTCTTTTTGAGAAGTTCTGTTTTGATTGATTATTGATTTTGAATTGACCTATGAAGCTTTATGTTTCTCTCACTCTCTCTGACAAGAACTCTTCTTGCAATCTGACTGACAACTATTTCTCACTTGATTCTTAGAATAGAGATTCTTTCCTTTATGGAGCATGTGTTGGATTTTATTGAATTAACTGTTATTTCTTTATCAATTCTGTAAAAGATTGGTTATTTGAAACTAATATGTTTATAACTTATGATTATAAATAAAAAATGATTTACTAAACTTGAAACAATAAAATCCTTTAAATGAATGCTTAACTCTCATTATTGATTAAACTTAGAATAGCTATATGCATAGCTCCCGACCTTCTCATATATACCATGGCAAAGGTCTGTACCAGAGAAGCACAAATACCACCCTGTTTCCGTAAAACAAAGTTGTTGAACTGTTTGATTCCTGCTCCAACAGAATCTCTTAACTGTCATCAACCTCCATCGAATCCATATCCCTTGCCACGCATCAACCTAAGCAGACACTCCATGCACTATTGTATCTCTTCCTAGCACCTGGTGCCCAAGATTCATCAAGCAGCTCTGAAGCTGTTCCCGAAAGATTTGCAAATCTACCTTATTTCCTGTAATCCCTCAAACTAGAGAGTGAAACAAAACCAACTCTACCACATGATGCTGTACTTCCTCTACTACTGTTACCAAGCCTTTGAAGAACCTAATCAAATATGGCACCTCCAACATCATTTCGACCACCAAACAAAAACAAGCCTGAGTTGTCCAAAACAGAGTTCCCAACACTATTCGACAATTTTGTCTCCTCGCTTGAATTAACACCATTTGAATCATTGAAAAAAGAAGAAAAACATAGCCTCTCATTTCCTTCCAATCCTGAGTGAACACATCTACTGCTATTGCTGATGGATCTGGTTTCCTTAAAAGGAAACATTAAACAGGATGCAAGAAGATCCACTGCAAAAGGTCCAAAACATCTCTGAATTTTCTGGAAATACTCCATCTTCATCTTCCAGTTACTGAAATCTATCTTATTCCTGGAATACCAATTTTCAACAAAAGTGTTATCCTTGGAAAATATTGGGCCTTAAGTCCAATTCTGTCCACCAAACAAAAACAAGAGATACCCTCTTCGATCTGCCTCCCAAATGTTTATTCAAGCCCCTACCATAACATTGTCCTTATTCAACCGCACTGAGCTCCCTTGAATTTGGGTTCTGAAACAGAACAGGCAAAACACCTGCACTCATTTTCAATGCAATCTTTTCTCTTCATCACACTCCACATTGTAATGTAAAGGCCCTGTAAACACTGCCTGGATTGAGGAAAACAACAGACCTATCACAACAGCTAAATACCCCAACTTCACCCCCTCATTCTTTAAGAAATGTTTCACCTTTTGTTTTATTTTCTTTATCTTTTTCTGCGGCAACTGTATCTTCCACAAAACTCAAGAACTCCTTGCTTTATGATGGAGCAATTTATTATGAAACCTAAAGCCTCCAACAAGTCCTTCACAAACATCAACTGTTACTTTTAACACACCCACATTCTGATGCATAATCAAAATATTGTCTAGATAAACAATCAATCTTATTTCTCTCTAACAAAAAACCCACTACTAATCTTAATACCTTTGTAAAACACCATGGTGCTGTTGAAACCCTAATGTAAGGCACTAAAAATGATACAATTGACCTTTCCATCTGAACTGTAAGAAAAATTGACTCTCCAATACTATTGCAATTGTGAAATATGCATCCTTGAGATCCATCTTCATGATCCAAACTAATTCCTGTAATACATTCCTCAACAAGGGACTTCTTTCCATCCTGAAATGTCTGCAAGTCACAAAATAAATTACGTTCCTTAGATTTATTACTGGTCTCCAACCCTTGTCTTTCTTCTCCACAATGCTCACAAAGGTTACATGACTGTTCTCCACTTTTACAATTACCTACTTTTCTAACATCTGTGAATGTCCTCCGATACTACCTTTTCCAATTCTTTTTAGAAACATAACTCCCTTGGTTCTGTTTTTTTGTCTTGGTTCCAAATTACATTTTATTTGGTAGCCTGCCACTGTAGCTAATACCCAAGGATCTTTTGTAATGTTCCTCCATTCACTGAGATGAAATATCAACCTTCCACCCACCTTTCCTTGAATAAAACCAGAAGAAATTCTCATACTCACTGTGTCCGGAATTAGCACCTTGGCTAGAGTCATTGATTACTTGATTCTACCCCCTCTTCTTCTTTTGGGAAAGCAAGAAGATATTCCTTGGTTTCCTCTGAAAGATCCTCTGCCTTGGTTACCTGAATACTGAGACTTATAATTCCCACAACTTAGAGGTTTCCCTCTTGAACCACCCTTCCATAAAATGATTCTCTTCATTTGCAGAGATATTCTGCCTCCCTTGCCTGCCGCCTTGGACACCCATCCCATGTGAGACGCTTTGGACTCCCATTCTGCTAGTTTAGCATCAAAATGCTGTATTTTCTTTATGCAGTTTCCACCTGACCCTCAATTGATTGTCCTTCCCCTTCAGAATTCGAAAATATTCATCTTCATTTCCATCTGCAGGGGTCCTTTTGTCTCTTAGAACAGTCTCCACTGTTCCTGCGCCACCTCTTTTAATTCCTGTGTCAAAAATCTTCTTAACAATAGATTCTGAATAGACTCACAAGTGTTAACGCACACAAAAAGTAAGGAGTAGGAGGAAATAACGTCCCACTTCGACCTCTTGCAACAACTATATTCCCACAACATAAAAGAGGGGCTGTGTACTAATAAATGCAGTAATCAGGTAAAGGGAACACACAATGGTGTTAAAATTGCCCATACACACAGCAAACTATGTCATGCTTCATCATAGGGCTGCTAACACAACTCCATGCAGACCAACGCTGGAGGTGGAGCAATAGGGGGGTAAAGACAATACAACACGTAAGTGAAAACAGTTTGGAATCACAAGTGAACATAGGTGCAGAAACAGTGATTAAAACTGGTCACAGGAAGTCCCATATACAACTTTATTCTTGGATACCCTGTCCGGAGTAAAAAGGTCACTTCAAGACCAGTGGATGGTGGTATGGGGAACTGTAATGAGTCAACAACCCCTCCACTCTGCAAAACCGTCAACATGTTTCTGCGGGCAAAATGAAATACCCCGGCTTTCATCAGGACTCACATAGAAATGATCCCATGGGCACTAACCCTACCTCCTAAGATCCAAGGGTAGAGGGAAGACGCCCTTACGTCAGGTGCTGCTGGTTGTCATGGACTTCACCTGTTATTGGGTTTGGAATGCATGGCCTAGCAGCATCTTTGTTTCTGCCACTGGTGTGCATATCTTGTCAGTTCTTCTTTTTCTGGGGTGTCCTTTCATTTCTTAATAGCTTTGGCAAATTTGGATCATGGTATTTTCTAGGGGTGGGTGGAATTTGCGAAATTCACACGCAAGTCAGTGCGTGTCCTCCAAAGACATTCCCGCTGGCCATAGGAGACCCTGTCTATTGCCCCTTTTTTAATTCTTGGTTTGGAGGGTGGGAATTGGGCGTTGGGGTTTTGGACATTTGTTTGGACTTTCTCATTATGGACATTGGTTGGGGTTAGGGAGAGGGGTGGGTAAGGTTTTGTGGGGGTTTTTACATAGTTTATTTTTGTTAGGGTTATATTAAATCTATATTTCTACTTTACATACAATGTTGTTAATGTTTTGTAGGTGGGCTTACTGTTTTACATCACACTGTTTCCTTGCTGGTACAGGTCCGCCCATAGCCAGTGTTTGATTTAAATAATTGGCTCACTGTGTAAGACACAAACAGATAGATGCGACACCCCTCACTGATTGAGTTGTCCTGCTAGTACTGTCAGTCTCTCTCTTCTAGTCTATGCATTCTTTAGCTGGACTCAAAGGAGTCTGTGAATTGATTGAAAACATCTCCATTATTAATTATGCCTCCCAAACTTCTCTTACCTTTGCTTGATGTTTAACTAAGGCACAGCGATGGCTGCATGGTGATGATTGCGGTGAGTAGGCAGCTGCCTGACCCCACCAACACCCTTTGAGACTTACTATCTGGTGTTCACCTGATGAACTAAGCAGTGTTTTGCATTACTTTTAAACTCAGCAATGTTTTAAAATGATTAGCGATTTTAATAAAATGTAAATTTTCCTATTTTGCACATATACATTTCTGTACCTCTCAGCTCCCGCCTCGGTCCCCGCAGCTGTGTGCTGTTTGTGTGGAGGGCGTGGAGACCGGGCACTAGAACGTGCAGGGCGTATCCGGCAGTACATGGGGTGGAGCTGATCGCGAGCTCCGCTCATTATTTAAGCTAGAAGTCTTCACTGCACTCTGAGGATTGCGGTGAGTAGGCGGCTGCCTGACCCCACAAACACCCTTTGAGACTTACTATCTGGTGTTCACCTGATGAACTAAGCAGTGTTTTGCATTACTTTTAAACTCAGCAATGTTTTAAAATGATTAGCGATTTTAATAACATGTAAATTTGCCTATTTTGCACATATACATTTCTGTACCTCTCAGCTCCCGCCTCGGTCCCCGCAGCTGTGTGCTGTTTGTGTGGAGGGCGTGGAGACCGGGCACTAGAACGCGCAGGGTGTTTCCATCAGTACATGGGGCAGAGCTGATCGAGAGCTTCGCTCTCTACTTATCCCATGTGTCAGCGCGCGCGCAGCGGGCGAGCACAGCGGGCGAGCTCAGCGGGCGCTCCGATGGCACGCCGAAGGCGCGCCTAAGGCAAGTCCGTCTGCGCTCGCCCGCACCTGGCCCGCGCCCAGCGCCAGTCATTATGCCCAAATTGACCCGTCAGAATGCCGCAGATGGTCCAGAGAAAGGCTCCTAGATCTAAGACCTTCATTAGCAGACAATCATACAAGGTACAACCCTGCCTCAGCCCAGGGACAGTACACGTGTTCAAACTGCCAATATGTCCTGCACTCCCCTCTGCCTAATTCATGCAGGGACACGAGAGAGAGACGCCTCCTCACTCCCCCACGTGAATTGAAGGCCTGCCTTGTCAACTGCCGGTCCTTACCGAAACATGCTAGTGATATCTGGCTTTCTCTTACATCGAATGCCTGGGACTTGATGTTCCTCACGGAAACATGGACAAAAGATGCCTCTAACCCCGATATTGCTCTAGCAGTCCCCCCAGACTATCAATTTGTTGGGCTAAACAGACCCGGATCAAAGGCAGGGGGAGGAATAGCTATTATCCTTAGACCCCACTGGAAAATCTCTTCCAGAAAATTAGATAACCTGGGACCTATTGAAGCCATGTACTTCAGTATCTCCGAGGCCGCTCTCCTTATTGGTGCAGGGGTGCTAATTTACAACCCACCTAACACTCCCCCTACCCATACCACGGACTTACTTACGATCCTAGCTGACCTCTCTCTAACACACCCCCATTTCACCGTTTTTGGGGAGTTTAATCTACATGTAGATGATAGTGACTATGCAAAGGTGTGCTCCCTAGTAGAAACTATGGCGGGCATTAACCTTTCCCAGAAAGTTGTGGGTCCCACACACATTGCCGGTCAGGCTCTAGACCTTATTTTTACGTATTCACCTGGCCTTTTTACCCTTGCCCCCCTCCCTGTGACATGGTCTGACCACTTCATTATTCCTTTTAACCTTAAATCCCCACCTATTATGCTCCCCGTCTGTAGGACAGAAAGGATAGGAAGAAAGTGGTTCAAAGTAACGCCGGAAGAGATTGAGCCTGCTCTAGCCAAGCTCAATTGGCAACCTTCCACAAACATAAATGAGGACGTAGCAAATTTAAATCAATACCTCACTACGGCCATTAAGGGCCATTAAGCTCCCCTTACCGTTCTCTCCTCAGCCAGAACCAAACCCTCTGCACCCTGCTTCTCCCAGTTGTTGCGGGAAGAAAAAAGCAAATGTAAAAGATTAGAACGCCTTTGGCGCCGGACCTATGATCCAGTTGCTAAAACAACTTATAGAGTGGCAGTAAAAAAAATTCAAAAAATCAAACAAAGCATCCTGAGGGAATATTTTGCCAGTAAAATTAAATCTGCAGATAATTCAGCCAAGGTGCTCTTTCAAATTGTGAAAGATTTCACCAACCCCGCTGCCCTCACGCACAAGACAGAGCCCTGCCAAGAACTCTGTGATAAATTATCAAATTTCTTCCATGACAAAATTAATCTTATCTATGCTTCTTTTAAGGCAGCGGATAGATCTGACTTAGAGGCCATACCCCCTACACATCCCATTTCCAAGGACATAAGGCTAAGTGCGTTTAAATCTATCACCCTAGATATTGCATTAAATAAACTTCAGCTTTGTAAATCGGGCTCTTCCCTTGATCCCATGCCTGCTCAAGTTTTCTCTGCAGTTGCTTCGGCGATTGTACAACCCCTTTTATCAATTTGGAATTCCTTTTTTCATCAGTCCAGTTCCCGGAGACATGGAAGCAGGCCATTCTTATCCCCCTCTTGAAAAAACCTGAGGCAGACCCTGCTGTTCTCAGTAACTATCGCCCGATATCGTTGCTACCAAAACCAGCTAAAATCCTGGAAAAAATAGTCCAAGAACAACTCTCTGACTATTTTGAAAGCAATGATCTCCTACAAGACTCGCAATCCGGTTTTAGGACGGGGTATAGCACGGAGACAGCACTTCTGGAGGTGTCGGAGACTGTGCGGGAGACTGTGGACAGGGGAGAGGTAGCCATGCTTGTGCTCCTCAACTTGTCCGCGGCTTTCGACACGGTCTCCCACGCCATCCTCCTGAACAGACTCCTAGAGATGGGGATCTGTGACACTCCTTTAGCCTGGATCACCTTCTTTTTAACGGACCGTACACAACAAGTATGGTGTCGACCATTTTGGTCTAAAGACAAGAAACCGCTTGGTTGTGGGGTGCCCCAAGGATCTGCCCTCAGTCCTCTTTTTTTTAACGTTTACGTTGCACCCCTAGCAAAGGTGATTGAGTCATCTGGGGTGAGAGTGATCTCCTACGCTGATGATACTCAGCTTATTTTTTCCTTTAGAGATCACTCGCCCCTTGGTTTTAAAAATTTTAGAACCTGTCTTTCCAATATTGTAGCCTGGATGGCCCTAAACACGTTAAAACGTAATACCTACAAAACAGAGGTGTTGTTTTTTTATCAAACGATTCCCATGTCACTCGCCACCTGGTGGCCGGCTGGTGGCACGCAATCTTGGAGTCCAATTCGACAACGAATTATCCTTTAAATCCCAGATCCAGAAAGTCACCTCGGCATGTTTGGTAAATCTCCACATGTAAAAAAAATCTCCCCCTTTCTCCCCACGGAATCACTGAAGACAGTGACGCACGCCTTAATCACCTCGCACCTGGACTATGCGAACAGCCTATATGTGGGACTCCCTGCCTACCTCCTTCATAGGCTGCAGATCGTGCAGAATGCCGCGGCCAGGCTAATCTGTAAAGTCCCCTTTCGACATTCCATCTCGCCCCACTTGAGGAAATTGCATTGGCTCCCGATCGCTGCTCACGTCATTTTCAAGGCCCTGGTACTAGTTTTCAGGGCTCTGAATGGAAAAGGCCCCAAATACCTCAGACACAAACTAAAACCAGTCCAATCTTCTCTTAATCTCAGTTCCAATCACCTCCGCCTTTTACTCCCCCCCAGATTCCGCCTTGCGAGAAAGGGTGGTAGAGCTTTTGCTGTGGTAGTATCAAAACTGTGGAACTCTCTACCCATCAGCCTCCGTCTCATTGACAACGAATCTCAATTCAGGGGCAAATTAAAGACCTTCTTATTTTCTGGCTGCTAAATTTTCTCCCTTGATTCGCAATCCTCAGCGCCGGGACAGCCCCGTTGGGGGTAGCCGTGCGCTCAACAAATGTCAATATAATAATAATAATGATGGTTTCCTTTTCGTAAAATGCCATGGTTGTGGTGGTGTTGGTAGTAGTAGTAGTAGACACTGGCAGGGCAGCAGCATTTGCAAAAAAAGAAAATGAGACAGTCAGTCGCCTTTGAGAGACTGTTTGAGGAGTAGTAGAATGAAGTACAGTACAGAACTTACAGAGCAACAATAATATGCAAAAATATTTTACAACAAAACATAACGGTGGTGGGGATAGCCTGCTAGACAGAGTTACAAACTATAGTTGTGTCGAGTCACTTGATTAGGCCTACAGCGTAACAGTTAGTGCTGTGTATGAGGATGACAACAAATGCAATCAATGCCGGCAATTAATGCGGAGGTATATGTTTCTTTGTTAAATAAAAATCACCTCTCAAATATACTGCTCATGTGTGGGCAAGCAGAACAAGATCATCGCTCTGCCTTGAAATTGAAGTACTGTTGCTTTCGCTACATCCGCCCCAGCAAGCGTGTGATTAATTATTGGTGTACATTTAATTTAGTCACACCTCAATAAGTCACACAGCCCGGGGAAAAAGGGTTAGGGTTTGTTAAATGGATAGGAAGGGGGGGTTTGGGGAAAGGTTTGAAAATGACAGTATGCATGGACAAACACCAAACAACAAACTCTGTAGACTACCATATCCATATCAATATGTTAAGGGAGAAAAAGGAAATGAATGCATGATGATGATTGATAAGGAGACCCGGATTACATACACTTCTTGTTCAGTTGTTCCGGGCTTAATACTTTTACTGATAGCAAATAAAATGTTTAAATATTGGTAGGGATGAATCATAAAAAGAGAGCAAACCTAATGATAATAACAACAACAAGCAGAACACACTGTTGTAAAGATTTTAGACAAAAAAATGAATCAAATTATTTAAAAGATGCTGAAAGTTGATACTGTTACGGTGTTATCCTGGTCAAAAATGTGGACTGGATTTGCATCTCGGCATTCCTCTTGGTCCTCTCTTGTCCATCAATCTTGGGTGTCGCCAGTCGCCACTGCCCCCCTGGAAAATGTAGATTTATTGGTAAGGTAAGTGTGCATTGTAATCTTTTCCCAGGTTTAGGGCAAGGCCCAGCCTGTAATTGTAGATGGAAAAACAAAAGGGATATTGAGAAACAAAGTTGAAAAAAATGCACAAGTTATGGTGTAGTGCAACAAGAACACTTTCCGAGGCAGCATGTATGCATCATCTCTACTCTAGTCTGTTTCCAGCCTTGACCTTCAACAACAACAGTACAGAGCAGGCCCACAGTGACGGCACGCCACTTACCACATCCTCCGTTTTTAGAGTACTTTTTTTAAAGATTTGGACAAAGCACATATCCAGCAACATAGCATTTTACAATTTAAGTGAGTAAATCAATGCACCGCAGTCATCCCACTGCTACACTCAACTCCACTTCTACACAGACATTTAGGTCTGCTGTGATTGTTGTTGACGTGTTTACCTTTAATGCCACTCATGAAACGTCCTCCTGACTTGTTATTATTCCATCAATCATCTCCGATACTTGTACTGACTGACTGTGAAGGTCGGCCTGCAGTGTAGAAGTACAATTTTGTTATTACACAACAAGAGTAGAAATATTGTTGACTTGAATCACTCTTTAGTGTGTACAGTAAGACTACTAGTACACTTTGACTTCACTTCATGCATAACAAACAAACAACAAAAACACAAACACCAATCGCTCAGAGTCAGGTGTCCAATGCATGACATTCATTTTCATTACCTGTTCCTTCTCATCTTAAGTTAACGGGCCATCTTTTTCACCATCATCAGCATGGATAGTGCTGTTGTCATATTCAGTGTGCAGATTGAGTCCCCTTCCTGTATTCAATCAAAAGCAATGTATCAAGTTGCAGTAGAATACAATGTTTTTATTAAAAAATAGTTGCAATAAGGGGAAAATTGTCTTGAGTTACGTTTGTGTACTGTAGAAAGATGATTAGTGCACAATTAAATAACTTCATGCACAACAAACAACAACAAAATCACTCAGTCTGCATCCAATGCATGGCATCAATCATTCATTACCTGTTCCATCTCATTTCCAGTTAATGGGCAGTCTCTCTCGGCTCTGAAAGGAGGATAGCTATAGTAGTCAACATGTTCCACTTCTTTTGTCGGGACTAGGAAAGATTTTATTTTTTCTGCTATTTTGCATCATCCATTTATCATCTTTCTTGAGGGCAATGGATTTAGGGAGATTCAGGAGGAAGGAGCGGAGGAGCTGGATTCGGAGGACAGTACTGTGAAATGCAGACACCTGAAACTTGTATATTGAAATAAGAAGAGTATGAGATGGTGGTGATGGATTTGTTGTGATTCAAAGTTTGTAACCGGAAAGACAGACACACAAATAAAGGAAAATAAGGGAGGAAGACAGTAAGTGCAAGCCTAATTGTCAGGGAAGTATAGCTCGTCCTCAAACTCTTGGGGTTCAGCCAGTAGTAGTTAATCATGTGACACACTACTTCCGTCACCTGAGCCAATGTCCTCATCTTCCTCCCTTGCCATGTATTGTGTAATTCGGTGGTATGAAGTGCTGATTCATTTTGATCACTGTTAACCTCTCCACGTTTTTGGGCGAGAGACTGGTCCTTCTCACTGTTACAA
Source organism: Lissotriton helveticus (assembly GCF_964261635.1). Taxonomy (NCBI): domain Eukaryota; kingdom Metazoa; phylum Chordata; class Amphibia; order Caudata; family Salamandridae; genus Lissotriton; species Lissotriton helveticus. Next base: position 200,925,223 of record NC_136060.1, read on the forward strand.
TGGAACCAGCAGCACTGAAAACACGTTTGGAAGAGACACTTGCAACAGGGCAAGCCAGATAGCTTATAGCCAGCCTGCTTAGCAGTGGCCATTCAGCCCTTTTCCTATACTAATACTGCAATGAGTTATGGTCAATGTACACCTCTGTTGGGTTGTCCAGATAGGCCTGGACCATCCGCTCAATGTTCAGGGGTGCTGCTGCTAACCTTTGTTCGGGCTCTTTTCTCTGTGCATCAGCACTGTGCTTAATACCAATGCCTAACTGTAAATACCAATCGTGTAACAAATCTACTGGGCCTAATGATCCAGTTGTTGTTGCTGTTATCGATATTGATGGTGAGTGTTGTGAGCCAAACACACTGCCCTCAGCCTTCAAAGTTGCACTTGATGCCGCATGCCCTGCTGCAGTACTTCTTGTGGGTTGATCTAGTGGGCTTTTAATTAGCAGCCGTTCATTTTCCAACTTACTCGTTGCCTCAGCTATCTATCCAAGTTTTGTAGCCGGCAACATACATCTCTGAAAAAGGAATTAATGTCTTCAGTGCCAATTTTGCCCGTGGATCCAGAATTGTGGCAGAAATTTAATGTTCTTGTGACAAAATCTTATTTTGCACCCTTGTATTTTCAGCTAAGCGACGGGCTAAGCTCTCCACCAAGTCATAGACTTCTTTTTTTATCTCTATACCTTTGTATGATTCAGACACCTTCTTCAGTTGATGCTCTAGCATTTGCAATAATGGGGTAGCTTGGCCCATTGTACTGTCCTCCTTGCTGACTTCACATGTGGAGACCTCAAAAAAACGAAGCATGTCAGTCAGGTATTTAACTAGGCACCATTGGTCCATCTGAAGGGTCATGCCTTTCACAGTAGCATTCAGTCTTTGCATGACATATTCATTGAATGGCCTGTACTGCTCAAACAGACGATCAAGCATGTAATACGTTGAGTTCCAACGTGCTGCCACCTCCTGGATGAGTGGTTTGACTGGCATGTTATATTCACGTTGCTTTAAAAGAATGGCTGAAATGAGTTGCTGACTATGAGTTCTTTTATCAGAAAGTCTTGATCTATAATATTTATGTAGTGCGCCAAACACGGAACCCCCAAATAGGAACCAAGCTCCATGGCCTTAAGTACATTACTGCCATTATCTGTGGCAACAAAACCAATACTAAGCCCTCTTGGGCACAGCCATTCAAAAACCTTGCTGCAAAACTTTTCCAAAATGTTTACAGCAGTATGAGATTTCTCCATGGCAAACATGGCTACAGTTGCATGTTTCCGAGTAGCTTTAAAAATCTCAGCTGTGTCAACAGCACCTCGTTGAGATAGCTTATCTCTAACCCCCACAAAAGAGACCCAGTGTGCAGTGATGCACATGTAATCTGTGGCTTGGCAACTGGTCCACATGTCTGTTGTCAGGTGGATATTGTGAACAGCACTCTTCTGCAAGGCTTGTCCAACCAATTCCAGCACATCATGATGTAGTAATGGAACAGCAATTCTTGCGAAATAGGACCGGCTGGGAACCTTCCATTTAGGGCAGATGGCTGATACAAATTCAAGGAAACCCACCCCTTCCACAAAGGAAAAAGGGAGAAGGTCCAGTGCTAACATTTTAGCCATCTTCGCATTGTACAACCGTGCCGTTGGGTGGTTGCGTTGGAACTGCCCCTACAACCTAAGCATGCTCTCAATGGTAGGTTGGATTAATTTCCTTTGTGGTGATGTTGTTTTCATTAACCCACTTAGACTCAACGATGCAGTTTGTCTCATTGCAGTGCTCAGTCGCCTTGGTGTCTCAGCCTCATTCTGAGTATGGCTCTTACTGCAGTGCCACTCTAATGTAACTGAGGAGGATGTGGGTGGTACCACTACACTGCTGGAGACAGGGCTAGAAATGCCTTCCTCTTCTACACCTTCCACCGCAATAATATCATCCCCTGATTCTTCATGCCCAACTTCAATGGGTTGATTTTTTTACTTTGTTTTAGGTGAAGTAGGTGATTCTCCCACACAATAGTGTGGTGTATTCTGAGATGACTTGCTTGGCCTCCGGTACCATAGTTTGTACCAAGCTTACCCCGCCGAACACCTTGTCGACAAATTGAGCATATAACAACGTTCTCCTCCTTCGTGCTAACAGCAAAGTAGTCCCACACTGGGGAGGAGAACTTTCTGGCACTGCTGGATGTGCCACTTTAAATACCAGATTAACTGGAGGGTGTGCTTGGAATGTGACTCTGTGCAGCTACACTGTGACTTTTACTACCACTACCTACTGATATTGTTGAGCTGAATGTAGGTACCTGCCGGGCCTTTGAAAATATGGCAGCCGGAGTTCGTGCTGGTGTAACCTGTGTTGGTGGTATCCAAGCTACATCCCGCTCAGTAGCAGCCTTTCTGGGTAGGGTGAGAATGTTGGTCTCCATCCCCTTTGGGGCGGGAGTGATGTGCGTGATGACTGGCTCATCTTCATCAACATCATCCCCCTTTTCTACATTTACCTCCATAACTCTTAGGGGCATATTATAAAGGACCGGTGTTAAAATTATCGCTGTTTTATCGGCGGGAAACTGACGATAAAATGGCAATAATGGGCTTGATAATACGCCCTTGTTAATTCCCATAGAAGCCCATGTTAACACAAGAACATGGGCGGTAAAAGCGGCGCTGGACTGAGAAGGTACCCAGGTTCGCCCTGAGGAAAAACCCGAATGATTGGACCGGGTTTGGAAACGCGTCCGTCACCAAGGGTAGAAAACAAAAACAGGGTGTCCGGTGGACACATCGGTAAAATTTCCCCATGGTGATAAGCAGTCCTCAAAAAAAAGACAATTAGAAATAACATAAACAGGACTGAATTTAAATTGATTCTGGTGTACCTTTTTAAAAAAAATGTTTTCTATAACCTAATTATGAAATTGTTGTATATGTTTTTGCATAATATGATTCAATGTCTTAAAATGTTAATTTAAGTTGTGATCGTGTTTGAACCTCATGTAAGAAATGAAGTAATGACTTATATGATTTCAATGCAGTGAAATAACACGAGCTTTGTAAGTAAATCCAGGTTCATACCTTGCTGACAATTAAAATACAGCAAAAAACTGAGACCAGGCAATTGTGTATTCTTAATATTAATATGTCCAGCCTGGTTTCGAGGACAAACCCTAACTGTTTATAACTGAAATGATTCTAGGCATCATTGTAATTGAAGTAGAGTCTGTGATTTGATCAGACACAAAGAAATAGTCTAACGAACCATTTTTTTATGGAGAGCTGAGAAATAAGTTGAGCCATCAAAATTTTTACAGTGATAGAACAAAAGGTCAACCATTGCTTGTTCTTGTACCACAGCTCGCCATGCCCGAAAGACCCTGGGTTTCAGGCCCACATATTTCTGACTCTCAGCCAAATTAAAACTAGCAGGTAAATTAATTTTAAAATCCCCACAAAAATACACCGGATGCGGCCATAAGGCTAACTCTATGTTTAGGTAATCCAGAACAGTGGGGTCATCAGAGTTTGAATTATATACAGTACATACAGTAAAGGATATGCCATTAATCACAAGCTCTGCTACTGCCCATCTCCCCGCAATATCCTGTTTAGATCTTGCACAAGTACCCACTCCTCGTTTTAACAATATAGCCACCCCTCTTATCATGGTAGACTGCTGAGAACATGCTACCAAATCAAACCAGGGAAATTTAAGCAACTTCGATTATTCCATGGTACATGCGTTTCTTGTAAACACACAACCTCCAAATGAAGACCCTGGATAATTCAAGGAAGCAAAGCCCTTTTCTTACCACTATTCAGGCCACAGACATTCCATGAGGATATGTTTATTTTACCTGACGCCATTAAAGTGCATATGCATTAACAACACTATTAAAGGTAATTTGCTGTTTTTTAGTACATGATTGCCAACACAAAAAGAAAGTTTTTCAAGCTGATTTTTTAAATGTGCCCCCATCCCTCCCCCCAGCCCCCACCAACCCCCCCCTGACCCTACCACCTACCCCCACCCCCCCAACCCCCATCCCCCACCCCCCAATCTGGGCAACAGGACCTAAGTCTGAGTGATGGAGAAACTGGTGTGAGCAAAAACACTCCTCAGAGTCGCCGCCCAGAGAAAAAAAAAACCTTTTTGTTTTAAAAAAACATAACAATTCACTTAATTGACACTTCAAATTCAATAATTTTCCCCTACAGAAACCCACACTCTCCCTCAAAGAAAAAGAGAGAGAGAGAAAAATGTTATACTGTACAATCATACTCGTACATTTAACAATGTTTCATCAATTCACAATGAATCCCAAAAAAATTTAGCCTGAATTTTGGATTCGAAAAATGTGGTCTGGCCTTGATGCGTAACCTTCAATTTAGACTGGAAGAGCAAAAAAAACCTGCGCCCCCTTTGACTGAAAGGGGACAATAACCTGATGGAGCTGCCACCTCTGTTCAACCGTAGTTGGACAGAAATCTGGCCTAACAAAAAATTGGCAGCCCTTCCCCGATCTCTGTTTGTCTGGCCTGGCCAGATCATAAACTCTCTCTCTAGCTAGAAAGTTTTGAAAACAAATTAAAATAGCGCGGGGTCTGTTAGTAGTTTGACCTGATCTTGGTTTGATTTTAAAAGGAAAACGATGGGCACGTTGAATCTCCAACCGTCAGTCCCAGTCCTTCACTTCCGGGAATGCCTCTAACAAAAGATCCACAGCAAACTGGCAGATGTCTTACCCTTCCGTGCCCTCGGGCACCCCCAAAATCCTTAGGTGCCCGATTTTCCATGTCCACCAATTTCATCTGAATGTCAAGCCTCTGGGACTGAATTGTGTCAATTGCTGATTTTTGAGTAACTACTTCGTCTTCCAGAGTAGAGATACGAGTTTCCGCCTCTGTAATCCTGGTTGCAATATCCGTGCAAGTCTTTATCACTCTTCCCAATGAATTTTGTATTCTGCGACATGATCCCTGTGCACGGGTGCTCTCCTACCGTTTCTCCTCCCAGTAGGCCATTATCGTCTGGTACAATATAGCTAATGTCATCTCGCCCGGAGGGAATGGAGATTCACATTAGGGTCCTGACTGCTTAAGGCCGGGAAAGAAGAATTCTCTTGCACTCCTGATTGAGCAGAAAATGAATAGTCCCAGGCAAGGGGTCCAGAATTTAAAGAGTTACCAGCTTCCTGCGGCAACTTGCGAACTGTAGGTAGCCCAATGCCGTTCAATAGATCGTTTGCGCGCCAGTCCCCCAACTCACTGCCTTCCTCCTCCGACCAATCTTTATCCAGCCCAACATCGTCAGCAGACGACTCAGTATGCTCAGAGAGAGAGAAAAAATTATCTATCTCTGATTCAGGAACATTGGTTGATGGAACAAGGACTACATCTCCCACAATCTCGCTGGGATGTAAGCTAGAGACTGGAATAGAGTCTAATGATGCAACTTACCCCTGGTACCTACAGGCACCCCCTCTTCTTCTACCTGTGCCAGTAAACTTGAAGCACCCCCCCCAGCGATGTTTTTGGGGTAGCGCTGACAGAAGATGTAACTAAAGTAGACTTAGTCTTACCAATCACTGGCACAGTGGTGTCCAACAACAGAGCTGTAGGAACGCCTACAGCTGTAGGGACGCCTGCAGAATTCAGAGGAGCCGGGCTCTGTTGTCCTTTAACTACCAAGCCTCCGCGAGTTTTGAACATCGCCGGTACCGGGGGAGGGAGAGCCTTCACACTCTTTGCTGACTTGCCGGCAGCCTCAGCCTGAGGCTGCTTCATGGACTCCACTTGCGGTGATGGTGGAACAGCTGTTGTCATTTTGCTCTGCACCCTCGGAGCATTTTTTAGCAGATTCTGGTTCTGGTTCTTTGGCGGCATTGCAACTCCGCTGTGGCAGAGCTGAAGCGTTGTTGGAATTCGAGCTGCCGACGAAGAGCAAACACACTGAAGCCGGAGAGGCACCGCGTTGGGAGCAGGGAAAGCGGTAAAGAATTATGGTGCGTATAAAGCCTCCAAATCATCTTCTTGTAAAACAGACAGGATGGTGGAAATGTTGCACGAATAACTACACAGCGCCGTGCATGCTATCTCACGATAGACGGCTCATTCCGTAGGAGTGTTTGCTGAGACCAGCTCACTCAGCCAGTGTTCTGGCCGCCATCTTGCCCTAGCTAGTGGATTAATTAAAACTACCTTTATATTCAGTGCTTCTCTTGGATTCTCTTTACTCTATTTTCATGTCCCCTTCAGTTATTCTTACAATAAATATGATTTTCTCGCCTTATTGACTATGGAAGCTAGCCACCCATATCTAAGAGGTTACTGTCACCTAGACAGCTTGCCCCGCTCCAAGACTGTCAGGGAATGTGACAAAGCGGATGATGAAGCATGCTAAACACATTGGCGGGTGAGGGATTGCTGAAAAAAAATATAAGAATCCAGACAGTAAGATTTATCAGTAGCATCTAACAATTGAGGGAAATATCCTCCAGTTGATGTCCACCATAGAAGCCTTGCTGTAACTTTGATACCTGAAGGACTCTGCTTTTGTCCTACCAGACTTCTGCCTATGGGGTTGTTGTGGGTACAGTGCCTGCGTAAAACTGGATTTTAGTGTTAGATCTTGGAGGACACTAGGATTACGCTTGTACACGCCCTACACACATCATCCGCTTTGAGAACCCACGTGTAGTGTGGGCAAAGACTTTTGCCATCTTGGACTTGGCCCTGGCACATTGCATTTTGCTCTGTTGGCAGTAAACCAAACAGGATCAACTGAAAAAGTAGGTAGGCCAGGTCCTGGGAACAGTTACTCTAATGGTCACAGTGGGACTAGACGTGTCTTAGGGTGTCCACTACTCACAGGCTAGTGACCCCTACAAGGCTAGACCCACAACCAGCCTTTCTCTGAACACTGCTGGACTTAAAAAAGGATACCAGTCAGACTGAGCCTTCTGTACTTGGCGTCTGTGACCTGTCAGAAGTACCTGAGGAGATTGGACCCCTTTCACTTGAACTCCAAGGACAGCACAATCTCTAAAGATCATGACATTGATCTCCTGGGTGGCTCCAGGAATATAATAAAGGAGAAAAGGACATTCTGTTGAGGGATTCCCAGCTGACCAGTGGCAACTGTAGGCAGACTGGACTTTGTTGATGCCCTCTACCTGACACCCTAAAAGTCTCAAAAAGCTCCCCTAAGGTTCTGGGAGCTATGGAAGTATACTCTGTTGTTTGTACACCAGAGAAGAAAGGTAAAATTGTCAAAACATTTTGCTTCAGGGATTAAAGGGCATCAACTGTGAAAAGTAACCACCCTCAGTTCAAAGATGTCAGATTCGGTTTCAAACTTGTCCCTCGTGGGAAAGAGTTTTCCTCCAAAAAACAGAAAAGTCTGCATGCAGATTGGGACTTTTAAACTTTTCAGAACTTTCCTACTTTCAGGCCAATCTACTTGTTGTACCTAACCAAGGCCACTTTCAAATCATGCTTAGGTCCTCATATTCAAAAACCATAAATGGCAATTGACTCTTTGCACTTTGGTGTTTTTTTCCCTAAATCTTTCCAACACAAATCATATTTACAGTTCCCCTTATTGATTTTTTGCATTTTGATGTCATTTTGTTCAGTACATTTTACTCTAGTATTATAAGTTGGAGTGGAACTTTTATTGTCTTGTGATTTCAACTTTTTAATTGATGTTGTACCTCTCAATGCATAGTTCATTTTCTTTTAGCTAAGCCTCTCTATTCCCTAGCTACACGGGGTTGAGCCCAGGTTGAAATTATTTAAACCTACTACTAAATCTAAATGGATAGTGACTTAATTACTTGTGGTGAACAGTAATCCACCTCAATTCATATTTTACTTTTTTACTATGGGGATCATTAATATGGCGGGCGGAAACGGGAGCGCCCACTGAGGGTGCAGCGGTCCCGTACTCCCAATTAGGATGCGCCTGCCACACTGGCGGGCGAATGACGCATTTGCAACATTGCGGCGGGTGGTGCTAAAAGACCACCCGCCGCAATGCCACAAAGGCAGGTTGTGCCATTCAATGCACAACGTGACAGGCACTGCATGGTGCCTGCCACGTTGTTCATTGAAATGCAGGGGGGTACCATAGGTACCCCCATGTGCACCCTCCACCCCTCAGAGTCCCTGGGGGCCCGCAACAGGCACCTGCAAGCAGACTCCACATGCCTTTCCGTGGTTTCAATGCCGGCACGGAAAGTCAAGTTCCGACCCACATTGTAATATAGCTGGCGGTGTCTAACAGACACCGCCACCATATTGAATCCTTTTCTGCCCGGTCGACTTGTCGACTGGGCGGAAAAGCAGCAGACGTTTTTTTTTATTCGCTGCAGACTCCCCAGCCATTGTAATATGGCGGGGGTGTCTTTGCTGCAAGGATGGCGGGCGGATTGCTCCCGCTGGGCTGGCGGTAACTACCGTTGGCCCGGCGGTGGCGATCCGCCCACCATTCTAATGGGGCCCTATGTTTTCTTATCCATAATGCCCTGTAAACCTCAAACTTGGGCTAAAATCATATATTTTATTCATGTTTCTGTGAGGGAAAGTTAAGGAGGCTGGGAGGATCCCCCAAATTCCTACAATCCAGTAGTGGAAAGAAAAAGGTTTTTACATGTAGGGATTTTTTAATGGTCTTTCAAATTCAGGTGTCCATTGCACAATGAATTAGATAGTAAAGTTTGTCTGACTACTAGCTATCATGCCCAGACATTCAGGTAGATGATTGAATCAATGCATTAAAAATATTTAGGGTACTAAATATCATTGAAGCACGACGTTTGAAGTAAGATGTACCGGCCAGAAGAATTTGCCCATAACAATGCTGAACCGTTCTGCCACAGTGATGTCATCCTTCTTTTGTATATAAGGACAACAGCTGACAATATTGTGATTGGAGTTATACTCTTATGATTCAGTGCCCTTGCCCATGCATTAATAACATTTAGTTGAACTCCAAAAAAGTTAAAAGTAAGCACAAAACTCATTACAAAACTCATTAGCACCCAAATATTCAGAGGTCTTACCAAGGATTAACACTTGAATAAAGTTTCAATGTCACAACCTAAGTCTATTGATCCATTTACCAATGAATTTATTATGAATCCTGTGACTGTATAGTTAAAGAAGTCACAGTCCATAAAGAACCAACCTGTGTTTATGTGTCCTTGTTAAAACCTGTTTTGGAAAAACATTGCTCCAAATTGTACACCAATTCAAGTGAATTCTGAACATGAATATGAACTACATAAGATCTGAGATGCAAGTATTGAAAGACGAAAACAACTGTACTAAATGGATTGGAAGGAGTTCAGCCCTCAGGAGTGGTCATGGAAACTGGCATCAAATCTTCATGTTTCTCTTCTGAGACATATATTCTAAAACAAGTATCCAGATAAACAAGGATCCCAACTGCTGAGGCCTTGTGTAAGTATGTCAGTGGATGATTTCATCTATACATTGGTCTCATGATAATAAGAGTCTTGAAAATAAGTTTTTTTTCTGGATGGCTCCACAATTGATTTCCATGAAAGTATGGTCACAGATGAATAGGAGTGAACTGCGCTGTTCATAGTTTGCTGACACAGACACATTACAGGGTTAACCTGACATGTGGGTAAGGAGTTGTGCCACCTGTGTGCAATCATCAGCACCGCTTCTTCTAACTATGGATTGAGAAGCAGAACTACCAGTAATGCAAACTTCCTATTCTTTAGGTGTATTACCCTCTTGGGGCCATGTTTGTCTTATTTGCTCCTTGTGCCTTGAAATTTGCCTGACTTCCTGCTACACATTTCACATTGGCAAATCCTGGTGTGTTCATTCTACCAGTGTAAGAATAGTGTGTTTGTTGGGCCAGACTCAGATAACTCGGGCATTACAAACGTGGATACTCTTGTTGCTCATATTCCTGCAAGTTTACTGGCTGCTCAGATGTCTATTTCCCATTCCTGTGAGAAACAATTGAGCCATTAAGTACAACAGGTGCTGCTTTCTACTTAAAAATAGCATGTGATTCAAGCACACGTTTCCAAGCCTGAATGAGAAAATATGCATCATTCATTTTAAATAAACAAATTGTATATGAAGAAGGAAAGAAAAAAGGTGCAAGTGACAAGGAATACTGAACACATTTGAATGTGATGATTTGTTAATTTTCTCATAGAATGCAACACTGTTTAAAAGGCAAACTCTACTTGCAGGAGGTGATGTCCTAATAAACCTGTCAAACCATTTATTTTAGGAAAAGTGTACGTGTGAATGGAGTGGTGTTGGATTAACTGAATGTAGTGTAGCAAGATACATTGGAGAATGAACATGAATATAAAGGTTTATGGGATGATGTATCTCTTGCTAAATGTTTCTAAAAGAAGTACTAATTTGTGTAGTTTAGAGAGCTACTAGTAAAACCACTTTTGAACACCCAGGGGTATATATAAAAAACTGCAGCTAAATAATGCTAACGTTAGTTAGGGGCAATTTGTTTACCACCTTGTACAGCTGAAAACTATAGCCATGTTACAGACGTATTTACAATACATTGCTTCATGCCGATAGTTTCTCATCGCGTTGGGATTTGTTAAGGTTAACACCTGTGTCACAGCAATAAAAATCTTGTAGCAAACATGAAAAAAGTGGCACTGTCCCAGTCAGCGGCCAGAAACTGCACGCTAATCAGTGTGCCACCACTTTTTTCACGTTTTGCAGGAAAATTAACTACAAAACGCCCAGGAAGTTTCCAAAACACCCCAAAAAAAATGACCAGAAGAAACATGGAGGAAGCTGGACCCAGTAATGCAGGTGAGAACAATCCCCCTAACCCCTCAAACATCCATGGGGAACAGCCAGAGACACATGGGAAGAGGAAGAGGAAAAACAGGTTCAGCCAGCAGGAAAATCAAATCCTGATTGCGGAGATAACAGACAAACAACACAAGCTTTTGTCAGCTCCACTGTGTCATTGCGGACCAAAAATGCAATATGGCAGTCCATCACAGCCAAGGTGAATGCTGTAGCAGAGGTCAAGAAGACAGTGACCGACTGCAAGAAGCGCTGGCATGATGTTAAGCACAAGACCAAGCAGAAACTGTCCAACAATCGCTAGGCAGCACTGCAGACCGGAGGTGGGAGTCTAGCGCCACAGGAGGAGCTGGATGCCTTGGAGGAAAAGGTGTTTGAGGTCATCTGTGAGGAGTCAGTGGTTGGAGTCCAGGGACATGATAGTGCTGAACATGACCAGCTACATCAGCAACAGGGCAAGTCACAACCAGGGAGGGGTGGACGGGGTGATGGGGATCAATGTTAAATGTTACTCATGTACAAATAAATATCCCTCAGTGAACACCCAAACTGACTGCTGATCTCTTTTCAGATACAATGGTCCCAGGGGGTGTAGCCACATATCACCGTAGTCATTGAGTATCTTTAAAGACACATAATGCTGGTGTCACAGAGATGGAATACTGCACATGAAAATAATCCAATATAGAGCAAAAATAATATACATCACACTACAAAATAAGAACAACATGAAAAAGCAAAAAGGCTTATTGAATGGAGAGGTGCATAGTGCTGCACCTCTCACAAACATGTAAAGAGGCATCAGGATGACTTGTAAAGAATGCAAAGCATACATCCCCTGCACCCCACGTGGAAAATGAAACTGTTGTGGGGACCGTTGTAATCAAGGATGTCACAAAATATCCTGACACCATACCCACAGCATTCGACAATGCTGTGCAGAGCACAATGTTCACAGTGCATCCTGTGTAAATCTGTCCTAGCAAAATAATCACATATGGATAAATATTTCTCAGTCCAATCAAAACTCTTTTCCCAACTGAACTTTGTTACCCTAAACATCAATCAGTTTGTTCAAAGCACATTTCAAATGAGGTTTGTAGGTAGCTTGCCCTTTGAAGATGCTGTAATCACATTTGTAGACATTATAATTGATTGTGGGGGTATGCATCTGTCGTAATTCACTACCAATCCCACCCGGCAAAAATGAATGGGAGCACAAATCATCAACCATTGGCAAATAACTTAACTAATTGTACTAACTAATCATAAACTACACTAACCTAACTTGTACTAATATTAAACTACACTAAACTAACTAGCTTACCTAGGATTATACACATTACAATATATATTAAACATCAATCCGGCACCCCCCTTACGGCACATCCGGGACAGCACAAAGACACCTTAACCTGTACATCAAGTAACTAAACATACATACTAAACAATTATATATTTTTCTGTACTTTTTTTTATTAAGAAATCCAAACACACATCAACCCCCCCACCCAAAGGAAAAAGAAACTTAAACAAAAGCACTAAAATATCCAAAACTTAAAAAACTAACTACACCTAACACTATATTATCCCTACACTAAATCTACACTTAACACTAAATAACTACTAAATCTATTAACCGTATGTTAAGTAGGAGAAGGGAAACGTGGGACTGGACAGGGTGGGAAACTGAACAACCATTGTCCATCAATAGGGAAGCCCCAGGGTCCCTTTAGCCCCGGGGTCCATGAGGTGGCCTTAATGTCATCATTGTCCTGTTCAAGTCACATGAAAGTTCAAATTGAACATCAGCCTCTTCTCCCTCTTTGTCAGGACAGACCTTTTCCTGTGTCCCGCAGCTCTGGAAATGTCCACAGTTGTGCACTCTGTGAGGGAGCGAGTCTTAGGCTTAAAGATATGGGTGCCGCATGTAGAGCAGCTCCTGATGGACCTGGGACAGCTGAACTTTTCCTTTGTGTGAATTCCTGATGGTCCAGGGATTTGCTGGGTCTGGCTCTGGTGTGTTGTTGATGCAGGTAGGGTCGCATTTTTTCCCAGCTTTCTGTGTACTGTCTGTGATGGTCTTCCACCTGCCAGAAGCACTTTCCTCCTGTTACCTCGTAACCATTGCATTGTACTCCATAGCCACATGCCTGATGTGCTGGTAACATTGCTTTCACTGGAGGAGCAGACGCTGCTCCTCCGGGGACATGTTATCTGAAAAAATAAAATGATACACGTCATGTTTCCTGACTACAAGAAAATTATGGCATAAGGCAAATTTGCCACACCAATAAATAATGAGCCCTAGGTTATGTGAATATAACCAAAGTCAACATGAAACTAGACATATAACCTGATAAATCATGAACACATCATAGCCTGAATCAGAATAAAATGTTCATGACAACATGGATATTCCTGTGCTTGGACAAGGCAGGCACAGACTGCAGTGACAACAGTTGTTGGACTTCAGTACGCAATTTGACCGTGCAAAAGAACCACAATCGAGGCCAACAGGGGGAGTACAGTAAGCATGAACTATAACAGGCCCATAGCAGACCCTGTCCTTGTAACTATACAAAGATAGTAAGCTGCACAGTCTGCAATCATGTCAGATGACTAATCACATAGTACATTTGAGGAAATGGAAAATCATCATATTAGTTAGCCCTTGGAGGTGTCACCCCAGCTAAACAACCAGATTAGATCCTGTACACATGTACTTGCACAGTGTTGGAACAATGCCTACAGTTTGACATGCATACAAGGAAAGAGGGCATAAGTATTAACCAGCTCTGCACACTTGTATGCCATGACCCAATGGGACAGCAACGCTGCTGCATATGAACCACACATTTGTCTGCACTGCTTTTAAAACAGTGGCAGTGTGAACACATTTATGGAAGTGCAAAGAAAAGCACCCTCGCCCAAAAGTGCTAGTTGTCTGATTTGAGCACATGTTAGTCAATGTTATGCAAGGATCACCATCATGCACCGGATCCATCAGTGAACTGTTGTGTATTTCATGTATGACACATTCAGAAGACCAACTAGTAACATGTGAATTGAGCATGTCACAGCAAAGAGCATATTATAGACATCATTTACACACAGTATGAAAATCAGATACTCCACGATTTTGTAGGTGCCCTTGTGTGAATGGTTCTGTGTGATGATGAGTAGGCTTAGCAGCGTAACAATGTCAAACACTCATCAACTAATTGCAGTGTAGAAGGACATCTGATGTCTGATGCATGAGTTGAGATTGTCCTAAGTGGGTCCTAAGCTGATTTTCTCATGCATGCTTCAGCACTGAGTCTGCATTAGTCTGTCCAAGACTATGTTGTGACTACATGATTTTCAAGGGCTACAGAGGTTTTCTTATTTGCATCAGCATGGAAATGATTCACAGGATTCCTCATCAAATACACAAGTATTTGATGTGACAGATTTCTGAGAAACTTGTTGATGTTTCATCATGCATTCTGCCCCCTGTGACATGTACTTATGGTGTCATTGTGGTAATGTGGCATGCTCTCTAAACAGCTGACTGTCAATTTCAACTGGAACTGCTATTAGACAGGACAATTAACAACATGCACATCAGTGCTGTGTCAACGTGTAATAGGTATGTCCATACACATCTACATCATTACTCAAATGTATCTTCTTAAGTGTGTACTCTCTAGGATGTACCTACAATGGCTGGAGTGATGTATAAAGTTTTTATTGATTGGCTCTTAATTCAGTTGCTCACTATCTACCATATTCAGCAGTAAAACAATTCCATGAAATTGGAAATTATTAAACATGGTGTAGCAGTGGACATGCAACATGCTCACAAGGTGACCTGTACAAATGACCCCATGTGAAGGAGCCAGGATCATTGTGATTTTTTGATCAGATCATGTCCAATACATCACATATGTGGCTGACCTCTCTAACTAAAAGTCATATTAAATTGAATGTATTGTGAGTACACACAGACACAGCTTATGTAAAAACATTGGGGAAATGTACAAGGAAGTGGCAGAGAAAGGTGTTAGCCGTCATGGCTTTACATCTCTCTCCACCACTTCTGAAATGCAAGGCTACACAATATTGCAAGGTGTCTGCATGCAGGTGAGGATTGTTTATGTACAGGAAGGGGAATCTTCTTGTACATGAACAATCCATTGCCACCATAAAGTTGATAAAAGTGACTCTGTGGAAAACGTGGTGAACCAAATTAAAAGTGGTTGCCCATCTGATCAGATTCCAGCCAGAATTATGCCAGTGGTTGGCAGGGTGCTCGGTCCTGGGATTCAGGGCCTTGTCAACCTCTCGCTTGCTGAGGGCTGTGTCCCGCGTAGGTGGAAAAAGGCACTGGTGAGACCGATTCGGAAAAATACGTCCGTCCCTTGGACGGATTTTTCCAACCTTAGACCCATATCTCTGCTTCCTTTCCTGAGCAAGATCATGGAGAAGCATGTGAATAAACATCTTTCAAACTATATAGAACAATCTGGGAGCCTGGATTACTCTCAATCCGGCTTTAGGTCAAATTATAGCACTGCTGTCGGTAACGGACGATCTTCGCATGTACCAGGACAATGGTTTCTCAGTCGTCCTGTTACTGCTAGATTTATTGGCAGCGTTCGATACGATATCACATAACATCTTGATTGGATGTCTTGTAGACATTGGGCTGAAAAATAGGGCACTGGCCTGGCTGAAGAGCTTTCTTTCCGAACGCACCCAATGTGTGAACATGGGGGCGTTTCGGTCAGCAGGGGTAAAAATCACCAAGGGGGTGCCACAGGGCTCATGTTTGAGCCCAAATCTTTTTAACATCTATGTGGCCCCCCTGGCGAAGATCATGAGAGCCTTTGGTTTCATCCCAGTGTCCTATGCGGATGACACTCAGCTTCTTTTTCTGTTTAAATCTCTCACCTCGGAGGTGAAACAATGTTTCTCCGAAGGTATGAAGGCGGTCTCTCAATGGATGTCTTCGAATTTCCTTCAGTGCAATGTGGGCAAGACGGAGGTCATGCTGTTCAGAGAAGCCAAGTTATTATGGGCCCCAGATTGGTGGCCGCTAGATCTTGGCCCGGTTCCCGAACCAAAACAGGTGGTGAAGAACCTAGGGGTCCGCTTAGATCAAGAGCTATCCCTAAAGCAGCACGGAAATAATATAGTAGGATCATGTTTCCATGTGATAGGACTCCTCCGCAAAGTATTTCCGTTACTCCCTGACTCTACAAGGAAAGCTTTGGTGCAGGCCCTGATACTCAGTCAGCTCGACTATTGTAACAGACTATTGGCATCCGCAAATGAAGAAGTATTGGCCAAATTTCAAGTAGTGCAGAACACTGCTGCCAGATTGGTCCTTAATGCACCCTCCAGGTCTCCTTCAAAACCCCTCTTGGAAAAGCTGCACTGGTTGTCAGTCCGCCAAAGAGTGAAGTTTAAGACCTGTTGTGTGGTCCACAAGGGTTTACATGGACTATACCCTCCTACCTAGCAGAGAAATTTACCCCGTATGTTCCTGCCCGTACCCTTAGGTCGAGCGATCAGCTGCTCCTGCGAGTTCCTAGGATTAGAAAGGCAAGGCAAGGAGGCAAAGCTCTTTCAGTGGTTGGGCCTGTACTATGGAACAAGCTTCCACTTTTGCTGAGGCAGTGTCCGGACCATCTGACCTTTAGAAAAAGGCTGAAAACTTTCTTATTTCAAATTTGACACGGCTTTGAATTTTTCCACTAGGGTCCTCTTTCTCTTATGATTGGCTATCCTCCCTTTTCTAGCTGATTACTGATGTTTTTTTGGGCGCACAGATACTCCTTCGGGAGTGGATTCTAGTGCGATATAAACCCATAAATAAATAAATAAATACTATGTTGGGTACCTCATTGGTAGTCATTGTGCTGAGGGTAACTGAGAGTGAAAATCCTTGTCTGCTAAACATTGGACTCATTGTCGGCTCTTTACATCCTCCCTATCACAAAAAGGAGCTCAGAGGGAAAAGAAAAACCAGGGTTGCCCTCCACTCAAAAAACATCAATACCAATGAGACCCTGTCTTATGGATGCAAATCATGTCAGTGTGCCTGGTGACAAATCAATCTCGTATTAGTGTTTGCCTTGGCAATATTCTCTTAACTTTCATACTTTAGTGGATATCTACTGTGATGCATCCAGCAATTTTCGAACAAAACTTTATTTTTGTATATAAAACACGGGGAAGAAAAGTTGGCATATTGATTACCGTCTCCTGACAGTCGCACGGAACACCACAGAAAGACAGAACTATTTCGTCTACACAGTGCATGAACCAAAGAAATATGATAACTTGAGAATGTGTCAAAGCAAATTCTGCAGAGAAAGAAATCGTCTGTTAGAAAAAATGTGTGGCGAAAAGAATGACACCTCACGGGAACACCACCCGCGGGGAAACTGGCAAATCCTCACCAGACTAGGCCCCTTTTCTCATCATTGGTCGTCATTCAATTAAAAAAATGAAACAAATGTGTCCGAACAAAAACCAAACAGAAAAGTGTAAGTGCGCTAATAGCAGAACATTTGGAGCTGCTAGTGACAATATAGTGTGACTAAAATCAACAGGCACACCTGTTCGCAACCTTTTATTCCTAATTTATAGGTGTGGACCGTTGAATTAAAAAGGCTGGTAGCTAACCTCGCATACCTTTACCTATCGGCAACATGTTTCTCGGCCTCAAAAGTAATGGCAGATTCGTCAGGACAACACACCTTGTCACCACACCACTGTTGGACTCTTTGTTCTGTAGCGACCTCTAGCAGCTTTCAACAGTCATACCTGCTGTCGAGGGGGGAAACAGGGGGCCTAAACGTGATCCTCCTGCAGTGAGGTTTTCTTAAAATACACTTTAGCCCTCAGGATTGTGATCATCAATCGTTTATTTGAACACGGAGCGCGTTGTCTCCACCAATAGAGATGCATTCCCAGGTTTACCAGTAATGGTAAATCTGGGAATACGGCAAAGTCCATGGGTGGGCATGTAGGGAAAACCACAGTCCATGGGTGGGCGCATGAGGAAAATCCACGCTCCACCCCATGGAACGCCTGCCTCGGGCAAAGTAACACAACACAGAGATTTGCATTGCATTAGATTTATCAAGCAACGCAAGGAGGTCTTGCATAGATTGATAAATCAAGCTTAAGAATTGCTTCGCTTTTGCTTCCTGCTGCGTTGCACAAAAGCGATGCAACCCTTAGAGGAATTTGCCTTTTAGAGTCCACCATGTAGAACTAACTAGTCTGTTGAGCTCAGAAATCTTTTGTTGTAAGAGTTCATTTCAAGCAATTGTGATGTTGTGGAAAACTTGTATCAATCTTCATAGTGAACTTCACAAACTTAAGATTTTTGCAAAAAAAGGAGCTATATGGCTAATGTGTAGTTTCAGTACTGTTAAAGACAGGTTTCCTGAGGGCACTTTATTTAGAGATCAACTGCCTTAATGACAATGCCACAAGTTGTTTGACAGTATTACTGCAAATGGCATGGCATTCCCACACATTTGGTGCATCTGTTCCTGAGACATTTGTACCAGCGTTGCCATACATATAAAATGAAAAGTAGCGTTACCATACACACATAAATTGCATTAAATGTACAGAAAACCTCTGTATTCATATTTAGAATTAATTCTAAAATGTCCTGTCAATGCTAAACCAGTGAAAAATAAATGCAGCCAATCAGGAAAGGTGACTGCATGCGAGACCTTTGGTTTTTTTTTATAGGTGATTTCCTACAAACAACATGATGAAAAGGTACATTTCAGCAAAACAAAATCTAGTAAAATGCAGGACTTTGATAAGTATTTTTATTCTACCATATGCCGTATATACGGCAGATTACAACATAACCTAATCCCTATGGTTTTCTAAATCTGAAATAGAACTTGAAAATTGTTCAATAATCTAAGGGATTAGGGGGTATATGTACAAGAACTGCAGCTAACTAACCCTAACACTAGATATATTTTTTTAAACATATTTTATTGAGTTTTATAGTATCAAGCCATACAAGACAATTATGCAGGAATCTTGTTACATATCCATGTATAACAAAGCGTTACATCCTAAAATCCGCAGTTTGCACAGATATGCACATGAACTTCTGTCTTTACAGTGCCTATTATGTATTCAGCCATACTGTGTGTTGTCATTTGCATAGTATAAGGCAATACATACAACAAAACTCAAAACAGTACCCCAACACCCCCCTCCCCTGAGGTCACGGTCTCAGTCTACCCGTTACACATTGTACCAAGAAAAAGAAAAAACACAGTGGGCATCTACATCCTTAAAATGTCTGGTTAACCCTAACACTAGATAGCGGCAGTTTTCTTAACTCTGCCTTTCACCACAAACTATCTCCCTGTTAGCGATATATATACAATACGTCGCTACATGGCGATAGTTTCAGGTAGCTGTGGTGGAAGCTGTCGCTAACACTAGTGTGAAGGTGATGCAAATTCTGACATTAGCGGGCGAGAACTGACCATTAGTGGCAAAATAACTCACGTTAGTCAGCCGAACATGACATTTTTTTGCCTAGGCAAAAATAGCCTATAAGTCCACCTCCAATGAACAACAGGAAACAAAACCAATGGAATGCAGAAAGGAGCACTCAGGGCCAAGTGCAGGCGAAGTGCAGCACAGATCAACAACCCCCACCCCCCAAGCTCCCCGACAGCCAGGATGACCAGCCAGAGTCCCAGGGGAAGAGGAAATTCAGGTTCTACAATCATGAAAAGAGGCACATCGCTGGGCAAAACCAGTGATGCATCACTTATCATTGCCCACTCCTTGCAAAAGCATCACAGGCTGGAGGATATTGCACTGGCCAGACGCTGTGGAGGGTGAGGCCCCTGAGCTGTGCCAAACTTGAGTGGCGGGAGCGCTGCAACTGCACGCCTAAGGAGGCCCTGTCACATCACCTGCATCGTGAGGTTCCCCAGCGGACTTGACAGCTACTGCTGTACCCAGGCTTTTGACATCCCACCTGCTGCCAGAGTCACAGATTTGCAGAGTGAAGTGGGTTGCACCACAGTTTCAATGACCAGTTGAAGAGAAGGTGGTACGTCTAGCGGAGGAGGCCTGGGGGTCGAGTCAGGCCCAAGCTTAGCATCTGTGGGTGACGCAACCCCAGTGGTGGCTTATCCGCTATGGCGGAAGAGCGTCGCCACACTACTTTCAAGCAGTGGAAGCATAACATGATGATAACTTTCTGATGCACTCATGCTATGTTTGCTTTGCGGGCCGGATGGTGGGTGGGGCTGCTCTACTCACAGAACAGGGCAGGGGCAGAGTTGTATACCACTCAAGTGAGCAAAGACTGTTTGGTCGGGCTTCTCAGGCCTCCCAAATCAGTCATGTGCACATACCTGTTTGCAATGCAGGCTGCATCACAGCCTCCATGGAGAACATGCCCACCCCTCCATCCCCTGGCTGAATGCCTTGGCACGGCGTTGAAGAACAATCACAACACAGCCTTGTGATTGACTTAGCGGAGGGAGCATGGCGGCCTGCTTCCTGTTCCTGGGAGCAGACTCAGGAGAGCAGGAGCTCAGAAGATGCAGGACCGGACCTCGAGGTAAGAATTAAAAAACAAATTTATTTACAAGACCCTCTCCCCCTGCATCCCCCCTTCCAATGTCCTTTCCCGTGTGCCCGCCTCCCAGCGGTCCAGTCCCCCCACAGCATTACATAAGGGCGGCCGTTGTGTGGTCATGCGCAACAGGCATACCACTGGTGCTTGAAAGGCAAGACCGTCTGCGTCTGTCTGCCCCTGGACCACGCCAAGTTCCTCACGAACACTCCACCGCTATGACACCAGCACCCTCCTCCTCATCAGCCCTGATTGCCACACCACCTGCCATCTACCTACACTGTAGAATGCTCTTGCACCCTAAGCCTGTTGAAACTGCAAAGGCACCTTCTGCCACATCAGCACACCAGCGCCTCCTGCTGCCCAGCCAATAAATAGTGCAACCGAGCAGCTCAACTGCTCCCTCATCAACGTGCGGTCCTTCCACCAACACGCAACAGACATCTGGGACCTCCTTGACGCAACCTCTTCACAATTGCTTTCTTTACGGAAACCAGGACCAACCTGTGCTCCGGACCGGACATCGCCATCACCATCCATGACAGCTACAATTTCACCTGCACGGACCACCCTCAGCCGCCAGGAGGAGGCATTGCCATTGTCTTAAAAAGCACACTCCGGCTGACCACACACTCTAATGACCCAAAGGTGACCATGGAAAACCTCCAATTCCAGATTGGGACCAACCACAACACCACCCTCCACAGCACGCTCATCTACAGGCCCTGGGCAACAAACCCCTATTCACTGATACCACTGTAAACCTCATCGCACCCCAGACTCTCCCATCCACCGACTACATCCTACTGGGAGACCTCAAGTTCCACCTGGAAAACCCCAGTGACCAAAACACCAACCCCTTCTGGGGAACCTCGCCAACATCAGACTCAAGCAGCTAGTCACCGTACCACCCCACATGGCCTCACACACGCTCGAGTCCATCTTCTTCACCAGCAGAAACTTCTTCTACAGCAACACCACAGGACTCTCCAGTCCTGACCATCATTGTTTACATCATGCCTTCACCACGCCCACCGTACACCATTGCCATCATTGCCCCCCGTTGCAGCTGGATCAAGGCAACCGAAGAACTTCCCATCAACTCCCTCAGCATCACCACTCCGCCAATGCTTACAGACTCCTACACCATAGTGTGCATCCTCTAATGTTGTATCTCCTGCTGGGACAAAACCCTGGCACCCCTCTCGAAAAGACCAGGCAAATACACTCAAAGAAGACCAACTGGTTCACTGCCTCTCTCCACTAGTCCAGCCCCACCTGCACATGTCTCAAGAAGAGATAGAGCCACAACATCAATCAACTCTGCAACACAGTTACTCTGGCACCATGGTGCAAGGCATCCATTGTGCACCAACATAGAGGAAAAAGACAGGGGGCTTATTCATTAGCGCCTTTTGACAGTTTCACCCGTCAGTGCGTCATTTTCTTGACGTACTTGCAGCGTGATTCTTGCACTACGTTGCGCCGTATTTGCAAAGTGACGCATTAGGCATATGCATGATGCTGTGAAACCCAGTGCCACATTATACCTGCATCAGATATGATGTATGCTGGGTGGGTGTTCCCATGCAACAAAGCCTCATAGGAGTGGCGAAGTGAAATCCATCAGATTTCACTACAACAATTGTAGGACCACACTGCATCAGTACCTTACGTCTGCATCATGGCAGGTGTAAGGGTGACGAGGTGCCACAGGGATAGGCTTGCCCCATGCATTTCTGGAGTTGCGTCATGCTTGTGACACAACTGCAGCAATACCTGACTTTAGCGCTGACAGACACGTCAGGATTCCAGACTTAACTGTCAATAATTGCAATAAGGAGCACCGTACAGTGAATACAGTGAATCCATGGTGTCGCAAGAAAGGCATAGTGAAAAGTGTTGCAACGCAGTTTTGTTGCAGCAATGCAACACTTTTCATGAATGAGGCCCAGGAATGCACCCTATCTTATGGATGGTGTGCATTCCTGTCCTGTAGTTTTGTTGCAGGGCAGCGCAGCAACATTTCTTGCAGCGCTGTCCAGCACCAAAGCCTTCTGAAATGAGGCCCCAAGTGTTTGCACCATTTTTAAGACCAGCTATTTTCTAGTCTTAAAAATCTGCCTCTAACTGGAGTTAGAAGCCTGTGTTTTGTTTTTGCACCATACAAGGAATTCCTTGTAAATATCGCAAAGTGGGGTTAGTGGCAGTTTTTGCATGGGAACGCCTACCTTGCATTACATTTTCGTTAAATCCTGTTAACAGAAGTGGCGATCCTAGAAGTTCACATTTATGCCAGACAACCTGTAAATACGGTGATAAAAAAAAAAAGCTGATGTAATGTCAAAAAATTGGCGCTGCGGCGGCTTTAACTCCTTGCACATATGCCCCTAGGTTTTAACGTATTTTTACTTCAGAAATGGAACAGTTTGAAAAAGTATTCAGCATTTACGGCAATGAGTATAGATACTCGGCTCTTTCTATAAACAATATGAATGCCTTTCTGTTATTTATTGTTCTTATCTTTCAATGTCAAATACAATTTTAGGGCATCATTAACGTATATTATGTCATTTTAAATTGTAAAAAAAGGCATAAAGAACAATTGGGTAGTTTCAGGTATGCTCTGAGAATTCGAGTCGAAGGTAATCCAATTTAAGAGCATCCTATTTACCACTATCTCAGTGTCCTGTATTTTCAGACTGATTAAAGTTAATTTGTTACAAAGGATTTGTCAGATTCAGCCTAGTTTTGAAAACAATACAATTTAGGTGTGAGTGCAAAAATACAAACCATAGGACACTATTAAGGAAATATTGCTTTTGCACTCATTTATCACACAAAGGAAATGTTCTGTCCTCGCTAATAAAATTAGTGTTGAAATGTTTGATGAGCTAGCATTTTACAAGTTATCGACTGAAAATGTTGACATTTCCATGAATCTGTGTGACCTGAGGCTGTCGTTCAGCCCTCGTTCGGTCTCCCTAGAGTACATAATTGGCTGTGAGGAAGTAAACATCCACAGCTGTCCACAGCCATCCACAGCTGAACACATATCCTCTCCATTCCCCTAAAAAAATAAAAATAAAAAGAAATTGCAATTTCGCCCCAAAATTAAAATTTTAAGAAGGGGAGAAGAAATTCAAAAAAAGTCTTTTAGAAACTCATCATATGGCTCTGATTTAAAAATTTTAATGGCTGATCGAACAGTTTTATAGCTGTGATTTCCAGGGGCAAAATGAACAAGCTTTCATCACAATACCCCATAAAGGCTGGCATGTTTATGTTGGTATGGATTCCCTCTAGGTTTGGGCACAAACACCCGGCTCGTGTGGTGTCTCAAAGTGGCCTGCATCCTATTTTAATTAATTTTGAAAATCAATATCACAACAATGTCACTATTGGAGACCACACATTGCACTGAATTAAAAATGCAACAATCACAAATGAATAACCTAAGCCTGCACCGACTGTGCCCTTGCCTTGTGGAAGGATCAGGACTATCTATTCCCTACGGACCAATTGTACCCAAATAAAGGCTTCTATCAGTTTCCAATTCGGAATTATGCAGTCCAAATTGACGATGCTTAGCAATACACTGACCATGTATCTTTACCTCGTTTCTCTAGATGTGAATCTCATTCCATGGTAGCATACATGGGGATTTGTGTCAGCCCAGGTCCTTGCCACATAGGCCCTGACCTCCATCAGCCCAAGAAGGTGGGGGATCCTTACTGCTGGGCTGTCCTTTGCTAAGCAGCTGCCTCCATGCCAGTATCCCCCAAGGCATATAATCTCCAGTGCACCAGTGGTCCCACCAGCTGATTACACTCACCACTGCTCTATTAAAGCCTAGATCATTTCAAGGACAAGGGACATCCATTACACTCTAAAAGCCTGGAAAATGAATTCGAGTAACATGGACCGAACTCAAACATAGCTCATGCCTAGTCTGTTCCTGAGGTCTGCCTCGGTGAGATGGCGAGGCAAAACAGGAGGTTTTAGGCGTGGGACCTTGTTTTCCAATTGGTCGCATATAGGCAAATCATTAAACGAATAACAATATTTTACTCCCCTAATATAATTACAATGATAAACATGGCCAACTACTTCGTCGAGTATACCTAATATTTATAAACGGGTAAGGCTACGGACCTGTTAACTGCGAATTGTGAGAGTGAACATGATGTTGGATTAAAAAAATATAGGTAGCTCTAACTGACACATAAAAAGAGGGCAGTGTGTGAAAGAGTAAGACAAAAAAACTCACGCCTGGAACAACAGGAATCTTAGATTAACGAATGTGAGAAGATGCTGGCTAAAATACATGGAATTCTTCTACATGTGACAGATGATGAGGCCACAAATAAAAGAAAAGCTCCTGAAACTAGATATATCTGGGAATGAGCATCTATGTGTATTGAAAACGAATAGATACAAAAAAGATGGTAAAAATAAAATACAGTTTTTGTTGTGGAAATAATAACTCATTTGAGTTCTCCTTATGAATAAAATAGGATGTCAATATGTATTTGGTCAATACAAATACAGCAATGAAAATGTGGAATTAATCATGTATATCAACAGAAGAGCTGACTTACATTTGAATTTCATGAGGGTATCAGAGGATGAAGCTTGTTAAGTGTGTGAATCTAAATATAGCGAAATGTGCACAACTAACTGTCTTCACCTTTGCCAAGTGAGGTTTTCCACACACAAGAGGTTTCACACCATTTCATTCAACTTGTGAGGGAAAGGGTAATAACGTGCTCTGTGCACTGAGGTGTACAGGGCACTATGCCATTACTACTCGTTTGTAGTACAAGTGAGTAGTAAAGCAATTTCTTACTACAAGCATGTTCTGAGGTCAGAATGTGCCAGTAATAGCAAAATAAAGTACAGGGGTGAATACTGAAATAAATACTCATCGCTGATTAGTTGGGTGGGATGAGAGATGGTGAAAAGTATGGTGCTAAGTTGTTGCTGCTCATTATTGTTTTTGTGTAATGGACCTTGTGTAGACTGTGATTTTTGGCAATGTGCTCCACCCCAAGTCAGCAGAAAGCTATGCACAGCTCATTTGGAAGGGTCTTTCAACTGTTCTGGCCTTAAGCATACAATGTACCGAGAGTGTGCTGCACACAACCGAAAGACATCGGCTGAGGGCTGAGGGGGCAGGGGCTTGTCATAGGCCAGGCCCTGTTCTGAGGTAACTGACTGCAGCTTGTACTCAGCAGGTTTGATAAGAGAAGGTCTGGTACCAGGTATACCTAGAACACAGATCCCAGATCAAATTGCCCCTGGGATCCCTGTTAAAATATCGATCACAAAAACACCGACCGACAAAAGCATCGACGCAAAAATATTGTATAAAAAAAATCGCCATCCTATACATAAACAAGATTTTACACAAACATCGATATGTAATTATCACCTCAATATATATCGTTAAGAATTATATTGGCTACAAACATATCGACCAGAAAATATCGAAAAACATAAATTAAAATCAAACACTATTATCGACTTACAAATGGCCTTATAACTTATACAAAAAATACCGACAATACTATTCAACATTAAATAAACACTCCTTTCAACTATCTAACAATATAATGTATTAAAAAATGTAAAAAATATATTATACAAACATATATAAATATAGGATATATTTAAAATAAATATAAATCAATTAATAAAAAGCAAATAAATAGAAACATACTTAATAATTAAAATATACTCACTAACATATGTATTAACATGCATTTCATATACAAACATCTTTTAAATTATGAAACAAAATTATAAACTTTGATTTTAAAACATCTACAACACAAAATTAATTATAAACCACTAAGAAACAACAAATTGAATGACATAATTAAAATATAACTGCTACCAAATTCAAAATAAGTTTCTCAAACAATAAATTTAAAGTACAAGACCACACACCAATTAAAATATAGAACTAATGAACTAACCACTATTAAAACAATTACCAAACTTATTAAAATTACAGTTTTTTGGGCAAACACGGAGAAAGACTGTTACTTTGCTGGAGAGAGAGAGAAAGAAAATCTACAATAACTACTATAACAGATTATACAACAACACAGGTAAGAAAAATGCTTTTTTAATGAATATAAAATCCTTAACATCCTTAGTTTAACTCCCAAAAGTATATACATGTTCTCCTATTTTTAAATTAAAACCAAACTTGCTATCAGCAACAGCAAAAAGTATAAAATACAAACATGATTCACTACCTTATCTGATTTAAATAGACCAGAATTTTATGACAAGTAAGAGTCGCTCTGTTCTATATCCGGAAAAGAATTGAAAATAATATGTATGAATCACTTAGAGCTACTTAGATTATCTGGGGAAATTAACAAAAAAACTGTGATTCAGCACCAAATGACTTTGGCCTGTTATACTATCCAACCCTATTTGCTTTATTGTTTAAGGGGTTTTGATAGATATGTTTTGACCAGGTTTATGTTTGAGACCTTCCATCGACTGGTAACCTTTCCAACTAAAAATGACTGGTCGAGGGATGTAGTGCTTTGCCCATGTGATAATCTCTCTTTGCAAACTACCATTCACGTGGTCCTATTTTGTAAATTGTATGCTAGGGAACGTGCAAGATGGATTAAGCCTTATCTGCAGCAGGGAGCATGGCGGCAATGCCACCCAGCTTTTTTATTTTTACAGCTACTGGATATTGAATATTGTACTGGAAGTATGACTGGTCTTTTAAAGAGTATTCTGAGGAAGCGGAACACTATAACTTGCTAGATATTTTAAAAGGGAAAAGCATTACTTTTTTTGTATGGAATGATTTTAAATGTAACTTTGTATGATTTTGCTTATTTGAACTGCTGCTTTTATGATTTTATTAATCTGCTAAAATCGAATAAAACATTTTTCTGATTCTGATTCCTACATTAAAAAAACAAGAACTTATAAAATAGCAAACTATATGTAGATATAAAGTAATATTGTCTAATATTTTTACAAAGAAAAAAATATGACGGAGAAAGTAATATAAATATTTTTCATATCAGCTTCAACAAAATGCATCTACCAAAGTACATCCACCAAATTAAATTAATCTACTAGAAAAAGTAAGTATACTTTCACTTTTAATAAATTATAACAATGAAGAAAGTAAAATGAATATAAAATATTGTTTACAAAAACTATTTTCTACCCCATCTACAGAAGTTACAACAGCGAAACTACAATAAAAAGAAATAAAGCCATCAACAAAACAGAAAGAACAATATTGTAAGTATTTTTTTAATTAATAATTAAGCAAAGAAAGTGTTATACAACCATAGCATATGTACTAAAAAACATATATATATGTCTTCACAGATATACCCTAGAAATGGCTGAAGGAGCAACTTTGATCACATCACAAAAAGGAAAATTAATGCTAAGCTACATGGGTTATACCTATACCTAAGAAAAAGTAAAAGATAACAAAACACATTGGAAATGTAGCAAATATTATTCAAATGCATGTTATGGGTGAACTACAATTGTAGATAACAACATTGTGAATGTAAGAGAGCATAACCATCCACCCAATATGACAGAAGTAGAAGTAAGGGAAGCTTTAGAAACAATTCGAGAAGTAAGCACAGGCTCCCAACAAATAAGCACTGACATTTTGAAAAATGTATTGACAAAAGTACCTGAACATGTAACAGGACTATTACCCTCCATCCCCTACCTGAAACGATTAATAGCTAAAACTGAAAGAGCATCCGATCCATCTCCACCTCGCCCCAAACCTTTCAAGAAATTGAAATACTACCAGAATATACTGTTACCCATTACGAAGACAAATTCTTGATGTATGACAACCAAAGCAATGATAAAAGAATTCCTATTTTTGCAACTAATAACAACTTGCAAAAAATAAAAAATTGTTGATGGACGTAACATTTAAAGTGTGGCCAAAACCTTTTTACCAGCTCTACACCATACATGGTGAATATAAAAAAAACAATATTCCCTTCATTTATGCATTGCTGCCAAATAAAAATAATCTCTCCGACATAGAACTATTAACAACAGTAAAAGATTTAACAGATAAGTACTATCCCCAAAGAATAATAATTAATTTTGAAATAGCTATGATATAAGCTATTCTATAAATATACCCACATACAGTCATACAAGGGTGTTACTACCACTTTAATCTAAGTATGTGGAGACACCTCTAAAAATCGACCTTAAGTATTGACTACTGTACCAACAGCAACTTTGCATTCCAAATTAAAAAATTAATTCCACTAGCATACGTACCAACAACAGAAGTGGCAAATTACTATAATATATTAATTGACAGTCCTTTCTAACGTACTAATGAAAAAAAATTAACTCCCTTGTTGGATTATTTTGAGGACACCTGGGTAGGAAGATTGCACCGTTCAGGTCACCGTAGACAACCAAAATTCCAAATTCCCTGTTGGAATGTCTACGTTAGCACTATTGCACAAAAAACCAAAACCAAAACCAATAACGCGGTAGAAGGATGGCATAATGCCTTCCAGGCCACAATAGGGAGAGGACAACAAAAATTACACAAAGGTATCCAATCAATAAAAATAGAACAAAGTTACCAAGAACTAAGAATTGAACAATCTTTATCAAAATGGGATCCAAATTGAGTAAACAAACAATACATATATACGAATACCTCCAACAAAAACCAAGAATGTATCCAAGTATCCAAGGTCTGGAATACATTACATAGACCTAATAGCAAAATCGATTCTTTAATTAAATACAAATAACAAACAGTGAAAACATATAAAACACACAAGAAAATGATTTTATTTTTTATATTAGTTAAATTATGTCATGAAATGTCAGATATAAATATATATCATATGACATAATATAACTAACAAAAAATGTAAAATCACAAATAAACATTGCCCACCCAAAAAACAATTAAAAACAACTTACTGTTTTGTAGCTGAAGAATATCCTCTAAATTGATGATTTAAAAAACAATCCAAGGGAAAAGCAATCCATATAAAAATGACAAACCACAAAAATAGAAAAATACAACTGTATAAAAAACATCCAACGTTGCAATCCTCTCGATAACGAAACCTTAAAAACCAGAAAATATTTCATAATAAAAAAACGCACCAAAACCCCGAAAAAAAGGAAATGTATAACTACTTGCTTTAAAACAAGTAACAACAATTTCCTTTATTTAAAAAATGAAAACGCGTGAATAATTCCATCCATTCACCAAATCCAGCACCTGTAAATAAAATTCAAACAACACCCACCCATTGTAAACCCACAAATAGAAATAACAACGTGTAATAATTATAAACACACATAGTAAAATATTAAAAACAAAACATTTACATTACATTAACATTAGAGAGTAAAGAAACGACGCAATCACTAACCTACGTAAATAACAAGCACATTTCATAAAAACAGTTAAATAACACTCTTACTAAGACATAAAAACTACCACTAACTAAACACTACCTTAAAACTAACTTAAAAGTAATTAAAATCAAACTTACAGTAACGTAGACGAAGCAGCTCCCAACCGCGAGGTTCCGTCTTCACAAATTACCCAAACAATGAAGTAGATAGTCGAAAAAGTGAACAAAGGAAAACAAACAGGCGGCCAAATTAAAACAAAAATAGGACTAAATCCCTATAGAAATAAATGGGAACAAATAAAAAATAGCTTAAAAATGTATTAAGAAATGTTAAAAAGTTTTTAATGTTTAAAATAAACATATTAATATTGTAAAATATGCATTAATTATGTTATGTTAAAAAATGTATAATATATGTATAATATAATATAATATTTAATGTATATTAAAATATATGTTTATAACATTAACTCTTTATTTGCTAATAATATATAAATGTTAAAAAAGTATATATGTACTTTTCCAAATATTAAAAAAGTGTAAATTATTTCACATACTAAATTTTATTGAAATTGAATAAAATTTAATATGCTATCTAATAAAACATTATGCTAAAAAAGTACAATGTATATATATATTACAACTACTGCAAATGTATACATCATTAAATACAAATGTAAGAAAATTTCATAAAAAATGTAGAAAGGTTTTCATTTATAAATATTAAACAACTTAATAAACACTGTATATTTATGACAAAAGTATACTATGTTACTTTACAATGATACATGTATTACAAATAAATAGTGAAATGTTAAAAAAAATTGAAATGCATTTGCACATCAATGTTATAAAATATAATTTGTTAAACATTTCTAAATATATTTTACAATATTCTAATAAAATATGTAAAACAATACCAAGGTGTATTTATTTGCAATATTGTAATAAAAATAATTCAAATATTATAATTCACAATTATAACTCCAAATACAATTAAAGTGAAAGAAAACACTGCATAGTAAACCATAATAAATTACTATTCTAACTCCAAGTCCAATATTACACCGGGAAAGTGCTGGACAGTAAACCATAATAAATTACTATTCTAACTCCAAGTCCAATACAACTTAGAGAAAGTGCTGGACAGTAAACCATAATAAAATACTATTCTAACTCCAAGTCCAATATAACTCAGGGAAAGTGCTGGACATCAAATCATAATAAATTACTATTCTAACTCCAAATCTAATATAACTCTGGGAAAGTGCTGGACAGTAAACCATAATAATTTACTATTCTAACTCCAAATCTAACATAACTCAGGGAAACTGTTGGACAGTAAACCATAACATTTTACTATTCTAACTCCAAGTCCAATATAACTCAGGGAAAGTGCTGGACAGTATACCATATTAAAATACTATTCTAACTCCAAGTCGAATATAACTCAGGGAAAGTGCTGGACAGTAAACCATAATAATGTACTATTCTAACTCCAAGCCCAATATAACTCAGGGAAAGTGCTGGACAGTAAACCATAATAATTTACTATTCTAACTCCAAGCCCAATATAACTCAGGGAAAGTGCTGGACAGTAAACCATAATAAAATACTATTCTAACTCCAAATCTGATATAACTCAGGGAACGTGCTGGACAGGAAACCATAGTAATTTTCTATTCTAACTCCAAGTCCAATATAACTCAGGGAAAGTGCTGGACAGTAAACCATAATATTTTACAATTCTAACTCCAAGTCCAATATAACTCAGAGAAACTGCTGGACAGTAAACCATAATAATTTACTATTGTAACTCAAAATATAATATAACTCAGGGAAAGTGCTGGACAGTAAACCATAATAATTTCCTATTCTAACTCCAAATCCAATATAACTCAGGTACAGTGCTGGACAGTAAACCATAATAATTTACTATTCTAATTCCTAAAATCTAATGCACACTATTTCATCCATACTCTTAAGAAATATATCTCATTCTAAAAATATATATAAAATAAATTTAAAAATGTTTGCACACAGTAATTGTTAACAAATAACTTTCTTATTATTCATTTAACAAAATAAATAAGAATACAAATATATACAAAAATAATGTATATAATTTAAAAATAAAAAATTAAAATACATTTACACATATATTTTATTATAAATATTTATAAACTGTTGATTCTTATAATTTGTTTTAATATGACATTTAATTTGCTTATATATCATAACAAAACTAGCACAATTCAAATAATTTAGTAATTAATTTCAAGATTATTATAAATATTTAAATTTAAAATCTAAAAAATTAAATACATTTTTAATTATTACAGTTTTTACCATTTTTTATTTTATTTCAAAATATATTATACATGTAAAAAACATATGTTCACCAAATTTGAAATTTATAATTTGAAAATTGAATTCCTACATTTAAATTGCTTTTAACTTCTAATTTTAAATATTTCAGAAACTTTTCACACCACATTTTAAATAACTACCCACCCTTCTCCCCTATTAACACAACATCCTGCCCCTAAATAATATATACATTTAAAAAAAATATAACATAATTTTGTAAAATTAGAAATTTAAAATTTTAGATTTTAAATTTCGACATTTCATATTTTGTGCTTCTAATTTTAACAATTGATTACATTTTAAATTACTACCCACCCTTATCCCCTATAAACCTAACAACCCGCTCCTAAAATATTAACCAATATTCAAATTTAACATAAAAATTAAATTAACATTTTTAAATTACTACTCACCCTTATCCCTTATAAAATAAACATCCCGCTCCTAAAAATTCATCTAAAATTAAAAAATTATTAGAAATTTATATATATTCCTACCATTAAAACATTAAAAATGTAAAAAACATAACATAAAATAACTACTAAACAACTATAAAAAACTCACTTATAAACATAATGTCGATATCATTTACATCGATATTTATTTAAACTATATTTATTACATCGATATTTCACTAATGTCAATATCTCTGCACAACTAAAAAATCGATATTTCCAGCATCGATATTTATAACATCGATATTTAAAACAGACGACATTCTTACCTTGATATTTCTGTTTCCCCATCAATATTCTTCATCTACACCCGTCCATGGTATAAGGATTTCCAATCATGCTGTGTTCTGCCAAATATTTAAAGACAATAAAAGGCTTTCACTATAAATGCTAGTATATCAGTATCAGAAAGTCATTGCCCATGTGCAACACTGCAAATTGCAAACCTTGTTGACCCAGGATGCAGCGCTTTTTAATCTAACTACAAAAAGTTTTGTGCGATTAGACTTTGTATCATACTGAAGATATATATCGTCGTGCTGGTTTTTACTTTCCTGAGAGCGCGCTGAGTTTGGCTGAATCCTGTGTGATTAATTTGCCGGTTTACTCCGCCGGCATGCGCTCCAATCTTCAAGGGCCCGTGTGGTCCAGAAGGAGTGTCAAGCAAGCGAATATATATATATATATATAAATATATATATATATATTACCTAGTGGCGGTCGCCAGTAGGTAGTTATAGTTAGGACCTATTATGCATACAGTTAAAGTCATTTATATATCTATGGGCGCAGTGGATCCGCTGATTGTGAGAGGATTGTCATCGCACTATAAGTGCACCCTTCCGATCATGCGCTGAATGCTAGTCAAGTGGTTGTCAACATTTGAAACCAGGAACTGTTGCCAGCCATTTTGTGCCTTGGTAGAAGCGAGGCTGAGAAGTCAGTGGAATATGTGTGCAAAACGGAGAACCTGGTTTATCATTAAATGGGGTCTGACAGATAAGTGCCTACTTAGTCTGCAAGAAGCCTTTCGGGGTCTTACGATAGCAAGTCATCTTTAATAATTGCCTCTCGTGACGTGTACTTGCAAGGTCATCTGATTGTCTCGTACGTTAAAAACAGAAACTTTCTACACCTCTTTTTCATTGGTTGTGAAGCATTGTAAGAAGACGTTTTACCGACAATCCCTTTCCTTGCACAGATTTTGAAAAACATTTGATTGGCTGTTGTGTGGTTAACTCTAACTTCCTGATCCTAATGTTGATTGGCTTGTTTTTTCTATGTGACGTTACAATACCCTCACCATGTATGTAGCCCATTTTGTGATGCACTGTATTTTGCAATGCATTTCAAAACTTCTTGTTAATATGCCCCCAGTTGTGGTAGGGTGTTTTTAATTTAAACTGTCTACTGTGCTTTCGGGTTTTTTCACTGTGAAGGTATTTAAAAATATTATTCTATCATAATAATAAGCGACCTATGACCCTGCTCGAAGGCAGGTCGCTCCTCATGCTGATTTGCCAAATCTTGTACTTTTTCCCCTATGCCTAACTTGCTTTCTTGCCCAGACTTGTTTTTATTCCCCTGTGCCTGTACTTGCTTTCTTGCCCAGACTTGTTTGTATTCCCCTGTGCCTGTACTTGCTTTCTTGCCCAGACTTGTTTTATTCCCCTGTGCCTGCACTTGCTTTCTTGCCCAGACTTGTTCTTATTCCCCTGTGCCTAACTTGTTTTCTTGCCCAGACTTGTTTTTATTCCTCTGTGCCTGTACTTGTTTTCTTGCCTAAACTTGTTTTTCCTTTCTGTGCCCAGTTCTCCCGCGGCCCTCGCCCATTTTTCCCGCCGCTGCGAACCTGCGGCCCCGCCCACCTGCAATCCCATTTGCTGCCCCGCTCCCGCCTCCCAGCTGCTCCTCCCTCCCACATCCCCTCATATGGAAGCCGCTGGCGCACCTAGGGTGAGCCCATCTGTGCCCGTCCGTGCCTGGACCGCGCCCAGCGCCAGGACCCCTGGACACCACGAACGCCATGACGCCCGACACCGCAACGATGCCAGAACCCTCCACGCACTCAACACCGGATGATCACACACCTGCTTCCTGGTCGCCCCGAAGCGCACCTACAGAGCTTTCACCTGCCGGAACTGCACCTTCACTAACATCCGCCCCACCATGCTGTCGACCAGGAAAGAACCCAACCACCTCAGATGCATCCTTCTCAACACCCGCTCCACCCGAAAACATGCCGTTGAACTCTGGGACCTACTCGACTCAACCTCCCCAGACGTCGCCTTCCTGCCGGAGACCTGGCTGAACCCCGCCTCGGCACTCGACATAGCCATAGCCGTCCCGGAAGGCTACAAGATCACCCGCAAGGACAGCACCAACAGAGCGGGAGGAGGAATCGCCATCATCCACAGGAACACTCTCAGAGTCTCGACCAACACCGACGACACCCTCAGCACCGACGAACACCTGCACTTCCAGATCCACACCGACCCCAACACCACCCTCAGAGGAACCCTCATCTACAGACCGCCCGGACCCGGACCCCGACCACAGTTTAGCGACTCCATCGCCGACTTCGTCAGCACACATGCCCTCGCCTCCACGGATTACATCCTCCTCGGGGACCTGAACTTCCACCTCGAGAACAATGACGACACCAATGCCACCACCCTGATTGACAACCTAGCCAACGTCGGACTCAGACAACTCGTCTCAATACCCACCCACTCAGCCGGTCACACGCTTGACCCCATCTTCTCCGCAAGCCCCCAAGTCTCCTTCAACCATACCACCGAACTCCACTGGACCGACCACGCTGCATCCACTTCACCTTCAAGAAACCCACCACGTACCACCGCACCCAACAGATGCCTCACCGCTGCTGGAGCAAAGTCACCGAAGACCAGCTAACCACCACCCTCGCCCATGGCCCACCCGCCGACCATACCGACCCCAACACCGCCTCCTGCAACTTCAGACAGTGGATCAACGACTGCGCCAACACCCTCGCCCCGATCAAGAAACCCTCCAACAATCATACCAACAAGAAAGACAGCTGGTTCACTGCAACCTCCGGGCCTCCAAGCAAACCTGCCGAAAGCTGGAGAAGATCTGGCTCCGTGAACGAACATCGGACAGCCACGCCGCCCACAAGAACACCCGCAGACGCCATCACCTCATCAGATCCGCCAAAAGGGCCTCCTTCAAAGACCGCCTAGACAACAACCCGCACAACAGCAAAGAGCTCTTCAAAATCGTGAAGGAACTCTCCAACCCCAGCTCCAACACCAACGATGTCCCACCCTCACAAGACCTGTGCAACTCGCTGTCCACCTTCTTCCACCGCAAAATCACAGACATCCACGACAGTTTCAACGCCATGACCGCCCCAATAACCATTGAGACCTCCACCCCCATGACCACCATCTGCACCAACCGCCTGCTCTACTGGACCAACATCAACGACGATGACACCATCAAGATCATGAACACCATCCACTCCGGATCTCAATCAGATCCATGCCCACACCACATCTTCAACAAAGACAGCACATCCATCGCACCCCATCTCCGGAAAGTCATAAACACCTCCTTCGAGACAGCAACCTTCCCGGAGAGCTGGAAACACACCGAGATCAACACCTTACTCAAGGAACCCAAGGCGGACCCCAAGGACCTCAAGAACTTCTGGCCCATCTCCCTGCTCCCATTCCGGGCAAATGTCATCGAGAAGACCGTCAACGAACAACTGACCCACTACCTCGAGGATAACAACATCCTGGACCCTTCCCATTCTGGGTTCCGCAACAACAACAGCACCGAGACTGCCCTCATCACCGCCACCGATGACATCAAGTCCCTGCTGGACAACAGAGAAACGGCGGCCCTCATCCTCTTGGACATGTCAGCCGCCTTCGATACGGTCTGTCACCACACACTACGAACACGCCTCCACAACACTGGGATCCAAGAGAAGGCCCTGGACTGGACCACCTCTTTCCACTCCGGCAGAACACAGACCGTCCGCCTTCCTCCCTTCTGCTCCAAAGCCACTGAGATCATCTGCGGTGTACCCCAGGGCTCATCCCTCAGCCCAACTCTGTTTAACATCTACATGGCACCTCTCGCCCACATCGCCCATCGGCACGACCTCAACAACCTCTCCTATGCCGATGACACCCAGCTGATACTCTCCCTCACCAAGGACCCCCACACCGCCAAAACCAACCTTCACGAAGGAATGAAAGCCGTTGCTGAATGGATGAGGAACAGCCGACTGAAGCTGAACTCGGACAAGACGGTGGTCCTCATCCTCAGATCCAACCCTTCGCCTGGGATGACTCCTGGTGGCCGACCACACTGGGAACCGCTCCAACACCCACTGACCACGCACGCAACCTAGGGGTCATCCTCGACACCACCCTCTCCATGACTAAACAGGTCAACGCCGTCTCCTCCTCCTGCTTAAACACCCTCCGTATGCTCCGTAGGATCTACAAGTGGATCCCCACTGAAATGAGAAGAACAGTCACCCAGGCCCTTGTCAGCAGCAGGTTGGACTATGGAAACGCCCTCTACGCAGGAGCCTCGGCCAAACTCCTGAGATGGCTCCAACGCATCCAGAACGCCTTTGCACGCCTGATCCTCGACATCCCTCGCCGCAGCCACATCACATCCCACCTGAGAGAACTGCACTGGCTCCCGGTCAACAAGAGGATAACCTTCAAGCTTCTCACCCATGCACGCAAGGCACTCCACAACACCGGACCAACGTACCTCAACAGACGACTCAGCTTCTACACCCCCAACCGCCAGCTCCGCTCCGCTGACCTCGCCCTCGCCCTCGCTACAGTCCCCCACTTCCGAAGAGCAACCTCAGGCGGCAGATCGTTCTCCCACCTCGCCGCCAAGACCTGGAACACCTGGAACACCAGTGACCTCTGTCCCTCTGGGCCAGTCACCCCACGTACCTCGCTCACTCCTCCGTGTGTGAATCCAGGCTGCCCCTTTCCCGCCGAGTGCCGCCGCTGCCCGCAGCTGTGCTCCTGATCCTGCGCTGCTGCTGATTTTGCCCTTTTGCACTGTGTGTGTTTTCTTTCCCCGTTTGTGCCTTAGCTGTACTGTGTGCGTTATCTCCCGGTATTCTTTCCCTTTTGTGCCCTGCCTCATTTGTGCTGTGTGTGTCATTCCCCGGTTTTGCTCTGCCTTAGTTCTGCCTTAATTGTTTTCTCCCTCTGTGCCCCTGGTTGTGCCCAGCCCCTGCCGCGTTCCCGCCACCTCCCCGCTCCCCGCCGCTGCCCCCCTGCGGCCCGCCCCCTTTCCCCGGTCGCCCTTCCCCATTCGCCGCCCCGCACCCGCCTCCCAGCTGCTCCTCCCTCGCTCCGCCCCCCCCCCACTCTCCACATATGGCAGAGTGGCAAACACGCAGCGTTGACGCGCAGCGGGCGCACAAAGGTAAGCCCGTCTGTGCCCGTCCGCGCCTGGACCGCGCCCAGTGCCCGGACCCCTGGACCCCGCAGACACCAGCCCACCCGCCGGACCTACAACGCCACGGAAATCAACGCACTCAACACCGGCCGGACCCCTGGATGCTACCGAGCCACCCCGAGACGCAACCACGGACCCTTCAGCTGCCACTCCTGCAAGTTCACCTGCATCAGGGCCTGCACTGCACCCGCACCCACCGCGACGACCCCCAGCAGCAACCACCTGAAGTGCATCCTGCTCAACACACGGTCCGTCCACAGAAACGCCGTAGAGCTCTGGAACCTGCTCGACACCACATCCCCAGACGTCGCCTTCCTCACGGAAACTTGGATGAACGCCTCCTCAGCACCCGACATCGCCATCGCCATCCCGGACGGATACAAGATCACCCGGAGGGACCGCGGCAATCAGACCGGAGGAGGCATCGCCATCATCCACAGGAACACCATCCGCATCACGACCAACACCGACGGCACCCTCACATCCGCCGAACACCTGCACTTCCAGATCCACACCGATCCCAAGACCACCCTCAGAGGCACCCTCATCTACAGACCCCCGGGACCACGCACACAATTCAGCGAAGACATCACCGACTTCATCAGCCCGCACGCCCTCCCCTCTGCTGACTACATCCTCCTCGGGGACCTCAACTTCCACCTGGAGAACCACGACGACCGCAACACCACCACCCTGCTGGACAACCTCGCCAACCTCGGACTCAAGCAGCTGGTGACCACCCCCACCCACTACGCCGGACACACTCTCGACCCCGTCTTCTCATCCAGCAAGGACATCGCCTTCAGCCACGCCACCGGGCTCCACTGGACTGACCACAGCTGCGTCCACTTCAGCTTCAGAAAGTACACGATCCACCACCACCAGCAACAGGTTGCACGCAGAAGCTGGAACAAGATCACAGTCGACCAGCTCGCCGCATCCCCGAGCCGGGACCCCCCCCGCCAGCTCAGCGAACCCCAGCCAGGCCGCCAACAACCTCACGAAGTGGATCAGCAACTGCGCAGACGACCTCGCCCCTCTGAGGACCCCGCCTAGAAGACCCGGCAGTAAGAAAGCGCCATGGTTCACCGACGAACTCAAGAGCTCCAAGAAGAACTGCCGAACCCTCGTGAGAGCCTGGCGCAGAGACCCAACACCAGACAACATGACCACCCTCAAGCTCGCCACCCGAAAACACCACCAACTGATCCACACCACCAAGAAAACCGCCTTCAAGGAACGACTGGACAACAACGCACACAACAGCAAGGAACTCTTCAACATCGTCAAAGAGCTCTCCAACCCCAACGCCGGAAACAACAACATCACCCCATCTCAAGACCTCTGCAACTCCCTCGCCTCCTACTTCCACAACAAGATCGCAGACATAAACAACGGCTTCGTCACTCAGCCAATGCACCCCACGACCGCACCGCCACCCCCCACCGCCACCCTCCGTGCATGGACCCCGATCAACACCGAAGAAACCCGACGCACGATGAACTCCATCCACTCCGGATCTCCAACCGACCACTGCCCTCACCACGTCTTCAAATAGGCCGACGCCATCATCGCACCCCACCTACAAGTCATCATCAACGCCTCCTTCGACACCGCAATCTTCCCGGAGAGCTGGAAGCATGCCGAACTCAGAGCCCTACTGAAGAAACCATCAGCAGACCCCACCGAACTCCGCCCTATATCGCTCCTCCCGTTACCGGCCAAAGTCATCGAGAAGACCGTCAACAAGCAGCTGGCCGACTTCCTCGAGAAGAACGGATCCCTCGACCTCTCACAATCCGGCTTCCGGGCCAACCACAGCACCAAGACCGCCCTCATCGCAGCCACCGATGACATCCGAGCCCTGCTCGACAACGGGGAAACTGCGGCCCTCATCCTCCTGGACCTCTCCGCGGCATTCGACACTGTCTGCCACCGCACCCTAGTGCAGCGCCTCAGCAACGTCGGAATCCTAGAGAAGGCACTGGAATGGATCATCTACTTCCTCGCCGGAAGAACACAGAGAGTCCGCCTCCCCCCGTTCAAATCAGAAGCCACCGAAGTCATCTGCGGTGTTCCTCCTGGCTCGTCGCTCAGCCCCACCCTCTTCAATGTCTACATGAGCCCCCTTGCGGCCATCGCACGCCATCACAACCTCAACATCATCTCCTACGCCGACGACACCCAGCTGATCCTCTCCCTCACCAACGACCCCACCACCGCCAGAGCCAACCTGCACGAAGGGATGACAGCCGTAGCCGAGTGGATGATGAACAGCCGCCTGAAACTGAATTCCGACAAGACGGAAGTCCTCATCCTGGGCTCCTCGCCCTCCGCCTGGGACGACACCTGGTGGCCCCCCGCCCTGGGCAGCGCACCCAAACCAACGGACCACGCACGCAACCTGGGCTTCATCCTGGACTCCTCCCTCTCCATGACCAGACAAGTCAACGCCGTCTCCTCGTCGTGCTACAACATCCTGCGCATACTACGTAAGATCTTCCGGTGGATCCCCACCGAGACCAGGAAGACGGTCACCCAGGCCCTCGTCACCAGCCGACTGGACTACGGCAACACACTCTACGCCGGAACCACCGCTAAACTCCAGAAGAGACTCCATCGGATCCAGAATGCATCAGCAAGACTCATCCTCGACATCCCCCGGCACAGCCACATCTCCGGACACCTGAGAGACCTGCACTGGCTCCCGGTCAACAAAAGAATCACCTTCCGGCTCCTCACCCACGCTCACAAAGCCCTGCACAACCAAGGCCCAAGATACCTCAACAGCCGCCTCAACTTCTACACTCCCACACGCCAGCTTCGATCGACCAGCCACGCCCTTGCCACCGTCCCCCGCATCCGAAGAGCCACCACAGGAGGAAGGTCCTTCTCCTACCTGGCCGCCAAGACTTGGAACTCCCTCCCGACCCATCTCCGCCTGACCCAGGACCACCTCGCATTCAGGAAGCAGCTCAAGACCTGGCTGTTCGAGCAGTAGCGGACCCCCCCCCCTCCCCAAGC
The DNA here is from genome assembly GCF_964261635.1 of Lissotriton helveticus. Lineage (NCBI taxonomy): Eukaryota > Metazoa > Chordata > Amphibia > Caudata > Salamandridae > Lissotriton > Lissotriton helveticus. The sequence goes on from NC_136060.1 coordinate 200,966,473, forward strand.
GCCTTGAGACCCTCCGGGTGGGTAGTGCGCTATACAAATGCAATGATTGATTGATTGATTGAACACCCTTCCCACCCACCTACGGCAGACCCAAGACCTGATGACCTTCAGAAAACTCCTCAAGACCTGGCTTTTTAAGCAGTCGCAGCATTCCCCACCCCAGCGCCTTGAGGCCCTCACGGGTGAGTAGTGCGCTTTACAAATGATATGATTGATTGATTGATTGATAATTGTGCTGACTTTTCTCCTTTAGCATGGAGTAATTTGTTCTTACATTAAATGTGTAATTCTTCAAACCACCCTTTAAAGAAAAATTCACAAGTTTTTATAACATTTTTATTGAGTCTTTTATATTCATTACATGGGTGAAATGCAAAATCTTTTTTTTCTTTCCTTGGTATCACCCGTTGGACCATATTTATTTTATTTTATCATAACCACGCATTCCTTATGTTTACATTATATAAGTGTTGCCGCATAATTTTTATTTAAATGTTTGGGTTTTTTTACTTTCAGATGAGGTAGAATAGAAGTGCTACGACAAACACTCCCTCACTACTTCATCATTGTTTTTTTTCTGTACATTTCATTTCAATATTACATTTAACAATCATTTTTAAAAATTGAAAGAATTATAACATTTGAAGCCACAATTATATTATTTTTTTCCAAAAAAGTGCTTTCGAAGATAATCCTCCTGTTCTTCACGAGTGAAAATTGGTGAAAGCACTACTCAATATAAATACTTTTAGCCCATTTTCACTCTAGAAGACAAGGAGTATTCTCTTTTATTCCAAAGTATTTTGTTTTTTCATCGATAGTTTTTTTATAGTACATTTTTCAATCATTAAGAAATACTTGCATACTAAAAAAAATATTATTTATTATGTTTTGAAATCCTCTGTTGAAAGTCATCCAACTCCCGTTGAAGGATCATAAAGTTATATATAAATTAAAATATACATTAACAATATGATCCCTCTGTGGAAAAGAAAGATAAATTCAAGATGATGGCATCGCTCCTAATTATTACTTTGCACGTAGTATTTCCCTAATTAACTTATATTTATTGTAATGGTTCTTTCGTCAAGTTGTTATTATTTACTTTCTTTTTTAAAAATATCAAACATAAACCCATTCAGATAATTTATCTCTCTTCGATATTCTTTCCTTCCTCCGTCAAAATTCATCTAACTCCTCTGGAGGGAAGATAATGTTTAATGTATTTTTAAATATACATTAACAATATGTTTCCTCTGAGGAAATGAAAGATATTCTCAAGATGTGTCCGCAACCCCGAATCATTACCCTGCTCGTAGTTTCTTCGCCCGTATTGATTCTCTGTAACAAAAGTAATTATCCCACAGGTGTGGTTTACATACTTTTTGGTTACTTAACACTCTATGGGATCAATTTATTGCTCCTCCCACTTTTAAGTCACGTTTTTCAGTTGACAGGTGTTCTCATTTCCACTGTTTCAGTACATCACGTGTTTATGTAAACGTGCCTATTTCCATACTTTTTAACTTTCGTATAATTTCTAAAATGCTTTATTTAAATTTGTTTTTCTTATTAAAGCAATTCTATAGGTTACTTTTTTTTAATACGAGTATTAACATTCATTCCCCGTTTTTTTTCAACTTATCATTCTAGTAATTTACCTTTTTTTGTAAAACTTTTTTTATTATTCTTCATTACCCTAAACCTCTATTTTCCCTGCATCCTGTGCCAGAGATACTCTCTATTAAACTTTGAGTATTCTAATTTATATCCAACTATTAATTTATTTAATTCCATTACTCCGAGTTTTAAAACATTTGATCCTCGACATCCCTCGCCGCAGCCACATCACATCCCACCTGAGAGAACTGCACTGGCTCCCGGTCAACAAGAGGATAACCTTCAAGCTTCTCACCCACGCACGCAAGGCACTCCACAACACCGGACCAACATACCTCAACAGACGACTCAGCTTCTACACCCCCAACCGCTCAGCCCGACCCTCTTCAATGACTACATGAGCCCCCTTGCGGCCATCGCACGCCATCACAACCTCAACATCATCTCCTACGCCGACGACACCCAGCTGATCCTCTCCCTCACCAACGACCCCACCACCGCCAGAGCCAACCTGCACGAAGGGATGACAGCCGTAGCCGAGTGGATGATGAACAGCCGCCTGAAACTGAATTCAGACAAGACGGAAGTCCTCATCCTGGGCTCCTCGCCCTCCGCCTGAGACGACACCTGGTGGCCCCCCGCCCTGGGCAGCGCACCCAAACCAATGGACCATGCACGCAACCTGGGCTTCATCCTGGACTCCTCCCTCTCCATGACCAGACAAGTCAACGCCGTCTCCTCGTCGTGCTACAACATCCTGCGCATACTACGTAAGATCTTCCGGTGGATCCCCACCGAGACCAGGAAGACGGTCACCCAGGCCCTCGTCACCAGCCGACTGGACTACGGCAACACCCTCTACGCCGGAACCACCGCTAAACTCCAGAAGAGACTCCAACGGATCCAGAATGCATCAGCAAGACTCATCCTCGACATCCCCCGGCACAGCCACATCTCCGGACACCTGAGAGACCTGCACTGGCTCCCGGTCAACAAAAGAATCACCTTCCGGCTCCTCACCCATGCACACAAAGCCCTGCACAACCAAGGCCCAAGATACCTCAACAGCCGCCTCAACTTCTACACTCCCACACGCCAGCTTCGATCGACCAGCCACGCCCTTACCACCGTCCCCCGCATCCGAAGAGCCACCACAGGAGGAAGGTCCTTCTCCTACCTGGCCGCCAAGACTTGGAACTCCCTCCCGACCCATCTCCGCCTGACCCAGGACCACCTCGCATTCAGGAAGCAGCTCAAGACCTGGCTGTTCGAGCAGTAGCGGACCCCCCCCTCCCCAAGCGCCTTGAGACCCTCCGGGTGAGTAGTGCGCTATACAAATGCAATGATTGATTGATTGATTGAACACCCTTCCCACCCACCTACGGCAGACCCAAGACCTGATGACCTTCAGAAAACTCCTCAAGACCTGGCTTTTTAAGCAGTCGCAGCATTCCCCACCCCAGCGCCTTGAGGCCCTCACGGGTGAGTAGTGCGCTTTACAAATGATATGATTGATTGATTGATTGATAATTGTGCTGACTTTTCTCCTTTAGCATGGAGTAATTTGTTCTTACATTAAATGTGTAATCCTTCAAACCACCCTTTAAAGAAAAATTTCAAAATTCAAAATTTCAAAATTCAAAATTTCAAATTATCATTCTAGTAATTTACCTTTTTTTGTAAAACTTTTTTTATTATTCTTCATTACCCTAAACCTCTATTTTCCCTGCATCCTGTGCCAGAGATACTCTCTATTAAACTTTGAGTATTCTAATTTATATCCAACTATTAATTTATTTAATTCCATTACTCCGAGTTTTAAAACATTTAGTTATCTAATATTTTTAATCTTTCTTTATACACTGCAAGGGATACTGGGGCATATTATCAAGGACGGGCGTTACATTATCGCCGCTTTTATCGGCAGGAAACTGCCGATAAAACGGTGATAATGGGCTTGATAATATGCTCTAGAGAATTCCTATCGAAGCCCATGTTAGATGTGAAGGAAACTGCCGATAAAACGGTGATAATGGGCTTGATAATATGCTCTAGAGAATTCCTATCGAAGCCCATGTTAGATGTGAAGACATCTAACATGGGCTTCGATAGGAATTCTCTAGAGCATATTATCAAGCCCATTATCGCCGTTTTATCTGCAGTTTCCTGCCGATAAAAGCGGCGATAATGTAACCGTCCTTGATAATATGCCCCCCTGTTATTTGTCTCGAATCACACTATAAATCAGTGTCCATTTGGCAAAATTGAGAGACAATGATTTGGTTGGTTGATGTGTTTGAAGTTACATAAGTACATACTCTTGCAGTAAGCCAGGCTTTAGGGTATGCAGTGCTTCAAACTACTATGCATTATGCATGTAGTGGTGTAACCACCTTCACACTTGTGCTTCAGGCCTACAGTTCCCCAGTCACTATCTTATACTCCAGCAAACACAGTGTGACTGCTGTTGCAATTTCAAAATGAGTCTTTCAGTAACATGTAGTAATAAATTCACTAAAATTAAGAATTCCCCCAGTGTCTTACTTATATTAATGTAAGCATTCAGTCAGTAAGCATGTACTCATGCTGTGAGCTAGGCTTTAGGGAATGGAGTGATTCACAGTGCTATGTATTATGCATGTAATAGTGTAATAACCTTCACATTTGTGCTTCAGGACTACAATTCCCCACTCACTAAACATACCAGGGGTCTCAAATTAGTAGCTCGGGAGCTACTGGTAGGTCACCAGCACCCTGAAAGTAGCTCTCAGAGGTGAAGCCAAACCAAGCCAATCTCAGAGATTCTGTGTATATTAAAGAAGGTAGTACTGCTCATCTCACTACCTTTAAGAGTTACAGACAGCCAAACCAATGGCAGGGGATGTTGATAACACTCAAATGCACACTGTGGTGGCGTATCAATTAATCAATTAGTGATCTATAGAGCGCAGTACTCACCTGTGAGGGTTTCCAGGCGCTGGGGAGTATGTGAGGGGGATTTGTGCAGCTTTGGTGATTCGAAAAGCCAGGTCTTATGGTTGTTCCTGAATGCTTTCAGTGTGGGGGTTCATCTGATACTGAGGGGGAGTTCATTCCAGGTCTTGGCATGTAGGATAAGGGTGTGCCTCCTGTCTGGTTCTGTGGATGCAGAGGATTTCGGCCAAGGCCTGGTCAGCGGACTTGAGGTTTCTTTTGGAGGTGTAGAAGGAGACTGAGGTATTGGAGTCCGGTGTTGTGGAGGACTTTATAGGGGTGTGTGTGGGTAGCTTGAAGGTCATTCTTTTTTCGATGGGGAGCAAGTGGAGTGCTCATTTATGCTGGGTAATGTGATATTGTCATGGGATGCTGAGGATGAGTCTGCCGGCGGTGTTCTGGACAGTCTGAAGTTTATGGAGTAGAGATTTGTTGAATCCGGCATTGAGGGTGTTCCCGTAGTCCAGCTGGCTGGTGATGAGTGCTTGAGTGATGGTCTTCCTTGATTCGGTGGGTGGGTCTATTTGAAGGTCTTGCTGAGCATGTGGCTGTTGTTGAAGCATGTGGAAGCTGCAGTGTTGGCCTATAGGTCTGTCATATGAAACATGTTAGGGAGACTTACTGTTGTGGTAATATCATTTGTGGCACACTGCATGTGATGATTTGAATTGTATTTGATTAGAATTTTCTGGTGGTTACTATTGATAATTGAGCTTAGGGTGGTCATAATGTAATGTTAATACATACCCCCATCACAACCCCTACACTTTACAAACACCACTACACTACCCTAAACCCTAAAACACTACCCCTAGCATGAACTTCTATACTACATAAACACCACTGCACTACCTTAAACTCTAAAAAACTACCTCCTACAGTAGACGAACACCACTGCACTACCTTAACCTTAAAAGACTACCCTCAGCCCGACCCCCTACACTACATAACACCAGTGTACTACTGTTGGACCTGTCAGACTTAGGGTGATTTTCCCCTACCTTTTTGCCCTTTTGCCTCCCATTTTTACCTTACCTTTTGTTGGACTTAGGACTCTGGGCGCCTCACCACTGCTAAACAGTGCTGAGGTGCAGGTGCTCTCCCCTAAAACCTTGTGAGGCTGGCATATCTGCCACAAGCCACTGCTACCGCAGTAAGGCTTAATCCTCCATAGGCTAACATTGGAAACCTCCCCTTATGGGATAACTTCTGGCAGGGACCTAAAAAGTCTGTCATGTTTGGTCTTGTTGGACTCGGGGCGGGGAACCGTTTCCAATGATATATAGGGTTTGGGAATTACTACGCTAGGGATCCCACTTTTAAAAAGGGGACCTTTTCCTGCCTACACTTAGATTAGGCTCTGCAGACTCCCCCCTCCCCTCTGCATACTGATAGCCTGCCTGGGTTGGGAGGTGGGAGTGGTGATTCACACCTTCTTCCCTGGGATGAGCTGTGATGGGCTGCCCACTGTAGCCTTAACGGCCTGTCTCTCGTCACTGTGACAGCTAGGTCAGGGAAGGCAGGGAACATACCAGCACTCCCTGGACTCTTCCAGAAGCCCCTGCCCCCAGACCCTTCCAGAGACTTCCACCACTTTCTAGCCCCTGGACTGTAGAATATATAAGGGAAGGTCCTGGCCTCGTATTCTTGTTACACCGCTGGACCTGGAAGTATCCCTGCTGGAGTGAGGACTGCTGCGCAAGAGGATCACCACCAGAGTGTCTCCACAACATCCCAAAGGAACTACTTTTCTTTGAACCACATTTTAAAGAGTCTTCAACCTTTTAAAGATTGCCTTTTTGGGACTGCACCCTTTTTAAGCTAAAGGAAACTACCTGTCCTTGGACCACAGCGTTTTAAAGACTGCCCTTTGGAACAGCAACAACACTCTCAAGATTTGCCCTGCAACGCTGTGCCTGCCCTCAGCACTGCTGGCCCTGTGATCCTCCCGAGGGCTCTGTGATTGCCTCTGCTTCTGGCGCAAGCCGACTTAAACTGGCCCCGAGGTCACCGCCACTGGGACCGGAGCTCGCTGTGTAGCGCTGAGAAGCAAAGCGCTGTGTGGCAGGAGGCTCCGTCGTTGCCCTGGACATGAAGGCACAGTTAAGCGCTGTGCTAAAGGAGCGCTGTGTGGCCGTGACCCCCACCCGTGCAGCGCCTGCTGAGCCCGAGGCCCCAGGGGGAGAGGAACCTCGCACCCGCACCCGCAACCACCACCCCAGGTAACGCCTCAGTGCAACCAGGCTGCTGCGAGGGGGCCAGGTGCGTGTTGGCCGGGTACCTGGAGTGTGAGCTTTGTGCTTGGCTGGGAACCGTCCTTCACTGACCCGCCGACGGGGGCATAATTACTTGGTAATTGACACTGGGGCATTTTTTTAGCATTACCAGCAGTGCCTGGGCAGCCGCACATCCTACGCTGGGGGCATCATTTCTATGAGAGGCACACTTATTACGCTACAAGGGAACTTTGGCCTAAGAACCTTCCCCCAGTGAATTTTGACCATAAGAACCTACCTCAAGTGAACTTTTGCCATCCAAGGACACTGTGAGAAAGACATTACCAGCAGGAGCCCTTGGCACACATGAGCTTTTGGTGATTTGATCAGGCCTGGGAACTGGATTCATTCCTATTGGTTATTGATCTTGCTTGAAAACTGGAATTCTTTTTATTATTGATCAGGCCTGGGAACTGGATTCATTCTTATTGATTATTGATCTTGCTTGGAAACTGGAATCCTTTTTATTATTGATCTTGCCTGGAGCTGGATGTACCTGCTTTTGGTTCTCGCATAATTTTTAGATAAAGAAATTCTTATTCTTATACAAAACTGGTGTGGTGTTCCTCTTGTGAGTGTTTTTACTGTGTCATCGCCGTTGTGTGTTGCACAAATACTTTACACATTGCCTGTGAAGTTACACCTTTGCTGCTCTGTGCCAAGCTACCAGGTCAGAAGCGGTGGTCCCTACTTGGACTAGGGTGCATACCCCTGCCAACTAGAGACCCCGGTTCTAACAACTACCCTAAAAGCTAAATCTACCACCAACATGACCCCCTACTCTACACAAAGACCAATGCATTACCTAGGAGAATTGTTTTCACTTCTGCTCATTTTTTCCCTTTCAGTATATGCTACAATGCACAGCATACATTGTAGGAGAAAAATCTCGTAACTGATTGTTTTTGTGCAGGAAGGTGTGTCTTCCTGCACAAGAACAAACTCCACACAACCGAGATATTCTTACACCATGGTGCAAGGGTGCCTGTATTACCACATGCCTGCAGTTTAAGCAGTAGTGCAGAGGGAAGGACAGCCTTCAAACATATTTATGTACATATGTTGCATCATTGTTTTTTGTACTTTTAAAAACAATAATTTTTTTAGAACTTTTTTTTTTCTAAAAAGAAAAAAAAACCTCAACAGGACGAACAAAACCATGAACTTTGAGGGAATAAAAAAAACTAGCATTGATGGTTATCAATTGCTCTGCAAACTAGGCCTACTGATTGCTCCCCATAACAAATTAAATGATTGCACTTCACGCAGTGCATTCAAACTTTCCCAAATTGGGGATGTATGTTTGGTGGAGATGTTGAAGGTGATGCCCCAGAGGTACTTGGTATTGCTGGTGGTGGAGGTATATTTTGGCGCAGTCTTCTACATTCTTCATGACTATAGTTGACAGGGTGCATGGATTGGAGGTGCTTGCACATACTAGCAGTGCCACAGGAGTATTTCTTGTTTGGATGTCCTCTGGACAGTAATGCCTGGCAAATGTTGCATGTTACTTTGGTGGCATTACATTTCTTTTGCTCCTCTGGAAAAGTAAAGAATTTCCATACGATGGATGTGTATCTTTTGGGAGGGTGAGGTTCTGGTAGAAATTGTTCAGTAACAAAATCATCAGAATCAGATGATTGTTGCAGTGGTGTAGCCATTTTTGATTCCAAAAAAAGTTCAGGTTTCTAATGAACAAAAAGGGACATTTATTTCAGGATAGGTCTTTTCGTAAGGAAGGTCTAAGAAGAGTAATTGAAATGGGTGGGGTTCTTCAATAGTTAGAACAGTAAGGGATCCATTATGATGTCAGGCGGATTGCCCCTGCCAGGCTGCCGGTAGTCACCGCCGGCCTGGCGGGGGCAATATGTTTGATATCCTCTCCAGAATTCCCCCCGCCATATTAGAATGGCGGGGGGACGGCGGCGGACGGAAAGACCCTCCGCCGCTTTTCCGCCCCGGTCATCTTGTGGCCAGGGCGGAAAAGGTTTAATATGGTGGCGGTGTCTATTAGACACCGCCAGCCATATTATCATGGGCTTTCAGACATGCCTTTCCGTGGCGGCAATGCCGCCACCGAAAGGCATGCGGTCTTCACTCTGGGGGCCCCCTGCGGGCCCCAAGAGTGAAGGAGGGGTGGGGGTTGCACACGGGGGGGTACCTGTGGTACCCCCCTTCATTTGCATAGACAAAGCGGCAGGCACCGCGCGGTGCCTGCCGCTTTGTTTATGCAAATGCTGTAATGCATTTTTAGCATTGTGGCGGGCAGTGCTGAGAGCACCGCCCGCCACAATGCTAAAAATACAGGATGTGCCCGCCACTGTGGCGGGCACATCCTAATATCCCCCACGGGACCTCCGCCCTTATGGCGGGCGGTCCCGATTTCCGATAGGATGGCGGATGGACTAAGTCTGCCCGTCATCCTAATGACCCCCAACGTGTTATAAACCAATGAAATCTCTTTTTTTTGGTCACATGGGATCCGCGTTGGGTGCGTATACGCAGCACGCATCTAGCGCGACTTCTCAAAATTGCATTTAAAAGTAATATAAGTTTATTAAAACTAAAAGAATATTATTTTTCCCCCTTAATTTTTATATTAAATACATATATATATATATATGTATATATATATATATATATTTTATATTTCGCGGAAGTTGTGCGCCCAACGCGGTGAACAGGTACATGACGTCATGCGGAAACGCGCACACGTGGTGTGGCGTGATACGCATATGTTGCGTATGCGCTTGAAGTCACGTATGGGTCGCATAGTAATTGCGCATGAAAATACGCACCCATCGCACACCCTACGCGCATCCTACAGAATAATTGTAAAATTGTGTCTACATTCTGCGCAGCAATCGAGAGAGGTGCCCTTTGGGTGCAGGACTGCTCAAAAATTGTAAAAAAAAAGAAAACATAAAATATAATAAAAATATTAAAATATATGGGCCCAATTCACAGAACTAACTTAAGACAAAATCCTAAACTTACTACCATTTTGGTATTCACAGAAGGCACTTACTCATTTTGGTATTTACAGAAGTTAGGAGTCCTAACTTTAGGACTCTTAAATGCCTTCTGTGAATACCGAAATTCTTAAAGTTAGGATTTTTCTCAATTTAGTAGTAGTAAAGTTAGGACTCCTAACTTTAGGACTCCTAAATGCCTTCTGTGAATACCGAAAGTCTTAAAATGTGGGTTTTTCTCAGTTTAGCAGTAGTAAAGTTAGGACTCCTTACTTTAGAACTCCTAAATGCCTGATCCACAATAGCATTTTGAAGGAATGGCTGGGAGGTATGGATAGATGTCTGTAGCTCATACTTTTTGTACCTATACAAAACGATTACTGGTTGGGAGATGAAAAATATTTTTTTTAATGTAGGGTGCACATTCATTTTGTGGAAAAGCATCTTTGTGATTGGTTAAGAAAAATCAGTTTAAACGTGGAGTACATTACATAGGATAAAATTTGCTCAACTCATCCACACCTGCTACTTGCATTTGGAAGGCACTGTTCCAACTTAAAACAATCGTGAACTTTTAACCAGAATGTGACACAACAGCACCAGGAAGAGGAAGAAGCAGGGAGTGGGGGGACGGGGGTAGATAGGCACAATAGCACACATGAACAATTAAGTACAGCACAACTACAGACAAACCATGGCCCAAATGAAACACACCAACAAGGAGCACAAGTCACACAACCCGCCAACATCACACCACTGAACAAGCATAGAAGTGAAAACCACACTGCCTGAAGGGGGGAAGGGTGAACAAAAGCTCACATGAAGGGACATCTTACACACAATGCAGCACACACACATAGGAAGCAGAGTACACCAACATCCAACACAATGTTGTCCAAACACAAACAGTTACACAATCGAACACAGGACACAAATGCACTCGCCAGTGGCGGATAAACGTCCAAAAGCATCATTACGAAGCAGGCACATGAGAACGCATACGTACAAACCCACAGTCCGGATGGGGTACAAATTCATGTATGGCAGGCAGCCAGAGAGTCCGTGACACACACATTGGCACATAAATGAAGACACAACACATTTGGAGACAAGTTATATTGTGGAAACTTTATTAAAAAAAGGGTGTGTCAGTACGGACAAGAGTAGTGCCACGATATGCAGACAAATGCAGCAGCATGCCTGAATAAGGAACGTAGGAAAATGTCCAACTCCAACACAAGTCAGTGTCAAGCAGCGCTGGTTGTCCGCGCCTCTGACATGAGTCAACGCCAATGCAGCCATGTCCAATGTCGTCTTAGGACATGTGACTAGATGTAGAATGTGCAATGATGCGGTGGGACACGTGCAATGTGGCACATCGAGTCTTGGTTGCAGGTACCTTGTCACTCGTCCATGAACGCGAGTGCAGCTGCGTAAGCCAATATCTCTAATGAATGATGGTTGGTCACAATATTTTACATGTCGTCAACATAATCTATCAGTTGACTGGGACAGATGTGCTGACTCCAACAACTGTAGCCAATGTGCACCAAAGTAGAATCGGGAAGTGGGAGAGTTTGCTCACTGCATACTACGACATGTGCAATCTCCCAGGCCCAATTCCCAACATGCATGTCAAACATCTATGCATGCCATGAACGGGCAACACCATGACACTCCTGATCGTGGGCCAACAGTGGGCGCACTCACTCATCATAATCCATGTGAACTACCCACCCGTTCGAGAGGCACACGTCCATGCACCTCTCAGATAGGCACGTGCAACTTTGCAATACAGGTTGAACGCAGGTGACGTCCGCAATGCCGAAGCTCAGCCGGACATACAGCAGACGTGCAAAGTATAGATGGACGTGAATGGAGTCGACCATGTGTTCGGGATGCCCTGCCATTGCGTGAGTGGCTCTGCTTTTAGCTGCACTGGCTTACTGTGTGCCAGTCATGTGGATGAAATGGTACAGCATGGTGCAATGAGTCGGGTCTTTGTGCAATGGGTACAGGGTAGGGGTGTGGTGGGAGTAATTGTGTAGGCCATTTCATGCACCCTTACTACGACAAAGAACCTTTGAGTGTGGAATGTGTACTTGTTGTTCTCAAATCAAGCAGTGCGTACTGTGGGAGATAAATGCAAATATTATCATATCTGTCAAGGGGGGCTGGCCACTTGCAAGTTCTTTCTCCGAGCAGCAGATGTGCTAGCGCAAGATAGCTCAGACAAAGAACCTTTCATCCCTACAGTAACTTCTCCAGATGCATTCATACAGGATGTGCACAAAGGCCGTTGTGGCTGTTGTAGGATGTCTGCGACCCTGGTCATCATGGATGAGATGCCTAGCATGTGGCACATGGGTGGGTTTACTGTGTGTTACGTTGCCAAACAGCTGCTCCTCCCTCCCACGAGCCACCACACTTTTGTGCGGTGCTGTGTTGTTTCCCATGCACTCCTACCGCACACCATCGTAATGCCTATTTATTCATGCATGTCCTGCGGCATTCTAACCACACTGTGACACAGCCGTTTGCAGGTGGTGCATTCCACTTTACAAAATCAACTGCTGCGGCCCTTGTGGCGACCACACCATAACACAGACACACTTACCACACTTTCTGCACACGGACATGTCCGAGACACCCCTTTCCCCTTGCCGGACAGGCACACCCCTGCGCTGACCTGTGTACACCAGACCAGCACATGCCACTTGTGCATGCAAGAGGATGCATGCATAGCTACATGTCCAGGCTACAAGTCTTGGCTCACTGCCAATGCTGACATGACATGATAACATCCGGTTTATGCCATTCGTTGTGAAAGTTGTGATGTGGTTTTTTTCGTGTACAGAAAAATAAACGAACTGGGCAGTGTATCCCGTCAAGATCCAGTGCCTGACTCACTATTCCCAATCAATATCAATACAATAATATTTCTTCATTGATTTTGTGTGTACACTGTAAATGCACCCACTACCACAGTGCAATTCAATACAGGATTTTAGTATTTAAAATAGATCGCAAAGGTGCACCTCGCGTCTTTTTGCACGGGAACGCCTACTCTGCATCTCATTATCAGCACTTTAATGCATCTAAAGTTGAGATAAATCTAACAAAATATTCAGAAGCTGGTGCAAACTGCAGACATCACCAGTATTCCCACGATAACTGCCCCAAAATTTAAAACCATGGTGGACTGCACCAAATACCAGTAATGAGAACAACCAAAATCTTTATTGACATTTTTTTTCAAACTTTATTTTTCATTAACATACATATAGAGGATAAACTAAATTTACTAAACTCAACACAAAACAAAAAGGCGGAAGACTCCTGTCAGGACCATGAATGTCGACGACACAGCCTGGAAAATAAAGCATAAAATAAGGATGTGTGTAATGCGCATATCAAAGAAGTGAGACACAGAGAAAGAAAGAAGGAAAAAAAGCCAGAGAGAAAAAGAGAGGGAAGGAAAGGAAGGGAGTGAGAAAGGGAGAAGGGAGAGAGAGTGTGAGAGATAGAAGTAAAGGAAGGAAGAGAGTAAAAAGAGGGAAGTCAGAGAGAGAGAGAGAGAGAGAGAGAGACACTGCCGCCCCTGTGCATCCATGACCAAGTAATTACCTGTTTCCACCGGAGTGTCAGTGGGCACTCCAGTTGCCCGTGAAGGCTCAAGGGCCCGGTCCCGTCACCATGGCTTGGTGCACATTATGTGGACCCCCTTCGCGGCCCAGTAGATTTCACACATATCGCTGAGTCCTGAGTCATCAATGGCGGAGACCAGATCAGCTTCTGCTGCTGGTAACCCTGTGCAACTCAAGTCAGCGCCATGTGGTGGTAGGCCACTGACGGCCATGCAACGTAGGGTGCGACTAACCCTGAGCAGCTCAAGTTCACGCAACGTTGTGGTAGGCCCCTGATGCCCACATCAGGTTCGGCAGCACTGACCCTGTGCAACTCAGATGCATCATCCGTGCAGGCCGTACTGGTAACAATGTCTGTTGCCTACTGGACTGTGTCATTTGCAATCACAACTCGATCTATATTGTGAGTACTACTCACCACAGTGTAGGCTGGAGGCAGTGGTGAGGAAAGGCCCACAGCCACATGTTGTTGATTTGAGCAATGTATGTTGCCTACTGAACTGCGTTATCTGCAATCATTCATGACTTGATCTCAATTGTGAGCCTTGCTGTCCGCAGTGTATTTCAAAGGCAGTAGTTTCTACAGACATAAGTTCCCGGTGCTGTGCCGCTGGGGGCCTGTGTGGCAGAAGCTAGCAACCGGCTGAGGAGGCTGATGGTCACAACGGTGGCCTTGTGGCAGGGTGAGGGGTGTCGCCCTGACAGACGCTTTGGCCTTCCTACAAGTGAACCACGCCCAGAGCTCCAGCCTATTTATTCACACTCTTACGCTGAAGTGGCGTACGTAGGACAAGCCCACTACTGTTACACTTATGCTTACAGGGGGGACGACACAGCTACATGAGATCTTCCGTAGTGTTTGACGTAACATGTTCCACTGTCCACAACACTACAAGCACCAGTAATATTTGTGCACATGGAGAGGTGTGTGTTGTGCATACTGAGATGTGTCCAGTACATTACTGCCACACTTTGCATTGTGTGAATTGTTATTCATGGGTGAATTGCTTCCTTCACATATAGTTTGTTCACACCTGTCCCAATATTTATCTATTGTGTGGCTCAGGGGCCATGCTGTTTTCAGAAAGTTTGCTTTCTTGTTCTGCTCTGACTCTGTGGTAGAGGTAGGGAGGGGGGTCCTGTGGGTGGTGGTGGATGTCATGACGTTCTTGGGTGTTGAAGCTCCTTGATCAGGTGGTCTATGACATGTGTTGGTCTTCAGATGTGGCTCTGGGCTGTGCTCCCTTTCATACTGTATGTAGTTATTTAATAGTTTAAAAATAGGAAGACATTATATAGTTTAAATAATATATAAAAAATATCACACAAACTATTTTTAGGATATTATAGTTACAAAATATAACATTTGTTTTTCAAAATTACAGTTAGAAATTAGTATTTAAATAACTTTTAAACAACCATAGGTTTCAGGCACGTTATAGTTAGTTGGCCATTTCACTCATACAAAACCATAGAAATTCCCCTGTCGTAGTTAGTTCAGCTAACTATAACTCGCGCCCCTGCAATGCACTGCTGATGATGTCACATATTACATCATTCATGACATGGTCAGTGACATCTCTAATGACATCTCAAATGACATCACTGATGACCTCACTGATGACATCATCCACGTGACAAAATGATGCACCTCCTCACGACCTAATATAACCTTTGATACACCCCCTTTAAAATACAGAGTTCCATTTTCAAAACCCTTGAGACACCAAACCAGTTACTACAAATGCATTGACTAATTCCTAGGTCTACAGACACATGCACTCATTCACCCATATAACCATTCATACATGTAGTCACTGATCAATACAACACTATCATATGCACTCATACAGCTATACAGACACTGACACACCACCATTCATCTTACTCAATCATGCACTCATCGTAGTCAGACATGGAAAGGATGAATCATAGTTCCATTTACTCACCTACACAGTTATACACACCCCACCTCATTTATTCATACAGTTATTAACGTATACTTACTCTCTTATATAATCACTAATACAAGTATACACTCATCCATACAGCCTGTCTCACAATCACTGACTCTAACATATAGTCATTTATATATCCAACTCTCAGATACACTGCCTTTTACATATGTAGATACTTGGACATGTACCACTGAGACATCCAATCTTTTACAAACACATCTATACACACACTCACCCGCCCATACAGCTGTTTCCAAATGCACTCCTTAATTCCTACACCCAGTGAATCAACCACTCACATAGCTATGCACAGAGTCACACACCTACTACCCACCCAAGCACACTCAGTCTTCCATACAAATACTCAGGCAACCAATCAATAGCCCATCTAGACACTCATGTAGCACCTGACCAACACATGCAGCAGCTTACACAAAAACAGACATACTGATACAGACATTCAGGCAATTAGGCTCTAACCCATTCATTCAGTAAGACACATTTAATCACTCACTTATACAGTCAGTCACACACCTAATAAATCCTTCATCCAGACGCTTATACACCCAGTCATTCTTCAATACACCTTGGTATGTATATAAAATATATTTCATCATTCCAATCTTTATTTCGACCATTTGGTCATAAAAGATACACAGTACAAAATAAAACACATGTAACTCCATCATGACAGATAAAACATTGGATACATATGTTAAAAGATTCATTTACAAAGTTAAATGTCTTAAAAAAGATAGGCATTTCTAAGCACTACCCAACTTCTTTTAAAAGGCGATTACGTGTATACCATACATTAATAAGGAACTTTGAGAGTGCAAAAACAGTTGGGCCGGTGACATCAGATTTTAAAATCCTATACATTGGTGCATATTCCCTGCCACCCATATTCCTTATCAAGGGAAGGAGCCAGTATTTTCTGGCTGCCCTGTAGGCTGGACAGAAGAAGATCACATGCAGGTCATTTTCCTCCTTATCCACACATACAGGACAGTGCTTTACAGGGGAAGCCGATGCCCACAAGCTTGTAAAGGACCGGAAGGGCAGTGTGCCGTACCTCCACTGGAGGAACAGCTTTCTGGCAAGTATGGGGTAGATGGGATCCAGAGCCTTCTCAAACCTATAAAGATCCTTACTTTGCAAGAACACAGATGATAGTGACCCGTCTGACTGGGCAGCTTTAGCCCTTGCCCATTTGCGTTCGTGGTACAAATTCGACAGGGACCTCTTAGAAATGTTTAATGCTGCCGTCTCCGGCTCCGTCCATAACTCAGGGAGCCCTAGTTCCATACAGGTTGCTTTAATGTTTTTGACCCAGGGGATACTAAGCACCTTGGGGTGATTCAGTATTTCGACCAGTTCCGCCCTGTAATCTGCGAGATCATCACTACTCCATAGCCTACGCCAGAAGGCTATGGGTCTCCGGCTTATCTCGTCAGCTAGTGGTCGTAGCCCTAAATCAAGCCTCAAGGGAAGAAGCGGGGTACTCGGGGGGAGTGCGGCTATCTGTCTTATAAACTTACTTTCTGTTACTGACAGGCTCTGGCAGGGCATATGACGCCACAATTCAGCCCCGTACATAGTCGCTCCCCTAGCCTGGGCCTTATATATCTAGATTAGAGCCCCCAATGGACGGTACGACGAGCCAGTCATCATCCGGGCAATGCCCCCAGTGGTTTGTATAAGTTTTAGGTTTGCCCTGCCCTGGTGGGATCCCCAAGTCATGGTTTCGTTAAGGGTCACACCAAGATATTCAAAGGTGGCTACTCTCTCGAGCCGCACGGCTCCCAGTTGTGGATTCGGGCGCAGTTTCTGGCTTGGATTCAAAACCATGAATTTGGTTTTTGTGGCATTAATTTCTAGTCCTCTATCAAGGCAGAAGGCCATGAAGGAATCGAGTATCCTTTGTATACCCATAGGGGTTTTAGATAGCAACAGGGTGTCATCCGCAAACATGATCGCGGGCACCCTGCTGCCTTTTAGTTTAGGGGCGTCGGTATGATCGGTGGCACCGAGATGGGCGATTACCCCGTTGACAAAGAGGCAAAAGAGGGTCGGCGCCAACACACAGCCCTGTCTTACCCCTCGGCCAACGGGGAATCTATCAGTCAGTTCCCCCGACCTCCCACACCTCACACGGGCGTAGTTACTGTGGTGCAGCCTCTGTAAGATTGAAAGGATGTCTGGGGGGACGCCCATCTCTGCCAGGACGCTCCAGAGTTTCCCCCTGGGCACCAGGTCGAAGGCGGCCCGTAGGTCCACAAAAATTGTGTACAAACTGCCGCCATCGAACTTTGCTGTCTTCCAGTAGATTAAGTTCAGTCTAAAAACCTGGTCCACTGTGGATACCCCCTTTCTAAACCCCGCCTGGTAGGGACTGAGGGCTCCCACCTCCTCCATCCAATCCTGAAGCCTATTCAGCAAAACCCTGCCGAACAGTTTCTGCGGTACGTCTATTAGACTAATTGGTCTGTAGTTGGCTGGGAGGAGAGGGGAACCCTTTTTAAAGATGGGGACCACCTCTGCCCCCAGCCAAGTACTAGGGATTTCCATCCCACCGAGAACACTGTTGAAAAGGGTGACGAGGTAAGGCGCCCAGACAGTGGGCTCCTGTTTGAACAAGTCCCCCGGTAACATGTCCAGTCCCGGCGCCTTCCCAGAAGCCAGGCCTGAGATGGCAGCAGTGACCTCACCCAGCGTTATTGGCTCCCCTTGGTAGCCCAGCCCGTCCACCTCAGTAACCGCAGGAAGTTCTCCCGGCTCAGAACTGTATAAGGACTGAAAGTGAGCCTGCCAAACCCCAGGTGCTATATTGGGCTCTAGTGCCGATTGTAGGTTCCCTGACCCCCCATTCACTGTCCTCCAGAACAGGCGTTGATTTTGAAGCGCTAAAACCTTCGTGTGTTCTTCCCACTGGTTTTCCTCCCATTCTACTTTAGCCTGGGCAAGAAGCTTTCTATAGGCTCGCCGGCTTTGTTTCAGGCGTTCCCCTCCTGAACCCTCCTTGATTACTCCAAGAAGTTCTGTTTTAGCCCGTCTGCATGCTAGATTATACCACAGTGCTTTGCCTTGGCGCCTCTCCCTGGGCTTTCGTGGGCTGCTAGTGAAATGGCGTGCCGCAATTTTTATAAGGTCCTCGTGGGCCTTATACAAATTAGTCTGGGAGTCTATATTGTTTACATCGCTGTCACAACTCCCCATAATTTCCAGAATGGGAATAATCTCAGCATATAGCAAAGGGAGTTTATCCTTGGTTGTAACCAGGTGCTCCCACCTGATTCTTCTCCTGCTATTGTCCAGGAGGAGTGCGGGTTTATTCCCTTCCACTGTGGGCACTAGAACTTGGGGGCCTGGATGGACCAGGTCGAGCTCAAGGGCATTGTGATCACTCTCAATCCTTTCCATCACCCTAAAATCCCGAATTGTAGTCCACCTCGCTAGTTGAGCCAGGACGTAGTCCAAGCGGGACTCTCTCCCCTGTCTATTATAAGTAGTTTTACTAGGTATATCGGATTTCATTCGCCCATTACAGGCTCTGAGTCCGAACCTTAGGGTGAGGGCAGTAATTTGTAATGCTAGTGGAGTCCAAGCTTTCGCGGAAGGTGCTTCCACCGCGGGAACTGCCCACCTGGCATCTTCTTCCAGTGAAAGCCCTTCCAGGAGGCCGGGGAGTGGCTCAAAGTGGGAGTTAAAATCCCCACCCACCAAATAATATGAATCCTTCGGCAGTTCAGATAAAAAATTCGTAAGTTCATCAATGGTTGGTGATTCCTTTGCCATCCCCATCGGCCTGGAATAGACGTTGACCAGTACAAGTTTAGTTTTATTTGGCCATAGCAGTGAGACCACAAGGATATCTTCGGAAGTAAACGGCCACCGTGTGGCCACACAGCCCAAATGGGAAGCGACCCACGTCGTGAGTCCCCCTGACGGACGGCCTTTGCCCTCCCACCTTGCTGGGATGGAGAATGATGTGTAGCCTTGATGCCCATAGTCCTCTCTGGCCCAGGTTTCCTGGAACATACACACATCACCCGTCTCGATGTAATTTACCCAATCTGGCTCGGCCAGTTTGTTGGCCAAACCCGCAATGTTCCAGCAAATTAACTTCAGATGTTCATGGGTATCGGTTGACAAGCCGTAAGGGTTGGGGAAGAAAGTTCCAGGCACCATTTCTGACGGAAGGCCTGGGGCAAGGGCAGCAATTTGGACAGATGGCTCAGAGTGTCTAAGTGAACCGTTGTCCACAGGCAGAGGGTCCCGGTCTCTTCCCTCAACTGTATCTACATTGTCAACAGGTAGATGAGAAGGACCCCTGGTGCCATTATTAGGAGCCACTAGATTGTCTGATACGCCAGAGCTTATGCCAGTAGCCACGGTAGAAAATACAGAAAGTCCGCAGGAGCCATTTTCCCGGTTAACTGGCTTGTGGACTCCAAGTCAATCAACCCCATCCAGGCCACTCAAGCAATTGAAACGGTTAAAGTGAGAGAAGGGTGTACCCGGTGGTTGAAAATGCGGGCGTTGTGTATGGTCCCTGTGTCCGCGTCTACGTTCCACCCTTGTCCATTCATCGTGCGGTGGAGCCTTATGTATACGAATGGGGGGGAAGAAGAAGGATACTGGGAAGGTCTGAATAGTAGAATCCAGTGATCTATTTACACCTTCACAGATATGTAACACAGTGCCCGGATCTTTAAAGGTTACCAGAATACAATCCCCTATTATAGTTTTTCTGGTTTTCCCCAACCACGGGACCCTTCTAACCATAATAATCTCATTGTTAAGGTGAGATGGTAAAGGTCGGTTCCAATTGAGCCATTTAATGACCTTTTTCTTAAGGGATAGATAATCTTCATTTTCCCCTGATCTTAAATGGGGGGCACCTGCTAAGACCACTGTTAAGCTATTGGCTTCCGGCGGGAGATCTGGCCTCCGTGCTCTTGGGGCTGGCCGAACCGGGGAATGTGGGGTGGCTTTACCGTTTTCCTCGGATCTTTCATTGATCTCTGCCTGGGATCTTTGAGGGGGGTAATCTGATAGTTGCGGGAGTCCGTTAGTTTGGTTATTACACTGTTCCTGGAATTGGATAGCCATAAGTGGCTGCAGGGGGGGGGCAGATGACACACTCTTGGGGGGGGCTTTGTTGACAGATGTTACAACTCCTACTTTTAGAGGGTCCCCTACACAAGAATGGGTTCCCACTAGCTTAGTTTGCTTACTAACTAGGGTGTTCAGGGTAGTAAGAGATGTTTCTAGCAAAGTGAGCCTGATCTCCACTTTTTTCAAGCTATCGCTAATGGGCTGCAGGAGGGAGCGAAATAGAAATTCGATGCTCCCTAAAGATGTAGATAGGGGGGTTTTATTCGATGTATTAGCCTCTAAGTCCTTATTGGTAACAGCTATAATGGGGCTTTGATCCTTAGGGGGTGGAATAGTCGGCACGCTATCATCAACCTTCCCCGGTAGGAGTGGGTTAGTATGTTTCTTGCCAAAATCGAGACAGGATAATTTAGGTTTTCCCCGTCCCCCTACTGATTTCCTAGTACGTTTGCTAGGCGGAGGCCTATGCACCTCAACCACAACATTAGATTTTGGCTTGCTCTTCTTAGCCATTTGCATAGGAGGGGTTTGGGTTACCAGGTTGACCGGGGTAACAGATAGTATTGGGGCGGCTTGGTCTGGATGCTTTCCCGGCACCATCCCTAAGGTGCAGGGAATTTCCCTAAGTAAAAGGGGAATGTCCTCAAGGGTCAGGGGATTTGGGCTGTTAGGGAGCGCACCTTCCTCTTGAGAGATGGGATAGGGGGTAATCTCAGTCAGGGATCTGTTTTTCATAGATTCTATGGAGCGCCTACGCTCCACCCTACGTTTCTCTAGTGAGGTTTCTTTACCCACCTCTCCCTTGGCAGATTTAAAATAATTGTCCAAAGTCCCTATAAAATATATTTAAATTTAAAGAAAAACACATTCACTGGATGATGTCATCAGTGAGGTCATCAGTGATGTCATTTGATATGTCATCAGTGATGTCACTGACCATGTCATGAATGATGTAATATGTGACATCATCAGCAGTGCATTGCAGGGGCGCGAGTTATAGTTAGCTGAACTAACTATAACAGGTTTTGTATGAGTGAAATGTCCAACTAACTATAACACGCCTCAAACCTATGTTTTTTTCAGTGAAGATGTATATATATTGTAACCACCTCTCCATCACATGAAGAATTGGAGTCGCACTTCACTTGGTTCTCGGGCAATTATTTATTGGAATTCACGTTGGTGATGGCCGTCCTGGCGCGTTTCGTCCTGTGCAGTTTCCCACAGCAATTGCCTTTATAAATGTTCTGTGTTCCTCTGGTGGGCTGTCCCTCTGGTGGGCAGGGTTGGAATCTCGGCATGCTGGAACCTGTAGTACTGGTGAACAGGCTATTCAAAACCCTCCGGTGGGTGTTGCAAAATAAATTCAATGATGTGACTGTGTCCTTGAACCTTCTTGCCCCTTAGCAGCCCATTTTTAAGGCTGACACAGGAATCATACCGAAGACAGTCTTCGGTGGCAGCCACTTTTCCTTTACTCCGCCTTCACGAACAAACACTTGAGGTTCCTGTTGGGAAAGTATGGCGCTCTCACTGATTGTGCGTCACCCCCGCGGCTGAACCACACCGCTTAAAATTGTAACCACCTCTCCATCACATGAAGAATTGAAGTCGCACTTCACTTGGTTCTCGGGCAATTATTTATTGGAATTCATGTTGGTGATGGCAGTCCTGGCGCGTTTAGTTCAGACTCAAACTTTATCAAAGGTAAGCCGCACGCTTTTTCCTGTGCAGTTTCCTACAGCGATTGCCTTTATAAATGTTCTATGGTCCTCTGGTGGGCTGTCCCTCTGGTGGGCAGGGTTGGAATCTCGGCATGCTGGAACCTGTAGTAATGGTGAACCCTCCGGTGGGTGGTGCAAAATAAATTCAATGATGTGTCTGTGTCCTTGAACCTTCGTGCCCCGTAGCAGCCCATTTTTAAGGCTGACTATATATAGATGCAATTACATGAATAGAGTCAAGTGTAGGTCGATGCTAAATGCTATGCTGCAGTATGAACTCTACCTAGGATAACAATATATATATTAGGACAGTCAGACATCGTGCCATGACTATAAAATAAAAAATGTGCAACTCACCGGGAATGCCTGCCTTTGCTCTTTTCTACGGGGCTGGTGTTGCATATATATATATATATATATATATATATATATATTACCTACTGGCGGTCGCCAGTAGGTATATATAGTTAGGATTTTTTCTCTATGGGATTTTTGAAAATTCTATGTCTAATAACTTTGGCGTTTGTGGACGGAATTGGCTGAAATTTTCAGGAAAATGGAACATTTTGTTTCTGAGTAGCCCCTGAGAATTTGGGGGGGTTTCGTCAAGGGGGGGCCGAGAAAAAAGGGGGGTCCCAAAACGTGTTTTTAACATTGAGTTTTCCATAGGGTGGTTGGCCTCACTTTTAGCCCGAACGGCTGAATGGATTTGCACGAAACTTGGCAAAATTGTAGGGACTGGTAGCCCGATGTGCCTTTGCTAGGTCTCAATATATGTGCTCCAGTGGATTTTGAGAAATTAACGTTCAAAAAAAGATATATATCTGTAACAGCGGACCGGGCAGCGCTCCAGTTCGCGTACTTTTCGCGTTACGGAGCTTTGTGAAGCGAAGCTGATTGGTTCTCCGGCGTCTGTAAACATTCCAAACAGTCCGTAGCGGCGGCCATCTTGTCTCTCGGTAGGATTGAGAGACAAGAGGAGGCCAAAGCAAAGGGGAAAATGACCATAAGGGGGCATAGTAGATCCTCCCTGACCCCCTAGGTTTGATGTGGAGGGTTTAAAAGGGCCACGCGGGGCAAAAAAAAAAAATAATAATAATAATCGAACGGCTGAATGGATTTGCACGAAACTTGGCAAAATTGTAGGGACTGGTAGCCCGATGTGCCTTTGCTAGGTCTCAATATATGTGCTCCAGTGGATTTTGAGAAATTAACGTTCAAAAAAAGATATATATATCTGTAACAGCGGAACGGGCAGCGCTCCAGTTCGCGTACTTTTCGCATTACGGAGCTTTGTGAAGCGAAGCTGATTGGTTCTCCGGCGTCTGTAAACATTCCAAACAGTCCGTAGCGGCCGCCATCTTGTCTCTCGGTAGGATCGAGAGACAAGAGGAGGCCAAAGCAAAGGGGAAAATGACCATAAGGGGGCATAGTAGATCCTCCCTGACCCCCTAGGTTTGATGTGGAGGGTTTAAAAGGGCCACGCGGGGCAAAAAAAAAAAATAATAATAATAATCGAACGGCTGAATGGATTTGCACGAAACTTGGCAAAATTGTAGGGACTGGTAGCCCGATGTGCCTTTGCTAGGTCTCAATATATGTGCTCCAGTGGATTTTGAGAAATTAACGTTCAAAAAAAGATATATATATCTGTAACAGCGGAACGGGCAGCGCTCCAGTTCGCGTACTTTTCGCATTACGGAGCTTTGTGAAGCGAAGCTGATTGGTTCTCCGGCGTCTGTAAACATTCCAAACAGTCCGTAGCGGCCGCCATCTTGTCTCTCGGTAGGATCGAGAGACAAGAGGAGGCCAAAGCGAAGGGGCAAATGACCATAAGGGGGCATAGTAGATCCTCCCTGACCCCCTAGGTTTGATGTGGAGGGTTTAAAAGGGCCACGCGGGGCAAAAAAAAAAAATAATAATAATAATCGAACGGCTGAATGGATTTGCACGAAACTTGGCAAAATTGTAGGGACTGGTAGCCCGATGTGCCTTTGCTAGGTCTCAATATATGTGCTCCAGTGGATTTTGAGAAATTAACGTTCAAAAAAAGATATATATATCTGTAACAGCGGAACGGGCAGCGCTCCAGTTCGCGTACTTTTCGCATTACGGAGCTTTGTGAAGCGAAGCTGATTGGTTCTCCGGCGTCTGTAAACATTCCAAACAGTCCGTAGCGGCCGCCATCTTGTCTCTCGGTAGGATCGAGAGACAAGAGGAGGCCAAAGCGAAGGGGCAAATGACCATAAGGGGGCATAGTAGATCCTCCCTGACCCCCTAGGTTTGATGTGGAGGGTTTAAAAGGGCCACGCGGGGCAAAAAAAAAAAATAATAATAATAATCGAACGGCTGAATGGATTTGCACGAAACTTGGCAAAATTGTAGGGACTGGTAGCCCGATGTGCCTTTGCTAGGTCTCAATATATGTGCTCCAGTGGATTTTGAGAAATTAACGTTCAAAAAAAGATATATATATCTGTAACAGCGGAACGGGCAGCGCTCCAGTTCGCGTACTTTTCGCATTACGGAGCTTTGTGAAGCGAAGCTGATTGGTTCTCCGGCGTCTGTAAACATTCCAAACAGTCCGTAGCGGCCGCCATCTTGTCTCTCGGTAGGATCGAGAGACAAGAGGAGGCCAAAGCGAAGGGGCAAATGACCATAAGGGGGCATAGTAGATCCTCCCTGACCCCCTAGGTTTGATGTGGAGGGTTTAAAAGGGCCACGCGGGGCAAAAAAAAAAAATAATAATAATAATCGAACGGCTGAATGGATTTGCACGAAACTTGGCAAAATTGTAGGGACTGGTAGCCCGATGTGCCTTTGCTAGGTCTCAATATATGTGCTCCAGTGGATTTTGAGAAATTAACGTTCAAAAAAAGATATATATATCTGTAACAGCGGAACGGGCAGCGCTCCAGTTCGCGTACTTTTCGCATTACGGAGCTTTGTGAAGCGAAGCTGATTGGTTCTCCGGCGTCTGTAAACATTCCAAACAGTCCGTAGCGGCCGCCATCTTGTCTCTCGGTAGGATCGAGAGACAAGAGGAGGCCAAAGCGAAGGGGCAAATGACCATAAGGGGGCATAGTAGATCCTCCCTGACCCCATAGGTTTGATGTGGAGGCTTTAAAAGGGCTTCGCGGGGCAAAAAAAAATCGTTTTTTTGGTGGGGTGCGCCCGGTTAGCGTAATGGGAAGCGGACTGGGGAGCGTACTACAAGGAATGAAGAATGATTGACTTTTAACTTATTGTATGTTTATAGACTTTTTTTAAACTTTTTTTTCTGCTGAGTGACGTCTCAGCCTATCCTCACGGGATGCAGTCCCTACCATCTCGGCGTTTAAGCCCAGGGGGACCGGTAGTGTGGGAGAGATAACGGGGCATATTATCAAGGGGGTTTATCTCCGCTTTTTTGGCTTTAAAAGCCAAGAAAGCGGAGATAAAATTATCTCCGTATTACCTAGCTGTCGCTAACACCAGTTAGCGACCGCTAGTAGGAGATAGCGACCATCTTGGGCCCCACTTTGCATGTCAGTGATATTTATCACTAATGACATGCAAAGTGGGCATGCCAAGATGTTAGCGACTGGAAACAGTCGCTAACATCGCTATCTCCTATTACCAACTTTTGGAGATATTCGCGCTAAGCGCGAATATCTCCAAAAAGTAACACCTGCCCTGAGCAGTTCTTAGCCATGTTATCCAATGGGAGGTGGATA
Source organism: Lissotriton helveticus (assembly GCF_964261635.1). Classification (NCBI taxonomy): domain Eukaryota; kingdom Metazoa; phylum Chordata; class Amphibia; order Caudata; family Salamandridae; genus Lissotriton; species Lissotriton helveticus. The sequence goes on from NC_136060.1 coordinate 200,992,480, forward strand.
ACATGGCTAAGAGCATTAGCTCGGTAATGCATGAATATCGCTGACTTTTCAGCGATATTAATGCATTGCGGCCGTTTTTTATCGCATTTGCGATAAACCTTGATAATAGCAAGGTTTATCTGCGATAATTTCTGACGATGCTTAGCGGTAAAAAATTCGTTGCTAAGCATCGTTAGGGATAAATATCGCTTAACTTTGGTAATATGCCCCAACGTCTGTTAACGTTCGATTCGAAGGAAATCAGGAAGTGTTGAAAAACATTGTCTGCGCCATCTTGCCTTTTTTCAAATGCCACACTTTTGTCGTGCACGGCAGCCATTTTAGATGACTTGACCAGACCCACTCTCTGCACGCTGTCGATCCTTAGCATGGCTCCCCACCCTCGCAAGCATCTCCCCCAGGCACTGGTCACCCCCGCTCTCTGTCTTATGCATGGGCAATAAACCTCCCCCCATCTGCGCTGCTCTTCCCTGAGAATCACACCCTGTGCCCGCCCGACACCTCCCTTTCGCCCTATTCACTACCGCACCCTCTGACACTCCTCTTCCTCTGTGTCCGATTGTCCAGGCCGGTCCCAGGCTATCAGCTAGCCCTGCAGATGTAGTTTATGGCCCCAGCTGTAAAGAATTACCCCTCTTCAAAGGAGTTATAGTAGATCAAGGCCCACACCCGATGAGATCCGTCACACCACACGCGTTCCTACTATCTGAAAACCATCCTGTATTGTGATTGGGGAGGGGACCGAGCCTGAAGCGGAAGATTCCAGGGATGACTCTTTGTACATCAAAGTTTTTACAATTATGTGTCACATTAAAAATATATAGCACTCCAACAAAGTAGTAGGATTATAAACTTTAATAACTTATAAATATATACAACAAAACAAAAACAGTAAAAACATTTAAAAATTTTTAGGGAAAAAGAAGGAAGTAGCGGTCGGTTGTGCGAATAGTCCCAAGGCAGCACAACGTCCAGATTTCTGGACGGCACCCAGGTGATGTTGCCTGGGTGCCGCACTGATTTCGGTATCCGGCGTGGGGCGTCGCGGGGGGTGGGTCATCAGTAGCGGTCTGTTGTGCGAATAGTTCCAAGGCAGCAGAACGATGGCACCAAGGTGATGTCCAGTAAGTTGCCGCCCTCCGAATAACGGCGTGGGGCGCCCCGGGGGGGGGGGGAGGGAGGCGGCGTGAACGGGCCTCCCCAGGTGGAGCCTCGTCTGCTGTAGTGGGGCGCCCCTTTACCGTTTCAGTTGCCATTCCGTCCGCTTTTGGTCCACTGTGTCAAAATCCGCAATTCAGCTGAGTTGCCACCCTCCGAATAATGGCGTGGGGCGCCCCGGGGGGGGGGGGAGGCGGCGTGAACGGGCCTCCCCAGGTGGAGCCTCGTCTGCTGTAGTGGGGCGCCCCTTTACCGTTTCAGTTGCCATTCCGTCCGCTTTTGGTCCACTGTGTCAAAATCCGCAATTCAGCTGAGTTGCGCCCACTCTTGCGGTGCAGCGATAGGCGGCTGTCACAGGACTCTCAAAATGGCGGCAGGCTCTTTCCTTTTTGGGCCTGGTCCACTGAAATGGCCCTGGGACACCTTGGAAATCGGACGCTTGTCTGCTAGGTCTTGGACCCCATTCTCAAAAGCGTCCCCTCCGCCTTGAGGATTCTACAAAAGTCTTGGGGGCCCCCGACTCCTGTAGGCTTCCGGTGGGGAGCGGCTGCCATGATTGCTCGCGGAATGACCACGACGGAGCCACGAGATGGTGGTGCTTTCATGCTGACGCCAGCTTCAGTCTGAAACATCCAGAAACAAGGTGGGGCTTTCATCGTTTGGGAAAAAAAAATAGTTTTCATCCAATGAAAAGTGTTATTTTTAGGTCATATGATCAAGCCTTCCATCATTAGGAAACCAAAAGTAAAATGAACCAATGAAAAGTTTTATAAACAAGTCACATGACCTGTTATGCGGCATAGGGTATAAAAAGCGTAGAAAATCCGTTGGCACGTGAGGCGGCGTCAGTAGCGGACCGATGTGCGAATAGGCCGAAGGCAGCACAACGCGCCAAGATCCGGATGGCACCGAGGTGGTATCCAGCAAGTTGTCGCACTGGTGTGGCCATCCTACAATGCTGAAAGTCGGCGTGGGGCGCCCCGTTGGCCTGTGAGATGGCGGCAGTAGCGGACCGATGTGCGAATAGGCCGAAGGCAGCACAACGCGCCAAGATCCGGATGGCACCGAGGTGGTGTCTAGTAAGTTGCACTGGTGTGGCCATCCTACAATGCTGAAAGTCGGCGTGGGGCGCCCCGTTGGCCTGTGAGATGGCGTCAGTAGCGGACCGATGTGCGAATAGGCCGAAGGCAGCACAACGCGCCAAGATCCGGATGGCACCGAGGTGGTGTCTAGTAAGTTGCACTGGTGTGGCCATCCTACAATGCTGAAAGTCGGCGTGGGGCGCCCCGTTGGCCTGTGAGATGGCGTCAGTAGCGGACCGATGTGCGAATAGGCCGAAGGCAGCACAACGCGCCAAGATCCGGATGGCACCGAGGTGGTGTCCAGCAAGTTGTCGCACTGGTGTGGCCATCCTACAATGCTGAAAGTCGGCGTAGGGCGCCCCGTTGGCCTGTGAGATGGTGGCAGTAGCAGACCGATGTGCGAATAGGCCGAAGGCAGCACAACGCGCCAAGATCCGGATGGCACCGAGGTGGTGTCTAGTAAGTTGCACTGGTGTGGCCATCCTACAATGCTGAAAGTCGGCGTGGGGCGCCCCGTTGGCCTGTGAGATGGCGTCAGTAGTGGACCGTTGTGCGAATAGGCCGAAGGCAGCACAATGCGCCAAGATCCGGATGGCACCGAGGTGGTGTCTAGTAAGTTGCACTGGTGTGGCCATCCTACAAAGCTGAAAGTTGGCGTGGGGCGCCCCGTTGGCCTGTGAGATGGCGTCAGTAGCGGACCGATGTGCGAATAGGCCAAAGGCAGCACAACGCGCCAAGATCCGGATGGCACCGAGGTGGTGTCCAGCAAGTTGTCGCACTGGTGTGGCCATCCTACAATGCTGAAAGTCGGCGTGGGGCGCCCCGTTGGCCTGTGAGATGGCGGCAGTAGCGGACCGATGTGCGAATGGGGCCAAAGGCAGCGCAACAATATTTTCTGAATAGAAGACACCACAAGGCGCTGAGATGCCAAGATCCGGATGGCACCGAGGTGGTGTCTAGTAAGTTGCACTGGTGTGGCCATCCTACAATGCTGAAAGTCGGCGTGGGGCGCCCCGTTGGCCTGTGAGATGGCGTCAGTAGCGGACCGATGTGCGAATGGGGCCAAAGGCAGCACAACAATATTTTCTGAATAGAAGACACCACAAGGCGCTGAGATGCCAAGATCCGGATGGCACCGAGGTGGTGTCCAGCAAGTTGTCGCACTGGTGTGGCCATCCTACAATGCTGAAAGTCGGCGTGGGGCGCCCCGTTGGCCTGTGAGATGGCGGCAGTAGCGGACCGATGTGTGAATGGGGCCAAAGGCAGCGCAACAATATTTTCTGAATAGAAGACACCACAAGGCGCTGAGATGCCAAGATCCGGATGGCACCGAGGTGGTGTCTAGTAAGTTGCACTGGTGTGGCCATCCTGCTCTGCGCAGAAACGGCTGCTCCCCTCACCTCCCTCTCCTGTTGGTATTGTTGACCTACTGCTTATCAACTCGCCGCACTGTTCATTTCTTGCATCAGCTTTGTGCAGCGCTCTCATTACTACTAATTAACCTGCCGCACTGTTTAATTTCTTTTATCTGCCTTGTGTAGCGCTCGTGTAACATCATTAGCATTGTCTGTATATGCTCAGCCTTGTGTAGCGCTCGTGTAACATCATTAGCATTGTCTGTATATGCTCAGCCTTGTGTAGCGCTCGTGATCCACGCGCCTGTGTTACATCATTAGCATTGTGTTGTTCTGTTAAGCCTGTGCAGCGCTCGTGTAATAAAACAACTCACTTTGGAAATCTGTAACTCTGGGGGCAGCGCTCGATAACGCTACTTGGCATTCACTTTCACCACTAGCGCTTTCACTGCGGTGCACACCGAGGTTTGCAGCGCTCGAGATAATTGACCTACGCACATTTGTTTACCCTGCAGCCATTTTGCTCTGACCCCTTGGCCCGTCCCAGACCCTCCCTGCACCTAGACCCCGCCTCACTGCTGACCCTCCCACCCACAGAGGTAGAGCCTACGCTTGCCCTCGTGGAGAGCTGTAGCCATCCTGCTCTGCGCAGAAACGGCTGCTCCCCTCACCTCCCTCTCCTGTTGGTATTGTTGACCTACTGCTTATCAACTCGCCGCACTGTTCATTTCTTGCATCAGCTTTGTGCAGCGCTCTCATTACTACTAATTAACCTGCCGCACTGTTTAATTTCTTTTATCTGCCTTGTGTAGCGCTCGTGTAACATCATTAGCATTGTCTGTATATGCTCAGCCTTGTGTAGCGCTTGTGTAACATCATTAGCATTGTCTGTATATGCTCAGCCTTGTGTAGCGCTCGTGATCCACGCGCCTGTGTTACATCATTAGCATTGTGTTGTTCTGTTAAGCCTGTGCAGCGCTCGTGTAATAAAACAACTCACTTTGGAAATCTGTAACTCTGGGGGCAGCGCTCGATAACGCTACTTGGCATTCACTTTCACCACTAGCGCTTTCACTGCGGTGCACACCGAGGTTTGCAGCGCTCGAGATAATTGACCTACGCACATTTGTTTACCCTGCAGCCATTTTGCTCTGACCCCTTGGCCCGTCCCAGACCCTCCCTGCACCTAGACCCCGCCTCACTGCTGACCCTCCCACCCACAGAGGTAGAGCCTACGCTTGCCCTCGTGGAGAGCGGTAGCCATCCTGCTCTGCGCAGAAACGGCTGCTCCCCTCACCTCCCTCTCCTGTTGGTATTGTTGACCTACTGCTTATCAACTCGCCGCACTGTTCATTTCTTGCATCAGCTTTGTGCAGCGCTCTCATTACTACTAATTAACCTGCCGCACTGTTTAATTTCTTTTATCTGCCTTGTGTAGCGCTCGTGTAACATCATTAGCATTGTCTGTATATGCTCAGCCTTGTGTAGCGCTCGTGTAACATCATTAGCATTGTCTGTATATGCTCAGCCTTGTGTAGCGCTCGTGATCCACGCGCCTGTGTTACATCATTAGCATTGTGTTGTTCTGTTAAGCCTGTGCAGCGCTCGTGTAATAAAACAACTCACTTTGGAAATCTGTAACTCTGGGGGCAGCGCTCGATAACGCTACTTGGCATTCACTTTCACCACTAGCGCTTTCACTGCGGTGCACACCGAGGTTTGCAGCGCTCGAGATAATTGACCTACGCACATTTGTTTACCCTGCAGCCATTTTGCTCTGACCCCTTGGCCCGTCCCAGACCCTCCCTGCACCTAGACCCCGCCTCACTGCTGACCCTCCCACCCACAGATGTAGAGCCTACGCTTGCCCTCGTGGAGAGCTGTAGCCATCCTGCTCTGCGCAGAAACGGCTGCTCCCCTCACCTCCCTCTCCTGTTGGTATTGTTGACCTACTGCTTATCAACTCGCCGCACTGTTCATTTCTTGCATCAGCTTTGTGCAGCGCTCTCATTACTACTAATTAACCTGCCGCACTGTTTAATTTCTTTTATCTGCCTTGTGTAGCGCTCGTGTAACATCATTAGCATTGTCTGTATATGCTCAGCCTTGTGTAGCGCTCGTGTAACATCATTAGCATTGTCTGTATATGCTCAGCCTTGTGTAGCGCTCGTGATCCACGCGCCTGTGTTACATCATTAGCATTGTGTTGTTCTGTTAAGCCTGTGCAGCGCTCGTGTAATAAAACAACTCACTTTGGAAATCTGTAACTCTGGGGGCAGCGCTCGATAACGCTACTTGGCATTCACTTTCACCACTAGCGCTTTCACTGCGGTGCACACCGAGGTTTGCAGCGCTCGAGATAATTGACCTACGCACATTTGTTTACCCTGCAGCCATTTTGCTCTGACCCCTTGGCCCGTCCCAGACCCTCCCTGCACCTAGACCCCGCCTCACTGCTGACCCTCCCACCCACAGAGGTAGAGCCTACGCTTGCCCTCGTGGAGAGCTGTAGCCATCCTGCTCTGCGCAGAAACGGCTGCTCCCCTCACCTCCCTCTCCTGTTGGTATTGTTGACCTACTGCTTATCAACTCGCCGCACTGTTCATTTCTTGCATCAGCTTTGTGCAGCGCTCTCATTACTACTAATTAACCTGCCGCACTGTTTAATTTCTTTTATCTGCCTTGTGTAGCGCTCGTGTAACATCATTAGCATTGTCTGTATATGCTCAGCCTTGTGTAGCGCTCGTGTAACATCATTAGCATTGTCTGTATATGCTCAGCCTTGTGTAGCGCTCGTGATCCACGCGCCTGTGTTACATCATTAGCATTGTGTTGTTCTGTTAAGCCTGTGCAGCGCTCGTGTAATAAAACAACTCACTTTGGAAATCTGTAACTCTGGGGGCAGCGCTCGATAACGCTACTTGGCATTCACTTTCACCACTAGCGCTTTCACTGCGGTGCACACCGAGGTTTGCAGCGCTCGAGATAATTGACCTACGCACATTTGTTTACCCTGCAGCCATTTTGCTCTGACCCCTTGGCCCGTCCCAGACCCTCCCTGCACCTAGACCCCGCCTCACTGCTGACCCTCCCACGCTCCGCCCCCTCCACCCTCCATTTATGGCCAATGCCTCCACGCGCAGCGTCCACGCGCTTCGGGCACGCCGAAGGTGCGCCAAAGGTAAGCCCGTCTACGCCCGTCCGCGCCTGGACCGCGCCCAGCGCCAGACCCCCTGCCCCTCGCGCTGCCCAGCCCTCCCGCATTACCTACGATGCCGCCACAATCCTAGCCCTTAACCCCGGTCGCGCCCCCAACTGCGTCCAAGCCGCCCCTGGACAAACCCATGGACCTTTCTCCTGCTACACCTGCAAATTCAGCGGCACCGACAACATCGCCACTACGACCACACCACAGACTCCCGACCCCAACCACCTACAATGCATCCTTCTCAACACCCGATCAGTCCACAGGCACGCCATTGACCTATGGAATCTACTAGACACCACTTCTCCGGACATCGCCTTCCTTACGGAAACATGGATGAATGCTTCCTCCGCACCAGATATCACCATTGCCATCCCGGAAGACTATAAGATCACTCGCAAAGACCGTACCAGCCACACAGGAGGAGGAATCGCTATCGTCCATAAGAAATCAATCCGCATCTCAACCAGCTCTGACGCCAACCTCGCCAACTCCGAACACCTTCACTTCCAGATCCACATCGACCCCAAAACCACACTCAGAGGCACCCTCCTCTACAGACCACCAGGACCCCGCGCAAAATTCAGTGAAGACATCACGGACTTCATCACCCCACACGCGCTCCCCTCCAAAGACTACATCCTTCTGGGAGACCTCAACTTTCAGCTTGAAAAGATCAACGACCGCAACACCGCCACCCTCGTGGACAACCTCGCCAACCTCGGACTTAAACAACTAGTCACTTCCCCCACCCACATCGCAGGTCACACACTCGACCCCATCTTCACATCCAGCAACCATGTCTCCTTCAGCCACACCACGGACCTCCTCTGGACTGACCACAGCTGCGTTCACTTCACCTACAACAAACCAAAACCCAACATCCACCTCCAACCCACCCTGCAAAGGAACTGGAACAAAATCACCACGGACCAAATCTCCGCATCGCTCCTTCTAAACACCCCAGCCCTCTCTTCTAACGCTAACGAAGCCGCCGCCAACCTCACCCTATGGCTATCCAACACCGCTGACACCTTGGCACCACTGAAAAAACGTCAAAACAAACCTGGCAGCAAGAAGGCCTCATGGTTCAACGATGATCTCAAGAAGTCCAAGAAACTCTGCCGCTCCCTTGAAAAGGCCTGGAAAAAAGACCCAACCACCAGCACCAAGGACGCCTTCAAAAACGCCACCCGCACTCACCACCAACTAATCCGAAAAGCCAAGAAAACAGCATTCAAGGATCGACTTGACAACAATGCTCACAACAGCAAGGAACTTTTCAACATCGTCAAGGAATTTTCCAATCCCTCGGCCAACTCCAACGACATCACCCCCTCTCAAACCCTCTGCGACTCCCTAGCCTCATTTTTCCACAACAAGATTGCAGACATCCACAACAGCTTTGACAACCAACCCGAAAACCAACCCACCCAACCACTTGCTGATCATCTTCCCCCCGTGAACACCCTTAACGACTGGAACCCAATCTCCACTGAGGACACCATCCGCTTGATGAATTCCATCCACTCAGGATCCCCCACAGACCCTTGTCCTCATCACATCTTCAACAAAGCAGACTCCGTCATAGCACCGCACCTCCGAGACGTCATCAACTGCTCCTTCAACTCCGCCACCTTCCCGGAAGACTGGAAACACGCTGAACTCACCGCCCTTCTGAAAAAACCCACAGCGGACCCCCCCGAACTCAAAAATTACCGCCCCATCTCGCTTCTTCCATTCACGGCCAAAGTCATCGAGAAAGCTGTCAACAACCAGCTCGCCACCTTCCTCGAAGCCAACAAATCCCTCGACCCCTCACAATCTGGCTTCCGAGCAAAACACAGCACTGAGACCGCCCTCATCGCAGCAACAGACGACATTCGAACTCTACTAGACAACGGAGACACAGTCGCCCTCATCCTCCTCGACCTCTCTGCAGCATTCGACACAGTCTGCCACAGCACCCTTTTACAGCGCCTCAATAACATCGGAATCCAAGGAAAAGCACTTGAATGGATCACCTCGTTCCTCACCGGAAGAACCCAGAGAGTCCGCCTTCCACCATTCAAGTCCGAGGCCTCTGAAGTCATCTGCGGCGTACCACAAGGATCCTCACTCAGTCCCACCCTCTTCAACGTATACATGAGCCCCCTCGCGGCCATAGCACGCCAACACAACCTCAACATCATCTCGTACGCGGATGACACTCAACTGATCCTTTCCCTCACCAATGACCCCAGCACCGCCAAAACTAACCTACACGAAGGAATGAAAGAAGTTGCCGAATGGATGAAACAAAGCCGTCTGAAACTTAACTCAGACAAAACAGAAGTCCTCATCTTAGGTACATCCCCCTCTGCATGGGACGACTCCTGGTGGCCGGAAGCCCTCGGAAAAGCACCCATCCCGACAGACCACGCACGGAACCTAGGCGTCATCCTGGATTCTTCACTCTCAATGAACAGACAAGTCAGCGCCGTATCCTCCTCCTGCTTCAACATTCTTCGCATGCTCAGAAAAACATTTCGCTGGATCCCCACCGAAACTAGGAAAACAGTCACCCACGCTCTGGTCACGAGCCGACTCGACTACGGAAACACCCTCTACGCGGGTACTACCGCAAAACTCCAGAAGAAACTCCAACGAATCCAAAACGCCTCAGCAAGACTCATATTAGACATCCCACGCAACGAACACATCTCTGGTCACCTTAAAGACCTCCACTGGCTACCCGTCAATAAGAGGATCACTTTCCGACTGCTTACCCACGCACACAAATCACTCTACGACATCGGTCCAGAATGCCTCAACTCACGACTGTCCTTCTACACCCCCTCCCGCCAACTACGTTCTTCCAGCCAAGCCCTCGCCACTGTACCTCGCATCAACAAGACCACCATGGGAGGCAGATCCTTTTCATACCTGGCTGCTAAAACATGGAACTCACTCCCCACTAACCTTCGCCTTACCCAGAACCACCTAGCATTCAGAAAGCAACTCAAAACGTGGATATTTGACAAGTAATCCTCCTCCCCCTTCCTAAGCGCCTTGAAACCCTCCGGGTATGTAGTGCGCTATATAAATTCTTTGACTTGACTTGACTTGACTTGGCCATCCTACAATGCTGAAAGTCGGCGTGGGGCGCCCCGTTGGCCTGTGAGATGGCGTCAGTAGCGGACCGATGTGCGAATAGGGCCAAAGGCAGCACAACAATATTTTCTGAATAGAAGACACCACAAGGCGCTGAGATGCCAAGATCCGGATGGCACCGAGGTGGTGTCTAGTAAGTTGTCGCACTGGTGTGGCCATCCTACAATGCTGAAAGTCGGCGTGGGGCGCCCGGTTGGCCTGTGAGATGGCGTCAGTAGCGGACCGATGTGCGAATGGGGCCAAAGGCAGCGCAACAATATTTTTGGAATAGAAGACACCACAAGGCGCTGAGATTCGGTTAGCACCGAGGTGGTGTCTAGCAAGCTATGCAGCTGAGTTGCGTGCGCACTTGCGGCGAATAGGTCGAAGGCAGCACAACAATGTTTTCTGAATAGAAGACACCACAAGGCGCTGAGATTCGGTAGGCACCGAGGTGGTGTCTAGCAAGTTGCCGTACTGGTGTGGCCATCCTACAATCCTGCTCCGAATAACGGCGTGGGGTGCCCGAAGGGGGGGGGGGGAAGGCGGCGTGAACGGGCCTTCCTAGGTGGAGGCTCGTCTGCTGTAGTGGGGCGCCCCTTTACCGTTTCAGTTGCCATTCAGCTGAGTTTCGGCCGCTCTTGATGCTACAGCGACAGGCGGCTGCAAGAGGACTCTCAAAATGGCGGCCTGTTCTTTGGATTTGGGCCTGGTCCACTAAAATGGCCCTGGGACACCTTAGAACTCGGACGCTCGAATTTTTTTTCCTTTCCTCTACATGCAAAAAAAGGTAAATGCCCGGTACGTTACACGCTTCATCTGCCACGATGTACTCTCCAGAGGAACCGAAAAAAATATATAGTTATGGTAACTATACCATGCATCGTCATATGGAGAGGTGGCACCGATTAATTATAGTGCTGCATAAAAGAGAGATTTGGAGGAGAACCCCCGACCTGCCAGTACATTCATCAAAGAAGTGGCACTGACAGCATCAGAGGCAAGGGAAACGGTCCCAAATATTTAGAAGAACTTTGGAAAGATTAAAATGACATGTTTAGATTGTGGCAAATTAATTTCATGTGGACAGATGAGTGTTACTCTAATAAATACAGCATATGAACATCATCATAGTCGATGGTTGGTAGAGACATTTTGACTATATCCTGGACCTGCCCGTCCTCGCCCAAAATGGCGCCGGAATAAATGGGACTCGTAACTCCTTGTTGTGTACTGGTTGCACAACCTTGATATCACGAGATACGTATGCAGTTTTGAAGCACATGGCGGGCGGGGACGAGAATAGATTGAATATTTCGATATCCCTATTGATATTAAGTTCTGATGTGTTATTGATTACTGTACTATTGAAAGTTCGAATTAACGTCACCCATGGTACTTGCCCGCAAATGTATATCTAGATAATTTTATTGTAAGTGGCCCTGTCGTATTTTAATTATAAAATGTACGTCCACCGATTCCGCAACTGTTAGACACTTTAGTTCTTGCAACCTAATGGCCCGCCCGTTACGTTCCTCTACAGTGTAAATGTCTACTCATCATATACGATTACAGTTTGCTCCGTGGCCGGCCCACGTGGTTATAGGCCCGTATTTGTATAATGACATTTTCACAATAAAGGTTTTTAAAAGAAAACATGGTAGTAGTATATACATTGGTAAAGTTTTTAATAATAGTCACTGTTTTCGAATCAGTAAAAGGCAAGTGAAATAAAGCAGTCCAATTACATGAAGGGTAAAAGGTATAATACGCAGGAACGCAGTAAAGATAAATGGTCAAGGGCTGTTGTGTTTTCTACTCCTGCAACATAAAGTGATCGATAAGAATCTGATATTCAGGCGTATCGGCGACTAAGACAGCAGGCCGACCCTCTTTTGCTCAACGGCTCCGTCATGGGACGAAGAAACGCCCTTTTTCTCGAAAAAGGAATATATTTTACTTGCAGGACAGTTGTAAATTTTCCGGGAAAGTACATTAGCCTGGAACATTATAACATATATTTAAGAAAAAATAATGTTCGAAAGCATCATTAGAATAAGAAAAGTAAAATGAACCAATGAAAAGTTTTATTAACAAGTCATATGACCTGTTATGCTTACGTTACGCGCTGCGCGTCGCGCCCCGGATCACTTCCGGATGCGCTAACGCGGCGCGTCATATGACGCATTACGCGACAATGCAGGTCTAGAATATAGTCAAAATGTCTCCACCAACCAGCGGTCGGAACACAACCCCTTTCAGCAGGCTAAATAGTTCTGTTAAATGACAACAGAAGGGACAGGCAACAAGAACCATCAGTGAAAGAGGGGAGGGCTAGTTCTTCTCTACCGGGTCACGTTGGGGCGCTACCGGAACTGATTGAATTGGTAGTCTACAGTGTTTCTGGATGTTTCAGACTGAAGCTGGCGTTAGCATGAGAGCACCACCATTTCGTAGCTCCGTCGTGGCCATTCGACGAGCAATAATGCTAGCCGCTCTCCACCAGAAGCCTGCGGGAGTCGGGGGCCCCCAAGACTTTTGTAGAATCTTCAAGGCTGAGGGGACGCTTTCGAGAATGGAGCCCAATCTCTAGCAGACAAGCGTCCGAGTTCCAAGGTGTCGCAGGGCAATTTTAGTGGACCACGCCCAAATCTGAAGAGCCGGCCGCCATTTTGAGAGTACTGTGGCAGCCGGCTATCGCTGCACCGCAAGAGCGGGAGCAACTCAACTACATGGTGAGCGAGACGCTGTAGTCGAAAGAGCGGGCGGTAAACAGCTGAATAGCGGAAGAGGCACAGTGTAGCAAAAGCGGGCGGAATGGTAACTGAAATGGTAAAGGGGCGCCCCACTACAGCGTGTCTTTAGGTGAAACGGATTGTGGGACAAGGTCAAGAATGGAAGAGTTACCAAAAGGCAAAAAGTTCCGCTTGATCCCGGGAGCCGGCCACCTATGTCGGGGGCGATCTCAGGCTACACCAGGAGAACACGACTTGGGGAGGGAGCCGGAGCCAAGCGCCCCCTCCGAGTCCGCGCCATCACACCGTCCCTCGGGGGCCTCCGTCAAGCGGTTCAGGGTGGCACCGCATTACATTGTTCACAAATGCAGTCACGTCCTCAAACAGTCCCCACTTTACTTTGACAATAGTGAAGCTGAAGCAAGTGCAAATAGGCTTCAGACAGTGTTACAAGCACTCCTCAAAACTTTGAACCATCAGAGTGCATGAGTTTCATGCTCGATCGATTGAGCTAGCCGGATCGGGCATCAAAAAGTATAAAATAGTTATGTAAATAGTTGTTTAATAAAATGTTTTACCCTGTTACTTTGCTGGTGTGTTGTATATATTTGTAATATTTGCATAGAGTTTATCGTTATTTTGGGCGGGGTGGGTGGCGGAGCCGAGCTGTATTGCAGCCATCATGGTGTGGAGTTCAGTTCATCTCAATAGTTTCGTGTTTGTCATGAGGGGTTGTTCCTAATGTTTCTATTTTAGCGAGGTCAAAAAGAGATCCCATTAGTGGCCTACTGATTTTGCTCGATTCCTTTTGTTTTTTTACACGATTTTTCGCTATCTGCAAAGACTAAACAGAGTATTGCGACTCTGTGCTTGTTTGTAAATAGAGAATGAACCAAAGAGAACCAATTCTAAAACAGTAAATGCTTGGATAACAATCAATCAGATGGAGAGAGAAGCAGGCACGACGGATTACAACGGGGGCAAAGGCCTGCGTTAACTACCCTTCACTATCTGCAAAGAGAGAGTACTCCTAATAGAAATGAGGGGGAGGGGGGGGGCAGCATTCAAAGCAGATCAGTGTGCATAAACACGAAAATGTTTTTACTTACCACGTACTTGACATTCGACAGCTTATGATATTTGCTATTAAAAAAACATTGAAATTCACTGAAAAAACCATAGGTTAGAGACCATATATAGTTAGGAATTAGCATTTAAAAAACCTTGAAAATTCACTGAAAAAACCATAGGTTAGAGACCATATATAGTTAGGAATTAGCATTTAAAAAACCTTGAAAATTCACTGAAAAAACCATAGGTTATAGACCATATATAGTTAGGGCTTAGCATTTAAAAAACCTTATTTTACTCACACAAAACCATTGAAATTCCATATATAGTTAGTTGCACTAACTATATATCGCGCACCCGCAATCCACTGCTGATGATGTCACATATTACATCATTCATGACATGGTCAGTGACATCACTGATGACATCACTGATGACATCTCAAATGACATCACTGATGACATCACTGATGACATCTCATTTGACATCAATGATCACATCACTTATGATATCATTCATGTGACAATAAAATGCATCTCCTCACACTTTAATATAACCTCTGTTACACCCAGTGTTAAATATGAGTATAATTTTTGAAACCATTGACACACCAATACTAGTTACTACATACGCACTCACTGATTCCTACTTCTACACACACATTCACTCATTCACCCATACAATCATTCATACATACAATGACTCATCTTTACAACACTATCATATGCACTCATACACCTATACAGACAATCACACTCTGCCACTCACCCATGGAGTTACTTACACACCTAGTCAGTCCTGTAAAGAATCAATCACACTTCCATTTTCTAATCTATACAGTTAAACATAGAGCACATAACATTTTCAAACATATACTAACACATACTTACTCTCTTATACAATCATTGATACAAGTACACATTGATCTGCACAGAGTCACACACCTCCCAGCCAGCCACACACACACTCAGTCTCCCATACAAATAATTGGGCAACCAATCAATAACCCATATAGTTACTCATATAGCTACTGATCAACACATTCAGCAGTTTACAGATCAATACAAATAATGATGCACAAATTAAGACAGTTTAGTCACTAACCCATGCACTCAGTGAGACACATTTAATCACTCACTCATGCAGTCAGTCATGCACCTACTGAATCCTTCATCCAGACACTTATTCATCCACTCATTCTTCAATATGTAAGACATATTTAAAGTTTACAGAAACATACAGACACTGGATGTTGTCATCAGTGATGTCATCAGTGATGTCATTTGAGATGTCATCAGTGATGTCATCAGTGATGTCATTTGAGATGTCATCAGTGATGTCATCAGTGATGTCACTGACCATGTCATGTATGATGTAATATGTGACATCATCAGCAGTGGATTGAGGGTGCGCGATATATAGTTAGTGCAACTAACTATATATGGAATTTCAATGGTTTTGTGTGAGTAAAATAAGGTTTTTTAAATGCTAAGCCCTAACTATATATGGTCTATAACCTATGGTTTTTTCAGTGAATTTTCAAGGTTTTTTAAATGCTAATTCCTAACTATATATGGTCTCTAACCTATGGTTTTTTCAGTGAATATATATATATATATATATATATATATATTCACTGAAAAAACCATAGGTTAGAGACCATATATAGTTAGGAATTAGCATTTACAAAACCTTATTTTACTCACACAAAACCATTGAAATTCGCATATATAGTTAGGTGTACTAACTATATATCGCGCACCCGCAATCCACTGCTGATCATGTCACATATTACATCATTCATGACATGGTCAGTGACATCACTGATGACATCAGTGATGACATCTCAATTTGGCAGTTTTATTCTTTTCCTCGAGGACAAAAAAAAGTGAATGCCCGACATGTGACATGCCTCATTTGTAAAGATGTTTTATCTAGAGGTACAGACAAAAAGTATAGTTATGGTAACTATACTATGCACCGTCATATGCAGAGGTGGCATCCACTGAATTACAACGTTGCAGAGATGCGTCACCTCTAAGACAACCCACCAACTCCTGTGGCCAGTACATCGGCACAGGTAACTCTGTCGGGACCAGAGGTGAGGGAAACGGTCCCAAACATCCAACAGAATTTTGTGCTCATGAAGATAGTGTGCCTTTATTGTGGTGACCTACTCTCATGTGCAAATATGAGTATCAATTTGATAAACAGAGCATTTGAAAACCACAAGTGCTCAAAACGCCCCAAAAAATAAAAAAAAATTTGCTCCTGTTGAGCCCTTTCTAATGCCTGTTTTTTGTTGTTCCCCCTCAAAAAAAACAAAAAAAATTAAAATCGTTCAAAAAATACAAAAAAAGTAAAAAAAAATATAAAACAACAAAAATAATAATAAAAAAAGTTATTTTCAGAACTACCTCCCCTTTATAAAAAATTGCTAGAATGTTTAGCACTCTGGCAACTTCTATTTCTTTTGATTCGCTTCCCGGTTCGCGCGCCGGTACGCGAACCGGAAGCGAACCAGAATTTTTTATTTTTTTTTAAAAAGAAGAGTAAGTATAAGGGAAGGAAACAGAGAGTAATGTTAAAAGAAAGACAGGTAGAGGGAGTAACACAGAGATACTGTTTAATAGATCTATTTACCGAAGAAAAGATGGAAGAGGGTATAATTGTGAAAAACAAAATAGATAAGAAAGTGAAAGAAAAAAAAGAGTTGAAGAATAATAAACAAGAGTTTCTTAGAGAATGTGAGTGAATGTTCAAAATAAGAAGATCAATAGTAAAGGATGTGGAATAAGAGGTAGGGATAGAACCGGACTAAAAGAACAATCCTGAGGGAAAGTGTTAAGAAAACAGTGAGCAAAAGTAAATAGGAATAAAACAAGATGTATGATAGTGACTAAAGTTAAAACATGTGGAATAACAGAGAGAAAAAACAGAAAGCAGAAAAGAAGAAGTGACAGAAAAGGAATGATTGAAACAGCAAAGAAATGTAAATAACATAGGGGCATATTATCAACACAGGCGATAAAATTATCGCTGCTTTTATCGGCAGAAAACTGCCGCTAAAGCCGCTTTTGCGGCAGAAAACTGCCGGTAAAGCCGCTTTTGCGGCAGTTTTCAGCCGATAAAAGCAGCGATAATTTTATCGCCTGTGTTGATAATATGCCCTTTAGTGTGCTTGAACTACAGGGAGAAAGCATAATGAACAAGTAGTGAAAGAGTGATCAGTCAGAGACAGTGAGAGTAATAGAGACGGAGTGAGTGAACAGGAGTGAGGAACTGTGAGAACAGAGGGACTGAGAAAAGGAGTGGAAGGAGTAGAGTAAGTAAGTAACAGAGAAAGGAATGAGGGAAGTAGCAAAGGCAGGAAAATGAGGGTTAAAGAAATGAAGCAGTGGAACTAATAGAAGTTAAATGTGATAGAAATGTAACGAAAAGAGTACAAAACATTTACCTTATAATTGTCGTTAACTTAGTCACTTGTTATTTTTATACTTTCAATCTGTGAAAGAAAGAACAAAAATTTGAAAAATATTAAAACATGTATTTAAAAATTAGAAAAGACAAGGGAAAAGATTGACAATCATCCAATTTTACAAAGAAATAAAGTTAGAGATAAACATGCAGAAAAAAAAGAGAAAGAAACGGTGATAGACAGTCAGAGACGAAAAGAAATTGAAATAGAGTAAATTACTAAGAGAAAAAAAAAGAAGATACTTTCAGTGACAGAAAAGAAGGATAGAAGAGAAAACTAAATTGAAGTTGTGAAAGCTACTAAAATAAACTGAGTAAGGTAAACTATATAAGGAAAGGTGAATAAGGAAAAGAGAGTGAGGGAGAGAGGAGACAGAGGAAGTGAAGGAAAGAGTGTCAGATACAGACTGAGTGAGGCATCTACACAATGTGATTCATAATGTTAGGAAACACAGGTAATGTAATTGAAAAACGTTCAATTTTTTTTGTTTATTCCACAATCACATCACTTGTGTTTCCTTTGCTTAGGCATCTCATTGTGCAGATGTAGTCTAGTATATGAAAGACTACGCAGAAGGTGACCACTGTATGCAACAACTTTGACACTTACAGAAGCCTCTGCTTCTCCATAGCCCCTACACAGTCCTAAATATATACATTTTAAACTAACGGTATCTTATTGTAGATGAAGTGAGGCCTATCTTGCAACATGGTGCATCTTTTGCACTGCTGCTGTGTCACAAAAGTGACACAACGGCAGCGCAAAAGAGGTGCACGGCCATCATAAAACTGCCCCTAACATTTTAAATGATTGTTTCAGGATGCCGATAAGGTGTGGCCTATCCAGAGATTTGTTTGAGGTGAGGTCTACTCAGAGTTACAGATTAAATTTAGGCTTGTTGAAGAGTACAGAGGAGATAATACATGTGCAGGCCTACCAACGAAGTGAGTCATGTCCACTGCACTCTTGAACAAAGGCCAGACCTCCTCTGTCTCCCTGGACAGGCCTAAACCTCATCTGCACAATGTGATTCATAATGTTAGAAAACACAGGTGATATAATTGAAAAACGTGCAAATATTTTCGCTCATTTAACAATCACATCACCTGTATTTCCTCAGCTTAGGTATCTCATTGTACAGATGTAGTCTAGCATATCCAAGAGTACGCAGAAGGTGAGGACTGTATGCAACAGAGCAATGTACATTACTCACCTCCCTTGACACTTACAGAAGCCTCAGTTTCTCCATGCCTCCTACACAGTTCTAAATGTATATCATAAATACAAAAAGTACAGAATTAATTATACATGTTAAATGGTTTATTTTTGCTGTTCTCAGAATATATCAAATTTCACTAAAAACAGTGACTTGAAGGTATTCATCATATGACAGCGGGGAAAAAAAAACATAATCAAAATGATTGTGTTTAAAAAACCCATATAACATAACCAATCAGAAATCAGAACTCCTCAAAAGTAACTTACTTTCCATGACGTCGAAGGATGTCCTATGAACAGCTTATACTCTGTTGTGCTGTTATTATTTTCAGCCCGCCACTTTCTGAAAGAAAAGCTCAATCGTTTTGACAAATATGTTACATACAATAAATGACTTCTCGCTCTCTACCGCACTTCTCCTCAAGGCCAAATCGTGTAAGAGCCATTTATAACTCTTGGAATTCTTCTAAGCAAATCCCGTCGATTTCTTTTTCCGCAACTTTCAGAAAGAAAACGTTCAAGATCACTTTCACAATCCTGTACTAGTAATATCTCACCCTTCTTGCTCACTCATGTTCCACATTTCCTATGACACTGATACTGCTTACTATAAAGCAGACTTACACTACCTCTATGACTACTACAAATATTTAATTCTCTACATCACTTTTAATCACAAAGCAATTTAAAACAGTACATAAAATTATATCAACTCCTAGAATCATTATAGACCAGTTACCTACCCTAAATTCTTTCTTCTGAAAACAGAAAGTAAGAATATTTTTAAATAAAAAGGCAACATTGTTTCATAGTGAAATGTGAATTATTTCCGGAACATCAGCTTTTTTTACATTTTTAATAAGATGTGTAATAAGTGGATGTTGTCAAAGGACCATCATGTCATATAATAGCTGCAGTTAGAAATGTTTTTCCTAAAATCAACGACTGTGTAGCCACAACATTTGAAATTAAAGTTGAAAACTTATTTTCATCAGGTTTGTATAGTTGGAATTTTTAAATGACATTATAACCAAAAGTTTGTTCAAAAAATGTGTACACCATTGCAGACTTACATTACCTCTACTCCATGTTTTGATTGGCTGCTTGAATTAGTTTATTAAAAGAAACAGTTTTTCTGAACTCATTCAAAGTGCAGTTATTTTTCCATGACGTCAAGTGTTATGGTAAGAACACCGTTTGCTTTGGGAAATACTCTGTTGTCCTTTAACTAATCCGTGCCCACCACTTTCTGTAAGAAAACCTTCTTTTTTTTCAGGAACTACTTAAAACTCAAAAATAACTTTTGACTCTGTACTACACTTATCCTCAGGGCCAAATAGTGTAGGAGCCATTAGAACCTCTTGAAATTCCTGAAAGCAAATCCCGAGATTCTTCCCCTAAAATTTTGGTTGTAAAAACACCAGGTAAGAATTTTGAAGGTCAAAAGGCAATTTTTTTTTTTAAAGTTAAAACAGAATAATTGCAGAATGACCAGCCGTTTCTAGACTTCAAATAAGCTGTGTAATGTCCTGATGTTGTTGAAGGACCGTCATGATATATAATTGCTGCAGTTACAAAAGTCCTTCCTGATATTGACAACTGCGAAGCCACAACATTTTTAATTAAAGTTGTCAATTTTGTTCAATCAGGCCTACATCGTTGAAACATTAAAAAGACATACTGGCCATATGTTCGTATAAATAATGTGGACAACATTTCAGACTTACATTGGCTACACTCCATGTTGTGATCGGCTGCTTTTACTAGCTTATTAAAGGACACTGATTTACTGTCTGGCAAAGTTAAATATATAAATCTTTCTGAGTCTACACTAGTAGTACTTGATACCCTACAGTTCTCGCAGTCATGCTGCCATTGATAAGAAAGGCCTAACAGGTGATCTACATCTACACCTTCATCTTGCAATACATCAAGCATATACATTAAAAACTCCTGACAATCTTGCTGAATATTTTGAGAGAATTGCGTTTGACCTGAACATTTGTCTAACAGATTTCGAATTTCAGACACACTTTCTATTTTTGTTCTATCAGTGCTACATTTCTCTAACACAGAATTCGACAAACTGCAAAATCTTTGATCCGAATTGACCACAATCTCTTCTTTTAAAGTTTCTAGAGAAAAGACAACATTAACCACAACATTAGCATAGCAGTTGACACCAGAACTATTTTCAAATTGAAAACCATCAACATCTTCAACAGAATCCATTTTTTTTCTGCTTATAATTTCGGCTTCATCGACTTTTTGTCTTTTTGCTACAACCTCCCTACTATTGGTCACATTTCTTCGTTTCCGGCCTACCACACGTTTCTCAAACAAAGGATATTGAGGCAAATGTGGCGCATACTCTCTTCTTAACCTATTATATTCCTTAACACAATCTAGATCCGCACAAATGTTTGTGACATCACAATCAATCAAGTACAATCCCGATAAAGTTCTGACTCGTGACAATGCCACATATGTCATACCCTCCTTGAACACAGAACTGCCAATATTCACCAATGCACTGTCTACACTTAAACCTTGCGATTTATGGATTGTCACCACATATGCCAAGCAAACAGGAAACAGCTTACGGCGAACATATAAGTCTTTTACAAGCAAAAACCTAGCAGAGCAACGACCAATTAGCTGTACTTCCTCAATGCCATCAAATTTAATTTTTAAAAATTCAATTCCATCTCTATTTCTGTATTTCTCAAAATCAACAACATTACCCATTGATCCATTTACCAGACCTCTTTCAACATGTAAATTCCTTCTTAAAATTATACGGCAATTTAAGCACACATTCAGAGTCTTTTCAAAACCAGCAGTTTTAGATATAGTCTTCTCTAATGAATCCAATTTTGATTTCAAATTTTCAGAAAAAATAATTGTTGCTCCCATATGCTCTATTCTGTCAATAGCTTCCAGTTTCACAATCTCTTGGTTTTCTAAATTCAACATTTTGTTGTTGAAGATGGCACATTCTGCAAGAGTTGGCATCAAACATATTCCAGATTTCTTCTCAGTAATTTTCCGAAAAATATTCTCAGGCACAACGTCTTCTTCTGGATACAAATTTGACAGTAATCGTGCATGTAAAGCTTCTTTCCCATGCTCGGTCACTTTTCCGATTCTAACATCTTGTAGAATATTCTTATAATCTTCATCCTTCGCATGACGCATATTTTCACGCAGTTCAGCATAATTGAAGTCTAACCATATATTGACGTTGCCAATGCTCCCTAGGCACTTCCTGGTATCTTCATGCGTGAGCATTTTGAACACAGGTTGTCCTTTCACTGGTGTCAGCTGCAGATCACCGAAAACAATGATGTGTTTGCCACCAAATAACACATCATACTCTGTTTTGAGAACTTCTTGCATTCTCAAATGCACAAAGGCAAGCATGACATTGGAAACCATGCTTACTTCGTCAATGATAAGAAGTTTCATTTTTCTCAAGACTCTTGAAACTTCACAACAAGCATCTCCAGATAACTTGTGGTATTGTAATTTGTTATCATGCTCCACTGGCAGCATCAGTAGACGATGCAAAGTAATACCTTTAATGTTATGCAGTCCAGTTGGAGCGGTGACAACACAAGAGAGCGATGACTCAGTCCTTTTCTGCAAATAACATGAAATTGCTTTAATGAGGAAACTTTTTCCAGTTCCCGCTTCTCCACTCACGTACAGTCGGACAGGCTTCAACGACGTACATGAGCACTCTTTCTTCTCATGACTTAATCCATGATCTATTTGGTTGGTAACTTCGTCATATATTTTCCTCTGCTCAACGTTGAGTTGTCTTTCCAAGTCTTCTAAGTTAACCGCATCCTCCTGAGCATGTGCCATGGCTCTTTCCACTTCAATCATGGCAGTGCCAGCTTCATTTTCGATAACTGGTCCTCCTAGTGGATCCCGACTCAATGAAACAGAACTCTGACTGTCCTGAGAACTGTCTCTAGCAATCTCGGCTGCAATCGTTGCTTCCTGCTCGATTTCCGCATTGAACATTTCTAGATATTTGGGAAAAACAGGACATTCTATGGTCTCCTTGGCGGCATTGAAAGAGTCTTCATAACAGAGGAAATCTCCAAGCAGTTCCTCTTCTGCACGCCAAGGCTTGAAAAGTTGCAAAAGTGCTAAATAGAAAAACTATTTTCTTTCAGGAGATTCGCCACTCAATTTTCGATGGTTTACCAAGTGGCATTTTCTTTGCTTGACCAGACATCCCTCACTTCCAATTACAGCATACACTCCTTTATCAATATCTTCTTTGATGTTCCTCTTGAATATGTAATTTTGTAGAACCTCATACAGACAAACATTCTCGAGGTGACTGCTTCTATTTGGATAATATGTATCCAACATGTTGGTCTTCAAAATATCTGTACTGTTTGGCTCCTTTTCCGCCAAATACTCAATTTCCCGTACAGGTTTCAGAACTCGATTAAGCGTTGCAGCAAGACCAAGACTCGCCCAAATGATACTCCTGGATTTGGCATAGAGACTTGCTGAAGACAACCGGTCAGAACATTCGTAAGCTCCGATTTCTCGATGCGACAACATCTTCAGACTGAAACTGTACAACTTCTTACTGAGGCTCTTTTCATGGGAAATGTCCTCCCACATATCCTTCAATTCTGTCTTTTCTTTTTTGGTGATGTAAGATGTCACATACCGAGCCACAGCCATACAGTTATCAGCCACAAACTGTATATCCATGTTAGCATTCCACATGGACAAAATCACTGGTTTGTAGTCGTTGATGTACTTGGACTCTTCGTTCCTTTTCAAATTTAGGTATTTTTGGGTGATTTCTTCATCACATTATGTCGCAGCGAAGACATCAAACTGTTCACTCTTCCTTTAGAAATCACCGGTCGTGGAAAGGCGAAACTACATTTTGTGTAGAACTTGTCCTTGTTTCTGAATTTACGATGACAGTACTTTCCACAACGATGGCTTTGGAAGCGTAAAACTTGTTCTCTTAGGCTTTTGTTTTCCTTTGCCTTTGGAACAGCACATGTAGAATACTGTTCTATGAAACTCATCACTAAGTCATCTGGATCTGTTCCAAATTTGGGTGCATCTTTGATCCACAGCAGCATATGTATATGAGGAGCACCTCTTGCTTGGTACTCCTTTCTCCAGAAGAAATCCAACACCTCTCCAAGAGGTGGATTTTTCTTGTTCATGATGAAAGACATCATAGCTTCAAATCTATGATTGAAGTACCTGCATACATTCACTGGATCCAAAGAGCACAGTTCTCCGGGTGTCTTGAATTCGATATTTTCAATGTTTCCATTTGCCTCTCGTAGAAATTCAAGTAAGTCTTCCCAGCCATACTCGGCACAGCTGAGAGTGAGGAACCATGTGGGAGTTCCTAAGTTCCTCAGCATACATTTTAAATCACCATGACGACGGTACCAGTACTCATTAGTACCACGCTGACACGCCATGAGATTAATCAGGTGAGAATCCAAAATACTGTCTTGCACATTGACTTTATCCATAAAGTCCCTTGCCGAGATATTTTGCATCTGTACACCACTTTTCAAGATGTGGTTCACTGCATATGACAATCCAGACAGATCGCTTTCAAACAGTAGATGAAACAAATAGGGAATGCATTGACGAAACCTAGGATCTTCTGCATACAATCGTAAAGTCCGGTATTCAGAAGCAGGAATTTGATCAGGTCGCTCATCATATCTTCCTCCTTGACCTGTTGGAAATAGCTGTGGGAAACACTGAGCTTCCAAACTTTCCTCCAAAACACTAATGGGACTTCCTTTGGCTTGTTTCATTTGAAACAACTGAATAGCATTCCCCATGACTTCCTTGGAATGCAAAGGATGAACACTATAATGTTCATATATTTCTTCATTTTTAGAGGCTTCTACTTTCTCAATTTGACCAGCACACACATCGCTATCCTCTTCTTCACTTACTTCCTCTTCTGCAACATATACATTCTTGTAGTACTTATTGTTTTTCTTCAAATACAATGTTGCCTTTTTGACTTTCCTAACATCCACTAAATCTTGCCAGATTTTCTTACTCTTTGTCGGAACCCCATTAACTAAGATAACCAGAGGTTCCTCTTCCACTTTCTCTACTCCAATTGTATTAATGTTTTTCTTCAAATCTAGAGGCAAATAAACAACTCTTCCCTTTAATCCTCTCTGTAAGTCCGATGGAGGCAATTTCCCTGTCTTTGGCTCCATTCGTACAATAGCCTGAAAGGGATGGACACTTTGAATCAAAATAGATTCATAAGTATTTAAATCCTTCAATTCAGAAGGAATCTCAACCAATTCCAGATTATTATGAACTGCTCTAGCAGGCATCTGGTTTTGATTTAATTTGTTACAACAATAAGTACACACACGTTGATCCGATCCCAAATCAAAACAATTTTCTACCATCAAGTATGTTGCGAAATCCTTCCATTCACTATTATTTTCCCTTTCACTTTTTGCATATAAATCCACTAACTTAGTCTGATTCTTATAATAAGTGTGTCGACAACACACACAAGTGAAATTAGGCCTCTCACTTGATTTCACCTGAAACGTGGCAATTTCCTTCTGAAAATTATCTGTACTGGAAACCTGTACACTCTCTTCCACATTACCTTCTTCATCTGGGTCAATTTCAACATTCTTCTCTTTACTTGCAAAGTAACAAAACTCAATTTCTTCACAAATATTCTTCACATCTACTTCAGAACCATGCAAAAGAGCAGTGCATAATTGTTTAAGCATAATTGCTGGACTCTTAGCATAATACAACATTCTAACAAATGTCCTCACTTTATTATGATGCACTGCTAGCATCCTGAAATGATGAAAAACACTCTGGCATACTCTCCTGGAAAGACAAGCCAATGAATGACCATGCAAACCTGTCACTTCTCTCACTCTGCAAGGATCTAATTCTTGCAACAACTTCATCTTCTGTTTCAAACTTTTCCTATTAAATGTCCGTACAAAATCACAAAGCAAATTGATGGAATCCTGTCGCACACTGCAAATACTACTACACTTCCAGGTATATACTGGTCCCTTAGGACGTTTTCCTAAAACCTCATTACCTAACATCTCTTCTGCCACTGTTGTCATAAGTTTTTCTTTTTCAACCGGACTACCATCTTTCACCTCATAAGCTCGACCACTGGTGTCAACTGCATGCACCAAATCATTATCCTGGAAATAACTCTCCTCATTAAAAAATGCCTCACAACTTGAACTATGCATCCATTCTCCTGAAAAAACTTCACAAAAATTACTACGATTAACTGTTCTCTTCCATCTACTATTTGATTTGAAATCATAAATTGCCTTGTTTAGTTTCCTAATTCTATTGATTATCAAAATAAATAACATTCGCTTAATTTCGAATGCCTCATCAATAATGTTCTCAATATTTTTTTTTCTTTTATAAAAAGCCACTTTCTGTTGACCTTTCTTAATATTTTTTAACAAATTGCCAATTATCCTGTTGCGGAACATTCGTCTACGAATGTCCCTAAACAGATTTTTCCTTCTACTACCATGCACAGAGTTATCTCCTGCTCTAGCAGTAACATTTTTGATTGGCCTTTCCTTTCCGTTTAAATTGGCTCTCTTTTTCTGGACTAAAACATGTTCTGTAGTAATATTTTTTTTTCTGAAAATATTTCTTAGGAATGATTTTGTTGTCTTACCCGGAGCTTTCTTGGTGACTTGACGAGTTTTTATTGTAGAGGACTGCTGCAAGCATTTAGTAATCTGCTGTCTTTGACGTTTTGTAGCCTTTTGGCTTCTTTCTTTAGATGGCATATTGTAGTTTTGAAATGATCTGCAGTTAAATCTGTGGTAAAATATGATAAAAAATGTTATTAACCACTATTACCAAACAGTAAATCAATAACAGTCGTCAAAAAATTAACACACTACTTGTCAATTTTACATACAATAATTTTTAGTGCATTGGCAAATTTAGTACTCACAAATAGTAGCAAATAAATAGAATGCTTCTACATTTGACCTTTGCTCTTTTATATGTGAATCTGAACTAATTTTTATCAGCATATTTCCCTATTTTATTAAAGACACTTCACACAAGCTGTTTTTGAAGATGTGTTTAATTTTAAATGAAACGGTTATCATGGTTACTTTTCATTTCCAGTAACTTTTAAAAATAACTGTTTACAGTTCCATAGGCTCGAGCAGGTCAGCTTCCCACCCTATGTCATACAATTCTGACAAATCGGCATCCTCATCATGTTCTTCATCATCCTCAGGATTTAAATCATTCAAGGGATCTACTTCCACTGATGTTTCAATCACAATTTCAATGATAATATCGAGATCAACAGATTGCTCATTATCACTCATGCTTGATGTTGTCGTTATCTTTAAAGAAAGAGAACAACAATGAGATGTTGCAGAGTAAGAGACAAATCTCAGAGACTATAATTGTAAAATTGTTTAACAAGAGTAACATTTTGCAGATATTATTTAACCATGTCCAGCGATGCTGAGGAGGTGAGGCCTATGTCCAATTTTTCAGTGAACAGGACTCATCTCTTCTTAACCTTGGATAAGCCTCACCAACACTGTGTCCCCTGCTAATACTTAAATGTAAAGGCGCAGATTTATGTTAACTGGCGCATCCCCAGGGATGCACCAGTTAACGTGCGCCACTGCTCTGCCACCCATGATGTGCCGCATTTACAATGCAGAGCACCATTGAGCAAAAACAGCACATTGCAGGAATCACGTCGTAAGCGCGACATATCTACTGCAATGCACAGGGGCAAGCCACTCATTGCATGGTGCATCACTCCTTATGCCTGTTTCAAACAGGCGTAAGGATTTGATTCAGCAATGCCATAAATGTGACTCAGTGAAATCTTCTTAATTTTACTGTGTTAGTTTTACAGGGCTTTCATGCAAATGACTGCCCACCCTACAACAAAACGCTCACATGAAATCTGACGCAGGTTTCATGTGGCACAGGACTTTACAGCATGACACATCTGCCTAGATGCATCAAGTTGTAAATATGTCGCAACATAGCAAATCTTTTGCACCGCCGCTGCTGCGTCACAAAAGTGACGCACAGCGGGGCAAAAGAGGCACACGGCTATCATAAATCTGTCCCTAACATTTTAAATGATTGATTCAGGATGACGATAAGGTGTGGCGTATCCAGAGGTTTGTTTGAGGTGAGGCCTACTCAGGGTTGCAGATGAAATTTAGGCTTGTTGAAGAGTACAGAGGAGATAATACATGTGCAGGCCTACCAATGAAGTGAATCATGTTCACTGCACTCTTGAACAAAGGTCAGACCTCTTCTGTGTCCGTGAACAGGCCTAAACCTCATCTGCACAATGTGATTCGTAATGTTAGGAAACACAGGTGATGTAATTGAAAAATGTGGAATTTCTTTTCCTCATTTCACAATCACATCACCTGTGTTTCCTTTGCTTAGGTATCTCATTGTGCAGATGGAGTCTAGCATATCAAAGAGTACGCAGAAGTTGAGCACTGTATGCAACAATTTTGACATTTACAGAAGATTCAGCTTCTCCATGCCCCCTACACAGTCCTAAATGTTTACAGTTTAAACTGACGGTATCTTGTTGGAGATGAAGTGAGGCCTATATTGCAACATGGTGCATCTTTTGCATCACTGCTGCATCACAAAAGTGACGCAACAGCGGCGCAAAAGATGCGCACGGCCATCATAAATCTGCCCCTAACATTTTAAATGATTGATTCAGGATGACGATAAGGTGTGGACTATCCAGAGGTTTGTTTGAGGTGAGGCCTACTCAGGGTTGCAGATGAAATTTAGGCTTGTTGAAGAGTACAGAGGAGATAATACATGTGCAGGCCTACCAATGAAGTGAGTCATGTCCACTTCACTCTTGAACAAAGGCCAGACCTCTTCTGTGTCCCTGGACAGGCCTAAACCTCAACTGCACAATGTGATTCATAATGTTAGGAAACACAGGTGATGTAATTGAAAAATGTGGAATTTCTTTTCCTCATTTCACAATCACATAACCTGTGTTTCCTTTGCTTAGGTATCTCATTGTGCAAATGGAAACTAACATATCAAAGACTACGCAGAAGTTGAGCACTGTATGCAACAATTTTGACATTTACAGAAGATTCAGCTTCTCCATGCCCCCTACACAGTCCTAAATGTTTACAGTTTAAACTGACGGTATCTTGTTGGAGATGAAGTGAGGCCTGTCTTGCAACATGGTGCATCTTTTGCATCACTGCTGCATCACAAAAGTGACGCAACAGCGGCACAAAAGAGGCGCACGGCCATCATAAATCTGCCCCTAACATTTTAAATGATTGATTCAGGATGACGATAAGGTGTGGCCTAGCCAGAGGTTTGTTTGAGGTGAGGCCTAATCAGTGTTGCAGATGAAATTTAGGCTTGTTGAAGAGTACAGAGGAGATAATACATGTGCAGGCCTACCAATGAAGTGAGTCATGTCTACTGCACTCTTGAACAAAGGCCAGACCTCCTCTCTCTCCCTGGACAGGCCTAAACCTCATCTGCACAATGTGATTCGTAATGTTAGGAAACACAGGTGATGTAATTGAAAAACATGCAAATATTTATGCTCAATTCACAATCACATCACCTGTGTTTCCTCAGCTTAGTTATCTCATTGAGCAGATTTAGTCTAGCATATCCAAGAGTACGCAGAGGATGAGGACTGTATGCAACAGAGCAATGTACATTACTCACCTCCTTTGACACTTACAGAAGCCTCAGTTTAATATTTCTCAGTTCAATATTTATTTAAAGAACCAGACACCAATATGACCTTCTCATAAATGTGAAAAGCGTTTTTTTTAAAAAAAAACACGATTTTCTGGTCATAATTTGAAAACACAACACAGGTCCTATGTAGAAGCACACCCTATCAGTACTTAAATTAGCCAAGCACACATGGGGGCGTATTTACAAGGACCTTGCACCACGGGGAAATATCTTAAATTAAAATGGGGAAAATAACATCAAAGGGACTCAAAGGCCTTTTAAATATGCCCCAAGCAGCCTATGAAACTCTAGCAGTACATATCAAGAAACTTAAATGACTTCAATAAACGTTTTTAAACACATCAAGTAAAGCA
Organism: Lissotriton helveticus; assembly: GCF_964261635.1. Taxonomy (NCBI): domain Eukaryota; kingdom Metazoa; phylum Chordata; class Amphibia; order Caudata; family Salamandridae; genus Lissotriton; species Lissotriton helveticus. The sequence continues at coordinate 201,022,091 of NC_136060.1, forward strand.
GTTATTCAACTACATTCAAGGGGAAGTGACTTAAAATGCCCTAACAGACATGAAAGCGTATTTTGAAGGCCCTTGCACCATTTTTCCATCACTTTTAACATGGCTATGTAACTCGTAACTCAAAGAAACAAAATCTAAATTTGCCAAGCACACATGGGGGAGTATTTACAAGGACCTTGCACCACGGGGAAATGACTTAAATTAAAATGGGGAAAATAACATCAAAGGGACTCAAAGGCCTTGTAAATATGCCCCAAGCAGCCTATGAAACTCTAGCAGTACATATCAAGAAACTTAAATGACTTCAATAAACGTTTTTAAACACATCAAGTAAAGCAGTTATTCAACTACATTCAAGGGGAAGTGACTTAAAATGCCCTAACACACATGAAAGCGTATTTTGAAGGCCCTTGCACCATTTTCCCATCACTTTTAAAATGGCTATGTAACTCAAAGAAACAAAATCTAAATTTGCCAAGCACACATGGGGGCGTATTTACAAGGACCTTGCACCACGGGGAAATGACTTAAATTAAAATGGGGAAAATAACATCAAAGGGACTCAAAGGCCTTGTAAATATGCCCCAAGCAGCCTATGAAACTTTAGCAGTACATATCAAGAAACTTAAATGACTTAAATAAACGTTTTTAAACACATCAAGTAAAGCAGTTATTCAACTACATTCAAGGGGAAGTGACTTAAAATGCCCTAACACACATGAAAGCGTATTTTGAAGGCCCTTGCACCATTTTTCCATCACTTTTAACATGGCTATGTAACTCAAAGAAACAAAATCTAAATTTGCCAAGCACACATGGGGGCGTATTTACAAGGACCTTGCACCACGGGGAAATGATTTAAATTAAAATGGGGAAAATAACATCAAAGGGACTCAAAGGCCTTTTAAATATGCCCCAAGCAGCCTATGAAACTCTAGCAGTACATATCAAGAAACTTAAATGACTTCAATAAACGTTTTTAAACACATCAAGTAAAGCAGTTATTCAACTACATTCATGGGGAAGTGACTTAAAATGCCCTAACACACATGAAAGCGTATTTTGAAGGCCCTTGTACCATTTTTGCATCACTTTTAACATGGCTATGTAACTCAAAGAAACAAAATCTAAATTTGCCAAGCACACATGGGGGCGTATTTACAAGGACCTTGCACCACGGGGAAATGTCTTAAATTAAAATGGGAAAAATAACATCAAAGGGACTCAAAGGCCTTGTAAATATGCCACAAGCAACCTATGAAACAAAGCAACATTTTAAATACACAACTTTCTTCATAATTTTCTCCCTAAAGCATACTATTCTCTATCTAAATTAAATGAATCTTTTCTCACCTTAGCAAATACTTTTTGAGTTTCAAAACAGTCTCAGACACACACCAATTTGTCTTCAGCAGAGCAAAAGGTATGCACTCCAGAGGCTGCAACCAACAATGACACAGAAATGCTGTAATTCATCACACATATCTCTCATGTCACCCAATCAAAACTCTTCCCTCACTTTTTTCAAATCAACCCCCTTCCCCCTTCTGCCCTTTCTGCCTTTTTTCCATAGCAACCACCTCCTGAAAGACCTCTGATGTTTGCAAGTTCACACAACAATGTTTCAATTGAACTCTGAACTCTCAGTACACCTGCGTATCCAGTGCAATCTTTCATAAAATGATTTTTTCTTGACCATTCAAATTACATCTTTCAAAGAACTCATCCATGCACCCTAACTTTCTGTTTTCAGCAATCAAAATCCACCAATCACTGCTACTGATTAATTACCACAGAAACTCCACAGTTTTTTTCATTACATACTCCTACTGTTCCAACTGCCATTTCATTCCCACACGTCATCTGACTGCAGCAGAACCTCCTCTCACCATGTTTTCTGTCTGGATTGTTGGACATAGTTATATCCACTGGGCTCAAAGGTATGCTGATAACAGAAATTTACACAACCTCAATTTACAAAATGTGGAAATCAACTGGATTGGCCACAGAGGATTAAGATGTCACCAATTGATACCTTTGGTGAAAACCTTTTTGCATTTGCCAAAACCTGACCTGTTAATTGTGCACTGTGGAGGAAATGAATTGGGCACTTTGACTGGGGTAGGTCTGGAAATGCTTTTAAAGGACACCTTTGAGCAATTGATGGCACTATTTCCTCAAACTGCCTTGGTATATTCAAATATATGCCAAAGACAGAAATGGAGGCGGTCCAACCAATTTTGTCCACAAATTGAGAAATCGAGGAAGCATGTAAATAAGTCTGTTTCAGCTTACATGAGAGACCATGGAATGGGCTCCATCTACAACAATAACTTGCGTTACTACATGCAAGATATCTACAGAGCAGATGGAGTTCACTTCTCAGATGAAGGGAACAGAATTTTCATCCTGAATTTAAGACTGTGCATTGGTACCTACTTGTAGGTACCTAAATCAGCCACAGGACCCAAAAGCTCTTTTCAGAGCTACCCTACATCTGATCACTCACAATTATTATTTTACTCTAACTTTTTTCACTAATTTTCACCAAAGTACGCTCCCCTGTCATGTGTCAAATATCTGTAAAGTCCTGTGCCACATGAAACCGATGCAGCAGTGATGCAAAAGATGCACCATGTTGCAAGACAGGCCTCACTTCATCTCCAACAAGATACCGTCAGTTTAAACTGTAAACATTTAGGACTGTGTAGGGGGCATGGAGAAGCTGAATCTTCTGTAAATGTCAAAATTGTTGTATACAGTGCTCAACTTCTGTGTACTCTTTGATATGCTAGACTCCATCTGCACTATGAGATACCTAAGCAAAGGAAACACAGGTGATGTGATTGTGAAATGAGGAAAAGAAATTCCACATTTTTCAATTACATCACCTGTGTTTCCTAACTTTACGAATCACATTGTGCAGATGAGGTTTAGGCCTGTCCACGGACACAGAAGAGGTCTGGCCTTTGTTCAAGAGTGAAGTGGACATGACTCACTTCATTGGTAGGCCTGCACATGTATTATCTCCTCTGTACTCTTCAACAAGCCTAAATTTCATCTGCAACCCTGAGTAGGCCTCACCTCAAACAAACCTCTGGATAGGCCACACCTTATTGTCATCCTGAATCAATCATTTAAAATGTTAGGGACAGATTTATGATAGCCGTGTGCCTCTTTTGCGCCGCTGTGCGTCACTTTTGTGACGCAGCGGAGGTGCAAAAGATTTGCTATGTTGCGACATATTTACAACTTGATGCATCTAGGCAGATGTGTCATGCTGTAAAGTCCTGTTCCACATGAAACCTGCGTCAGATTTCATGTGAGCGTTTTGTTGTAGGGTGGCCAGTCATTTTCATGAAAGCCCTGTAAAACTAACACAGTAAAATTAAGAAGATTTCACTGAGTCACATTTATGGCATTGCTGAATCAAATCCTTACGCCTGTTTGAAACAGGCATAAGGAGTGATGCACCATGCAATGTGTGGCTTGCCCCTGTGCATTGCAGTAGACATGTCGCGCTTACGACGTGATTCGTGCAATGCGCCGTTTTTGTGGAACAGATGCGTGACGCATCTGTGCTGTTTTTGCTCAATGGTGCTCTGCATTGTAAATTTTGCAGATACCGCTCTAAGTGTACTGGGGATGCTCAGACGTGAATCCCAGGCACTCCACACCACTGGAATCAAGCTAGCCGGGCTGATGAGAGGTGTTACCTCGAAACCGGGCCGGTCCTCGGATGCTTGTTTCCGTTCTGGGAAGGACATGGCTTTTGTAGTTCGGACTGGACTGTTCCCATGGGGCACAGGGTCAGCGCTGATTTGCATATCGCCATTGTCTAACCCAGGGTGGTGTGGAGTGGAAAAACGATGGATTTGGGCCCAGATCTTTGGACTGGGGTGAATGTGTGACATTGATCCACATTCTGTCCATCATTGTTGTGTTTGGGTGGCAGAGCAGTGGCGCATGTTCTCTTTCTTTAAAGATAACGACAACATCAAGCATGAGTGATAATGAGCAATCTGTTGATCTCGATATTATCATTGAAATTGTGATTGAAACATCAGTGGAAGTAGATCCCTTGGATGATTTAAATCCTGAGGATGATGAAGAACATGATGAGGATGCCGATTTGTCAGAATTGTATTACATAGGGTGGGAAGCTGACCTGCTTGAGCCAATGGAACTATAAACATTTATTTTTAAAAGTTACTGGAAATGAAAAGTAAACATGTAAACCGTTTCATTTAAAATTAAACACAACTTCAAAAACAGCTTGTGTGTAGTGTCTTTAATAAAATAGTCAAATATGCTCATAAAATTAGTTCAGATTCACATATAAAAGAGCAGAGGTCAAATGTAGAAGCATTCCATTTCTTTGCTACTATTTGTGACTACTAAATTTGCCAATGCACTAAAAATTATTGTATGTAAAATTGACAAGTAGTGTGTTAAATTTTTGACGACTGTTATTGATTTACTGTTTGGTAATAGTGGTTAATAAAATATTTTATTATATTTTACCACAGATTCAACTGCAGATCATTTCAAAAGTACATAATGCCATCTAAAGAACGAAACCGAAAGGCTACAAAACGTCAAAGACAGCAGATTACTAAATGCTTGCAGCAGTCCTCTACAATAAAAACTCGTCAAGTCACCAAGAAAGCTCCGGGTAAGACAACAAAATCATTCCTAAGAAAGATTTGTAGAAAAAAAAGTAGTACTACAGAAAATGTTTTAGTCCAGAAAAAGAGAACCAATTTAAACGGAAAGGAAAGGCCAATCAAAAATGTTACTGCTAGAGCAGGAGATAACTCTGTGCATGGAAGTAGAAGGAAAAATCAGTTTAGGGACATACGTAGACGAATGTTCCGCAACAGGATAATTGGCAATTTGTTCAAAAATATTAAGAAAGGTCAACAGAAAGTGGTTTTTTATAAGAGAAAAAAAAAGTTGAGAAAATTATTGATCAGGCATTTGAAATTAAGCGAAAGTTATTTATTTTGATAATCAATAGAATTAGGAAGCTAAACAAGGCAATTTATGATTTCAAAAGAAATAGTAGATGGAAGAGAACAGTTAATCGTAGTAATTTTTGTGAAGTTTTTTCAGGAGAATGGATGCATAGTTCAAGTTGTGAGGCATTTTTTAATGAGGAGAGTTATTTCCAGGATAAAGATTTGGTGCATGCAGTTGACACCAGTGGTCGAGCTTATGAGGTGAAAGATGGTTGTCCAGCTGAAAAAGAAAAACTTGTGACAACAGAGGCAGAAGAGGTGTTAGGTAATGAGGTTTTAGGAAGACGTCCTAAGGGACCAGTGTATACCTGGAAGTGTAGTAGTATTTGCAGTGTGCGACAGGATTCCATCAATTTGCTTTGTGATTTTGTACGGACATTTAATAAGAAAACTTTAAAACAGAAAATGAAGTTGTTGCAAGAATTAGATCCTTGCAGAGTGAGAGAAGTGACTGGTTTGCATGGTCATTCACTGGCTTGTCTTTCCAGGAGAGTATGCCACAGTGTTTTTCATCATTTCAGGATGCTAGCAGTGCATCATAATAAAGTGAGGAAATTCGTTAGAATGTTGTATTATGCTAAGAGTCCAGCAATTATGCTTAAACAATTATGCACTGCTCTTTTGCATGGTTCTGAAGTAGATGTGAAGAATATTTGTGAAGAAATTGAGTTTTGTTACTTTGCAAGTAAAGAGGAGAATGTTGAAATTGACCCAGAAGAAGAAGGTAATGTGGAAGATAGTGTACAGGTTTCCAGTACAGATAATTTTCAGAAAGAAATTGCCACATTTCAGGTGAAATCAAGTGAGAGGCCTAATTTTACTTGTGTGTGTTGTCGACGCACTTATTATAAGAATCAGACTAAGTTAGTGGATTTATATGCGAAAAGTGAAAGTGAAAATAATAGTGAATGGAAGGATTTTGCAACATACTTGATGGTAGAAAATTGTTTTGATTTGGGATTGGATCAACGTGTGTGTACTTATTGTTGTAACAAATTAAATCAAAACCGGATGCCTGCTAGAGGGGTTCATAATAATCTGGAATTGGTTGAGATTCCTTCTGAATTGAATGATTTAAATACTTATGAATCTATTTTGATTCAAAGTATCCATCCCTTTCAGGCTATTGTACGAATGGAGCCAAAGACAGGGAAATTGCCTCCATCAGATTTACAGAGAGGATTAAAGGGAAGAGTTGGTTACTTGCCTCTAGATTTGAAGAAAAACATTAATACAATTGGAGTAGAGAAAGTGGAAGAGGAACCTCTGGTTATCTTAGTTAATGGGGTTCCGACAAAGAGTAAGAAAATCTGGCAAGATTTAGTGGATGTTAGGAAAGTCAAAAAGGCAACATTGTATTTGAAGAAAAACAATAAGTACTACAAGAATCTATATGTTGCAGAAGAGGAAGTAAGTGAAGAAGAGGATAGCGATTTGTGTGCTGGTCAAATTGAGAAAGTAGAAGCCTCTAAAAATGAAGAAATATATGAACATTATAGTGTTCATCCTTTGCATTCCAAGGAAGTCATGGGGAATGCTATTGAGTTGTTTCAAATGAAACAAGCCAAAGGAAGTCCCATTAGTGTTTGGGAGGAAAGTTTGGAAGCTCGGTGTTTCCCACAGCTATTTCCAACAGGTCAAGGAGGAAGATATGATGAGCGACCTGATCAAATTCCTGCTTCTGAATACCGGACTTTACGATTGTATGCAGAAGATCCTAGGTTTCGTCAATGCATTCCCTATTTGTTTCATCTACTGTTTGAAAGCGATCTGTCTGGACTGTCATATGCAGTGAACCACATCTTGAAAAGTGGTGTACAGATGCAAAATATCTCGGCAAGTGACTTTATGGATAAAGTCAATGTGCAAGACAGTATTTTGGATTCTCACCTGATTAATCTCATGGCGTGTCAGCGTGGTACTAATGAGTACTGGTACCGTCGTCATGGTGATTTAAAATGTATGCTGAGGAACTTAGGAACTCCCACATGGTTCCTCACTCTCAGCTGTGCCGAGTATGGCTGGGAAGATTTACTTGAATTTCTACGAGAGGCAAATGGAAACATTGAAAATATCGAATTCAAGACACCCGGAGAACTGTGCACCTTGGATCCAGTGAATGTATGCAGGTACTTCAATCATAGATTTGAAGCTATGATGTCTTTCATCATGAACAAGAAAAATCCACCTCTTGGAGAGGTGTTGGATTTCTTCTGGAGAAAGGAGTACCAAGCAAGAGGTGCTCCTCATATACATATGCTGCTGTGGATCAAAGATGCACCCAATTTTAGAACAGATCCGGATGACTTAGTGATGAGTTTCATAGAACAGTATTCTACATGTGCTGTTCCAAAGGCAAAGGAACATAAAAGCCTAAGAGAGCAAGTTTTACGCTTCCAAAGCCATCGTTGTGGAAAGTACTGTCGTCGTAAATTCAGAAACAAGGACAAGTTCTACACAAAATGTCGTTTCGCCTTTCCACGACCGGTGATTTCTAAAGGAAGAGTGAACAGTTTGATGTCTTCACTGCGACATAATGTGATGAAGAAATCACCCAAAAATACGTACAATTTAAAAAGGAACGAAGAGTCCAAGTACATCAACGACTACAACCCAGTGATTTTGTCCATCTGGAATGCTAACATGGATATACAGTTTGTGGCTGATAACTGTATGGCTGTGGCTCGGTATGTGACATCTTACATCACCAAAAAAGAAAAGACAGAATTGAAGGATATGTGGGAGGACATTTCCCATGAAAAAAGCCTCAGTAAGAAGTTGTACAGTTTCAGTCTGAAGATGTTGTCGCATCGAGAAATCGGAGCTTACGAATGTTCTGACCGGTTGTCTTCAGCAAGTCTCTATGCCAAATCCAGGAGTATCATTTGGGCGAGTCTTGGTCTTGCTGCAACGCGTAATCGAGTTCTGAAACCTGTACGGGAAATTGAGTATTTGGCTGAAAAGGAGCCAAACAGTACAGATATTTTGAAGAGCAACATGTTGGATACATATTATCCAAATAGAAGCAGTCACCTCGAGAATGTTTGTCTGTATGAGGTTCTACACAATTACATATTCAAGAGGAACATCAAAGAAGATATTGATAAAGGAGTGTATGCTGTAATTGGAAGTGAGGGATGTCTGGTCAAGCAAAGAAAATGCCACTTGGTAAACCATCGAAAATTGAGTGGCGAATCTCCTGAAAGAAAAGAGTTTTTCTATTTAGCACTTTTGCAACTTTTCAAGCCTTGGCGTGCAGAAGAGGAACTGCTTGGAGATTTCCTCTGTTACGAAGACTCTTACAATGCCGCCAAGGAGACCATAGAATGTCCTGTTTTTCCCAAATACACATGTGGAATGAGCAAAAAAAATTGCACGTTTTTCAATTACATTACCTGTGTTTCCTAACATTACGCATCACATTGTGTAGATGAGGTTTAGGCCTGTTCCAGGAGACAGAGGAGGTCTGACGTTTGTTCAAGAGTGCAGTGGACATGACTCACTTCGTTGGTAGGCCTGCCCATGTATTATCTCCTCTGTACTCTTCAACAAGTCTACATTTCATCTGTAACCCTGAGTAGGCCTCACCTCAAACAAACCTCTGGATAGGTCACACCTTATCGTCATCCTGAATCAATCATTTAAAATGTTAGGGACAGATTTATGATAGCCGTGTGCCTCTTTTGCGCCGCTGTGCGTCACTTTTGTGACGCAGCGGCGGTGCAAAAGATTTGCTATGTTGCGACATATTTACAACTTGATGCATCTAGGCAGATGTGTCATGCTGTAAAGTCCTGTGCCACATGAAACCGATGCAGCAGTGATGCAAAAGATGCACCATGTTGCAAGACAGGCCTCACTTCATCTCCAACAAGATACCGTCAGTTTAAACTGTAAACATTTAGGACTGTGTAGGGGGCATGGAGAAGCTGAATCTTCTGTAAATGTCAAAATTGTTGTATACAGTGCTCAACTTCTGTGTACTCTTTGATATGCTAGACTCCATCTGCACTAAAAGATACCTAAGCAAAGGAAACACAGGTGATGTGATTGTGAAATGAGGAAAAGAAATTCCACATTTTTCAATTACATCACCTGTGTTTCCTAACTTTACGAATCACATTGTGCAGATGAGGTTTAGGCCTGTCCACGGACAAAGAAGAGGTCTGGCCTTTGTTCAAGAGTGAAGTGGACATGACTCACTTCATTGGTAGGCCTGCACATGTATTATCTCCTCTGTACTCTTCAACAAGCCTAAATTTCATCTGCAACCCTGAGTAGGCCTCACCTCAAACAAACCTCTGGATAGGCCACACCTTATCGTCATCCTGAATCAATCATTTAAAATGTTAGGGACAGATTTATGATGGCCGTGCGCCTCTTTTGTGCTGCTGTTGCATCACTTATGTGATGCAGCAGTGATGCAAAAGATGCACCATGTTGCAAGATAGGCCTCACTTCATCTGCAACAAGATACTGTTAGTTTAAAATGTATATATTTAGGACTGTGTAGGGGGCATGGAGAAGCAGAGGCTTCTGTAGGTGTCAAAGTTGTTGAAAAACTGTTTGTCCTTCAATCTTTTCCCTTGTCTTTTCTAATTTTTAAATACATGTTTTAATATTTTTCAAATTTTTGTTCTTTCTTTCACAGATTGAATGTATAAAAATAACAAGTGACTAAGTTAACGACAATTATAAGGTAAATGTTTTGTACTCTTTTCATTACATTTCTATCACATTTAACTTCTATTAGTTCCACTGCTTCATTTCTTTAACCCTCAGTTTCCTGCCTTTGCTACTTCTCTCATTCCTTTCTCTATTACTTACTTATTCTACTCCTTCCACTCCTTTTCTCAGTCCCTCTGTTCTCATAGTTCCTCACTCCTGTTCACTCACTCCGTCTCTATTACTCTCACTGTCTCTGACTGATCACTCTTTCACTAATAGTTCATTATGCTTTCTCCCTGTAGTTCAAGCACACTAAGGGGCATATTATCAACACAGGCAATAAAATTATCGCTGCTTTTATCGGCAGAAAACTGCCGCAAAAGCGGCTTTATCGGCAGTTTTCTGCCGCAAAAGCGGCTTTAGCGGCAGATTTCTGCCGATAAAAGCAGCGATAATTTTATCACCTATGTTGATAATATGCCCCTATGTCATTTACATTTCTTTGCTGTTTCAATCATTCCTTTTCTGTTACTTCTTCTTTTCTGCTTTCTGTTTTTTCTCTCTGTTATTCCACATGTTTTAATCTTATTTTGAACATTCACTCACATTCTCTAAGAAACTCTTGTTTATTATTCTTCTACTCTCCTTTTTTTTTTCACTTCCTTATCTATTTTGGTTTTCACAATTATACCCTCTTCCATCTTTTCTTCGGTAAATAGATCTATTAAACAGTATCTCTGTGTTACTCCCTATAGCTGTCTTTCTTTTAACATTACTCTCTGTTTCCTTCCCTTATACTTACTCTTCTTTTTTTTTTTTGTTTCGCTTCCGGTTCGCGTACCGTCGAGCGAACCGGGAAGCGAACCAAAAGAAATAGAGGTTGCCAGAGTGCTAAACATTTTAGCAATTTTTTTATAAAGGGAAGGTAGTTCTGAAAAGAACTTTTTTTTGATTATTTTTGTTGTTTTATATTTGTTTATTATTTTTCTGAACATTTTTTTACTTTTTTTGTATTTTTTTAACGATTTTAAAAAAAAATTGTTTTTTTTGAGGGGGAACAATGAAAAACAGGCATTAGAAAGGGCTCAACAGGAGCAAAAAAAATAAATTCTTTTTTGGGGCGTTTTGAGCACTTGTGGTTTTCAAATGCTCTGTTTATCAAATTGATACTCATATTTGCACATGAGAGTAGGTCACCACAATAAAGGCACACTATCTTCATGTGCACAAAATTCTGTTGGATGTTTGGGACCGTTTCCCTCGCCTCTGGTCCCGACAGAGTTACCTGTGCCGATGTACTGGCCACAGGAGTTGGTGGGTTGTCTTGGAGGTGACGCATCTCTGCAACGCTGTAATTCAGTGGATGCCACCTCTGCATATGACGGTGCATAGTATAGTTACCATAACTATACTTTTTGTCTGTACCTCTAGATAAAACATCTTTACAAATGAGGCATGTCACATGTCGGTCATTCACTTTTGTTTGGCCTCGAGGAAAAGAATAAAACTGCCAAATAAAACTGTCTTTGTGGTGGGATTTCCGGGGCTCTTCACGTAAGAACTGCCTCCTCTCTACTTCCTCTTCCTCTTCTTCTTCCTCTTCCTCCTCTGGGTTGGGAAGGAACTGTGGAGGTGGTCCTTCCTTCCTAGGTGGTTGTGGTGGTGGTGGGGGTCCACCAGCTGCAGCTACTACAGATGCGATTATTTTAATAAGCAAAAACAGGTCTTCCTCTCACAAAGATGAAAGTCAGAGTGAGGAAAGAAGGTGGGGGCTTTCATCATTTGGGAAAAAAAATGTTCTAAACCAATGAAAAGTGTTATTTTTAGGTCACATGACCTAGCCTTACATCATTAGGAAACCAAAAGTGAAATGAACCAATAGAAAGTTTTATTAACATGTCACATGACCTGTTACGCTTACGTTACGCGCTCCGCACCGCGCCCCGGATCGCTTCCGGGGCGCTGCGCTTCGCGCCTCGGTTCGCGCTCCGGGGCACTTCCGGGTGCGCTAACGCGGCGCGTCATAAGACGCATTACGCGAGAACGCCATACGTCGCGCTTACGCGACGCGTCACGATGTTGTTTTCTAACGCGGCAGTTGCGCAAACGGAACGTTTACCGGTTCGCGGACCGGGTCAAGGCATTAAATTAAGCTAATGGGAAGCTACCCGGTGCGCGGACCGGTAGCGAAACAAAAAAAAAATTTAAAAAAAATATATACATAAAAATATTGTATTAAAAACATACAAAATATATTTTTCGATTTAAAGAAGAATACATTTTAAAGCTTTTGATATTTGCTATTAAAAAAACATTGAAATTCACTGAAAAAACCATAGGTTATAGACCATATATAGTTAGGAATTAGCATTTACAAAACCTTGAAAATTCACTGAAAAAACCATAGGTTATAGACCATATATAGTTAGGAATTAGCATTTACAAAACCTTATTTTACTCACACAAAACCATTGAAATTCCATATATAGTTAGTTGCACTAACTATATATCGCGCACCCGCAATACACTGCTGATGATGTCACATATTACATCATTCATGACATGGTCAGTGACATCACTGATGACATCACTGATGACATCACTGATGACATCACTGATGACAACATCCAGTGACTGTATGTTTCTGTAAAGTTAAAATATGTCTTACATATTGAAGAATGAGTGGATTTATAAGTGTCTGGATGAAGGATTTAGTAGGTGCATGACTGACTGTATGAGTGAGTGATTAAATGTGTCTCACTGGGTGCATGGGTTAGTGACTAAACTGTCTTAATTTGTGCATCATTATATCTGTTGTTCTGTAAACTGCTGCATGTGTTGATCAGTAGCTATATGAGTAACTATATGGGTTATTGATTGGTTGCCCATGTATTTGTATGGGAGACTGAGTGTGTGTGTGGGTGGCTGGGAGGTGTATGACTCTGTGCATAGATGTGTTAGCAGTTGATTCACTAGATGTATGGGTTCAAAAGTGCATGTAGAAACAGCTGTATGGGCGGTTGACTGAGTGCATGAGTGTATTGGTGAGTGAATGGATATCTCAGTGCTACATGTCAAAGTAAGTACATATGTAAAACACAGTACATGTGAGAGTTGACATATATAAATAACTGTGCATAAGAGCCAGTGAATGTGTGAGTGGCTGTATGGATCATTGTGAACTTGTATCCGGGATTGTATAAGAGAGTAAATATGTGTTAGTATGTGTTTGAATAAGTAAGGTGTGTATAACTGTATAGTTGAGAAAATGGAGGTGTGATTGATTCTTTGCATGACTGACTAGGTGTGTGTGTAACTTCATGGATGAGTGACAGTCTGTGAGTGTCTGTTTACACTGAGTGTATCTAAGGTTATATTAGAGTCTGAAGAGGTTCATCGTATTATCACATGAATGATGTCATCAGTGATGTGATCAGTAATGTCAAATGAGATGTCATCAGTGATGTCATCAGTGATGTCATCAGTGATGTCATCAGTGATGTCATTTGAGATGTCATCAGTGATGTCATCAGTGATGTCATTTGAGATGTCATCAGTGATGTCATCAGTGATGTCACTGACCATGTCATGAATGATGTAATATGTGACATCATCAGCAGTGGATTGCGGGTGCGCGATATATAGTTAGTGCAACTAACTATATATGGAATTTCAAAGGTTTTGTGTGAGTAAAATAAGGTTTTGTAAATGCTAATTCCTAACTATATATGGTCTCTAACCTATGGTTTTTTCAGTGAATATATATATATATATATATATATATATATATATATATATATATATATATATATATATATATTCACTGAAAAAACCATAGGTTAGAGACCATATATAGTTAGCTGGACATTTTATTGACATAAAACCAATGAAATTCCATATATAGTTAGTTGCACTAACTATATATCGCGCACCCGCAATCCACTGCTGATGATGTCACATATTACATCATTCATGACATGGTCAGTGACATCACTGATGACATCACTGATGACATCTCAAATGACATCACTGATGACATCACTGATGACATCTCAAATGACATCACTGATGACATCATCTAGTGTCTGTGTGTTTTTGTAAAGTTTAAATATGTTTTACATATTGAAGAATGAGTGGATGTATGGAAGACTGAGTGTGTGTGTGGCTGGCTGGGAGGTGTGTGACTCTGTGCATATCAATGTGTACTTGTATCAGTGATTGTATAAGAGAGTAAGTATGTGTTAGTATATGTGTGAAAAAGTATGGTGTTCTGTGTTTAACTGTATAGATGAGGAAATCGAAGTGTGTATGATTCTTCACAGGACTGACTAGGTGTATGAGTGCATATGATAGTGTTGTAATAATGAGTGACTGTATGTATGAGTGATTGTATGGGTGAATGAGTGAATGTGTGTGTAGACGTAGGAATCAGTGAGTGCGTATGTAGTAACTGGTATTGGTGTGTCATGATGTCATCAGTGATGTCATTTGAGATGTCAGCAGTGATGTCATTTGAGATGTCATCAGTGATGTCATCAGTGATGTCACTGAAGTATGGTGTTCTGTGTTTAACTGTATAGATGAGGAAATGGAAGTGTGATTGATTCTTTACAGGACTGACTAGGTGTGTGAGTAACTCCATGGATGAGTGGCAGTGTGTGAGTGTCTGCATAGGTGTATGAGTGCATATGATAGTGTTGTAATAATGAGTGACTGTATGTATGAGTGATTGTATGGGTGAATGAGTGAATGTGTGTGTAGACGTAGGAATCAGTGAGTGCGTATGTAGTAACTGGTATTGGTGTGTCATGATGTCATCAGTGATGTCATTTGAGATGTCATCAGTGATGTCATCAGTGATGTCATTTGAGATGTCATCAGTGATGTCATCAGTGATGTCACTGACCATGTCATGAATGATGTAATATGTGACATCATCAGCAGTGGATTGCGGGTGCGCGATATATAGTTAGTGCAACTAACTATATATGGAATTTCATTGGTTTTATGTCAATAAAATGTCCAGCTAACTATATATGGTAGGCAATTATCCACCAAGCACTCGTCTTCAAATATAGTCTCTAAGATCTCAATGTTCAAAATTCATTTATTCCAATAATTCTTCATCAGATTTCTTCATCCAATATACGACAAATACCAGCCAACACGTGTTTCGTCTGATCAGTATATGATATACAGACTTCTTCAGGGCTGTAATTAATACAGTAACCAAAATTACAAGAAATACTTAATACTGGGCTCAATATTCACAATAAAATTCACCGAATCCGTGTAATAAGAAAAAGTAAATCAAAGAAGTACCCGTCACCAAGAGTAAAGCTTGAAAGCCCAAAGTGTATCCATCAGAATCTAGTACCCGAGTATGAGTACATATGTTTTAGATCATATAATTATAAGTCACCTACAATACCAGATAGGACCCAGTCACCAACCACACCAGCAGGTTGGTCATCGTGCTAATAATAATAATAAATCCTCAGTAACTCACCATTACTCTTAATGCAAATGGTTGTAATTCATAATCCTCGTGGTAAAAACAAATTCTTCAATCCAAAACAATCGTAGTAATAGTCTGTAAATAAAACTAGTGTCTCTTAATATACACTCTATTTGTATTGTCACGCTCATACGTCAAACTGAGGCTTAAACACACTTCACTATCTTCCTGCTCAATTGCTGTGTACTCCAAGTTGGCCAGCATATAGCATAAGTATTAGCTACTGATATATGTACCATTCTCTCGCAAACTTCTCTGTTCTCAAAAATTATACAGTCTATGATTAAATAATAAACATTTATATCAGTTACCAGTAAGTACCTTAATGTGTAAGTTGAATCGCCTTCCAATAATTTGATTCGTCTCAGAGTTACAAAATCAGCATGGTCTAAATCAGACCCTCGTAAATATTCCACAATCTCTCGTTGTCCACGTATCTATAGACCGAGATCAGTATAATACATACATTAGCGTGCACTCTTGTGTCAATAGCGTCATATATGCTGCGTTTACCAAGCTCTAATTATCTGTATTAGTATCAGTAGTCAATAAATACCTCAGTCTTTAAGTAAATTCTCAATCCAATATAATTCCTGGTATACTCCGTTTCCAGTCAACAGTAAGAGACTCTCAAAAGTAATCCAAAGTTTCTCGCTATCCTCATAACAGTGGGCTGTAAACAAATTAATGAAGTACATTAGCGAGCGCCCTTCTATCAAATAGGCATCTCGCGCCCAGCGTCAGTATTGTCATTCAACTCACCGCATATCTGCTCCTCACTCATCTGTAGACGGTCGCGTTTGACAAGCGCGCCATCTTAGAATGGCAATAAATAGTCTAAACCGCGGGCGCCATCTTAGAGTGGTGTATCAATGAGTATGCGCACAATCCTACACAGTATTCCCAGTCCCAGCTATAATATACATCCCATCTATCTGCATTCAGTTCCTTAGCGTTAGATCTAATGATATCCGCCGCGTAATTGTTCCTAAATCAACCTGAGGCTATCGCGTTATACACGCGTGCCATCTTTGTGTAGTAGTCTCTAACCACATACGCAGGCGCCATCTTGGAGTAGTAGTTTACGAGTATGTAATCATAGTACTTAAGAGTATTACCAATTCTAGGATTGGGTTACTGCTAGTTCACTTTATCGGTTAGTACCATAGACTCAAAGTTAGTTATAAACCATTGTTTCAACGTTACGTAAAAAAAAAGAGGAAAATAAGTACTATTAATTTCAAGCGCAACACCGTGCGCTGTTTACATTCATTACTGTTAACAACCCATTGCTATGGCTATCTCAGATCATATGTATGATATTTGTAACATCTACTCAATTACACTAACCTATTATGTTACTACAGTAAGTAATTTTCAATATTCATTGGTTAATCTTGTCAAAGTCCAATCGACCTACATCTGGCAGTGTGTATCAGTTAAAAGGGTCCCAATGGTATTATCATTCTGCTCTAGTTTAGCAGAATTTTTTCGTACATCCAAATCTATGATGAATAGATTGTACTTTGTACTTTGTAGAGTTTAAAGGATGTATAGATGAACAGATTGTACTATGTATGTTACTGTAATTCTTACCCTGTCCTCCTTTCATACTCTTCCTGACTCCTGGATGTACGAAAAAATTCTGCTAAACTAGAGCAGAATGATAATACCATTGGGACCCTTTTAACTGATACACACTGCCAGATGTAGGTCGATTGGACTTTGACAAGATTAACCAATGAATATTGAAAATTACTTACTGTAGTAACATAATAGGTTAGTGTAATTGAGTAGATGTTACAAATATCATACATATGATCTGAGATAGCCATAGCAATGGGTTGTTAACAGTAATGAATGTAAACAGCGCACGGTGTTGCGCTTGAAATTAATAGTACTTATTTTCCTCTTTTTTTTTACGTAACGTTGAAACAATGGTTTATAACTAACTTTGAGTCTATGGTACTAACCGATAAAGTGAACTAGCAGTAACCCAATCCTAGAATTGGTAATACTCTTAAGTACTATGATTACATACTCGTAAACTACTACTCCAAGATGGCGCCTGCGTATGTGGTTAGAGACTACTACACAAAGATGGCACGCGTGAATAACGCGATAGCCTCAGGTTGATTTAGGAACAATTACGCGGCGGATATCATTAGATCTAACGCTAAGGAACTGAATGCAGATAGATGGGATGTATATTATAGCTAGGACTGGGAATACTGTGTAGGATTGTGCGCATACTCATTGATACACCACTCTAAGATGGCGCCCGCGGTTTAGACTATTTATTGCCATTCTAAGATGGCGCGCTTGTCAAACGCGACCGTCTACAGATGAGTGAGGAGCAGATATGCGGTGAGTTGAATGACAATACTGACGCTGGGCGCGAGATGCCTATTTGATAGAAGGGCGCTCGCTAATGTACTTCATTAATTTGTTTACAGCCCACTGTTATGAGGATAGCGAGAAACTTTGGATTACTTTTGAGAGTCTCTTACTGTTGACTGGAAACGGAGTATACCAGGAATTATATTGGATTGAGAATTTACTTAAAGACTGAGGTATTTATTGACTACTGATACTAATACAGATAATTAGAGCTTGGTAAACGCAGCATATATGACGCTATTGACACAAGAGTGCACGCTAATGTATGTATTATACTGATCTCGGTCTATAGATACGTGGACAACGAGAGATTGTGGAATATTTACGAGGGTCTGATTTAGACCATGCTGATTTTGTAACTCTGAGACGAATCAAATTATTGGAAGGCGATTCAACTTACACATTAAGGTACTTACTGGTAACTGATATAAATGTTTATTATTTAATCATAGACTGTATAATTTTTGAGAACAGAGAAGTTTGCGAGAGAATGGTACATATATCAGTAGCTAATACTTATGCTATATGCTGGCCAACTTGGAGTACACAGCAATTGAGCAGGAAGATAGTGAAGTGTGTTTAAGCCTCAGTTTGACGTATGAGCGTGACAATACAAATAGAGTGTATATTAAGAGACACTAGTTTTATTTACAGACTATTACTACGATTGTTTTGGATTGAAGAATTTGTTTTTACCACGAGGATTATGAATTACAACCATTTGCATTAAGAGTAATGGTGAGTTACTGAGGATTTATTATTATTATTAGCACGATGACCAACCTGCTGGTGTGGTTGGTGACTGGGTCCTATCTGGTATTGTAGGTGACTTATAATTATATGATCTAAAACATATGTACTCATACTCGGGTACTAGATTCTGATGGATACACTTTGGGCTTTCAAGCTTTACTCTTGGTGACGGGTACTTCTTTGATTTACTTTTTCTTATTACACGGATTCGGTGAATTTTATTGTGAATATTGAGCCCAGTATTAAGTATTTCTTGTAATTTTGGTTACTGTATTAATTACAGCCCTGAAGAAGTCTGTATATCATATACTGATCAGACGAAACACGTGTTGGCTGGTATTTGTCGTATATTGGATGAAGAAATCTGATGAAGAATTATTGGAATAAATGAATTTTGAACATTGAGATCTTAGAGACTATATTTGAAGACGAGTGCTTGGTGGATAATTGCCTACGTTCAGTCATTTATGACATTTACTGAGTAGTGGTAACCTACTCGCTCCGCTTTGAGCACCAATTGGACTTGAAACTGTGTTTACCTGCTTATACACGCTGTGCGCTTCATATTAACTGTTACCATCATATTTCAAGTAACTATATATGGTCTCTAACCTATGTTTTTTTCAGTGAATTTTCAAGGTTTTGTAAATGCAAATTCCTAACTATATATGGTCTATAACCTATGGTTTTTTCAGTGAATTTCATTGGTTTTTTAAAAGCTAATATCTGTAGCTGTAAAATATATTCTTTATTACGTGACGTATCACGTAGCCACGTGAGACGCCTCATGACGCGTCGCATAACCGTGACGTATCGGCTGTGCAGCGCAAACAAAACCCGTAACGTAAGCGTGCCGGAGCACGCTTACAGATATATATATTTTTTTTAACCTTAATTAGACAAAATCCACACGTGCACATATCTTGAGGCCTTGCAAAGGCACATCAAACAAACAGTCCCTACAATTTTGCCAACTTTGCTGGAAATCTATTCCCTTCATTTTTTTTTTACTGTTTCTCTTGGTTTTCCCCTTGTTACGCTTACCGGGACGCTACCCGGTACGCGAACCGGACGCTCCAAAAACACAAGATGGCGGACTCCCGTTACGCTGCCGGTTAGCTGCCCGGTTCGCGTACCGGGAAGCGCCTCTACCGCGAAAAATCGCGGGGGACTTTAATATCCCCCTCATCAATCCTAGGGGGTCAGGAGGGGTTTACCTTGCCCCCTTTCCTTCATTTCCCCCTTCTTTTTTCACCACATCTTGTCTCTCGAACCTACCGAGAGACAAGATGGCGGCCGCTCCGGACTGTTTAGAATGTTGACAGACACCGGAGAGCCAATCAGCTTCGCTTCGCGAAGTTCCGTTACGCGTCAGGTACGCGAACCGGGGCGCTAACCGGAGCGCTGTCACAGATATATATATTTTTTTAAACGTTAATTTCTCAAAATCCACTGGAGCACATATATTGAGACATAGCAAAGGCACGTCGGGCAAACCATATCTACAATTTTGCCAAGTTTCATGTAAATCTATTCAGCCGTTCGAGCTAAAAGTGAGTCCAACCGCCCTATGGAAAAATGAATGTGAAAAACGCGTTTTGGGACCCCCCTTTTTTCTCGGCCCCCCCTTGACGAAACCCCCCCAAATTTTCAGGGGCTGCTCAGAAAACAAAATGTGCCATTTTCCTGAACATTTCAGCCAATTCCGTCCACAAACGCCAAAGTTATTAGACATAGAATTTTCAGAAATCCCATAGAGAAAAAATCCTAACTATATATACCCACTGGCTATCGCCAGTAGGTAATATACATATATAAACATATATAATCTGCATATCTATATAAATATAAATGCATGCATACATATACATATATGCATACATATGCATGTTATTTACATGAAAGTTTTAAAAACACTAATAAAAGCAAAGCTAAAAAGCCACCTCATTACAAACAGAATGGCTTTAACTTAAACGAGGGCGAGATCTATTGCATTTTCAATGCTTGTTTACTTTGGTTCTATCAAGAAGGCATTCAGATGTGTCACACATTTGCCATAAATTCTGAATGTTAGCACTCTAGTTGCTCATTAGATCACTGTAGTAAAGCTAGTGCTCACCAGGGAAGTCTGCTGCTAATCATGGTTTGCAGCCATTTTCCCGCATTTTTTATCCCGCAGACTTTCAGTCCGCATACCATTATCCTGCAAGGTCATTGACCTCGCATACCATTATCCCGCATTTTTTCAAAACGCACGTGCATTTATCGTGCATGCCTTTACAAAGAATTACGTTTGAAAGGCATGTATGGTAAATGCATTTGCGTTGTGAAAACCACGATGACGAGAGAGTTAAGTGGGTTTGTGTTAATTTTTTCGTGGGTTAGTGATTGTGTAGTGTAGTGTTGTGTAGTGTAGTGTTGTGTTAGTGTAGTGTAGAGTTGTGGTGGTTGTTTAGTGTAGGGTCATGCTGGGGGTAGTGTTTTAGGGTTTAGGGTTGTGTTGTAGTGTTTGCGTAGTGTAGGGTCATGCTGGGGCTAGTGTTTTAGGGTTTAGGGTAGTGTTGTAGTGTTTGCGTAGTGTAGGGTCATGCTGGGGGTAGTGTTTTAGGGTGTAGGGTAGTGTTGTAGTGTTTGCGTAGTGTAGGGTCATGCTGGGGGTAGTGTTTTAGGGTTTTGGGTAGTGTTGTAGTGTTTGCGTAGTGTAGGGTCATGCTGGGGGTAGTGTTTTAGGGTTTAGGGTAGTGTTGTAGTGTTTGCGTAGTGTAGGGTCATGCTGGGGGGTAGTGTTTTAGGGTTTAGGGTAGTGTTGTAGTGTTTGCGTAGTGTAGGGTCATGCTGGGGGGTAGTGTTTTAGGGTTTAGGGTAGTGTTGTAGTGTTTGCGTAGTGTAGGGTCATGCTGGGGGTAGTGTTTTAGGGTTTAGGGTAGTGTTGTAGTGTTTGCGTAGTGTAGGGTCATGCTGGGGTGTAGTGTTTTAGGGTTTAGGGTAGTGTTGTAGTGTTTGCGTAGTGTAGGGTCATGCTGGGGGTAGTGTTTTAGGGTTTAGGGTAGTGTTGTAGTGTTTGCGTAGTGTAGGGTCATGCTGGGGGTAGTGTTTTAGGGTTTAGGGTAGTGTTGTAGTGTTTGCGTAGTGTAGGGTCATGCTGGGGGTTGTGTTTTAGGGTTTAGGGTAGTGTTGTAGTGTTTGCGTAGTGTAGGGTCATGCTGGGGGTAGTGTTTTAGGGTTTAGGGTAGTGTTGTAGTGTTTGCGTAGTGTAGGGTCATGCTGGGGGTAGTATTTTAGGGTTTAGGGTAGTGTTGTAGTGTTTGCGTAGTGTAGGGTCATGCTGGGGTGTAGTGTTTTAGGGTTTTGGGTAGTGTTGTAGTGTTTGCGTAGTGTAGGGTCATGCTGGGGGTAGTGTTTTAGGGTTTAGGGTAGTGTTGTAGTATTTGCGTAGTGTAGGGTCATGCTGGGGGTAGTGTTTTAGGGTTTAGGGTAGTGTTGTAGTGTTTGCGTAGTGTAGGGTCATGCTGGGGGTAGTGTTTTAGGGTTTAGGGTAGTGTTGTAGTGTTTGCGTAGTGTAGGGTCATGCTGGGGGTAGTGTTTTAGGGTTTAGGGTAGTGTTGTAATGTTTGCGTAGTGTAGGGTCATGCTGGGGGTAGTGTTTTAGGGTTTAGGGTAGTGTTGTAGTGTTTGCGTAGTGTAGGGTCATGCTGGGGTGTAGTGTTTTAGGGTTTTGGGTAGTGTTGTAGTGTTTGCGTAGTGTAGGGTCATGCTGGGGGTAGTGTTTTAGGGTTTAGGGTAGTGTTGTAGTGTTTGCGTAGTGTAGGGTCATGCTGGGGGTAGTGTTTTAGGGTTTAGGGTAGTGTTGTAGTGTTTGTGTAGTGTAGGGTCATGCTGGGGGTAGTGTTTTAGGGTTTAGGGTAGTGTTGTAGTGTTTGTGTAGTGTAGGGTCATGCTGGGGGTAGTGTTTTAGGGTTTAGGGTTGTGTTGTAGTGTTTGTGTAGTGTAGGGTCATGCTGGGGGTAGTGTTTTTGGGTTTAGGGTAGTGTTGTAGTGTTTGCGTAGTGTAGGGTCATGCTGGGGTGTAGTGTTTTAGGGTTTTGGGTAGTGTTGTAGTGTTTGCGTAGTGTAGGGTCATGCTGGGGGTAGTGTTTTAGGGTTTAGGGTAGTGTTGTAGTGTTTGTGTAGTGTAGGGTCATGCTGGGGGTAGTGTTTTAGGGTTTAGGGTAGTGTTGTACTGTTTGTGTAGTGTAGGGTCATGCTGGGGGTAGTGTTTTAGGGTTTAGGGTAGTTTAGTTGTTTAGTGTATGCTAAAGGCATATTCGTTCTAAAAGTTTTCGTTATTTTAATTTGCGGCCTAATAGTACATGCAGGATTTTTTTTGCGGACTGATGGTATGCGGGATTTCGTCATATATTCGCTAATCATACTTTCTATGGCAAAATGAACCCCCTCATTTTGTTCCTTTTTAAATTAAATGTTTTAAGAGTTACCACTTTATTCCAATCAAGATGGCTTCAGGTGTGCCATACCTTTGTAATAAGTAGGACTGTTAGCACTCTAGTTGTTCTTTAGAACACTCTGGGACATTCTGTCATTGGGCTATAGTTGGGCTACATCTGGCTGATATTTGGGCTACATTTGTTTTTTTTTGTCTCTGGTGGCCATCTTTGGGCTACATTGGGCTACATTGGGCTACATTGGGCTACATTGGGCTACATTTGGGCTCCAACATATATATAGCCCAATGTAGCCCAATATATATTTTTCAAAGTTAATTTTCGTAAATACCACTGGAGCCTATATCTTGAGACATAGCAAAGGCACATCGGGCTACCAGTCCCTACAACTTTGCCAAGTTTGGTGTAAATCCATTCAGCCGTTCGGGCTAAAAGTGAGGCCAACCGCCCTATGGAAAATTGCATGGGAAAAACACGTTTTGGGACCCCCCTTTTTTCTCGGCCCCCCCTTGACGAAACCCCCCCCCAAATTTTCAGGGGCTGCTCAGAAACAAAATGTTCCATTTTCCTGAAAATTTCAGCCAATTCTGTCCTCAAACGCCAAAGTTATTCGACATAGAATTTTCAAAAATCCCATAGGAAAAAAATCCTAACTATATATACCTACTGGCTATCGCCAGTAGGTAATATATATATATATATATATATTCACTGAAAAAACCATAGGTTATAGACCATATATAGTTAGGAATTAGCATTTACAAAACCTTAAAAATTCACTGAAAAAACCATAGGTTATAGACCATATATAGTTAGGGATTAGCATTTAAAAAACCTTATTTTACTCACACAAAACCATTGAAATTCCATATATAGTTAGTTGCACTAACTATATATTGCGCACCCGCAATCCACTGCTGATGATGTCACATATTACATCATTCATGACATGGTCAGTGACATCACTGATGACATCTCAAATGACATCACTGATGACATCTCACTTGACATCAATGATCACATCACTGATGATATCATTCATGTGACAATACAATGCATCTCCTCACATTTTAATATAACCTCTGTTTCACCCAGTGTTAAAAACAGAGTATAATTTTTGAAACCATTGACACACCAATACTAGTTACTACATACGTACTCACTGATTCCTACGTCTACACACACATTCACTCATTCACCCATACAATCATTCATACATACAATCACTCATGTTTACAACACAATCATATGCACTCATACACCTATACAGACACTCACACTCTGCCACTCATCCATGGAGTTACTCACACACCTAGTCAGTCCTGTAAAGAATCAATCACACTTCCATTTTCTACTCTATACAGTTAAACATAGAGCACCTTACGTTTTCAACCATATACTAACACATACTTACTCTCTTATACAATCATTGATACAAGTACACATTGATCTGTACAGAGTCACACACCTCCCATCCAGCCACACACACACTCAGTCTCCCATGCAAATACTTGGGCAATCAATCAATAACCCATATAGTTACTCATATAGCTACTGATCAACACATGCAGCAGTTTACAGAACAACAGACATAATGATGCACAAATTAAGACAGTTTAGTCACTAACCCATGCACTCAGTGAGACACATTTAATCACTCACTCATACATTCAGTCATGCACCTACTAAATCCTTCGTCCAGACACTTATACATCCACTCATTCTTCAATATGTAAGACATATTTTAACTTTACAGAAACATAGTCACTGGATGTTGTCATCAGTGATGTCATCAGTGATGTCATTTGAGATGTCATCAGTGATGTCATCAGTGATGTCACTGACCATGTCATGAATGATGTAATATGTGACATCATCAGCAGTGGATTGCGGGTGCGCAATATATAGTTAGTGCAACTAACTATATATGGAATTTCAATGGTTTTGTGTGAGTAAAATAAGGTTTTTTAAATGCTAATCCCTAACTATATATGGTCTATAACCTATGGTTTTTTCAGTGAATTTTTAAGGTTTTGTAAATGCTAATTCCTAACTATATATGGTCTATAACCTATGGTTTTTTCAGTGAATTTCATTGGTTTTTTAATAGCTAATATCAAAACCTTTACAATGTATTATTCTTTAAAAAGAAAAATATTTTTTACATGTTTTTTATACAATTTTTTTTTTATTTTTTTTTGTTTCGCTCCCAGTACGCGTACCGGTTAGCTTCCCGTTAGCTCAATCCGGAGGCGCGACCCGGTACGCGAACTAGTAAACGTTCCTTTAGCGCACCTCTCGCGTTACAAAACAACATCGCGACGCTTCGCGTCAGCATGACGTTTCGCGTTCTCGCGTAATACGTCATATTACGTACTACGTTAGCGTACCCGGAAGCGCACCGGTACGCGAACCGGAAGCGATCCGCGGCGCGGCGCCGACCGCGTAATGTAAACATAGCAGGTCATGTGACTCGATAATAACACTTTTCATTGGTTCATTTCACTTTTGGTTTCCTAATGATGTAATACAAGGTCATGTGATCTAAAATGGACACTTTTCATTGGTTTAGAACTTTTGTTTTTCCCAAATGATGAAAACCCCTCCTTCTTTCATCACTCTGACTTTCATCTTGGTGAGAGAAAGACCCTTTATTGAGACTTTGTGATGGCTTCATTAGTAGCTTCAGCTGGTGCTAGCCCACCACCTCCACCAAATCCAAGAAAGAGAGGACCACCTGCAGAAGTAATTCTGCAAGAAGAGGAAGAACAGGAAGAGGAGGAAGAGGAGGAAGAGCATGAGTTTTTGCCAGAGGAGCCCAGGAGGTACAATCGACAGGAGAATTATATCTGGCAATTCTACAGAATTCCTGAGGGGCAAAAGAAAGTGAATGCTCGTTACGTGTTTTGCCGCATATGCGGTGACAGATTGTCAAGGGGCACCGATAAAAAATATAGTTATGGGAATCATACTATGCATCGGCATATGAGTAGGTGGCACCCAAATAACTATAGTGCTGCCCAGCTACGTGACCAACAACAACATCCCCTCCAAATGGCAAGAAGATCGGTGGTTCCAGAGGTGTCGGGACCAGAGGCGAGGGAGGTGATTGCAAACATCCAAATGTTGTTTGGTCACGTAAAACAAGTGTGCGTGGAATGTGGCGCTTTCATCTGCTACAGAGAAAGTAGCATCACTTTGATTTTGCGAGCAATTCAAAATCATATTAATGTTTGCACAAAACGCACCAAAAAATAAATTCTTTTTTTTTTTTTGCTCCTGTTGAGCCCTTTATAATGGATCGTTTTTGTTCCCCCCCCCCCAAAAAAACCAAAAAAATTTTAAAAACGTTCAGAAAATACAAAAAAAGTAAAAAAATGTTCAAAAAATACTAAAAAAAATATAAAACAACAAAAACATAAAAAAAAAAGTTCTTTTCAGAACTAACTCCCCATTATAAAAAAATTGGTAGAAAATTTGGAACTCTGCCAACCTGTATTTCTCTTAGTTCGCTCCCGGAGCGCTACCCGGTACGCGTACCGGAAGCTAACCAAAAAAATATTTTTTAAAAAAGAACAGTAACTATAAGGGAAGGAAATACACAGTTATGTTAAAAGAAAGACAGCTCTAGGGAGTAAAATAAGGATACTGTTACCTACAATCCACTGTTGATGATTTCACATATTACATCATTCATGACATGGTCAGTAACATCAACAGCAGTGGATTGTAGGTAACAGTATCGTTAGTTTACTCCCTTAAGCTGTCTTTCTTTTAACATAACTGTCTATTTCCTTCCCTTATAGTTACTGTTCTTTTTTAAAAAACATTTTTTTGATCAGTCATAAACAGTGACATTAATAGAAACAGAGAGAGTGAACAAGAGTGAAGAACTATGGTCCTCCTGAGCCACCCTCAGAAAACCAAGGGGGTCAAGATACATCTACCGTGCCCCCTTCTACCTATTCTGAACATTATTTGCCCTCCATCTTGTATCTTGATTCGAACGAAACACAAAATGGTGGACTGCCATAACGCTGCTGGTTTGCGAACCGGGCAACTTCCCAGGAAGCGGTCCCCAAAAAAAAAAAATTGGGAAAGTAATTCACAGACACTAAGAGTAATAGAGATGGAGTGAGTGAACAAGACTGAGGAACTATGAGAACAGAGGGACTGAGAAAAAGAGTGGAAGGAGTTGAGTAAATAGGTAATAGAGAAAGGAATGAGGAAAGTAGCAAAGGCAGGAAACTGAGGATTAAAGAAGTGAAGCAGTGGATCTAATAGTAGGTGAATGTGATAGAAATGTAACGAAAAGAGTACAACTATTTACCTTGTAATTGCTGTTAAATTAATCACATTTTATTTCTATACTTTCAATCTGTGAAAGAGAGAACCAACATTTAAAAAAAAATTAAAATATGTATTTAAAAATTACAAAAGACAAGGGAAAATATTGAAGGACAAATAGTTTTTCAACAACTTTGACACTGACAGAAGCTTCTGCTTCTCCAGGTCCTCTACACAATGCTAAAGATATACATTTTAAACTAACAGTATCTTGATGCAGATGAAGTGAGGACTATCTTAAAACATGGTGCATCTTTTGCATTGCTCTTGTTTCAGAAAAGTGTCGCTTCAGTATGCCAATAACATGTCTCCTATCCAGAGATTTGTTTGAGGTGAGGCCTACTCAGAGTTCAAGATGAGATTTACACTTGTTGAAGTGTACAGAGGAGATAATATCTGTGAAAGTCTACTAATGAAGTGAGTCATGTCCACTGCACTCTTCAACAAAGTAGAAACCTCCTATGTTTCCCTGGACAGACCTAAACTTGATCTGCACAATGTGATTCGTAAAGATAGGAAACTCAAGTGTTGTAATTGAAATATGTGCAATTTATTTTGCTCATTTCACAATCACATCACTTGTGTTTCCTTTGCTTAGGTATCTCATTGTGCAGATGTAGTCCAGCATATGAAAGATTACGTAGAAGTGCAGCACTGCATACAATAAATTTAACACTTACAGAAAACTCACCTTCTCCATGCCTCCTACACAGTTCTACATATACATCATAAATGCAAACAGTACAGAATTAATTATACATGTTAAATGGTTTATTTTTGCTGTTCTCAGAATGTATCAAAATTCACTAAAAACAGTGACTTGAAGGTATTCATCATGTAACAGCGGGGAAAAAAAAACACAATCAAAATGATTGTGTTTAAAAAACCCATACAACATCAGAAAATAAAATTCAGAACTCCTTAAACTTAACTTACTTTCCATGACGTCCAAGGATGTCCTATGAACAGCTTACACTCTTTTGTGCTGTTATTACTTTCAGCCCGCCACTTTCTGAAAGAAAACCTCCATCGTTTTTAAAAACACGTTACATGCAATAAATGACTTCTTGCTCTCTACCACTATTTTCCACAAGGCCAAATCTAGTCAGAGATATTTATAACTCTTGGATTTCTTGTAAGCCAATCCCATCATTTGGCATTTCCGCAACTTTCAGAATTAAAATGTTGAAGATCATTTTCACAATCCTGGAATAGTAATATCTTCCCCTTCTTGGTCAGTCATGTTCTACATTTCCTATGACACTGATACTGCTTAATATGAAGCAGACTTACACTACCTCTATGAGTACTACAATTATTTAATTCTCTACATCACTTTTAATCACAAAGCAATGTAAAACAGTAGACAGCATTGCAGACTTACATTCCCTCTACTCCATGTTTTGATTGGCTGCTTCAATTAGCTTATGAAAAGAAACAATTTTTCTGAACTCATTTAAAGTGCACATACATCTCCATGATGTCCAATCCTTTGATTAGAAGTTATGTCTCTGAACTACACTTATCCTCAAGGCCAAATTGTGTAGGAGCCATTAGAACTTCTTGAAATTCCACAGATCATATCCCGAGATTATTTTCCTAAAATTTTGGTTTTAAAAACACCAGGTAAGAGTTTTTAAGGTCATACGGCAATTTTTTTTTGAAAATTAAAACAGAATCATTGCAGAATGACCAGCCATTTCTAGACTTTAAATAAGCTGTGTAATGTCCTGATGATATTGAAAGGCCGTCATGATATATAATTGCTGTAGTTACAAAAGTCCTTCCTGATATTGACAACTGCGAAGCTACAAAATTTTTTATTAAAGTTGTCAATTTTGTTCCATCAGGCCTACATCGTTGGAACATTAAAATGACGTACTGGCCATATTTTCGTATAAATAATGTGGACATCATTTCAGATTTACATTGGCTACACTCCATGCTGTGATTAGCAGCTTTTACTAGCTTATTAAAGGAGACTGATTTACTGTCTGGCAAAGTTAAATATATAAATCTTTCTGAGTCTACACTAGTAGTACTTGATACCATACAGTTCTCGCAGTCATGCTGCCATTGATAAGAAAGCCCAAACAGCTGATCTACATCTACACCTTCAGCATGTAATACATCAAGCATATACATTAAAAACTCCTGACAATCTTGCTGAATATTTTGAGAGAATTGTGTTTGCCCTGAACATCTGTCTAACAGGTTTCGAATTTCAGACACACTTTCTATTTTTGTTCTATCTGTGCTACATTTCTCTAACACAGAATTCAACAAACTGCAAAATCTTTGATCAGAATTGACCACAATCTCTTCTTTTACATTTTTTAGAGAAAACAAAACATTCATTACTACATTAGCATAGCAGTTGACACCAGAACTGTTTTCAAACTGAAAACCAACAACATCTTCAACAGAATCCTCTTTGTTTCTGCTTGTAATTTTAGGTTCATTCACTTTTTGTCTTTTTGCTACAACCTCCCCAGTATTGTTCTCATTTCTTCGTTTCCGGCCTACCAGACGTTTCTCAAACAAAGGAAACTGAGGCAAATGTGGCGCATACTCTCTTCTTAACCTATTGTATTCCTTAACACAATCTAGATCTGCACAAATGTTTCTGACATCACACTCAATCAAGTACAATCCCGATAAAGTTCTAACTCGTGACAATGCCACATATGCCATACCCTCCTTGAACACAGAACTGCCAATATTCACCAATGCAGTGTCTACACTTAAACCTTGCGATTTATGAATTGTCACCGCATATGCCAAGCAAACAGGGAACTGCTTACGGCGAACATATAAGTCTTTTACAAGCAAAAATCTAGCAGAACAACGAGCAATTAGCTGTACTTCCTCAATGCCATCAAATTTAATTTTTAAAAATTCAATTCCATCTCTATTTCTGTATTTCACAAAATCAACAACATTACCCATTGATCCATTTACCAGACCTCTTTCAACATGTAAATTCCTTCTTAAAATTATACGGCAGTTCAAGCACACATTCAGAGTCTTTTCAAAACCTGCAGTTTTAGATATAGTCTTCTCTAATGAATCCAATTTTGATTTCAGATTCTCAGACAAAATAATTGTTGATCCCATATGCTCTACTCTATCAATAGCTTCCACTTTCACAATCTCTTGCTTTTCTAAATGCAACATTTTGTTGTTAAATTTGGCACATTCTGCAAGAGTTGGCATCAAACATATTCCAGATTTCTTATCAGTAATTTTCTGAAAAATATTCTCAGGCACAACATCTTGTTCTGGATATAAATTTGACAGTAATCGTGCATGTAAAGCTTCTTTTCCATGCTCGGTCACTTTTCCAATTCTAACATCTTGTAGAATAGTCTTGTAAACTTCATCCTTTGCCTGACGCATATTTTCATGCAGTTCAGCATAATTGAAGTTTAACCATATATTGACGTTGCCAATGCTGCCTAGGCACTTCCTGGTATCTTCATGCGTGAGCATTTTGAACACAGGTTGCCCTTTCACTGGTGTCAGCTGCAGAAGATCTCCGAAAACAATGATGTGTTTGCCACCAAATAACACATCATACTCTGTTTTGAGAACTTCTTGCATCCTCAAATGCACAAAGGCAAGCATGACATTGGAAACCATGCTTACTTCGTCAATGATAAGAAGTTTCATTTTCCTCAAGATTCTTGAAACTTCAAAACAAGCATCTCCAGATAGCTTGTGATATTCTAATTTGTTGTCATGCTCCACTGGCAGCATCAGTAAACGATGTAAAGTAATCCCTTTAATATTATGTGCTGCCAGTCCAGTTGGAGCAGTGACAACACAAGACAGCGATGACTCTGTCCTTTCCTGCAAATAGCATGAAATTGCTTTAATGAGGAAACTTTTTCCAGTTCCCGCTTCTCCACTCACGTACAGTCGGACAGGCTTCAACGACGTACATGAGCACTCTTTCTTATCATGACTTAATCCATGATCAATTTGCATGGTAACTTCGTCATATATTTTCCTCTGCTCAACGTTGAGTTGCCTTTCCAACTCTTCTAAGTTAACCGCATCCTCTTGAGCATGTGCCATGGCTCTTTCCACCTCATTCATAGCAGTGGCAGCTTCATTTTCAATAAGAGGTCCTCCTAGTGGATCCTGACTCAATGAAGCAGAACTCTGACTGTCCTGAGAACTGTCTCTGGCAATCTCGGCTGCAATCGTTGCTTCCTGCTCAATTTCCGCATTCAACATTTCTACATATTTGGGAAAAGCAGGACATTCTATGGTCTCCTTGGCGGCATTGAAAGAGTCTTCATAACAGAGGAAATCTCCAAGCAGTTCCTCTTCTGCACGCCAAGGCTTGAAAAGTTGCAAAAGTGCTAAATAGAAAAACTCCTTTTTTTCAGGAGATTCGCCACTCAATTTTCGATGGTTTATCAAGTGGCATTTTCTTTGCTTCACCAGACATCCCTCACTTCCTATTACAGCATACACTCCTTTCTCAGTATCTTCTTTGATGTTCCTCTTGAACATGTAATTTTGCAGAACCTCATACAGACAAACATTCTCTAGGTGACTGCTTCGATTTGGATAATATGTATCCAACATGTTTGTCTTCAAAATGTCGGTACTGTTTGGCTCCTTTTCCGCCAAATACTCAATTTCCCGCACAGGTTTGAGAACTCGATTACGCGTTGCAGCAAGACCAAGACTCGCCCAAACGATACTCCTGGACTTGGCATAGAGACTTGCTGAAGACAACCGGTCAGAACATTCGTACGCTCCGATTTCTCGATGCGACAACATCTTCAGACTGAAACTGTACAACTTCTTGCTGAGGCTCTTTTCATGGCAAATGTCCTCCCACATATCCTTCAATTCTGTCTTCTCTTTTTTGGTGATGTAAGACGTCACATACCGAGCCACAGCCATACAGTTATCAGCCACAAACTGTATATCCATGTTAGCATTCCACATGGACAAAATCACCGGGTTGTAGTCGTTGATGTACTTGGACTCTTCGTTCCTCTTCAAATTGTAAGTGTTTTTAGGTGATTTCTTCATGACATTGTGTCGCAGCGAAGACATCAAACTGTTTACTCTTCCTTTAGAAATCACCGGTCGTGGAAAGCCGAAACGACATTTAGTGTAGAACTTGTCCTTGTTTCGGAATTTACGACGGCAGTACTTTCCACATCGATGGCTTTGGAAACGCAGAACTTTTTCTCTTAGGCTTTTCTTCTCCTTTGCGTTTGGAACAGCACACGTAGAATACTGTTGGATGAAACTCATCACTGAGTCATCTGGATCCGTTCCAAATTTAGGTGCATCCTTGATCCACAGCAACATATGTATATGAGGAGCACCTCTTGCTTGGTACTCCTTTCTCCAGAAGAAATCCAACACCTCTCCAAGAGGTGGATTCTTCTTATTCATGATGAAAGACATCATAGCTTCAAATCTATGATTGAAGTACCTACATACATTGACTGGATCCAAAGAGCACAGTTCTCCGGGTGTCTTGAATTCGATGTTTTCTACGTTAGCATTTGCCTCTCGTAGAAATTCAAGTAAGTCTTCCCAGCCATACTCGGCACAGCTCAGAGTGAGGAACCATGTGGGAGTACCTAAGTTCCTCAGCATACATTTTAAATCACCATGACGACGGTACCAGTACTCATTAGTACCACGCTGACACGCCATGAGATTAATCAGGTGAGAATCCAAAATACTATCTTGGACATTCACTTTATCCATAAAATCACTTGCCGAGATGTTTTGCATGTGTATACCACTTTTCAAGATGTGGTTCACTGCATATGACAGTCCAGACAGATCGCTTTCAAACAGGAGATGAAACAAATATGGAATGCATTGTCGAAACCTAGCATCTCCTGCATACAATCGCAAAGTCCGGTATTCAGAAGCAGGAATTTGATGAGGTCGCTCATCATATCTTCCTCCCTGACCTGTTGGAAAAAGCTGTGGGAAACACCGAGCTTCCAAACTTTCCTCCCAAACACTAATGGGACTCCCTTTGGCTTGTTTCATTTGAAACAACTCAATAGCATTCCCCATGACTTCCTTTGAATGCAAAGGATGAACACTATAATGTTCATATATTTCCTCACTAGTAGAGGGTTCTACTTTCTCAATTTGACCAGCACACAAATCGCTATCCTCTTCCTCACTTACTTCCTCTTCTTCAACATATACATTCTTATAGTATTTATTATTTTTTTTCAAATACAATGTTGCCTTTTTAACTTTCCTAACATCTACTAAATCTTGCCATATTTTCTTATTCTTTGTCGGAACCCCATTAACTAAGATAACCAGAGGTTCCTCTTCCACTTTTTCTACTCCAATTGTGTTAATGTTTTTCTTCAAATCTAGAGGCAAATAAACAACTCTTCCCTTTAATCCTCTCTGTAAATCTGATGGAGGCAATTTCCCTGTCTTTGGCTCCATTCTTACAATAGCCTGAAAGGGATGGATACTTTGAATCAAAATAGATTCATAAGTATTTAAATCCTTCAATTCAGAAGGAATCTCAACCAATTCCAGATTATTATGAACTGCTCTAGCAGGCATCTGGTTTTGTTTTAATTTGTTACAACAATAAGTACACACACGTTGATCCAATCCCAAATCAAAACAATTTTCTACCATCAAGTATGTTGCAAAATCCTTCCATTCACTATTATTTTCCCTTTCACTTTTTGCATATAAATCCACTAACTTAGTCTGATTCTTATAATAAGTGCGTCGACAACACACACAAGTGAAATTAGGCCTCTCACTTGATTTCATGTCAAACGTCGCAATTTCCCTCTGGAAATTATCTGTACTGGAAACATGTACAGTATCTTCCAAATGACCCTCTATTTCTTGCTCAATTTCAACATTCTCCTCTTTACTTCCAAAGTAACAAAACTCAATTTCTTCACATATATTCCTCACATCTATTTCAGAACCATGCAGAAGAGCAGCACATAATTGTTTCAGCATAATTGCTGGACTCTTAGCATAATACAACAGTCTAACTAACTTCCTCACTTTGTTATGATGCACTGCTAGCATCCTGAAATGATGAAAAACACTCTGGCATACTCTCCTGGAAAGACAAGCCAGTGAATGACCATGCAAACCTGTCACTTCTCTCACTCTGCAAGGATCTAATTCTTGCAACAACCTCATTTTCTGCTTCAAACTTTTCTTGTTAAATGACCGTACAAAATCACAAAGCAAATTGATAGAATCCTGTCGCACACTGCAAATACTACTACACTTCCAGGTGTACACAGGACCCTTAGCACGTCTTCCTAAAACCTCATTACCTAACAACTCTTCTGCCTCTGTTGTCACAAGTTTTTCTTTTTCAACTGGACAACCATCTTTCACTTCATAAGCACGACCACTGATGTCAACTGCATGCACCAAATCATTATCCTGGAAATAACTCTCTTCATTAAAAAATGCCTCACAGCTTGAACTATGTATCCATTCTCCAGAAAAAACTTCACAAAAATTACTACGATTAACTATTCTCTTCCATCTACTATTTCTTTTGAAATCAAAAATTGCCTTGTTTAGCTTCCTAATTCTATTGATTATCAAAATAAATAACTTACGTTTAATTTCAAAAGCCTGATCAATAACTTTCTCAACTTTTTTTTTTCTCCTATAAAAAACTAATTTCTGTTGACCTTTCTTAATATTTTTTAACAAATTGCCAATTATCCTGTTACGGAACATTCGTTTACGAATCTCCGTAAACTGTTGTTTCCTTCTACTATCATGCACAGATTTATCTCTTGCTCTAGCAGTAACATTTTCATTTGTCCTTTTCTTTCCATTTGATTTACTTGTGTTGTTATGGATTGAAACATTTTCTGTACTAATATTTTTTTTATTAGAAATATTTTTTATGAAATATTTAGAGCTCTTACCCGGTGCTTTCTTCATCGCTTGAGAAATCTTTTTGTTAGAGGACTGCTGCATTTTTTTTTTCTCCTGCTGTCTTTGACGTTTTGCAGCCTTCATCTCTCTTATTTTTGTAGGCATAGTTGAATCTGAGGAAAAATATAATAAAAATGTTAATAAAAAAATATTATCAAACAGTAAATCAGTAATAGTGATCAAAAACATAACACACTACTTGACATTTTAAATAGAAGATTTTTTAGTCCTTGCAAATTTACAATACAGAAGTAGCAGAAAAGAAATGAGATTTATATTTATGTTACCTATGCTATTTTATATGTGAATCTGATCTAATTTTATGAGCATATTTTAATATTTTATTGAAGACACTACACATAACCTGTTTTTGAAGGTGTCTTTATTTTTAAATTAAACGGTTTACCTTTTTACTTTTTATTGATTATAAATTTTAAAAATAAATGTTTATAATTCCAAAGGCTCAAGCAGGTCATCTTCCCATCCTATATCATATAATTCGGACAAATCTGCATCCTCATCACGCTCTTCTTCATCCTCAGGATTTAAATCATCCAATGGATCAACATCCACTGATGTTTCAATTACAAGTTCAATGATGAGGTCAAAATCAACTGATTGCAGATTGTCGCTCATGTTGAGGTTGTCTTTATCTTTAAAGAAAGACAACAACAATGAGATGTTGCAGAGTAAGAGACAAATCTCACAGATTATAATAGTAAAATTATTTAACAAGAGTAACATTTTGCAGCTATTATTTAGCCATGTCCAGCGATGCTGAGCAGGTGAAGCCTATGTCTAATTTTTCACTGAACAGGACTCATCTGTTCTTAACCTTGGATAAGCCTCAACGACTCTGTGTCCCCTGCACATACTCAAATGTTAAAGTGCAGATTTATATTAAATGGCACATCCCCAGGCATGCACCAGTTAATGTGCACCACTGCTTTACCACCCATGGTGTGCCGCATTTACAATCAGATAGGAGAAAGCTGCTTCAAAACCCTGCACCTGCTTGAAGCTGGCATAGGTCTTGACGCAGCATTGTATAGATGGGGCACCCCTGATCCTTGCTGGAGCTGCATCGCACTTACGATACAACTCCAGCAATGCGCCACCTTTACAGCACAGATGCGTCACACATCTGTGCCTTTTTTGCCCCATGCTGCGCCGCATTGTAAATGCAGCACACCATGGGTGGCGGAACAGTGGCGCAGGATGACTGTCACATCCCTGGGGATGCGCCACTCATCATAAATCTATCCCTAAGCTTCTTATCTTGTTACAGATGAACTGCCATATGTATCATCAAAATATTTTACATATTATAAATAGCAAATTTTAAGGAATAAATAGCGATTCTTTACTATTCCTAATTTGCAATGAGCAAATTGCTAATTGCAAATTACCCATTCATTTCCATAGGCTAGGAGGCTCATAGGAATTAATGTTGCAAGTTGTGATTAGCAATTAGCTCATCACAAAATAGGATTTTTTTCAAGCGTGCAGGGGTATCTCAAGAACAACCTGCTGCACCCCTGAAAAAGAAATTTGGGAGCACATGGCACACCTACATGCCCTAATGGCATGTATGGGCGTCATATGGGACCTTTTTTTTTTAAAAAAAAAAATTCTTTTTGAAAAGAATTCGCAAATTACCACAAACTACAAGTTGGTGGTAGTTTCCAAATCCTTAATATCATTTTTTACATATTTTTTTTTTATACATTGCATTTAAGGAATCACAATTTTTGAATTATTGACATTTTAAGTAATTTCCACATGTGCACTGTTTTCTAAATATAATTTGAAAATCGTTTTTGGGGAAAAGTAATGGTTTGCAAATTTATGACAAGGACATAATGGTGTATGCTTCTCTATAAGGCATTTCAGTATCTCTAATGTCATTTTTCCCATATTACATTATAAGACCTTTCCCCATGAAGCACATTCCTTGTAAATATGCTCCCACCAGTGCATTGCAAATTTAGATTTTGACTGTTTCAGACACATAGCCATGTTGAAAGTGACCCAAAAAAATTGCAAACGTTTAAAAAAAACACATTCATGTGTCTTAATGACATTTTAATTCATTTCCCCATGGACAATGTTTTCTAAGTGGCACAAAAGAGGTATACACCTATCATAAATCTGTCCCTAGAATTATAAATGATTAAATCAGGATGACAATAAGATGTGGCCTATCCAGAGGTTTGTTTAAGGTCAGGCCTACTCAGGATTGCAGATTAAAGTTATGCTTGATGAAGAATACAGAGGAGATAATTTATTGTAAAGGCCTACCAATGAAGTAAGTGATTTCTACTTCATTGCACCAGTCATCATAAATGTATCCATAAGCTTCTTATCTTGTTAGACATCAACCGCCATATGTATCATATAACTATTTTGCATTTCCAAAAAAGCGAATTTTAAGGAATAAATAGCGATTCTTTACCATTCCAAATTTGCGATGAGAAAATTGCTAATTGCAAATTACCCATTCATTTCCATGGGCTAGGAGGCTCATATAAATGAAGGTGCAATTTGCGATTAACAATTTGCTCATCACAAATTAGGAATTTATTCCAAAAGTGCAGGGGTGTCTCAAGAGCACCCTGCTGCAACCCTGAGAAAGAAATTTGGGGGCATATGGCGAACATAAATTTTAACAACATTCCTTTACCTCAAAAACGATTTTCAAATCATAACTTCAAAACACTACACATGGGAAAATTACTTAAATTGTCCTTAAGACACATAAAAGCGTATTTTGATTGGCTTTCCTGCATGGTAGGGTCACTTTAAACATGGCTATGTAACATAAACATTCAAAATCAAAATTTTCAATGTACAGGTGGGAGCATATTTACAAGCAATTTGCGCCACAAAGAAAGGTCTGACATTAAAATGGGAAAAATAACATCAGGGACAGTCAATTGCCTTATAAAGAACCATACACCATTATGTCCTTCTCTTGAATTTAAAAACAATTCCTTTTTCCCAAAAACGATTTTCAGATCATAATTTCAAAAAACTGCACATGAGAAAATGACTTAAAATGTCATTGAAACACATGAAAGCGTTTTTTTATTGGCTTTCCTGCATGGTTGGTTCACTTTTATCATGGCTATGTAACACAAACATTGATAATTAAAATTTTCATGCACATGTAAGAGCATATTTACAAGCAATTTGCGCCACAGAGAAAGGTCTTACAATAAAATGAGAAAAATAACATCAAGGACAGTCAATTGCCTTATAAATAACCATACACCATTATTTCCTTGTCATGATTTTAAAAACAATTCCTTTTCCACAAAAACGATTTTCAAATCATAATTTCTAAACACTGCACATCAGAAAATGACTTAAAATGTCATTAAAGTACATGAAATCATTTTTTGATTGACTTTCCAGCATGGTTGAGTCACTTTTAACATGGCTATATAACAGAAACATTCAAAATCAAAAATTTCCATGCACATGTGAGAGCATATTTACTAGCAAATTGCGCCACATAAATCATAATTTTCTCCTTAAAGCACACTATTCTCTATCTAAAGTAAAGAAATATTTTCTCACCTTAGCAAATACTTTGAGTTTGAAAACAGTCTCAGAAACACACCAATTTGTCTTCAGCAGAGCAAAAGGTATGCACTCCAGAGTCTGCAGCTATCAAAAGCACAGAAATGGTGTAATTCTTCACACATATTTCTCATGTCACCCAATCAAAACTCTTCCCTCACTTTTTTTCAAATGAAAACCCTTCCCCCTCTGCCCTTTCTGCCTATTTTCCATAGCAACCACCTCTTGGAGAAACTCTGGTGTTTGCAAATTCACACAACAATGTTGCAATTGAACTCTGAACTCTCAGTGCACCTGCATATCCAGTGCTTTCTTTCATTTAATGATTTTTTATTGACCACTCAAAATACATCTTTCAAAGAACACATCTCTACACCCTAACTTTCTGTTTTCATCAATCAAAATCCACCAATCACTGTTACTACTTCATGAACACAGAAACTCCACAGTTTTTTTCATTTCAAACTCACATTTTTTCAACTGCCATTTCATTGCCACACTTCATCTGACTGCAGGAGAACCTTCTCTCACCATGTTTTCTGTCTGGATTGTTGGTCATAGTTATATTCACTGGGCTCAAAGGTACGTTGAAAGCAGGAATTTACCTAACCTCAATTTACAAGATGTGGAAATTAAGTGGTTTGGCCAGAGAGGATTAAAATGTCACCAATTGATACCATTGGTGAAAACCTTTATGCATTTGCCAAAACCTGACCTGTTAATTGTGCACTGTGGAGGTAATGACTTGGGCACTTTGACTGGTGTAGGTCTGGAAATGCTTTTAAAGGACACCTTTGAGCAATTAATGGCACTTTTTCCTCAGACTGCCTTGGTATATTCAAATATATGCCAAAGACAGAAATGGAGGTGGTCAAACCAATTTTGTCCACAAATTGAGAAGTCGAGGAAGCATGTAAACAAATCTGTTTCAGCTTACATGAGAGACCATGGAATGGGCTCCCTGTACAACAATAACTTGCGTTACTACATGCAAGATATCTACAGAGGAGATGGAGTTCACTTCTCAGATGAGGGCAACAGAGTTTTCACTCTGAATTTAAGAATGTGCATTGGTACCTACTTATAAGTACCTAAATGTACCATAAACCCAAAAGCTCTTCTCAGAGCTACCCTACATCTGATCACTCACAATTATTATTTTACTCTAACTATTTTCACTAATTTTCAACAAAATACGCTCCCTGGTGCGCTACCCGGTACGCGTACCGGGAGCTAACCTCGCGAAATTTTTAAAAAAAATGTTTCTTTTTCCGCACATATGGGCCTCCTCAGCCACCCTCACAAAACCTAGGGGGTCAAGATAAGTCTACCGTGCCCCCTTCTACCCATTCTGAACATTATTTGCCCTCCATCTTGTATCATAATTCGACCGAAACACAAAATGGTGAACTCCCGTTACGCTTAAGGTTCGCGTACCAGGGCGCTCACCGGTTCGCGTACCGGGTCGCTTCCTGGGAAGCGCACCATCAAAAAAGGTGGGAAAGTAGTTCACAGAAAAGCCACTGGAGACAATTTCACCAAATATAGAATAACTCATACTACATACCAATCCCTACCATTTTCACAAATTTGATTGGAATTCCATTTAGCCATTTAGCCTGTAGTCCTCTCTAAATACCGTGAGGTAAATTACTTCACAAAACACATCTGAAGTGTTGGAATTGACAACCAATTAAAATGTTACTTTCATTTTCTACTTTTTTTACATGATATTTGATTGGTTATGTACCCGAATATATATAAAGGAAGAGAAGGAAACACAGCCATTTTGACTACTACTTCCTGGTGTACATTTCATTTGGATTTTCATTAATAACTTCAACTTCTTTTTAAAGGTAAGTTGTTATTTTTAAAACTGAAGTATATTGTGCACTTTAAGTTAATATGGCAAACTTTTTCTGTTAGTTATATACTATCCCTCTGTAGTACTTATAAATTTAGATACACTTTTTTATATTCCTACTTCCACTCTGATACTATACACTGCCCAAAGATAAATTCTCTGATAAAAACTGCCTATCTAAAATTAATCCCAACAGTGCCCTACCTCTACTAA
Organism: Lissotriton helveticus; assembly: GCF_964261635.1. Lineage (NCBI taxonomy): Eukaryota > Metazoa > Chordata > Amphibia > Caudata > Salamandridae > Lissotriton > Lissotriton helveticus. Next base: position 201,062,855 of record NC_136060.1, read on the forward strand.
TATATATTTTTTTTATGCAAATTTCAGGAAAAATGGAAAGTGAACAAAACATTTCATTTGAAATTGTCCTTCCAGAGTCCAACACAGAAATCATTGATCCAAATGAGATTGAATTTATGGATGAAACATGGGACCAAGAACTACTGCAATGTGTGCAAGCAGTAGATAGCCTCCTTGCAAATGAGGACATTTTACAACCTCAGAGACTACAATCTATATTCCATGATTATGAAATTTCTGACAATGAAATGTTAGAAAGTTTAATAAATTATGAAACACAATAAAAAAAATTTAAAAAAAAAAAAATAATCAACAAAACCAACAATCAATTAACATACAGCATTTGAAAAGTCTATCATTCATTTTTTATTGTGATACGCTCCCCAGTACGCTTCCCGGTTCGCGTACCGGGCGCTAACCACGAAAAAAAACAAAAAACATTTTTTTTTTTTTTTGCTTAGCGGGGCCCCTTTAAAGCCTCCACATCAAACCTAGGGGGTCAGGGAGTATCTACTATGCCCCTTAAGGTCATTTGCCCCTTCGCTTTTGACCTCCTCTTGTCTCTCGATCCTACCGAGAGACAAGATGGCGGCCGCTCCGGACTGTTTAGAATGTTGACAGACACCGGAGAGCCAATCAACTTCGCTACGCGAAGTTCCGTTACGCGTCAAGTACGCGTACCGGGGCGCTGCCTGGTCCGCGCTTACAGATATATATCTTTTTTTGAACGTTATTTTCTCAAAATCCACTGCAGCACATATATTGAGACCTACAAAAGGCACATCGGGCTACCAGTCCCTACAAATTTGCCAAGTTTCGTGCAAATCCATTCAGCCGTTCGGGCTAAAAGTGAGGCTAACCGCCCTATGGAAAACTCAATGTTAAAAACACGTTTTGGGACCCCCCTTTTTTCTCGGCCCCCCCTGGACCAACTCCCCCCAAATATCCAGTGGCTGCTCAGAAACAAAATGTTCCATTTTCCAGAAAATTTCAGCCAATTCCGTCCACAAACGCCAAAGTTATTAGACATAGAATTTTCAAAAAACCCATAGAGAAAAAATCCTAACTATATATACCTACTGGCGACCGCCAGTAGGTAATATATATATATATATATATATATATTGAAGAAAACATAGGTTTCAGGGGTGTTATAGTTAGCTGGACATTTCACTCATAAAAAACCATTGAAATTCCTCTGTTATATTTAGTTGTACTAACTGTAACTCTAGCGCCCGCAATCCACTGGTGATGATGTCACATATTACATCATTCATGATATGGTCAGTAACATCACTGATGACATCACTGATGACATCGCAAATGACATCACTGATGACGTCATCCAGTGAATGTGGTTTGGTTCCATATTTAAATATGTATTATATATATAGCAATCTGCATTAAAGAATGAGTGGATATATAAAAATCTGGATAGAGGAATTAATAGCAGTTTGATTGATTCTTTACTTGAGTAATTTATAGTGTCTCACTAAATACATTGGATAGTGACTAAACTGTGTGAATATCTGTATTACTTGGTCAGTTGTTGTGTAAACTGCTGCACCAGTTGATTACTAGCTACGTGAAAGTCTATATTAGTTATTGATTAGTTAACTGATTATTTGCAATGGAGAGTGAATGTGTGTGTGCATCCATGGGGGATCTGTAACTGCCTAAAGTTATGTGAATAGTTAATTCAGTACGTATATGAGGTTAAGACTACGTATTATAATACTTGTTTGGGTGAGTGAATATCTTTATGGGTGTGGTGATGAGCAAAAACATTTCTCAATGGTACATTTCCAACAAAGTATAAAAAAGTAAAAGACAGTGTATGTGAAAGTTGTATATAATTAAGTGTACATAAAACTCATTGATTGCATAAGTGACAGTATAGATAATTGTATACTTGTAATAGTGATTTAATAATACACTAAGTATGAGTTACTATTTATATGAATAAACTAGCTTACCCGTCGCGCGCTGCTGCGATCTCCGAAGAAAGGAAATTCAAGGAAACTCGTTATGATAACATTCAACTTACATTGTGTCATTTTTATTGAAACTTATTCATTTTAATATGGAAAACATTTCAAAGTGTCGTTTTAATTCTATTTATTTATTCGAGAGCTTGTGGATACACGATTTTTTGTTTTTCTGTCTTGTGCGTACATCAGTATTCGAAAGATTATGAGGGCTCTGGGGGGCCGATTTTAAAAATATTTTTATGCCAGAAACCTTCGCGGGAGTGTACTCAACAACTTCCCAAAGTTTCCTGGCGATCGGAAGAATGCTGTTTTAATTCTATTTATTTGTTCCAGTGCTTGTGGATACACAATTTTTTTTTCCGTCTTGTGCATACATCAGTATTCGAAAGATTATGAGGGCCCTGGGGGTCCGAAATGTAAAAAATGTTTATGCCAGAAACCTTCGCGGGAGTGTACTCAACAACTTCCCAAAGTTTCATGGTGATCGGATGAATGGTGTTTTAATTCTATTTATTTATTCGAGTGCTTGTGGATACACGATTTGTTGTTTGTCTGTCTGGTGCGTACATCAGTATTCGTAAGATTATGAGGGCCCTGGGGGCCGATATTTAAAAATAAAATATGCCAGAAACCTTCGCGGGAGTGTACTCAACAACTTCCCAAAGTTTCATGGCGATCGGATGAATGGTGTAGTAATGCATAAAGGACAAACAAACAGACAGACAGACAGACAGAGAGACATAAATTGGTTTTTATATATATAGATGAAGTGATAGTTGTATAAGTGTGTAGCTGAGTAAATATATATATAAGATACATTGTTTGCAAAAGTGAGTAGGATGACTGCATAACTGAATAGGATGTGTGCTGGTGTGTAATGTTAATATAAGTGTATACGTATATTTGATAGTGTTGTATTGATCATTGACAACATGTATGAGTGAATCTATAGGTAAATGATTAGATGTGTGTGTGGATCTAGTATTTACTGAGTGGGTTTTTAGATACTTGTATTGCTGTGTCAATGGATTGAAATATGTTACTCTGTATTTTACAGTCATTGGTGAAAGGTTACAGTAGTGTATGATGAGGTGTATCTGATTGTCACGTAGATGATGTCATCAGTGATGTCATCAGTGATGTCATTTGAGATGTCATCAGTGATGTCATCAGTGATGTCACTGACCATGTCATGAATGATGTCATCATAAATAACTTTATTTGATTCAGAAGAATCATAAAAGTATACAGTTTAACAACAAAAAATCCACAAATGGTATTTCATATCCAACATGGTCAAAGAAAAAGGCACAGAACATGGTATAGCAAAAAGCACAACATCATTTAACATTCTACTCATCTAAAATTATTTTAAAAATCTCTATTAAAAACATGTAAACCAATTCAAAGTGCACTGTGCTTTATCAAAGTACATATACAGGTCGGTTAGCCTCTCACACCAACCCACTTAAAAGGCACAGAACATGGTGTGTCAAAGACACAACATCATTTAGCATTCTACTCATCTTAAAAAGTCATAAAATTACATTAAGAGACCATTAAAAATATTCTCCATCACTGTCACTCTAGGCTTCCTTATGTAGACAGGTCGGATATCCATCAAGGTATATTTTAAGAATCTCTATATGAAAACATGTGACCCAATTTAAAGTGCACTGTGCTTTATCAAGGTACTTATACAAGTCGGCTAGCCTCTCACACCAACCCACTTGACTGTGCAAAGCAGCTGCGAAGAAAAAACATACTAACTTCAAATAAGTACAATCGCACAAATCATCAATAAAATTTCATTTCTATAAATTTCATTAGCTTTCGGTGGCAAACACAATATGTCTCATTCGAAAACAAAAGACGTGCTAACAGTAACGATTCCTGGTTAAAAGAGCCAATCTAATGAAGCTAAGCATAGAGCTGCATATAGCATCAGTTTGCAGTGATCTTAGATGCTCAAAGCCTTCCATAAAATTACAAGGCCGAATTTCCCTTAAGAGGGGTTTGATAAAACAGTCTCTTGGGTCTTTATAGAGTGTACAAAAGAGCACAAAATGAATTGTACACTGTTGAGCTTCATTGTCACATGGGCAAGGGGGAAACCTCTCACACCAACCCCCTGTATGATGTAATATGTGACATCATCACCAGTGGATGTGGGCGCGAGAGTTACAGTTAGTACAACTAACTATAACAGAGGAATTTCAATGGTTTTGTATGAGTGAGATGTCCAGCTAACTATAACACCCCTGAAACCTATGGTATTTTCAATGAATTTCTAAGGTTTTTTAAATGATAATTCCTAACTATAACCTGTTTGAAACATATGGTTTTTTCAGTGAATTTCAAAGGTTTTTTAAATGATAATTCCTAACTATCACCTGCCTGAAACCTATGGTTTTTCAGTGAATTTGAAAGGTTTTTTAAATGACAATTCCTACTTATAATGTTGACCACTTCCCCATATTTTCAACAAGAAACCAAATCTGCAATGCTACCTAAAAAATCAGGCAATAGTTCCACTTACCACTAACAAATTAACATCAACATTTAACTACTGTAAGAACGTTGAATATATACTGCGTGAATTACATCCAACTCACACCCATATTTAGAGAGCAATATGTGATAGAGGTTCTAATTATAAACTTCTGACACCCAAAACAATCGCAATACCCAGCGCCACCACCACCACAACCCCTCCCCCGGACCCCTCCCCCCCACTACCTCAGGGGCAGTGCAAAAAAGGACAACGGACCTTTCCAAAATATGATATCCCCTCAACAGCACACTAGCTCAATGAACAGAGAGGTGGCAACCAAGTATGTATAAGGGAAAGAACTTGAACATCAACAATAATGTACACAACGCTAACACTACCGGTGAAATACTATACACAATTCACTATACAAACCAAAATGTTTCCATGTGTAGATATACCATTGATATATATAGTGTATTGAATAGTGGACGCAACCATATTATCTCAAACACTGGTGAATATTTCTGTCATGTAGCTGTGTTCACCCCCCTTTGAAACAGAAGCGGAGTGGGCTGGTCCAACGTACACAATGTCAATGGAAGACTATAAATAATTAGGCTACGCCTTGGGCGTGGTTCACTTCTGCAAAGAGAAGAGACTGCGCCACAGCAAAGGTCCGCACCCTGCCATGTGGCTGCCGCCATGACCACCTGCCTCCTCGATACAGGTCCATTGAGAACTCACCGCCACAGCACTGCAGACTTATGTCTGTATCGACTACTGTCTTCAATCTACACTGCGAACAGCAGGGTGCACAACTTGAATTCAGCTTTGGATCTAAATTTGTCGTCGGTATCTGTGCTGCGCCCTGCCTTCAATCTACACTGCAGTCAGTAGAATTGACAACTTGATACCAGTTGTGCATCAGCACTACGTCTTGATTTATTTAAAGCAGAGACAATTGTACTATGTCCTCAAATTGTGTTAAAGTATGAACAGTAGGACATTCAGCCTTCATTTATTTAAAGCAGAGACAATTGTACTATATGTCTTCAGATTTCGTTTAAATAAGTGACAAAAAGCATTCGTCCATGTCTGTGTCAACAACTGCCTTTAATCTACACTGCGGACAGCAGGGTTCACAACTTGATTTCAGCTTTCCACCTACATTACGGACATTAGGGAATTCAGCCTTGATTTATGTACTACAGGGACAATTCTACTGTATGTTTTCAGACTTTTTTTTACATAAGTCACAAACATCATTTGTCGATATCTGTGCTGACAACTGCCTTTGATCTACATTGTGAAAGCAAACTTGGAGAAATGGCTACTAATGAAGCATCTTCTGATTCAGAACACTCTGGAAATGAAGAATTTGTGCATCAACCTCCCCCCCAGAGAAGTATACATCAATTGTCTGGAGGTTTTTTACATGTCCTCTGAGGCAGAAGAAGGTTAATGCTACCAAAGTCACTTGTAAAATCTGCAAGGGGGTGGTGTGCAGGGGTGATCTAACAAAAAAATAGTCTTGTGGAAAAGCAACTATGAGGAGACATTTTCAGAAAAAACATCTGGGAAACTTCGCACTAGAGGAAATGAGGAGACTAAAAGACTTCTGCCTTTGATCTACAGAGCGGTCATTAGAGTTTACAGCTTGATATCAGTGGTGCAGATGCACTACAGACAACATTGAATTCAGTTTCAACGTCATATTTTGTTAAACTATGAACAGTAGGAAATTCAGCCTTCATTTATTTAATGCAGAGACAATTGTACTATATGTCTTCGTATTTTGTTTAAATAAGTGACAAAAAGCATTCCTAGATGTCTGTGTCAACTACTGCCTTCAATCCACACTGCGTACAACCGGGTTCACAACTTGAATTCAGCTTTTCATCTACACTACTGACAGCATTCAAGTTAGCCTTGATTTATATAAGGCAGAGACAATTTTGTTAAATGATGCGACAAAAAACATTCCTCAATGATTGTACTGAGTACTGCCTTCAAATGTACACTATGATCAACAGAGTTCACCACTTGATACCAGTTCATGAGTCCCATATGCAACAGTCAATGTATGGAGTACATTACAGATAATGCAGTGCAACCTAAGATGTACATTGCGAACAGCAGGGTTCACAACTTGAATTCAGCTTTTCATCTATACTACAGACAGCATTCAAGTTATCCTTGATTTATGTAAGGCAGAGACAATTTTGTTAAAGGATGCCACAAAAAATATTCCTCAATAAGTGTACTGAGTACTGTTTTCAAATGTACACTACGATCAACAGAGTTCACTACTTGATACCAGAAGCGCATCAACACAACAGACAACATTAAATTCATTCTCGATTTGTTTACTGTGACAAAATAGCATTCATCAATGTTTGTGTCAACTACTGCCTTCAATTTACACTGCAGACAGCAGGGTTGACAACTTGAAAACAACTTTACAAGTACACTATAGACAGTATGGAATTCATCCTTGATTTACTTAATACAGAGACAATTATACTGAATGTATTTACATTTTGTTTAAATAAGTGAACACAAGCATTCTTCTATAACTAGTGGCTTCGCTGTACACTGCGGACAAGAGTATTCACAACTTGAATTCAGCTTTCTATCTACATTACAGACAGTAGGGAATTTAGCATTCATTTATTTAAGGCACAGAGAAAAAATGCTCCTGTAGCACTGCTAGTATGCACAAACACCTTTAATCCCAGCATCCTGTTAAATATGTTCACAAAGAATGTAGAACACAGCGCCAAAATGTTCCTCTACCACCGGCAATACCAAGTACCTCTGGGGCATCACCTTCAACATCACCACCAGACATACGTCCCCATTTTGAGAAAGTTAAAATGCACTGCGTGAAATGCAATTGTTTAATTTGTTATGGGGGCAATCAGTAGACCTAATTTGAAGAACAATTGATAACCATTGATGGTAGTTTTTTTCCCCCTCAAAGTTCATGCAGTACAGCAGTACAGTATGCAACAGTCAATGCTTTGAGTACAGACTGCTAGAATCACGCATCATTGCAGGATGAGCACACGCTGAGCACCAAACGTACCACTAACTCAGTGCACCATAAATAATAGCCACATGCCCTTATTAAGGCAAAATTCAGTAGTCAAAAAACATTATCCCCAGTGCTCCCTGTCCGGACCAAGCATCATCGCAGGTTAGGTACATGCTCGGTCCCAAAGGTACTACTAACTCAGTACACCATAATTCATCGCCACATGGCCGTATTCAGGCAGAATTCAACTGACTCTTTATTCATTATTTGCGGAGTGCAGTACCAAACTAAATAAAACATCTATTAAACCCTATACAATATCTCTTTAGTAGCCTTCTTCTATATCAGTTCTAGGTTTAGTTGAAAAACAAAATTCATGCTGCAATTGCAAAGGCACAGTCAATGGCAGTCTACACTGTAAACAGCACAGGTCACAACTTGATCTATAATGTCCCTGCAACATACACATTTTGACAATGAATTCAATGCATGTTTCGTCTTTTATTTCAATCGTGATTACAGATTTTGCAGTCCAGTAGGGAATACGCTGCCTACCAGACCTACCACTAACTCAGTGCACCATAAATAATCGCTGCGTGGCCTTATTAAGGCAAAATTCATTAGCAACAGACATTGTTAGCAGTGCGGTCTGCCTGAACCACACATCATCGCAGGTTCCACACAAACCGACCCTACCTCAGTGCACCACAACTCATAAACACTTTGCGATAAAATCTTCTTTGTATTTTTTTACATGTAGTGCTCTTACCTTTGTACAGCAGAAATCATAAACCATTTACGATTGAATATCTATATATGATATCATAATTACTATTCTACTTGTTATCAACAGCAATGTAATAAAATGGAATCGAGCACACGTGCCCGTACACACTTGAACTATCTATATGTGTCTGTATATTTATTATGTTCGTAAAATGCTGCTCGTGCACCCTACCACATTATATTGTGATATAAATAGCGTATACAACCATCTTAACTCTGACAGTAAGTGTGGGCTATTCCTCCTTTTTTTAAATTCTTTTTTTTAGCATAATTATATAGCGCAAATCAACCCAAAAGTATATCAGCAATTTACATGAGCACTGTATTTACAGTAAATTTTCAGGCACGCGTAGATTACATCATTTCTCTACAATAACAGGATGAGGAAGCAACTCCGAGGCTCGAACACTGATTTACAGCACCAAGTTCGACAGTATACCTGAATAACCACATACATATATATGTATATTAGCTGCCCTTCATATGTAAAAAACTGCTACTTAAACCTTTCACAGCCCTGTATTACTAAAGCTACAACACTCCACTGAATGTACAACAAACATTCATAATCGCAGAAATGCGTCATGTCCACCATCTTTTATGTGTGCAACTATGGATGAATATAGAGTCAGTGATACCCTGTACCTTCCATGTTGGCCATGTTGTGGAACTTTACAGATATAATAAGAAATTTGCGTTTAAGACACGGGTGACGTCAGCACTACAAAACGGACACCCAAATTACTTGATTTCTCATATAGCTCACGACGGAACCAAGCCCATAGCTCCAGAATCATGGTTCACAGCCTCGTGCACCATCAGCATATGTCAGGCCAGCCCACTCCACTTACGCTCACAGGAAAAAAAAAAACGAAACATTGCCCAGATTTCCATTGTACTGATTTCTTATTTCTGGATCTAGTTGTCAGAATGACACACACACACTCTCTCATGGCTGGTATACACCCACACCACACCCATCCAGCACATGCGTCACTAGACACGTGACCCTACCAATAAAAAAGACGGAACGCACTTGGTCTACGCCATTTTAGAGTTGCTCGCAAAACAAGCGCTGTGATTGTCCGTCCAGGTGGTTTGGACGCCTAATGTAGGCCCGAACTACCAAGTACAAGGGCCCACCACTATGTGTGTGGCCTCTTTGGTCACTAAGTTAGTGGTACCACAAGGACGGAGTGGGTGAGGAACCTGCAATGATGATGGGAGCACGAGTATGATGTTAGCCATACCGATATCAAGACTCAACACCATATATCAGATTTCTTGGTGGCAGAGCGGGACTGCATGATGTTGATGGCGTGCAGCAGATTGGATACAAAAAATGCGACGCAGCGATTTAGGCGTACGCAGTCCTGTATAACGTATCTTACTGCATTTAAATTTGTTTTCCAATAGCAGGAACGTTTTTATAATCGATCAAATGTCCGGTATATAAACTGTACAAATAGTTGTTTTTAAATGCGGGAGGGAAGGTGTGTGAAAGGGCGATGTAATTCTACTCCACATTAAGATAGTAACAAATACCAATCATAACATCTTTCTTTTACTATCTTCTAGATGTAGAGCTTCAGGGTGCATTATGTCCCGGCACGTGGTGAAAAACACTCCGGTGACAGAAAGGTGAACTTCGAATATTCTTTTCAGACACTCTCTCACTTCCACTCTCCTTTCATAAACAAATGACACACAATCTTATCTTCCTTTTTATCTTACAGGTTCTCGTTCACAAATTGGAGTCATCCCCCCCAAACACCTCCAAAGCTCTAGGTTTGTGGATTCTGCAATGATGCGTGGCCATCGTAACAACGTCTGAGAAAGCTGCCTTGACACGTAGTGCACCCTCTTTGAATCACGCCAATGGCACAAGGTGAGCAAAGAAGCTTATTTCCGTAGCAACGATAAGTCACCTGTTTGCGGAGAGAGTGGGTGATGTGCAACAGCTTCACTGCGTAGGAATGTACAATTACCTCTGAGCAGTGAGAATGGATAGGTTACAACAGTCTGAGCGGCAGATTTACAAGCCCCTTGCGCCATTTTTGGGTCACTTTTAACATGGGAAAAGTGGTGCGAGGAGCTTGTAAAACTGCACTGAGTTCGCAAGAAAAAGCACTCACCTCCGGACTCTGCGAGTCACTGGGGTGCAACTGTCTAGGTACGCAATAGTGAGAACTCACTGCTATGCAGTGGGAGTGCGTGGGATATAGTACTTTGGAAGAAAAACAGCGCACCTCCTACAGTGGAAGTTGATTAAATACATTATCCTGAGTGTACAAATAAATAAACCAAAAATATACTTGTGCAGTTGTATGTACTATTCTATTACTAACTCTATATACTATCTTTCAGATCACTAAACTGGAGGGTGCACTATGAACCAGCACGTGCTTGGACACACAACGAAGGCAAAAGGTGAGCTATGAAAATTTTCTCCAGTATTAACTGCTCCATCTATAACTTTCTCTCTCTCACAATTTAATGTCGTTTTTTCTCTCTCTTTTTCTCTCTCTCACTCTCTCTCACATCGTTTCTCTTTCTCTTTTAAAGTTATGGATACTGCCGTCTACTCTGACGTGTACAACCAAAGCTGAGTTCAAGTTGTAAACTCTGTTGGTCACAGTGTTTACACAAGGTAAGCAGAGCGGCCTAAATATACAATGCCTTAGAACTAAAAGGGCTTATTTACAAGCCCCTTGCGCCACTTTTGCATCACTTTTAATATAGGAAAAGTAACGCAAAAGTGGCTCAAGGGACTTGTAAATAAGCCCCAAAGAATATTGTCCTGCATAATGACTTGATCTCTCACCTAATTCTGTCTTATCTCTGAATCATTTTAAAGACCTGTTGATCCATACTGTAAATCTGACTCAGTAGGCACTACCGTACAGACACCTCTTGAACGCGAGCCTATAAGAGAGGTGGAATGTATCAGGCACACTGCAAACGTGCAAATTAAAAAATATCGCCAAGTATTACCTTAGCTTGTAATGTTTGACCTCGTTTAGTCACAGCGATCTAATTTTGAACACTTATTTTCATTTTTGTTTTGCAGTTTACCTATCCTACTTCTATTGGAGTCCATATCACATTTCACTATTATTTAGTGTGATAATCATATAGTTATAAAACATTTAAAAATAGAAATGATATTTATAACTAGAAGTATAATACTGAGGCTAACTCTACCAGCTCCTTACCACAGTCTATAGCTACGACTAACGGTTCCTATGGAAAACTTTTAAAACTGCAGTACAGTAACTGTTTCGTTTAGCAATATTGTGTGGTGAACTTCTAACCTCTGTGCTCACTTAAGTGTTCCATGAACAGTTACTATGGTAACAGGCAGTAAGCAGTTTGGGGGTAGGGTTAAAAGGTACTGGCAGAAACCGTTATATTTACCCAGCACTATCTACATGACAGAAAGGAAAGCAAAGTAAAACAGAACACTGTGTACCAGATTTACAAGCCCCTTGCGCCACTTTCATGTCCAAGGCCCCCCCTACAAAATTAGAAGTGTGTGGGCCTCAACAACCCCCCTCAAGCCCCAAGTTCAAGTTCAAGTTTGGCATTTATATAGCGCACTACTCACCCATAGGGTCTCAAGGCGCTTGAGGGAAGGGGGAGGTTATTTATCGAAAATCCAGGTTTTGAGTTGTTTTCTGAAAGAGAAGTGGTTCTGAGTGAGGCGAAGGTGGGAGGGGAGAGAGTTCCATGTTTTGGCCGCTAAGAAGGAGAAGGATCTTCCCCCCATGGTGGATCTGTGGATGCGTGGTATTGTGGCGAGGGCTTGATTGGACGATCTAAGTTCGCGCGTGGGGGTGTAGAAGGAAAGGCGCGTGTTGAGGCATTCGGGCCCTAGGTCGTAGAGGGCTTTGTGTGCGTGGGTGAGGAGACGGAACGTTATTCTTTTGCTGACAGGAAGCCAGTGGAGGTCTCTCAGGTGACTGGAAATGTGAGCTTTGCGGGGGATATCTAGGATGAGTCTGGCTGAGGCGTTTTGGATGCGTTGGAGTCTTTTCTGAAGTTTGGCTGTGGTTCCGGCATACAGTGCGTTTCCGTAGTCCAATCGGCTGGTGACTCGTGCGTGGGTGACCATCTTTCTAGTTTCGGTGGGGATCCAGCGGAAGACTTTTTTGAGCATACGTAGGATGTTGAAGCAAGACGAAGAGACGGCGCTGACCTGTCTGGACATGGATAGGGAGGAGTCCAGGATGAAGCCCAGGTTCCGTGCGTGGTTCGTAGGTGTGGGGGCATTTCCCAGTGCCGGTGGCCACCATGAGTCATCCCAAGCGGAGGAGGACGATCCAAGTATGAGGACTTCCGTTTTGTCCGAGTTTAGTTTTAGGCGGCTGCTTTTCATCCACTCGGCTACTTCTTTCATTCCTTCATGTAGGTTCGTTTTGGCGGTGTTCGGGTCTTTGGTGAGGGAGAGGATCAACTGGGTGTCGTCTGCGTAGGAGATGATGTTGAGGTTGTGTTGGCGAGCGATGGATGCGAGGGGACTCATGTATACGTTGAAGAGTGTGGGGCTAAGTGAAGAACCTTGAGGTACGCCGCAGATGACTTCGGAGGCCTCTGATCTGAAGGGAGGAAGACGGACTCTCTGGGTTCTACCGGAGAGGAACGAGATGATCCATTCCAATGCTTTTCCTTGTATTCCGATGTTACTTAGGCGTTGTATGAGGGTGTTATGACAGACTGTGTCAAAGGCTGCGGAGAGGTCGAGCAGGATGAGGGCGACAGTTTCTCCATTGTCCAGCGGCGTTCGGATGTCGTCTGTTGCTGCGATGAGGGCGGTTTCGGTGCTGTGTTTGGCTCGGAATCCGGATTGTGATGGGTCGAGGGATTTGTTGGATTCAAGGAAGGCGGCGAGTTGACTGTTGACAGCTTTCTCAATGACTTTGGCAGGGAATGGGAGGAGCGAGATAGGGCGGTAGTTCTTAAGTTCAGTGGGGTCTGCCGTGGGTTTCTTCAGGAGAGCGCTGAGTTTGGCGTGTTTCCAGCTCTCGGGGAAGGTAGCGGAGTTGAAGGAGCAGTTGATGACGTCTCGAAGATGGGGTGCGATGATGGAGTCTGCTTTGTTGAAAATATGGTGGGGACAAGGGTCTGTAGGCGATCCTGAGTGGATGGAGTTCATCAGGCGGATGGTGTCTTCAGTGGTGACTGGGTTCCAGGTGCAAAGGTTGTTTGGGGAGGGTTTCAGTTCAGAGGTGGATGGAGTGGACTGATCGCTTGGCTGGTTTACGAAGCTGTTGTGAATGTCGGCAATTTTGTTGTGAAAGAAAGATGCTAGGGAGTCGCAGAGGTCTTGGGAGGGAGTGATGTCGTTGGTGCCGGCTGAGGGGTTGGTAAATTCTTTTACAATGTTGAATAGTTCCTTGCTGCTGTGGGCGTTGTTGTCGAGTCGATCTTTGAATCCCCGGGTACCATCACCCCCCGGGGATTTGTGTATTGTGGGTGGCAGGCTGCGTTGCCCTCCGTCTGGAGCCCTCAAGGGCCCTGGGGACTGCCACGCCCCAGGGCCGGCTCCTGCAGTGTCCTGGGGTGCCTACCCCTGGGACACTGCTATTTGCTATGAGAGGGCCGGAGTCTTGCGGCTCCCGCCCCTCCCATAGCAAACTTGGTTTGGATTTTGAAAGACAGAGCAGTGAAATCTGTTCTCACTTCCAAAATCCAAACCAGATTGCTTTTCCACATGCAAGTTAGCATCTTCCCATGTGGAAAAGCAATGCCGGATCCCGAAGGACGTGGAGAGCCGGCGGGACCGTGGGGGCATTGTGGCTCCCACCATGGTCCCCAATTATAATACCTGGAGGATGGGGTACCCGGGGATATTAGAAATTACTGATAGGGGCTATTTTTTTACGGTAAAACTAGAAGTCGTGCACCCAGCGCAGCGCTCAGTGTGGCCCCCTGGTGTACACGCGCTAAATGCACGACTCATAATCTGTAGGGTGCACAACTCTAGCGCCTTTGGTGCACAACTTCTACATGTTTGGGAGCCAGTATTGCTTTTCCACATGTGGAGCTACTAGCATGCAGCTCCCCGTGTGAAAAAGCAATCTGATTTAGATTTTGAAAGAGAGAACAGATTTCCTTGCTATAGGAGGGTGGGATGTATACCCCGAGACACTGCAGGAGCTGGCCCTCCCACAATATATAAAGCCCCGGGGAGTGGTGGTCCCCGGGCTTTGTAGAACTTGCAGCCCCCCAAACATTTTTTTTTGTAGCCTCGGGGGTGACAGGACCCTCGAGTGCTCCAGGAGGGCGTCCACGCAGTCCCCCTCCCACAATACAGAAAGCTCCCGGGGTGGTGGCAGCCACGGCTTTGGGGACCTTGAACTCCTCCCCTCACCATTTATTTGTAGCCCCGGGGGTGATGATCCCCGGGGCCCCTCTGGGCCCCTCATAAAATGTAATAATTTTGACCCCGGTATTTAGCTCCCCCGGGGGCTAATTATAAAACAACTCAGGTTTATTTTTTTTATTTTTTGCGGCAGAGTCCGCGCACCCTACACCGACCTGCTGGGTCTTTTTAAAAACAAATATATTCATTTTGTGAGCACTGGGGGTCCTTCTGGGACCCCCTAAGCAGGTCTAGAGGGTAAAAGTATTTCTACCCTGCCCCTTTCTACGTTTTGCACACATATTCCACTGACTTCTTCTGTCTCGCTTCTACCGAGGCACAAAATGGCTGCCAACAGTTCCTGGTTTAGAATGTTGATAACCACTTGACAGCCAATTAGCATTTAGCTCGTGATCGGTGCGCTTATGGTGCGCTCATGATATATAAATAATTTAATTGTAATTTTCTCAGGAACTACTGAACAGATTGACACTATAAGGCACAAGTCTGAACCGAGGACTACAACTTTGCCAAATTTGGTGTAATTCTGTTCAGCAGTTCGGGCTGTAGCTGTGGCTAAAGGTCCTATCGGAAATTGCATTGGGAAAACACGTTTTGGGACCTTGACGAATCACTGTGAAACTTTCAGGATAGGAGTGGAGCGGAGCTGACCGTAAGTTTTGAAAATTTCTCGAAGATTCATCAACCAGCGCCAAAGTTATTCCAAATAGAATGTTGCAGATTTCCTATGAAAAATAGGTCCTAACTATAACTACCTACTGGCGACCGGCAGTAGGTTTTATATATATATATATATATATATCCTTCAAAGATGCCCATGCTTTTAAGAGACGCACTCCTCCAGCCTCGGATTTAAACAAAATCATTTATTTACATTGGAGCAGGCAAAACCAATCCAGTATCTTTCTGTCCTCCTGCCTGACGCGTTTCAGAGCCTTCGTGCTCTTTCCTCAGAGGCATTCTTTCTGCAAACACTGTTTAGGATTCCCACAGTCCCCTGCGCTTTTTGAAATAATCACCTGGCCTCCGGTGTGCCTTGTTCATCACTGATTATTATATGGTGCACGCTGGGACATGTAGTTAATTTCCAATTTATTTTTTACCTTCCAGTAGGTTCGTGTGCAGAAAAACATTTCAAGGACCAATTCCAGCCCTCCAGTGGGCCCCAGATATGGTGTGTCCTGTTCCTCAATTTGGTAGTAGGCTGCGCCGTCACTTAATCCCTGCACAGTTCAGGAAAGACGAGCCCTGTGGTTGTTGACAGGGTGGTGCGAACTCTTCACGGCGAGGCGCGCCGTGTGTAATTATCCTTCAAAGATGCCCATGCTTTTAAGAGACGCACTCCTCCAGCCTCGGATTTAAACAAAATCATTTATTTACATTGGAGCAGGCAAAACCAATCCAGTGTCTTTCTGTCCTCCTGCCTGACGCGTTTCAGAGCCTTCGTGCTCTTTCCTCAGAGGCATTCTTTCTGCAAACACTGTTTAGGATTCCCACAGTCCCCTGCGCTTTTTGAAATAATCACCTGGCCTCCGGTGTGCCTTGTTCATCACTGATTATTATATGGTGCACGCTGGGACATGTAGTTAATTTCCAATTTATTTTTTACCTTCCAGTAGGTTCGTGTGCAGAAAAACATTTCAAGGACCACCTGTCAACAACCACAGGGCTCGTCTTTCCTGAACTGTGCAGGGATTAAGTGACGGCGCAGCCTACTACCAAATTGAGGAACAGGACACACCATATCTGGGGCCCACTGGAGGGTTGGAATTGGTCCTTGAAATGTTTTTCTGCACACGAACCTACTGGAAGGTAAAAAATAAATTGGAAATTAACTACATGTCCCAGCGTGCACCATATAATAATCAGTGATGAACAAGGCACACCGGAGGCCAGGTGATTATTTCAAAAAGCGCAGGGGACTGTGGGAATCCTAAACAGTGTTTGCAGAAAGAATGCCTCTGAGGAAAGAGCACGAAGGCTCTGAAACGCATCAGGCAGGAGGACAGAAAGACACTGGATTGGTTTTGCCTGCTCCAATGTAAATAAATGATTTTGTTTAAATCCGAGGCTGGAGGAGTGCGTCTCTTAAAAGCATGGGCATCTTTGAAGGATAATTACACACGGCGCGCCTCGCCGTGAAGAGTTCGCACCACCCTGTCAACAACCACAGGGCTCGTCTTTCCTGAACTGTGCAGGGATTAAGTGACGGCGCAGCCTACTACCAAATTGAGGAACAGGACACACCATATCTGGGGCCCACTGGAGGGCTGGAATTGGTCCTTGAAATGTTTTTCTGCACACGAACCTACTGGAAGGTAAAAAATAAATTGGAAATTAACTACATGTCCCAGCGTGCACCATATAATAATCAGTGATGAACAAGGCACACCGGAGGCCAGGTGATTATTTCAAAAAGCGCAGGGGACTGTGGGAATCCTAAACAGTGTTTGCAGAAAGAATGCCTCTGAGGAAAGAGCACGAAGGCTCTGAAACGCGTCAGGCAGGAGGACAGAAAGACACTGGATTGGTTTTGCCTGCTCCAATGTAAATAAATGATTTTGTTTAAATCCGAGGCTGGAGGAGTGCGTCTCTTAAAAGCATGGGCATCTTTGAAGGATAATTACACACGGCGCGCCTCGCCGTGAAGAGTTCGCACCACCCTGTCAACAACCACAGGGCTCGTCTTTCCTGAACTGTGCAGGGATTAAGTGACGGCGCAGCCTACTACCAAATTGAGGAACAGGACACACCATATCTGGGGCCCACTGGAGGGCTGGAATTGGTCCTTGAAATGTTTTTCTGCACACGAACCTACTGGAAGGTAAAAAATAAATTGGAAATTAACTACATGTCCCAGCGTGCACCATATAATAATCAGTGATGAACAAGGCACACCGGAGGCCAGGTGATTATTTCAAAAAGCGCAGGGGACTGTGGGAATCCTAAACAGTGTTTGCAGAAAGAATGCCTCTGAGGAAAGAGCACGAAGGCTCTGAAACGCGTCAGGCAGGAGGACAGAAAGACACTGGATTGGTTTTGCCTGCTCCAATGTAAATAAATGATTTTGTTTAAATCCGAGGCTGGAGGAGTGCGTCTCTTAAAAGCATGGGCATCTTTGAAGGATAATTACACACGGCGCGCCTTGCCGTGAAGAGTTCGCACCACCCTGTCAACAACCACAGGGCTCGTCTTTCCTGAACTGTGCAGGGATTAAGTGACGGCGCAGCCTACTACCAAATTGAGGAACAGGACACACCATATCTGGGGCCCACTGGAGGGCTGGAATTGGTCCTTGAAATGTTTTTCTGCACACGAACCTACTGGAAGGTAAAAAATAAATTGGAAATTAACTACATGTCCCAGCGTGCACCATATAATAATCAGTGATGAACAAGGCACACCGGAGGCCAGGTGATTATTTCAAAAAGCGCAGGGGACTGTGGGAATCCTAAACAGTGTTTGCAGAAAGAATGCCTCTGAGGAAAGAGCACGAAGGCTCTGAAACGCGTCAGGCAGGAGGACAGAAAGACACTGGATTGGTTTTGCCTGCTCCAATGTAAATAAATGATTTTGTTTAAATCCGAGGCTGGAGGAGTGCGTCTCTTAAAAGCATGGGCATCTTTGAAGGATAATTACACACGGCGCGCCTCGCCGTGAAGAGTTCGCACCACCCTGTCAACAACCACAGGGCTCGTCTTTCCTGAACTGTGCAGGGATTAAGTGACGGCGCAGCCTACTACCAAATTGAGGAACAGGACACACCATATCTGGGGCCCACTGGAGGGCTGGAATTGGTCCTTGAAATGTTTTTCTGCACACGAACCTACTGGAAGGTAAAAAATAAATTGGAAATTAACTACATGTCCCAGCGTGCACCATATAATAATCAGTGATGAACAAGGCACACCGGAGGCCAGGTGATTATTTCAAAAAGCGCAGGGGACTGTGGGAATCCTAAACAGTGTTTGCAGAAAGAATGCCTCTGAGGAAAGAGCACGAAGGCTCTGAAACGCGTCAGGCAGGAGGACAGAAAGACACTGGATTGGTTTTGCCTGCTCCAATGTAAATAAATGATTTTGTTTAAATCCGAGGCTGGAGGAGTGCGTCTCTTAAAAGCATGGGCATCTTTGAAGGATAATTACACACGGCGCGCCTCGCCGTGAAGAGTTCGCACCACCCTGTCAACAACCACAGGGCTCGTCTTTCCTGAACTGTGCAGGGATTAAGTGACGGCGCAGCCTACTACCAAATTGAGGAACAGGACACACCATATCTGGGGCCCACTGGAGGGCTGGAATTGGTCCTTGAAATGTTTTTCTGCACACAAACCTACTGGAAGGTAAAAAATAAATTGGAAATTAACTACATGTCCCAGCGTACACCATATAATAATCAGTGATGAACAAGGCACACCGGAGGCCAGGTGATTATTTCAAAAAGCGCAGGGGACTGTGGGAATCCTAAACAGTGTTTGCAGAAAGAATGCCTCTGAGGAAAGAGCACGAAGGCTCTGAAACGCGTCAGGCAGGAGGACAGAAAGACACTGGATTGGTTTTGCCTGCTCCAATGTAAATAAATGATTTTGTTTAAATCCGAGGCTGGAGGAGTGCGTCTCTTAAAAGCATGGGCATCTTTGAAGGATAATTACACACGGCGCGCCTCGCCGTGAAGAGTTCGCACCACCCTGTCAACAACCACAGGGCTCGTCTTTCCTGAACTGTGCAGGGATTAAGTGACGGCGCAGCCTACTACCAAATTGAGGAACAGGACACACCATATCTGGGGCCCACTGGAGGGCTGGAATTGGTCCTTGAAATGTTTTTCTGCACACGAACCTACTGGAAGGTAAAAAATAAATTGGAAATTAACTACATGTCCCAGCGTGCACCATATAATAATCAGTGATGAACAAGGCACACCGGAGGCCAGGTGATTATTTCAAAAAGCGCAGGGGACTGTGGGAATCCTAAACAGTGTTTGCAGAAAGAATGCCTCTGAGGAAAGAGCACGAAGGCTCTGAAAGGCGTCAGGCAGGAGGACAGAAAGACACTGGATTGGTTTTGCCTGCTCCAATGTAAATAAATGATTTTGTTTAAATCCGAGGCTGGAGGAGTGCGTCTCTTAAAAGCATGGGCATCTTTGAAGGATAATTACACACGGCGCGCCTCGCCGTGAAGAGTTCGCACCACCCTGTCAACAACCACAGGGCTCGTCTTTCCTGAACTGTGCAGGGATTAAGTGACGGCGCAGCCTACTACCAAATTGAGGAACAGGACACACCATATCTGGGGCCCACTGGAGGGCTGGAATTGGTCCTTGAAATGTTTTTCTGCACACGAACCTACTGGAAGGTAAAAAATAAATTGGAAATTAACTACATGTCCCAGCGTGCACCATATAATAATCAGTGATGAACAAGGCACACCGGAGGCCAGGTGATTATTTCAAAAAGCGCAGGGGACTGTGGGAATCCTAAACAGTGTTTGCAGAAAGAATGCCTCTGAGGAAAGAGCACGAAGGCTCTGAAACGCGTCAGGCAGGAGGACAGAAAGACACTGGATTGGTTTTGCCTGCTCCAATGTAAATAAATGATTTTGTTTAAATCCGAGGCTGGAGGAGTGCGTCTCTTAAAAGCATGGGCATCTTTGAAGGATAATTACACACGGCGCGCCTCGCCGTGAAGAGTTCGCACCACCCTGTCAACAACCACAGGGCTCGTCTTTCCTGAACTGTGCAGGGATTAAGTGACGGCGCAGCCTACTACCAAATTGAGGAACAGGACACACCATATCTGGGGCCCACTGGAGGGCTGGAATTGGTCCTTGAAATGTTTTTCTGCACACGAACCTACTGGAAGGTAAAAAATAAATTGGAAATTAACTACATGTCCCAGCGTGCACCATATAATAATCAGTGATGAACAAGGCACACCGGAGGCCAGGTGATTATTTCAAAAAGCGCAGGGGACTGTGGGAATCCTAAACAGTGTTTGCAGAAAGAATGCCTCTGAGGAAAGAGCACGAAGGCTCTGAAACGCGTCAGGCAGGAGGACAGAAAGACACTGGATTGGTTTTGCCTGCTCCAATGTAAATAAATGATTTTGTTTAAATCCGAGGCTGGAGGAGTGCGTCTCTTAAAAGCATGGGCATCTTTGAAGGATAATTACACACGGCGCGCCTCGCCGTGAAGAGTTCGCACCACCCTGTCAACAACCACAGGGCTCGTCTTTCCTGAACTGTGCAGGGATTAAGTGACGGCGCAGCCTACTACCAAATTGAGGAACAGGACACACCATATCTGGGGCCCACTGGAGGGCTGGAATTGGTCCTTGAAATGTTTTTCTGCACACGAACCTACTGGAAGGTAAAAAATAAATTGGAAATTAACTACATGTCCCAGCGTGCACCATATAATAATCAGTGATGAACAAGGCACACCGGAGGCCAGGTGATTATTTCAAAAAGCGCAGGGGACTGTGGGAATCCTAAACAGTGTTTGCAGAAAGAATGCCTCTGAGGAAAGAGCACGAAGGCTCTGAAACGCGTCAGGCAGGAGGACAGAAAGACACTGGATTGGTTTTGCCTGCTCCAATGTAAATAAATGATTTTGTTTAAATCCGAGGCTGGAGGAGTGCGTCTCTTAAAAGCATGGGCATCTTTGAAGGATAATTACACACGGCGCGCCTCGCCGTGAAGAGTTCGCACCACCCTGTCAACAACCACAGGGCTCGTCTTTCCTGAACTGTGCAGGGATTAAGTGACGGCGCAGCCTACTACCAAATTGAGGAACAGGACACACCATATCTGGGGCCCACTGGAGGGCTGGAATTGGTCCTTGAAATGTTTTTCTGCACACGAACCTACTGGAAGGTAAAAAATAAATTGGAAATTAACTACATGTCCCAGCGTGCACCATATAATAATCAGTGATGAACAAGGCACACCGGAGGCCAGGTGATTATTTCAAAAAGCGCAGGGGACTGTGGGAATCCTAAACAGTGTTTGCAGAAAGAATGCCTCTGAGGAAAGAGCACGAAGGCTCTGAAACGCGTCAGGCAGGAGGACAGAAAGACACTGGATTGGTTTTGCCTGCTCCAATGTAAATAAATGATTTTGTTTAAATCCGAGGCTGGAGGAGTGCGTCTCTTAAAAGCATGGGCATCTTTGAAGGATATATATATATATATATATATATATATATATATATATATATATATATATATATATATATATATATATATATATATATATATATATATATTCGAACACGTTTCCACTCCCAATCCAGGCTGAAAAGATGGCAGGCACACAGGTATCCGTTTCGAATTGATTTTTGAGTTTGTGTGCACATGATGACGCCATTTAAAGCCACATTTTGATTGACAAATTCATTGACATAGAAAATGGTATTAAGTGTCTAGGTTGTATTAGCAACCGCCATCTTGTAGTGTGTTATTAATACACATTCATTGACATAGAAAATGGTATTAAGTGTCTAGGTTGTATTTGCAACCGCCATCTTTTGGTGTGTTATTAATATTACATTCATTGTGGCTTATAAGAGTGTATTTAGAAAAATAAAGTGCTAAGTGTTAACCATTTAAAAACAGCATGTGACAACAGACTGAAAATTATCACAGTAAATACTGGCTTTGAACAGTATTGTATCATTTCATAAAATACATTACTTGGCTTTTGCTCTTATATGATAGTCTTATGGCCCTGAATGGGTTTATCCCTTTTGTTTTTCGGTTGGACTCTGGCCCTGAATGGGCCTAGATATTAATGAGTCATTTCAGTTACAGGGTGTCATTTACTTTGATGAGTTCATTAATAAATATTTAAAGTCTCTATTTTTCATTTTTTCATCTTCCGATGTCTCTCTAACAAAGGCCTCCCAATCGGGTACCTATTCATGATTGGAAAAATTTCGATCTCTATAGGTGGACCCACATTTCTTCATCATTAAAAAAAAAAATATATATATATATATATATATATATATATATATATATATATATATATTCACTGAAAAAACCATAGGTTAGAGACCATATATAGTTAGGAATTAGCATTTAAAAAACCTTGAAAATTCACTGAAAAAACCATAGGTTATAGACCATATATTGTTAGGAATTAGCATTTAAAAAACCTTATTTTACTCACACAAAACCATTGAAATTCCATATATAGTTAGTTGCACTAACTATATATCGCGCACCCGCAATTCACTTCTGATGATGTCACATATTACATCATTCATGACATGGTCAGTGACATCACTGATGACATCTCAACAGCCCTTGACCATTTATCTTTACTGCGTTCCTGCGTATTATACCTTTTACCCTTCATGTAATTGGACTGCTTTATTTCACTTGCCTTTTACTGATTCTAAAACAGTGACTATTATTAAAAACTTTACCAATGTAAATACTACTACCATGTTTTCTTTTAAAAACCTTTATTGTGAAAATGTCAGTATACAAATACGGGCCTATAACCACGTGGGCCGGCCACGGAGCAAACTGTAATCGTATATGATGAGTAGACATTTACACTGTAGAGGAACGTAACGGGCGGGCCATTAGGTTGCAAGAACTAAGGTGTCTAACAGTTGCGGAATCGGTGGACGTACATTTTATAATTAAAATACGACAGGGCCAGTTACAATAAAATTATCTAGATATACATTTGCGGGCAAGTACCATGGGTGACGTTAATTCGAACTTTCAATAGTACAGTAATCAATAACACATCAGAACTTAATATCAATAGGGATGTCGAAATATTCAATCAATTCTCGTTGTGCAACCAGTACACAACAAGGAGTTACGAGTCCCATTTATTCCGGCGCCATTTTGGGTGAGGACGGGCAGGTCCAGGATATAGTCAAAATGTCTCCACCAACCATCGACTATGATGATGTTCATATGCTGTATTTATTAGAGTAACACTCATCTGTCCACATGAAATTAATTTGCCACAATCTAAACATGTCATTTTAATCTTTCCAAAGTTCTTCTAAATATTTGGGACCGTTTCCCTTGCCTCTGATGCTGTCAGTGCCACTTCTTTGGTGAATGTACTGGCAGATCGGGGGTTCTCCTCCAAATCTCTCTTTTGTGCAGCACTATAATTAATCGGTGCCACCTCTCCATATGACGATGCATGGTATAATTACCATAACTATATTTTTTTTCGGTTCCTCTGGAGAGTACATCGTGGCAGATGAGGCAGGTAACGTACCGGGCATTTACCTTTTTTGCATGTAGAGGAAAGGAAAAAAAATTTGAGCGTCCGAGTTCTAAGGTGTCCCAGGGCCATTTTAGTGGACCAGGCCCAAATCCAAAGAACAGGCCGCCATTTTGAGAGTCCTGTTGCAGCCGCCTGTCGCTGTAGCATCAAGAGCGGCCGAAACTCAGCTGAATGGCAACTGAAACGGTAAAGGGGCGCCCCACTACAGCAGACGAGCCTCCACCTGGGGAGGCCCGTTCACGCCGCCTCCCCCCCCCCTTCGGGCACCCCACGCCGTTATTCGGAGCAGCATTGTAGAATGGCCACACCAGTGCGGCAACTTGCTAGACACCACCTCGGTGCCAACCGAATCTCAGCGCCTTGTGGTGTCTTCCATTCCGAAAATATTGTTGTGCTGCCTTCGGCCTATTCGCCGCAAGTGCGCACGCAACTCAGCTGCATAGCGAGTGAAACACCAAGGGGCGCCCCACTGCAGCCGAGGAACCTTCATCTTGGGGGCGACGCACAGCATCACATTGCTTTCCAATGCAGTCAGATCCTCAAACAGCCCCCACTGACTGACGCCGCCTCACAGGCCAACGGGGCGCCCCACGCCGACTTTCGGTGCAGCATTGTAGGATGGCCACACCAGTGCGGCAACTTGCTGGAACCCACCTTGGTGCCATCCGGATCTTGGCGCGTTGCGCTGCCTTTGGCCCTATTCGCACATCGGTCCGCTAGTGACGCCACCTCACAGGCCAACGGGGCGCCCAACGCCGACTTTCGGCGCAGCATTGTAGGATGGCCACACCAGTGCGGCAACTTGCTGGACACCACCTCGGTGCCATCCGGATCTTGGCGCGTTGTGCTGCCTTCGGCCTATTCGCACATCGGTCCGCTACTGACGCCGCCTCACAGGCCAACGGGGCACCCCACGCCGACTTTCGGCGCAGCATTGTAGGATGGCCACACCAGTGCGGCAACTTGCTGGACCCTACCTCGGTGCCATCCGGATCTTGGCGCGTTGTGCTGCCTTCGGCCTATTCGCACATCGGTCCGCTACTGACGCGAACTCACAGGCCAACGGGGCGCCCCACGCCGACTTTCGGCACAGCATTGTAGGATGGCCACACCAGTGCGGCAACTTGCTGGACCCCACCTCGGTGCCATCCGGATCTTGGCGCGTTGTGCTGCCTTCGGCCTATTCGCACATCGGTCCGCTACTGACGCGAACTCACAGGCCAACGGGGCGCCCCACGCCGACTTTCGGCGCAGCATTGTAGGATGGCCACACCAGTGCGGCAACTTGCTGGACCCCACCTCGGTGCCATCCGGATCTTGGCGCGTTGTGCTGCCTTCGGCCTATTCGCACATCGGTCCGCTACTGATGCCGCCTCACAGGCCAACGGGGCACCCCACGCCGACTTTCGGCGCAGCATTGTAGGATGGCCACACCAGTGCGGCAACTTGGTGGACACCACCTCGGTGCCATCCGGATCTTGGCGCGTTGTGCTGCCTTCGGCCTATTCGCACATCGGTCCGCTACTGACGCCGCCTCACGTGCCAACGGATTTTCTACGCTTTTTATACCCTATGCCGCATAACAGGTCATGTGACTTGTTTATAAAACTTTTCATTGGTTAATTTTACTTTTGGTTTCCTAATGATGGAAGGCTTGCTCATATGACCTAAAAATAACACTTTTCATTGGATGAAAACTTTTTTTTTTTCCCAAACGATGAAAGCCCCACCTTGTTTCTGGATGTTTCAGACTGAAGCTGGCATCAGCATGAAAGCACCACCATCTTGTGGCTCCGTCGTGGTCATTCCGCGAGCAATCATGGCAGCCGCTCCCCACCGGAAGCCTGCAGGAGTCGGGGGCCCCCAAGACTTTTGTAGAATCTTCAAGGCTGAGGGGACGCTTTCGAGAATGGGGTCCAAGACCTAGCAGACAAGCGTCCGATTTCCAAGGTGTCCCAGGGCCATTTCAGTGGACCAGGCCCAAAAAGGAAAGAGCCTGCCGCCATTTTGAGAGTCCTGTGGCAGCCGCCTATCGCTGCACCGCAAGAGTGGGCGCAACTCAGCTGAATGGCGGATTTTGGCACAGTGTACCAAAAGCGGGCGGAATGGCAACTGAAACGGTAAAGGGGCGCCCCACTACAGCAGACGAGCCTCCACCTGGGGAGGCCCGTACACGCCGCCTCACCCCCCCCCCCGGGCGCCCCACGCCGTTATTCGGAGCAGCATTGTAGGATACCAAAACCAGTGCGGCAACTTACTTGACATCACCTGGGTGCCATCCACATCTCAGCGCGTTCTGCTGCCTTGGGACTATTCGCACAACAGACCGCTACTGACGAGCCACCCCCCGGGACGCCCCACGCCGTTATTCGGAGCAGCATTGTAGGATACCAAAACCAGTGCGGCAACTTACTGGACATCACCTGGGTGCCATCCACATCTCAGCGCGTTCTGCTGCCTTGGGACTATTCGCACAACAGACCGCTACTGACGAGGCCACCCCCCGGGACGCCCCACGCCGTTTTTCGGAGCTGCATTGTAGGATACCCAAAACCAGTGCGGCACCCAGGCAACATCACCTGGGTGCCGTCCAGAACTCAGCACGTTGTGCTGCCTTGGGACTATTCGCACAAAACACAGCTACTGACCATTGTTGCTTCTTTTTTCCAAAAAATGTTTAAATGTTTTTACTGTTTTTGTTGCGTTGTATATATTTATAAGTTATTAAAGTTTTATAATCCTACTGCTTTGTTGGAGTGCTATATATTTTTAATGTGACACATAATTGTAAAAACTTTGATGTACAAAGAGGCATCCCTCGAATCTTCCGCTTCAGGCTCGGTCCCCTCCCCAATCACAATACAGGATGGTTTTCAGATAGTAGGAACGCGTGTGGTGTGACGGATCTCATCGGGTGGGGGCCTTGATCTACTGTAACTCCTTTGAAGAGGGGTGATTCTTTACAGCTGGGGCCATAAACTACATCTGCAGGGCTAGGTGATAGCCTGGGACCGGCCTGGACAATCGGACACAGAGGAAGAGGAGTTTCAGAGGGTGCGGTAGTGAATAGGGCGAAAGGGAGGTGTCGGGCGGGCACAGGGTGTGATTCTCAGGGAAGAGCAGCGCAGATGGGGGGAGGTTTATTGCCTATGCATAAGACAGAGAGCGGGGGTGACCAGTGCCTGGGGGAAATGCTTGCGAGGGTGGGGAGCCATGCTAAGGATCGACAGCGTGCAGAGAGTGGGTCTGGTCAAGGCATCTAAAATGGCTGCCGTGCACGACAAAAGTGTGGCATTTGAAAAAAGGCAAGATGGCGCAGACAATGTTTATCAACACTTCCTGATTTCCTTCGAATCGAATGTTAACAGACGTTATCTCTCCCACACTACCGGTCCCCCTCGGCTTAAACGCCGAGATGGTAGGGACTGCATCCCGTGGAGATAGGCCGAGACGTCACTCAGCAGAAAAAAAAGAAAAAAAAAAGTCTATAAACATACAATAGGTTAAAAGTCAATCATTCTTGTTTCCTTGTAGTACGCTCCCCAGTCCGCTTCCCGTTACGCGAACCGGGCGCACCCCACTGAAAAAAAACGATTTTTTTTTTTTTTTTTTGCCCCGCGGAGCCCTTTTAAAGCCTCCACATCAAACCTAGGGGGTCAGGGAGGATATACTATGCCCCCTTATGATCATTTGCCCCTTCGCTTTGGCCTGCTCTTGTCTCTCGATCCTACCGAGAGACAAGATGGCGGCCGCTCCGTACTGTTTGGAATGTTTACAGACACCCGAGAGCCAATCAGCTTCGCTTCGCAAAGCTCCGTAACGCGAAAAGTACGCGAAACGGAGCGCTACCCGGGATGCTGTCACAGATATATATATAGGTAGGTATATATAGTTAGGATTTTTTCTCTATGGGATTTTTGAAAATTCTATGTCTAATAACTTTGGCGTTTGTGGACGGAATTGGCTGAAATTTTCAGGAAAATGGCACATTTTGTTTCTGAGCAGCCCCTGAACATTTGGGAGGGGGTTCGTCAAGGGGGGGCCGAGAAAAAAGGGGGGTCCCAAAACACGTTTTTCCAATGTTAATTTCCATAGGGCGGTTGGCCTCACTTTTAGCCCGAACGGCTGAATGGATTTGCACGAAACTTGGCAAAATTGTAGGGACTGGTAGCCGGATGTGCCTTTGCTAGGTCTCAATATATGTGCTCCAGTGGATTTTGAGAAATTAACGTTCAAAAAAAGATATATATCTGTAACAGCGGACCGGGCAGCGCTCCAGTTCGCGTACTTTTCGCGTTACGGAGCTTTGTGAAGCGAAGCTGATTGGTTCTCCGGCGTCTGTAAACATTCCAAACAGTCCGTAGCGGCCACCATCTTGTCTCTCAGTAGGATCGAGAGACAAGAGGAGGCCAAAGCGAAGGGGCAAATGACCATAAGGGGGCATAGTAGATCCTCCCTGACCCCCTAGGTTTGATGTGGAGGTTTTGAAAGGGCCCCGCGGGGCAAAAAAAAAAAAATCATAATAATCGAACGGCTGAATGGATTTGCACGAAACTTGGCAAAATTGTAGGGACTGGTAGCCCGATGTGCCTTTGCTAGGTCTCAATATATGTGCTCCAGTGGATTTTGAGAAATTAACGTTCAAAAAAAGATATATATCTGTAACAGCGCTCCGGGCAGCGCTCCACTTCGCGTACTTTTCGCGTTACGGAGCTTTGTGAAGCGAAGCTGATTGGTTCTCCGGCGTCTGTAAACATTCCAAACAGTCCGTAGCGGCCGCCATCTTGTCTCTCGGTAGGATCGAGAGACAAGAGGAGGCCAAAGCGAAGGGGCAAATGACCATAAGGGGGCATAGTAGATCCTCCCTGACCCCCTAGGTTTGATGTACCATTTTGCCAAGTTTGGTGTAAATCCGTTCAGCCAATCAGGCTGTAGACGTATCTAAATGTCCTATGGAAAATTGCATGGGGAAAACACATTTGAAAGTGTTGAAATTTAGAACCAATTAAAATGTTACTTTGGTTTTGTATTTGTGTGTGATGAAAGTTAATTGGTTATGTATATATCTAAAATGAGAGGAAACCACAGCCATTTTGTGATACTACTGTCTGAGGTACATTTGTGAGGAATTTTTGGTGCTCAATTTCTGGTGTTTGATTTACACAGTACTAACGCTTCTCCTACTTTCAAAAAGGTGAGTTGTTAATTTGTAAGGGGAACTATGTTGTACACTTTAAGATAATTTGAAAAATGTTTTCTGTTATTTATTTACAGTCCTTCTGTTATACTAAATACTTGATAAAGTTAGTTTTATATTATGTATTACTAAAAACGATAAATGAAAGTGATTATTTTTTTCTGCAATTTACAGCAAGAAATTTCAAAATAAAATGGATCTCAATGAAGAGACCGTGGCAATTTCTTTTGAATTATCCACTACATTTATTGAAATTGACAGCACCAATAATGAAATATTCTCACAAGGAGGAGATGACTTGAATGATTTTTTTGATCAATCTCTTGACGGCGAATTTATCGAATGTTTGGAGACCATAGAGTTACAAGAATCATCATTGCAGACTTTTCATGAGGAGATTCCTGATGAGATGATTGAAGAGGAAATTCCTGATGAGGACATGTTACTAGTTCTTTCAAATTATGAAAATTCAGAAGAATACATTTATATTTAGAAATCAAAAATTGTTTGAGACATTATTCATTTTTATTTTTAATTCATGAGGTTGTAGCGAAGTGATTGTAGTATAAAATGAGACTTATAGTATAGAGTGCAACATTTTTATGTTACATAGTAAGTTTACTCATATTTACTTCCCTTCTCCCACTATATTATCTCCAATGTGTATTTGACATCTCTTCTTCATCTCCGGCCTCCTTTCTCTCACTGTCTGTCTCTGATGCATCCTATCGCTGCCATTTTGTGTAATTACAGAAGAGAGTAAAATAAAATAGTTCAGAACGTGAAAAGGGGGCAAAGTAGAGTACCCCTCACCCCCTAGGCCTTCTCAGGCGGTCCCAAAAGGATCAGTTCCTGCTTTCCTGAGAGATTATGGTATGAGTTCCATATACCACAATAACTTGCATTACAACATGCAAGATATCTATCTCCTATTACCAACTTTTGGAGATATTCGCGCTAAGCGCGAATATCTCCAAAAACTAACACCTGCCCTGAGCAGTTCTTAGCCATGTTATCCAATGGGAGGTGGATAACATGGCTAAGAGCATTAGCTCGGTAATGCATGAATATCGCTGACTTTTCAGCGATATTCATGCATTGCGGCCGTTTTTTATCGCATTTGCGATAAACCTTGATAATAGCAAGGTTTATCTGCGATAATTTCTGACGATGCTTAGCGGTAAAAAATTCGTTGCTAAGCATCGTTAGCGATAAATATCGCTTAACTTTGGTAATATGCCCCAACGTCTGTTAACGTTCGATTCGAAGGAAATCAGGAAGTGTTGAAAAACATTGTCTGCGCCATCTTGCCTTTTTTCAAATGCCACACTTTTGTCGTGCACGGCAGCCATTTTAGATGCCTTGACCAGACCCACTCTCTGCACGCTGTCGATCCGTAGCATGGCTCCCCACCCTCGCAAGCATCTCCCCCAGGCACTGGTCACCTCCGCTCTCTGTCTTATGCATGGGCAATAAACCTCCCCCCATCTGCGCTGCTCTTCCCTGAGAATCACACTCTGTGCCCGCCCGACACCTCCCTTTCGCCCTATTCACTACCGCACCCTCTGACACTCCTCTTCCTCTGTGTCCGATTGTCCAGGCCGGTCCCAGGCTATCAGCTAGCCCTGCAGATGTAGTTTATGGCCCCAGCTGTAAAGAATCACCCCTCTTCAAAGGAGTTATAGTAGATCAAGGCCCACACCCGATGAGATCCGTCACACCACACGCGTTCCTACTATCTGAAAACCATCCTGTATTGTGATTGGGGAGGGGACCGAGCCTGAAGCGGAAGATTCCAGGGATGACTCTTTGTACATCAAAGTTTTTACAATTATGTGTCACATTAAAAATATATAGCACTCCAACAAAGTAGTAGGAATATAAAACTTTAATAACTTATAAATATATACAACAAAACAAAAACAGTGAAAACATTTAAACATTTTTAGGGAAAAAGAAGGAACAATGGTCAGTAGCGGTCGGTTGTGCGAATAGTCCCAAGGCAGCACAACGTCCAGATTTCTGGACGGCACCCAGGTGATGTTGCCTGGGTGCCGCACTGATTTGGGTTTCCGGCGTGGGGCGTCCCGGGGGGTGGGTCATCAGTAGCGGTCTGTTGTGCGAATAGTTCCAAGGCAGCAGAACGCGCTGAAATGTGGATGGCACCAAGGTGATGTCCAGTAAGTTGCCGCCCTCCGAATAACGGCGTGGGGCGCCCCGGGGGGGGGGGGGGGGAGGCAGTCCAAAGTTCCGTTAAAAGGGCAAAGGAAAGGATCGGTGGTTTGAACCATCAGTCAAAAAGGGGAGGGGGTGCAACAATTTTTCCTACCGGGTCACACTGTGCTTTCACCGGAACTGATCCGAACTGTGGTCTGCAGGATTCTAGTCATTCAAACTGAGGCTGGCGCCAGCATGGGAGCGCCGACGTCCCGCGGCTACAGTTTCGTCACTCCACGGGCGATCATGGCAGTCATTCCCCATCGGGGGTGTCTGCGGGGGTCGGGGACTCCCGCGGCTCCTCTAGAATCTTCAAGGTCGTGGAGGACTACGGTCGTGGAGTCAACCAGTGACCGGGCCATTTCTTTATGCTGGGCCCGCTCTTGCCAGGTCGACCGCCATTTTGAGAGTTCGGTAGCTACCGGCGATCGCGGGGTCAAATGAGCGGACGGGCTCCACCCTGCCGGGCGAGACGTTGCAGCATCGCCACAGTGGAAGAACCCTTTTCCGGGCGCCTGGAGCGCTGAGGGTGCAGCTGGGAAGCCTCCACCTGGGGAGGCAGGAGAGGCCTGTTCGCACCGTCTCTCCCACCCAGTGCACCCCACGGCGTCTCGCTTGACATTTGTTATGGCCGGACCAGGCGATGAGGACGAGGGGGGGGGGTCGGAGGCATGTGCAAGACATCCCCCCCTAGTGTTGTCGCAGCCATTATAAAAGAAAGAAGAAATGTCCCGTCCGTCTTTGGGCCGGACCTCCGGTGGATGGCGGCCGGACGCCCTTTGCTCTGGCCCCATGAACGGGTTCCTTGGCTCATCCGGTGGGGCAGGCCTTGGCGTGTGGTGCCTCTCCTGGGCCTTTCGTGCAGTGGCCTCTCCACTCCCAGGCCCTCCATGGATGCTGGCCCAGACTGGGAGAGAGAGGGTCTAACCTGCAATTCTCCAGGGTTACCGCCACCGCGGCCGGACCCCGTCGGCCTCGGCCTCTGGTTGATGGTGGCCGGACTGGGAGAGAGAGGGGAGGGTCGAGGACACAGACATTCCCCCCCTTGCAACTCTCCAGGGTTGTCGTAGCAATCCCCCTGGCCGGGTCCCATTGGCCTCGGCCTTTCCTCCGGCTACACCCTACGTGATGATCTTCTGCCGACGGTTGGCAGCAGGACCCGCCTTATATGTGTTGCTTCCGGCTGGGCGTAGCCGCAAACCTGTTGCACTTTGGAAGTTTCCAGAATGGGGCGGATGTCTGCTGACTTGTATCTTTCCCAGTTTGCCGTTATTTGGCCGTGGCAGGCGGTGGGACAGACACGTTTTGGGGCAGTGAGGGGCGATGAAGCCTCGTTGCCTTGTGGCCGTTGCAATGTCACACTTGGTTTCTCTTGCTGTTTTCAGTTTTCTTATTACGGGCTTACTTCTAACGTTTCTTGTTTCTAGGACAATAATAGGTTTTATCATTACGTATTGTTATCGTTTCTTTGTTTGTTATTTAATAAAAAGTTCATCAGTGGCCTACTGATTTTCGTTTTCCTATTCCTTTCTTTCCAGGTTGTTTCATGCTAAAGTTTCTGTTAACAGGATACAGTGATCACTTCGTTATTATTGCATATGTCCTTTTCACTAGGGGTGCTCTCTGGTCGGGCCAGATGACCTATCTCTAGTAAATGGTCCGGGTGAAACACGTGCATCAATCAGTGGGGAGTAGATAGGCATGACAGATTACAACGGGGGAGAAAGGTCCGCATTACCTACCCTTTCACTACTTGCAAAGATTTTCCTACGTTTATTTGCAAACAGGGAATACCTCGAAAAAAAAGAACCAATTCCCAAACAGTCAATGTTCGGGCAAACAATCAATCAATGAGGAACGAAATAGGCACGACGTGTTAAAGGTTTGCGTTACCTACCCTTCACTATCTGCAAAGGGAGAGAGAATATTCCTATTCTTCCCCGTTTGCAGGCAGAGAAGATCCTTAAGAGAACCAACTTCGAACAATTCAATGCTCGATTCAAACAATCAACAAGGGGTACTGTGAACACAAATGAACGCCGCTTATGTACATACACATTGCTATTTTCAACAGGTTGTTCCTAATGTTTCTATTTTAGCGAGGTCAAAAAGAGATCCCATTAGTGGCCTACTGATTTTGCTCGATTCCTTTTGTTTTTTTACACGATTTTTCGCTATCTGCAAAGACTAAACAGAGTATTGCGACTCTGTGCTTGTTTGTAAATAGAGAATGAACCAAAGAGAACCAATTCTAAAACAGTAAATGCTTGGATAACAATCAATCAAATGGAGAGAGAAGCAGGCACGACGGATTACAACGGGGGCAAAGGCCTGCGTTAACTACCCTTCACTATCTGCAAAGAGAGAGTACTCCTAATAGAAATGAGGGGGGGGCAGCATTGAAAGCAGATCAGTGTGCATAAACACGAAAATGTTTTTTCTTACCACGTACTTGACAATCGACAGCTTATGATATTTGCTATTAAAAAACCATTGAAATTCACTGAAAAAACCATAGGTTATAGACCATATATAGTTAGGAATTAGCATTTACAAAACCTTGAAAATTCACTGAAAAAACCATAGGTTATAGACCATATATAGTTAGGAATTAGCATTTAAAAAACCTTATTTTACTCACACAAAACCATTGAAATTCCATATATAGTTAGTTGTACTAACTATATATCGCGCACCCGCAATCCACTGCTGATCATGTCACATATTACATCATTCATGACATGGTCAGTGACATCACTGATGACATCACTGATGACATCTCAAATGACATCACTGATGACATCACTGATGACATCTCAAATGACATCACTGATGACATCACTGATGACATCTCAAATGACATCACTGATGACATCACTGATGACATCTCATTTGACATTACTGATCACATCACTGATGACATCATTCATGTGATTATACGATGAACCTCTTCAGACTCTAATATAACCTTAGATACACTCAGTGTAAACACAGACTCACAGATTGTCATTCATCCATGAAGTTACACACACACACCTAGTCAGTCATGCAAACAATCAATCACACCTCCATTTTCCCAACTATACAGTTATACACACCTTACTTATTCAAACATATACTAAAACATATTTACTCTCTTATACAATCCTGGATACAAGTTCACAATGATGCATACAGCCACTCACACATTCACTGGCTCTTATGCACAGTTATTTATATATGTCAAGTCTCACATGTACTGTGTTTTACATATGTACTTACTTTGACATGTAGCACTGAGATATCCATTCACTCACCAATACACTGATGCACACAGTCAACCGCCCATACAGCTGTTTCCACATGCACTTTTGAACCCATACATCTAGTGAATCAACTGCTCACACATCTATGCACAGAGTCATACACCTCCCAGCCACCCACACATACACTCAGTCTCCCATACAAATACTTGGGCAACCAATCAATAACCCATATAGTTACTCATATAGCTACTGAACAACACATGCAGCAGTTTTCAGAACAACAGACATAATGATGCACAAATTAAGACAGTTTAGTCACTAACCCATGCACTCAGTGAGACACATTTAATCACTCACTCATACAGTCAGTCATGCACCTACTAAATCCTTCATCCAGACACTTATACATCCACTCAAGACATATTTTAACTTTACAGAAAAATACAGTCACTGGATGTTGTCATCAGTGATGTCATCAGTGATGTCATTTGAGATGTCATCAGTGATGTCATCAGTGATGTCATTTGAGATGTCATCAGTGATGTCACTGACCATGTCATGAATGATGTAATATGTGACATGATCAGCAGTGGATTGCGGGTGCGCGATATATAGTTAGTACAACTAACTATATATGGAATTTCAATGGTTTTGTGTGAGTAAAATAAGATTTTTTAAATGCTAATTCCTAACTATATATGGTCTATAACCTATGGTTTTTTCAGTGAATATATATATATATATATATATATATATATATATATTCACTGAAAAAACCATAGGTTATAGACCATATATAGTTAGGAATTAGCATTTACAAAACCTTGAAAATTCACTGAAAAAACCATAGGTTATAGACCATATATAGTTAGGAATTAGCATTTACAAAACCTTTTTTTACTCACACAAAACCATTGAAATTCCATATATAGTTAGTTGTACTAACTATATATCGCGCACCCGCAATCCACTGCTCATCATGTCACATATTACATCATTCATGACATGGTCAGTGACATCACTGATGACATCACTGATGACATCTCAAATGACATCACTGATGACATCACTGATGACATCTCAAATGACATCACTGATGACATCACTGATGTCATCTCAAATGACATCACTGATGACATCACTGATGACATCACTGATGTCATCTCAAATGACATCACTAATGACATCAGTGATGACATCACTGATGACATCTCAAATGACATCTCAAATGACATCACTGATGACATCTCATTTGACATCACTGATGACATCACTGATGACATCTCAAATGACATCAATGATGACATCACTGATGACATCTCATTTGACATTACTGATCACATCACTGATGACAATAAACTGTTAATTCCTAGCCCATTCAGGGCATGATTATTCGAACTGTGGAACAAGTTCGTTTTTCATAGAAAAAAGCGTTACGAACAATAATGTTTATGGTAAAAAAAGTTATCAAACATAATGAGCAATACTCAAAAATGTTGGGGCCTTATATTGTATACGATCATCTGTGCCTTGGTATTTTTAATGCATATAAGTACATAAACAGATTAGATCAAACGATAGGAACAGGATGGTGGAAATAACTCCAATATGGCCACCGCTTACAGACATATATATTTTTTAGCCCACTGTTTATTTTCATGTTTTCACTTGTATGAAATGCACGAGACATCTTCTATGTTGATTAACATGGCAATATGTTGTTTGTTTATTTAAACTTGTATGAGTAAAGTTATGAGTTGACACTGACGAAGGCGGAAACGCTGAAACGCGTTTGTCAATCTGGTTGCAGAAGCGCAAAATAAATAATTTAAAACTGCTTTAAACCCCGATGGATGGCTTTTTTGCGTGCACTCGATTGAATTGATTTGTTGGAATTACAGACCAGGGTTGGGAATATATATATATATATATATATATATATACATTTATTTATATATTTACTCATGTAATTACACCTTCATAACACACCCCAAATGCAATGCATCATCAGTTTCGCTCAGGTGGAACCAACTATCTAAATCAGTTATAGAATCAGCTGCAATGAACTGGATATTTTGTGCGGCAATAACTGTAAATGATGCATATAAAATAGCCGACTCCTCCCCCCAGGAAGTTCATTCACTATGGAACCTTGAGCAATGTGTGAATGGTTAATTTAATTCCAAATATCTGAGATAGCCTCCATCATTTATGTACTAGCACACTTTCTTTTTTCTAGCTGACAGTGAGGACGATCTGTCAAGGAAGAGCAGCATGCCCAATGTTAAGACTTAAAAGCATCCCTCTTGGGGGCTTCTTGTAGCTGCTACTCTATCCCGCTAAGTATTAGAGAAGAGGTCTACATGCTAAGTAGTGTTTCCAGATGTTAAGGCACAGTGTGAGTCTAAATGTCTTTGACATATTTTGGTGTGCACATGTGGCAAACTTATATTCCACAAGTTTTGGGAGGATTTTTAAATCAAAAGGAAATATGTTAAAACACTATGGGGTCCATTATGATGACGGGCTGACTTTGTCCGCCCGTCACCATAGTGGGGAACGGGACCGCCCGCCATAAGGGCGGGGGTCCCGTGGGGGGAATTAGTATGTTCCCGCCACAGTGGCGGGCACATCCTGTAGTTTTAGCATTGTGGTGGGCGTTGCACTCTGCACCGCCCGCCACAATGCTAAAAATGCTTTGTTGCATTTTCATATGCAAAGCGGCAGGCACCGCGCGGTGCCTGCCGCTTTGCATATGCAAATGAGGGGGGTACCATAGGTACCCCCCATGTGCCCCCCGACAGTGTTGGCAACCTGGGGGCCCTGCAGGGGGCCCCCGCAGCAATTCCCGCCTGCCTTTCCGTGGCGGCATTGCCGCCGCGGAAAGGCCTCTACTTGGTGCCATTGTAATATGGCTATCGGTGTCCATTGGACACCGCCACCATATTAATCCATTACCGCCGCGGTCGCCTTCCGTCCGCCGCTGTCCCCTCCGCCATCCTAATCTGGCGGAGGGGAAAACGAGAGTGCTTGTCGGGCGGATTGCCTCCGCCAGGGTGGCGGTGGCCACCGCCACCCTGGCGGAGGCAATCCGCCCATCATCATAATGGACCCCAAAGAGTAACCCACTTAAAAAACCTACATACTATGAACAAATCCTCCACAAAACTGATTGTGGTGAAAACACAAAAAAAACACTTATTGTGGAGATTTTGCCTTAAGCCATTGGAAATTTACATCTTTGAAGGCCGCTGTATTTTCCACATAATTATGGTTTTGTAGCATTTGTCACACAATTCATTTGCTGCATAATCTGTAGATTCACGCAAAAAAAAGATGGAGATACTAAAAATGCAGCAACATGTATTGCAGCACAGTGGAAAGCCATGACAAAGTTTGTCTAATCACTATTCTGTTTCTTATATCAGTATTTGATTTCAAAGAAGGACTTATGAGGTGAAACTTCACCCAGATAGTGTTAACATGTGTCGTAATAGCAAAAGAATGAGGTAATAGTTGCAAAAATGAGTCACCTTATGCTGCATAATTTGCCTCTTCTGGTCCCATATTTAGTCAACCCTGGTACATAATGTTGTCCTCCTGGGGTGCATAATTCCAGTGGCTATGCCATAGGTGAAGATATCCTAAAGGACATACAGCTTGTTATCCATCAAAGGCACAAATTCTGATTTTGACTGCACTGTTTGGCTCAATGTTTGTAATATACACTTAGCCTAAATATATTATTATATAATATATATATAATATATATATATATATTATATATATAATATATATATAATATATAATATATAATAAATATATTAACTTAACCAAACAGTTTGATCACCCTGTACTATTCTTACAGAATATTTACTCCCTTATGAACAGTTGAGACTGCCCATGGCACCTTTGAGGAGTATTTCATTCCCTGAGCACAAAAACCTGATTCCACCACTTGCTTAATTTGGAAAAGATAAAGTCAGGAGCCTAGTGCCTCTCAGAAGCCTGCTGCTGTCACTGCTGAATGCTGAGGATGCCTAATAGCAAGGAGGCTTAGTTTACATTCCGCCTCATGCCTCTTTTATCCACCACCATATACTCTGTGCTCCTTTCTCCCACTCTTATAGGTTTTTTCATCTTTGCTTCCTCCCCTTGTCACTGTTTCCCCATGTTTATACTATAGCCTTATAGTCTGCTGTAGCGGGCTATACCAGCCATTAACAGTCCGCTCCAGGGTTAAAGGCCAGAGCTGAAGACGAGGGGCCTTTAACAAGGGAGCAGGCCTTTAATGGATGGTAGAGCCCATTTATGGCAGGCTATAAGGCTATAAGAACATTCCACCACTAGAGGGCAGAATGTTCTAACAAATAAAAC
The DNA here is from genome assembly GCF_964261635.1 of Lissotriton helveticus. Lineage (NCBI taxonomy): Eukaryota > Metazoa > Chordata > Amphibia > Caudata > Salamandridae > Lissotriton > Lissotriton helveticus. Next base: position 201,101,844 of record NC_136060.1, read on the forward strand.
AAAGGCCTCGGCGAGCCAGAGGTGATTTAAATTCCATGGGGCTCGACAAAGATTGGAATGTTGGAGCTCTGGGCTTTTATCAACCATTGCAGCCCGGAGCACTCCGTCTTCAATAGAGCTCCCAAATTTAAATGTTCTAAAATAGCCTTGCAGCCTGCCATAGGAGGCTGTACCAGCCATTAATGGCCTGTTTCCTTGGTAAACAAGGGAGCTGGACTTTAATGCTTGGTATAGCCCAGCTACGGTGGGCTGCAAGGCTATTAGAACATTCCGCCACTAGAGGGCAGAATGTTCTTGCAAATAAAACAAAGACCTCACAGAGCCTGAGGGGACTGAGGCCTTTGTAAACAGCAACACCTGTGAACAACAAACATTGAAATGTTGGAGCTGCCATTAGAAGCAGGGAGCACTCCATTGTCTTCAATGGAGCTCCCAAAATTCCAAGTTCTAACATTCCTTCTTTGCCCCATTTGTGCCTTTTGCTCTCTTCTTCTTGTCAGGGCCACTGAAAATATTTGATTCCGAGGCACAGCGTTACTGCATAATTATGGGTTTGCTAGATGTGCCATGTAATCCCAATTGGTTGCTGCATCGCAGCAAAAAGAAACATCTCTAGCTGAAACAGATCAAAAATTACTAAAACGTCACAGTGTATTCCTGCGCAGTGGAAGGCCCTTTGCAAAAGTTGGCAGGTCATCTTTCATTTGCTTTTTACTGTATTCGGATGTTTAACTGGTTATTATATGATGACATCAGACAAAGTTACCATGAATTATAATGACACAAGAATGAAGCAATACTGCTGCATAATGCTCCATAATCTGGCTTTTCCTGCCACATATTTTAGCCGTCTCCTGCCGTATGACTGCAGTGGGACTGGCTATACTTCAAAGTCTGTTAACGAAAAACAAGTCCCGATGTCTAGAGGTGAGTGCTCGTGGGCCTGATCTTAAACCCTAGCATTAAATTAAACACTGCCTCCATATCAACCACCCTCACGATAACCAGTGCCTTTTGTGCAGTTACAGGATAGTGTAATGTAGGGACGGTCCATGCGCACGTTCCACGAAACAAATGGGCTCCGTCTATGAAACAGGACTGGTAAGGAAGTTAATGGTACTTTGCATTTTCCCTATGCATATCGTCCCGACTTCCCCATATAGGATATTAGAGTTCATTTTCCGTCTTGCATTGTTGTTGTTTCTTTTGTCCTACGAAGCAAAATGGGTGATTAAAAATGGTTTTAGGAGGCAAATTAAGGCCACTCAGAAGTGGCTTTTTAATTTACAAAGGGTGATGAATAATCATAGCGCAGACACTTAGGGCTTCCTGTCTGTTTTGGAATGCAAAAAGAGATGCTTTCTGCTGCTTTTCTGTGTCTTTTTGTCGCTGACTCTTCTAATCTTTGCCAAAGGAATCTTACTTCTGGATAAATATGTTCTGGGAGTGTTGTTATGGTTTTCTCCCATAAAACCTATTGCACTGACACTCTTGATAACAATAGCTATTAACAGGACTAAAAAGGACTGAAAACATAATGTCCTGTCAAAATGGAACTAGAGTGCCGCCCAGTGTTCTCATGTAAAAATTCATTCAAGCAAAGTCTTATTTACACTCGTTGCTTGAGCCTTATCAGGGCTATAATATGATATGAACCTCTTTCCTTGCAATCCTGGGCTTGTACTCTGGGGCTCAAGTTTCTCTAATGAACATGTCTACCACCTGCCAGCACTCGGTGGAAGTGGGCCGCACTTCCTGTAGAAATAAACAGAGACTTCCTTCGAAAAAATTTGGGAATCGGCCATTCGTTTTTTTATGCACCTTTGCTAGGAATCCAACTAACAGGCCACGTGCATACAAAAAAAACCTACAACTTAAAAAGAGATTTATACCTACCCTTGCCACACTACTGTTTATGAAAAGTAAATAAATACTAATAGTTCGATTTTATTTCTGCCATTATGGTTATGATAGTACTTGAAAAGTAAGTGGATGGGACATCAGGGGTGCTGTGGTTCTGAAAAATATGGATCCGTAATAGTACCGGACTCGAGAATAAAAACTTCGTCGAAATAGGACGAATTTGGTATCAAAAGACCGAGAATGACGAGTACATCAAGTACATGTATTTTCGGCATATCCGAGTGACGATTTCGCCTCGAAATCGCCATTTGCCCTCTAAACCCTTAGCTGCATGTTGCCCTCTACATAAGCCTTAATCCAGTCGAATTTGATTCCACAAGGACACATACTCCTTAATCGACTTCTTCCTGACCCCAGTACAAGTTAGAACCATTGCCCCAGGCCGAGCTCGTTAGGTCAGTTCCCTCCCAGTGGCCGAGCAAGATAGTATCTAGGCCCAACCGGCCATAAAGCCATTTCAGCACGCACACCTGCCATATCTCGCTCACATCTTTCTCCACTCCTTTTCCTCACTTATTTTATGGTGGGGAGGTGACCATTTTTATTAGGGGTCCAGCGATATCTGATGAAATGTTGGGCCTTGCCGGATGATTTGTTATGGGCAGCACGACGTGAAATATGTACATGTCATCATGACTCTGCTTTCTTTTGTAAAACAGTAACCATAAATGAAATACCACGCACCCAAGGAATGCTTCGCCAAAGGGTGAATATTGTGTATAAGAAGGGAAGCCTAACTTTGTGAAAGTGTGCAGTCTCCTGAATATACTGGTATTGTACTTCTAGGACCCTGTCACCTTGGTTGCAGCCAATAAACTAATCTTTGACTTCACCTGGAAGACTCTGAAGTTTCTGTGGGTCTGACTCAGGAGAACCCGAGGTCTCTGGTGTGTTGATCCCCTGGCACCGCTGGGTTACCGGTTCTGTACCGGTTCTTAAAAACCCAGTACCTCATTTGGCGCCCAGCGTTGGGGCGATTCCAGTGGTACCAATCAGCCTGAAGATCGTGAGGAGCTTCGTGTGAAAATTCCGGAGGAGGGCCCACCACCTCATCGACCCCTGCATGTCGACGTGGTCCGAAGGTCTTTACTGCGAGGTTCCCCGCTTCTCGACGGCTACAAGGACTGCTGCCCTGGCTATCGCCCTGATGTTGGACCCTTGAAATTTTCGGTAGAGCGAAACGCTGAGACGAGTCTTCTGGTGAAGCCATCGATATTTTTCAGTTAAGTATAAGTGGAGCGTCTCCTAGTCCTTAGCTGGACTTACTTTTTGTTATCTTAGAGATACATAAAGGTTTTTATTGGTTCTTGCAAGCACCATAACCGAAGGATTCGTGTTTTCACGAGCAATATCGTAATCGATAACTCCTTTGAAGTTTTGGAACTAGACTAGAGAGAAAGGATGCCTAGTCTTAGACTCGGGAATTTGTTTTGTCTTGGTAATAATAATAGGGACTCCCGATTGGAGGACTCATGTCCGGTTCCTCCAGTTGGAACTCCGACTTACGAGCTATACGTTAAACATGGAGTAGGCCCCATCGTTTACAACGAGGTATGGATTAAATACACTAGGAAAGACGGTGTTTTAAAATGGCCCCAATATGGTAGCTTTGATTCTGAAATTTTAGACAACCTTGAAGTTAAACTCTTCAAAAAGAAAGCCCGGCCGGCGATGTTTGACTCTTTCCGCATATGGCGCAAAGAAGCCAAACAAAAAGAAATTAAATTAGCTAAGAAAAATAAGAGAGAAGAGGGACTTTCAGTAATGCAAGCTGCCGTGCAGTTTAAAGATAATGAGGAAGATCAGATAAATGAACAATTGCGCAGGCAACGTAAAATGGCAATAGATAAGTGCTATCCAGTTTTGCCGTCTTTTCAGCAAGGGACAGTAAAAGAGCGTGAAAAAGACCAATTAATGTCGCACTTATTAACTTCACCACCGCCCTATGCGCAGAATGCTACAGCACCCCCGCAACCTTTAGTTGCACAAGCTGCGCCTCTGGCTTTTCCACAGCACCCACCAGCTGTTCTTCAGCTGGCTCCTACTTCTTCGGTGCAGCCTCCTCCAGGCCCACCGACCACTTCTGTTTCACCTGTGTTTTCTACGATTTTGCCTACTGTACTTTCTACAACTCCTAATGCCCCTTCTATGATTTTGCCTAGTACCACATCTATTATTCCTCATACCTCTTCTGCCATCTCTGCATCCGCTTTATCTCACCCCGTTCTTTCATCTGTTTGTTCTTCCGTTTCACCTTCCCTTCGGCAGAAAATGGCCAGCACTGTTACTAATCTTCTTTTACCCCTTTTCGGGTCGCCTGCTACGACCCCTAACATAGGAAGAAGACAGTTGCGAAGTCAACTGCCCGATTATCAGGAGAGAGATTCCCTGAATAGTTTAGCTCGGAAATGGGTCTTGGACACTGCAAAATATGATTTACAGTCTGTCATGGAAGTTTTCCATCAATGGGAAACAGCGACACAGAGATATGTGTTCGAACAGATGTGTGTTTTTCTTTGCGAAGATTTAGAAGACAATGACCAGGATTGCCTCCCACAAGAGATGTGTCGTATAAGGTTTAAGTTTAGTCTGGGTATGATTATAGGTCCAGATGTAGAAGAAGCAGTTGAAATGCTATTATCATATCGAAGTAAGGGAAGTACTTCTGGGTCACCATCGGAATCTAGTTCATCTAGTAGGAAAAAGGCACGACAATACCCTATGAGAGAAGTTCCCCCACAATGGAGAGAGGGTGACGCGACAGCTGTCCCACCTGTCCTGCCCCACTTTCACCGAGTATGGGTACATGTTCCATGGAAGCGAGCTGAAGTTTTATCACTCAAACAAACACTACCAGATCCGCGTAAAAATCCTGCAGGGTACTATAAAGAATTGTCGCAAACTGCTGGGTCATGTATAATGAATTTGGCCGATATCGATATGTTATTCGGGAACGTTGTTCCACAGCCTTTATGGGGAAAAATTCGTCATGTAGATCATGACCAGGAATTAGGTGACACGTGGGCTAATATTACTGCTGCAGATGCACGACAAGTTGGTGGTGCCAAGCCTGAGCCTCTGATAGCGGAACTACCTGGTAGAATAGTAGATTACATGAAAACAATAATGCCTGCAATACGCGTAAATTGGGATAAGTTATCTGCATGCAAGCAAAAGAAAGAAGAAACTGTTTCAGATTTCTTCACCAGATTTGAAGAAACATTCATTGACCACAGCGGTCAAGACATGACCACAGAAGGTGGCCAGAGATTGTTTGTCGATAAATTTGTGCACAATCTACTTCCAGACTTATGTAGGAAGTTAAAAGATTCAGAAAGTTCTTGGGCAGTCTCATCTTCAGCCCAGATATTAGCTACCGCACAGTACTATGAGAATAGAGACAAGGATGAGAAAGATAAAGTAGAGAAGAAAACTAGAGAACTCAAAACGAAGGTTTTGCTACAGCAAGCCTATCCGCCACGTGGTGGTGGTAATAAAAATAACAATGGTCAGAATCACTACCGGAACACTTTTCAGCAGCCTCAGAGAAACTTGCAGAGATTCGATTACGATCAAAACCGCGTAGGTCCCAATCAGTGTTTATACTGCAAACAAGAGGGTCATTACAAATATGACTGTCCTGCCCTACCGCAACGTACAAATGAATTTTCTGGCGTAAGAGGTCGTGGTAGTCGGCAAGCGCCTAGAGGTAGAGGGCGTGGAAACACCCCTCAGGACGCACGTCCCCTTCCACCACAAAACTCTATGAACAGGTTTGACCAGCAAAATAACGTATCTGACAGGACAGCTCAATACTACGTCGATGAGTATTACACAGAAAATGAGCAGTGGGAGAATAATGATTGCTAGGATAGCCTTAGACAAGGAGAGGGAGTTGTTTCAGTTCCAGTAGATCAGAGTGGACCTTACGTTGAGGTGATTACATCGGGTGTGTCAGAACCTTTTCTGTTGGATACTGGTGCTACAAAGAGTTCTATTATGCACTCCAAACTCCCTGGCGCACCTTTGTCTGGCGAAATGAACATTTCCGTAGGTTTTTCTGGCGCCCCGGTTAGAAATCCGATTTCTGACCCTTTATCTCTTTCTGTTGGTCCTTGTGAATTCGAAGCACCCCTTATTTTGACAACAGGTTGTGGTGAAAATTTGCTAGGATTAGATTTGCTAAAACGATTGTATGCGAATTTGTACTGTTCTCCCTCAGGAGTACAACTGACTTTAGGTAAGAAAGTGGTTTCTCCCATATATTTGTCGAGAAATACGCTTCCAGCAGAATTGGCACTTCTGCCAGATATTATTTGGGCTACTGGTCCGAATGATGTCGGTCTTTTAGAAATTCCACCATATGTTGTAACATTGAAGTCGAATGTCAAAATGCCACGAATTCCCCAATACAGAATATCCAATGAGGGCGAAAAAGCTTTGCTAGCGATTGTTTACGAGTTAATTGAGAAAGACGTAATTGAGGAAACACGAGGAAATGTTTGCAATAGTCCTGTTCTGCCTGTTTTAAAACGAACTGACCCTTCTCAGCCACCAGTGTATAGATTTGTGATTGATCTTAGGGAAGTAAATAAGATAGTGGTGCCACAATTCCCAGTTGTCCCCGACATTACAACATTATTGACTATGATTCCAGCCTCTGCATCCTGGTTTTCGGTGATTGACCTGAAGAATGCTTTCTTCAGTATCCCGATTGCTGAGGAAAGCAGGGATATTTTTTGCTTTAGTTTAGGTGGTCGCAGTTTCCGCTTTAAACGCGCTCCTCAAGGCTACTGTGAAAGCCCCTCAATATACAGTCAAGCTCTGAAAAGTCAGCTCGACGCAATGGTTTTGCCCGAAGGTTCCACTCTCGTACAGTATGTGGACGACTTGCTCATAGCCGCGGATACTGAGAATATATGTAAAATAGCCACACTGGCACTACTGCGTCATCTATGTGATCTACATCACAAGGTGTCACTTTCCAAGCTCCAATATTGCCGACAAGAAGTGACCTACTTAGGTCATCTCTTATCGAAGGAGGGAAGGAAACTGACCCCAGAAAGAATTCAGGCAATAGCGAAATTAAATGTGCCAAGAACGCAGAGAGAAGTACGCGCTTTCTTGGGCATTACATCGTACTGTAGACAGTGGATTCCAAATTTTTCGTTATTAGCCAAACCCTTATTGGCACTAACGTGTACAAATACACCCAATCCCATTCCTTGGTCTGATGAGTGTCAGAAAAGTTTTCTCGAATTACGCACAGCATTATGTTCGGCCCCTGTGTTAGGTAACCCCAACTACAGTAAACCTTTCACATTATATGTCCACGAGAAGGAGGGTTGTGCATTGTCCGTGCTGACTCAGTTATACGGAGATAGACAGCGGCCATGCGCCTATTTATCGTCAACTTTGGATCCGGTAGCACGAGCATTGCCAAGTTGTCTAAGGGCCACAGCAGCAGCAGCTGTTTCTATTCGACAGTCTGCAGGGCTAGTAATGAATAATACACTAATCGTGATGGTCCCGCATGCAGTAGACACATTGTTAAATAGGACCAAGACACAGCACTTAACTAGTGCTCGACTGTCCAGTTATGAATTGACACTACTAGCAAGCCATGTGCACATCAAAAGGTGCAGTACTCTGAACATAGCCACCTTGTTACCAATTGCTGAGGAATCGGATGCTTCAGAACAGCACGATTGTTTCCTCAGAACGGAGGAGGGGACAAAAGGGAGAGTTGATCTATTCGATACTCCTCTCGCCGAATGTGATGGTACATTATGGGTGGATGGTTCATGCTTTAAACTCCCAAATGGTAACGTGACTACAGCGTATGCTGTCACAACTTTGCACACAATCGTTGAAACTGCGCGAATACCACATGGTTCAGCTCAAGCCGCCGAACTCGTGGCGTTAACGAGAGCATGTGTGTTATCAAAAGGAATGAAAGTGACTGTCTATACCGACAGTCAGTATGCTTTTGGAGTGGCTCACAGTTTTGGACGACTGTGGAGAGAACGTGGGTTCCTGACTTCGCATGGAGCTAAGATTCAGCATGGTCAGCTGGTGAATGAGCTTCTTGAATCACTGACGTTGCCCCTGAAAGTAGCGGTCGTGAAATGTAGTGCACACAAGAAAGTGATTGATGATGTTGGTCGTGGAAATGCATTTGCTGATGAAACTGCTAAAGAAACGGCAAAGAATGTGATGAGCCGAATGTATGTTGCGAGCCCAGAAAGATGGACTGATGATGTTGGAATATGTGAAGACACGATAGAAAGTGTGAAGTCCATCCAAGCTGAGGCCACGGAGAAAGAGTTAAGCATGTGGAGAGAAAGTACAGGGAGAATGGATGCAAATGGTTGTTGGATTGAATCGACAGAGCAACAAAGATGGTTGTTACCTGATGCATATGTGCCTGCAGTGGTTACAATGGCTCATGGGATGGCCCATATCAGCGCAAAAGGGATTTGCGACTTGTTGGCCCCAGTGTGGAAGAATTCAGGGATTCCCAAGTGTGCAGAGAACGTCGTCAAGAATTGCATGGTATGTCTGAAGCACAATCCTGGTAGGGGAACCCCAACTCCAGCTGATCATTTTGCACCTCCTACGTATCCGTTCGAGGTTTTGCAGCTAGATTTCATACACATGGAGAGGTGCAACAACTTAAAATATGTGCTCGTGGTTGTTTGCGCCTTCTCAAGGTGGGTAGAAGCCTATCCCCTAAGGGACAATACCGCCTTGTCCACAGCGAAAGCCCTTGTGAAAGAGTTCTTCCCCAGATTCGGAATGCCTAGAATGGTCTGGTCGGACAACGGAAGTGAATTTGTGGGTTGTGTGATGAAACGAGTGTGTGAAGGGCTAGGTATTAGTCAGAAGTTCCACGCTGCAAATCACCCCCAATCAGCTGGATTAGTGGAATGTTACAATGGCACGCTTAAACTTAAATTGGCCAAAATCCAAGCGAGCACGGGTCTTAAATGGCCTGACGCTCTACCCTTAGCACTCCTATCCACCAGAATGACTGTGCATTCGCGAATGAAACTCAGCCCCTATGAAATAATCTTTGGTCGGCCAGCCAACATATGGGGAGTGCCTAGGCCCACGAAGTTTAGCGAGCTGCAACACCCCATTTTGCTCGACTATCTGTATGAATTGACGGCTAAATTGCGTGTTTTATATCAACAGGTCCACAACACCTTGCCTCCGGTTTCCGAGACACCGGGTCACTCCATTGACCCCGGCTCCTGGGTACTGGTTAAGAATTTCCAGAGGACAAGAAACGACCAGCCCAGATGGACCGGACCACACCTCGTCCTCCTGTCTACAAGGTCGACCGTTAGAGTGGAGGGGAAGGCCAATTGGGTCCACGGGATCCATTGTAAGAAAATACCTTTCCCTCTGCCACATGACCAATGGGTCCGGACAGGAGGCACTGACTCAAAGCGCACAACTGATGAACGCGTAAAAGACGCTAAACGTGATTGTGAAAGTGGGAACATTTTTCAAGAAACTACGCCGCCATCAGAACAATTGAACTCTGTGGAACCTGAGCTACTCTTTCCGGACCAGACAGCACCCGGGAAAAGACGCTATAATTTGCGACCGAGAAAAACAGACTAAAGTAAAAGTGATTTTTATGATTTGAGAGAAAAACCTGTGGACTAATAAAAAATAAGTTTTTTTCCCAAAAATGCTATTTTTGAAAGTGCAGATTCTCCCATCTAGGTAACTTGCTTATTTTTGTTTTCTTTTTCTTGAACCGCCATCCGGGTTCCGCTGCTAGGGTCGCGGTTGATTAAAGACTTTTGGGTGCAGCTGACAACAATAGGTTGCTGGTTCCAGTTGGTCGAAGGGAGCCACCCTAGACTGACGGAAGCGCCCTTTAGCAGAAACAACCTACCGCCGCGGGCAGCACCTTAGAGAGGATGGAGTTTCCTGATGTGGAGAGAACTGCCAAACAAATGAACTTTAAGCAGAGACTTTTGAAAAGAATGAGAAAGAAAATTTTTATAATAATGTGTATTTTTATGCTATTTAGCGTAATGGTGTTTTTGATAAGCTATGTTTTATTCTCTTTTCATGTGACATTCACGCCTACTGCATCGCCCATACCTCCCCCTACTGTTTCCTCTCATTCTTTCCACTCTTTGCCTGACCACGAATCAAGTAGGAGATTAGAGTTCATTAATAACTCCTTCGTTCAGCTATTACACCAACACCAACTTGTAATGAACACAACCAACTGTTGGGTGTGTGGTCTCATGCCCCACACCACGGATAGAGGTATCCCCTATTTGGTCCTACCATTTAGTCGCAATGGGTCAGTATGGGCATATAGGACAATGTTCATATATGCACGAGAAATCCAACCCCTACGTTCTGTAAAAGACAACCTCAAGACTAGCGCCCTAGTCAAGGGTATAGTTGACATGATCAAGGAAGTAACTTCTTACGAAGATACCCCGGATGATGAGATACTTGCATATGTAGGTTGGAATGTGACCGGATATGGCGCTACATTAAGTGAGAAACAGCAAGCTAAGAGATCGTCCCCTATCTGGATCGTCCCCCATCAAGGTCATCTGTGTCTACAAGGTATTGGTAGGAATCCCAGAGCTCAGCTAGGGAAGAGTGTCTGCACAGAAACGTACGTTTTTGGATCTCAGACTTCCCCTGCCTTTTCAGCCGCAAAGGGTACTTACTTTATCTGCCACGATAGAGCCTATGCATGGTTGCCCCCTGACTTCTCGGGCTCATGTTTTGTTTCATTCCTGTTACCTCCCACCTACACAGCAGCGGCGGATTACCATCGGACAAGGGTAGTTAGAGGTGTTTTTAGTAAAGAAGACACTGCTGGTCAAGAATTTGGTGACTTTGCAATGGGTATTCTGCCGTTCTGGGGAGCCATGGTTAACAGCAGAAACATAAGGCAATTGACAAGGGTAGTTGAATCCACCGTGATTGAAACTGCTGGTGCCCTTAGTAACCTGACTGCTGAGCTCCAGTCGGATCAACTAATGACCCTTCAGAACCGGGTCGCTTTGGATGTAATACTTGCGGACCGGGGTGGAGTATGCAAATTGATCCAGTCCAGTTGTTGCATTTTTATTCCAGATAATGCTCCAACAGTGTACGGGGCCATCTCCAAACTACATAAGATTTCCGAATCTATTCATGTGGATAAAGGAGATTGGTCATTAATGGGATGGTTCTGGGGACTGATATCTGCCTGGGGATGGAAAATTCTGATGGTCATTGGGATGGTCTTAGCCATTCTTTTCCTGTTCTGTCTATGTATACAGTGTGCTCCTGCAATATGTGGCCTCTGTGCTACATCATGTGTAAGGAAGCCTGTGTCAAGACATGAACTCAGCACTAGAATGATGTTGCAGCAACATCTCAATGACTTTAGGAATATAGATCTGGACTCAGATTAACATGAGGATAGATTAATTGCCTATGTAAGGGCAAAAGGAGGGTCTGTGGTTCTGAAAAATATGGATCCGTAATAGTACCGGACTCGAGAATAAAAACTTCGTCGAAATAGGACGAATTTGGTATCAAAAGACCGAGAATGACGAGTACATCAAGTACATGTATTTTCGGCATATCCGAGTGACGATTTCGCCTCGAAATCGCCATTTGCCCTCTAAACCCTTAGCTGCATGTTGCCCTCTACATAAGCCTTAATCCAGTCGAATTTGATTCCACAAGGACACATACTCCTTAATCGACTTCTTCCTGACCCCAGTACAAGTTAGAACCATTGCCCCAGGCTGAGCTCGTTAGGTCAGTTCCCTCCCAGTGGCCGAGCAAGATAGTATCTAGGCCCAACCGGCCATAAAGCCATTTCAGCACGCACACCTGCCATATCTCGCTCACATCTTTCTCCACTCCTTTTCCTCACTTATTTTATGGTGGGGAGGTGACCATTTTTATTAGGGGTCCAGCGATATCTGATGAAATGTTGGGCCTTGCCGGATGATTTGTTATGGGCAGCACGACGTGAAATATGTACATGTCATCATGACTCTGCTTTCTTTTGTAAAACAGTAACCATAAATGAAATACCACGCACCCAAGGAATGCTTCGCCAAAGGGTGAATATTGTGTATAAGAAGGGAAGCCTAACTTTGTGAAAGTGTGCAGTCTCCTGAATATACTGGTATTGTACTTCTAGGACCCTGTCACCTTGGTTGCAGCCAATAAACTAATCTTTGACTTCACCTGGAAGACTCTGAAGTTTCTGTGGGTCTGACTCAGGAGAACCCGAGGTCTCTGGTGTGTTGATCCCCTGGCACCGCTGGGTTACCGGTTCTGTACCGGTTCTTAAAAACCCAGTACCTCAGTGCGAAGGTAAATTGGATATTTCAGTATATTCAGTGCGTGCCCACCTGCTTTTAAATACACTTTTAGGTTCACGATTACAGTAACTTAACATCAAGGGGCAGATTCACTTACATTTGTCAACCAAAGGAGAGAGTCGAACAGTGCCTTATCTGATCAAATATGCCACTGTTACTCTTTCCTCCTGCTCTGGCTTACTTTAGCCAGCCTGGCTCCATGCACACTCCCTTGCATTACAGTGCAAGGGTGTGAGTGTGATGTCCAGCTTTGACTTTGTTCTGGAAGGGTAGCCTTCCTGTACAAACTACTATGCTTAAACGTTGCGTAAAAACATTTCAAAGTTTGTATGTTTGCTGTACATTAAAAGTTTCGAGAAAATAATACTTTTCTTCACCATTACGACTGCCTCATGGATTCGTAACTTTTGATGCCAAGCACTCTCCACTTTTTTTTAATATATAGGGTTTTTCATTAAACACCTTGCATAATTGCATGGTAATTTCCATGTCTCACCTATGGTAGGCCCTCTTGATTAAGAGCAGAGAGCAACTTTGCGTTATTTTATTTTAGAACTATTTCCAAGCACAAAACACATGTTGTGCTGGAAAGTGAGAGGCTGATGTAGACTTTGGTGGGTGCGGATAGACCATCAAAAAGCAGCTGTTCAACTCTCCACCGTCATCGAGGTCCATCTGCCCGATTTAAAGTTTGGCAGTTTGACAGATGAAAATCTGTATCTTACTTACTCTGGTGATGTTGGTGTACACTTAAATAGTGGACGAACCAATGGAAAACCAATACTCCATCTGCCTTATATAGCTTATCATTTCTGTCGATGTAAACATGGTGATTTAACCTCCACCCCTGTTTTTGGGATAAAGAAAAGATAAATAGACAAACCGTGACAATACCCCTACACAACTTAATCAAACACTAGATCTATTCTACTACAAGCCCTGGGTCAGTGGTAGAGGAACAGGACAATATGCAACAAAATAGAAGGTAAGTATAATGTTTGAAACCATTTTTTAAAAGTACTGTCTCAACTATCAATGTCACTAAACTTGGGGCCATATTATCAAGAAAGGGCGATACATTATCGCTGCTTTTATCGGCAGGAAATTGCCGCTAAAGCGGCGATAATGGACTTGATAATATGCCCTTGTGAATACCCATAGAAGCCCAGTTTCTGGTGTTAACCTGGGCTTCTATGGGAATTCACAAGGGCATATTATCAAGCCCATTATCACCGCCTTACCGGCAGTTTCCTGCCCAAAAAATCGGCAATAATGTATCACCCTTTTCTTGATAATATTACCCTTGAATTGCTGTACACTCTAATATATCTAACAAAATTATCCGCTATCTCGCTGCCTGTCCATGTGCCTTACACTAGCTGTCCTTATAAAACACCGTTGTAACATATTTTTTCTATCCCCTCCTCCAATCTGTAAGGTACTTTAGATTTGTTTTTTAAATGTACATGTTCATCCAAACACATAATGGAAACAAATTATACCTAACGTGTACATGTTTTTTACTGTAGTATATGGAGACTTGTATTGACTTAGAAATTAAATGTAATAATAAAAGCCCCATGATCCCTGCCTATGCACTTATCTCACACTACCCAGTCATACGAAACAACCATAAACCTCATACAGATATTATCACAAAACATGCGCTGCTTTGCGATGTGTTTAAATATCACATTTCAAACGAAGGATAGGATAAACCCTCACATAGCAGACATTGCACTAATATAGGGAACCTATGTATGTGCACACTAAAATATATAGCACATACTTTATGTGAACCACAACATTTGAAGTTATACTTATAATTTGCCACCAAAGTAGCAACATAAAATAATGCCTGACACAAACTGACTGCATGCCACACACACTATTCCTTCACACTACCACACCCAGTACCATCAACCTTGAAAATCATAATATTGATAAAGACAAAGGGTACATAAGAAATTCATATCAGTGTGCAATCCCAGAACAAAGTGCAAATCCTTAAAAAAAACACAACAGGCCTTATTTACAAGAAAGTGCCACAGCGCAGCGCAGCGCAGCACAGCAAGCTCTTTGGCTGTGCCATGCTGCGGCACTTTCAAACGACAGGGATGTGTCATATTTACAACAATATGGCACATCTCAGTGCATTCCCCAGTGCTGGCACACAATCGGCTGCCATGTGCCACACAGGCAGCCTTGTACCATGGTGCAAGGGTGCCTGCGTTGTGGGGAGGATGTTTCTGTGTAAGGAGGAGGGATACACACACTCTGGTGCAAGGACATGTGGTTCGCGCTACTGAGCGCACGGTTACTGGCGGTCGACGGACGACAGACCCCGAACTGAGAAGGACCGCAAAGCGACTATTTCTAAAACTGTACTTTTTTATGATCCCTTTTTGCAATGCTCTTCTACCTTTTTGATTATCGTCATATTGTATATGTAATGCAACCTAAAACCCAATAAACAAATAAAAAAAAAAAAAAAAAAGAAGGGGTACCTTCCCACACAGAAATAATAACAAAACAATTAAAAAGAGGTGTTTTCCTCTTTCTATGTGTGCTGCAGAATGCAGCACCCCTAGAAAGAGGAAAGAACGAGGAGAAATGTAAACATTTCTCCTTGTTGAGTCTGGCTACACCACTGCTGGGGTGGCGCAGCATTCTGACGCATTTCCAGGTTTAGGATTTCTCATAAATTTGGAAATGCAGCATAATACATGGGTGTTGTGTGGGAACACCCACAGCAATACCCATGTCACACCCCTTTCACACAAAATGTTTTCTGAGAAGGGGCATATTTACAAGGACAGGAAAAGCCACGAAAGTGGCTTTATATGTCCTTGTAAATATGGGGCAGGAGGTTGCACCAGCGGGGCACCACAAAAAGTGGTGTACCGGTGGGGCAAGGGGCTTGTAAATAAGCCCCAACATGCTTCATCCATGTGAATATTTCCATTTAGGAGCCTTCCAACACCCAAGCTCCAGAACATTTCCTCGGCTTAACCATCTGATACACTGCTTTCCTGCCTGGAGTTAAGCCATCCAGCCAAAGGCCTCCATAGCTTCATCCCCTTCCGCGTAGGTTTCTTTCCCTTACATTATTAAAATGCCATTTTCAGATTAGAAGTTGAGCGAAATCTGCCTTGCGATTGTGAAAAGGATGGTGCCTGCAGATCCACTCATGCTAAGTCAATACGAACTCGACATACTGCCATTGCAATAAATATAAGTGGCTCTTTCCCAGATACCACATGACGTCCCAACCACCCCAAATAGTTAGAACCAACCTAATGTCAGCAATTTCCCCCAAAAATCTAGGAATCTGTAGCCTGAGCAATTCAAGCCATGGGCATGTACTAAACATATGAATCAGATTGGCAGACGGTGCCCAACACCATGTACAAAATGTACCCCATCTGTGCTGCCCCACTTTACTTTCTTTGCAGGTGTAAAATACAAGTCAAATATAGTTTTATAACATTGTGCCAGCTGCCTGGCAGAGCGTAAAACAGTACAGCTCAGCTAAAAAGATTCATCAAAACTAAGATCATCAGATCCACATTGTTGCTGCCATTTGTTATTGTATTCCTCTAGGTCATCTGGTACTGCATCACGTAATTTAACATAGATTAAACTAATAGAGGTTTTCTACCCTGCCAGCAAGTCCAAAAGTGGGACTCTTTCGTACGCAACTGTCCCCCCATTTTCTTATATATAAAATTACAAATGTATGCATTTTTTTAAAATTCTCCATGGCAAAGGTAATACATATCCCAAAGCTCCTCGAATGATGCTTATCTCTGATCCAGAAAAAAATCCACCAATTTAAGCAAACCTTGTCTCTCCAATCTTGATAAACAGGGGTCCTGAAATGTATGTCAGCAAAGGGTTTGGCGATACTGGAGTATATCAATTTAATCTCCCCAAGCCAAATTTCTCCCAAAGGACCTCCCAGTTTTTATGGGCAGCCCCCATAACCTTAAATCTAACTCTCTCATAGTAGCTGGGTTCCAACTACTGTAATAAACAGCTGTTAGACTCGGGACCAATTAATAGCTCATACATTGTCAGTTCACTCCAAGTCAAGCCTGCAATACTGTAGGAAAGTAGTATCCGCTTCTTATGGTTACCCCCACTTTTTGCTTGATGTGATGCTGTTTTTGACTAGTCTGGCTGGGATACTGATAATAAGGACCCCAGTATATCTGCTTACTCCCTAAACTGTTATGTTATGTACTTAGATACACCCTAGATTGGACACTGGGGTACCCTTGTCAGTCCCTAGTATATGGTACCCATGAAGCCAGGGCATAGGTACCCCGGAGGTCTCCCATGGGATGCAGCATATATTATGCCACCCATGAGAGACCATTCAAAATGGAACTACAGGCCTGCCATTGCAGCCCGTGTAAAGTGGTGCATGCACTACTTATGAAAGATATATATTTACTGTATCTAATGGTCACTGCACTTAAAACCTATAAGTCACCCCTATCAATCCTGAGCGCAGGATGCATTGGTGGGTCTAAATGTGAGGGTGCCCTGAAAGGCACCCAGCAGCCTATGGAGTCCATTATCCCAGGTTGTCAGTGAAGCAGCCATATACTAATATAGAGGGAGATTACGTGACCGCGCAATGACAATCTCAAAAACGGCTGCAACAAGCCCTATCATGTTTGGTGTCAAACATGTTGGAGTCATACCACCACACCATTACCAGTGTAGGAGGTATGATTCCACCCACAGGGAAGCCCTCCATTAGGCTCTTAGTGTTCCCGGTACGAGCCTTCTAGTCCTGGACAGCACAAAATGGTTGCTGCCGACCAGAGACACATATCTGCCCTCCTGCTGCTGAGCCTAACTCAAGCAGGGGAAGGCAGAACAATAGGCATCCTGTCACAGGGAGGTGTGACCAATTCCCAGACAGGATTTAGTGTATCAGGGCCACATTTGGTGTCCTTGTGCATTGTCCAGTTCTAACCAGTCACTCTGGCGCAAAACTGGACAATGGACATGGGAGTAACCTCCCCCTGTCCAGACCCGCTCCTGGGAGGGTCCCCTCGCTCTTCCCAACCCCTTCCTTAGGGTACTTAAGGGCTTACCTGGGTGTAGGTCCCTAGAATCATCATGGACAAGATTCAGAACTAAAACCACTGCACTTCTACCTCTTGTGCACTCTGGCCTTTGCTGGACCTCATTTGGGCCTGACTTAATCCCCCATTTCAGTCTACTGCCTTGTCTGTGCCTGTGCACCATGCAGAATCTGTGTAGGGCCTGTGGTGCAAACAAGACACCTGAAGATAATCTCCCTTGGAGTGAAGGAGTCACTTCCCTGCATTAGCAGGCACCACAACACTGCTGACCGGTCTGCTGATCCCATGCTCCTACGGACTCCGATGGGTTGAACAACAGAAGAGGTGTACATTTTTTGAGGCCCGAGCTACTCTCTCACTCAGTTTGAGGCCATATTCCCTTGTGCGGGCTGTAATACCTGAACCCCTGTGCAACGCATAATTTTGCAAGTGCAAATGCTTGTTGACAATTCTGCAGCAAGGGCATTGGGCTCCAAGTAGCTTTAATCTCAGGCAACTTCTCCTGCAAAGATCTTCAACCACATCGTACTGTGTGCTTTGTAAAGCTGCCAGAGGTCCTCGTGCGGCCCAGTGTCTTCGAACTGTAGGTCTTGTGGAGGGTCAAATATGACTTTCTTGGGATCCCCTGGTTGCTCTTGGCTTGCCCTGACTCCCCTGCATGTGGTGTGTCTCCTGGACCTTGCTGGTTCTCTTCCTGTACTTTTTGACATCCTCATGGGTTGCTTTTACCAAGGTTTGCTGGGGTTCCCTCCGGACACCAACCCCTCAGCACTCAACATCCTTCGTGGGACAGCTCGCATATGGCTCCTGATCATCCTCAGCATCGCCTGGTCCCCACGACTGCAGAGTCAAGGTCATCAACATTTATCCTGAAGCACCCAACATCGGTTGGCATTCATCTACCGAGCCCCTGGTCACTCTCAAGTGACCCAGCCTCTGCTCCCCCTGCTTTCAGGTACTCTTCATCAAGAAACAACTCTTTCAGCAGCGGTACTTTCCTGAAGTCCTCCATTGGGTTCAACTGCAGTTTCTGACGCCACTTCACACCCATGTAACTGGCTTCCCTGGTACCCTCCAACCTTCTGTCTTCCACAGTGTTTCTTCGGGGTCCAATGGGAAGGGTCCCTAAACTTTAAAAATCCAACTGCGACTTGCACTTAGACTTGTAAGAGCATGCGGTCGTGTTCACACACTGCACACACTCTCCATGGGGTCCCTATCTACTTACCTTGAGTGGTTCCTTAGGGTCCCAGCAAGTGATCTCAGCAATTCTACATTCTCTCGACATTGTCCTGACTGGAGTCGTGGTTCTTATACCAATTTCTTAGTATATGGTTTGGTCCCCCCCTGGAGCCCACTGTGTATTAGTGCTCTTTACTGTGATTTCTTTGCTAAAGTATTGTGTGCTTTGTGTCTATCTCCATTTGGAAGATACTGTAATGTACTAGATAAAGTATATAATGAATACATATTTTTATAGCTACTGCGTGGTTCTATTTTCATTTATTCTATACTATAAGATTGCATTCTACTAACACAAGCTGCTTTACACTCCTTCAAGGCTAAACCTGAAGGCTGCTCTCCTCAGCTACCACTTGGATAACTTTATAAGGTTGTCTGAGACCTCTTAAATCACCATAAGAGTTGTCTGGACTGGTGCAAGATGCCCACTTACAAAAATGGACATCATATTCCAGGAAAGCTTCTCACAAATACCATCATTATTTATTTCTCATAATGATTCTCATGTGTTGGAGAGCAGCACCTAGCTGGCAAAATTTACAATTTGGGAGAGCTCATCCTCCCCTGTCTCTGGGCAAAGACAGAAACCTAATAGCTCTTCTGGTATGACCATAGAAACTGGAGACCAGGGTACCTAAAGAGGTAAACCATGCTTTCTCAAACTCAATTGGGATGGACCTAAAAGGTATTAAATCTTAGGTAAAAAGAGCATCTTAAATATATTACATCCACCCACACTAGATGAATGCAAGTTATTCCATATCTCAACGTCCTGTTTGGCTTTACCCAAAATAGGTTCAATAATATTTTTAATCAGCGGCTTTATTCTTGCACTAATTGTAACACCCAGGTAAAAGCCTGCTCGACCACCCTCGGGTCTTGAGTTAAAAAATTTGAATTCACTACTATTTGTGTCTATGATGCCTATTAATTGAATACTGAATACCCTGAAAATGTATCAAACTCAATAGCCTCCTTCTCCACAATCTGGAGGTTGTATATCTGGGTCAGCCATAATCACTGTGATATCCTCTGCATAGGCCGGCTTTTCATCTCCCAGCCATGGCGTAATAAAGGTGCAGTATCTGCATTACCTTCTAGCCTATGAATAAAATGATCTAAATAGAACACAAACAAAAATGGAGAACAGGAACACCCCTGCCTAGTTCCTCTCTCAATATTAATTATTCCTGATTAGCTACCCATCATCTGCAAGCAAGCTACAGGATTATGGTAAAGGGCCTCTATTGTTTTTATGAAACGTGTTCCCAATCCCAGCATATCTATAAGTGCCCAAAGATATTTCCACGTCACCCTGTCAAATGTTTTTTTGACATCCAAGAGGGCCACAGACATGGGCTGATTTGCTACCTCGGCTGCATCAAAGAATGTTATTATGTGCTCCATTTAATCAGTTGTTCTGCTTCCAGGGAAAAACCATTGCTGATTGATGGATACCACCTTAGCAAAAATGTGGCTCAGCCGAGTAGCCAGGTTATTATAATAAACATTCCCAGCACTGTTCATTAAAGTTATAGGCTTATTCGATCCTAGATGAAGGGGGATCTTACCCTTCTTAAAAAAAACAAAATTGGCATTAGACCAGGAACCAGGAGCACTGCCACCCCTCTGTACCTGCACGAAAAGTTCCAACATTTCAGAAACTAAGACTAAACCAAACACTTTATAAAATTCCAGCGGAATCTGATCTGTCCCACATGCTTTCCCAGAAGGTAATTCTTTCAAAGATACATGAGGATCCTCTGCTGTAAACTTTGCCCCCACATATCCTGGCCTTCTTGAGAAAATCTCTCAATGGGCATCAACTACACCTCCAGTTCCATCCCCTGATCAGTGTCTAAAGGCCGAGCCAGATATAACCCTGCATATTACTCCCTAAATATGCTACGGGTCCGCAACCACTCTGCCTCCATTATCTCTTATTTCCTTTATATATCCAGAGGAAACCTTCTGCAGAGTAAGAACTTCTTATACATGCCCCACTATTTCATCATATTTGTAACATTCCTGCCTTCTAGGCAGAAGCTTCTCTGCAGTATTCTTAGTAGTAACTTCATTAATAGGTAACTTAAATATAGGTATTTGCTACTGGGCCATGTCGAGGCTGGTCTCTTCTCCTATTGCCATAACAAGCAGAGCCTCTTCTTTTATAGGATCCTAATACATTTGTTTTAAGAACAATTGGGTCTGTGTCTGCTGATTCAAGCTAAATGTAAGGGTTTCCCCTTGTACACCTGTCTTAAAAGCATCCCATACCACGGCGTGGCTGGCGCGCCGCTGGGACATGGCGGGTCGCGCTTGAGCTCTCAGGCGAGTGGGGGCCGGCGGAGATTATTTACCGCTTCATGATTGCCCCTCTTCACGGAAAAGTCATTTCCAGGTGCCGGAATGTGTCAAGAGTCGTCTGACATCCTTTTGGGCGAATTCTGCTGACGGCTGCATCTTTATCCCGGCAAGCTGCTGTGACGCTCGGTTTCTTCACGGGCGGCCGCCATCTTACAGCTTGTGACGGAGCCGGCGCTTTCTCCTCAGAAGTGCCGCTTTTGTTACATTATTGCCGGTGTGGGGATATCCTGGTCCTTTTTCCTCACGGCGCTGAAATGGTAACATCTTTTTTCTCCTTTTTTATGCTCATTGGGCTGCTTGGCTAGATACTATGTTACATGCACTCTCTTCTCTTCAGTACTGATCTCTGTGGATGGAACTGCTTTCTCCTCACGATGTTCTTGGTGTAACCTCTTGATTTATATGAGGCTCTACCATATATTCTGCTGCCTGCTCACCATATAAGTCCGCCACTGTCACTGATTTGGTGCTACTCACGCTCGGTGTGCTGTATTTCTTTTTTTTTTTGGGGGGGGGGGGCAACTACGCAGTTTTTTTTCCTTTTTTTTTCTTAAGAGGCTGTGTATTTTTCTTGGGGTCTGTCTCTTCATGGCTGCAAGTATGGGCCGTTCCACAACTACTAAAGACCCAAAAGATGCTGGTGCTTCACTTAAACGTCTTAAGTCATTGTCTCCTACACCTGAGACTGCTCAGTCAGACACCACCTCTACCCTTGACGCAATATTGTCGCGCCTTAATGAGGTGCATGATATTGCACAATCCACAAAGACTAACACAGATTTACTGCAAGTGGAGGTGTCCGCTATTCGGAATGACTTCAAAGCCCTGTCTCTTCGTGTATCGGCCACGGAGTCACGTATAAGTTCCTCAGAGGATAATATCCAGAAGCAATCTAGGTCTCTCAGCCACTTAGAGCGTTCGATGGCGGCTTTGCGTAAAGATCTCACTGAGCAGGAGGACCGTAATCGCAGATCTAACCTACGCATTTTTGGTCTGCCGGAAGATACAGAGAAATCGTCTTCCTCTATGATTGATATTTTGTATCATTGGATTCCTGATACTTTACAAATCTCTTTTCAAAGAGACTTTGAGATAGAAAGAGCACATCGTGTTCCAACTTTTCGTTCTAAGTCTGCCACCCAGCCAAGAGCAATAATTTTTAAGCCACTGCGTCACCAACATACTGAGCAAATTCTTTCGCAAATGCGCAAGTCTAAAAATGTAGTTTGGGAAGGACATCGAATTTCAATATCTCAAGACTTTGCCAGGGACACAGTCATAAGGAGGAAGGGCTTCCTTAATCTTCGGAAACGTCTTTCTGAGATGAACATTCCCTTTTCCTTTGCTGGTCCTTCCAAATTCCGCATTTCTTACAAGGGTCGTTCCAGGATTTTTGATGAGCCGGCGGATTTAGCCACCTTCCTGGACAATCAGCTGGAGATTCAGATGGAGATTCAAAGGGCGACTTCCCAGGATCCTGGTGCTTCAGGCACTTGAAATGTCTCCTTTGGTCTACTTTATGGTGGCTTCCTGTATTCTTATGTTTCCTTTTCTTTTTCTGGCTGATAGCATCCTGCTGTATTGACTTTTAACTTCGTATTCCCTCTTTCTTCCTTGCCATGTTGTATACTCCGTTATTTTGCTCTCACTTCTCCTCCTTGCATTCTTTGCTACTATGTATATATTGTTTGCTTCTCAGCTGATCACTATTTTTCCTCTCTTTCTCTCGTGCTCCCCTCTGGGGATATATATTTTACATTTACTTTCTTCTCAAGACAGTTTCTTTGGTTGTGGATTGTTTTTAAATACAAGCTACCTCTTTCTAGTGTGTATCACCTTTTTATTGTCTTTCTTTGCTTTTATTCTCCTATTCGCTTTTCTTTCTTCTCTTACATTTTTTCTATTGTTTATGTTTTTTCAAATGTTCTCACATTTCGTACGATTTATGGACTTAAGGCCTGTTTATTAAGTGAATGTTTTTTTAGCTTACGCATAGCGATTTGCATGGTCTTTTGGTTTCCTTACTACCTTAACATATTGTATTTTCAATCTTGGATTCGTTACTAGTACTATTACTTTGTATATAGTGTTTGCGTCTTAGTCCATCACTCTTTTTGTCTCGTTATCTTGTGCTCAGCATTTGGGGTGATATCTGTTAGGTCACTATTTCACCCACGATAGTTTCATTGCTTACTGTTTGTCTTTTAAATCAGCTGCCTTTCTCTACTAGGTATCACCTCCGCTCTTTCTTCTCCGTTTCCTAGTCTTTTATTCTTTCCCTTCTTTTTCTATCTTACCCTTCTCCTGTGTTGATCTTCTTTCTGTAGTCTCTTCTTCTTTCTGAGTCTTGTTGTTCACGCTTTTGGTATATGTATTCTCTCCTTCTTGTTCTTTTTATTATTATGTGCTTATTACTTGCTTCCAGTTGATCACTTTTTTAGTCTCATTTTCTTCTCCTCAGTCCTCGTGGTTATATTTGCTTCCTTAATCTTCATCTCCGGTCGATTTTTCTTGTTTGATGCGTCTCTGTTATTAATTGTTATATTTCTCTGATATATATCACCTCTTCTCTGTCTTTTTTGATGTATACTCTTCTTTTCTCTTCCTTTCTTTTCTTATCATTTTTTCATATGCTCTTGTGTCTTTCGATTTTAAGTACATATCGTAAGTTTTTGTCAGTTAAGGTTTGTTCAGTAAGGATTGTCTAATTTGAGGCTACACATAGTTATCTTCATGATTTGTGTATTTTGTTTATTTTACCATTTTGTGTGTTTCAGTAGCAATATGATTAATATTATTACCCATGATAGGTATGATACTTGTTCTTAGTTTAGTAATTCGAATTGACTGTACTAAGTTGCTTGTTGTATTGTTCTTATTTATAGTATTATGCTGATATTTATTTATATTTTGATGATTGTCTTATCCTCCTTTATTGTCATTAATTAGGTAATTTATTGGGGCTATTGATATTACTTATTCTCCCTTCTTGTACGGGTTCCTTGCTCGCCTTTCCACGTTCTCCTTAGTATGTATTTGGCCTTTTTCAGGCCTCCCCTGATATCTCTTCTCTCCCTTCTCTTGTCCTCTTCTCTAACTTCTTTCTTTCTATTTTCGGATTTCCCGCATGGACTATCCCTTTGTGCGCTTTTTGTTTGCTCTTTGGTTCCTTGTCTCTGTGCAGTTGGTTATCTCTCTGTCACTGATGGTATCTTTTTTTGTTGTTTTTGTATCTGCTTACATGCCTGGTTTGAATGTATTATCCCTTAATGTTAAGGGTTTAAATCATCCAGTAAAGAGGTCAAAAGTTTTAGATTATTGTAAAGCTCTTTCTTCGGACCTGATTCTTTTTCAAGAAACCAAGGTATCTACCAGGGAGGCGTTATTTTTGAAAAAAGGATGGGTTGCTGATGTCTGCTGTTCTGATGCCTCGGGCAAACGAAATGGGGTCATTACATTGATTTCCAAGTCTTCAGGTTTATCTATCATTTCTTCTGAGCAAGATTCTGACGGACGTTGGTTGTTAACCAAATTGTCTGATGGACATAATGTTCTTTATGTGATGAATATATATGCCCCTAACATTGATGACCCGACCTTTTGGAAGGCGATTACCAAAAAATTACATGATACTCCACACACTGGGAATCTTATTGTTGGTGGTGATTTTAATTTACCGATGGATCCCATTTTGGATAGGAATTCAGCTTTTCAGTTTCGTCCTCCAAAATCACATAAACAAATGCTTAACATGTGTTCCATCACTCAGCTTCAAGATATATGGAGGCTTCACAATCCCACTGGTAGCGACTTTTCTTTCTTCTCTTCACCTCACTCTTCCTTTTCTCGGATTGATTATCTACTGGTGCACTCCTCTCTTGTTTCGTCCTCCTCTTCTCCGATTATTCATCCTATTTTGATTTCTGATCATGCGGCGGTTACTTTTTCTTTGTCGTCTTTTGCTCCTAAATCTTGTGCTCGCTCATGGAGATTAAATACGGAAGTTTTATATGATTCTGCTCAGGTTACTGAATTCTCTAATGCAATAGAAACTTTTTTCCATGAAAATGAAGGTTCAGTCTCTTCCCCTGTTGTTCTGTGGGATTCGTTTAAATGCACTTTGCGTGGGCAAGTTATTAAATGTATGGCCAAACGTAATTCTGATATTAAGAAGGAGCTTACGGATTTATCAACCCAAATAAAATCTTTGGAATCTGCCTTTAGACAATCTAGAAATGCATCCTGCCTTCAATCGATAAAACAAATAAAATACAAGTATAATACTATAGTTACCAAAAGAGCCCATATTGGAGTACAAGCACAAAAGTCCAAAAGGTTACTCTTGAAGAATCGGGCTGGGAAGATTCTTGCAGCTACATTAAAATTTCAAGATTCCTCATTTAAATCCTCTCAAATTTCTTCTATTACGGACCACTTGGGTTCAAAAAAATTTCAGACGGGAGAAATTCTTGGTGTTTTTCGTGATTTTTATAATAATTTATACACTCCTTCTAACCAAGCATCTTTTGAGCACTGTCAAGATTTTTTAAAATCTATTCCGGTTCAGATGGTCTCAGAGGAAGCTCGCACTTTTTTAAATGCCCCAATTTCCCCTGAGGAAATTGTTTCCGCAATTAAAGCTACTCGTTCTGGCAAAGCCCCGGGCCCTGATGGTTATCCTATTTTGTTTTATAAAACTTTCCTCTCCGCGCTTCTTCCCAAATTACAATCTGTCTTTGATTCTTTTGTTAAAGATGGGTCTGTCTCTGGTACTGCAGCTGAAGCCACTATCGTGGTGCTTCCGAAAGAGGGAAAAGATCATTCAGATCCCAAAAATTTTCGACCTATTTCTCTTCTCAACATGGAAGCTAAGATTTTTGCCAAAATCCTAGCCAAACGTTTGGAATCCTATGTTCCCCATCTTGTTCATCCCTCTCAAACCGGGTTTGTAAAGGGTCGTCTTGCGCGAGATAATATACGCACTTTTTGTCATATTCTTGGTGCGGCTAAACGATCTCATCTCCCTGCCGCGGCCTTGGCTCTTGACGCTGAAAAGGCCTTTGATAAGGTTTCTTGGCCGTTCCTTCGTGCTGTCTTGTGTGCTCATAAACTTGGTGATTCTTTTATTAATATGGTAATGTCCTTATATTCTCAACCTAGAGCTAACATCAGAGTTAATGGTGCTACTTCGTCCTTTTTTGATCTTCGTCAGGGCACGAGACAAGGTTGTCCTTTATCTCCGCTTTTGTTTTTACTTTCTATTGATCCTCTTCTCCGACTGTTTGAGTTACACCCAGATATTAAAGGCTTTTCTTTTGGTTCTCATTGTATAAAAACAGCTGCCTATGCGGATGATGTTCTTATTTTCTCAGACGATATTGCCGTGGCAATTCCTGCTATTTCCGATACCATATCCCTTTTTTCCAAGGTTTCAGGGTATACCCTAAACAAAGATAAGACGGAAATGTTCCCTTTGAATGCCTATTGTTTCCCGGCACATATGGGCTCTGCGGGGTTTAAATGGCAGCCTACACACTTAAAATATTTAGGTATTTACTTTTGTTCTACTTTACATGCTACCTCTGCATATAATGAATCTCAGACTCTTCTTAAAGTGCGTCATCTTTTAGATACATGGTCTCCGAAACACATTTCTTGGTGGGGTCGCCTCCAGACTCTTAAAATGATGATCACTCCCATTGTTAATTTCGTATCGTCCATGCTTCCGGTTAGGTTCTCAGATTCCTTTTTTCGTGAACTGGATGGTCTGACCTCCAAATTTTTGTGGAATGACAAACGTGCTAGAATTGCTTACAAATTCTTGAGACGTCCGTGTGATATGGGAGGTTGCAATTTTCCTGATTGGGGAAAGTACCCGACTGCCTTTTTGGCTTCTCAAGGTGCTCTTTGGTTTTCTCCTCCTCCTCTTCCTGTCCCCTCTTGGCTTTTAATAGAACAAGACTTAGCATCTCCTTTGCCGACTGCCTCTTTTTGCTCCACTTCTACGTTACATATCCGGTTTTCTCGTTCTATCATTCTTGATACAATTGCTGCGGTTCGGAGTGTAGACAAAAAAGTGGCAATCCCCTTACATAAAACTAGGTGGTCATCTATTTGGCGGAATTCTAAAATTAAACTTAACATTACTCCCACTCTTATGGACTATTGGGCGGCTAAAGGGATTTCTCTTGTTTACCATCTTTATGATGCTAACAATGAACCATTACCCTTTTCCACACTGGCTCAAAAATATTCTTTGACTAACCTAGATTTTTATACTTTTCTTAAAATAAAAGTCGCACTCGCTAAGGTTCATCTGCATCATTCCTCTTCTATCATTTCTCTTTTTCATATTTGGACTAAATCTGGTCACGTAGCCTCCAAAATCTATAATTTTTTATCATCTGTTAGTCTGCCCACACACACGGTGACTCAACAAAAATGGTTACATCATTTTGATCCTGGAATCACGGATCATATTTCTTCAGACACCTGGCAATTGATTGGTAAATTCTCCCTTCGAAATAAAATTGCCCCATCATTAATACAATCTAAATTTTTCTCTATCAACCTCCTTCATTGGACGCCGGCTCGTCTACACCCGCTCAATCTCAAAGATGACAATTTATGCTGGAGTTGTGGATTGCTGAAGGGAGATTTTCAGCATATGTTTTTTGAATGTTCTCTTCTTCAACCTTTTTGGACCCTCATTCATAAACATTTATCTCTCATCTTTGGTATTGAGTTCGAACTATCATTTCCATTAATCTTACTGGGTCCACTGGCTGCCCCTGTTCCTCTCCCCTTGGATCCTTTGGATTTACAGTTGATGGATCTCCTATTGACTGTTGCGGTGAAAGTTATACTTATGGAATGGAAATCCTTTTCCTCTGTTTCCTATCATACTTGGTGGGCTTGGGTCTCCTTTTTGCGTAGTGCTCACACCTCGGTTGATCAAGCTCACTGTTCCCCTTCTATCTCTAGTAGGGTATGGGAAGCTTTGGATGTCTATATGGATTTGTCATCAAAGGGGCTGATTGCTCAGTTTCCTTTTGATCTACCTGTTTGAGTGGCGTCTTGTGTTATGCTTGTTTGGTTAGTCCGTTGGGAATCTTTCTTTCTCTTTTTCCTCTCCCTTTTTCTCTTTTCTGTCCTCTCTCCCCTTTCAGTTTTTCTCTTGTTCTCTCTTTCTTTCTTCTTTCTTTATCCTGATACCCCTCCCTGCCCCCTATTCTAATAATTGATAGTGATACAATTGTTTCTTGAGCGAAGATTGGCCTTTACCTAATTAGTTCATATACCAGGTTACTGTTATCTTCGAATGCATTCTCTTAACTTATGCTTTGAAATTTGCCTCTGATTGTTTTGTTCTTCTTAGATAAATTGTATCACTTTTATTATACTATGTACTACCTTTACTTTATCACTTCTTTATGAAATAAAATGCTTTGAAATGAAAAAAAGAAAAGCATCCCATACCACACCCAGTGAGGCACTCTTCATATTTAGTTTGAAGGATTCTGGGATCCATATGTTCATATGGGCAATATTGCTGGAATCCACTAAGAGGCCTCTTTCAAAAGACCAACTACTTATATTCCTAACAATTCCTTCCATTGCCACTTCAACCACTAAAAGATTGTGATCAGACTTCACTCTGGGGTAAGGTTCTATCCGGGGCCCTTTCAATAGATCAGGCATCAAAAAGAAATAATCCAGCCGTGCTAAGGGACCATGGGGAGCTGTTTAATAAGTGTAGCCTGGTCCAGTGCCCTTAACTTTTCGCAGGCATCCACCAGGTTATTTTCTCTTTCCAGGCTATGAAGAGCCTCAAACACCCATAGTTTCTGGCCTACTTAATTATCTGCAATTTCTAACTGCTGATTCCCAGATTTGTTGAAATTGAAATCCCTACAAACAATATAAGGAGCTGGCCAGATTGCTAATCCTAGGGCCAAAAAATGGAAGACACCAGGATTGTCCAGAACCCGCCCATATAATGAGCACAGGGTAAAAGACCCCATGCAATATCAATATCAATAATAACCCTGCATTCATATTTATCAGCCGTGCTATCTACACAGTCACCAACCATCCTAAGCCCCATAATTGTGACCCCCTTCATTTTTTTATCAAAGATAGTATTTGCATTCAAAGATAAACCCAATGATTTAAGCACCATAGTATTCAAGCGATCTATGTGTGTTTTTTGCAAACAATAAAAGTTTGCCCAAAGAGCAATTATATTCTCCGGCCATCCAACGTCTCTTACTCGCATCACTTAGGCCACATAGTAATAGAACGACACCCAAGCACACCTTAACATTTCTTGCTTTTATCCTAAATGCAATTAAGCATGGTCCCAAAAATAGCCCAAGGTCTTTTAGTGCAAGGTTTAGATTATCACGTCATGAGAACAGCTGCGGTGTTTTTTCTGGAAAGAAATAAAGATTGAACTGGATTGACTTCATCATTGTGAACTTTAATTTGAGACCTGGTCTTTTGACGTGCTAATCTAAACCTTGCACTAAAAGACCTTGGACTATTTTTGGGACCATGCTTAATTGCATTTAGGATAAAAGCAAGAAATGTTAAGGTGTGCTCGGGTGTTGTTCTATTAATATGGCATCTGGACTACTTTGGTAATCCCAGTAATTTGACACCTAAGGTGGCTGGGTATGGGACATCCTGGATGCACCCACAAATAATAAGTATTGTGTGTGATTGTAATTGTAATTGTAATTGTAATGAGATTTCTAGAGCGCATGGCTGCCCGTGAGCGTCCCAGCGCTAGTAGATGCATCTGATGGATTAGGCGAGTGCGGAACAGATGGTTACGGGAACAGCCAGGTCTTTAGAAGCCTTCGGAACGGCAACAGATTGTGTTGGGCCCGCAGGTCGAGCGGGAGGGCGTTCCACAGTTTGGACGCTTGAAAGGAGAAGCGCCCCCCTCCGGAGCGTGTTTTCTTGATCCTGGGTATTTGAGTTAGATGAGCGTTCGAGGAACGGAGAGTTCTGGACGTGGTATATGGGACAACCAGGTCCTTAAGGATTGGCGGAGCTTTCCCATGAAGAATTATGTGGGTGAGGCACAGGGCCTTGAAATGCACCCTTTGCACCACGGGCAACCAGTGTAGTGTTCTAATCGCTGGTTTAGCTGAGCACCGAGTCTTGGTGTCCGTAAGAATCCTAGCCGCAGCGTTTTGCCCAACCTGTAACCTGTCTGTGACTTTCTTTGGTGCGCCAAGGTACAGGGCATTTCCGTAGTCCAGTCTGGACAGGATAAGACCCTTTAAGAGCAGCTTTCTTGACTGAAAGGGGAGCATGGGGAGGATCTTGCGGGTGGTGCGAAGTAGACCGAGGCAGGTTCCAGCCGTTTTTCTTGCCTGGGTGTTTAGGGTGAGGTTATGGTCGAGCCAAATCCCCGGACTTTTGATTTCGGTTTTGGGGGATGGGGGCGGGCCCATGCATGGGGGCCACAGAGACTCTGGGCGGTAGTGGGACTGATTGCCCATCACCATAATCTCTGTTTTGTCGCCGTTGAGTTTTAAATGGGATGAGTTCATCCAGCTGACTATGTCCCCCAGGCAGGAATACAGGTCGATGGTGGGATTATCCAGCCGGCTTAGGGAGACAACGAACTGGGTGTCATCCGCGTAGGTCAGGAGTTTATTACCATACGGGATGACAATCTTTTCCAGGGGCGCCATATACACGTTGAAGAGCGTCGGGCTCAAAGATGAGCCCTGGGCACTCCGCAACGTATAGGGGTCTCCCTGGAAATGTAGTCACCCTCCGCCACCTGGAAAGATCGGTCGTGGAGGTAAGATTTTAGCCACGACAGTGCTGACCCTGAAATACCCAGGTCTCCTAGCCGCTGAGCCAAGATGCTGTGGTTAACGGTGTCGAATGCCGCGCTAAGGTCCAGAAGGATCACTGCCACTGAACCTCCTGCGTCAATGATCTTCCTGGCCTCTTCGACAACCGCTACCATCGCTGTTTCAGTACCTTGGCCCGGGCGGAACCCTGTCTGTGATGACTTTAACAATTCGTTGCTTTCCAGGTAGTTAGATAGTTGGTTATTGATAAATTTTTCCGCCATCTTGCTAATGCAAGGGAGGAGGAAAATTGGCCTGAAATTGGCGAGATTAGTGGGGTCGAGATTAGGCTTTTTGATTAAGGCTTTGACTACCGCCTTTTTCCAACTAGACGGAACCGAACCGCTTTCTATGGAGGAGTTTATCAGCTTCACCATTGGTGTAAGAATTGTAGGAGCGACTTGTTTAAGGTGTCTTATTGGTACTGGGTCATGCGGAGACCCACTCTTGAGGGCTTGAAGGATGGGCCTGAGGGTTTCCTCACAGATGGGGGAGAACATATCAAGTTCTATGTTCGAGTTATAGGCCTGCCCTGTGTGGATATGTGGGGGGTCCGCAGGAGGGAGAGGGGGGAGATGTTGGAGGATGTTTTGTATTTTTTGATCAAAAAATGAAGCTAACTCATTACAATGGTTATCCGAGAGATTATGGGAGCAGGAAGGTTCTGAGGTTTTAAAAAGTTTTTTCACAATTTGAAACGTTTCTCTGGACGAACAGGATGCCTTACTAATTTTTTCATTAAAGAAAGCTGTTTGAGCATCTTTGAGTGCTTTTTTGTAGATGAGGATGGCCCGTTTATAGTCGCTTTTACAGACAGGATCGAAGTCTTTCCTCCATACTCTTTCCGCTCTCTTGCAGTTTTTCTTGAGGAGGCGCAACTCGTGTGTAAACCACGGGGCGGTGGCTTTTTTCCTAGGATTTAGATGTAGTTTTTTAGGAAGAACAGTGTCAAGGGAGTTTTCAATCCAGGACGTGAGCTGCACATCGGCAGAGTGGGGGTTACTTTCGAACTGTGGCCTGGTGTGCTCTAATGCGTGTTTCC
Organism: Lissotriton helveticus; assembly: GCF_964261635.1. NCBI lineage: Eukaryota > Metazoa > Chordata > Amphibia > Caudata > Salamandridae > Lissotriton > Lissotriton helveticus. Next base: position 201,133,774 of record NC_136060.1, read on the forward strand.
ATCTATCGAGGTCGAGTTTGGCCCACGAGCGGGAGAGTCTAACCCGTGTTTGTGTGGGAGGAGAGGTGTTCTGGATCGGCCAGCTGAAAGGGATCAACAGGTGATCGGTCCAGGGCACTGGAATCGGTGAATTCACCATGAGATCGGAGAAATTGCAAAATATAGGGTCGAGCAAGTGTCCAAGATTGTGCGTGGGAAGATTATTTTGTAAGTGCACTTGATGAGCTGCAAGGTCTAGCATCAAATCCGTGGCCGTGTCATCTTTGCTATTATCAAAATGTACATTGAGGTCTCCTAAAATTAAGAAGTTGGGCCGGGTGCTAGCCAAGGCTACGGAGCATTCCAAGAGTGAGTTATGGAACTGCCCCATGGCTCCTGGCGTCCGATAAATGAGAACTCCTGAAAGGGAGTTACAGGGGGAAATTTGGATAATGAAGTGCATGTTTTCACAGTCCGTCATAGGGCTGTCAAGAAATCTACATGAGAAGGAATCTTTAAAGATGACAGCTATTCCTCCTCCCCTACCCTTTGGTCGATTCAGATGTTCTATAAGGAAGCCTTGGGGCAGAGCCTGTACAATATCGGCATCAGAGTCTGGGGCAAGCCATGTTTCTGTTAGAAACAGGATCTCTAGCTGGTGGTCTTCTATGAGTAGGTGAATTTCGTGGGCGTGTTTGGGCAGAGACCTGCAGTTGATCAGAGCCATTTTTACGATCATCTGAGGGTTGTGCTTGTTTGTAGGGGGGGAGAGTTTGAAAGGACAATGGGAGCAATTAGTGAGATGAGCCTCGGCTCTAAGTGATTGAGAACATAGGTGTGAGAGAGGCTGATTGAGATGGTATAGGGATTCTCTGGAGTAAGAAAGCCTCGACTGCTCACTAGTGCCTGGCTCCTGGCTCGGTCTGGCGCAGACGGGCGCAGACGGGCTTACCTCGGGCGCACCTCCGGCGCGCCATTGACACCCCCGCTGCGCTCGTCCGCTGCGCTTCTGAGGTAAACACATGATTTATAGTGGCGGATGACAGATGTAGGGGTGTGGCCTCACGAAGGGGGGCGTGGCCTCGAAGAACGCCGGAATGGCGGCAGCGCTGAACTCCGCTGCACAGCCTGAGCAGGTGAGAGTAATGCCCAGAGACAAAGTGCCAGGAGGGGGGTGGGGAGAATAGTCCACAAGATTAAGTGACTCTCAAAGTTTTAAAAGTTTTAAAAAAGTTACACAAACGCAGCTCCCGGCTTCCGCCTCAGGAGCAACAATCTTTGTTGCTTTGGGACACATATTGTAGTACAGATCAATTAGAGCATATCCATCACAGTGTTTATACTTAGGCTACATATGTTTGCAGTGGCTATGTGAATCTTAGCCATGATCTTGATTCAATCTCACCGACCTAGCTGGCTCCCCTGCCAGGATCCTTCAGCCTCTCTTACTCCTCAGAAGTTTTAGTTGCTGTCTAAAATATCCTTCCAATAATGAATTTCACCCTGTTTCTTCTGCAAACCCATCTCCCTTTCCCATATCAACTGCAGCTGCTGTAGCTTTTCCACCTTCTTTTTGACAATATCACCAGTGGCATACTACCCCCCTGAACTCATCACTCCCCCTCACTCCAAACTCCAAAACCTCCCTACCCACCCTCCCCTCATCAACCACTTAGGGCAATCAGACCACCCATTTGCCTGAGTGTTGGCTCTTGTGTAAGCCTCTGCCAACCCCCACCCTGCTCCCAAAAAGAAATGTCATCATATAGCCATATGGGAGAGCACAATACCCTCCAGCACTAAACTAAACCCGATCTCTCCTAGAAGGCACACCTGACATTTTTCAGCATATGAAACTCCCCATGCCCCTATTTTCAATACCAACCACAAGCACTGGCACTAACCCGAGCACCAGCACTACTATAGCTGTCGTTGAAAGCGCCAGCTAACCAAACTCTTTGCCCAAAGTCCCGGAAGTAAACGTTCTGGTTTTGCCTTTAAAAATAGCTTACAGCGGAGCCAGGGCCAGCAAATAAGCTTCCCCTCCAGCCTCCTGGAAAGGTTTATCAACTGTCTTAGCTGCCCCCTGTGTTCCACCATGGCATGTCCAAAATCGGGACATCCGAAAATGGAAAAATCTCTGAAATTCCACTGAGCATCCAGTCAAGCCTGCTCAAAAATTACTTGCCTGATTATAAAGTTTCCAAAATATACCAAAACTGCCCCGGACGACTGTTGGTTGTTCCCCAAGAAGGATTTTGATTTCTGTGCATGAGTGGGAATCAATACACTCTTTGTACTTCATTCTCCCAGTTCCAGGATGCCAAATCTGGAAAGGCACTCTCTAATAAATCTAACATGAAAGATCTAATATAGTTGCCTTAAAGCACTTCCTTGATGGCCAAAAATCACAAATGTTTGCCCGTTAGTCAGTTTTTTAAATCTTTGATCTTCCATAAAATATTCCAGAGTTGGACATCCTGTGTCTCTACCTAGCCCTTGAGAACCCCTAAGTTTGTTTCGGCCACCTTCGTAGTAGGTTCAGGGGTAGGTAAAGGTGTAGGCTGGTAAGGGTAATTTTAAGGCTTAGGGGTTGGTAAGGGTAGAGGGTGGCAGGGGTGATTTTAGGGATCAAGGGTGGTTAAGGGAATAGGGTGGTAAGAGTGTTTTAGGATTTAGGGTAGGGAAGGGAATACAATGGTATGGGTGTTTTTAGGGTTTGGGGTGGGTAAGGGTATAGGGTGTTACGGTGATATTATGGTGTACAGGTGGATACGGGTATAGGCTGGCAAGAGTGTTTTTATGGTTTAGGGTGGTTTGGGGTATTTGGGTGGCAAGGGTGTTATTAGGGTTTAAGGTGGGTACAGGATTTTAGTGGCATGGGTGTTTTAGGGTTTAGGGTGGGTAGGGGCATTTGAGTGGCAAAGTGTGTTTTTAGGGTTTAGGGCAGGTAGGGGTATTTGAGTGCCAAGGATAATTTTTAGGGTTTAGGGTGGGTAGGGGTATTTGGGTGGCAAGGGTATATTGCTAGTTTACAGTGGTTAGGGGTGTTTGGATGGCAAGGGTATTTTTAGGGTTTGTAGGGAGTAAGAGCATTTGGATGGCAAGGGGGTATTTAGAGTTTGGGGTAGTTGGGTTTAGTGGTTGGGGTCACATATATATATATATATATATATATATATATATATATATATATATATATATATATATATATATATATATATATAATAATATATATATATATTTTATTTTCACTGAAAACAGCAAAGTTTACAGGAACGATATAGTTTGACTCACATTTTAAACTTATAAAACCACAGAAATTCCTAAGTTATAATTACTTCACCTAACTTTAATTTTCGTCTTGCAATGCACTGCTTATGACCTCAAGTATTACATCACTCATGATGTGGTTGATGACATCACTGATTACATCTCAAATGATATCATTGATGACAACATCCACATAAGCAATCATACGCCCACTCACACACCCATATATCCACTCACACCCCCAGTGATACTCCTATACAACCACTCATAGATACATACAACCATTCACTTACCCACTCAGATATCAACACATGCACTCAAAGATAGACTCATAGACCCACTTAACCACTCACACATCCACTCCAAAACTCATACAAACACTCACACACCTACTTGCATACCCACACATGTACTCAACCACTCATACACCCTCTCTCACACTCACACATCTACTCATCCACCCACTTACTCCCCCATGCAATCACTCACATTCCAGTTACACATCCATACAAACACTCACATACCTCTGACACACCCACACACCCACCCACACAATCAGGCACACACTTAAACAGATGCTCAAGCTTTCTCTCACACACCAACAGCTACTTCAATACCCACACACACACACTAATATACAACTCACACACCCATTCACACATCCCTCCAAACTCTCACTCAGTCATAACACCACTCATACATCTACACACACAGCCATACTACCACTGAAACAGCCAATGGGAAACCCAACAAGCATTTACAATGCATTTACAATGCAATAGGTCTCGCATTATTAAAGTGTGAGCTATTAGCATTGTAAATGACAATGCCTTTTATTCATTTGCATCGGTGCGTAAACAAGCACTTTGTACTTATAGTCCATGATTGTGAGAAGCAAGGCTGGCAGTCTCTCTTACTGCCAGCCTTGCTCATCGTGAGCCAGGACTATACATTCAAAGTGCAAGTTTATGCACCGATTGCAGGTTTTAAAATCAAATGAATTAAAGGCATTGTCATTTACAATGTCGAAGGGAAATAGTGCTCTTCAAGCAGTGTGCATGCAGTGTCCTTGCCCGGGACGAGATGGAAGGATCCTTACATCTATGGTGAATAACAATGATTTATGGTGCGGTATCCACATTTAAAATTTCGTGGGACTAAGTTGGAAAACTATGATGGCAGTGGCCTTGCACTGATGCTGGGTGGGGCTGGCCATATGTGCTGAATGAGTGGTAGTGCCCTTGGATGCAGGTGGTTGGGACTGTCCATGTGGGCAGAGTAGATGGCATTGCGTTTTTAGGCGGACTAGATAGCACTGCCCTTGCATGGATGGAGGAATACAGTCATCCCCCTTCATGCCGGGGGAACATGCTTCTGTATTGACGGTTAATCTCTTTGCCTTTGCATGCAGTTGCAATATAGTGTTGCTAGAGCGTGGGCAGGAGTACTCAATCCTGCATGGTTAATGTTAGCACACTCATTTGTAAACTCTGGGGTCAGTCCTTTGTCTGTAGGGTGGGCATGTCGTTAGCTGCTTAGTGGGTTGCAGTGTATTAGTCATCTGGTTCACCCGGCTTTGGTCGATTTTGAGGGTGCCATTGCTCTTGCATGCCCATAGAGGCTGTACAAAGGACTGCTGTCATCAGTGTGAGAGGAGGGAGGTTTCCTGAAAGGTGGCTTTGACTCACCTTGTATGTTTTGTGGGTGGCAAAGGTCTTTCCTGCAAGGTGAAAGGCAATGACCTTGATTGCTTTATTTAAGAGCACTATCATAGAGGGTGGGATAGTGTCTGTGTGTGCAAGGTGAGCTGAAGTGTCCTTGTGTACGCTGTGGCAGGCAATGGTTCTCAGTGTAGGGTGGGTGATCGTGCTCTTCAAATAAAGGTGCTTTTTATTGCAAGGTGGTTGGCAGTACTCTTGTGTACAGGGCGTCGGGGTATTGCTTGCAAAAGGGTGGTTGCTGGATCTTACCCCTGCAGTTTGGGAGTCAGTGCTATTTTCAGTTGGATAGATGGAGGTGTTGTTAAATGCTCTGGGGGTAGCAATGCTCCTTAGCGAATGGTGAATAGCTATGCTGGTGAGCCCAGTGTAGGTGGCAGTTTACTTGAATGCAGGATGAATACTAAGGACTGTGTCTGCATGGCGGGTGACATGCCATTGCCTGTGCGTCCTATGTGCCAGTGTTGTGGCATAACCTGTTCCGGTAGGTTGGGTGGCATAACCACCCTTCCAGAATGCTTTTTTGTCAGGCTAAGCACAGTACTTTAGTTTATGTGGTGAGTGACAGTCCTCTTTCCTGCAAGGTGGGTGTCATGTGCTTACCTGCAATGCATGTGAAATTGCACCTTGATCCAGGGTGATCAGCAGTGTTTCCATTGGCTGGCCTTGCTCTTGCCCCTAAATTGAATGGAGATATAAGAAATCTTCAGTTGGGGTGCCCCTTCTATTGCCTTCGAGGTGGGTGGATGGTTGTGCTTTTGCCTGCAGCGTGACTAGCACTGCTTTGTCCAAGTGGGTGCTTAAGGGGATTTCTGTCTCGGTGGGTGGGTGATTGTCTTGAACAAAATGGTCTGTGTCTGTGATTTTGCGAGGAGAGTGCGTGGCAGTTCTTTTAACATTCAGGGTGTGTGGCGGTGCCCTCTCTTTCAGGATGTGCCGCAGTGCCCATGCCTGGAGAATGGCAGGGACCTCGTCTCTTCACGCCCATGCTCATGTCCGAAAGCCGCACGCACCAGACCTTCTTGTGCAGGACAGAATGTCTAGATTGGATCCTCTGTACTGTGTCTGTGTTTATCACGGAGGCAGTGCCTGTGCCAGTCAACCTGAGATGTCCGGGGGAAGGCCGTGCTTGGCAGTGAGGAATGTCTGGTTACCTCACCCGTCAGTCTCCATACAAAGTCCCATCCTACAGGACGAATGAGAGGCTGGTGCACGGCAAGGGAATCCTTGGCTCCAGGCTGCGGCGGGTCAGGTGGGTTCAGGGACGTCCCCCTGGCAGACAATAAGACACTTTATTCTGGGAGGAGGCTGACAGCCTGTCCTGCTCGGCACCAGCCTCGCGCTGCCGGGATTGATGGCCTGTACCAGTGCTTCTGTCTGCCCGTGTCTGCGCCCGGACGTGCCTGGCAGGGCAATGCGCACTTGGCAGGACTGGCACAGTCTGACCAGGATGCAGTGCGCGCAGCAGCATGAACACACTGTACAACAAAATGGGAAACACTATGATGAGGGAGACAGGAGCTGGAAAGTACAAAACGAATGCCGCCGCAGATAAACACACAACAACACAACTGCGGACAGAGAGTGAGCAGCTATTCCCTCAGACAGTTGCCTCCAACCTGCCAGCAGTATAGGCACAAGTAAAACAATGCAGAACACACAATGCAGCACACACAAGCAATTGAAATGCAGCTACCAGCCTGATCGCGAAAGCGATCGTTTGAAAAAAAAACAAAGCCGCAAGTGGTGGTGTGCGCACGCCCATATGCTTTCAATTATCTTGCGCCCGTGTCTGGGCACGGTAATTGAAAGCTTATGAAAGAAATGCGCGTCATAGACACCGATAGGCCTGGGGTGGAGATATGCACCCGCCTCTGGCCTATTGATGTCTATTTTACATAACAGCAAGCAGTAAAAGGCCGCAAATGGAAAATCACAGGCACAAGCGTGAGGAATTTCAAGGTCCGTTTTTAAACCCCTACAAAAGGGCTCTTCGCGAGCCCTAAAAAAACACTTGCACGCCCATTCACACATATGTCCAATCACACACACAGAAACTCAGTCATACACCCATATAGCCACTCAGACACCCAGTCACAAAATCATACAGACAGACACACTGCCACTATGATCACAAAGGTTAGAATTGTTAGAATTAGCATAACTTATTAGTGGTATACAACAAATAGTAATTTAAGTTATGCTGAAGCTTAGTATATGAGTCTGAAAAACCTTTACAAAACTCTTACACTGCACTGCTTATGACCTCACATATTGCATCACTGGTGACATGTTCAGTGACATCACTGATGAAATCTCAAATTACACCACTCACTGAATTCCTCACTGATAACATCATCTAGTGTGTGTGAGTGTTTCAGAAATGGTTGTGAGACTTAAAGATAGATACTAAGCTACTGCATACTTTATACTATAATTATTTCTGTACTACTGAATGCCTATTTCTAACATATGTCATTTTAGTGGTAATATGACTTATTCTGTGTATGAGTGGATGTGTGAATGGTTCTATGATTCGGTGTGTGAGTGGCTGTTTATTTGAATACATGGAGTGTGAGTAGCTGTATGGGTGAGCGAATGGCTGTGTGAAGTGAATTGCTGTATTCATGATTGAGTGGGTGTGTGAGTGGCTATAACGGGTGGGTATATAAGTTGTTGTATGTTTGAGCAAGTGACTGTTTGAATGGGTGTGTAAGTGAATGACAATGTGAGTGGCTGTATGGGTGAGTGAGTGTATGTGTGAGTACTTCTATGGATGTGTGAATGGGTATATACGTGGTTGAGTGGATGTGTGAGTAGGTGACTGAGGGGTTGGATGAGTGAGTGAATGGTTCTGCTGCAAGGGAGTGAGTGGAGGTGTGAGTAGCTGTGTGGGTGACTGTGGGGGTATGAGTAGCTGTATTAGTGAGAAAATGGGTGGATGAGTAGCTGTATGGGTGAGTGGCTGCATGGGTGAGTGAGTGGCAATGTGAATGACTGCAGGTGTGTGTGTGACTGCGTAAGTCGCTCTATGGGTGAGTGAGTGTCTGTGTAAGTAGCTGTATTCATGAGTGTGTGAGTGGCTATCTGTGTGAGTGAGTGGCTGTATTTGTGGGTGTATGGGTATCTGGGTGGGTCTATGGGTCCATGAAAGTGTAAGTGAGTGGTTGTGTGAGTCTGTGAGTGGGTTTGAGAGTACCTATGTGGATCTGTGAGTAGGTGTAAAACTGTCTGCATACAACTTTGTGTGAGTGGCTATATAGGTAAGTATATGGGTGCATCAGTGGCTGTAGGGCTGATTAAGTGGGTGTGTCAGTGGCTGTATGAGTCAGTGTGTGTCTGTCAGAGTGCTATATCCATGTGTGAGATTGAGTGAGTGCCTGTGTGACTGAATGGGTCTGTGAGTGGCTGTGTGAGTGCCTGTGTGAGGGAATGAGTGGGTGTTTGAGTGGCTGTATGAATGAGTGAATGGGTGTGTGATTGTTTGTATAGGTGTGTGAATGGAGATATCAATGCTTCTGTGGTTATGTGAGTGGGTAATGAGACAGAATCTCAAAGGCAAACAAATTTGAACTACAACACACAAAAGAGCAGACCAGGTCTAGAGATGCTACTGCAGCCATGAATGAAGTGTAAAAACTACAACAGACAATGTACTGAAAAATAGGTACATATCTACCAGGAACCATCACAGTTGAGTGCCCACTGGAAGGAAAGGAGAATATCTTCTTCCCAGCGTTGTGTGGGTGAAGACCTCACCTCACCCGGCGACAGCTCGGGAAACATGAGGCCCCGCTCTATCCGTCGGTGCCTCTGGTGATAAACCGAGCGGAAGTGGAGGTCATCTGTTGTAGTTTTTACACTTCATTCATGGCTGCAGTAGCATCTTTGTTTATGGTCCTGAAGAAAGCCGGGGCAAAGCCCCTCTGGCTGAAACATGTCGACCGATTTTCACACACGCCATAGAGTAATCTTATTACCCGGCGGGTTTTTAACTCTTGACACATTGAGTGCGGATTGAATACTTTAGAAACGCCCATGTAGTCAATTTTAGTTCACTACTGTCATTTAAGCACTGCACTTTAGTTTATACCACTTCATGATGGATATCACGGCTGTTTTTCCTGACATCCACTTCCATATCGGCACTATATGGTCGGTTGAGTTTTGGAATGATCAGTTACATCCCACATGACGTTAAATCCACCATAAGGGTGGTCTGATGGGATTCATCCAGCCAGTGGTTTTCAGCATCTTGTGTTCATATATGCACCCCATTTAATGCACCCTTGTCAGTACAGCCACACACTTTTCTCTAGACCTGGTCTGCTCTTTTGTGTGTTGTATATCATATTCAGGGGTATGAGCAGACAGGTCATTAAATATTCCCCTCGACCCTCCACATACCTGTATTGTTTTTTTAAACAAATTTGAACTACATTGATATTGAGTTGGACATATCTTGGAATGGAAATATTGAGTGCAAGAATTTTGTTGTCAAGAATATTAATTTGAAGGTAAGTAAATCAAATCAAATCAAATAAGAATTTATTTCGGTTAGTGTTTCAAACCATAAAAAGTGCATACATTGATTACTTTATCGAATTACACAACAATACATTATTAAAAAACTTTATACACAGATATCATTAAAAATCATCATGATTGTTAGTTAGCAAAAAATATCCTTCTGGTCCTGACATGGTGCAGTATTGCTTAAAAAGATCATAGGTCTAAGCAAGTTCTTAGGTAAGGTAAGTAATATTGATTTAAAAAATATCGAAGTCATTAATATCGTTTGCAAAAAATATAGTTGTTTAAAATATCATATTTCTAATTAGTGTTATGTGTTTTAGTATATATTTTAAATGTAGGTCATGTAATTTTTTTGTATAAGTATTGTTTATTTTTGTTAATATATGTGTTAAATTTCTAGTGGTTATTACATTTATTGTAAATACATTTTGCGTCTTTTAGTTCCGTAGCAGGTTGTGGGTTTAAGGGGGAATAGGGTGGGAAGTAAATGAATTATAATTATTTAACGGTTATTTGTATTTAATTATATTTATCTAGTTGATATTAAATAGTGTTAATTGTGCTTTTAATTTTTTGGGGTACATTTTATGTGGGGGTTGTGGGGTTTATAGGGGTAAAAGGTGGGGAGTAATTTATTTTTAATAAATGAATAGTTTGTTGTTAATTGATATTAATTAATAATTTGAGAATTAATTATGGTCATTGTGTCATTTTTAGGTGCGGGTTGTGGGGTTAATAAAGGTAAAGGGTGGGAAGTAATTTATTTTTAATGAATTAATAATTAGTTGTTAATTCATTATAATGAATAATTTGATAATTCACAATGGTAATTGTGTAATTTTTTTAGGGTGCAGGTTGTGGTGTTAATAGGAGCAAAGTGTGTGAAGTAATTCATTTTTAATTAATTATTAGTTGGTAATGAATATGAATTAATTGATAATCTCAGTTCACGAAAACGTTATTTGGTTATCACAACCATAACGCATAATACTAAAAGTAAAAATAATTGTTTAAGAGTCAGTTACAAAGATTTAAAACTGGATTACATATAAAAAAATAATTAATGCATGATTTTCAACTAATTCGTAGCCTAGTTCATTTATAATGTCCACTTTACATAGGATATTGTCAATCAAGGTAAGAAATTAATTGATGATTCATTATGGTAATTGTGTATTTTTTATATGCAAGTCACGGGGATTACAGGGGTAAAGGGTGGGTAGTTTATTAATTTTTAATTAATGATATTGTTTAATTGATAATCATTTTTGTTAATTGTGCAAATATAATTTTTTTTACATTTTAGATGTGGCTTCTGGGTTTTTTAGGGGTATGAGGTGGAAAGTAAATCAATTTTAAGCAATCAATAATGTGTAAAAAATGTATAATAATTATTAATTTATTAAATAATTGTGTTGTGTGTTTTGTGGGGGTATATTGTGGGAAGTACATTAATTATAATAATTATTGAAAATTAATTTGTTGATGAATATTTATATTAATAGTATAAATCATTTTTTTAGGTGCAGGTTGTGACTTTTGTGGTGCTATAGGGTGGGAAGTAACTAAACTAAATGTATGTAATAATTAATGTTTTTGTTAATAGATAATTTCTAAGTAAAAATATGTATTTGTATGAAAATCAGTTTAGTATTTTGTTTATAGTAATATTTTTAGGTATTTGTAATATGTATTTAATATAATTATTTTTTTATATATTCCGGGGAGCTCAGCCTCACTTCCTGCTGGGTCGGTGCTCTAGCCTCCACGCACCCAGATCTATTTAATTCCTTGCCTATGGGCACGCGCAGCGGACGCGATCAGTTCCGAGTAAATTGTAAATTGATACTTGTATAGCGCACTACTCACCCGCAAGGGTCTCAAGGCGCTTGTACGAATACCGCTGTGGAACCCATCCTAGCTTTCCCTGTGAGGTGTCCACTCCTGGGCACCCCCAAGGTGGAGGCCAGGCATCCTTAGCGTTGTGGGGGCCGTTGTGGAGATTAAGCAAGCTATTGCCCAGAGTTGCAGAGTGGGACTCCATGATTGGAATAGGCACCGAGGCGAGAATTATCAGGTCCGAGGAATTTTGAGCCCAAGACCCGCCGAGGCGGGGAATTGAACCCTGGTTCCGGGCTAGACCTCTGCATCAGGGTCTGCCACTCTAACCATTGAGCCACACTTCTCCAGTGGAAGAGGGCTGGCGCTAGTTGCTCGTGTGGGTGTTTATGTTCGTTTTATGACTTTCTGAGATTTTATTTGTGAGGAATTGTAATTTTTTAAACCACATCTTTTTACTTGTGCTTACCTCTTTTATCCCCTAGCCCCAGTCCGACGCGGCTGACTGCCGATCGTTCAGAGGGCTTCCGGGGAGTTTAGCCTCACTTCCTGCTGGGTCGGCGCTCTAGCCTCCGCACACCCAGATCTATTTAATTCCTTGCCTATGCGCAGGCGCAGCGGACGCGTGCAGTGGGGGAGCCGAAGGCGCGCCAAAGGCAAGCCCGTCAGCGCCCATACGGACCCGAACGGGACCAGGGACCAGAACCCCTGGCAGTGTTTATAAAACCCTAACCTACAGTAGGCATACACTAATGACCTTAAAGGCCAACCCAGACCACAACTGTCTCCACTCGTTGCCTCCTGGATATGGGCCTCTAAGCTACCCTCTGTGTAATTTTATAACTTGCTCTGGTGGAAAGGAAGGCTTAGCGACTACACCTCCACTAAAACTCTTCTTGCTGAACTGTTGTTCCCTCCCTAAGCACTCATTGGAACTGATGCTCTTGTTGGAGGATTTTAAACCGGATGTTCTATTCCTGACCGAGATTTGGCTACGGGAGGAAGAAGATTAGGATCTCATTCAGATCCTAGAAGCGGAATACTCAATACATGGAAGGGACCGCAAGGTGGGAAGGGGTGGCGGCTTAGCCATAATTTTTAAAGACAATTTTGGTCGCCGGTCTGTTGTTGAGAATATACCGGACTGTGAAGGCATGTCATTCTCAGTAGAATTCTCACCGACTTCCTCTTTTTCTTGCTTATTACTTTATCGGCCACCTGGACCTATAGGATAATTTCTGAACTCCCTTCCGATGCATGTCGCTGAGTTAGCCCTTAGTTCTTCCAACTTCACAGTGCTGGGCGATCTTAACATCCATTTGGATGTTCCTTTTAACTCGCCAGCATCCGACCTTTTAAACAGTCTCTCAGCCTTTCAAATTATACAGAAGGGTGTTGCTGCTACACATAATAAGGGCCATATCTTGGATCCTGTGTTCAGTAACGTCCAGAAACTTTCAGTCGATACACCCATCTCCCTTCCCTGGACCGACCATCTAATAGTCCCTTTGGTCTGGGAAGCTAGTGTTTCACCTACGGAAAGGAAGTGGTCTAGCCTTTCTGCCAATCAGTGGTCAGTGCAGTTAGCTGCTTCTATTCCCGCCTTAGATCGGGACACAGATCAGGCTAACAGCAATTTCAACTCCTGGATATAGGAGTCGCTCGACTCACTGTTGCCAAAAAAAAACCTCCAGAAAAACTCTAAACCCAAATTGGCTCCCTGGTTTTCTCCTAAACTTAGGGAGCTCAAACAGATATGTAGGAAACTAGAAAGGCGTTAGAGATTACTCCCAACAGATGATAAGAAAAATACATATAGGGAGGCCATCAGAAATTACAAGGTTGAAATCAAGACAACACAATCCTCCTTCTATGGGGAGAGGATTAGCACGGTGGCCGATGCCCCCAAGGAAATATTCCGCATCGTTAATTTCCTTGTCTCCCCTTCGCAGAAACCCCTTAATCCAGCGGACGCCAAAGTTAGATGTGACACTCCGGCTGAATATTTTCATCAAAAGATCCAGGCTATATCCCACACCTTTTCATCGAATCAGACCAGCTCTATGTTTCCAGTCCTTAAGAGCTCCTGCTCTGACCTTCAGTGCTCTCTTATAGAGTTTCCCTTGGTAGATGAGAGTTTGTTGAATAGACTCACTACTCAAGTTCTCTCAGACCCGGCCCCTCCACAACATTTGTCGCCAGTCATGAATGTTCTTCGCCCGATAATCCTTACAGCCATCAACACTTCTATTTCCTCAGGAAAAGTGCCAGCTGCATGGAAGTGTGCGCAAGTCAAGACTCTTCTGAAAAAGCCTAACTTAGATACATCCAATATGGCTAACTATCACCCCATTTCCCTTCTCCCCTGGCTAAGCAAGCTAACGGAGAAACATATAAGCGCCATTTTAGTTCATTACCTAAAGTCCAATAATTTACTTCACCACTCTGAGACAGGTTTCCGTCCAAAGTTAGGGGCAGAGACTGCTCTGCTAGCAGTCACAGAGGAAGCCAGGAGACTCATGGATCAGGGTGGTGCCGCAGCAATTGTTTTGCTGGATCTTAATGCCCCCTTTGACACTGTAAACTATAACATCTTAGTCGAGCGATTACAAAATCTTGGTGTGTCGGGCCTGGCCCTTACCTGGTTACATTCCTTTCTTCAGGATCATTTCATCCAAGTCTCGGAGGGCATTGTCTCTTCTATCCATTGGCCTCTGACGTGTGGGGTTCCTCAGTGTTCTTCCCTGAGCCCCACACTTTTTAATATCTATATGAGACCTTTGGCAGAAATAGTGCTTCTGTTTGGCATTGAAATTATCAGCTACGACGATGACACCCAGTTGGTGGTCGCTTTAAACCATCCTGAAGGGTCATTAGGCGACCTGGGCAACTTCCTAGAGGCGGTGGCTGAAGGGATGGCACGCGCTGTATCTGGGAGCCCCACCAGCCACAATTCACAAACTTCAAGTAATCCACAACTATGAGAGTCTTTGAGATTCCACGGAGTCAGTCTGCGAGACCTGCTCTTAGGAAACTACACTGGCTCCCAGTACAGTCTACAGTACACTTAAAAGCCATGTGCTTTGCCCATGGTTCTATCTGGAAAACCGGTCCTGCTATTACCCACTCTCTGGTCACCCCTTATTTACCAGCTAGGAATCTCCGCTCCAGCACGGCCTTCCTCTCCATTTCAAGGAGGGTCTGGAGATCTAGATAGGGTGGGCGTTCCTTCTCTTGGAACGCTTCCAATCTCTGGAACCTACTTCCTTCCACCTTGCACATGGAACCTAACCTTGAGATATTCCGCTGCTTCTCAAAACCCATCTCTTTACTAATTCTCTTTAAACTGGTCACTCTCTGCACCTGCTCTGTCCGTCCATAGCGCTACGAGGCCTAGGAGTAGTTATGCGCTCTATAAAACTTGCTTCATTCATTCATTTATTCATATACATTTTTCCAAAATATTTATGTATTTTTCAACTACTTTGTTTTTAAAAATATTTTTATTTTGTTGAAGATATTTTGTTTTATTTTAATGTTAAACTGACTGGAGTGGTAATAGTATATTTTCACCCCTCTGCTATCCAACACTTTCCCTATTGTTGTATTTACTGGAGTGGGAATAGTACATTGTACCCCTCCGCTATCCAACACTTTCCCAATGTTGCATTTACTGGAGTGGGAATAGTACATTTTACCCCTCGGCAATCCAGCACTTTCCCTACTGTTGTACTGAGAGCAGTGGGAATAGTAATTTTTAGTTCTCTGCTATCCAACACTTTCTCTACTGTAGTACTCTTTTGAGTGGGAATAGTCATTTTACCCCTCTGCTACCCAACACTTTCCCTACTGTTGCACTCACTGGAGTTGGTATAGTATTTCTATTTTTTTAATATATATATATATATATTTTCAAGATATTTATGTATTTTTCATATACTTTGTTTTTAAAAATATTTTTATTTTGTTGAAGATATTTTGTTTGTTTTTAATGTTAAACTGGCTGGAGTGGTAATAGTATATTTTTACCCCTCTGCTATCCAACACTTTCCCTATTGTTGCATTTACTGGAGTGGGAATAGTACATTTTACCCCTCCGCTATCCAACACTTTCCCTACTGTTGCATTTGCTGGAGTGGGAATAGTAATTTTTAACCTCTGCTATCCAACACTTTCTCTACTGTAGTACTCTTTTGAGTGGGAACAGTGATTTTACCCCTTTGCTACCCAACACTTTCCCTGCTGTTGCACTCACTGGAGTAATTTTAACCCCTCTTCTAATCAATACTTTCCCTACTGTTGCATTTACTGGAGTGGAAATAGTAAATGTTACCCCTCCGCAATCCAGCACTTTCCCTACTGTTGACCTGACTGAAGTGGGAATAGTATTTTTTTACTCCTCTGCTATGTAACACTTTCTTTACTGTTGTACTCTTTTGAGTGGGAATAGTGATTTTTACCCCTCTGCTACCCAACACTTTCCTGACTGTTGTACTCACTTGAGTGGGAATAAGGATTCTTACCCCTCTGCTATCCAACACTTTCCCTACTGTTGCACTCATTGGAGTGGGAATAGTAAATTTTATCCATTTGCAATCCAACACTTTCCCTACTGTTGCAATCACTAGAATGGGAATAGTAAGGGCCCCATTAGGATGGCGGAGGCAATCCGCCCGACAAGCACTCTCGTTTTCCCCTCTGCCAGATTAGGATGGCGGAGGGGACAGCGGTGGACGGAAAGACCGTCCGCCGCTTTACCGCAGCGGTCGCCTTGCGACCGCGGCGGTAATAGATTAATATGGTGGTGGTGTTCAATGGACACCGCCAGCCATATTACAATGGCAAAAAGTAGAGGCCTTTCCGCGGCGGCAATGCCGCCACAGAAAGGCAGGCGGAGATTGCTGCGGGGGCCCCCTGCAGGGCCCCCAGTTTGCCACCACTGTCAGGGGGCACAAGGGGGGTACCTATGGTACCCCCCACATTTGCATATGCAAAGCAGCAAGCACCGCGCGGTGCCTGCCGCTTTGCATATGCAAATGCAAAAAAGCATTTTTAACATTGTGGCGGGTGGTGCAGAGTGCACCGCCCGCCACAATGCTAAAACTACAGGATGTGCCCGCCACTGTGGCGGGCACATCCTAATTCCCCCCACTGGACCCCCGCCCTTATGGCGGGCGGTCCCGTTCTACGATAGGGTGGCGGGCGGACAATGTCCGCCCGTCATCCTAATGGAGCCCTTAGTTTTACCCCTCCGCTATCCAACGCTTTCCCTATTGTTGAGCCCATTGGAGGGGAATAATAATTTTTACCCTTCCGCAATCCAACACTTTCCCTACTGTTGCATTGACTAGACTGGGAATTGCTTTGTTAAATATAAATGGTATTGTTGTGTTAGGTGTAGTGGGAATAGTAAAGTATTTGGTAGTGTTTTATTTTTATGTAATTGTATATTTATTGTAGTTAGAAAAGTAATTCTTATTTTTGTGTAAAATGTTTTGTTACTGTTGTGTTGTTTTAGGTAGGAGTAATTATGTGTATATTTATTTAGTAGAAAAATGTTTTCTTTATAATGCGGTGGAAAATTAATATACATTTATTTTGATTTGTAATCATTTATTTTATTTTGCAATTTATATAATTATGTGTTTGATGTATTATAATAGTAATATTATAACTTGCAATATTTTTGTTTGCAACTTATTTTCAATAAAATTGTAAAAAATATATTTGTTGTTTAATTTTTATTTTAAATTAGATTGATTCCCCTTTTCAATATTTAAGGTTATGGTATATTTAAATATGTTAACATGTATTTTTGATAATATTATGCCATTCAAGATACTTTTAATTGTATTATTAATTAAAATATTATTTTATATATTATATATATATAAATGTGTGTGTACATTGATTAAAGAAGTTTATTTGTTGTATTTGTTCAAATACACATTTCATTTTTATTCATAAATTAGTTAGTATTTAATGCGTTTATTTTAATATTTCAAATAATATATATTTAAAATTCAATATTTAATGCAACTATGGAAAGTAAATAGTTTTTTCTGATATTTTTGTGCTTACCTGTTTAAATATAGGGATTAGATATTTTTTAATTCTATATTGTTACCTCTATATGTTTTTACATCTATATTTTTGTGGTCGATATTCTGTAATTGAACCTCTGTGTGGGTATATGGAAGGTTGAATGGGGCTCCGACAGAGTGTGTGAGTGGTCTGTGGATAGTGTTATCACTGATGTCATCAGTGATGTCACTGCCCATGTCATGAGTGATGTAACATGTGAGGTCGTAAGCAGTGCATTGTGGGGGAAAACGTTATAGTTAGCTCATGTAACTGTAGCTGTTGAATTTTACTGTTTTTTTGTACGGCTGAAATTGTAGCCTAACTATAACGTCCCTGAGTGATAATATACACAGGGTCAAAAGCAGTGCATTGTAGGGGCATAGGTTATAGTTAGTGAAATCTGAGCCTAACTAATATTTCCCTATATCTTTTGTACTTTTCAGTGAATTTCGAAAGTTAAAAAACAAATTCTATTTCCTAACTATGATGTCCCTGTGACCTTTGTTTTTTATGTGAATTTCAAACGTTTTTTCAATTCTATTTTCTAATTTTAGGAAGCTGGCTCTTTATATAGTGTACTAAAAAGAAGGACACTGTGCAGGGAGTCCAGAGAATCTCCAAATGGTACACAGAGGTAAAAGCAGATAATTCAATTTCTCTTTTTGTGGTAGTTAGGGCAAGCGGTTTATCAGAGGGTATTGCAAAGCATTTGTTGTACTCACAGAGTCAGTAAATGAGACACACACTCATAAATAAATCTGAGACCAATTTCTAAAAATAAAGTTGATTCTTATTTATTTTTGAAGACCAAGAACACAGCTCTGATGTAAGTAATTTCAGAGTAATGATTTTTCACATTTTGGAAAATATATCACTTTTGTGCACAATTAAACCCATTGCAAACAATCGTGGAAAATGAGGGAAATGCATAGAATATCAGGCAGTGTTTTCACAAAGCTCACCTTCTAATTTTAGGTTGATGTCGAGACCAGGTCCAAAGTTCAAGCAGGAGAAGTCTGAGAGCATCCCAAATCTGATGGGAGCAGAGTGCTGAGGGTCTTGGAAACAAGCACTCAAGGATAAAGGGGAACACTTGAAAATGTACTGCATAGCTGGACTTACAGGCAAGTCTGGTGTGCCTCCTTAGAAGGAGGAGGATGCAAGAACCTGGGGACCACGGGAGCAGGGCTGGTTGGTCGTGCAGAGCAAACAGGTCAGCCAGGCATCGTGCGTCTTCAGGGTTCTTGAGGTCAGAAGCGGGCAACTTGTATAGACGATCTCGGGACAACTGGACAACTCAGGAAATGGGTCTCGGGTGTGTCAATGTCCCTCGATCGGTGCTTCCCTCTGATGCTTTGGGAGTCCAGAGGGGACACTTCTTCTTGATTTTGAAAGTTGGGGGTTCGGTACCCCAGGAATTGGTGTGCTGCAGCTCCTGTAGATCCTGGTGTCTCCATACTTGGCGGAGAGGCAGATCTGACTCCTGAGAGCTGTTGTACCTCTTCTTGCTTCATGCTGTGTCAAGGTCGTTGGGGATCAGCAAGTCCACAAACTGGATTTTTATGGCATTGTGCCTGCGATGTGCAGTGAAATTATACCTTCGCTCCAAGGGAGCAATACTTTCACTCCAAGGGAACGTCTCGGCGATTTCCTGAAGTTTGTAGGTACTCTGGGGTTCTTGGAGTCCTTCCAGGATCTTGACAACAGAGCATACAGTGATTGTTGAGTCCTTGATGCAGCTGGCAGGGTTTGGCACCATTTTCTTCTGCAGCAGGGCTTCAGTAATTGTACAGTGGGTCTTCTTTGTGCTGGTCTTCTTTCGTCCAATGAATCTGAGGTTGAGGTCTTGGGAAGCCACAAAAGTACTGAGTCTAAGGGCATTACAAGGGAAAACAGGTGGTAGCCGATGGGCTTTCTACCTTTAGGGTGTCTACACCATTTACTGACCACTTCCTGTGGGGAGGGATTGCCTTAGCCCTGATGGGAGCTTTTCTCACCATCTCAAGATGGTGGAATTTAAGGAGAGGGGTTCACCTCTCCTGCCCCGCCCTTAGGGTGGCACAGGCTAAAGGGGAACCCTCCTCTTTATCTAACTAATTTCCCTGCCTTTCCTCCCATCAAACGTGGAGCAGGAAGGGATGGTGGGACTCCCCTACTATCTAAAGGTTCCTGGGGTGGATTTCAAAGGTGTCCTTGGGATGGATTTCATTGCCTTTGAATCTTCCCACCTGTGAAGGCCATCCTGTACTGGAGGAGGTGTGAAACACCGACACCCAGAGCAGGCATAGTTTCTGTCCTCTGAGAGCACAAGCTCTCTCCCCATGAGGTCAGAAACATGTCTGGCGGAGGCAGGCTGGTAAAAACTTGCCAGAGACACAACTAGTGTTTGGTTCTGTTTCAGGAGTCGCTCTAAAAGGGTCTCCTGTGAATGTATTATTAAATCCAACATTGGCATCATTGAGGATGTATTAAGACAAGATGTTTGATGCCAAACACCTTAGAAGTCAGTGAAGCCATCATGGAGATAGGAAACTCGAGTTGACAAGTATCTAGTGAATCTTTTACCACCCCCCAGGCAAGAATGACACCTTCACTGACAACCTCATGGAAATCATTACAGCCAAGGTTTCCCCTAACTCTAATTACATTTTACTTGGCGACTTCAACTTGCATTGGAACGATCCTAAGGACCCTCAGGTCAACGTCATCAGAGACTTCTTGGCTGACCAGCCCTTACCCAAGCCTGCTCTCTCCCTACTCACGTGAAAGGCACCACCCTAGACTGCATCATCACCAAGGAATGAGTGGTCAAACTTATCTCTATTGACCCATGCGATTGGTCTGACCACCATGCTATCACCTTCCTCCTGCCTAGCACCTACAAGACATGGACACCACAACCTGTGATTCCCAAACAATGGGTTAGAGACACCACAAAACTTGATCACGGGATACTGGCTGAGCACTGTGAGACCAACTTCCCCCTCCCGTGCACTTTGTTCAACAACCTCACGTATCATTATTCCTCAACTATATGCGACATTCTCGATGACCTTGCTCTGCTAAAACTAAAAAGCGCACAGATCAAAGACAGGAGTCCCTGGTTCAATGGATCCCTCAACAAGGAGAGGAGATCCCTTTGAAAGACTGAATGAAACTGGAAACAGTACCCATCAGCAGCCCATCTAAAACTTCTCCGCCAGGCGAGAAATGCCTACTGCAGGAAAATCCTCAACTCTAAAAAAGAATTCTTCAGAAAAGAACTTGAAAACGCCAAGAATAGACCTCACAAGCTATTTGATTTGGTCAAACACCAATCCAACTAACTAGCAAAAACCACCAAAGAAACGCCTAAACCCCTAATATCATGTAATGAATTTTCGTCCTTCTTCTGCGACAAAATCTCTGCCCTAGGAAACAAACTTATGTCCGCAACTCACCACCAAAATCTGTCGGCTCTTCCTCTTCTCTCTGCGCTGTCCTCCCAAACTTCACCCAAAAACCAAGCGCACTCGTCCAACTTTAAAGTCCATGACGAACACTCTATCTCGAGAATTCTAGCCTCCTTAAACCTGAACAATCACTTCAATGATCCTCTCTCCTCTAATTGCCTAGTTGCTGTCTCTCAGGCTATCATCCCTTCCTGGACTGCAATAATCAACGTTTCCCTCCTACAGGGTTCGATACCTGATCCTCCTAGAGCTGGCCAAGTTGTCCCCATTTTAAAAAAAAAACTACGCTGGATCCTGCTTCAGCCGACAACTATAGAGCCATATCAAACATCCCACTCCTAGACAAAGTGCTGGAGAAATGTGTGCAACAGTAGCTGAGCCTACACATCACCAACTTCCACCTTCTAGATGACTTCCAATCCGGGTTCAGACCTGGATCCAGCACTGAAACCACCCTCCTCCACATCGTGGATGACGCCATCCAAGCCTTCGACCAAGGCAAAAACTGTCCTCTAATCCTCCTAAACCTATCTTCAGCATTCGATATGGTTAACCACAAAATACTCCTTGAACACCTCAAACTCAGGATGGGTTTGAATGGCAGAGTTCTTGAATGGTTTAGGTCCTTCCTCCAAAATCGCTCACAGAGAGTCCTCATCAACGTAACCTATCCGCTCCCTCTCCGATCACGGTTGGAGTCCCCTAAGGATCAATCCTTTCCCCTACCCTCTTCAATCTTTACCTTGAAACGCTCACAGAGGTGCTACGCACCGCCAATATCTCTAACTTCATGTATGCTGACGACACACAGATCTACATTAAGATCTCTTCCGCTGAGGACATTCTCTCCTGAATGAGGCCTTGAAGCTGACTGTCCACTGGCTCACAAATAGGTTAAACTTAATGCAAATTAAACTGAATTTCTTCTAATCTCCCCACCCAAAACCAATCAAGACATCCAAGAATAGATCAAAGCTATCAAAGCGCTAAACTGCCCACTTACCATTGTGGACTCTGCAAAATCCCTTGGAATAACCCTTGACAGCAACTTGAACATGCGGGGCCATATCAACTCGATGGCTAAAACTGACAGATTTCAGCTGAGTTACCTAAGAAACCTGAAACTCTTCCTCGACGCTTCCAACAAAGTATTTGAGTCCAACCTAAAAACAGCAATCCAGGCACTAGTCATTTCAAGACTAGAATATGGATGCTCTACTCTCGCAGGGCTACCCAAGAACTCTCTGGCCCCGTTGAAAGCCTGCCTCAACGCCGCCACGATACTCCTAACTGGCTCAAAGAAATTCGACCACCTCTCTCCCCACCTTGAAGCTCTGAACTGGCTTCCCCTTGAGGCCAGATTCCAACTTAAACTGTCCTGTATTACTCACAAAGTTCTTTACTCCAATTCCCCAGCATTTCTCGCCCAGAAACTCGTGATATCCAGAGGAGCCAGAATCTCCCGAGCTGCCAGAGACCTTTTGCTCCAACCAGCACTATTCCGGAAAAACAAAACCTACAATCGGGCCTTCTCGGGGGCTTCTCCAAGAATTTGGAACTCTCTCCCGCCCGTCATCAGAAGACTACCATCTTTGGCACGCTTTAAAAAGGAGACCAAAACTTTCCTAATGGGCACATTCCTCGCATAACGATCACATTACAATCACCTCGGCGACATGTTCCACCCACCACTTTGGCATTATCCATGGCTTTTACGGATAATACCTACCCTGCACCCCTGGGCATCCCACCCAAGAGTTGAGACTGTGTGCCTTCTTTTATAATGTATCTACCTGCTTTTTTTTATCCCAAACGTATCCGGGACTTTAGACTGCTTGCTTTTCCTTGTATAATGTATCTACCTATTACCCAATGGATACCCCCCTCCTAATTCTTTTGTACATCCTCCTTCAATCCTGTAAAGCGCTCTGATGCCCTCACAGGTCTGGTTCGCGCTCTATAAAACTTTAAAATATTAAATAAATAAATGTACTCTTTATGGCTTCTCTATTCACTTACAACATCACAGAATGGACTGAACATTGTAGGGGCTCATCTGCTCATGCTGCTGTGCCCACACATTGGATATAGTACAACTTTCTTTAGGGATAAAACACTGCAGTAGTGTTGGCATACCCATATCTTATGCAGTGTATGGCTGGCATGGCACACAAGGCTGTGTGCCATCTCGACTCTGGATTTTCCTGAACCAAGATATGCAGCCTGTGATGGTAGAGTGCATAGCATTGATGCAGTTGCACTGAGATGCCACAACTAGTGCTCTAGCCCCAGTGGACCCTCTTCAGTACTAAGGCGCTGGGTAGTAGGGGTACCATTTACTGGGGACTTACAGGGGTAGATGGCATTTTTCCAATTGTGGCACAGTGTTTTGGTAAAGAGATCTGGCTCTGGGAAGCTAATTAGCAGGTACCCAGTGCACTTACAGTTCAAATTTACATTGGGCATCAGGCAAAATGTGAGGGCTCACCATGCAAAAAGAGGCACTTTCCTGCATGACCCTCCCCCCCCCCCCCCCAACAAAAGAGGAAGAGACTAACCTTTCCCTAGGGAATCTTCATCTTCTACATGGAAGAACCTGGAAAAGCCATCCACAAGGGCATGGTCAGTTCCAGGTCTGTGCTCCACTGTTAAATCCATTCCCTTTAGAGATATGGGCCACGTTAACAATTTGGAGTTTTCTCCTTTCATGCGCATGAGCCATCTCAGAGGTCTGTCGTCAGTTTGGACAAGGAAGTGAGAGCCAAACTGGTATGGTCTCAGCTTCTTTAGGACCAAACCACAGAAAGGCTTCCCTCTCTATGGCACTCTAATTCTGGTCTCTGGGGAGAGGCTCCTGCTTACGAATTGGCTGGCAGATTATATAACTGGACTTTTTATTGAATTTTGTCTCCTAATTATGCTAATGACATTACTGACCTGTATTTCCTTTCTAGATGTGGTACATTTCTTGCATATAAGAGCACAATATTTTAAAAAGATATTGTAAACGACCCTTTTCTGTTTATTGTGGACAAGTACGAGTGGGAGAATGAAAGAGGGTGACCTGCTACTGCGATCCCTGAGAGGGTCAGGAGTATTATGGTCTGGGATGCCAAATCACTTGTCTCCCTGAGGTGAGGAGGGCAAGTAAAGCACTATAAGCTAGTCGGATAGATACTGATGGGGTATGGGAACTTAGTCCCTACATGTTGATGTTCTATGGTCCCAAGTATAGTTCTGTTCTAGAGCAGAAACCCTGCAACAACCAAACACATGTAGCATATGAAATATACCTACATCGTATCCTCTGAGGCTGTAATGGAACAGAATCACAATCAGCCGAAAATCATAGAGGCCATTGTCATTGCAAAAGGGGCTGAAATAATTAAAACAGAGGCTGATACCTCTAAACGGGGCAGTTTCTCCCACCAGGCAGAAATCCAGTAGACCTTAATGTGTTCTTTACACATGTAAAAACGCACTCCAATAACCTCACAATATGGATGTTTATGAGTCCCTTTGTCTTGTTTTCTTAGAGAATCATTGATATTTTATGTTCAAGAGTAGACTCACAGGACTTTCTGTGAGGTGATTGGGGAGCATTTATACATGTGTAAACAACACATTAAGGACTAATGAATTTCAGCCCACGTGAGATGCTGTCCTGGTTAGAGGTATGCCTCTGTTTTAACTATTCCAGTACCTATTTAAATGGAAACGGCTGGTATGCCATTCGGCTGATTGGGATTCTGGTCCATTATAGCCTCATAGGATATGATGATGTTATAGTGCATACGCTATGGATGGTTGCTGGCTGGTACTACCATTTGATAAGGAGCAGTAATATTTTGGCTTTTTTTCTTGATATAGGCCTCGACCATTAAAGGTACTAATGTGTGCTTTGGATTAGGAGAGATGTTTGCTCATGGTCACGGGTTTATTAATGTACATTTGGGTGTTCTATATTATATTTACTCTTAATCTCGTTTCATAAATCCTTCTCTTATGTAGTGGCAATTGACATGCGACAAAGGTGCTGCATGTATATTACTATGCCCATAATGTGTGATGCTGATTTTTATATATCTCCCGCTTTAACATACCCTACACATACATTTGACAAGTGATGCATGGGTTTCCACCATGAGTTGATGGTTGGGCCCATAAACAAGGCCTTGATTATCTTCAACATAGGGTGATAATCTTACAATGTGTTTGTATATTCTGACTTTATACTATTGTTTTATTCCATCCCTGAGAAAGTCTTGGGATGAAGTACACAGTGACGAAACAGGTGATGGATGGCTGTGGAAACTGAACTATAAAGAAAGAACCTGAGAAACACATGGACCTCTGAATTATAATTGTACAAATGTAGTTTGAATAGTTTGCGTGTGCTTGGAGGTTTGTTTCAATATGTAAAATCGGCTGGCCATCGCTATTGGCTTTGTCAACGCGAGTGCATTTTTAGAAGTGTTGATGAAACAGATACTGGCAAACAACAAGCACTCACAAAGTTACTGGCTTTGTAAATGCTTGTTTAAAAAGAAGCTTACATCCATTTAAAAATCAGGTGATACTTTAAAAAATATGTATATTTTCCATTTGGGAAGACATTGGGAACAGCTGGCAAAGGTCCTCAGAAGCACTTCATTCTCCCCGGATGGCTATGTAGCAAAGGTATTTTTTTTTTTTTACAGTTCACAAAAAATGCTATCTTGTCGATTTCGCTACCTTTTTGATGCATCAGGCTCGAATCAAACTTTGCATGTACTCTACAAAGGGATTTAAGGAAGAGCATGGACGCCAGACAGGTACGTATTCAAATGTAGAGAAAACAAATCTTTATCTGCGATGCAATCCATTACTCTTTTGTTACACTGCTGTCATGCCCAGAACCGTCATAGCACACATTTACATAAAGCATGACATCATTCACATCACATAGCAGTTTTGAGAACGTTGTCTATTTATAATTCCCCTTGAAGTCAATAATACCAGGTAGGTTGGAATAAAGAGATGTTTTCATGGTATTGTTCATGTGTCTCTTTGGGTGGCTTTAAACCATATGTTGCAATGAATGTAATGTTGAGCAAGAGTCTTTCAGGCGCAGTCTGCGTCTTCACGTGGATGTGTTGATGTGCCCCTCCAATTTCATCCGCAGTCCGTGGTATCGTGCAGTTCATCATAGCACGAGGCTCTGGTGATTAGGAGCTTTGTTGCTTTCTTTTCTGCCTCCGGATTAATGATTAGGGTTGAGCCACAGGAAGGCTTTTGGGACTCGTAAGATTGAGAGCCTGCACGCTCTGCTGCATCTTGGGGTGTTTTTGCATGCAGTATAAGACTGAACTCGTGTAGCATGCATAAATGAGAGAAACCGCTTGAAATGAACAGCTGTTCTATATAGTTCTTTATATGAGGGTCACTGTGTTAGGTTTACCGGGCGCACTGCAAATATATTGCGTTTAGGACTTTTATATTGTGCACGTTATGCAATTTTACATTGTGCAATTGCATTTGTGGAACAAAGAAGAGGCGTGCAGCTACTGCTCATGTTACCAATTTGCATTCTCGCCCTGTTGGATCACTTTTATTCATTCGACACAATCTCTGCCAGGCACATGTTGCAATATTAATAGTGGGGATATCTCGTGCCATTCGCTAATCAACATTAGATCACCCCTCCCCCAGTGAAACGCTTACACATGTCTGTTGTCCACTGCGTAGCTTTATTATTATCCCAAAACACCATTTTATTTGTGGGTAAAACCTCCCACATTGACCATTTTATTAAATTCACACATAAATGATGCGCTCCATACATATGTGCCACAGGTTAACATGTATTTACAGTTCATCATCTCTAGAGGCGTGTTGTACCAGCAGGACACAACATCACCCCCTTTTCCAAGCACCAGCTACTAGGGTAGGGCCAGAGAGTCCAGGACCACCAGCAGGACGGCCCCCTCTCCCGCCAGCCCAGAGCCGCCATAACTGCCTCCCCTGTGGCAGTGTCATCCATTTTCCGCCCAAAAAGAGTCCCCCGGCCTTTTCTCTTATCCGGGACCCCGCCACAGGGCAAGAAGCCCCACTGGCGCTCTTGCCCTCCCCCCGCACTAAAGCCCTGCTACTCTTCCAAGGTGTAGGGCAATATACCAACAATACCGACCCTATCTACACCAGCTGCGGTCGGACATAGCGCTCAAAACTCGATGAACTCCACCTGCCCACCTTCTTAATTGCACTTGATGAGAGTCCCAATGCCGCTGCTGTAGTGGCCGCCCCAATACAGAACGAATGTGATGTAAAATGAGCTATGTCCTCACCCAACAATTCCAGCACCCGCTTACATAATCGTGTGAACTGGAATCTCGTCAAAGGTGTACCATCTGCGTGTACCAGCAGCCTATTATCACCACACCCCGGCCTAATCTGCAGGAACTTCCCCATCAACATCACCGGGCAATAACCGGCACCCTGAACCGCTCTTAGTTGAATCCATACCCCTTTCCCCAGCGGGTCTGTCTTTGACCTCTGCACTTTCACTTGCAGTAATTCTGCGGCCACCACCACATCTCCCACAGCCATTCCCCCTTGTCTGTCCATCTTGGAGCTTGGCACTAGCTCTGATATCCAAAACGCTCCAAAGAATGCTAACGAATAGGCTAACCGCAACAATTGCACCTCATAATGCGACCAACATACCTGTGGGAACACCCCCAAGATATTCACCAACCTGCTGGAATCTATAGGTCCTCTGTTATCCTTCTCCCTTGGCGCCAGTTGTTCCCAACCTTTCATAGCCCTTCTAACTCTGTGGTCCTTAGTGGGATCCGCTACCCCTTTTATTCCTGCAAAGAAGGCTATTGCCGACAATTGTCTGCGCACCAGAGTCAATGACCTTCCTTCCTCTCTCTGGCTGACTATAAACATGAGAACCCCCTGTGCTGTAAACTGCCCTGCACCCCCTTTGTTCTGTAGGACCGCTATGTACACCTGCCATGCCCTTTCATACCTACTCTTAGTCTTGGGTGCAACCGAAGCCGCTATGAGGTCGGAAGCAATGGGGCACCAAGCTTCCACAGGCTTTCCGGGAAGGCCGTCATCTGACCGTCTGCTTGTGGCCATCGCACTCTGAATTCTGTCAACTTAAAACGAGACAGAGAGTCAGCTACTGTGTTTACCACACCTGGTGCATGCTTGGCAGTAAAATGCACATTACGCCTGAAGCACTCACGCACCAACACTTTCCGCAAACAGAGTACCCACGGGCATTTTGCCCTTTGGTTGTTCACCGCCAGGACCACCGACATACTGTCTGACCAAAGCACAATTTGTTTATTTTCCAACAATGCACCCCATATCTGAAGCGCCACTATTATGGAAAATAACTCCAGGAATGTGATATTGCGAACCAACCCCCTCCTGAACCAATCAGCCGGCCAATGCTGCATACACCACCTTGCTCCCAGCACCGCTCCGAAACCGACACAGCCCGCTGCATCCGTGTATAGTTCTAATTCTCTATTGTCCTGTGCTGGTTGTTGCCATATCACTGATCCCTTGAAGTGCTCCCAGAAATCACTCCATGTGACCAAATCATCCTTCACTTCAGCTGTCAGCTTAGTATGGTGGTGTTTTGCCTTCAAACCTGACATTGCCATGGCTATATTCTTTGAAAATACCCTGCCCATAGGTATCACCCGCAGTGCAAAATTTAGTTGCCCCACCAACCCCTGCAACTGATGCAGTGTAACCTTGCGAGCCCTTAAGCATTCGTCCCGCGACCCTTGAAAAGTTTTAATTTTGTCCTGCGGCAATCTGCACACGCCCTTTACTGTGTCTATCTCAAAACCCAAGAAAGTCAATTGGGTCGTAGGTCCCTCTGTCTTCCCCGCTGCCAGTGGCACCCCTAATGCCTCCGCCAACCGCTGGAAACCCACCAATGCTTCTTGACAATCTAACGAGCCTGGTGGCCCCATAAAGAGGAAATCATCCAAGTAATGCACGACCCCTTGCGTGCCCACCGCTTCCCGCACTGTCCATTCCAGAAAGCGACTGAATGTTTCAAATACTGCACCTGCAATGGAACAACCCATTGGCATACATAGGTCCACAAAGAAATTACCATCAAAAGTGAAGCCTAGCGATCTAGTGTCATCCGGGTGCACCGACAAGAGGCGAAAAGATGACTCAATACCTGCTTTAGCCATCAGTGCCCCTCCGCCCAGCCTCTGCAATTTTTTAAAACAAGTTGTGTATGAGACGATATTTTCCCACTTCCTTCTTTGGTACCAGCCCCAATGGTGAACAGACCAGGTCCTGCCTCGGCAATGCCTGGAAAGGACCCGCCACCCTCCTCAATGCTATCTCCTTTCAAATTATTATCATTATTTATTATTTATTTTTTTCAAGTCACCTCTGGGTTTCTTAGCCCTGATAGCTGATTGCGCGGGGGAACTGCACTTGGCACTGCGGCAGACGGGATGTGAAAACCAGATTTAAAACCTTCATACAAAAATTGCGCTTCTGCCCCCCTGTCATATCTGGCGAGCAGATGGGCTAATACAGGCAGGGTGTATGGGAGTGGGCAACTTCTGGGCATTATTGGGTAGGGCGGTCTTTTGGTTGAGCAGTAGCTGTGGGGGGGTGGTGTTCCTTGGGCTTACCCCCTTTCTTGAAACACTTAATCTCTGAGTGCCCGAGCACCCCACAGAAGGAACAAATGTGATTGAACTTACATGCTGTGCCCCTATTACATTCATTCTTGTTAAATTGCCAACATGCTTGCTTCTTGTCCCCGGCTCCCCTGTCTCCCCGAAAGGAATGTGTAGGTTTGCTAACTGGCACCGCCGAATAAAACTCCCCATGCCATATATTAATCTCCCGTTGGTCCCATGCTACTTCAGGCCTCACTGCTTTCATCTGCCTGAACTTTGTGTCATATTGCAACCAGGCCGTCCCCTGAAATTCTGAAGCTGCCCCATGAATCAATGACATGTAGCTTATCAACTGAGCCGCCAATGTAGGGAACCGCTCAACCATAATTGCTGCATAAATAGCAAACCCGGTCACCCAGTTCTTCAATGACCATTCCACCCAGACCTTCTTTTGTTTCAGTTCCCCATCTTTACCCGACCTGGTCTTCCCCGGGACCACTCCTGCATTAATCAAATCAAAAACGTCCACATACTCCCCCTTAAAGATCTTCTCCCTTGTATCCGCAGGCACATGCCAAGTTATACTGGCTGATGGTGACATTGCCAATGATGCTGAACCGTATAACACTGGGCTGTGTAGTAGAGGAGTGTGCGCCGATGCCACTGTCACTGGGGGGGCCGCTGGTGTCACCGTAACTAGCCCTGCTCCCGCAGCCCCAGAGTTATTCACCAGGCCCTGAGCCGTGGTAGCCACCACCATAGGCGATTGCAATACTCCCCCTGACAGGACCCACACCTGAGCCAGCCCCCCACCTTGTGTCGCCACCACCGGGGCCTGTATTGTTTCCACCGAAGCCCACGCTGCCGTACCCGACACGGCCCCCTCATCCCCCTGTACCGTATTTGCCTGACTACTAGCCCCCCCCGCTGGCCCTGTTGGCATTACCGCACTCTGTGTAGGCCCCCCCATAAGGGACAACCCGCCTTCTGCTGAGCCAGTTTGCGCGCCAACGCCAGTCACCCGCATATCGTCCGTGACCACCAGGGGCTGGCCCACTGCCATCGCCTCACCTGGAAGGCTCGCTCGCGGTTCTGAGACCCGCTTGGTCTTCTCCTGCTGTGTGTCCTTAAAGCGAATAGGCGTCCGCCGTACGCGTTTCGGCAAGTGAGGCTCCTGCTGTCCCCTTGTTCCTGCATCCTGAGAAAGCGTCTTCAGGGCCCAATCGATACCACCTTTCTTTGCGACCTCCCACAATGCCGCCAACGAGCGGAATTCTTCCGTTGACGCTGGGGCCTCCTTGTCCCCCCGTGTCCGTTTGGGCGGCATCCCGTCTACTAAGAAAAGAAAGCAAAATTACGAACTGATAAATACCAGTGTGCCCCTTCAACAGGTCTTGCACCGGCGCGCCTCTGTTTTCATGCGCCGGCCACGCCCCTTTTACCCTGGCACCAGAGATACTTACCACCCTAGTGCCCCCTTATAACATATGTCGCTATCACACCATGCCCCATGCACCGTCCCCACC
The DNA here is from genome assembly GCF_964261635.1 of Lissotriton helveticus. Lineage (NCBI taxonomy): Eukaryota > Metazoa > Chordata > Amphibia > Caudata > Salamandridae > Lissotriton > Lissotriton helveticus. The sequence continues at coordinate 201,164,841 of NC_136060.1, forward strand.
ATCTACCATGCCACGTGCACCTGCCAATGACAGCTTGCCTTCTCTACGGGTTGCCCAACATACCTACTGGCTGAGCACCCCGGGGGTATCGCACCCCCCCAATTCAATGACATTACATGCCCTGTCCATCATCCCCCTTTTAGCGCGCCCGCATATCCAATTTGTATTCATGCCCCCTATATCAGGATAACCAGCTCGCCTACGCCATGCTGCTTGATCGCCTTCCTGACCCATCTTAGTAATCATAGAGCTCCTTTACCTTAGTGTATGCCCCCATCTTTTATTTATTAAATTAAACATTGACTCACTAGCAGCATTATGACAGAATTCAGAACAGATGCCCCCACGCTTTGCCCGGGAAGGCCTTGACACACCCTTCCCTTCAATGTGTTGCCCCGCTTTGCCACTATCTTGGTTGCACCCTGTTGCCCCTTTTGTGTTGTGTAACCTAACGTTTGCTTTTGTAATCTGTTCTCTTTGATTTCCCCCCCATGTATCATTACCGTTGCTATTGTGAAGCGTTCTGACACCTTCGGGCAGAATCCGCGCTATATACAACCGCGTGCATACCTAATTGACCCCCTGCCGAAGGCCCGCCATTACCGTTTCTATCGGGAAGCGCTCTGACACCTTCTGTTAAAGTCCGCTATATGTACGAACACATGAATAACTAATTGCCCCCCTGCCGAAGGCCCGCATCACTACCGTTTCTATAGTGAAGCGCTCTGACAACTTCAGGTAAAGTCCGCGCTATATACATCGAGTGCCTACATAATTGGCCCGTGCCGAAGGCCCGCATCATTACCGTGTCTATAGTGAAGCACTCTGACACCTTCAGGTAAAGTCCGTGCTATATACCATTGTGTGCATACATAATCGGCCCCCTGCCGAATGCCCGCATCACTACCGTTTCTCTGGTGAAGCGCTCTGACAACTTCAGGCAAATTCCGCGCTATATACATCGCGTGCCTATATAATTGGCCCCGTGCCGAAGGCCCGCAACATTACCCTTTCCATCTAGAAGCGCTCGAACACCTTCAAGTAAAGTCCGCTCTGTAAACAGTCGTGCGCATACATAATCGCCCCCCTGCTGCATCCCCGCTTCACCCTCGCTACGCTAAGGCCTCTCACCTCACAGATCGCTCTGCGCCACAACAGATCGTCACCAGCCCCCACGGGCCTGTCCTGCACAACTGTTGATTCCGGCTAGCCTGCAATCCCCCCGAGGCGAGAGACGAAAGAGGGCTGCTCCCTGGGGAGCCGCAATTTTATCACCTTGGGGGAGGGCTCTTAGACGCCCACCCTGGCATCTCATCTTACTGCAAGACCCTCCCCATGACAAGCCTTTGGAGAAACGAAACTTACTCTCCAGGCCCGGAATTCCCACTAAAGGCCCCCCTCCCCTAGCCGCGGGGGTTGCCTCTCATTACTGGGCCGGTGTTCTATTTGTTGGTGTACACGGGCACAGCATCCCACTGCTCCTGCAGCCAGGCTGGTGCTGTGTGGCTGCAGAGATGGTTTAGTTCATGTTCAAATTATAAAATTGTGCAGTCTTTTACATGCCCTCACCCATTACCCTGCAAGGCGCAACGTCCCATAACACATAACCGCACTTCGGTGGTCCTCTCGAATGACATGGAAAGGCATCCTATAGGCTCAACACGGAAAAAAATACTTTCAACTACACAACCTACAGGATGTAGATTTCTATCTGTGTGAGTACTAAGCACTTCAGCTCTTCTCTTCCTGTTCTTTTTTTTTCAAGACACGAGTTACATCACTGGTTACATCTGCAAAATGCTCTATAAACTTATGCTAAAGTTTGTATACCCCAGTTAACTTTGAGTCTACTTAACATTCATAGGTGAGGGACAAGGGACGTATTCAGTTTGGAACCAAGAAACTCTACTTCTTACCTGTCAAACTCATATTTCAGGATTACAATTGAGTTGGGTAACAACCAACATCTGTTTTTCAGTGCCAAGAAGTGCGCTTTACAAATACACGTCATGTTATGTTATGTTATGTTATGTTATGTTATGTTATGTTATGTTATGTTACAAGCCACATGGTGTTGTCGGAAACTGATAACCCAAGATTCACTTGTTCTTTATGTTCTACAGGAGTCTTTACAATATTATAATAACACCCAGAGAACGCAAAACAGTCTGATTCAAAACATCTTAATCCATAACGATGTCGTAAGCTCTAAATAAATGCTGCAATGGCAAACAATAACAATGTACATTTTCAGAATACGGCTGTATTTCATCTATGCAGCATACAATTGTATTTGTGGAATGTAATGAATATTGTTTACTTATAAACAAGTGCGTTTCGAGATTAATTTTTTTGTGCACTTCTCATGCCCTTGGTAATTAAGAAATATTTGACAGGAACAATTTAAAATGAATTATTTTTTCCGAATGTCATCAAGTGTGTTTATAATTTCGACTACAGTATTGAAAGTCTAGTTTGCAACCAATTAACAACAAAATATTCTAGAGGTGAAATGCTGCAAAACCACTAATGGAGCACACGTCTGACAGCATGGCAAGTACTGTGCGCCACCAATGTGTGTGTATCTTTGGGAGTTACAGGAAACATATGTTCAGAGATATAAATTGCAAACCCATCCCTATCTGCTCAGGCTTGAACAATTTTCATCAGCAAAAAAATAGCTCTCTGATCAGGATGGAATTGCTCAGGTTTCAGCAAGCTTCTGTCCTCCTTGACTGATTTTAAAAATAGAAATATTTTCAAGCCTCTCTTTCACTTGTACAGCACAAAATGACATCTCTCAAAAGCTTTAGAATTCGAAATAATTCAGGAGTCAGCCCCCTGCAGTTTAAAAGCCTGCGCCCTTTTAAATCGTCAATCATGTCTATAATGAGAACCTTCTCATGGCTAGGCTACTGTGAGATGCTGATAATTCAATGTAAGGCATGTTTCTTTTTAACAATATTCTAAAACAACATTCCTGAGTAGTATTCATAATAATTACCCTCACTAAACCGAGTCATTCATTTTCAGGACAGATAATCTCAAAAGTAAGCAGTGACGTTTGCGGACAGTGAAACCGTTTTGTAACTCGTTACAATACGGATAGATAGGTGTGTCAACTTCAGGGCTTATTTATTTCCATCCCAAGGGTAAATGTCATAGGGGAAACAGGGCCTAGGATAGATATGTAAAGGACATCCTGGTAGTACATTTTACCATTAAATACAAGAAAAACTGCATCTTCTTTTCGCTATGCCCAGGACAAAGTAATTGAGGATGAAAGGAAATATTATTTGAACATAATTAGAAAAGTGCACCTCCCTATTCGACAGGTATAATATTTTCCAACCATTATTTTTCAATACCTCCCTACTACTGAGTCTATCAAAGGATGACACTGTCATATATCTAGGTAAAGCAGCTGCCATATGACATCACCAGAAGGGAGCATCCGATTGCAGCTGAAAGTTGCAAAAAATTCACCCTTGCGGGGATTGTGTGGTTACATGAAAAAATGGCAAAATAGCCCCTAGCCTGGGGCGCCAAAAGTACTTCCCCTCTTGCTTAACACAGCCCTCATATATTGAGGATGATAATTGAATAAAAAGTATGCAACTAACATAGCCCTTAATTTCCGTCATGGCCCTGAAGTCATAAATATCTGAACTCTCACTCTGATGTCCTGTTTCTAACTAAGCAGTATTATAAGTGTAACACTCACAGAGTACAGGGGTGGGAGGGCTGAGGACGAAGAAAAACATATAGGTCTTCATTTATTGGATGTTGGCGTAGGGCAGCACGTCAAGGCACTTTGCTGCACTGCTCTGCCCTACACCAAAGTGAAAGAGCAGGAATGCAGGAAAGCACTGTCCTTTTTCCCTTTGCTGGCGCAGTTTCGGCAGCCTAGCACCAACGTAGGCACCCTTGCACCATGGTGCAAGGTTGCCTCCATTGAATTCAGGATTGTTTTCGTGAAGAAAGGTATCCCTACCTGTGCAACAAAAGTCAGAGGAGGCGCTTTCCTCTTTCCATGGGAATGCAGCACACAAAGAAGGAGGAAACAACAAATAGAAATATACATATTTCTCCTTGTTACACCTCAACTCGGGAAGAGTACGGATTTGGCACTTTCCCGGATTTACATGATTTTGTAAATTTGTGGCAGCATCAAAGTCCATGGGTGTTGCATGTGGAAACATACCGCAACACCCATGAAACTCCTCCTTGGTGCAGAGTAAGTTGACTCTGCGATTTGTGCTGCATTTCCTTACTCAAGATTTTTTTTTTTTTTTAGTTCACAATTTTTTATTGGGAGTTTTAGAAGTGATCAGCATGTAAAACAATCGTAAGTACAAAGTAAATATTACATGAAGGAAATAAAGAGTACATGATGGTGGCGAGCTCAAAGAAACAGGTGAAAGTGCATATAAATTATACATACAAAATTACATATAGGAAATTATATAAAGAAATAAAATATAAGAGCGTTGCAACAGTTCACTGATATGAAGGTAAGTCTACAAGCAGGCATACAGGATATATACGAACGTATTAACAGCCTTGTCATAATAACGTAGGTTCATCAGGCGATCATGGTGGTTTGTGTAAGTCAAAGTATTCATCCAGGGAGGTCCAGAGTTTCCCATGTGGGGGGTGCCAAGGGGTACAGGCAAGGGCTATATTATCGGCTCCTCTGAGATTGGAGACCCAGTTAAGCCAGTGGGGAAAGGAGGCATTAGTAGTGTCCTTCCAATTGTTTAGTATGATCTTAACCGCCGCCGTCAGTAAAAGGTCAAGTAGGGCTTTGTCATTATCATTGAGTGTGATGGCTTTGGTAAATCCCAACACGAGGGTTGAGAATTCTCTCGGAAGTGAGACATGTAAGACTTTGGTGACGAAATCAAAGATTCTGTCCCAGTAGGTGGTGACACATGGGCATTTAAGTATTAGGTGTTTGAGATCCCCACTTTCTTCCTAGCAATTCCAGCAGGCGTTGTCGTCCCTAATGTTGTGTAGGAATAGTCTCTTAGGTGTCCAGAAGGATTTGTGAAGAAGCCATAACTTAGTTTGGGACAAAGTGGGGCTGATTTTGTGACGTGTGGTGGATTTCCAAGTTCTGGCCCACTCTATTTCTGAAGTTGGTGTGGATGAATAAGATTCCCATAACACTCCTAGGGAGTCAGTCAAGGTGGAACTTTGTGGGCGGATTAATTTGTAGATTCTCGAAACTTGATGGCCAAGTCTATTGAGCGTATTGAGAAAGTCGGGGAGGGAGGGGTGAGATCACTTAAGTCTGCCTTTGTGAGTGCCACTTTGATGTGTAGAAAGTTATAGAATTCCATGCGTTGGAGCTGATATCTATTTTGTAGTGCACTAAAGGGGAGCGGTGACGAGCCCACGTAGAGTTGGTGTGGAAAGTGTATCCCCTTGGCTATCCATGTGGTGTAGTGCAGTGGTTTCCCTTTATATGTTAGGGTGTTGTTCTGCCAGAGCGATTCCCATCTTGATTTCCGGAATTGGTGTGGCAGGTGTTTGCTCACTTGGAGTAAGGCCGTTTTGGTATTTTTAAAGATGGGGCCTGAGCCTAGGTTGGGGCGAATTTTAATGGTGAGAAGGGTAGAGGGGTCAAGGCCTTGGAGGAGGGATTTTTCCACGTCAGCCACACCGGGTGTAGTCCGTCTGTGGTGTTATCCAATACGAACCTTGTCTGGCCAGAAAGGCGGTTTGGTATAGCTTAAAGTCTACCAGATTAACGCCTCCCAGGTTTTTATCTAATCGTAGCTTTTTTAGGCTAATTCTGGCTTTGTTGCCTTGCCAGAGGAAGGAGGAAAGCATTTTGTCCAGTTTGTTATGGAATTCTTTGGAGAGGGTGAGGGGTAGCATCGTGCTGAGATAGTTGACTAACGGGGATACCATCATTTTTATGGTTTCCACCCGACCCCACCTGGAAATAAACCGGGGAGACCATCCATCAGGTAGGCGTTTAATTTTGGTAAGGGTAGTGGATTCATTGTGTCTGAGTGTGCTCAGAAGGGAGTCAGTAAATTCCAATCCCAAGTATTTAATACCCTCAGTTTGCCATGCTAGTCCCGAGTCCCCTAGGACCTCCTTGGTGGTGTGGACATTTAGGGGCTTGACTTCGGATTTGTCCTTATTTCATTTATATCCTGATAGGGCTGAGTATTTACCGATTGAGGACATGAGTCCAGAGATAGATTTAGCGGGGTCTTCTGTTGCGATTAAGATGTCGTCAGCGTAGGCTGCTAATTTTACCCGAGTGTCACCGAAAGAGACTCCGGCGATTTCTTCGTTGCGCTTGATATCAGTTAGGAGGGGTTCAAGGGCTAGGAGGAAAAGTGCTGGGGAGAGCGGGCAGCCTTGCCTGGTGCCCTGGTAGAGTCGAAACGGGTTGGAGAGGGTACCGTTGATTGCTATTCTAGCTGACGGGGAGGAGTAAAGGGCCATCACCATTTTGATAAAGGAGTGACCGAGGTTGAAACTATGCATACATTGTTGGAGAAAAGACCATGAGACCTTATCGAAGGTCTTTTCTGCGTCTAAGGTTATCGCCACCATTGGGGAGGTAGAGTTCTTAGCTTTCTTCAATAGGTGACACAGTAATATGGTATTGTCGTTCGACATCCGATGTTTCAGGAAGCCAACCTGTGCCGGGCTAATCAGTTTTGGGAGGAAGGAATTTAATCTATTCGCTAAGATTTTGGCGTAAATTTTGCAGTCAAGAATTATCAAAGAGATGGGGCGGTAGTTCTTGGTTAGGAGAAGGTCTCTACCCTCCTTGGGGATGACTATGATTGTGGTTTCACTCATCGAGGGGGAAATGCTTCCACTGGTCGCTGTGGAATTAAAAAGGGTTTGGAGCGCGGGGTTGAGTTGGTTAGTGAAGGCTTTATAGAAGGCAGCGGAAAAGCCGTCAGGCCCGGGGGCCTTATTGCTCTTTAATGTTTTGATGGGCGCTGTAATCTCTGCGCTTGTGATGGGGGACCCTAGTTGAGACTTATCGACTTCTGATAATTTGGGGAGTTGTAGGGACGCAAGATAGTCGGTGCAGGCTGCCATGTCCAATGTTTTATCGTTTTTGTATAGGTCTTCGTAGAAGGTTTTGAATGTTTCAAGGATTTTGGATTGTCTGGTATGGGTGTTGTTGGTGGAGTCCTCTATCGAGGATATGGTGGATAGTCTCTGTTTATGTTTGAGATAGGAAGTGAGGAGCTTGCCTGCTTTGTTTCCCTCACATAATTTTAGGGCGTTGAAGCGATTGATCCATACACCCGCTCTCTTACTAGTGATGGTGTTGTACTCATATTTCTTTTGGGTCAATAGTTCTAGAGATTTGGAATTGAGGGGATTGGATTTGTGGTGGGATTCTAGGAGCCCGATCTGTTGTTCCAGTTGTTATAGGTCCTTATTTAATGCTTTGTTAGTTTTGGCTCTGATATTGATAATGGCCCCACGGACCGTAGCCTTAAGTGCGTCCCATAAGGTATTAGGTGCAGTGTCTTGAACATCATTTAGTAATAAATATTCTTCAATGGCGTTAGCTATGAGTAGTTTGTTAGAGGGGTCGGATAAGGTTTCCTCGTTAAATCTCCATCTCCTAGGGGGAAGAATCGAGTGGGAGCCAGCAAGTTTGGTGCGGATACAGGCATGGTCGGATACTAATTTAGGGGCTATTTCAGTTTCCTCTATCAGGTGTGTGAAGGGGCTTGATATTAAGATGAAATCAATGCATGAATATGACTTATGTGGGGCAGAAAAGAAGGTATAGTCTCTACCATCTGGATTTTGGAGGCGCCAGGAGTCTTTTAGGCAGTATCGCTCACAAAGGCGTAAGAGGGCTTCGTGTGAGCGGGAGGAGTGAAACATGCATTTGGATTGCCTGTCCAATATTGGGTCAAGGGGGAGATTGAAGTCGCCCCCCACTATTAGTAGGTCGTCTTGTGGAATGTGTTCTATCGAGCGAGAGACTGAGTCCTAGAATTCGGGGTCATCAGAGTTGGGGCCGTAGATGTTCACCACATGTATAGGGTCATCTTCCCTTAGGAGGTGTGTCACCGATAGTCTTCCCATCGTGTCATGTGTGTGTGTGAGACTAGAGTTAAGTTGGATTTTTTTGCCAGTAAAGTGTTAACACCGCCTTTTTTGTGTGTCGCGGGGGAGCTCAGTATTTGTGACGTCCAGTGTATGTTCAGGAAACGTAAGTCCTCCTCTGACAGCTTGGTCTCCTGGAGTAAGAATGTCCCCTTTTGTTTTAGCGAGGTATTCGAAAAATTTTCGTCTTTCTACCGGGTGGTTAAGTCCTTTGACATTCAGGGAGATTATGTTAAGGTCGTCTGCTAATGATTTGGCGCTAGACATCGGTGTGAGCCTTACTCGCTAAGAATTGATCTGGTGGAAAAAGCGTTCGGTGAGTGGGGTGTCGTGTTTGCCTGCGCGGGTCGGGTGGTGGATATAGGCCTTGACTTGTTGTATGCAGAAAGGATAGCCTGCATAATTCAGTGTATGAAGATGCAACTTTAAGTAAAGGGTGGAGGTTACAGCATGTAGTAAAAGGTGTTTGTGCCGAGAAAAAGTGAGTGTTGTACCTGAAAAGAACAAACATAAGCAAGAAGCAGTACAAAATATAGGTAGAATCTCTTGACTTCTGGATCATCTTAAACCTCTGTAACTCCCTCCCTTCCGATTTCACCCAATGTCTCCCCCCGCCTTCTCCCGCTCCCTCCTCCACCCCAAATACGTACGTAGGGAGTACGACGACAGTACCTTGCTAGGTAGAACAGGAGTAACATTAACAATAACATAGTGACATTCCCAGTAGTAGAGTCAATTGGGAGTATTCAGTCCCGCTGTAAGAGCTGGAGTAACAAATATTAAACCATCCGAGCCTATTTTAAAATCGGCAGGAGGGGCTAAGATTGGGAACCTATTGTGTGAGCACATTGGCTCTAATGAGTAACTAAACAAACAGTGAGGATGTAGGTTACCCAGGATTAGGTGATAACATGGCTTTGATATGAACTATAGAGCTGGGTAGATAGAGTTTCGTCTGATTTGCGGTATACGCATTGTATGGAACAAGAATACAGTGTTTGAAACCAGAGTAGTCTAAGTAGAACATTAGCACCGGTTAACCCGATTCTTAAAGTCACTGACATGGCCCTACCGTCTTAGACTATAAACTCACGGAACAAGAGAACACTCAGGCAGGGTGTTGCACTTCTTGATTGAAGGGTTGGTGGCACCTGGATAGAGGTCCATAGTGTCGAGCACATCTCGAGCTCGCAGGTAGCAAACCTTAACCCTGCCAGAACAGGGAGTCAGTGAATCGGAAGGGCTGCATCATGAGGGGTTAGAGCCGCCGTTTTCCTTTTATTGGAGAGTCCGGTTGATTGATCCATTTCTTGTGCAGTGTGGTCTTCGAGGAGATGTGGTAGGACTTTGGGATCCGTGAAGAATCTGGGGCGGCCGTCTATCATAATCTTGAATTTAGCGGAGCCTGCGAAAGAGAAGGTGATGTTTTTGGATCTGAGCTTGTCGCGCAGGTCTAGAAAACCCTTGCGCACTTCCGCTGTGTCCTTTGAATAATCCTGCGTGAAGATGATTCTTTGGCCCTCCCATAGAATGGAGTGATTTTTCCTTGCATATTGGAGGATCATCTCAACATGCTAGAACCTGAGCGGCTTGCATATCAGCGGCCTAGGGCCTTTGATGTGTTTACTAGCGAAGGTGGGGATCCTGTGTGCCCTGTTCAATTCGAGGCAGTGTGGGAAGTCTATTTTGGTGATCATGGGGATCCATGATTTCAGGAAGGCCACGCAAGAGTCCGTGTCCTTTTCAGAATTCCCCGGTACGCCAAAAATTCTAATGTTCCCCCTTCTGTTCCGATCTTCAAACTCAGCGTTGTGACGTCTGAGAGCGTCAGTTGTATTCTCTAGGCGTTGGATTTTCTTCGTTGATTGTCGTGATAGATCTTCCACGTCGCTAATGCGTTGTTCGGCCACCCCCAATCCTGTGTTCAGTGCGCTCATGTCGGCCCTAATCGCTGTGAGTTCGAGCTGCATGGATTCGGTGTTAGCTTTGGTGGATTTAGAGACACATGGAGGTCTGCTAATTTCTTAAGAATCATTTCCATCGTGGCCACCATGTCCGTTTTGTTTCTAATGGGTGATTCTGAAATTGTCGGTTCTGGTTTTACCTTCTTGACAATATTTCTATCTTCTCTGTTCGACATTGTGGCAGAATAGATTGGTGGTCGAAACGATAAGAATTGTAGGAGAACTTATAGGCGGGTCTTCTAGTCGCGGTTATCGCTCTATGTGATTAGTCCAAGTGTGATTGAATATGATTCGGTTAAAGGTGTACTGTGCAGGCGAGATTCCAACTCTCTAACAGGTCTCCGCCTGGAGCCGGAGTGAATTGATCGTAGGAGTGTGAGAGTCAGCAGTGCCCGGAGTTGGCGTGGAGATTCAGCTTGAAGACGGTGTTTAATGGACTTTGGTTAGAGGCATCGGAATGTATCCGGCGACTGGACAGGGTCAGATGGTTCAGGAGGTCGCAGGCGGTCGCAGGTTGGAAGTGAGCAAGTCGCTGCACGTCGAAGTGGAGGCAAGAGCCTCGTACAGCTCTCTAGAAATGTCGGTTAGAGAACTTCTTACCCTTGGAGACAGTCATGTGAAGGGCAGAGGCACCTAACTGTATGGCGATGAACATGAGGTGTAGGGCTAGTCCTCATCACACGGATGGCTGAAAGTGATGTGATGTGATGTGACTGAGTTCTTGTATAGCGCACTATCACTCCGAAGAGTATCTTGGCGCTGAGACTTCCTGTATCTAGCAGATGACAATGTCTAGATCGTTCAAGAAACTGGAAAGGGTCATATTAAGGTTTTACATACTGTGTCTGGTAATGAGTAAATCCATGTTTTTAGTTGTTTCCTGAAACTTAGTTCTGTGTTGGTTGCCCGGAGAGATTGGGGTAGTTTGTTCCATGCTTTCGTACCAATCACAGATACGGATTTTCCACCCTTCGTCACCAGCCTGAACTTTGGGACAGTAAGCAGATTTGATGAAGATGATCTCAGTTCACGTGCAGGATGGTATTGTTTAAAATATTTTTGTAAATAGGCTGGGCCTTGATGATGAAAAGCTTTGAAAGAGATTGTCAGAACTTTGAACAGAATGCGCTTTTGTATTGGGAGCCAGTGTAGTGCGTCTAGTGCAGCCGAGGCTGAAGATCTTCTTGCCCAGCCTAGAACAAGCCTAGCAGCGGCATGCTGTACCATCTGCAGTCTATGCAGGGCAGATCTATTTAGCCCTGCATACAGACTGTTGCAGTAGTCCAACCGAGATGTAATCAGTGCCACTGCAACAGTCCGTCTGGCACTCAGAGGGAGCAGCTTAAAGAATTTTCTCAGACCTCTGATAATGTTGAAACAGTTTCCAGCTACTTCTCTGGTTTGTTGGTTAAAAGACAAAGTATTGTCAAATTTAACCCCCAGATTTCTTGCTGTATTAACAGTATTAGGTGGAGCCTCTGCCTCCTTAGGCCACCAGGACTGAGGAGAAAAACAGTTATTGGGGCCAAAAGGTATTATTTCTGTTTTGGCAGAATTACATTTAAGATGATTGCTGGTCATCCATGCGAAAACTGCCGAGAGGCATTCTTTCAGAATGGTTTCAGCATTCGACACATTTTATCCAATGTTAGAATTAACTGGGTATCGTCAGCGTATGCTATTGAGTCAATGCCAAACGAGGAGATAAGTTTGATCAGGGGAACCATATAAAGGTTGAATAATGTGGGGCTCAAACTTGAGCCCTGCGGAACCCCTGTAATCAGAATTCTCTCCTTGGAACGGAATTGGCCCAGCATAATGACCTGACCCCTGTGTGCCAGAAAACGTCTGAACCATTCGAGCACGGTACCTGCTATGCCTGCATTTGCTAGGCGATGTAAAATGATAGCATGGGATACCGTGTCGAATGCTGCAGATACATCTAGAAGGATCAGGACCGCCTTCTTGCCCTGATCCAATGCAGCTCGAATGGTTTCGGTGGTAGAAAGTAGAGCTGATTCGGTCGAATGGTGTGCCCTAAAACCAGCTTGGCATGGGTGGAGGAGTTCATTCTCCTCCAGAAAGGTCATCAGTTGTTTATTTACCCATGATTCAGTTAGTTTTGCATAAAATTGGAAGAAGCGAAATGGGGCGTAGGTTGGTAAGAGTGGCAGGATCTTTGATAGCTTTCTTTTGTAAGGGTCTGACTGCTGCTACTTTCCAGTTAGAGGGGATCTCTCCTGAGGAAAGAGAGGCATTAATGATGGAATTTATTCCGGGATTTACTTCATCTACTATTGCTTGCAGCAACATAGGTGGACAAGGATCGAAAGGAGATCCAGATTTCATAGTCGATATCGCCTTATGCGTATCTTCCAGACTGATGGGGTCAAAGGTGCACCAGCCAGGTTTTCGAAGGCTTAGATTGGTCTTGACATCAGATTTCTCTTCCTGGAAAGTTGGAAAATCTTTCGTGATATTCTCTATTTTCTGAGAGAAGTAGTCGGCTATTTTATCGCATAGATTCTGTGACGGTGGGATATCTTGTGTTAATGCCTTGGGATTTCGGAAACTGTTCACAATATTATTAATTGTGGGTTTCTAAAGCGCTAGAATCGACTCCCGAAGGAGTATCTCTGCGCTGTAGACCGCTGGGGAACCCATCCTGGCTTTCCCTGTGAGATGGTCCCTACTGGGTATCTCCAAGGTGAAACCAGGCATCCCCGGCGTATGTGGGGGGCCGTTGTGGGGATGAGGCAAGCTAATGCCCAGAGTTGCCGAGTGTGATCCCTGGTTAGAGTAGGCACCGAGGCGAGAATTATCGAGTCCGCTGACCCTGGTTCACAACCCTGCCGCGTCGGGAATTGAACCCTGGTCCCGGGCCGCCTCTAACCAGTGAGCCACACCACTCCGCATTGAATATTTCTTTTTGTTTATTTCCTGTCGCTTCAATCTGTGCTGTGTAATATTCTGCTTTAGCGTTTTTGATGGCGGTATGGTATTGTTTTCGCCCTATCTTATAGGTACATTTGTCTTTTAGTTCATAGTAGCGTCGCCACTTTCGCTCTAGGATTTTTACATTAGTTAACATATCTTTGAGCGGGCCTGAAAACCATGGTGCCGAAAGCTTTCCTTTGTTAGGTTTAGAGCCTGCTCTTGTGGTAGTAATCTTATTACCTATTTTGTTCATCCAACCATCGAATTTCTGGTTGTCAGTGTGTATATTTCCTGTAAAAATGGGTTTGTTGTCTTTAGCCCAGATTTGTAGGTCAGGATGTTTGATGATTTTGCCCCAACAGGGTGCCGGTTTATCCTTAATGTTTAAATCCTTCTTCTTTCTTTTAATTCCATTAATGTTAAAATTAAATTCAATGAATTTGTGGTCAGTCCATATTTGATGTAGCGGGGATTTCACATTCATCATCTCAATATTGGTACCGATGCAGTTCAGTATGTGTCCTGCCGAGTGAGTAGGTTCCGAGATGTGCATCGTCAAACCTAGAACCTGCATGATTTCTTTGAAATCTGTGGCGTGTTTATCATTGAGATCATCCATGTGGAAGTTTAGGTCTCCTAGTACAGTAAGATTCGCGAACCTGAGAGTTTGGCCACTAACAGCCTGATTCATGAAGCGAAATAGCGCCCGCAATCGCTGCGAAAATGCAATTGCGGGTGCAAATTACGGAATTGGCATTCAAGAACAAAATAGCGAATTCGCAAACACAGAATAGCGAATATAATAGCGATTACGCTATAATAGTCGCAGATTCCCGGTAGTCGAGCATTAGCGATACGGAAATAGCGACCAACCACGGAATCTGCGAAATAAATAGCAAAACGCAATATATTCTCTATCGGCATTCATGAAAAATATACAATAGCGAAAAACCCCAAATTCGCAGTTTGCGCGGCGCAAATTAAGGACAACTCAAAGCAGGTGGTAACCATAAAAGCCATGATTAAGAAAAATTTGAAAAACCGTTGGCCAATCACCAACAGGTCCAGGCCTGACCAATCACACATAAGGACATTCAGCAGCAGCATTAGGCGTTCCACAATGCCAGGAATGTACATGGTGGTGAGGCGGCGAAGGCTACAGCGAGCAGCACGGAGGAGACGCATGAGGCAGGAAAGGATTTACCAGCAGCGGGTCACCTTGCTGGGCCAAACCAGAGAACAGATATATGCTAAATACAGGCTGAATGGGGAAATGATCATCTGGCTGATACATGAACTTGACCCCCTCATGCAGCACCCAACAAGGCGAAACAATTCGGTGCCTACACATGTGCAGGTATTGTGCAGCCTGCACCTCCTGGCCTCCGGCAGTTTCCAGGGCATAGTAGCGGCTGCTGGGGGGATATCCCAGCCCACCATGTCACGCTGCCTCCACACTTTCGTTGACGCCATGCTCACCCAGCTCCACCGCCACATCACATTTCCCACGAGCCAACAGGAATTGTACCTGACAAAACTACAATTTTACAATGTAGCCCATTTTCCCCATGTCCTCGGCTGCATAGACTGTACCCACGTCGCCATCTGCCCACCAGCTGCCACGGAGTATATGTACCGCAACAGGAAGTCCTACCACTCCCTCAACATACAGATGGTCTGCAATGCCAAGACCATCATCACTGACATTGTCGCCCAGTACCCAGGGAGTACCCATGACTCCTTTATCTTCAGGCACAGCGGACTCCACACACGACTGCTCAGGGGAGAGTTTGGGGAAGGACACCTACTTGGTAAGTACACTTTGTCGACAATGTCACATTGCTATGAAGTCACTGCGCTGCACAGGCAATCAACATCTGCTCCTCTCATTCAGGTGACAGTGGCTACGCCCTACGGGAATACCTCCTGACCCCTTACCTCAACCCTGCCACACCTCAGCAACGGCGCTACAATGTTGCGCACATCCGGACAAGGAACTGTATAGAAAGGACATTTGGGCTGCTCAAGAGCAGGTTCCGTATACTGCACAAGACAGGTGGGGCCATGTATTACAGTCCTGCTGTGTGCTGCCGCATTGTGGCTGTCTGTGCAATGCTTCATAACATTGCAACCAAGCGCCGGATACCTGTTGAGATCTCAGGCAGTGAATCAGAAGGGGACGACCGGCCACCAGCACATGCGCACCATGCACGCGGGGAGAACCCAGCTGAAGGCCACAGACGCCGCAACCACATCACAGAGAACAATTTCTAGCCCACCCTCTTCCCCCACCCCACAAATCACAATTGCATGCAAAATGTAATGATTACACAACGCTAATGTGTGCTGCAAAATAAATATATTTGTTTCATTCACAAAAAAAGGTAATCAGTACAACTATTTACAACTAACAGTATTCCTTCATACTGCAGTGTGAAAGTACATGGCAGGCTTATAGTCAGCCTGTGCCAGTGTTTTTCTGACAGAGTCAATTGCGCCTCCTGCGCGTTATGCCCAAGCGCCTCTGAGGCTCTTCCTCTTCCGGGGCACCTGTACCTGGCGTTGCCCTGGTGCTGCGCCTAAGTGGCGGGACTAGTGTGGCAGATTGGCTGCTGACGCTGGAAGCCCCCTCACTGCCATCGTCACCCCCTACAGTGGCAGGTAGAGCAGGAGGGTGTAGTGCCGTTACCGCCGTGGTGAGGTGCTCCAGGACCCTGGTGATGTCCTCACAGCACTGTACTAGTTGGTGCTGCTGTGTGAGTGACCGCCGCGACAACTGTGAGGTGGCATTTGCAGCCACATAATTAGACCTGCTGTAGGAGGCCAGCCGGCTCATGAGCTGGTGGTGGCGCCGGCTTGCTGCACTGCGCTGCTTGATCATCGCAGCAGTGTTTGCCTCCATGGCTGCAGTCATGCGGCCCATGGCCGCCGTCATGCGGTCCATGCGGTCTCCCACTCCGGCCACATTGCGCCCAATTCTGTGCAGCTGGAGCTGAATGGCACCTTGCTGCTGTGACTGGCGCTGATGGATCCTCAGCATGCGTCTTTCTACGCTCAAACAGGCATGGCGCTGTCCATTGCCCCTCCTGCTGATTGGAGCTGTGGTGTGATTGCGAGAACTCCCACGCCTGCTCTGCTGGCCTGTCACAGTGGCTGGCCGCTGTGTTGGCGCTGTCGCAGGCCCAGATGTCGTAGCACCAGCTGCAGGTGGTATCACAGCAGGCGTTGCTGGTGCGGCAGGGACTGGAGGCACATTAGTGGGGTGCCTGGCTCTGGCTGCGGGTGGAACGGCAGATGCAGGGGCCACAACGGTGGGGTGCCTGGCTTTGGCTGCGGGTGGAACGGCAGATGCAGGGGCCACAACGGTGGGGGGCCTGGCTTTGGCTGCGGGTGGAACGGCAGATGCAGGGGCCACAATGGTGGGGGGCCTGGCCTTGGCTGTGGGTGGAACGGCAGATGCAGGGGCCACAACGGTGGGGGGCCTGGCTGCTGGTGTTGTTGCAGCGGCAGGGGCTGGTGCCTGGGTTTCCGGTTGAAAATCCTCCTCCTGGGCCTCCTCATCTATTTGCAGCCTCTCACTGTCGCTGCTTTCTGCGCCACCTGTGAGGGTAAGTGGATACTCATTAGTTGCATGTGACTGTCAGACGTGCTGATGTTACATGCATGCTGGGTGACATTCCCTGGATGGCTGTGGATTTGCGTACTTTGGAACCTGTCTGGCTGCATTGTGGTACTACTACATTGTGGACATACTACATCTCCCACAATGCTTCAGGGCATTTCCTGATGCGCAACAAAGGCATGACTAAGGGACATTATGTGAGCCTATTTGGTCCGGGACGGTCATAGGGGACAGGGTCGCAGTCGCATGCCACTTACCTTGGGTGTCTTGGGTGGGGCGGGAGGAGTCCAGAAGTGTGACGCCAACGCACGCCTCCCTCTCAAGGGTGTTCTCCACCTGGTCCTCCAAGGGTGTGTTGGGAGGGACTGTAGGTCCGCCACCTCCAGTGCCCGATGCCTCTCCAAGGTGCTCCGCCACCCTCTCCTTGGCACGACCCTGGAGGTCATACCATCGCTTCTTGAGCTCCTCCAATGACCTATCGGCCACACCCACGGAGTTCACACTGGAGGCTATTCCCAGCCAGATCCTCCTTTTGTCTTGCTCTGGGACCTTCCTGGAGTTGATCCCAAAGAGTCTGTCGTGGTTGGCCACCACCCCTTCTATCAGATTCTCGAGCTCCTGCTCTGAGAACTTTAGCTTTCTCTTCCGCCCTGTGCTGTTGCTGGGGCCAGGAACAGGTTCCTCAGACATGGCAGCAGTTTGGTAGTAATTTCGCAATCACCAGATTAGCTCCTGCTTTCCGACTTGCTCCCTCGAGGTTTGCCTCACTGTGGTGTTTGGGGGTGGGAACTGCCTGCTTCCTGGTTGTGATGTCATCACTGTGCTCGAAAAGCAACTTCCCGTTTTCCCGATCGCGCGAGATTGCGACTCGCATTCCCGATCGCACGAGATTGCGACTCGCATTCCCGATCGCACGAGATTGCGACTCGCATTCCCGATCGCACGAGATTGCGACTCGCATTCCCGACGCTGGTAGCCGGAAATAGCGATTATTCTGCGATTATAGTTAGTCGCTAACGGATTTAGCGCCCGCGTGCGAGTCGCTTTTTTTTTCCCGTAATGTACATGAATTCTGATTTGCGAGTTCTCAATAGCGATTCGCATTTTATCGCTATTTGAGACTCGCAAATGCCGTTTTTCATGAATCAGGCTGTAAGTGCCTTCCCTTATAGTTTCTAAGAATTGCTTGGCATATCCTGGAGGTCTATACAGTAGTACACCAGCAAAGGAGAAGGAGTCACCAATTTTAATGCAAAAACTTAGGCTTTCTGCTCCTATGATGTCAGTTAGCTCTGTCGTTGTGCATTTGAGCGTGTCCCTATGTATAATAGCCAAACCACCGCCACAGTGGACTGGCCTATCCTGCCTCTGAATTAAATAGCCTGTGGGTAGAGCATGGGCTATATCAGGATTCGACCATTCACGTAGCCATGTTTCTGTGATGAATAAACAGTCTAAGGCGTGTTCTGTGATAAGGTCATGAATATGGAGAGCATTTTTACACATAGAACGTGCATTTATTAGTCCCCCTTTTATAGATATCAATTTAGCATTCCGTTTGGGTTTGCAGTAGGGTAGTAGTGTTAAATTACATATCGGACAACTTATCGGGCCTCGCCAAGAGTCCACACTGATGATATGCTGACAGTGTTTGGGGTGGGTGTTGAGGGATAATAGCTCCTCTCTTGACCAGATAATTGGTGGGGTAGGGTGTTGGGCACTAAGCTCGTCCTTTGCGCGGACGGGCGCAGACGGGCAGGACTTTGGCTCGACTTCGGCGTGACTAAGGCGTGACCACTGATCGCGTCCGCTGCGCGGAGGTGTGGCCATCTATTTTTATACTAACTTTCTCGAGCGCTAGAGCGCTGGTCCTGGGTCTACCCCTAAGATGGCCGCCGGTTTTGTGCTCGATCCTACCACCTCACCACTCAGTACCTAAATCGTCTGAGTGCGCAGCTTTCAGGAGCGTGAATCCGGTATGTGCAGAGTTTAAAATTCTATTAATGCGGCGCAAAACAACATTGAATATTTAAAATACAACTGCAGGAATTAACAGTGCTAGCGCAGACAGTCTCCCGGCTTTCCGCCTCAGGAGCGTAGGAAGTCACACGGGGCAGCGCGTTTCCTGTTTTTATACTAACTTTCTCGAGTGCTAGAGCGCTGGTCCTGGGTCTACCCCTAAGATGGCCGCTGGTTTTGTGCTCGATCCTACCACCTCGCCACTCAGCACCTAAATCGTCTGAGTGCGTGACTTTCAGATGCGTGAATCCGGTATGTGCAGAGTTTAAAATTCTATTAATGTGGCGCAAAACAACATTGAATAATTAAAATACAACTGCAGGAATTAACAGTGCTAGCGCAGACAGTCTCCCGGCTTTCCGCCTCAGGAGCCTAGGAAGTCACACGGGGCAGTGTGTTTTCTGTTTTTATACTAACTATCTCGAGCGCTAGAGCGCTGGTCCTGGGTCTACCCCTAAGATGGCCACCGGTTTTGTGCTCAATCCTACCACCTCACCACTCAGTACCTAAATCGTCTGACTGCGTGGCTTTCAGGAGCGTGAATCCGGTATGTGCAGAGTTTAAAATTCTATTAATGCGGCGCAAAACAACATTGAATAATTAAAATACAACTGCAGGAATTAACAGTGCTAGCGCAGACAGTCTCCCGGCTTTCCGCCTCAGGAGCGTAGGAAGTCACACGGGGCAGCGCGTTTCCTGTTTTTATACTAACTTTCTCGAGCGCTAGAGCCCTGGTCCTGGGTCTACCCCTAAGATGGCCGCCGGTTTTGTGCTCGATCCTACCACCTCACCACTCAGTACCTAAATCGTCTGAGTGCGTGGCTTTCAGGAGCGTGAATCCGGTATGTGCAGAGTTTAAAATTCTATTAATGCGGCGCAAAACAACATTGAATAATTAAAATACAACTGCAGGAATTAACAGTGCTAGCACAGACAGTCTCCCGGCTTTCCGCCTCAGGAGCCTAGGAAGTCACACGGGGCAGTGTGTTTTCTGTTTTTATACTAACTATCTCGAGCGCTAGAGCGCTGGTCCTGGGTCTACCCCTAAGATGGCCACCGGTTTTGTGCTCAATCCTACCACCTCACCACTCAGTACCTAAATCGTCTGACTGCGTGGCTTTCAGGAGCGTGAATCCGGTATGTGCAGAGTTTAAAATTCTATTAATGCGGCGCAAAACAACATTGAATAATTAAAATACAACTGCAGGAATTAACAGTGCTAGCGCAGACAGTCTCCCGGCTTTCCGCCTCAGGAGCGTAGGAAGTCACACGGGGCAGCGCGTTTCCTGTTTTTATACTAACTTTCTCGAGCGCTAGAGCCCTGGTCCTGGGTCTACCCCTAAGATGGCCGCCGGTTTTGTGCTCGATCCTACCACCTCACCACTCAGTACCTAAATCGTCTGAGTGCGTGGCTTTCAGGAGCGTGAATCCGGTATGTGCAGAGTTTAAAATTCTATTAATGCGGCGCAAAACAACATTGAATAATTAAAATACAACTGCAGGAATTAACAGTGCTAGCACAGACAGTCTCCCGGCTTTCCGCTTCAGGAGCGTAGGAAGTCGGGATATGGGGCATCACTCCCCGCAGTGTGGAGGCAGCAGGGGGCTTTGGTGATCAGCGTCTTGGTCTGAGTGTGACAAGCACGAGGTGAGGAGAATACCTTTGCTGCATTTAAACACGATCTTGTTGCTCACAGGGCATCTCTCCTCTTGTAGGGCAGATCGAAGGGATCTTGTGGCGGTAGATGGCTTCACTGCGACGTGAGGCACTTCATTAGGAACAGTGATTAAAGATATCTCGAAACTCCGAGGGCGCCGCCATTTTGAAGTCAGGCACATCGGGCCGATTTTCGGGCTGTAGCGGCAATTTTGTAGGGTCCTCTCACCTCGGTGGGGATCTGTATGTATGCCTAGGTGTTCTTTTTCATCACCGGGCCGTGTGGAGGGTGGACGCTGGCTGTGGGTGTTAGAACCAGCCTTCAGTGTCAGGCAGTGAGTCTGTGACTGGGCGCCGCCATTTTGAGGGCTTCTCGGAGCCGGAGCGCGGGCGGACTAAAACTGAAGAAAAGTCTGCACGTAGGCGTCCGGGGTCGCAGATCAGGAAACCGGAGGACACCTCATGGTTTTAGGCTTCGTGTTCTCTGTTTTCCGCTCGAGTTAGTGCGGGGAATCACCGGGATAAAGGCTGTAGTCGCTCTCCTGGACTACGGAGCTCCCGGTTAACCAGCCATTACTTCTGCCGTCCAAGCCACGCCCCCCTTACTCAAGATTTATGAGGCAACTCAAAGCCACCCAAGGTGATTTTGTGTGGGTTCAGAAATCAGACTGAGAGCCCTGCATCAAGCATGAACCACTTTATGTGGTGCAAAAGTGATGCAGGGCACTCATAAATAAGCCCCATTGTTTGTAAACAAATTGATCAACTCACAGGGGAACTGTAGTGGCTATTAGGTGAAAATATTCAATACATTTAAAAAAATTAAATAAATATAAGAAGGGTTGCGAGGTTAAGCTGATGAACTACATCCTTTCAACTGAGAGGATGGCAATGATCACAGTAATCTAGGACTTGGAGACACCTCAAAAGCATGTCACAAAATATATGGGAATCGCCAAATTCAGCCAGGATAGCATTGTGATAAAGCTGACCTGCAGAGAAAGAATCTTCTACCACGGCCATGTAAATGTCAAAAATCAAGAGTCACTGAACACCATTTATAACCATATCCAGCCTACACACCAAGTAAACAACTCAAATATTCATATTTTATGAAAAGCATACATCCCCAAGATGAATGTAGAATTAAAAGCGTCTCCATTCTCCAGAGAAATCAACAGGAATTGCCCTGTTGTGTGTGCCGCTAAAGGCTGTGTGCAGTGGATAGTACGCCTATGGGAGCTGGACAAAGGGCCTTAGCTTACTTTTGTGCTTACTACACATAGCAAAAAGTCTCGTGTACTGTGGCTCTCTGACTCACAAATTATCATTGTCCATTCACTGTTGAGTTTGAGTTCATAAGTGATGTTATCAATCATTTAATATGGGATGCCATCAAAGATGCCATTGATGCAGGATACTGAAGTGCCACCAGTGATGCCAAGTATGAGGTAAAGGGCAGTGCATGATGGGGGCATAAGGAATAATTTGCTTAGTATACAATACATAGGGCATACTATCAGGGCTTAATCATGAGTCAGGTCCTGTGCCTCCTCCAGCACTGCCCATTCCTGATGCACTTGTTGTTTTACCTTGTGTTATGATCTCTGTGAGCAGGCCCTAAAAAAGAACCTTATTTGCTTAATGCCATCTTGGTGGATGACATAATCTCCCTGCTGAATGGAATTAAGCAATGTCAGTACTATTTTTAAAGTGAAGATCTTTATAATCTGTGTGTCTATCGCTTGCTCTTTATATTATGCTACAGATGAAGCTGTTTTCAAGGCTATGATTGAAGAGTTAATTACAGGGATTCATGCTAAGTATATCCTCTGCTTGACTCAAACTGTTTTTTGGCAACAAGTGTTGATCAATACATGGTTTAATGACACTATGCAGTCTGACTTGTAGTGCCTTGGACCTTGGCACATCTGCACTGTACATTTGTCAAGTTGTTAAGTTGGTTCCAGTCATGGAGTGTACATGAGACCCACATCTGGGCATATCCATCCCACGTAGGGTGACAAATTGAAGTATACAAAAAAAAAATGAGACAACATATTACAAATGTAATGAATACATCTAACAAAATATACAAATATATTAATCTAAACAATTTAAAATACCCCCCTTCTCCCCTAAAAACCCAACATCCTGCTTCTATAACTTAAATGCATATATAATAATGAAAAATCCCATTAAAATTTTGAAAAAGGATACATTTAAAATTTTGAAAAAATGTCTATAAAAATTGATTGACTATATTAACATAAAAGGTAACATACAAATAAAATAAAACACCTTTAAAAAACATATATAACTCAACCCATAAAAACAATATTTTTAACAATGATTATTTAATAAACAATATTTTTGACAATGATATAACAAATACCACTTAAAATAATATTCTTACCTTCGATATTTCTTTCAACAATAGTTTTGTCAACCAAATAGTCTTGACATGATATTTATGTAACATGATATTTTGTATTCAAAAATGTGTCCAAACACCACAAGATGTGTGCTTGGATAAGTAATAAAAATATTTTTCAGCTTGTTCATCCCAACATTTCTTCTCTTCCTGTTAATTTGCAAGACATGACTTACAACACTGGTTACATCTGCAAAATTCTCTATGAACTTATGTTAACGTTTGTAAACCCTAGGGAACTTTGAGTCTCCTCAACATACATAGGTGAGGTAGAATATACCTATTCAGTTTGGAACCAAGAAACTCTTCTTCCTTGTCAAACTCGTATTTAAGTATTGCAAGCCAAATGGTGGTGTTGGAACCAGCCCGAACTGCCAAGCCATGTCTTTCCTGGACCGGAATCAAGCATCCTAGGACCGATTTCTGGCTATCAGCCGTCTTCAGCCAGGAGAGCTTGAATCTATTGGCTTAGTGAGCACTGAACCCACGTCTGGGCATACCGTTCCCACATAGGGTGAACAGCAAAACACACAAAATGATGGACGTAATGTTGCACAATGGCAAAACATTCACCCCCAGTCACAGATCTGGGTTTAATCCATCGTTATTTTGCTCACCAAGCCACCCCAGTTCAGACATGGCCATATGCAAATCAGTCTTGACCCTGTGCCTCAGGGGAACAGTCCAGCCCGAACTGCCAAGCCATGTCTTTCCTCGACCGGAATCAAGCAACCTAGGACCAGTTTCTGGCTATCAGCCGTCTTCAGCCAGGATAGCTTGACTCCAGTGGCTTAGTGAGCACGGGACCCATGTCTGGGCATACCCTTCCCACATAGGGTGAACAGCAAAACACACAAGATGATGGACGGAATGTTGCACAATGGCAAAACATTCACCCCCAGTCACAGATCTGGGTTTAATCCATCATTATTTTGCTCACCAAGCCACCCTAGTTCAGACATGGCTATATGCAAATCAGTCTTGACCCTGTGCCTCATGGGAACAGTCTAACCCGAACTGCCACGCCATGTCTTTGCTGGACCGGAATCAAGCATCCTAGGACAGGTATCTGGCTATCAGCCGTCTTCAGCCAGGATAGCTTGACTCCAGTGGCTTAGTGAGCACGGGACCCAAGTCTGGGCATACCCTTCCCACATAGGGTGAACAGCAAAACCCTTCTTTTTTTGCCATTGTGCAGCATTCCGTCCATCATCTTGTATGTTTTGCTAAAATATTATTATACATGGAACAAATGTTTAGTCTATTAAATTACACAAAATAGTTTTTTGTATATGAGGCATACTGAACTCACATATTTGAAGGAGCTCTCATATGTTATCATGAAGAAATCTAGGACTTTGATATAAAATATTTGCCTAGGGTCACACAATTTTTTCTTAGAGAGGAGCGCTCATATGTGATAATGAAGGAAAATATGCCTCAGTGATATAAAATATTTGCGTAGGATCACACAATTTGGGACCATTTTATGGGTCAAGCCCATCCCAGTTCGGTTGAGTAGATTATTCAAGTCAATAGACCTGCAGGTCTTGTCAAATCTGTATGGTTTTATGAGAACTGCATTTATTGCATCTCCCAGAGATAATTAACTTCCTGTAGCATAACAATGATCATTTCAAAACTGTGAATGTAAAGAAATTGTTCAAGCTTGAGTAATTTACATATTTATTATTCCTCTTAACAAACACTTTTCATTAGGTTTGTGTTACTTTTTAAATGCAAGTCCAACACAGGGTTTTGGTGGGATTTACAATACAACCCAAACCGTGATTTGCATTGGATTGTAACATAAAGTAGCATAAAGCTACACAATGTGGTGCCTTGCCTTGCTTTGCACCAAGTGGGCGGAGCATGGATAGTTTCATGGGTGCTCCCATGCAACCACTCATGGATTGTGATGCTAGTACCAATCTATCTCCAAAGAATTTGAGACAGGGATTTGTGTCAAATCCTGCAATTCCTGAAGGCATGCGTAACAAGGAGAACTGTTTTCATTACTCCACACCTTTCTAAGTTTACATGTGTTCGGCTTTGGACAGCACACATAAAAAGTGGGAAATGCCTTAAAGCATAGTTTTTGTAATGGATGGACCCCTCCAGGAAAAAACCTATGCTTCCCACTATGCAGACACCCTAGCATTGTTGCACAGCATTGTTAGCGTTGGAGCAGGGCAGTCAAAAGTGCACCAGCGCAGGGAGAGAGTATAACAGCCCCACATCGTAGTACATAATGTGCTATTCTGCTCTTTCCCATTCACACAACACAAAGCAGTAACGTTACTTATTGCCCTGCTTTTCATACATTCTTTGCACATTTTTTTGTCTGGGTATTTTGCCATTTTAATTGTTCTTCAGCATCCAGCCAACAAACCTAACAAGATTATGAAGTGAAATGAAACTCATGATGTCAGAAAAGTATTTCAGTAAAAATTGGTCAGTATTTTACTGGTAAATGAAGAATGATATTGCACAACTACATTAAATACGACATTACACATCTACCATAAGGGCATGTGGTTCTAATGAAGACAGACTTTCTGAAGACAAATGTTTGTGAACCATTCTGTGCTGATTTTCCTGAATGATACCATAAACTATGGTTGGATTTTTCAAATTTGCAGCTTCTGGGACTATCGGTCTGCACCACGGAGTTGGTAGATATTTCTGGTTATTTTACCTTCTGATTTATTGTGCAGCATTCAAAGGTAGCACTACTTAACATGGTTGCATTACTCCGAAGAATGTTATTAGGAGTGAAACTTCACAATGTCATGAAAATACTTCAGTGAAAATTGAACTATTAAATAAATAAATAAAATGAGGCTACCTCATTGATAATTGGTCTGTGTTTTACTGTCAAATGGAGACTGAAACTAACCGAAAGATGCAAGGATTAGGTCCACAAGCGTACTATCGGGCATTACTGAATTTAGACTTGCTGAAAGCAAACACCTGTGAAAACGTCTGTACTGCTGTGTTGGACCGCTACCATGCTCTGTTTTTGTGATTTACAAAATGTAAGAACATGTTGTCATCACAAAATATTGAAGACTGCAAGCTTGAATGGGCTTTGATTGCTCAAAGAAAGGATGACCCATCCCATTAGTCACAGTGCTTACAGTTAAATGTCTCTTTGGTATGGCACCAGATAAGAGGAAAAACCGATAAAAGGTAAACAACTCATTGACAATCTCATGAACCATGATTACATATGAAGAATCGAAATGAAGAGAATAACAAAGCATCAAACTCTTCCTGAAGGTACAGGAACGAGAAAAGAGCCAGACCGATATCCAGAAATAGAATCTAGCAAAGCATTCCAGCTGCTACTTAGAGCGATGCATCATATACACAAAGATAATTAGAGGAATGCTTACAAATACACTACACCACTGACTGACTGGGGAGAAGGCCAATCCTTCTTTTTTACCCACTGTGGCACTCTAGACTGAGGACCACCTTACACAAATCGGTATTGAGCTTGGATTGGAGTGTCTGATGTTTTCCTCCTTTCAATCTGCAGGTTTAGTTTGAACACAGTTTTCTACAGCCATCTTACATTCTCTTCTGCAGGGGATGGGTCTTCAGAGGTGCTGGTGTGAACGGGTCATACCCAGGGCCGGACTGGGAACAGAAACCGGCCCTGGCAAACTGCCCTGCCAACCCCCTGTAGTGAGAAGGGGGGTGCGGCCGAGCTGTTTGAAACAGCCGTTATCTGACGATTTTGTACAGGGGGTCGATATTGCCGCCCCTGGTAACAAAAACTGCACCCCAGGGCCTAAAACCGGCCCCCACCTTGGAGGCCTACCCGGGAAACACCCGGTGCCCGCTAGGTCCAGTTCGGCCTTGGTCCTACCTTTCCTCCACATAGCTACTGAGTGGATTGGACCCTTCACATTAGACTTGCATTGCCGCTGCAACTTCCATCTTTGGACCGATGGAACACCTTCGGAACCACATCCGTGCAACACTTTCCACGGTGCATATTACTGCATCTCTAATCAATCATAGCCTCAACAACAAAACTCCTCATTGCAGTTTCGCTGCCCATCAGAACTGATGCATCACCTTGACTGTGCATCCATCCAAGACACTGGAATTCACATCGTGAGCTCCATCAATGGGATAATTGACGTTGATGTAAGAGGATATCACACCACAGCCTTGCTACATCTCATAACCGATGCATCGCCCCAGCTGCACAATGTATCTTCAATGCAGTTCTATACAACGCTCCACAACCAGGATTTAAGGTATTGTGTTCAGCAGACCTAAGTGGAGTCCTCTAGCCAGCCTGCACACCATTGCTATTATCCTAAACGTGTGGCTTTGTCCCATTCTGGTGTTACCAGATGTACCCAATAGCACTTTGCGCTTTTTGGCGCTATTTGCCACAATAAACTTTAAATTTCAATATCTCAGGTTCTACTAATTGGGTTTTTATTGATTTGGTCTTGTTTAAAGCTATTATGTTTAGATCTATCTTTCTAACCTGATGTGGGATCTTTTTGTCTGGTGGTTTTACTGTTTTATTGTTTGGAGTGTTGCATAAATACTTTACGCATTTCCTTTATGTTAAGCCTGACTGTTCTGTGCCAAGCTCCCAGGAGGTGAGCACAGGTTAAGTTTGGGTATGCTTGTGCCTTACCATGGCTAGGATTGTGGTTACTGCTTGACCAGGGCTCACACCCGAGTCATCCAACAACCCAATTTCTAACATTTAGAGTTATGCTGTTTATGCTCAAGTGAATTGTAATGCAAACTCTTCTTTAATAGTGAATTCACACTTTAAGTCACAATGGCAAAATGCCACTTTTAGAAAGCTGACATTTTCTTGTTCTAACCATTTGTGACTTATGCTAGTGCACTGGGTCACCTAATTGTGAATGGCTCTGCTGTTGGGGTTTGTGTATTGCTTCCAGATTGTAACACAAAGAGAGCTTCGATGTGGAAAGGATGGGCCATCCTGTCAAGATGCCTGGGGTAGGCTGCACCCAGCCTCACTTACACTTCAAAAGGCTTTGTCTTCTACCCACACAAAGGAATTGGAATTTTGTCTACACCAGTCAATTTAGCAGCAATTTGACACAGGACCTCGCATCATAGCTCTCTTAGCTACTGATCGAAACCGACGCAGTGCTAAATAACTCAATGCAGGACTTCGCACCTCAGTATCACCTAGCTTCTGATTGAAACCAGTGCAGAGTAGCACGAAACCTCCCATCAAGGACATAAGATACAACCCTCCATGGGACTATACTGTTCCCAGTACCTTGCCCAAGCTAGATCGTGGTTAGCCTGAACTTGTGACTTTGCCCTGGTGGGGCACTACTAGATAACCACTGTTGGTCTTAGTGCTTTTTGAACAATTTTACTTAAACGTTTAAAATGCAGTGTCTCAGGTTCTACTGATTGGATGTTCGGTGTTCTAGTATCATTTTATTTATAAAAAAATAACAATTTTTCTAAATTGGTTTGGGATTTTTCTAATGTTGTGTAAGCAATTTATTACTGTTTGCATGTTTCATAAATATACACTGCTTCTAAGATAAGCCTGACTGCTTTGTGCCAAGCTACATGAGGGTAAAGCAGAAGTTAATTTAGTGACTTTTGTGGTTCACCCTGACAAAGATTGTGGTTGTTGCGGGAGTGGGGCTTCCACCCTCCAAAGCAATAACCCAATTTCATACAATGTTCATGGAATTTTGTGAAATTCAGTGAAAATCATGATTTCATACATTCCTACATATTATGCAGTAGAGTATCAAGCATAAAACCCTCAGGAGTTGGGTGATTTCCACAGACTCTACTTACTATGGCTGATTTAAAGAAATTTCACTGCAGCAATAAACTGATAGATTTGCAAATGTTACCATTGTCGTCTACCCTACGGAAATTAGTTAATTATGTAGTACATGTGAAATAGGGGTGTGTGTTCAAATATCCTCTTGATTTTGGAGCATTACTATATTGAATATTGTTGAGAGAAAGATATTGTGATATTATGTGGGCCTTTTCAGGAAATATCAAAAATATTTGCTGAGATGGGAATATCAAATGGGTGTATATCCGTATGAAAGTATATCCATGCCTTGAGTTCTTGATTGTTAATGAAACTGGCATCTTACTTTTTGGGCCTGGACATCATGGAAATTGATTCATTGACACAATATTGTGGTAAACAATACTGTTGGCAGAAGTATTGTTGTTTTCCACAAGACTACCTGCACCATGAAAGACAACACAGCCAAGAGCCACACCAGTACAGCCACAGGTGCCATAGAGTCAATGAGCATGATACAGGGATACCCATGAGGGTCACAAGACTCATCGCAACAACTCCAGTACCACCAACACCCCCAAACCCGCATCTGAGCAAGTGTGTCCCTGTGGTCATTGTGTTAGCAGCATCACAGTGTGCTGTTACCTCAGCGTTGGCAATGAGCACTCATCCTCCTGCATGCACAACCGGCGTGTGCTGGTCCGGCGTACACAGGTCAGCGCATGGGTGTACCTATCCGGCAAGAGGAACGGGGTGTCTCAGACAGGCCCCTGTACAGGAAGTGCGATAAGTGTGTCTCTGTGTTCTGGTGTGGCCTGCCACAAGGGCCGCAGCAGTCGAAGTTGTAAAGTGGCATGCACCACCTCCAATCGGCACTGTCATGGTGTAGTTGGAATGCAGCAGGACATGTGCAGATAGGCATTAAATGGTGGTGCTGTATGAGTGCACGAGATACAACAGCGTACCATAGAAAAGTGTGGGGGCTCGTGGGAGGGAGGAGCAGCTGCTTGGCAATGTAACACACAGTGAACTCGCCCATGTGCCACGTGCTGGGCATCTCATCCATGATGACCACGGTCGCACACATTCCACAACACTCACGACCGGCCTTTGTACACATCCTGTATGAATGCAGTGTGGTTTTCACTTCTATGCTCGCTCACTTGTGTGATGTTGCTGGATTGTGTGACTTGTGCTCCTTGCTGGTGTGTTTCATTTTGGCCATTGTTTGTCCATACTTGTGCTGTACCTAATTGTGCAAGTGTGCCTTTCTGCCCATCTCCCCCAGTCCCCACACTCCCTGCTTCTTCCTCTTCCTGGTGCTGTTGTGCTCCACACATAAATACATGTAAAGAACAAATTAGAATAGTTCCTTGATTCTTTTAGGTTTCAAAACTTCTCTCTATTGGTTTATTTCTAATTTTCCATATAAACAGTTTTTTTTAATGGTCAACAACACATAGAAGTCAGAAGTGCAACGTATTCTATCAACAAACTTTGTAGAACACTCTACAACACGTGCAGATTAAAAGTTCACCAATTCTTTTTAAACGTACCAATATTTTTTGCAACATTTTCTCGAACATTTAACCACATGTGCAGGTTAAAAGTTCACAATTGTTTTAAGTTCGAACAGTGCATTCCAAATGCAAGTATCAGGTGTGGTTGAGTTGAGCACATTTTATCTAATGATATGTACTCCACGTTGAAACTGCTTTTTCTTAACCAATCACAAAGATGCTTTTCCACAAAACGAATGTGCACCCTACTTTTAAAAAAGAATGCTTTTCATCTCCCAAACACGTATCGTTTTGTATGGCAAAAAAAAGTAATTCCCCATCTTTAAACATATCTCTTATTCTACGAAGGAACTGCATGAGCTACAGACATCTTTCCATACCTTCCAGACAAACCTTCAAAATGCTAGTGTGGATCGGAGGACAAAGCTATATATTCTGGTGCAAGAGGTATGCAGAACACATATGTATAGACTTAGACCTAGGTTTACAAAATGTGGACATTAAATGGTTTGCACAAAGAGGATTGAAGTGGCACTAATTGCTACCTTTGGATAAAACCTCTTTGCATCTTCCACACCCTGACCTCATGATTGTGCATTGTAGTGGAAATGACCTAGGCACTTTGACTGGGGTAGGTTTGGAAATGCTTATGAAGGACACCTTTGGACAATTGATGTTACTTTTTCCTCAAACTTTCTTTGTATATTCCAATAGATGCCAAAGACATAAGTGGAAATGGTCAAAACAATTTTGTCCTCAGATTGAAACATCTAGAAAAAATGTCAACAAAGCTGTATCTGCATACCTCAGAGTCCATAGAATGGAGTTGATCTACAACAACAACATATGTTTTGATATGCCTGATATCTACAGAAGTGATGGAGTACAGTTCGCAGATCAAGTTTTTCCGAATAACCTGAAGTTGTGCATCCCCACCTACATGTAGCTCCCACTAATAAACACAAGGGCTCTTTTTAGAGCCACCCTATAACTGACAACTTAGGCCCGCTATTTTAGGGCCAGGTAACGTCAACTCCTGGACCCTCGCCAAAATGTATTCTCCACACAGCTGCGTCACAGCGGCCAGACAATCTGACTTTGCAGCACAGACCTCTCGCTTTGATCACTGCCTCTAGCAACAGCTCTGTATACCACCATGTGACTGTGCAATAGCTCAATTAATTTCCAGTCAGGCCCCCAGTGCCTGCAGACCCGTACGAGTGAGTAGTTTGCACTTTACAAATACCATATTGATTCGAAACGGCCAAATTGAACTTCACACTCCCTCTGTACCACCCTCTAATCACCCTACAGACGTCACACTGTTTAAAACAAAAGTTCCTCCTAGTACGTATGCACACATACTGACACTACTTGGACAGGTGTGCCGCAGCAGCCAGAAAACATGAGTTCAGAACACATGGCTCACAATTTAATTCCCTACTCCTGCAGCGCCTCAGCTCAGCACCATGTGACTCTGGGCAATAGCTCACTTAATAGCTCACATAATTTTCACGCCGGCTTCGAGGGCCTTCAGACCCATAGGAGTGAGTAGTTTGCGCTTTACAAATACCGTATTGATTTGATAAGCGCAAATTTACCTTCGCACTCCCTGTATAAGCACCATACACAAGTTACAATGTTCGAAACAAAAGTTTCTCCGAGTAGGTATGACTACAAGCTGACACTACTTGGACAGGTGTGGTACAGCGGCCAGAGCACATGACTTCACAGCATATGACACACAGTTTGGGCTCACACTTTCATCCCCGAGTCCGGCAGCACCTAGGCTTAGCACCATGAGACTCTAGACAATACCTCACATATTGTCCGTACCCAGGACTTTCAGACCTGTAGGGGTCAGTAGTTCATCCTAGTAGGTATACACACATGCTGAGACTACTTCCACAGGTATGATGCAGCACCAGGGCACATGACTTCACACCATAGGACACACAGTTTGGGCTCACGCTTTAATCCCCGACTCCCGCAGCAGCTCACTTTAGCAGCATCAGGCTCTAGGCAATACCTCGCTTAATTTCGCATCACCTTCAGACCGGTAGGTATGAGTAGTTCATTTTGCACCCCCTCTATAGCACACCCTAAACACCCTACAGAGGATACAGTGCTCCTACCCTCCTCTTTCCTACTTTTTTTTAGCCCTTTTGTCGCCTTACTTGCATCAACAGATTCACAAAATGGTGGCTAACACGTCCTAGTTGCAACCCCTCGCAGTGCTCCCAACCAATAAGCAGCAAGTTTGTGCTTGTAACGTCTCAGCCAATCAGATGGCAGAATTCCCAAATACCGATATCTGTAAATTTTGATATTTCTCAAAAACTACTGAACGGTTTTAAACCAAAAAAATAAAAGCGTGCTTTCTAGACAAGACCCTTCTCCCTGCCAAATTTGGGGTAATTCCGTTGACCCGTTCGACCTATAGCCTTGTCGAAAGTTTCCTATGGAAATTGCATGAAGAAAACATGTTTTGGGACCCCCCTTTTATCTCGGCCCCCCCTTGACAAATCATCCCCAAACTTTTGACAATGGAGCTGATATGAACAAAGAATTAGTTTGGAAAATGTCATGAAGATTCATCAAATGACGCCAAAGTTATAGGCAAAGCAAAAAATGTTCTTCATATGGAAACTTGGTCCTAACTATACCTACCTACTGGCAACCACCAATAGGTTATATATATATATATATATTTTCCAAAGGTTCCAAAGTATTATACACTCTCAATAACACCACGCAACGCCAGCAGTCAATTCAGGGTGTTTATTCCTCAAACACTGTGTTGGAGGAATAAACACCCTAAATTGACTTTGGAACTTACAATTCGCCAGGGGGTGCGTTTGCAAAGTGGTGAAGGAAGGGGGCTGGGCCTGAGGTGACATGTGTGCAAACACGCCCTGTGCTGCGTTTTAAGTTGGAGAATTAATTCCTCTTCAATACCGAGTGTCCCTGGGGGCCAACTAGCCCACCAGGTACCTCCAGTATGCACCAGAGAGCTGTGTTGCAGAGAGGTGTTCCGAGGCCATGCCCCTTTTTGCAACACTCTGCAACGCAGCTCAGTGGCGCTTAATGGAGGTACCTGGTGGGCGCCACAGGGTGCGTTTCCACACATGTTACCTCAGGCCCCGCCCCCTCCCTTCACTACTGTGCAAACGTGCCCGTGGCGCGTTTTAAGTTGGGGGATTAAGTCCCCTTGAATTCCGAGGGTCCCTGGGGTACAACTAGCCCACCAGGTACCTTCATTTTTGGGGCCCTGGGGGGCCTTGTGGGACCCCCTAAGCAGGCCTAGGGGGTCAGGGTGTTTCTACCCTGCCCCCTTTTCATGTTTTGCGCATTTGTTTGACTGATTTCACAAGATGGCTGCCAACACTTCCTGGTTTGGAGTGTTGACTGCCAATTAGCATAAAGCTTGGGATCGGGAGGGTGAGCGGATCCTGCGCTGCATAGATAGCAAAACTTTTTTAATTTTTTACACCATTTAAAAAGGGATCTTTCAGCACAAAGGGCTACCTTTTTGCCACATTTGGTATAATTCTGTTCAGTAGTTCGGGCTGTAGCCGTGTCTAAAGTTTCCTATGGGAAATTGCATGGGGAAAACACGTTTTGGGACCCGTGAGATTGTTGACACCGTAGTTCCATCTATATCTCTTCTTATGCCCACGTTCCCTTCCATCCCCAGCAATTCTGCCTCGAACCCCTAAACCTTGGTGATATCAGCCCTCGCACTCGCCCTCGAGGTGAGTCTCCGGCTGTTAATTAGGCACCACGCTACTTTTACATCTTGGATGCTTGTTTTAAAATCGGCGGCATGTACTTTTTAGAATTTTCGAGACACCACAACTTCCATTGCATGACTCAATACGGCCATCTGGTTGACGTCTTATTTCACCATGTTAATTCGAATGCTTCTTTTCATGACTAGACTGCAAGCCTTTCCTGTCTTTCCTTATTCTCTCGAGCACCAGAGGTTAAGCTGCATCGCAAGTGATGTCAATTGTATTACTTGCCTTTGGATTAAATGCGACAGCAATGTTCCCAGCCATGTTTCATATGTTTTTTATTCTTCTCACGGTTATTACTTGCCATTGGTTGAATGCGACAACATTGTTCCCAGTCATGCTTCATATGTTTTTATTCTTCTCACGGGTACCACTTGCCATTGGTTGAATGCAACAGCATTGTTCCCAGTCATGTTTCATATGTTTTTAATTCTTCTCACGGTTATTATGCACTCGTGTCAGATAATGTTTCAAAATTGCTCACCAAATCACTAGCACATTGTTTTCAATTTTGGAGTTCTCATGTGTCAATCCTTGTTCTAATGCCTGGCATCTTACTTCCTACCAACCTCTCCGTTCTTCTAATTTACAGGCATTGTTAATTTTCAGGCGTATGTAAATCTCTGTCCTGATGATGATCTATATACCTCGCTATAGATCGAAACGTCGTTAACTCCTTTAGACTGAATGCATGTTAAACACATTTGTTAAAACTTGTGCATTTTTGTCTACGTCTTTACAAAGCTTGCCCTCATGATTCATGTATTGGCGATAAGCTCTTTTTTGTGCCTGAAAATGTTTTGTGTAAGTGTTATTTTCTCTTTGTTTTGAACCTTGAAGGATACAGGTTTGTGTCCCACTCTATTACGCTCTGTCTCGAACTTTAACACTGATTGTTTATATCTATTAAATTATACCATGCCTGGCTGGACATAAATGAACCAATATAGCACTGATTCTGGTCTATATTTATTGTTTGTTAGTATAATTCATTGAAGGATCCACTGTTCTCAATAATTAGCTGACCCCCAGGGTCCTTCCTAACTTGTGGGTTCCCTTGTCTTTTGGAAACGGTGATGCTTGTTGCGACTGGAAAGGTTTGGGGTGATCCATCAAGAAGGAGTTGAGAAAAAGGGGAGGGTCAAAAAACATGTGTTTCCCATGTTAATTCCCATAGGACTGTTAGGCATGGCTACAGCCCAAACTGCTGAATGGAACTACACCAAATTTGGCAGGAAGGTCGACATTGGTCCAAGGATGTGCCTTTTTTGTGAATTGGTGTAAACCCATTCAGTAGTTGCAGAGTTATTAACCAAAATAAAAAAATTGTATGGATTGGGACATAGATCCTCCGAGCATCCGACAGTCCCCCTGCTCAAATCTGATTGTCTGCCAACACTTCAAACCAGGAAGTGTTGGGAGAAATCTGGGACTTGGCTTGAGCCCATTCCCATAAAAAAATTTAAAAAAGAAAAGGGGTCAGAGTAAAAAAATATTTCATTGGAAGTTGCATTGCGTCTGCGGCTTATGTTAAAATGTAAAAAAAAAGTGCAGGCTCCTGCGCTTCTTTAGTAATAGGCCCCTGGGTGGGCCAGGTCAATGAGAAATTGAGAATATAAAGGAGGGGCGGCGCATGCACCCCCAATTCTGGGGCTTAATAATGCTTTGCGACCGCCACCTCCCCAGGTCTTATTTTTTTATAAAATAGTGGGGCCTCTCTGACGCCCCAGGACCCCGGGACCACCTTCTCCTAAGAACCACATTCTAAAAACAAATCAGGGCACAAACCAGCATGCTTTGTAGCACAACTACAGCATCTCTCACATGTGACTTGTGCATATGGAAACTTGGATTTAAGACTTGTCAAATATCTGTTACTTAGAAAATCAAGCTACAGGTCAAAGTTCAAACACAGGACCGATATTACCAAGCATCATCCATGGCTGAAATAGTATTTCTCTATTGGAATGAGAAGGTTGTGTCAGCACTTGCGAACATATCTGAGAAATTTTAGAAGAACCCCGGTAGCACTGCCATGAGAAGTAAATGTGTTGGAATGTGACTGTCTATTTTAGAATCTCTATGATGTCTCTGTAAGTGGCTATAAAAAAAACCTCAGTGCCTGTGTTACGGAAAAGAGAGTAATAGTTCCAATATTTTCTCAAAAATATTTGATACTCTGCTACAATATTCTCACATGCACATATACCTTTTCAATAATTTTTTTCACCAAATTGAATGCAATTCACATACCTGAAAATTGAGTTTGTTGTTCAAATATCAGATAGACAGAATACTCTCAGGAAATGTAAAAACTAAGCATAAGACTGGCACATCACTCTCACACAAAACCACCATTCATGGCACCATTTTCAACTTTGTTCCCCCTTATAGTGCGGAACGCAGCGAATAAAAATACTGCTTTCATTTTTTTTATTTCGTCACTCCATTATTGAATGGTTACTATACATTAACTCTTTCATGCACTTTTATTAAGAAGCCCAATATGTGTCGGTGCTTTGCACACTTCTGACATTGGTCTTTACTTGGGTGATATTTGGGCTACATTTGGGTTATTTTCTCTCTGGTGGCCATCTTGGGAGACATAGGGGTCTATTAGGTTGGCGGGCCTAGACCGCCCGCCACTCTAGCGGTGCTGGGACCGGCTGGCAGTGGTGCGGCGGTCCCGCTCCGCCAATTAGGATGCCACCGCCACGTTGGTGGTGGCCTCCCGCATATAGTACATTGTGGCGGGTGGTGCTGTAAACAGCACCTGCCACAATGCAATATATGCATGTTTTGCATTGGCTTGCACAACGTGACAGGCACCGCGCGGTGCCTGCCACCTTGTGCTTGCCAATGTTGGGGGGTACCATGTGTGCCCACCAAGTGCAGCCAACCACCCCCTCATCCCCCTGGGGGCTCGCAACAGGCCCCCAAAGATAACTCTACATGCCTTTCCATGGCGGTGTCTCAGTACAGCTGCTGGCGTGGGGATGATTTCTGTAAATTACATTGTCAATGCCTATCATGAGAGAGTGAATCAGTTTCAGTCTTTGCTTCATTGATTAGGAAGAGTTTAAGACCATGAAAGTGCAACTACACATAAATGAGGACATTTGTGCTGTTGCTCAACACATATCTTATTAAAGCAAGATATCACTAAGCAAACCACTGGCCCAATGCCATGGGTTTCACCCATATGGGTAGTGCCGATAAAGGATAATGGATATGTCGTGAGCATCTGCATTGATATGCGCCAAGTTAACAAGGTGATTGAAAGACTGAAATCCAGGTCTGCACATTTCCGACATGATTACGCAGCTAAATGGACCAACAGTCTTTTTCAACTTTGATTTGAACAAAGGGTATCACCAGCTCGAACTGGAAGAGCACTACAGGTACATTAGTGCCTTTTAGACTCATGTTTGTTTCTTTCAATATAAAAGGATAGTGTCATCAGCTGCCTACTTTATCAGGATGTCATTAGTCGCATAATGCTTTCAATTACAGTGATGACACACCAGTTTATGAGGCCACTCAAAAGGAACATGATAAAGCTCTTACACAATCATGTTCTATATTTGCTGATGCAGCTTTCACTTTAAATGTGGCAAAGGGGAGTTTCATCAAACCAAACTCAAGTTCTTTGGCCATGTCCTTTCTGATGGGGGGATGACTCCAGACCCGAACAAAGTACAAGCCTTGTCATCCAATTCTCCCCCACAAGATGTAACTATGCTGAGACCTTTCCTTGGTATAGCCAGTTACTGTTCAAAGTATATATATGTGACTTTGCCACTGAAAATGTCCCATTAAGAGACTTGTATTGTATTGTATTGTATTGTATTGTATTCGAGACTTCTATAGCGTACTGTCATTCCAAGGGTATCCTGGGGTTCAGATTACTCAGTAGACGCTGTGTATGGTACATTGTCATACAGCCAGATGGTCATAGCTGCAGCATGGTTAGATTAAACCCTAGGGAATAGCCAGGTTTTTAACTTCTTCCTGAAGTTTAGTCAGTTCTCCATTTGTCTAAGATCAAATGGTAGGCTATTCCATAGGCGTGAAGCTGCAGAGCTAAATGACCTGCCACTTATTTGGGTTTTCTTGAAGCTAGCTGTGCAGACTAGTTTTGCTGATGTAGAGCAAATGTTTCTAGCTGGGACATACCAGAGGAATTTCTACTGCAGTGGCTTAGAGCCCATTTTATTTACTGCTTTATGGACATTTCACAGTGATTTAAAGTGTATCCTTTGCTTGATTGGCAGCCAGTGCAAATCCTTCAAGGCTGAGGACGTGGAGGACCTAAACTGTCTTTTGAGGGCTAATTTGGCTGCAATCGTCTGAACTCTCTGCTTTTTTTTAATCAGGGTCGCTGGTGCCTCCAATAGCAAGGCGTTGCAGTAGTCTAGTCTACTCAGTATTACACTTCTAGCCACCTCTTCTCTTGTAGAGGGTGGCAGCAGGGGGAGAATTTTACTTAGGGTTCTTATAAGACCCATACAGGTACTGACAGTTCTATTCACCTGTGATTCCAACTGTAAATTGCTATTAAATAGCACCCCCAGGTTGCGCACTGTATTAGAAGGAGTTAATTGATTGGTAGTAGGGGTTGGCCAGAAATTGTCAGGGAGGGAATGCAGAATTGTATTCGCTGAGCAGTGTAGTATTTCAGTTTTCTCCCCATTGAATTGTAGTAAGTTATTCTTCAGCCATTTCGATGTTTTATCCATGCTGTCATGGAAACTTTCTAAGGATATTGCTTTGGATCCTTCTAAGGAAAAGACAAGTGAGTATCATCGGCATAGTTCACTACCTTGATTCCAAATGATTTTATTAGGGAGATCAGTGGGCGTAGGTATATGTTAAATATAATTGGGCTGATTGCAGAGCCATGTGGTGCTCCATATCTGATGGATATATTTTTGGATACACAAGGAGGAATATTCACTGCTTGCTATCTATCCTGTAGCTAGGACTGGAACTAGTTAAGAGCCATGCCTGTGATTCCACATTCCTCAAGCCTGTTAAGTAATATCCGATGATTGACCGTGTCAAACGCGGTTGACATGTCCAATAGTACTAATAAAACACCATGGCCAGTGTCAGCACTCATTCTCAACTCGTCCGGGACTGTTACTAAGGCAGTTTCTGTGCTGTGTGATGGCCGAAATCCAAATTGCATTTTGTCTAATCTTAATGAAACAAGATATTCCATTTCAGTTGTCAAGTGAATGTGAACAGAGCTTCAGGAAAATCAAGCATGCAATTGAGAATGCAACTGAAATTGCATACTTTGACCCACAATTTTAGATGGACATTGTTGTTGATGCGAGCCCAGTGGGGTTGGATGCCAATTTTGCCCAGCACACTGGACATCCCAATGCCCAAGACACATTCTGGCTTATGCTAGTTGAAGATTGTCAATGAGAGAATGTGCTCATTCACAACCTGAAAAAGAAAGCCTAGCTGTAGTGTGGGCTTGTGAACATTTTCATGTGTTCCTGTATGAAAAACATTTCACAATTGTGACTGACCACTAGGCATTGCTCACCATTGTCAGAAATCCTAAAGCCAAGATGCCACCTTGCATTGAGAGGAGTATGCAGGAGTATGATTACACAATTGTGCATCATCCAGCAAAAGTTCAAAACCCTGCTGACTATTTCTCATGTTTGCCAACACAGTGTCATGGCACGATGTCTAAATCTGTTGATGCCTATGTTTACTTCATTGTGAAGTCCAGTACCCCTTCTGCCATATCAGAAGAACAAATGATTGCTGCCACGAGTAATGACAGGGATTTGCTAATACTTGAAGAGATTATTACATACCAGTTGTGGCAAAATCATACTTAACCTCTTCATGATGATCTTGAATACCAGAAATTCAAAAATGTGCAAGAAGTACTTTCAGTTACTCAGGAAGGAACAATCTTATGAGGGTCGAGAATTGTCAGAACTGAGAGACTGGTGCAACAACTTATTGAATTATTCTATGAGGGACACTTTGGGGATGTTGGTACAAAATGCGCTTTACGGGAACAAGTGTGGTTCCCCCGTCTTGATGAAAGAGTTGAAAAAGAGTTAACGAATGTCATTTGTTCAACTGTTTGTCATACAAGACAACCCCACATTTGTTAAACATGTCTGATCTGGTACACAGACAAAATATCGAGTTTTAAATTTCGATATACAATTATATCGAAGTTTAAATATCGAAGGGACATAATATAGACGGTAAGCAATATCGACACTCTTAATATCGATATTAGTAATATCGAAGTTTTAAATATCGATGTCAGTAATATCGAAGTAAATAATTTCGATGTTACTAATATCGATTTTTAAATAAATTGTGTGTATATTATATTGTATTTATTATGTTTAATAATTAATTTTTAATGTAATTTAATTAAATGTTGTCTTTTAGTACTGTAGCGGGTTGTGGGTTTATAGGGGAATAGGGTGGGAAGTAATTTAATTATGTTAAATTAATTATTAATTAGTAGGAATTATAAATTAATTAATTGAGAATTATGTGTAATTAATATTAATTAATTGATTAATTGATAAATATGTTCTGTAGCGGGTTATGGGTTTATAGGGGAATAGGGTGGGAAGTAATTTAATTATGTAGAATTAATTATTAATTAGTAGGAAGCATACATTAATTGTTATTAATTGGTAAATAATTATAATTAATTGGTAATTAATTTTAAATAATTCATTAATTGATAAATGTGTTCTGTTGCGGGTTGTGTGTTTATAGGGGAATATGGTGGGAACTAATTTTAATGTAATTAAGTAATAATGAATTATTTTTTATAAGTATGTTATTTCAACCCCTACGCTATCCAACACTTTCCCTACTGTTGCACTCTCTGGAGTGGGAATAGTAATTTTTACCCCTGCGCTATCCAACACTTTCCCTACTGTTGCACTCTCTGGAGTTGGAATAGTAATTGTTACCCCTACGCGATCCAACACTTTCCCTACTGTTGCACTCTCTGGAGTTGGAATAGTATTTGTTACCCCTACGCTATCCAACACTTTCCCTACTGTTGCACTCTCTGGAGTTGGAATAGTAATTGTTACCCCGACGCTATCCAACACTTTCCCTACTGTTGCACTCTCTGGAGTTGGGATTGTAATTTTTAATCCTACGCTATCCAACACTTTCCCTACTGTTGCACTCTCTGGAGTTGGAATAGTAATTGTTACCCCTACGCTATCCAACACTTTCCCTACTGTTGCACTGTCTGGAGTTGGAATAGTAATTGTTACCCCTACGCTATCCAACACTTTCCCTACTGTTGCACTCTCTGGAGTTGGAATAGTAATTGTTACCCCTACGCGATCCAACACTTTCCCTACTGTTGCACTCTCTGGAGTTGGAATAGTATTTGTTACCCCTACGCTATCCAACACTTTCCCTACTGTTGCACTCTCTGGAGTTGGAATAGTAATTGTTACCCCTACGCTATCCAACACTTTCCCTACTGTTGCACTCTCTGGAGTTGGAATAGTAATTTGTAATCCTTCGCTATCCAACACTTTCCCTACTGTTGCACTCTCTGGAGTTGGAATAGTAATTGTTACCCCTACGCTATCCAACACTTTCCCTACTGTTGCATTCTCTGGAGTTGGAATAGTAATTTTTACCCCTACGCTATCCAACACTTTCCCTACTGTTGCACTCTCTGGAGTGGGAATAGTAATTTTTACCCCTACGCTATCCAACACTTTCCCTACTGTTGCACTCTCTGGAGTGGGAATAGTAATTGTTACCCCTACGCTATCCAACACTTTCCCTACTGTTGCACTCTCTGGAGTTGGAATAGTAATTGTTACCCCTACGCTATCCAACACTTTCCCTACTGTTGCACTCTCTGGAGTGGGAATAGTAATTTTTACTCATACACTATCTAAAATGTATTTAGCTTTTTTATTAGTATTATGTTCTTATTAATTGTTATTTATGTGATTATTTTATGTATATAAATGTATTAGTAATTTATTATATTTTTATTTTTTTATAAGTTATGAAAATAATTAATTTAGAGTTAATATTAATGAAAAATATATTATGTATTATATATTTATTAATATTAATTTGTATTACATTATGTATTAATTTTAAATATTATAGTACATTTTTAAATATGTTTATTACATTTATAAGTATTATTTTGTTAATATTAGATTTTTATTTAATAAAAAAAACGATATTTTACAAAAAACGATATTTTTGTCATTCTATATTTTTTTTCTGATATATTTGTACTTACCTTGTTAGGGATAGGATTCCTATATTTTTGACTTCGATATTTTTGTTCCGATATTTTTGTATATCGATATTTGTGTTATCGATATTTTGTCAGACATTGTCCACTACTCATGAGAGAGTCATTGGAAGATAGAAAGTATGTTTACAACTTGGGGTGTTTCTGTCATTTTTAAAATCTGACAATGGCCCCCCTTTCAATAGTGAGGAATTTAAAGACTTTCTCATTCATTTAAATATCACACATCAGAGAACCACACCTCTCTGGCCACGGGAGAATGGTGTGGTGGAGAGATTTATGAGTACCCTGAATAAGACCATTCAGCGTGCTGGGCTGGAAAAGATTGAAATTAAATTTGTTATTCAGTCTAAGCTTCAAACATACAGGTTGAAGCACTGTGTTCAACAGAGGAGACCACGTCATTGTCAGGCAGAAATGGAAACACAAGTCTGATACTGCTTTTGATGCTGACCCACTGGAGGTTGTACCCAGTAAAGGACACTTAGTGACTGCTCACTGTCCTCAAAAGTTGATAACGCAAGAATCTTTGCATTCCAAGCACCTGTCTTGATCTCCGCCAACTCTAGATGTCAGGAGTGAGACTTGTCGAATGACTGTACTGATGTCTCTGTCAATGACTGTACCGATGTCTCTGTCAACAATGCCAGTAATGAGCATTTCTCTGGTATCTCCATGGCCTCACA
The DNA here is from genome assembly GCF_964261635.1 of Lissotriton helveticus. Classification (NCBI taxonomy): domain Eukaryota; kingdom Metazoa; phylum Chordata; class Amphibia; order Caudata; family Salamandridae; genus Lissotriton; species Lissotriton helveticus. The sequence goes on from NC_136060.1 coordinate 201,207,703, forward strand.
TTACTAGATCTGAGCAACTGATTTGAGCACCAAAATGCCTTATTGATGAGTTGTAATGTGTATATATGTATTGTAGGTCCTTTTTTATTTAAACAAGTGGGAGATGTAGGGCATAATTTATGGGACTTTGGAGTTGGGCAGCACAGAAAGGCACCTGCGCTGCTCTTTGCCAAAGTGAAAGGGCAAGAATTCACAGTTTTTATGCAATACAGTGCATTTCTGTGCTTTCTCCCTGCACTGGCGTCATTTCGGCAACCTAGTGCCAACATAGGCACCCTTGCAACATGGTCCAAGGATTCCTCCAATGCATAGAGGATTGATTTTGTGCAGGAAGAAACACCATTATTGGTACATTTGTGATGGGTGGTGAGGGTTGCACTCTTTCCCTGTGTACAAGGCGGTTGGCTGCCAAAACGTGTTCGTATTCCCTGATCTTGCTGCACAATAAGCTGGAGATATATATATACAAACAAAAAGTGTCAACAAAGGTCTTAGTAGTAAATGGCAAAATACTAACAAACAAATAAATAGTGCCCATTTTCTTATGCACACCCAATACAGTAGGACCAGGACATAAGCTGGGAGGTCACTGCCCCTCTACATCAAAACTATACTTCCAGTTTCGTATAAGAGTAAGATACTTTATTTGTATAATTAATTAAAATAATTGCAACAAAATACATTAATAAAAAACATTGGTAAATGAGCGGGATTCCAAATTGTCCAAGTTTAGCATGCGCCTTGGTTTCCATAAAAGATTCTAAAGAATGGTTAAAAAAGGTGTGTTCAGAGTAACATCAGTGGTGTGTTATGGTTGCAAGTCCCTGGCTTGATTGGTCAGGAGCCAGTTCTATCTGCAATGAATCTCTGATCCGGAACGGAGTAAAGTGCATTTTCTGTGTGCCAAGTTCTCAGATGAAAGGGATTCCAAGGCTGTTAGGACTCAAAGATTGAAGTAGATTTTGGATTATGGCTCAGTGCAGGGTCTATTGCCGAGTTAAGAAATAAGAGTGAGAGTTGTGTGCAAACTCTGTGTGCAGAAATCGCAAATAGAGAAGTTTCCGGTGTAGTTGAGGCCCAGAAATCATCTGTTGCTGGGTTTTTGGTGTCCTTGTCCTCAGCGGGCAACTAAAGGGCATTCAATTGTGAGAATCCGAGGTGGGCCTGATTCAGTTGTGTGTGTCGTATCGGGCCTTTTAGGTGCCTTCCAATGTAGCTTGAAGTCTGCGGTTGCTATTGAGGCTCATCTATAAAAACATTTTCAGCTATTGCCACTTCCATCCAAGGGCGCCTCAGTGGTAGGTAGGTCTTGTCATTTAGGCAGCCATTTGTCGGCTAGTTTGTCTTTTAATACTTGATTCCGTGACAGTTAGGAATTTTACCAAGCGGCAGCTTAGTTGGACATCCTCACCGGAGAAAATTGCTAGGACTGCTTGCCTACAGGTCCGAATATGTTTCTTATTACAAAAAGGTCCGGCATTCCCGTATTTGTTCCCTGCATATGGTTAGGAGGTGCACTATGTCATCCTCCCCTTCCCCGCAGCGACAACAGATTGCTGGCTTTGGTGGGCATTGCCACGGCAGTATGTGGTATGCGGATGACAATATGCCTAGGCAGAATTTCAGGAACTTCTCTTTGGTGGTTTTGGAGTAGCCATTGTGGAGGTGTGCTTGGGGTGAGGCTTTGCTTTAAGACTGTATGGTGAACCAGCCATGTGTGCACTCTGACAGAATAGCTTTGTCTTGTATGAGGGATGCTTTTTTAACAGTGTTGTTTACTATTTTTTTTTAACTTGCATAGGTCACTGGTATCTCCCAAAGATGCTGTAGCCCCAATTGATCGAGTCACATTAAGGAATCTGAAAAACAAGATCAACGGCCCAAGTTTACTCCCTCTAACATGGGTGATTCAGGCAAAATTAATTCCGTTCATCACCTACGGCAGTGAAGCTATGAGAGGGAGGGATGCGGGTACATTAGATGGCACTGTAGCAAAGCACTGCGAATAATCTTCAGCTTGCCGGGATACACATCCCCTGCACAAATGAGGCTAGAATTTGGGCTATCAAGAGAAGAGCTGGCACGCAAAGGAACATTTATCGAAAGCTGGCACAAAATTAGAGGGGGAGAACCGGAAATGCTGAACGCCCTTCTGTGGAAAGAGCTACAAGCCAAAGAGGCCTGCCCTGCCAGACTTTACCTGATGGGTGCTTTTAACCAGCCGGGGCTATGGAAACTTTTGGGAACAACCAGGGACCCTTGCAAGTTTAAATAAAGTAGTAAACAACATAGTTAAGAAAGAATCTCTCTTGCAAGACAAAGCCTCCCTGGCAGAGCTTGCACATGGCTGGCTCACCATGCAATCTTACACTAAACCCTCGCCCCAAGCATATCTCCACACAAGCGTCTCCAAAAATATGAAAGAAATGTTCTTGAAATTTCCACTTGCCGCCGTGGCAATGCCCTTCGATGCCAGCAGCTTGCTGACTCTGTGGGGAGGGAGAAGAGAACATAGTACACCTCATCACTGTATGCAGGGAACTACTACAGGAATGCAGGACCCTCCTGAGACCGCTTTTCAACAAAACTCACATACGGTCCTGCAGGTAAGCAGTGCTGGTAAGCTTCCTTGGTGACGATGTCCAACTGAGCACCTGCTTGGTAAAATTTCTCCCTGCCACGGAAGTCCACCTCAATAGATGTAAAGAAGGTCTAGCAGACAACAGAGTTCTAGATGCTGTGCGGAATCTAGTACCATGTGCATCAAGAAGCTTAGCGCCGGCAATCTCCACACATCCTGCCCCTTATGAGGTTAAAGTAATCTGGAGAGAATGAGGGTCCAGCTTGGAAGTCGGTCTATCTATGGAACAAGGACTGAAAGCCGAAGAGACTGCGGGAAAGATCCTATAAACAGGTGAGCTGGACTCAGTTGTGCCCCGAAACTCCTGTCTTCTGAACAATCAGCTCTGCATATCCTTTGTAATGGACTCCTAGGACATCCTCCGCTCTACTGTTTTTTGTCTAACAGGCTTTAATCATTTGCTGAATTGGAATTACGAATAAGATAGCTCATGGTCACGTGGTGGGCCAACCCCTGATGACTTGTACTTACTCTTAATGCTGCTCTTGCACTAAGCCCTTTCCCCAGTATATCTGCACATTGCCACTGGCTACTCTTAATGCTGCTCTTGCACTAAGCTCCTTTCCCAGTACTCCTGTACATTGTTACCAACTGTCCGAACCACACCGCTGTCAAGCTGATGATTAAGAGGTTGATTGGCTAAGCATGGGCGTCCGCAGACATTTTTCCAGGGGGGGGCAACATTTTTACTTCATCACCATCCTCCAGCATGATTGAGCACAAGTATTAAATAAACAAATAAAAAATCTAATAAGACAAAGAGCTTAAATAACAAAAGAAACCCATGGGGTGGGAGAAAAATCATGTGAGGCTCCACAGCAGATTACCTGGCAACCACAATGAAACAGAGGAAAAAACAAACAAGCAATGGCATAGCCAAAAGGTCTCACCATTGGGACCTTATAACTGTTTAGCCATGCAACACTTGATGTTGTTGCACCAAGGATATTGTACTGGACAACTAAACACGTATAAGGTCCCAAAGGGGAGACCTATTGGCTATGTCAATGCTTTTTTTTTTTTTAAATGACAAGCAGTGCTATAGGGCTCCGGCTGCCACTTAGTCCACCACAACCCACGTAGATGCTGCAGCCATCTTTGAATGGTTTTAAAGCCAATTCAAAAGTTGTCACCAGTGTATGTTAATCCCTATCTCAACTGTGAAACTGCTCTACTGCTTCCCAATTCTATTAAATACAAATTATGTAAAAAGAACATCCCTTTCTGAGCTACACAGCTCATTTTACCCACGTTTCATGCGCAAATTTGAAATACTGATGGTTTGGGCTTCCCGGAATTCAACTGGTTGAAAGGTGGACAGGTGTAGAGAGGAAGAGAGAGAGAGGTGTAGAGAGGTAGAGAGAGGTAGAGAGAGAGAGAGGTAGAGAGAGAGTGGTAGAGAGGTAGAGGTAGGTAGAGAGGGGTAGAGGTAGGGAGAGAGAGATAGGTAGAGAGAGGTAGAGGTGTAAAGGTAGAGAGAGAGAGGTATAGAGAGAGGGAGGGGTAGAGAGAGAGAGAGAGGTAGAGGAGGAGAGGTAGAGAGAGAGGTAGAGAGGTAGAGGTAGAGAGAGAGAGAGTGGTAGAGGGAGAGATAGAGAGAGGTAGAGAGGGGTAAAGAAGTAGAGAGAGAGAGGAAGAGAGAGAGGAAAAGAGAGAGGTAGAGAGAGAGGAAGAGAGAGAGGGAGAGAGAGGAAAAGAGAGGTAGAGAGAGAGGTAGAGAGGGGTAGAGAGAGAGAGAGGTAGAGAGAGAGGTAGAGGTAGGGAGAGAGAGAGAGGGAGCGAGAGAGAGGTAGAGAGAGAGAGAGAGAGCGGTAGATAGAGAGAGAGGTAGAGAGAGAGGTAGGAAAGGTAGAGAAAGAGAGGTAGAGAGAGAGGTAGAGGTAGGGAGAGAGAGGTAGAGGGAGAGAGGTAGAGAGAGAGGTAGAGAGAGGTAGAGGTAGAGAGGTAAAGGTAGAGAGAGAGTGGTAGAGGGAGAGGTGGAGAAAGAGGTAAAGAGGTAGAGAAAGAGGTAGAGAGAGAGGTAGAGAGAGAGGAAGAGAGAGAGGAAGAGAGAGAGGAAGAGAGAGGTAGAAAGAGAGGTAGAGAGAGGGGTAAAGAGGGGTAGAGAGGGTTAGAGAGAGAGGGTTAGAGAGAGAGGGGTAGAGAGAGAGGTAGAGAGAGAGGTAGAGAGAGAGGGGTAGAGAGAGGTAGAGGTAGGGAGAGAGAGGTAGAGGGAGAGAGGTAGAGGTAGAGAGGTAAAGGTAGAGAGGTAAAGGTAGAGAGAGAGTGGTAGAGGGAGAGGTGGAGAGAGAGGTAAAGAGGTAGAGAAAGGGGTAGAGTGAGAGGTAGAGAGAGAGAGGGGAAGAAAGAGGAAGAGAGAGGTAGAGAGAGAGGTAGAGAAGGGTAGAGAGGGTTAGAGAGAGAGGGGTAGAGAGGTAGGTAGAGAGATAGGTAGAGAGAGAGGTAGAGGTAGAGGTAGGGAGAGAGAGAGGTAGAGAGAGAGGTAGAGAGAAAGAGAGGGGTAGAGAGAGAGAGAGGTAGAGAGAGAGAGGTAGAAAGAGAGGAAGAGAGAGAGGTAGAGAGAGAGGTAGAGAGGGGTAGAGAGGGTTAGAGAGAGAGGGGTAGAGAGGTGGGTAGAGAGATAGGTAGAGGTAGAGGTAGGGAGAGAGAGAGGTAGAGAGAGAGGTAGAGAGAAAGAAAGGGGTAGAGAGAGAGAGAGCGGTAGAGAGAGAGAGGTAGAAAGAGAGGAAGAGAGAGAGGTAGAGAGAGAGGTAGAGAGGGGTAGAGAGGTAGAGAGAGAGGTAGAGAGAGAAGTAGATGTAGGGAGAGAGAGAGGTAGAGAGAGAGGTAGAGGTAGAGAGGTAGAGGAAGCGAGGAAGCGAGAGAGAGAGAGAGCGGTAGAGAGAGAGAGAGGTAGAGAGAGAGAGGTAGAGAGAGAGAGGTGGAGAGAAAGAGAGTTAGAGAGAGAGAGAGGTAGAGAGAGAGAGGTAGTGGTAGGGAGAGAGAGAGGGAGAGAGGTAGAGAGAGAGGTAGAGAGAGGTAGAGGTAGAGGAAGGGAGAGAGAGAGAGAGGTAGAGAGAGGTAGAGAGAGAGAGGGGGGTAGAGAGGGAGAGAGGTAGGGGGCGAGAGGTAGAGAGAGAGGTAGAGGGAGAGAGAGCGGTAGAGAGAGAGAGGTAGAGAGAGAGAGGTAGGGAGAAAGAGAGGTAGAGAGAGAGGTAGAGAGAGAGAGTTAGAGGTAGAGAGGTGTAGAGAGGTAGAGAGAGAGAGAGAGAGAGAGAGAGAGGTAGAGAGAGAGGTAGAGAGAGGCAGAGAGAGAGAGGTAGATAGAGAGAGGTAGAGAGAGAGAGAGAGGTAGAGAGAGAGAGGTAGAGAGAGAGAGGTAGAGAGAGAGAGGTGAAGAGAGAGAGAGAGAGGTGGAGAGAGAGAGAGAGGTAGAGAGACAGGTAGAGAGAGAGGTAGAGAGAGAGAGGTAGAGAGAGAGAGGTAGAGAGAGAGGGGTAGAGAGAGAGAGAGGTAGCGAGAGGTAGAGAGGTGTAGAGAGAATGGTGTAGAGAGGTAGGTAGAGAGTTTTGGAGAGAGACGTAGAGAGAGAGGTAGCGCCACGTAGAGAGAGAGGTAGAGAGAGGTAGAGAGACGTAGAGAGAGAGGTAGAGAGGTAAGAGAGGTAGAGAGAGAGGTAGAGGTAGAGAGAGAGAGGTAGAGAGAGAGGTAGAGGTAGAGAGAGAGAGGTAGAGAAAGAGGTAGAGAGAGAGAGGTAGAGAGAGGTAGAGAGACACAGAGAGAGAGGTAAGAGAGGTACAGAGGTAGAGAGAGGTAGAGCGATAGAGAGAGAGGTAGAGCGAGAGAGGTAGAGAAAGAGGTAGAGAGAGGTAGAGAGGTAGATTGGAGATCCTAGCATTTCCAGAGCATTAAAGGCACTACTCATCTGTAACGTCATTCCTTTCACTGCACATCCTGCTTTATCTAAATAACTAGGGCCCTTATATACAAAAGGATGTAGTGGTCATAAAGCTTACAATTTGCAGCATCACAGTAGTTGCTACTGATGGTTTTCACCCCTTCCTAGGGCCCCTGCAGCTCCACTCTTCCTTAGCTTAAAAAATGTGCCCTCCCCCCTCCTCCGAAATTTGACTCTAGGTGCGCCTCTGCTTCAAGCTGTGGGAGCAGCCAGGCCCGGACCTTCTCTCTTGCCCATCAGCAGCAGTTTTCCCGCTCATCAAGCAGGACAGTCACTGCAAGCGCTTTGTCACGCTTTTAAAATTGACGGCCCTGCAGACAAACACCACTGTCTGTGGGGGCTGTCAATAGTGACGGACTGGTGTTCCAGGGGGGGGGGCAGGTGCCCCCCCTTGCCCTCCCCTGCGGACGCCCATGTGGCTAAGCCAATAGCTGCCAGTCATCATTTTTAACTTACTTTTTACTTAAACTGCCATTAACCTAAGCTTCATAAATCTTTACACACTAAATACATCATGTATCCCTCGGCAGCTATCAATACGAATTTTAACTAGCTCCCGCATTCTACTGATTATAGATCTTGAGGCATTCCTGTGCATACAGACCCTGCTATTTGCTCCTAAGGTCAGCACATTGTATGTGCCCCACCCAAGCATATAGGCTTTGAATAAAAAAAACTGTCCGCCTAATGCTTTCCTGACTGCCCGATCTAGGCCTCAAGTCCAGGCACATGGCACTTTACTTTCTTGGATTTCCCAGGCCTAAGATACCCATCCGCAAATTTTGCACTTATAGATGAGGACTGGGAGAGTGCTCAGGTTAATTTTACGCCCAAAAATCATTCGCCATATTTTAATAGCTTTTATTTCTCTTATTTAATAGCGTTTATTTTTATTTTTATCCTGGAATAGCCACAATGGCAATGCATTATGACATGGACTTTTACTATGAAATTGTGTAAACTGACGGATGTTTGAAATGGTTTTAATTAACTGTACAATATAATTTAACTTACCATACCAATTTATCGAGTGAGCTTTCCAAGTAGCGTCTGGCTAGGCATGCCTCCGTAGCTTTCAGTTCTTTCCACTGGTAGGTCGTTTAGTGATTCTGGCTGCCCCTTTCTGATTTTGTAACAGTTTTTGATGAATGCTCCTTTATGGACCAGCTCTTGTATTTGTATCCTGTACTCTAGTCTCAATTGTGGGGGAGATGTATTCCTGGTAACCCACAGATCATTTGTATTGCTCTTGCTATAGTGCCATCCAGTGTTTCAGTATCTCTCCTTCTCATGGCTTTGCTTCAGTAGGTGACAGATGGTATAGGTTTTGCCTGGTTCTCCCTGGTTAGGGGGTAGAAACTTGGGCCACAGATATTTTTTTTAGGTTTCTTAGTGCCACTGCTGTCATGAACCCCCTTTTTTTTATGGACTCACTTTGAACTGTTTAGTTCCCTTTGTTATGGGTGATAACTCCCTGGTATTTGTAGTCTTGTACAGTTTCCAGCTTGCGTGTTGACAGATGCCAGTGGTGGGTTGACTTTGATTTGCTCATGACTTTTGTTTTTTCTTGGCTATTGCTGAGTTTGTTATCCTCTGAGTATCGAGCTGTAATGTCGAGCATGCGCTGTAGGGCAATGGGTGTCCAACTAATGAGCACCAAGTCATCCGCATGGAATAGATTAAATACCTGGAGGCCGCCTATTTTAGGGGAGTGTGAGTTGCTTTCATTCAGTGTGGCTGATAGCTCTGCCATACAGAGGTTAAAAAGTATTGGGGCAAGCACTCAGCCTTGTTTCAGTCTGGAAGTTGTTGGGATCTTCTTTGTGAGGTGGTCTCCTGCACTCAGTTTTACTTGCACCCATGTGTTGCTGTGTAAAAGAATTACACATATGCAATAGTTTTCCGACAACGCGTCAAATGTCCGCAATAAAAGTTCCTGGACGGCAATAAAAATCTAAACCCCCAACGTGAAAGAACTTGCGATGGGCACAACAGCGATAAAACATCTAGCTAGAAGCAGTGCCAGCCAGCAAGACCCACAAGCAGGTGACCAAAATCACTATAAAAGCAGCAACCAAAAACACAAACAAGACCCAAACAACTGCGAAGCACCATGGAGGTAGCCGGAGCAAGAACAGAGGAAACCTGAACCCCACAAGCCCCACGGAGGAGCAGCCTGGGACCATCATTGGGGAGACGGTGGCAGGAGCTGGGGGATCGGAAACTGCACAACATGACCTGAGCCAACAGCAACAGGGTGAGTAATGACCGGGACTGGGGGTACGGGTTGAGATGGGCACAATGGCACACATGAACAAGTAAGTATAGCTCATCTGCAGACAAACCATGCCCAAGAGTCACAACTCTGACCAAGAGCCCAATATAAGCAAGTCTGTGAAATCTCAGCATTGTATAAGCACAGAAGTGAAAGGCACACCAACTGAAAAGGATATGGGCCAGCCAAATCTGAGCTGAAGGGGCAACACACCCACAATGCAGCACACACACATAAGATGCAGAGCACCCCAACATTGACAACAATTTGGTACAAACTGCAACACTTTCACAACAGAATAGAGGACACAACTGCTGCCGCTTGTGTGTATAAAATTGCCATTCACATTTGGCATAGCAGAATACTGTGAGAAGTACAACCTCACATCCCTGATGGTGTAGAAATGCCAAGTGTCCTGCTTCAAATAGGCGTCTCCTCATAAACAGTCACAATGTACATTGCCATTCAGTCTAACAGTAATCGTGTACAATGGTTGAACATACATGTGAACACAATGTCAATTTGCATTTCCCCTTCACATTGCAGAGAGAGAATCAACACCTCCTGCAGAGCATACCCAACAACACAGCACTGATGATGGAGAGGACCTCTCCAGCATCTACACCGACACACTCCAACAGCTCAGGGACAGCTTCGGCACACCACCTCCAGGAGCAGGGCAGCCCAGCTGCATCCATGAGACACCACCCCCTGCACAGACCACACAGCAGGAAGCAACCACCATCACGGCTGTCTCCCAGGAACCCCACGACCAACACATGGCCTTCCAACGCCGGGTGTTAGGGTACTAGGCGGAGATGTCTGACCAGCTGCGGGTGAGGTTCTACCTCATGGCAGCCAAACTAGATGCCATATGTGGGTGTCTTAGTCTCACCAGGGAGCACTCACAGTTCCTACAGGACACCCACTGTCCGCTCCTTGCTCCACAACAAGCCGTGGCTGACAACGCTGGAGTCATGACTCAGCCAAGGACAACTGTCTGGTCAAAGAGGTTCCAGCGATGTCACCCGGGAGTTGGGACACATAAGGAGGATCATGGAGAACATGGAGCGGATGCAGGCGGAAAGAATGTTTGCCACTGCTGCACACCAGTGAGATGTCGCTGTGATCTTCCATGCCTGCAGTTCTCGTCATGGCATTGCCACCACAAGGCTTGGTGCGGATGGATGCTGGTGCTACTACTACATCCACATCTCCTCCCCTGAAGTGTCAGTGCCACACAGTGCGGCAGCTTTTCCACCTCCGACCCCTGATGTGTCACTGCCACACAGTGATGCAGACAGAACACCACCACCTGCATGTGAGGCACCTGACACATCAGAGGACGAAGATGATGATGAATCTGGCTTTGTGGCTAGAATGAAGTGGTAGCATTCATCTCAGCCATATGGCCGTGTTCAACTTGGTCTGCCCTCTGCATCATGCCCTGGAATAACACCTCCCACTGTCCAACTGTACACTGAGCGACACTCACCCTGGACCTCCATGTTTGTTTTGGTTACCAATGACACAGCAATCACACTGCGGACTGTAGTCTTCCACTCCCTATGAACTTGTCAATCCCGAAAGGACTCTGGCTGGCCCTCCATGGGCCAACAATGTAAAGTGGGGTTTGCATGGCCCTGTACTGGTCCAACTTCAACACTCCACTGAATGTGAATAAAACATTCAAATTCACATGGATGTGTCATTGCCATGATCAATCAAGAATGAAAGTATGGCTAAATGTAGGGACAGTGAGTCCACAAGAACGTACTCCCTAGGTAATGCTATCAATGTGCATGTTTATCCGTTACCCAGATTGGCATTAAGACACACATTGCCATTCAAATCAACACCCATCACAGTTGAATGCAAGGAAAGTGCCTAGACTTTATTAGCATTTGCATGACAGTATGGGCAGGATAAGTGGCACAACATGCAGACCAATGCAGCAGTATGTCAGAATGAGGAACGTTGCCAGGTGCCGCTATCCACTCGTGGGAGCGCCTCACCTTTCACATGTGTGTGTTAAGCCATGTTGTTGTCCGCTCATATATTCGGAATCCGGGCGAATGCAGCCATGTCCACTGTTGTTGTGGGATATGTGACTGGATCTCCCAGATGCAACAAGGTGTCGGGACATGTGCAATGTGTTCCGATATGTGGTGGCTGCAGGTACGTAGTTACTCGTCCATGAAAGCAATTGCAGCTTCGTAGGCTAACATTTCCAACATGAGGTCGTTGTCAATTTCATCAAACAGGACGGCAAGGCGATCCATTAGCAGGTCCGGACAGGTGTGCTGCATCCACCCCCGTACACCAATTTGCACTACAGCCCAATAGGGGAGCGGTTCAATGTGATTACTGCACACAAGGATTTGTGCAATTTTCCAGGTCCAGCTGCCAGCATGTATGCCAAGTATCAGGGCATCCCATAAACGTGTATCATGGTGACACTCTTGGTCGTGGGCCAACAGGGGGCACACAGATATGTCAAAATCCAGTTCAGGTACTGTCCTGTTGGATGGGCAGACATCCATGCACCACTTGAATGTGCACGATCGACAGTGCAACACATGCTGAACACAGGTGACGTTGGCAAGGTGGAAGCTTAGCCGGTAACTGATCCTCAGCACTGCCAATAGCATTGCCCCCAGTAAATGCAGCATTCATGCACGGAACAGTTCCAATGACAGGGGTTGTGCATGTGTCCGGGATGTTCGGCCATTGCATTAGTGGCTCTTGTTGAAGTGGCACTGTTCTGAACTGCGCCAGTTCTGAGGATGAAATGCCACATCTGGGATCAATGAGTTGTTTTAGTGTGCACCGGTAGTACGCCTGGGATGTTGTGGGAGTAAGTGCGAAGGCCATTCCATGCATGATAACTTAGAGCAAGAACTCCTGTGTGTGGTGTGTATACGTTGGTCTCTCGTCAGGCTGTGCATAGTGTGGGAGTCGGCATCAGCTGCTATAGTATCTGTCAGGGGTTGCCAGGCACATGCAATTCCAAGGTCGGAGGTGCAGATGTGCTTCCACTTGATAGTTCAGACAAAGGAGCATTCATCCCTACTGTAAGTTTGTAAACTGCTTGCATTCATGAAATGTGAAGTGGCTTGTTGGGGGGGTGGGATGAGTGTGACTTTCGGATTCATTTTTGACATGTCTTGCATGTGGTATATGAGGGGCATCACTGTGTGTTATGTTGCCTCACTGCTCCTCCCTCCCCCAAACTCATTTACTTATGTGCACTTCGCGATTGCTTCAATTGCACTCCTATGGCACTGTATTGTCATGCCTGTCTGCGCATGTCCACAAGCCTGACAACGACACTGTGACGTTGGCCATTGAAGGTGGTGGGCCACATGAGTGTAGGCCTATGGTAAGGACAGGGTGGACAAAGATGTAGAATACATGGCTGGCTGAATGGAAAACATTTCAAAGTGTCATTTTAATTTTTTTATTTATTTGAGTGGTTGTGGATACATGATTTTTTGTTTTTCCGTCTTGTGCGTACATCAGTATTTGAAATATTATGAGGGCCCTGGGGGGCCGATATTAAAAAAAATCTATGCCAGAACCCTTCGCGGGAGTGTACTCAACAACTTCCCAAAGTTTCCTGGCGATCGGATGAATGGTGCTTTAATTCTATTTATTTATTCGAGTGCTTGTGGATACACAATTTGTTGTTTTTCCGTCTGGTGCATACATCAGTATTTAAAAGATTATGAGGGCCCTAGGGGGCCGATATTTAAAAAGAAATTATGCCAGAAACCTTAGCGGAAGTGTACTCAACAACTTCTTAAAGTTTCATGGCGATCGGATGAATGGTGTAGTAATGCATAAAGGACAAACAGACAGACAGACAGACATACATTCGTTTTTATATATATAGAAGATTAATGAATATTTAGTTATTAGTTAATATTAATTAATTAATAACTAATTATAGTAATTGTGTACATTTTCAGATGTGGATTGTGGGGTTCATAGGGGTAAAGTGTGGGAAGTAATTTATTTTGTAATTATTAATTAGTTGTTAATTAATATTAACTATTTAATTGAAATTCCATTATTGTTATTGTGTATTGTTTTTTTAGGTGCCGGTTGTGGGGTTAACAGGGGCAAAGGGTGGGAAGTAATTTCTTTTTAAATAATTCATAAATATTTGATAAATTAATTAATTAATTATGTTACATATTTAATACAAAAAAACAGGGGGTAGGTTTTGGGTTTATAGGGGTTATGGTTTGGGAGTAAAAATAATTTCAATTAATTTATAATTAGTTGTTAAATAAAATTATTTTTAATTCTGTAATTCATTTTTTTAAAGTTACATTTCAGGTGCAGGTTGTGGGGATAATAGTGGTTGAGGGAGGGAAATGAATACATTTTAATTAATCATAATTTGTTTTTTATTAATAATATGTGTTTAATGATTAATTCATTATGTTAATAGTGCTAGTATATATATGTTTTTCACCTTAGATGTGGGTTCTGGGTTTTGTAGGGGTATGGGTGGGAAGTAAACCAATTTTAAGCAAGTAATATTTAAAAAAAAACATATTAATTTAATAATTTATTGTGTTGTGTGTTTTCTGGGGGTTTATTGTGGGAAGTACATTCATTATAATTTGTTAATGAATATTTAAATAATGAAAATGTATTTGTTAATATAGATTTATATAAATAGTGTAAATAATTTTGTAAGTGCAGGTTGCGACTTTTGTGGAGTTATAGGCTGGGAAGTAACTAAACTAAATTTAAGTAATATTAATGTTTTTTATGCATGAATAATTTCTAAATAAAAATATTTGTCTGAAAATCATTTTTGTATTTTATTTATAATATTATTTGCAGGTATTTCTGCTAAGTATTTAACGTTATAATGTGTTTCTAATTTTTTATTTTTAAATAGTCATATATTTGTTTTAATAATATATTTTTTATTTACCTTGTTTTTTTTAAATATTTGTATTTTGTTGATGATATTTTGTTTGTTTTTAAGGTTGAAATGACTGGAGTGTGAATAGTAAATTGTATCCCTGTGCAATCAAACACTTACACTACTTTTGTTCTGACTGGAGAGGGAATAGTAAATTTTACCCCTCCGCAACCCAATGCTTTCCATACTGTTGTACTGACTGGAGTGGGAATAGTAAATTGTACCTCTCTGCAATCAAACACTTTCCCTACTGTTGTACTGCCTGGAGTGGGAATATTACATTGTACGCCTTTGCAATCCAACACTTTCTCTACTGTTGTACTGACTTGAGTGGGAATATTACATTTTACCCCTCTGCAATCAAACACTTTCCTTTCTGTTGTACTCACTGGAGGGAGAATAGTACAATTTACGCCTCCGCAATCCAACGCTTTCCATACTGTTGCACTGACTGGAATGGGAATAGTAAATGTTACTTCTCCGCAATCCAACACTTTCCCTACAATTGCACTGAATGGAGTGGGAATAGTAAATTGTACCCCTCCATAATCCAGCGTTTTCCCTATGGTTGAACTGACTGGAGTGGGAATAGTACATTTTACCCACCCATTTGCAATCCAGTGGTATCCCTAGTGTTGCACTGAATGGAGTGGGAATAGTACATTTTACCTCTATGTAAGTCAACACTTTGCTTATTGTTCCACTGACTAGAGTGTGTATTGCTTTTTTTTGTTAATTATATATTTTATTGTTGTGTTAAGTGTACTGGGAATAGTTTGTAGTATTTTGTAATGTCATATTTTATGTAATTTTGTATTTATTTTAGTTAGAATAGTAAATCTTATTTTTTTGTGGTGTAAAATATGTTGTTACTGTTGTGTAAAACTGTGAACTTTACATACCGATTGTCAGTGTATTTTTTACATTCAAAGAAAGAAACACCCACAATCTAGTCCTTCCTTACTGTCTGACTTTGCAGTGTATTCAAGACCTTCAAGCACCTGCTCCCCGAATTTGCATATGATTAAAATCTTGTAGGATCCAAACGCATTATGCATGCAATGCTGTTGTACTACCTGCTTAAATAAAAACGTTTTTTAAACCACTCTCAATTGGAAGGCTTGACTATTATGCAGTGAATGTGCATGGCTTTACTGATGCAGATATATATGTGTTGTGTGTGTGTGTGTTTACATTTCTTTTAACAAAGTTTATTTGTTGTATTTGATCAAATATACATTTAATTATATATTTTTATAAATTAAAGTTAGTATTTCATTTATGTTAATTTTAATATTTTAAAATACAAATATATTTAAAATTCAATATTTAATACAACTATATTATCGCAAACTATATATTTTTCGATATTTTTGTACTTACCTGTTTAAGTATAGGGAGTTGATGTTTTTGTATTCTATATTTGTACCTCTAAATTTTTTACATCTTTATTTTTGTGGTCGATATTCTGTCAGTGAACCTTATATAGGTATTCCCGCCACAGTTGTACCAAAGGGAAGGAATATTATGACTATGCCGCCTGTAAACCTGGCTGGACTGCCTCCACAGCTGCTTTTGCTGATGTCACTTTTGACACAGGAGGGAAATCCCGGTGGAGTTGGCGGCACTTGGACAGTCGTTTGTCTGTGATCCCACCAACATCTAAATCGAGTTGGCGACCATCAAGTAGGCAGGTGGTGAAACTGTCAAAAAAGTGACAGTGGGACCAGATCAGCAAAGAGCTAAATCTGGCACTATATCTCTTTAGACATTAAGGGCCTGATTTAAATCTTGGCAGATCTGGTCCTGCCATCACTTTTTGGTCAATTTTACCAGCCGCCTATTTGGCAGTCTGCTCGCTCTATTGGTGGAGGGTCCATGAACGAAAGACTGTCTGAGTGCCACTGACTCTGCCAGACTTTTTCTACCACATCGACATCGTCAAAGGCAACAGCGGCTGTTGGCCAGAATCAGGGCCAGGATTACCGTTGGCCAATCATGATGTGCCTTTCTGTAGAGGAACCTGTGTCGGGGATACCTCTTACTTTGAGTTGGTGGAATTGAAGGAAATGAGGTAGAATCTTAACTTTCTTTCTGTTTCCCACTTCCATTTCCATCTTGAACCCATTGTCCAGGTACTTCCTTTGCTGCTACTACTTGCCCACAATGCTAATCAACTCCATTATCACTGGGTCTAAGGTAGCTTCTTTTAGCCTTGTCTTGCAATCAGTGTGTTGACAATTGCTTTGGCCTTGTGTATATTTACATTGCTCTTAGATGCATTTCTTTCCTTATGTGCCATGCACTACTGTTCATTTTTACTACTTATCAAGGTAAAATTAACACACCCGTATTGACACTATAAAAAAATTAAGTTGTTGTGGTACTTGTGGGTGTTGTGTTTGTGGGGCCTGTAGGTGTGCATTCAACAGTGTGTATGTGTTGTTTGTGTGCTAAACAAATTGTAAAATAAGGGTCATAACACATTTCCTACATATATTTTAGAAGCAACCACAACATATATCTGTATCTATACATTAATAAGTAGTACTTCCCAGTTTACACTCCACCAGTGACTCACTCCATCAGCAAATCACTGCTAGGACACCGCCAGCACAAAAAGGACATCTAAATAGGCTTGGTGCAAACCCGCCGACCTGAGAGCAACGGAGTACAGTTACCCAGCAGAGGAGTCCACCGCGTCGACGGACGTGTGCAGTTTACGTGATGGGAAACAGTCTGTTGATGCATACAGTGGCTCAGTCAGCCTACATCTACATACGATGGGTGGGAATACCATCAGCTTGGCGGAGGACTTCTATACTCCACTGTGCAGGGACGACAAGAGTCTACCAAGTTCTAAATCAGGCCCTTGGTTCATATAGGCTTGGGATTGTTTAAAATCAAGGATTATATTTTAGTTAATGTTGCTGTGACTGAATGGTTTATCGTCTAATGTCGATTTTTTATATAAATAAGCCGTGACTTTGCATCAGTATTTTTCTAATGAAAGGTGTTGTATAATGTATTAAGTTAAGCACATTCTAATATCACAAAGTGTACCATAGTTAATGATAGAGTACTGTAAGGTGTAAGGCTCAAGGCATGATAACATAACGCAGGGCCATTATGATGTCAATTAAGAACTCTGAAAAGTAAGATTCCATGAAAGTTAGAAGTGGGGTTGTGAGAGGAGCAAGGAGCTGTGAAGAATGGCAATGTGATGACAATGCCATTCTTCACAGCTCCTTGCTCCTCTCCCAACCCCACTTCTAACTGTGCCAGTTTACTAATAATAAACATACTTTCAAGTAGTACGTGTGAACCGAATAACTACAAAAGGGATCAGAGCCTCATAAAAGTCTGCACTTTACCGTTTTTACTCATTTTGAACTCTAAAACTTTAATACCACACAACAAAATAAATGCAGACGCAAACAAGTTTTAGAATTTAATACTGGTATGTGAAACAAAATTCTGCAAACCAAATGAAATATGAGATTATCAGTTTCATCATGCACAGTATATCGAAAATTTCCAGGGAAGAGCCACTAATATATTTCCATCCACTCTACAAAATAATTGTTAACTTTGAGACATATAAGATAGCATTGAGATGCCTTTCATATGTCTCTATATATTGAGAAGTAAACACCCTTCCGTCTTGTGAATGATGGCACAGGACACCACAAAACCTCAGGAGCCATTAAACAAAGCACCATTCTAGAACTATTTGTGATTTTTAGAGATGCAGGACTGGATAAAGAAAATTGTTTTATTATTTCTTCACCGAATGCCCCCCTTTAAAAAATCCAATAATAGCTCTCACACTTTTATAGAACGCAGCTGAACAAACAGAGGTTCAATAAAAATGGACGACATTTTGCCTCTGGGTTGTCAGCACTTAGCACAAAGGAGAATTCACGTTTTTTATGCATGTAAGTTATCAAACATTTGACACACTGGCAGCAAACCTGTGCTGCAATTGCCGAGGGAAAGTCTTACTCTCCCACATCCGCTTTAGCTCATCCGAGAGGTCACTCCTGCCGCTCTTGCAAAGGTGACGACACAGAAGGCGCAGCTTGTCTGCGGAGGTCGGCAGGTGCTTCTTCCAAAAGTTTAGCAGCTCATATATTTGTTCTGTTAGATTATCAGGACTCTTCAGTTTGATGAGTTGAACTGTGCTCCGGCGAACAGGGAGAGATACAACGAGCACAGCAGCATCCTCTTCTGACAGCTCATCTGACAGCCAGTAAACAAGTTTGTCCCAGAGGATATCTGTAGTTTGAAGTAAAAGCATAATTTGTTAACAGGGTAAGCGATTATGAACGTCAGAGTAAACAACAGTCACATTAATACAGCAACAACAGAAGCAAAACATATAGGTTTTGATATCAACGAAGGGAGGACGCTGGCCCACCCAGAATATTCATTTTCTTGCCCACTCATATCACCAACCCACAACCTACTTGCTATTTAATACCTGCACAACTCATTTCTCAAGATTTAGCTTGCACCTTTTCCCTTCTAGGATTTTGTTTTACCGGATGTATCATTGTGTTGCAGTGTAAACACTTTCTCTTTTCATGACATATATCCTGGATGCGGCAATGAAAAAATATAAAAATCACGTGCACTTTGCACGACTTTGAAAAGAGTTAATAAAACATGTATGTATGTATGTATGTATGTATGTATTTATAATCTTTTATAGCGCGTATCTGTCACCCCACGGGTATCCTGGCGCTTTGACTGATGAAAATCCTGATAAAACATTCTACTGGAAATTAGGAATTAAGAAGATACAGTCCTAGGAAAAAGATGTGTTTTTAAGATTTTCTTGAAAGAGGCAAGGTCTTGTGTACTTCTCAATTCAAGCGGAAGAGTGTTCCATAATCTGGCTGCCGTAAAGCTGAAAGAACGGCCACCCAGCCGAGCTCTCAAGACTTTAGGCACCACAACAAGATGAGCGGAAGCCGAGCGAAGGGATCTGGACGGAGTGTACCAATGAAACATATTCTGAAGTGGTACTGGGCCGTGTCCGTGGAGGGCCTTAAAAACAATACATACAGATTTAAAATCGATCCGTTGAAGGATCGGTAACCAATGAAGGTCCCTTAATGCCTGGGAAGAGGAGTCATAGCGGCGGCGAGCAAGTGCCAATTTGGCTGCAAGATTTTGCACCCGTTGTAATTTTCCTATCAGGGTGGCTGGTGCTCCAAGAAATAGGGCATTGCAATAATCCAAACGGCTTACAATAATGCTCCTTACCACTTCAGGCCTACTGTCCTTAGGAAGCATCGGGAGAACCTTTCTCAACATGCGAAGCAGTCCCATGCAAGTGCTTACTGTTTTATTAACCGCTGCATCCAGTTGAAGATTGGACCCAAACATCACTCCCAAATTACGGACCGAGGTGGTAGGCCCAATCGTACTTTGGAAGGAAGGTGGCCAGAAGTCCGGTGGAAGAGGTCTAGGGATGCGATCAGTGGTGCAGTGTAAGACTTCAGTCTTGGAGCTGTTAAACTGCAGCGAATTCTGGTTCAGCCAGTCCGCAGTTGCGAGCATACAGCGGTGGAAGGTGTCAAGAGTCACTGCTTCCTTGCCCTCAAGTGAGAAGACAAGTTGAGTGTCGTCTGCGTAGTTCGTCACCGCTATGCCAAAGGATCTGATCAGCGCAACTAGGGGCCGCAGGTACAGGTTAAAGAGGATAGGGCTAATGGCCGACCCTTGTGGAACACCTTGCGCCACTTTTTTGATGGTCGATTGAAACGGTGGCAATGCCACTACCTGGTGACGGTTTCCAAGGTAAGATGTCAACCACTGTAGGGCAAGGCCAGTTACCCCTACTTCCTCTAGTCTTTGAATCAGAATTGCGTGACTGACAGTGTCGAACGCGGCCGACATGTCGAGCAGCACTAAAAAGGCTGCTCTTCCATGGTCCGCTCGCGTTCTGAGGTCGTCAAGTACAGTCACCAGCGCTGATTCCGTCCCGTGGGCCGGTCTAAATCCGAATTGGACTTCATCCAGACAGGACCCAATCTCCAGATGTTTTGATAGGTGTTTTGTAACCCATTTTTCCAGAATCTTTATTGGAAACGGGAGCAGGGAGATGGGTCGATAATTTGCAGGATTAGCCGGATCCAAGGTGGGTTTTTTAAGTAAAGGAGATACAACGGCAAGTTTCCAGCAGTCTGGTACCCGTGCTGAAGCCAGGGACTGATCGCAGATGGTAAACAGCGGAAGGAAAAGTTCATCCCGAAAAATCTTCCAATACTTATGCGGTATTGGATCTAAAGGAGATCCCGACGATACACTGTTGGCCAAGGAGCAGAATTCCTCAAAGGTTGGGGAAGGGAAGCAGTCCAACTTATCACTGTTGGAGGTACCGTCTATGATAGACCCAGCGTGCGTTTCCGTACGGCTCTCAGGATTACCGCTAGATGTTGTGCCAAGACTGTTCAAAATGGCCGCGATTTTATCCTCGAAGGCCTGTGCCAGTGAGTCGCACAGGGACTGAGATGCAATGATGGTATTTGTCGTACTAACAGGGCATGACAGGTCCTTCACGATCTTAAATAAGGTCTGTGATTTATTAGCTGCTGCCCGCAGGGACTCTTCCAGAAACCTGGCCTTCGCACATTTGATCTGTGCTTTATAGATGGACAAGGCTCGTTTGTAAAGGTTCCGGTCTGAGTCCAGATATTTCTTTCTCCATGTGCGCTCAGCCCGCTTGCATTGGAGTTTTAGCTGAAGTAGCTCCTCGGAAAACCATGGCATCGCTGGTGTGGGCCTATTTCTTAGTTTACGTATAGGGGCCAAGGAGTCGAGGGAGGACACAATCCTTTGACTAAGTCTTTCATAGCTCAGATCTACGTCTTCCTCTAAAATGAAACCCTCCGAAAGTAAAGAGGGTAAGGGGGACTGGCGCAGGAGTTTAGACCATTGTCTGGTGCTTTTAGCTCCACCTGAATTCCTGTTTCTCCCCTGCTCCAACTTGGGCGTAAAGGAGAAAAGGATTAAAGCATGGTCCGTCCAACACTGAGGCAGAACATTTTGGACAGTTGCAAACTCTGGGTCGGCAAAGATGAGGTCTAATATATGGCCCTTTTGATGGGTGTGAGTAAGGACCAACTGCTGCAGTAAGATACTCTCACAGGTCTGGGTCAGGTCTGCAAGTGCGGTATCTCCAGAGCCGCCCATCCAGAGATTAAAATCGCCCAAGACCATTAGCCTTGAATGCGAGGTGGATAAATCGAGAATTAACTCAATCAGCCCCGTCACAGCAGACAAAGGGCTAGATGGTGGTCTATAACAAAGTAGACCAGTGAATAGGGCGCCCCCCTGTCCATTCAGAGAGAAGGCAAGTAATTCATAACCGGGAATGGTCTTAATATCAATAAGAGAGAGATTAATAGACTCTCTAAATATAAGTCCTAGTCCACCCCCTCTAGCACCAAATCGAGGGCGGTGCCGGATTTTGTATCCCGAAGGGCAAGCCAGACCCAGCTCTACAGCACAGTCCGTGTTCGTCCATGTCTCCGTCATGAGTAGAATATCTAACTCATGTTGTTCGATCATGAGGGCAATCTCTTCATGATGTGAGCAAAGCGACCTAACATTCAAAAGGCCACATCTAAAGGATTCTGTCTGTGATGTAGCAGGTTTCCTAGACGGGAGACTAATATTAAGGCCTAGCAATTCGTCGCGAGTATAAGTATAAGTATCTTGCGGACGGGATCCAAAGATACCGGCCTCCGGCACGCCCGTTGCGCGAACGGGCGCAAACGGGCTTACCTCTGGCGCACCTCCGGCGCCCCTACGGCGCCCCCGCTGCGCACCGTTGCTGCGCACCTGTTGTGCAGCCATCTTAAATGATCAACGTGAGAATCACGTGGGTCCTGGCAGGGCGAGTGGCTCTCCCTCACCCAAAATGGCGCTCCCTGAGGAGAAAACCTTCTTCCCACTCCAAAATGGCGCTCGAAACCGGCGCGATGCTTGAGCAATGCCCCCGAGTCCCTTCTATCCCACAAGATGTGGGAGTGCAGCAATTATAGTGAGGGTAAGTGCTCCCTAAAATTCCCCCTAAGCGGCAAATACAAATTAAAATACAAAGCGCGATTGCGCGGCGCAAATCAAGATTAGGATAATATTTTTAAAAGTTTAAGATACAGGAGGATCGATTTTCACGCAGCGCTTAACAAGAAGTTCAGAGTCAACCTGAAAGAGGTAGGAGGTCCTACTTTTATTACCTCCTCCTCCAATGCGTGGGTCCTGGCAGGGCGAGTGGCTCTCCCTCACCCAAAATGGCGCTCCCTGAGGAGAAAACCTTCTTCCCACTCCAAAATGGCGCTCGAAACCGGCGCGATGCTTGAGCAATGCCCCCGAATCCCTTCTATCCCACAAGATGTGGGAGTGCAGCAATTATAGTGAGGGTAAGTGCTCCCTAAAATTCCCCCTAAGCGGCAAATACAAATTAAAATACAAAGCGCGATTGCGCGGCGCAAATCAAGATTAGGATAATATTTTTAAAAGTTTAAGATACAGGAGGATCGATTTTCACGCAGCGCTTAACAAGAAGTTCAGAGTCAACCTGAAAGAGGTAGGAGGTCCTACTTTTATTACCTCCTCCTCCAATGCGTGGGTCCTGGCAGGGCGAGTGGCTCTCCCTCACCCAAAATGGCGCTCCCTGAGGAGAAAACCTTCTTCCCACTCCAAAATGGCGCTCGAAACCGGCGCGATGCTTGAGCAATGCCCCCGAGTCCCTTCTATCCCACAAGATGTGGGAGTGCAGCAATTATAGTGAGGGTAAGTGCTCCCTAAAATTCCCCCTAAGCGGCAAATACAAATTAAAATACAAAGCGCGATTGCGCGGCGCAAATCAAGATTAGGATAATATTTTTAAAAGTTTAAGATACAGGAGGATCGATTTTCACGCAGCGCTTAACAAGAAGTTCAGAAAACATGAAGAAACTTGTAGTACATGCACCATGAAAGCATACTTTGATTAGAAAAAAAGTAAATAGATGATGCCTAATGTAGGGGCGTTGCTAAGATGCTGATCAAGATGGTGGCGTAGTGCAGAGCTCCGCACCACCGTTCCCGTCACTTTTCATATACGAGAGAGTAATTACTTCATCTCGTTCCAACGATGCTGGTTTCCTGCTCTTGGATGCAGCGGTGAGCTTTGGGGCATGTATCTTGCAGTTTTTCTTCCATTTTTGGCATCTTCAACGGCAGGACCATTTTTGCTCTCAAAACGACCGCCATTTTGATTTCTCCATGTCTCATCAGCCGAACAACTCGGGAACCCTATAATTCCTAATTTTTCTATTTTCATGGAGCTCTTACGCTCTGAATTGTTGTGAAGGGCAAATTTCGTCTTACTTTCTGGAACTCTTTCAAAAATTCTGTCATATGAGCGGAATGATCTGCATACATCCTAACTAGCAGCCATTTTGTGCTCTTCTCATTTTTACTCATGGAATTTAATTTGCTTTCAACATGCAATTCCTACTGATGCCATGCTTTGTAGCCTTTTACTAGAATAACAGTGTGTTCCTTTAAAAGGAAAACTCTATTATTTACAATGTTATGAATCCAAGCCGCAGTTCCCTGGGCTACTTTTGTACATAATTAACTGCAGAGCCTGTGATTTTTTTTATATTTGGCCATTTCTTCTTGTTGCTGTATTGTATAGTGTATCTTCTAATTGAAGAGTACATATTTAAGAGTTTACTTTCAGTCCTCACTCACTAAATTCCACCATCCCTATATGGGGAGATTTAAAAATCTTAAGCTCACTGCTTCTTCCAAGAGCTCTGCGTGTTCTGACTTTGACTCCATTCTCAACAAAATGAATGACTCTTCTTCATAGAAACCTTATCTTTCACCAGGCACCATTCCTAAAATGCAGTTCCCAAGCAAATTACCAGTGATTTGTTTCTACAAAGATGCAAAAAAAAGATCCTCCTTCTCCAGTGACATCTTCCTCTGCTTCATATAAAGATAAGACTACAACTTTTGAGGAGCCAGCGGCGCTACAAGAATTCCTTCATCTTCATGGAGCAGATGTCAAGGATATTTCTAACTTACATCATTAGTACTCTCTTGGTCCTCCATGTGGAGAGGTTTTTTGCTGTTCTGGTTATACATTGAGTGTTATTCTTCTTGTTCTTTCGCAATGTTCTAGCATTTTGCTGTTTTATGTCTTTTTTTCTTGTCACTTTCTCTAATATGCTTGTCGATTCACTCTTTTATGTTTTGTCTTCTTATGTACTTAGGTGTTTTGTTCCTGCCATCCAATACATATTCGGTGTCCCTTTTATGTCAAAGTGATGATTGTGGTTCCTCATGTAATCGGTGGAACTCTGGTGCTGTCGTTGGCATCTTCCGGTGTAGTCTCCCCCTCTTCCGTCTTGTATTTGTAGGTATGTTGTTCAGTCGTCATTTGTATGACTTGTACTGTCTCTTTGTTTTTTATCCTTTCTCTTCTTTATCGATTTACTCTTATGTTGTCCTTTATTCTATCTTTTTCTCTCTCTCTCTCTCTTTTACTTTTTCTATTCTACCCTCTCATTATTTAGGTCTAATTTCCTAACACATTCTAGCTTTTTCTCCATCTTTATTTCTCATATAACTCTCATTCGTGTTATTGTAGGCATAAGGTTTATTCATATTTTTCTCATTAAATTACATTTCGGATCACTACCTGGAACATTAAAGGTTTGACCAATCCTATTCAAAGGCAACGGGTGCTATCACATCCAGCAAAATTTAAAACTGACATTGCTTTGCTTCCAGAATCTCAAATCTCAAATGACGAAGCTTCCATGTTGAAAAGATGCTGGGTGGGTCATGTGTTTAGTTTTCCTTTTTAAAATAAGTAAAATGGAGTTTTGATCTCATGCCATAAAAAGTTACATGTTTCAGTTGTTCATCAGGAAGCTGATATGGAAGGTCGTTGGGTTATTGTTAAACTTCTTATAGATAGGATTCCTTTAGTAATTTGTAATGTATACTGTCCCACTTCAGATGATAGGGGTTTCTGGATAAGAGTTTCTAATAAATTACGTACATATGATGATGATTACATTATATTTGGCGGTGACTGTAACCAAATTATTGATCCCATTTTAGATTGGAACTCCAGAGTTAAGTTTGTCCCCTCTCAAATTCATTCACAATTTACGTCCCCAGTACGTCACAATGCGTTTGTTGACATTTGGCATCTTTACCATCTAGACCTCAGAGAGTATAGTATTTATTCAGCCCCTCACCATTCACAATCTCGTATCGATTAACTTTCTTCAGCAAATACCTGTCCCAAATCACCATTCAATCTGAAATTGGTTAAATTCTAATCTCTGACCACACCCCCGTACTTGTTAAAATGTATCACATTCCTTTCTCCCCTCACCGAGGCAGATGACGTTTTAACAACTCTCTATTTCTTGACCCTAATTTCTGTAAAAAATTCAAGTCATTTACCCCTCAATTTTTTACTATTAATAATTCTTCGGACTCTCCCTTTGTCATGTATGGGATTCCTTTAAGGCAGCGGTCAGAGGTTTTATTATAAATGTTGTTTCACAAAAGAAAAGAGCATTAGAAATGCAATCCTCTTAATTACTGAATAAAATTAAACAATTAAAGTATGTATACTATCATGCTAACAATGAGCCCTCTTTGAAAAACCATATCAATGCTAAATATACTTTTAATAAATTATCTACGGAAGCTGCTTCCAACTACTTATTGAACAGTAGCTCTCGTTATTATGGGTGCCAAAACAAAATAGGGAAATTACTAGCTAACTACTTGAAAGTTAGAAAGGAAAGAACAGGAACAGCGTCTTTGAAAGGTGTCGTACTGATACTCCCATCTTTAAGGATGAAGACATTTTGGATGAATTTGTTTCCTTTTATAAGAATGTACACACGCCTGAATCATCAGCTGATCAATCTGATCTTCTTAACTATTTTCAATCTATCACCTCCCTTCTAGTCACATTGAGCTTGAGTCTTTAGAATCTGTTTTTTCTTTAGCAGATATATCCCACGCTATCTCAGTGATACGTCGGGGGAAGGCACCTGGACCAGATGATTTCACCATTGAATTTCATAATCACTTTGAGAAAATCCTCCCATCTAATCTCTTACTTTTATTCCAATCGTTCTCTGATGAAAGATCCTCTTGAGGCTCATTTCAGGAAGCGTCGATTTGCCTAATTCCTAAGGAAGATAAAGACCATTCTCTATGTAAGAACTATCGGCCAATTTCTTTAGTTAACACCAATTACAAGATCTTTGCTAAGATTTTGGCTCTTTGTATTGATCCTATTTTAGCTGATCTTATTGGCCCTGAACAGTCGGGTTTCTTTAAAGGGAGACTTGCTTCTGACAATTCTCAAGTGTTTTTTAATGTTCTAAGCAAGTCTTCTTCCTTGGATCATCCAATTGCCGCGATTGCCTTAGATGCTGAAAAAGCATTTGGTAGGATCAGTTGAGATTTTATGTTTCATGCTTTGAAATGGGCTGGCTTCCCTACCAATTTCATTGCTTCAATTTCTTTATTGTGTTCATGTCCCTGTGCTTCAATTTTGGTTAACGGTAAATCTTCTGATTATTTCCCCTTACACAGGGGGGTAAGACAGGGTTGCCCTTTCTCTTCCTTATTCTTTGGTCTAGCATTGGAACCTTTCTTAACTAAGATTAGACAGGACGACCGCATCACAGGGTTCTATTTTGGCCCTCATCAAGTTAAAATGCCAGCCTATGCAGATGGCAATCTTTTATACTGTTCCAATCCCGGAACTTCTCTTACTCTTTCTTCAGCAGGTAGCCTCTTTTTCATAATTCTTATGTTATCGCCTAAATGCAGATAAATGTGAAATCTTTCCTCTGAACATCTCGTTTCAGAAACATCTTTTTGACAATTCTGGCTTTTCTTGGCAACCAACTAAAATTAAATATTTAGGCTTGTGGTTTGCTCCTTTAATATCGGAAACAATAAAGCTAAATTTTGATTATATTTTAAAAAAATTAAATGATACTATTAGTCATTGGCACCCTCTTTTCCTTTCTTGGTGGGGCCATTTAAACTCAATTAAGATAATTCTCTCCCCTCCTATATTATTTACTATCTCTATGATCCCTATCCACATTCCTGAATATCATTTTACAAAAATTGATTCCACGTTAATAACATTCCTGTGGAAGGGTGAACCATCTCTGTCCTCTTTAAAGAAAGATAAACCTAATGAAGGTTGTAGATTTCCTGATTCTAAAACTTACCTTTCTGCTTTTTTATTAAAACAAGCCACTCTTTCGATATCTTCTAATCCTCCTTTATATCCTCCTTTATATCCTATATTCTAATATTTTATTGCCCCTTTCGATTTTCAAAAATTTCTATCATTTTTCCCCAACACTGTTCTTATGCGTTCTCCTGTCATTTCACACTTTCGTAAACTTTTGACTCCTTTCCAATCTTCTTTGTATCCTTCTACTGGTTCCCTTAATCAATCCACTATATGGCAAAATAAAGTGCTAAAGGTCGTTCTATTTACTGGAAATTCTGGCATTCTAGAGGATTAAAATGGATTTCTCAGCTTATATTTCACTCCCATCCCCTCACCTTCTCTGATCTTCAATCTCAATTTTATTTAAACTCGACATCTAGATCGCAGTATAATCTTCTTTATCCTTCTCTAATCCAATTTCTTAATAATCTACCAGACATCATTAACTTTCCTGTAAATTACAATTATTTATCCTCTATACTCGATAATTCCCCCTCGGCTTCCATTAATTACAAAACATTACAACTCCCCACTGACAGACAAAAATCAAAGATTGAACAGGCATGGGAAAAATATTTTTCACAAGAATGGTCAACTGACAATTGGGACAGATTCCTTTTCACCAGAAATGCCCTCTTCCAGTTGGTCTTGCTCTTGTCCTGTTGCTGACCTAAAACATATGTTGTTTGAGTGTCATCCTCCATTTTTGGCAATTGGTTTGGTACCAAATTAAGATAATTTTTTAAAGTTCAGGTCCCCTTTTCCCCAACTAATATATGTTTAGGTACCTCATCTCTTCAATGACCTCAATCACCTCTAAGTTTTAAACTCATAGCTTTATTACTAGCTATCACATTTCCTTTATTAATATCAAACTGGAAACAAGCAGATAAAGTCACTTTTAAATCCTGGTGGAATGCTATTTTCTTCCATCATCAGCTTGACACTAACTATGTATCTCCCATTTCTCTAGCAGTCAAAAGGGATCCTCTCTATCTTCCCTAACAAATTATATATCTGTCACTACCTCTTCAATTGTTATTTCTAAAAATGTATCTGACGATGTGCGGAAACCACCTTAAGTTTCTCCCTTTGCCTTTTAACTACCAGATCTGGGTTGGTTCTTTAATTCAGAATGGTTATTACCTTATGTTTCAATTTTATTGTAGTTATGCTTACAATGTTCAATAACATTTATTACACTCTTGATCTGTTTTAATTGATTCACCTGAATTATTCCTTGTTTATTTTTCTTTGTTCTTTTTCTTCCTGTTTTATATGATGTATTTTCCATTTGTATGCAGCTTGACACTCATATCATTATGCTGTTTTTATTACATTTCTCCACTTTTATGTCAAATATGTTATGTTATAACCGTTTTTTGCTGTTATTTTTCCTGTTTTTCCTCAATAAATTCAAACTTTAAAAAAGGGGATGCCTAATGTAGTAACAGTTCATATTCACATGAGTTTGAATTTATTAAAAAAACACACAAATTATTGATATATTCATGCATTATAAGACTTCCTCTTGATTACTGTGTGACAATTCATGACAAATAGTACCGTGTAAACACCCAAAGCATATTCTTTCACTCTCATTGTAATGCACCATTGACTGTTTGAAATATTGGTGAAACTCTGCCAAATTATGAGATAGAAATGTAAAACTGTACACGCATGTTCTTTATAACTGTAGTGAACTTTATTTCTTAATTACAATTTCTTATCTATATGTTTACATACAGTTGCCACGTATAGACTTTGAAACGTGGTAATAAGCCATAGTTAACAGTTAACATATACATGAAGCTATTTCACTAATGTATTAATTGGTTTATATAGCCTATTGATGAAAAGTACACTTATGTCTATGTAATTTGAATTTTGATTTAAAAGCTTTAACTTTAAAATGCAGAGCTTACACCTTCGTCTCGGACTCATAGAAACAATGACACTGCTGTTTCCCTCATGTAACTCTTTTGTTCCTTTCCCATGTAAACTCTTGTGACAAAATCTTACCTTTTTATACTTATGAAGAACACATGTATGGGACTACAACTTTTGCTATATTTCCTTTGGAAAATCTATGAATCAATAGGCTATTGTGCAATTACCTGTGTGCCATGTACAGACAACCGGTTCTCATGCATTCTTGAATGGAACCATATACCTTACTTCCTACTTTTACACCTTGCAAGCAGATGATCATCATGATGTCGTATTATAGTGAGGTGATTACTGCCATCATCTCTGGATTTGTTAAAATATATTAACGATTTTGGGAGGAGGAGTAGGTGCTTTAGCTCTTCTTCGCCGTCTTCAGCCACCTGCTTTTTGCCCCTTTGTCTCCCTGCCTTTTTGGGAGATCTGAAACAGACTCATTGCTTGGCGACACTTCCTATACAGAGCAGGTGCAGAGAATATCTCCTTTTAAACTGTGCAGACTTGCTGAACTGGCAGTCTCGCTACTGCTTCACTTGCCTGAGCAGTCACTGCACCTTACCCCTGCTGTCTTATGGACTCATGCTAGCAGACTTGTTAGTACGCTCCTTTTTCCCTAGCCATTTGACTAAATCTCATGTCACCTGAGAGACCCCATAGAACTGTCTTCTGCTCTTGCTGATGGCAGAAATTCTAGCTTAAGAACTTCTTATGGACTTTCTATTCTAAGCCACAGCTTCCCAAAAATTCCTTTCCGACAGAGTATGCTTGTAAATAGTCCTTTTTTTAAATGGATTATATTGATTATGAATTATTCATCTAAACCTGTGTTTTGAAATGTAGCATTATATTACTGCCATGTTTTGACAAATTCTGACTAAATTGTCTAAATGTTGGTATTAACTGACATGTTTGAATTTAATACAATTCTTATTTAAAAATAATTGCCTGAGTCTCTAATTTCAATCATATTTTATCTCTCAGAGACGGTGTACATAACTTTCAGATCTTGATGCATAATAAGGAGATTCACAGGTTATTTTCAGAACAGCAGGTTTTCCTTTTTCTATTTAATACCAGCGGTAGCAAAACTTCTGGTCTGAATGATTTTGGCCTGATTGAACTTCTTCAGGAGGTCGGAATACCTGTAGTTATTCTATATATCTACTGTCTTGTTCTGAGAACGGTGTATATACATTTGATTTCCAATTTATAGATTGGTTACCAATTCCTGGTCCTCATTGTGTAACCAATAGTGGATATCCAGAGTCCCTACCCCTCAAAGCGACAAGAAAGGCCCATGGGTGGACCAAGTTGGTTGTATGATTAATAGAGCAGAGTAGAATTAAAATGTTATGTGGGCCCGTTAAGGATGGAGTGAAAAAGATGCTAGCAGAGAAAAATAGCTTCCTCTGCATCAGTTTGCTGTTCAAACTGCATTTGTTTTTAATGTTCTGTGACACACTGGTTGTTGGAGGAGTGGGGTGATAAAGGGGGCAGTGCTGCACACATAGCATTTCTTAACTATTTCACACACCTTCTGTACGTATTGCTCCAGCCCTTGTTCTTGCACATAGCTGTATGATGATGGTCTGAGACAGTAGCTGTTATTCTTCAGCACTCTTGTCCATACTTGAGGCCATATTTATGAGGCCCTTTGAGTTGCTCTTACATCACGCAACATGGTGCAGGGGCAACGCAACTTAAAAATTAGATCTATTAAGCCATGCAAGGCCACCTTGCATGGCTGTGAGTGGTTTCATAAATCTTGAGTAAAGTGCAAATCACAGTGTTGCATTACTCTGCGCTAGGTAGGCATTTCTGTGGGTGTTGCATGGGGGTTCCCATGCAGCATCCATGGATTGTGATGCATTCCCAGTTTTACCATAAGTGGTAGAACTGTGAACGTGCCAAAAACCTATGCCTTCCCAGGTGAGGCGTAACAAGGAGAAATATCTTTATTTCTGCTGCACACATAGAAATAGGCAAATGCCTCAATGGATTGTTTTTTGCTTACAATACAGGCACCCTTGCACCATGGTGAAAGCCTGACTGTGTTGGTGCTAGGCAGTCAAATGGGAACCCATGGAGGGAAAAGGGAAGGAATGCATTGTATTGACTTAAATATGGCACACTCCTGCCCTTTCCCTGTCATGCTGTGCAACGCAGCAAGGTGGCTTGCTGTGCTGCACTGCATGACTTGGCCAAAATATGGCCCACGGTATCTGAACTTATATTTGCACTTATAGAGTTGCAATGTTTTAATGTATGATTTTGCATCAAGTTCCGCTTGGCGGTATCAAATGTCTTCATAGCTTTCTCAATTTTCACACTAGCCACAAAAAACACAGGCTTTATTTTTCTTTCCTTATGTTATTTCAAATAATGATCCCCATTTCTTTCTTAAGAGGGTGATATATGTCAGAGAGGTTATGGATATCAAATGCATAGTGTTATTTTCTTGCACATCACAATTGTTATAGATTGGTCATGATGGTCCCAACTTCACTGCATGGACAGAATCACATCTATAAGCAAACACTATGTAGCTACATCTAGAGTTCAATCTAACATGTTCTTGGAGAATGCTGGCTTGCTTATACACTCACACCAGAAGGAGGTGTGTAAAGACTGGGGCATAACTTATGAAGATATATGTTTGGGCCAAGATGTACCCACCTGGGGTGTATAGCCTAGCCTAGGAAACTCAAGTTTTGAAAAGTCTCACCCAAGATACATTTTGTCATGTAAATCAAGGACAGGTTTTCCATATCTAAGCCAAGACAGAGCCCACACACAAATAGGAGCTTGTTTTGGAAGGAACTGACCACATCTCAGGCAGGCAGAATTCCTGGTGGATATATCCTGGGAACTATGCTTTATGATGGTCTGACAACCTCATGTCACACAAATACCGCTATCTCTGAGTGTCTGCTTTTAAGAACCTTTATGCACCACCTAGGTATTACTACTATTAGACATGCTTAGCATATTGAGCAGGCACGGAAAAAAATTCATTCAGAACGATTTCTTATTCACATTTAAATACATAATTGTGTTACATTTGTGAAAAAATATTTTTTGTTGTTTTCTGAAGTGGCCTATGATCCAACTGCATCACATAGTTGCTACTTGACAGGCACATAAGTACATGAATATGCGTACCAGACTGATGTTTTTAAACAACTATTCTAATGTCTATGGATTTTCCCACAGTGCTTGAAAACGGCGTTGTACCAGGAAGAGACATATTTGCATGCAGTGAGCAGTTAGTCAAATAAAATACATTAAAATAGTTTTTTTTCAGATCTAAGATATTCTACCTGTGCAAGAGGAGATTACAGAATCACTAGAAATCTACATATGTGGCCCTTTACTCTTTCAATTAGCGTCCTGTGTGCCAGTGTATTATGTTTTTAAACAACTATTCTAATGTCTATGGATTTTCCCACAGTGCTTGAAAACGGCGTTGTACCAGGAAGAGACATATTTGCATGCAGTGAGCAGTTAGTCAAATAAAATACATTAAAATAGTTTTTTTTCAGATCTAAGATATTCTACCTGTGCAAGAGGAGATTACAGAATCACTAGAAATCTACATATGTGGCCCTTTACTCTTTCAATTAGCGTCCTGTGTGCCAGTGTATTATATGTTGGCTTCTTCTAGAGCAGTGCTTCCCAAACTTTTTAGAACCACAATCCACTTTTTAGAACAACAAACTTTCACAACCCAACTAGCTTTAATGGACATGAGGTGGCAATTTTCTAATGAAACTAAAGCCTAATGTAGTACAATACTGTAATTTACAGACACAACATTTTCCACTGAAATAGCCACTAATTAGCAAACACACAGGGCCCGATTCACAAAGGTAAAATGAGACAAAAGCCTAACTTTATGACTTTTGCTTTTCACAAAGGGCATTTACTACCTGTATATGCCCTATGTCAATACTGAAAGTTGTAAAGTTCAACTTTTGGTTTTACAAGTAGTAAATGCTCTTTGTGAATACCAAAAGTTGTAAAGTTAGTCTTTTGTCTCAGTTTACCTTTGTGTAGTGTGCCCATACAAGTTTACTCATAAAACTATATTGCACACAAATGACAATGTACGGAAATTGTGTTTGAGTGAATATTTATTATTTGTGCATCGTCAAGTAATTTATCTTGATTTGCTTTGATTCTATGAATATCTTTGTTTCCATCACACTTCACAATTACAAAAAAATGGTCTTCATATTTGTCTTTCCTTTCCTAACTTGAATATGTACAACTCATTTACACGTATTTGTGTTTTGTTGTTTGTTGCAAAACATGACATCCTGCAGTCTTTCCTTTCACACTTGTGTATCCAGCAAGATTGTGACACAATCCACTTTACTTTTCTTTCTCTGACCGCAAAGTGGGAAGAGTTTTTAAAGGCTAGTTCTCATTTTAAAAAACCTAAGCAGCAATTTGTCGGAAGACATAGCCTGACATTTGACCTCTGTCTCTCAAGTGCAGCAAACGTTAAAGCATAAATCCAGAATTTAAAGGAATCTGTATTTATTTCGTGGACTTTTTTGACTCTCCAAAATGTGGCTTGTGACCCACCAGCTGGTCGTGACTCACAGTTTGGGAAATACTATTCAAGAGACATGTGACCCAAAAAATGGGGTGTGAGCATAACTTAATTGAGCATCTAGGGAGAAACCTCCCAACAGTTAATCAATACACTTATTAACACCGTAATCCTATGCCTTGTAAATGTTGCTTTCACTATTGTTACCACTGAACTCTTACGTGCTATAGTGTAAAGATAACGATGTTGAAAACAATATTTTCATGGTACGACGCTAGAGCACCTCAGAAGGAGAGTTGGATAATCAGTAACTGAGAAAAGTATATTTCATGTTAATAGGAGCTTCATTGAGATAGAAGGAAAAAAACTGAAAAAAACTTTACCACAGTATGTACAAACTTACTGCTGTTCGGCAGGCCTACAACCACCGTGGAGGTCAAAATACCTGAGTGCTCAAATCCAAAACACCTGTGGAACTACAACAGGAGCTTGAGATTTCTTACACATGTTGCCATTGGTTGTTCTTTGATACATGGCAATGTAGAGCTTTGGAGCAAGATGATAGCACCTTAACATGTAGATGGACTAATGGAACTAGTTCACCATGCCTCACAAATGAAGACAACGGTAGTGGTGCTAGCAAACAACACAGTTCTTTATGTAATCCAGGTCTGAGCTTTTCTGATCCCGTTCTAGCTTCAAACAAATTAATTTATCAAATTAAGTATATCAGACACAGTCATGAATAATTCAGAACCTTGATCAAACCTTTATCATCCATCTCCATGTTTGCAAAACATCTCTTCATTCATGATGCTCTCAAAACTCCTTGTGACCTCCTCCAACGGGAACTGAAGTCTTTGTGCTGGAATTTAGAAGGTAACTTTTTCAGCAGGACTAACCAGGTCCATATATACAGCCTGCACTCTATTGTGTATGGCCTGACTTTCACCCAGTCGAGCACAACCACATAACCACGAGTGGCGCTTTGTGCTTTTATGCACTATGCTTACCTTGAATCTTTGGAATTCTCTGTCTCTGTTTGACTGATTGGATTTTTGTCATTTTGGTGTCAAATAATTGATAAAACTATACTCTATTTTACAAAATTACTGTGTGATTTTCTTGTGTTGTGTTGCCACTTTATTGCTCTTCAAGTGCAGCATAAATACTTCAAACATTGCCCCTACGTTAAACATGAATGCCTTTGTGCCAAACTACAATATGGTTATGGACTGGTTCAATTAGTAGGTTTTGTAACTCACTGTGACAAGGATTGTTGTTGCTGCTTGAGAAGGGCTCACGCCTCCCTCAATCAGTAATACAAATTCTCACATTGGTGCTCAGTGGTGTTGCTTTACAGTAATTTGTGTAAAATAAAAATCCATCATAAATAATTTGATACCAATTTTTTTTTTTAATTCTCTTTGTTTGGCGACTGTTGTTTTTTCCAAAGTCACTCCCATTCTACCTTGCTAGCTGTCACTGTGACTCTACGTGCAAGTACGGAGTTTTGAGACAAGCAATCTGGAGTGCCACACTGCAGCTGAGTTCAGAGGATTCTGCAAGGAAAGGTGGCTTCCAGCAAAAAGGAGCTCCAAAAAGAAGGAGTTTGAGAAGGTCCAACAGTTGCTAGGCACAGCAGAGGAGGAGGTAGAGGACCCCAGCATAGGTCATGAGCTACAGCACCCTGGAGAGGAGGCTCCTCCTGCCAGGGTCGGGAGCATTGTATCTTCCAATTGTCTGTCTACAGCGGAGCCGAAGGACAGAAAGGCTGCAGCTGGCCAAATTAGAATTAGAGACTGTAGGAAAGTAGGCTCTGCTTCTTATGGTTACCCACACTTTTTTCTTGATGTGTTGCTGTTTTGACTAGTCGTACCAGGATCCTGCTAATCAGGACCCCAGTCTATCTGCTTTCTCCCTAAATTGTTGTGTTGAGTACTTAGGCACACTGCAGATTGGATACAGGGGTACCCTTATCAGTCCCTAGTATATGATACTAAGGTATCCAGAGCATAGGTACCCCAGAGGTCTCCCATGGGCTGAACCATACATATGCCACCAATGGCAGACCATATAAAATGGAACTACAGGCCAGCAATTGCAGCCTGTTTAAGTTGGTGCATGCCCCAATTACTAAAGATATAGGTTTACTATATCTAAGGGTCACTGCACCTAAAACCTATAAGTCACCCTATAGCAGGCTTTTACAATCCTGAGGGCAGGGTGCTTGGTTGTAAGTGAGAGGGTGACCCTGCATGAGCAGGACACCCCTGCAGCCTACGGAGTCCATTCTCCCAGATTCTCAGTGAAGCAGCCATATACTATATAGAGGGGCACCGCGTAATCACGCGATGACAATCTTGAAAACGGCTGCAATGAATCCTATCATGTTTGGTATCAAACATGTTGGAATCATACCCCCACACTGTAAATGGAGTGGGAGGTATGATTCCTAGCACTGGAAGAGCCCTCCGTTAGACTCTCAGTATTCCCGGTATCAGCCTTCTAGTCCTGGACAGCACAAAATGGTTGCTGCCAACCAGAGACACATTTCTGCCCTCCTGCTGCTGAGCCAAGCTCGAGCAGGGGAAGGTAGAACAATAGGCATTCTGTCTGTATGACCACATCCTAGACAGGATTTAGTGTATTAGGGCTGGGTGGGTGCGCTTGCCAGCACCTGAAAATCTGCATGAGGGGCATATTCACTGTCCCTGTGCAAAGACCAGTTCAAACCAGTGCGGGGAGCCGTTGGCTCCCGCTCTGGTGCAAAACTGGACAAAGGATATGGGAGTAACCGCCCCCCTCCCCAGACCCTCCCCTGGGAGGGTCCCCTGAACCTTCCCAGCCCTCTCCCTTAGGGTACTTAAGGGATTACTTGGGTGTAGGTCCCTAGATTCATCGTGGGATAAGATTTAAAACTGAAACCATTGCACTTCGACCGTCTGGGCACTCTGGTCTTTGCTGGACTTTGCTTAGGTCTGACTTTGTTTCCCTTCCAGTCTGCTGAATCGTCAGTGCCTGTGCATCATACAGGAGCCTTCCAAGGCCTGTGAAGCATTAAGGACTACCAAAGTAATATCCCTTAGAGTGAAGGAGTCACTCCCCGTCATTCAAAGGCACCGCAACTAAGTCGACCGGTCTGCAATTCCTGAGCTTCTTCAGACACCGTGGGCTCTGCAACACAGGTGGTGGTTTTCCCAAGCTCCCAAGGCCTACTCTACCCTTTCACCAAGTTTGAGGCCAGTAGTCCTCGTGGGGTTTTTAATAACCAAACCCCTGAGTAATGGGTCCCCTTTGCAGTTGCAAAGGCTTGTTGTCATCTTTGCAAGAAGATCTATGGGTTGGAAGTAGCCCCAACCTTGAGCACCTCCAGTGACCAGAATTTTCAGTCACACTATATCGTGTGCATCGTGGTTTGCATCTTTTGGTAAGCTGCTTGAGGTCCTCTTGCGACTCCTGTGCCTCCAGCCTGTGGGTCCATTTAAGGGTCACCTTTGTTTCATTTGGACTCCCCTGATTGCTTGGGCCTGCCCTAACTCTCCTGCTTGTGGTGAGTCTCCTGGACCTTGCTGGTCGAATGCTGCACCTTCTTGACTTCCTGCGTGGGTTGCATTTGCCAAGGCCTGTTGGTGCTCCCGCCAGACACTGACCCCTCAGCATTCGGCATCCTTTGTGTTACAGCTCATACCCATGTCCTGGTCATCCTCAGCATCACCTGGTCCTCACAGCTGCAGAGTCAAGGTTACCATCATCTTTCCTGAAACTCCCGACATAGGAGGGCATTTGTCATCCAAGTCGCCTGGTCAGCCCTGAGTGACATAGACTCTTCCCCTCAGTACTCCTCTTCAAGACTCCACATTTGGATTCCTCTGGACATCTTCTCCTCTCCAGCAGTGGCTCTTTTCTGAAGTCCTCCGTTGGGTTCGACTGCGGTTTCCGACGCCACTTCACACCTATGCACCCAGCTTCCGTGGGATAGTTAAGTTGGATACCATGGTATCCATGGGTGGGGTGGCTCTCCAACCTTCTATCTTCCACTGGGTTTCTCCAGGGTCCACTGGGAAGGGTCCCTAATCTTTAAAAATCCAACTGCGACTTGCACATAGACTTGTGTGGAGCATGCGGTTGTGTTCACACACTGCGCGCTCTCCATGGGGTCCCTATCTACTTACCTTGGGTAGTTCTGTAGGTGCCCAGTAATTCTACGTCCTCCTGACATTGTATATGGTTTGGCCCCTGGGGCCCACAGTGTATTAGTGCTAATTACTGTGATTTCTTTGCTAAGGTATTGTGTGCTTTGTGTCTATCTCCATGTGGGAGATACTGTACCATACTAGATAGTGTTATAAAATAAAATACATATTTTTATAAATACTTTGTGTGGTTATTTTTCATTTAATCTACACTATAAGATGGATTATGGTAAACCAAGCTGTGTTACACTCCTTCAAGATTAAGCCTGAAGGCTGCTCTCCACGGCTACCACTTGGATAGCTTTCTAAGGTTGTCTGAGACCTCCTAAATCACCATAAGGGTTGTCTGGACTGGTGCAAGGTGCCCACTTACATTAGTGGACATCATATACGAAGCCACCCTCTCACAGAGGCAGTGAAGGAGATGGCTGCTGCCAAAGAGGAGGCTGCTGCAAAGGCGGAAAACAGAATGTCCCATGAGCTAAATCTCAGCACGCTGGGCATCAGAACTATGCAAATTGAGTCCAGCAAGAATGGAAGCAGCACTCCATGTGGGTCCATTAGAAAAGTGAGAGTCTGCATACCACAAAGCCTGGTGCCCATCTATGTGGTAGGAGATGATAAGGTCAAGTATTTTTCCGTGTATGAGGTAGCCCTCAGAATATGCAGGGTCCCAGAGTAGATTTGGGTGCAAACATGTGGAAACATGTGGAATGCCCACAGTGGGGAGGGACACCCTCCTAAGTCTAGTGGTGGGGGAACAAATGCGGTATTCGCTCATGAAGAGCATTTTACTTCCTAAATTTGAGTTGACCCCTGAAAAGTAGCACCTTAGGTTCAGGGACAGCCACAAAGTCCCAAACTAGTCTTGGGTAGATTTCTTGGACTGTTCCACATGGCAATGAATGTTTGGGTGAGGGTCAGCAAGTTTGGTTTTTACTGAATTGTTTATTCTGATACTTAGAGAGCACATGTTCAATTGAAGTCCAGGGAGACATAGACCTGTCCCAGAATAAGGTGGGTGGAAAGGGTTCCCAGGCCCTTTCTGGGAAACAGGGAGGAGAATCTAGAGGGTGGTGGCCCAGGATGCCCCATTTCCAATCCTGGTGCTTTGATTGTTCTGAGTTAGGAAACAAATGGGAAGACTCAGTCTTAAGAAACCACCCACTGGTGAGGGCTTTACTGAAGTGGTCAATGCGACCTTAGGGGCAAGTAGTCATCAGGGGTAGGTGTTAGAACATGCCCTAATCTCCCTAAACTGAGAAGTGGACTCAGATGGAAGACTTGTGATCCATAACGGTGGGAGTCATCACTAGTACCAGGTTGAAGAGAAAAGGATCCCTGTCACAGCTGTGTGGGACACTGGGCCAGCCAGACCATGGTACTGGAAAGGTTGGTTTCCCCAGAGTAGTACACCAGAAAGGTGTGTAGGGTAACTTAGGCCCAGGGTCAGGACCCATGGAGTATTTCTCAGTTTTTACAAAGGTTCTTCTGGAGGAAAGATAATTTATCTGTTCACTGCGGCGCTCCAATAGGAGCCTAGCACCGCGTGTACCTCCAACAGAGGGGGTTAGCATTTCATCCCCCGACACATTCACACACTTTGTAAACCACTCGACCTTTGTCTTGTTAGGTTTTGACACTGGTCCTGACAAAGCGCACTGGATCTTTCCAACCACGCCAGCACAAAACATGTTGACCTGACCACACATTACTTAGGGTACATTAAATACCCACATTGTAACCCACAACCTCTTTGGTTTTTTAGTATGACAGGGGAACCCATATTTCATTATTAAAATCATTGCGTTCTGGAATCCCCTAGCCATTTTTATCCACTTTGCACTTGCACCATCACTTAATAGGACCCTCTCCACATACCCGCACACATCTTACGGCTGTTCTCTTAAAAGATCTCCACCAAAGGGACCCTTCGGGCAGGGCCGTTTCTAGGAGTTTTGCCGCCCTAGGCGAGAATTGAAAAATGCTGCCCACCCTTTAACTACCATCACTCTCTGCCCCTGTCATCCAGGTGTTGGGGAACAGAGGCCTTCTTTGGTGCCTCTCTATCTAGTCTAGACTCTCAAATCCATATTAAAGTAAGTCATCTGTGTCAATTGTTGCGGCTATGTAAGTGGTATTGCCCTGTTCTGAGGGTATTAACTCAGTTATGCCATCATGGGCTTGAGTTGGGAGAACAGTAGGGCTACTTGCCTCTACCATCTCCAATCGCACCTAACACAGTCAGATCCACAGATCCACAATCCCAGAATGCTTCACCTTCTCGCTTCACGTTAAACTAAGAATGCAGGCAGCACAGAACAGCAGCTACTTCCAGCCATTTTTGCCACTCTGGTTGCATCCCTTGTGGGCTGCATGTCTAGTTGGTGACCGGTTGCCCATCGGTGTAGTCTGTTGCTTTGCACCACCATCATTTCCAAGCAGTGCAGTCTCTCATGTGTCAAGTATTTTGAAATGCACTTTTCTTTCACTTGAGAGCCGGAGGCGTCATGTCCGCATCTGCAGAGATAGTGCTGTGAATCCCTGACGACACAAGTGTGCCACGCGACAGGCACACCGTGCACCCCTCATTACCAGACATAAGACACCAATTGATTACAGAGCCCGCAGTGGGATTATCTACACTTTGCATTAGCACTGCTGGCTTGGTGCTGTAACACCCAGCAGCGTTCCGGGATCAGCAAGGTTAAAGAAATGGACACTCGACACGATGACGCCCACTCAGTTTTCTTAATTTGTAATGAAAAGACTGCATTAAACACAGACCCAAGTAGCATTTGTTTCAGTTTATTTTTCATATACAATGTTTGTGTGTTTTTGTCTTATTTTCAGAAAATCTTCAAGTGTTTAACTTCTTTTCTTTCTCACATATTTATAGGTAGCTTTGATGAAAAAAGTATTACCATTACATTTTAAGGAGAGAGTCCACATATCTTTTCCCTCCCTGAACTCTGTTTCAAGGCGAAACTTTATTTTAATGAGTACAGCACAAACAAAAGGGGTACATTTATTTAAAAAACGTTCATGCATGCATGTTGATTGCAGCCCTCTCCCTTTTGCCGCCCTAGGCGGCTGCCTAGTCTTGCCTAATGGCAGAAATGGCCCTGCCTTGGGGGGGACCCGTTGGGCATTGCAGCGCCGGCCCAACGAGGAGCACCGCCTGATGATGAAGCATGACATCCTTCGGGGTGTGTGAGGGCAACAAGAGACAAAGAGTGTCTTTCCCCTCCCTCCCTGGGGTGTACACTGAGAGGGCCCTAGACCGATCCTAGTTTTCCTCTCCTTCTACAGGATCTCTGTCTTTTTCTTTATCAGTTCAGGGTGTGTATGTAACTTGGCTGCACATTCACTGATGGAACAGTGCCCCCTTTTATGTTCTTCTCCTACCCATTTGGTGCTGGCAGCCTGTTTCATGGGTTTAATGACTAGGTGAAGTTGGCAATTGGCATTTGTGTATTCCTCCAAGATAGACACATAATAGAGATCCTGGGTTTTGGCAGGGTGGACCATCTAAGGCATTATGGGGTGGATGGGGCTCTGCACAGCCCCACCTACCCTTCAAAGGCTCTGCTACAGCTTACACACAAAGAATTTCACACTAGCCTATTGTGAATTCCCTTTGTGCATTGATAGTCTGGCCTGGCCTCTGCAGAGCCTGAAGCACTTTCTGGAGGTGGCCCAGGTGGTCCTCACAGGTAGAACTGAAGAGTGCAATGAGATCTAGCTAGGCAGCACTGAAGTTTTCCATCCCAGCCAGTACCTGGTTGACCAACCTCTAGAAGGTGATGGGTTCATTCTCCCCAGCTATAGGGCATTACCTAGAGCTGCAATTGGCCTTCTGGGGTAGAAAACACAGTGGTCTCTCTGACCCCCTCAGTCAAGGCAAACTACCAGGACCCAGATGTTAAATCAAATGTTCTGAGGCACTTGCCAGCTCCCAACCATTCTTTGTGCTAATTAGCTTGGGGGATGGGACGTACGTCCGTCTTGGTGACTGCATTGAGCCCAGAGTGATCTACATAGAATTTAAGTTATGGAGTGACACCTGGGTGACTAACACCACTGGGCCGGACCAAGGGCTGTTTGAGGGCTCAATAACCCCTAGCTCCAGCATCTTGGAGAACTTCTCCTTAATGGTGGCTTTCACCTTATCAGAGAGCCTGTAGATTCGACTCTTCAGAGGTATGCTG
Organism: Lissotriton helveticus; assembly: GCF_964261635.1. Lineage (NCBI taxonomy): Eukaryota > Metazoa > Chordata > Amphibia > Caudata > Salamandridae > Lissotriton > Lissotriton helveticus. The sequence continues at coordinate 201,249,716 of NC_136060.1, forward strand.
TCCCCAGTGTTAAAATCATGGGTGCACCATGTGATGAGTCCTGGGGCAAGGGGGAAGAGTGAGGCGAACTGCCCCAACAACTGGCCGCAATCTCTCTGTTATTCTAGTGTCGGGGTAGGGGAGAGGCTGACACCCTCCACTAGCTCATCCAACACCTTTGAAGAAAGGACTGGAGGTCAGGGAGTGGTTCACTCTGCTCTTTTGCCCCATTATCCAAGGCCAGGCGCATGGTTAAATCAGACCTTTCGAAGAGGGGTATGAGGAAATTGACAAGCGAAAAAATAAAGGGTTCCTGGGAGTTTTGAGGTCCACCAGGTAGGTGACCTCACTCTTTTGCTCTTTCACCTCTTAGGGCCCAGACAAGTGGGCTTGTAGGGCCCGAGCTCTACAGGCTCCAAAAGGTACACTTCTTTGTCAGGCTGAAACTCAACGAGAGTGGCAGATAGCCTCCGGGTACCAGGTAGCATGGTCCACCAAGGATAGGATGAACTTGTTGCCAAGGCTGTCTTGAAATCCAGGGGCCTAACAATGTTGATGCTCACCCCTTCAAAGGGGGATTCATCAACAGGAAATTGTTGCAGGGACATCTCCTGACTTGCTACTGGGCTGGCAGGTAGAACAGGACCTGGAGAAGCTTCTGAGGCCCTCTGCATTTGAGGCTAATAAGAGTGGGTGACAAGCCTGTCAAAGGTCTTGTTCTGCCCCCAATGACCTGCCAGGGGTGCATCATGAGCCAGCTCCAGTAGAAAGGCCCTGTAGCATTGGTGGACCACCAACACACAGGTTGCACCAGGCTCAGGAGTCTTAGGCTCAGTATACAGGAGAACATTTTCCCAGTAAATCAGGTGATCACCGGAGGTGTCACCAGGTATCTGGGCCTCAGCCTGCTGCCGTAGACCCACAAGAGTAGGGCAGTCCATATGTACCTTGCAGAACTCCCCCCTAATGAAGCCCCCTTCCTGCTGCCAGTTGGCAGCTCTGGTAGGTTCCCCAGGGAAGCCACATCCTCCCCTGTTGGCTCCAGGTGTCCCCTTCAAGTTAATTTTCCTTTCGCACTGTGGGAAATTCAGGAGCGGTATTCTCACAGAACTTCCTCTTTTTGGCAGGTACCTGGGCCATTCTTCCAGGCTCCGGGTCTTCCTGACTACCATATTGGGCAGACATGGTCTGTGTGGTCAGGCACAACCACTCAAGCAACCTAAACATATCCAAAAGGGACTTGAGCTCCTCCTCCATCCAGACAGGGTGCTCCAGGTCATTTTATTTTGCACTAGGTCATTGCTAAGCAGGCAATCCACAGTCACTGATGAACTCACAGCTACCCTCATGGAACCTGAGAACCCCCGCACCTCACTTCAAGGGAAACAGAGCCACTAGGTAGTGACTCTCATGGTTGTCAGCTGCCACATTTTGGTGGAATGTATTAGGGACTAACTGTTCTGAGGACACCAGATGACATCTGACAGTTGTCGTGTTGGCCCCAGTGTCTCTCAGAGCCCTAACCCTCTGCCCAATGATGGTGACCCACCGATTGTATTTCCAAGTGTTACTAGACAATTAAGTTCTCTGCACCATCCCTTTGTCACACAGGGACACTAGGCTAACCTCTACAGTGCTCCCACTAACTGTGGGAATTTCCTCCTCAAGCACTACGCTAGCCAACTCAGTATGGGCGAATTTTGCGGATCTCTGGTATTCTCTGCGGATTTTCCAGCGAACTCGCGGATTTTTTTTGCGATTTGCATTGTAGTACTTTCTACTGGCTAATCCAGTAAGTGCTACCTCATTGGGTAAATATATAGTGCTTTTCCTACACTGCAGCTACATAAAGGGCCAGAAGATTTGTCTCCACTGACCATGTGTGCCTGTAACTTTGCCACTGCGCCAAAAGGCGCCGAGGTCCCTTGAGTGAGCTGTCCATCATAATTGGGATAGGGCGGGAAGACGTTTGATACCGCTAGTGTGTGGTGCGGGGCCAAATGAGCGAGGCTTCTATGCGTGTCAATATGCTTCTTGTGTATAAAGGGTCAGAGAGCGAGCAGGGCAGCAGGTGTGGAGAAAGCAGCCTCCTGGTCACAGGAACTACACGGGGGTTGCGCTCGAGAAACTCATGGATTCAAACACCTCCCTCGAGTATTACAGCTAATTTTCGACTGCAGATATGGGGTTAAAGCACACTTGCCCAGCCTCGACCGTGCTCACTAATGTTTTGGGCTGATTAAAACATTACTGAATTTGAGCTTCAACTCGGGCACCTGCTTTATTTATATCTGTAAGTGCTTCCTGTTGAGGTTTAATTTTTGTGACAGGAGCCTCGTACCAGAATGAATCCTGCCCTGCATAGTTATCCACATTTTGTGCAATACCTCTACTCAACTGGAGTACTTTCTACTGGCTAATCAATCAGTAAGTGCTACCTCGTTGGGTAAATGTATAATGCTTTTCCTACACTGCAGCTGCGTAAAGGGCCAGAAGATTTGCTTCCAGTGACCGTGTGTGCCTGTAACTTTGGTCCTGTGAGTGAGCTGGCCATCCCCCCCAAAAAATAATCCGCTCGTGAGCGAATTTGCCAATTTTGCGCCAATTTTGCGAGATTTGCAGATTGCGAAATTGCCGAAAATCCGCACATTTTTGGCCCATACTTATAGCCAACCCCAGTATCTGACCACTGGCGAGGAGCTGAGCCCGCTTGGGGTGCTTGGCATCCCTCTTAAAGTGCCTTTCCTGCTGGCACTCATAGCACTTAGGTGCTGCCTTCCCTGATGGCTTACTGTCAAGGAATCATTGCTTCTTCTGATGCTCCGGTGGGGATTGGAAGTCCTGACCATTCAAGCTAGTTTGAAGACCTTCAAAGAACTCCTGGTTTTAATGTTTGTCTCCCCCTCCTTCTTCTGATGGGAACCCTTTCCACCCTTGTGGTGATTTCCCCAGATACCTTTGTTTGGACCCTGGTATTGACCGTGTAGTTTTTCACCTCAGCAAGCTCCCTGGGGTCCGAGAGCTTACTGCCAATCAAGTGCTGGTGCAGATCTGGAAAACAATGACTGTACATGGGTTCCTTTGCAATCAAATTGCACAGCCGCTGATAATCATTTACTTCACTGCCCTTCACTCAACCATTCAGTGTCTTGCATAAGGAATCAACACAATCCATCCAGGTCTGTTGGGCCAGTTCCTAACTGTCCCCAAACGTCTGTCTGTACTTCTCTGGGGTAAGACCATATTTCCTGACAAGCGTTTTCCTTCATGGGGGTATATCTCATCCTGTCTCCCAATATTATAATTAGTATGGCTTCCCTCCCTTCACTGAGGCTATGCCTTCATAGAATAGCACCCCAATTCTCCACAGGGATCTTGTGCATCTATAAGGTAATCTCATAAGCCTCAAACAACTTGTCAATTTGATCTCCAACAACAAAGTCAAGCACCAGATATGTTAGGAATATGGATACTCTTGTCTACAGAGGGCACTGTATGTACGCTTCCACCATTACTGCTGGACTCTGCCTGCCTGGCTTTGATGTCCCACTTCTTAAGTCCCAGTTCAAGTTTCTACAGTAGCTTTCTCTCAGCCAAGGCCCTTTCAGCCTCAGTCTTCTCCTTTGCCAAGGTCCTCTCAGCCTTCTCACTGGCTATGGTCCTTTCAGTCTCAACTTTGTTCTCCTCCTTTTCCAGCTTTAATTTGGCAAGCTCTATTTTGAGCTTCCTCTCCTGCCTCCTTTCCTCTACCTTTTCTCGGTCAGGCCCTTGGAAGACACACAGCTCCCTGCACAGGGAGGGGTTTCTAATCCTGGGAGTAGGTTACCTCCCCTCCTAAACAGGCTGCATTCCACAATCCTGCTTCTGGTCCTGATCTGATTCTTCCTCAGCATCCTCTCCCTCTTCATTATCTGTTGGTGACTGGTACACCTCTGTCCATGCCCTCAGGCCTTTTGAAGCGCCACTTTCCTGGTGGTCCTTGTAAATGGTAGCCCCTCTCATTGCAAATACTCCTTGAGCCAGCCACAGTGTAACTCTCCAAGTCGGCATGCTCAAACTCTGTTCCTGCAAGTGGAGCCACAGAGAGTCAGGTAGAGTAGGAATCAATTTAGAAAAAATAGCCTAATTAGTTAAAATAGTCTTAGATAGGGGATGGTAATATACACCAAATCACTATATGGCACTGCACAAACACAAGTGATATCCTCACCACTGATCACCAATGTGAGAAATTGGGTTAGTGGTTGACTGAGGTGTGAGCCCTGGTCAAGCAACAACCATTTGTCAGGGTAAGGCACAAGCAATCTAGGTTCTAGAGGCATGCATTTGAAGTGCATGGATGCCTTGCCTTCCTGGCCCTGGCTACAGACTACCTACATAGGTATACAGCCCTATGAATGGAGGCAGGAAACAGCCTATACAAGTGTAAGTGGGGCTGGGCCCAGGCCCTCCCACCATTCCTGCAAGCGATGGCCCATCCAGTCACACCTATACTCCCCATTGCATGTGGCTAACTAAGAGTAATACACAAAGCTCAACTGTTAACTCCAACCAGTCATCTGACTAACAGACAGGCTGCAGGCACCAGTTAGCTAAGGCAGGAAAATGCAAACTTTTTTGAAAGTGGCAGTTTCAGAATTGCAATTTAAAATCTTACTTCACCAAAAAGTTAGGATTTTAAATTGTGATTCCAGAGACACCAAACATGAAATGCTTTTCTCTTCCCATTTGGTAATTACACCTATTAAAGGTAATAAGGCAACTCCAATGTTATCCTATAGGAGAGATAGACCTTGCAGTAGTGAAAAACGAATGTAAGAGTTTTTCACTACCAGCACCTGTAAAACTTAACAACACATGTCCAACTTTTTAAATACATTGCACCCTGCCCACTGGGCTGTCCAGGGCCTACCCTAGGGGTGGCATATATGTATTAAAAAAGGTTTGGGCCTAGCCAAAGGTTATTTTGCTAAGTCAATATGGCAGTTTAAACTGCACACATAGGGTCTGCAATGCGAGGGCTGAGACATGTTTAAAGAACCGCTTAAGTGGGTTGCACAATCAATGCTGCAGGTTCACTAGAGGCATTTAATTTACATTCCCTGGGCACATGTAGTGCCTCTTTGCTATGAACTTACAAGTAAATTAAATATGCCAATTAGGTATTAGGCAATATTATCCAATATTATCATGTTTTAGGGAAAGGGCACTGTTGGAATGTGGAACATGACTACATGGTTGCCCCTACTTTTTTCCTGGTGTTTTGATGGTTTTTGACTTAGTTTGGCTGGGATCCTGGTATTCAGGCCCCCAGCCTATCTGCTTTCCTCTCTAAAAGGATTCAAAGTAATTTAGGTACACTCCAGTTTGGTTACTGGTGTACCCTTATGAGTCCCCAGTATATGGTACCTTAGGTACCTAGGGCGTTGGTACCCCAGAAGCCTACCAGGGGCTGCAGCATGTATTATGCCACCCTTGGGAAACCTTCCAAAATGATACCACAGGACTGCTTTTGTAGCCTGGGTAAGGTTGTGCATGCACCATTTACTTAGATATAGGTTACCTATATCTACCTTATATCACTACACAGATAAACCTATCAGTCCCCCCTATGACAGACCTTATCAATCCTGAAGGCAGGGTGCTGGGTTTTTGTGTGAGAGGGTGCCCATGCATGAGCAGAGCCCCTCTGCAGCCTTTGGAACCTACTCTCTGGGACTGTTCTGTGATGCAGCCAGAACATATACTCTTAAGTGCAGTATAACCTTGCGATAAATGCTAACTTTGGAATGGCTGCACAGAAACATGTTGTGTTTGGTGTCAAACACTTTTGAATCATACCCCCCCCCTCCGCCCGTCCTGGCGGCCGGGGTATGATCCCACCCTTCTTGAGGGAGAGACATGCACACACTGGTATACCCGGTACCAGTTTAAAAGAGACCTGGCATCACAAAATAAATGCTGCAGCCACAGACACGAGCCTAGCCTCCTGCTGCTGGACAAAACTCCAGCAGGGGAGGCCTGGACAATAGGGTTCCTGTCACAGGGAGGGGCAACCACCTCCCAGACAGGCTTTAGTGTATTGGGGCTGGGTTGGTGCACTCTGAGAGTGCTTTGAAGTCTGCACTGGGGGCCCAATTGGTGTCCATGTGCATAGCCCAGTTCGAACCGGTTGCTCTGGTGTGAAACTGGACAAAGGAAAGGGGTGTAACCACCCCTCTTTCCAAACCCTCCCATAGGAGGGTCCCCAGATAAGTCCAACCCCTTCCTTGGGTATAAGAAAGGAACACATATGCTGGTTAGTGTTTACCCCCGCTCGATCTGGATACTTTTTCTTTAGTGATATTGTGGCTGTTTTGAAACAGCCCCACGCATGCGCAATAGTATAGTGCTCCTTCAATTGATGCTGAGCGCACCTGCGCATGCGCGCAAATATCAGTGCCGGGCGGGTTAGATCTGGCTCACCTCCTGACAAACGCGGGTTAGCTCTTCCTTTGATTTCAGCCATACTCATCTATTGGTCCCAATATCGGCCGTAATTGGCTCACCAATCAGGAAGCCTGAATATTTAAAACCAAACGGGTATTCCCGTAGGTACCTTCCCTTCCGCTCGTCTCTGAGCAGAGGCACCGACGGACAGGTGAGTCCAGGGAGGGTGGATTGAACAGTTTATAGAGGTTGCTATGCCTAGTATGTGTGTAAGCCATGCTGGGAGTGAACAGGTTTGACCATTTTGATGAATAGCATTTGTAATTCACGCATAATACATTGGTATCTGTGTCTTTATCAAGGTGCTTATCTTTGCGCCAATCTGTGCACCCAGGTCTTACACTTGTGGTCTGGGTCTCTCTCTTTGTGTGTTTTGTAACATTCTTTTGTAGCTACTCTATAGTGCTATTCATAATGTGAGTTAAAGTGCAACACACGGTCACCATTGGAACTATGACCATTCTAGTTTTGAGGTTGGTTCCTTATTCATCACAAACAATCGGGTTGGGCTCAGTGACAGGGCCGGGCAATGTTTGGGTAGTTATGAGTCTACCACACGTCTTTTGGGTTTGTGTATAGCTAGTGGGCAGGACACATTTTGGACTGTACGCTAATTGTGCTTCCCCTTTCTTTTACACATTAGAGCGGGGCCTCAATTTCCCGAGCGGTTGCCGGGCAAGGTGAGGTTTTCACCCACACAAAGCTGGGTAAGTATCACCAGGAGGAAATGCCTCTTCGTGATAAAGCTAATATGCTTATTTTTCAATGCAGGACGCAAAATGTTCATGCAGGTGTGGTCTTGTCTTTTTGGTGTGTGTGGGGTTATGTGGATTCCTGTGGGGTAATACACAGATGGTATCTTTTTGTCTCCTTGACAGGTAGAACATGTCTTTCCTGTCTCCAGAGGACATAGAGGTTCCAAGTCTTGGGTGATACTTTTTTCTTTGTACAGTAATTTTTGATACTCCTCCCTCCCTGCACTTCGCCATAAATGGCGACCGTGCGCCCGCGCAGCGGGCGCGCCGATTGTGCGCCGAAGGCGCGCCAAAGGTAAGCCCGTCTGCGCCCGTCCGCGCCTGGACCGCGCCCAGTGCCAGGACCCCTGGCCCCCACCGACGGAAGCCGACCCGACGCACCTACAACGCCGCCGAACTCCTCGCACTCAAGACCAGCGTCATCCCGGGATGTCACCGAGCCACCCCGAAGCACACCCACGGACCCTTCAGCTGCCACGCCTGCAAGTTCACCTGCATCCGGACCTACCCTGCACCAGCACCCGCCAAGCCGAACACCAGCAGCAACCACCTCAAGTGCATCCTGCTCAACACCCGCTCCGTCCACAGACACGCCATCGAACTCTGGAACCTCCTCGACACCACATCCCCTGACATCGCCTTCCTCACGGAGACCTGGATGAACGCCTCCTCAGCGCCCGACATCGCCATCGCCATCCCAGAGGGCTACAAGATCACCCGGAGGGACCGCACCGCCAACCAGATGGGAGGAGGCATCGCCATCATCCACAGAGACACCATCCGCATCACGACCAACACCGACGACACCCTAACCACCGCCGAACACCTGCACTTCCAGATCCACACCGACCCGAGGACCACCATCAGAGGCACCCTGATCTACCGACCCCCGGGACCACGCACACGATTCAGCGAGAACATCGCCGACTTCATCAGCCCGCATGCCCTCCCCTCCGCCGACTACATCCTCCTGGGGGACCTCAACTTCCACCTGGAGAACAACAGCGACCGCAACACCATCACCCTGCTCGACAACCTCGCCAACCTCGGACTCAAGCAGCTGGTGTCCACCCCCACCCACCTCGCCGGACACACACTCGACGCCGTCTTCTCATCCAGCAAAGACATCGCCTTCAGCCACGCAACAGGACTCCACTGGACGGACCACAGCTGCGTCCACTTCACCTTCAAAAGAACGACGATCCACCACCACCAGCAACAGGTTGCCCGAAGAAGCTGGAACAAGATCACAGCCGACCAGCTCGCCGCCTCCCTGAGCCAGCACCCCCCTGCCGGCTCAGCGAACCCCAGCCAGGCCGCCGACAACCTCACGAAGTGGATCAGCAACTGCGCGGACGAACTCGCCCCTCTGAGGACCCCGCCCAGCAGACCCGGCAGCAGAAAAACCCCATGGTTCACCGACGAACTCAAGAGCTCCAAGAAGAACTGCCGAGACCTCGAGGAAGTATGGAGAAGGGAACCAACAATGGACAACATGACCACCCTCAAGCTCGCCACCCAGAAACACCACCAACTGATCCGCGCCACCAAGAAAAATGCATACAAGGACCGGTTGGACAACAACGCACACAACTGCAAGGAACTCTTCAACATCGTGAAAGAGCTCTCCAACCCCAACGCCGGAAACAACGACATCACCCCGTCGCAAGACCTCTGCAACTCCCTCGCCTCCTACTTCCACAACAAGATCGCGGACATACACAACAGCTTCAGCATCCAACCGACGCATGCCACGACCGCAGCAACGCCACCCACCACCACCCTCCGCGCCTGGACTCCGATCAGCACCGAAGACACCATCCGCACAATGAACTCCGTCCACTCCGGATCTCCGACCGACCCCTGCCCTCACCACGTCTTCAACAAGGCCGACGCTGTCATCGCACCCCACCTGCGGGACATTATCAACACCTCCTTCGACACGGCCACCTTCCCGGAGAGCCTGAAGCACGCAGAACTCAGCGCTCTACTCAAGAAACTTACAGCGGACCCCACCGAACTCAAGAATTACCGTCCCATCTCGCTCCTCCCGTTCCCAGCCAAAGTCATCGAAAAGACCGTCAACAAACAGCTGGCCGCCTTCCTCGAGACGAATGGATCCCTCGACCCCTCACAGTCTGGCTTCCGAGCCAACCACAGCACCGAGACCGCCCTCATCGCTGCCACCGATGACATCCGAGCCCTGATGGATAACGGAGAAACAGCGGCCCTCATCCTCCTAGACCTCTCCGCGGCATTCGACACTGTCTGCCACCACACCCTAGTGCAGCGCCTCGGCAACATCGGAATCCAGGAGAAGGCGCTGGAATGGATCACCTCCTTCCTCGACGGAAGATTACAGAGAGTCCGCCTACCACCGTACAAGTCAGAGGCCACCGAAGTCATCTGCGGCGTCCCTCAAGGATCCTCGTTGAGTCCCACCCTCTTCAACGTCTACATGAGCCCCCTCGCGGCCATCGCACGCCAACACAACCTCAACATAATCTCCTACGCCGACGACACCCAGCTGATCCTCTCCCTCACCAACGACCCCGCCGCCACCAGAGCCAACCTGCACGAAGGGATGAGAGATGTAGCCGAGTGGATGACGACCAGCCGCCTGAAACTGAACTCAGACAAGACGGAGGTCCTCATCCTGGGCTCCTCGCCCTCCGCCTGGTGGCCCCCCGCCCTGGGCTCCGCACCCAAACCGACGGACCACGCTCGCAACCTGGGCTTCATCCTGGACTCTTCCCTCTCCATGACCAGACAAGTCAACGCCGTCTCCTCGTCATGCTTCAACATCCTACGCATGCTACGGAAGATCTTCTGGTGGATCCCCACCGAGACCAGGAAGACTGTCACCCAGGCCCTCGTCACCAGCCGACTGGACTACGGCAACGCCCTCTACGCCGGAACCACCGCCAAGCTCCAGAAGAGACTCCAGCGGATCCAGAACGCTTCAGCCAGACTCATCCTCGACATCCCACGAAACAGCCACATCTCCGGACATATGAGAGACCTGCACTGGCTCCCCGTCAACAAAAGAATCACCTTCCGGCTCCTCACCCACGCACACAAAGCCCTACACGACAAAGGCCCGAGCTACCTCAACAACCGAGTCAACTTCTATGCTCCCAAGCGCCACCTCAGATCAACCAGCCACGCCCTCGCCGCCGTCCCACGCATACGAAGAGCGACAACAGGAGGAAGGTCCTTCTCCTACCTGGCCGCCAAGACCTGGAACTCCCTCCCGACCGACCTGCGCCTGACCCAAGACCACCTCTCCTTCAGGAAGAAGCTCAAGACCTGGCTGTTCGAGCAGTAACGGCACCCCCCTCCTAGCGCCTTGAGACCCTACGGGTGAGTAGTGCGCTCTATAAATGCCTTGATTGATTGATTGATTGATTGATACAATTTGTACTTCTCTATACCAGTACACCCTGTAGTTTATTTTGCAGTAGCATATTTATTCCAAGGTCCTGATGAAAGCTGGAGCACATCTCCATCTAGCTGAAACTAGTCGACCATTCTACGCAGCGCCACAATGTAGCTCTACTTTTTTCGCTACTAGGCGTGTTTTTAATCATGACACCTGCGCTTATGTTGACAAGTTTTTTCCTCAGTCTAGGTAGTCATTTTTAATTATCACATTTTTTTGCACTGCATATTTCTTTCTCACATTTTTTCTGGGCAATACTGTGGCAGAATACACTGATTCCATTTCCCGCACCACCACATGGGTGGGTTATGGAATAAACTGCCCTTCCCAAATGATGATATGCCGCCAAGAGGGTGGTCTGATGGGACCTATGTAGCCCAATGTGACCCTACATTTCTATTCACACGTGTGTCCTTGTGATTCATGCCCTCCTTTAGGACAGCACACCATCAACTGACCTGGTCTCCTTTTCGTGTTTTGTATCCAATAATGGGGCATAAGTTGACAGGTCATTAAAATATATCCCCTTCTGACCCTCCACACATTTGTTTTTGAGTATTAAGAGCAACTTCTTGTTGCGGGTCTTTTCCGGATGCAAACAGATTCACTGTTTGCATCATACAAGCTCACCTAATTTAATTGTGTGTGACTCCTCCTACCCATATGCCGCCACCCTTGTCTTTTGTCTGACCCTTGGTTTGCTGGATTCCTCCAGTCTAGGCTATTGGTTTATTTTCCAGAGCCGTGATTTTTGAATCTGCCGGCTATTTGAACCTCATCAGTCTCTTTGGTTAGACCAAAATTTAAAGACAAACCGGGCATTTTTCTCCTGTTTCTCCTTTTTTTGTCTCTTGCTCCGGACTACAGGTAATACTAGGAGCCTTTTGCTATTCCTAGCTGCCTCCTTCACTATGCATGGTGTATACAACACACTAACCTGACACTACCCATCGGGCCACCGGCGAGTTTTTCGTGGGGGATATGATTTTTATATATATCTTTGAGGTTTAAATATAAAGTGCCCATTGAGCCCTCACACCACAGCACATATGCTGGTTAGTGTTTACCCCCGCTCGATCTGGATACTTTTTCTTTAGTGATATTGTGGCTGTTTTGAAACAGCCCCACGCATGCGCAATAGTATAGTGCTCCTTCAATTGACGCTGCGCGCACCTGCGCATGCGCGCAAAGATCAGTGCCGGGCGCGTTAGATCTGGCTCACCTCCTGACAAACGCGGGTTAGCTCTTCCTTTGATTTCAGCCATACTCATCTATTGGTCCCAATATCGGCCGTAATTGGCTCACCAATCAGGAAGCCTGAATATTTAAAACCAAACGGGTATTCCCGTAGGTACCTTCCCTTCCGCTCGTCTCTGAGCAGAGGCACCGACGGACAGGTGAGTCCAGGGAGGGTGGATTGAACAGTTGATAGAGGTTGCTACGCCTAGTATGTGTGTAAGCCATGCTGGGAGTGAACAGGTTTGACCATTTTGATGAATAGCATTTGTAATTCACGCATAATACATTGGTATCTGTGTCTTTATCAAGGTGCTTATCTTTGCGCCAATCTGTGCACCCAGGTCTTACACTCGTGGTCTGGGTCTCTCTCTTTGTGTGTTTTGTAACATTCTTTTGTAGCTACTCTATAGTGCTATTCATAATGTGAGTTAAAGTGCAACACACGGTCACCATTGGAACTATGACCCTCTAGTTTTGAGGTTGGTTCCTTATTCATCACAAACAATCGGGTTGGGCTCAGTGACAGGGCCGGGCAATGTTTGGGTAGTTATGAGTCTACCACACGTCTTTTGGGTTTGTGTATAGCTAGTGGGCAGGACACATTTTGGACTGTACGCTAATTGTGCTTCCCCTTTCTTTTACACATTAGAGCGGGGCCTCAATTTCCCGAGCTGTTGCCGGGCTAGGTGAGGTTTTTCACCCACACAAAGCTGGGTAAGTATCACCAGGAGGAAATGCCTCTTCGTGATAAAGCTAATATGCTTCTTTTTCAATGCAGGACGCAAAATGTTCATGCAGGTGTGGTCTTGTCTTTTTGGTGTGTGTGGGGTTATGTGGATTCCTGTGGGGTAATACACAGATGGTATCTTTTTGTCTCCTTGACAGGTAGAACATGTCTTTCCTGTCTCCAGAGGACATAGAGGTTCCAAGTCTTGGGTGATACTTTTTTCTTTGTACAGTAATTTTTGATACAATTTGTACTTCTCTATACCAGTACACCCTGTAGTTTATTTTGCAGTAGCATATTTATTCCAAGGTCCTGATGAAAGCTGGAGCACATCTCCATCTAGCTGAAACTAGTCGACCATTCTACGCAGCGCCACAATGTAGCTCTACTTTTTTCGCTACTAGGCGTGTTTTTAATCATGACACCTGCGCTTATGTTGACAAGTTTTTTCCTCAGTCTAGGTAGTCATTTTTAATTATCACATTTTTTTGCACTGCATATTTCTTTCTCACATTTTTTCTGGGCAATACTGTGGCAGAATACACTGATTCCCTTTCCCGCACCACCACATGGGTGGGTTATGGAATAAACTGCCCTTCCCAAATGATGATATGCCGCCAAGAGGGTGGTCTGATGGGACCTATGTAGCCCAATGTGACCCTACATTTCTATTCACACGGGTGTCCTTGTGATTCATGCCCTCCTTTAGGACAGCACACCATCAACTGACCTGGTCTCCTTTTCGTGTTTTGTATCCAATAATGGGGCATAAGTTGACAGGTCATTAAAATATATCCCCTTCTGACCCTCCACACATTTGTTTTTGAGTATAAGAAAGGAACCCCTAACTACAGCATTTTAGATTACACCTGGACGAAACTCTTCTACAGATATCCTGGAACTTCGATGATCTACATGACTAGATGACTGAAGAATCTCCCTTGGAATAAAGGAGTTACTCCCCTGCTTGGCAGGCACCAAAGATGCATCTCACCGGTCTGCATCCCCGAAGCTCCCGCCGGACTCCGAAGTAATTGTAGCCAGGAGGTGGATTTTCAGACTTCTCCGAGGCTGACCTGAGTCCCCAGCAAAGCTGAGACCCGCAGCCCTCGTGAGTACCGTGGAACTGGGAACCCTGGACACAGTGCACTTTTGCAAGTGCAGTTATGTTATTGTTATTTGGCTATTTATATAGTGCGCGGCTACTCGGGCAGAGTGTCCCGGCGCTGTACAGATCTGAAGAGAGAGACGGAGCAGAAGAACCAGGTGCATTAAAGGCTGAATAGCCATGTCTTAAGGCCTTTCCTGAACAACAGGAGATTATCAGCTTTCCTCAATGAGAGGGGGAGCTTATTCAAAAGCTGCGGAGCACAGGCTCTATAAGAGCGACCTCCAATGCGCGAATGCTTTACAGATGGAACGACAGCTAGGGCTTGAGTAGCTGAACACAACGATCTAGCAGGATGGTAGAACTGAACATGTTTCCTGAGATAGACTGCACCAGTACCATGCAAGGATTTGAAAGTCAAGGTCAGAGTCTTGAAGATGATACGTTTCCTCACCGGGAGCCAGTGCAGTGCATCAAGGAGAGACGAGGTGTGGGATCTGCGGCTTAGGCCATAAATGGCCCTTGCGGCAGAATTTTGAACAGTCTGTAGGCGAGATAGGAGGTACTCTGGGAGACCTAAATAGAGCACATTGGCGCAATCAAGCCTGGATCCAATCATAGCTTGTACAGTAATTCTCCTATGTGCCTGTGAAAGTAGGGGGAGGAATTTCCTCAGAATACGTAGAACGCCAAAACATTGGCCTACTAGGGCAAGAATCTGGGGTTTAAAAGTAAGACCATTGTCAAATTTAACACCCAGATTCTTAGCAATTACAGTGGGGGAGGAAGGAGGATGCATGTCTGCCGACCACCAAGATTTCCATTGGATATCAGGAGAGCAGCCCAAAAATAAAATTTCAGACTTGTCTGAGTTACATTTAAGCTGATTCAGCTGAAACCAGGAGAAGACCGCCTCTAAACAGTTTTTGATGGAGTCACCTGCAAAATCAGAGTTCTTATCGCAGGTGAAGAGCAGCTGCGTATCGTCCGCATAGGACACAATACGCGCGCCAAAGGTCTCCACTGATTCAGCCAGAGGGGAGAGGTAATGCTGTTGACTGATGGGTCCCTGAGAAGGTAACTTTGACTTTCATTGAATTTCCCTGATTGCTCCAGACGTGACCTGACTCTCCACCACTTGGTGAGTCCCTCGGACCTTGCTGGTCCGCACTGAAGCATTTCTTCTCTTTCTGCATGGGTTGCTGTTGCTAATGCTTGGTGGGTCCAATCCGGTCACCGATGCAGCAGCACTTGACATCCTTTGTGGGATAGCTCAAATCCTGCTCCTGGTCATTGGCGACGCCTCCTGGTCCTCGTGGCTGCAGAGTCAAGCTTCACCTCTTCAACTTGAAATCACCCGACACCATTTGTCTACTCTGTCCCCTCTGCTTTCAGGTTCTTTTCATCTTCGATCCAGGCTTGGATCACACCGGACACTTTCCACTTCGACGGCAGCAGCACTTTGCAGCAGATCGCAATTGAAATCAACGACAATTCCCGACACCAAAAGACACCTATGCACCCTGGCTTCCCTGGGTGAGGTAACTCTAGTACTCCGGTGCTCCCATGGGTGTAGGCCCTAGAACCCCTTAATTCTAAAGGGGTTTGCTCAAAGTCCTCTCCTAAGTGTCCTTAATCTTTAAATTTCCAAACACAACTTTCCCCATAGAAACTAATGGTGATTAGTGGCTGTGTTCTCCCACTGCCGCTTCCCTCGTGGGCCGCTTGTTTCACAACCTTGGGTGGTTCCTTGTGGCCCCAGCGATTCTCAAGGCTCTAGGCCTTGTGACTAGTCAAGTCGTGGTTCTTATACCAAATTCAAATTCAAAAATTCTTTATTTCGGCCATTTGAGGCCATAAAAGAGCAGTAATAAATACATAATACAGAGGAAATAATTCTAAAATTCATTGCATAGACACCATAGAATTCATTACATGCATAGAAAACGTATTTACAGTATAAAAAGGATCAAGGCGTTTTATGCTTAACATTCAATATCTACTAATTGACGCCTCTTTGTCCACATGGCTAATAAATACTTGGAAAGTGCAAATACGATAAGACTTGAAGTATCTGTCTTTAGAATTCTAAAAGCATGTGAACAGATTCTAACACCTAAGTTTCTGCAAAGTGGTACAAGCCAATACTTCCTGGACCTAGTATAAGCGGGGCAGAAGAAGAGGACATGGTGTTCATCCTCTACATCACTACTGCAACCCGGACAAGACTTGTTGGTAGCATTGGACCATTTGCTTGTGAAAGCTTTGATTGGTAAGGTGCCATATCACCAGTGAATAAAAAGTTTCCTTGCTAAAATTGGAAAAACAGCATCCATAAAATTCCTGAACAAATAGGAATTTTTGAAAGCTAAAAAAGAATCGGTCAGAGATCCAGCATTAGGGGTGCAGAGATAAAAGTTCAGTTTCTTTTCCTTGTAGATCCTGATAAGGGACTTACGTGATACCTCAAGACAGCCCCTTTCCGGATTATCCCACATTTCAGGCAGGACTAAGCTTAAAAAGTCCCGCTTTATAAACGCCAACCAGGGAATTTTGGCTGCACCTTTGAGAGTTAGGATCTGCTTCAGCTCTTGCCTGTAATGGAGCAGTTCTGTTGTTACCCATATCCGGCGCCAAAACCTTAGCGGTTTCAGAGCTAACTCATCTTCAATAGAAGTCAGTCCCAGGTCTAGCCTAACAGGAAGGTACTTTGATTCAATTTGGCTATCTCTGCCCCGTGAGAGTGTCCCCACAGCTCTCCGCCATAGAGAGCTGCAGCCCTTGCTTGGGTCTTGTAGATCTCTAGGGCAGGGCTCACTGGCTTAAGAGTTGAAGTGTTTGAAATTTTGGAGATGCCACCCACCAACTGTGATAGTTTAAGTTGGGATTTTACTTGTTGAGGTCCCCAGGAAAGATTTTCATGGAGTGTGACCCCAAGATATTGAAATGTAGTGACCCTTTCCAACCTCACACTGCCTAGAGCCAGATTAGAACGTGTAGATGCCGAAGGATTAAATATCATGAATTTTGTTTTATCTGCATGTTACGTTACGTTAAAATTATTTATACCGCGCACTTTCACCAATGGTTTCATGGCGCTCTTGACAAATACAGTGATCAGGAAAGGGGGGGGGGTTATTCAAAGGCCAGCTGGAAGAACCGGGTTTTTAATAAACTGCGGAATCAGTCATAACTGGGACATAGACGAAGTGTAGGGGGCAGGGAGTTCCAAGTGACGGGGGCCAACACAGAAAAGCTCAGTCCGCCGTGTTTTTTCCGTTTAAATTTAGGAACCACCAGAAGGTTCAGGGAAGCAGAGCGAAGAGCTCTGAGGGGGATGTGCCGTTTCAAAGCGGACGAGATAAAAACTGGGGCTGCCTCGGAGAGGGCCTTAAAGACTGAACATGCTAATTTGAAGGTGCAGCGCATAGAGACCGGGAGCCAGTGAAGACTACGAAGGAGGGGGGTAACATGCTGGTGTTTAGGCTGGCGGAAAATCAGGCAGGCCGCCTGATTCTGAACCAGCTGCAGCCGATGGAGGTGGTAGGCGGGAATACCCGCGTACAGCGTGTTGGCGTAGTCGAGCCTGGAGGTGATGAGAGCAATGATGACCTGGATTAAGGCCTCCCTGGTGAGAAACCAGCTGATTTTACGTATCCGCCTGAGATGGAAAAAACAGGATGAGGTGACCGAGGTTATTTGAGGTCTCATCGAAAGATCATCTGAAATGATCACCCCCAGACTCTTCACTGTTCTCACAGGAGTAGGTGCCGCCCCCAGGGAGGTTGGCCAGAAGGAGGAATCCCAGGGGTTTGAGGGACCCCCCACCAGTACAAGTTCAGTTTTTGTGGGATTCAACTTTAACTGGCTGTGAAACATCCACTCAGCTATAGACAACATTGTAGACTGAAAATTAAGACGGGTGGAAGGGGAAGAATCAATGGGAAAAATTAACTGAAGGTCGTCCGCATAATTAAAAATTGTGATAGGGGAGTTGCGGAGAGACGCTAGTAAGGGTTGCAAATATAAATTAAACAAGAGAGGGGACAGTGCAGAGCCTTGGGATGCATTTATCTCAAGACCACGGCTTCGACAGAAGTCCCCAAAACCGTTCAAAATTCGATGGATCCCCATTGGGGATTTGGAAAGCAGGAGGGTATCATCGGCGAACATAATCGCCGGGAGCCTCCTGCCAGCCAACCTTGGTGCGTCGTTGTTGGGGACATTATCCAGATGGGAGATTACCCCATTTACATAGAGGCAAAACAGGGTCGGGGCCAAAATACAGCCCTGCCTCACCCCTCTGTCGACCGGAAACCTTGATGACAATGCCCCATTCCTCCCGCATCTAACCTGGGCAAAGTTACCCTCATGCAATCTCATCAGTACATCCAGAATTCCGGGGGGGATGCCCAGATCCTGGAGGACCCCCCACAATTTTCCCCGTGGCACTAGATCGAAAGCGGACCGGAGGTCCACAAACACCATGTAGAGGCTGCCACCCAAATCTTTGCCGTTTTCCAATACAGGAGAATCAGGTGAAAGATCTGATCCATGGTGGATGTGTTCCTCCGGAACCCTGCCTGAAGCGGACTTAGTACTTCATGGTCCTCCATCCATGCCAGTAGATGGTCGAGGACAAGCCGCACAAAATTTTTTGGGGGGACATCGATAAGACTAATAGGCCTGTAGTTGGCTGGGAGCAGAGGTGAAGGCTGCGTGTAAGGCATTATTACTATGAAAATGATTGCGCGATAAAGCCTGCCCTCGTGCCAGAAAAGAGCACCAAAAAAAAAAGCCTGCCGCATCTATGGCACCCCCTCTACCACTCTGGCCCCCGGCCCTCTGCCTGCCTTCCCTCCCAGCTGAACACGCTAAAAGCGAGCTGCAGGCGCTACCCAGCGTGGCAGGCCAGGCTGCTGCGTGCCAGGGTGCAGACATGCAACTTGTTTAATTCTTTGTTTTGAGGAGCATGTCGTTTTCCTTATCGCATTTTTCCGCCGGACTTCAAGTACCAGGATGCAAAGTAGCAAGACGGGACTGGCTGAGCTGCTCATAGCTGACCTAGGACAGCCAGGGATCCCTTCTGTCCCTCAGAGGCGCCTCGCAATCTGCACGTGAACTCACCTTTGGCCCAGGCCCCGCCCCTGACAAACCTCCGGCCTCGCTCTGGCTCCTCCCCCAGCAGGTGCACACTGTTTGCTGGGTCCAGAAGGCAGAATGTTCCCACAAGAATGAAGGTGGGAAGGAGTTGATGCTGCTTGTGACGGAGGCAGCGGCGGCTGGACGGGGTAAGCGACCAGAACCGTGAAATGTTTATCCTCACCCCACGCCAACCAGGAAATTGTTGTTGAAGCGGGTGGGTGTCCTGTGGTGCAATGTTTTGGTTCCGTCTAACTCGAGCTCGCGCTGCGTGGGCAGTTGAGCTACTCGGAGTCCTGTCCGTCATTTTGTTTTGCTGGGACAGCCTGTGGCTTTCCTGGCACTGACTGAAATGCAAATTAAGGAGCTGGCCTGCAGCCTGCCTGTCATGGTTTCCATAGAGAACTGGTCAATGAAAATGGGCTTCCTTTCTTAGGCACTCTTTTTGTGTGGAATTCTTTGTTAGCGCCATTTGTTTGAGGCACGCTATCAATTAGCATTTACATGCTCTTCCATAAAATGTACTTTCACCCTCGTTTTGGAAGCGTGTGCCCCCTTATGTCTGTTTTGTGCCCCCAACTCCTCGGTCATAAAAACTTTTAGCTTGCATTGTTTAACGTATTTAACTGAAAGATACTTCCGATTTTGCTTCACGGTACGTTGTAGAAATAAATTATTGTGCTTTTTGTATTACATTTGCAATTCTGATTTAGATGACCGTGACTGTACACTGTGCTAAATCAGATTTGGGAGGCGAATAAAATGGGTCTTGGGTGTGTGTTTTTTTTTTTTTTGCTGGTTCTCTCTGTGCTGCTCCTGGTCTGCTCTCTAATTTCAGGCTGTCTCTTTGAAGTGATTATGCAGTGATCCCTAAGGGGGGCGGGTGTAAGAAAATCTACAGTCGCAGGCTAGCAGCCCTTCCGTGTGTGTCAGGCGTGTGAGGACAAACACACTCTGGCTGCCAATAGAAGACCCTGGGGCTTTGCGTGGTTACTTCCTGTAGCGCACATTTGACCGCTCATTGGCCACTTTCGATGTAAGGATTCACTTCATTGTTTTCAGGTGTGGGTATTTTACTTTTGCTGGTTTATTGGCCGCCTTTGGTCAACTCATGATTTTTGACCCTCTATCGCACCTGCGCTAATCTTTTTGGTTGAAATGTTGCTGCTTTTCTTTGATGGGCCTTTCATGAAGGGGCTCACCTGCCATAGGTATGAGCGGGCTTTCTAGATACATTTTTGATATGGCGCTTTACACCACATTTCTGATGTTTCTATGCACTATAAATACGATACTAGTATTAACCTATGCAGGGCTTTAGGTGGGATGAAAAAACTGTGGGGTGTCCCTCAAAGGTGCGTGGCCAGTGTTATTAAGGGCGTGGCTTAAAAACACGCAAGCTAAAAATCTGTGCTTAGCATAGTGTGCCACCCGACTTGCATTTGGCTATTTCGGTCATTGCATCTAGATATGATACAAGTAAGATCATCATAACTACAAGAAGTCAGGACTATTGGCGTTGTCAATGGTTGTTAGTTGCATAAGGTAAATCAGCAGCAACTATGGCTTGTATATAATATTGAACAAGCACTGGCGTTGCCAATAGGTTTCGCATTTGGAAAGTTGGAGCTATTGGTTTTGTAAATGACATTTTATATTTATATATTGTTATTGACAATGCCAATAACGATATATAAATATAACATGTAATTTACAAAACCAATAGCTCCAACTTTCCAAATGTGAAACCTATTGGCAACGCCAGTGCTTGTTTATAATGCAGTCTGAGTTCACGAATTCTAGTTTTATTTGTCCCAGACTTGACTGCCTCAATCAGCTCGGACTTGAGCTTTCTGCAGACTGGGTTGTACCAGGATGAAACTAGTGTTCTCTTTTTCCTGGTTTGACCCTGGGGATTAAAAACCTCTTGTAGCTAGGAAACTAAATCCAAGTGGACGTGCCGCAGATCCATATTAAAATCTGGGGATATTGGCTGGGTAATTAAGTTATCTACCTGCAGGAGTCGAGGGAGAACCAAATTGTACAGTTTAGCCAGTTCATCCTGGGAATCTGCTATTTTACCCCACTTAACCCTGCGTCTGTTATTTGAAAGTATCAGCCCTTCGCCTGGGTCAGCCATTCCTGAGGTCGAAATTTCCTTCAGTCCTGGGAAAACCATCTCCAGGCAGAGGGCACTGTGGTCACTATCGACCCTGGAGATTACTTTAAAGTCAATAACCTTAGACCACATCCTTGTTTCCACCATGATGTAGTCAAGGCGAGATTCATGGCCCCTCTTGTTATAGGTGCACATCGATGGAGTGTCAGAGGGTGTGCGCCCGTTGCAGGCCCTCAGCGAATTATTTAAAATAAGGGCCATGATCTGAATCGCCAAGGGGGACCAGGACTTTGTGCGTGGGGATTGGCATGGTCAATGGCCCAATAGTCATCCTCGACCATAAGAGCACCCTCACTCGTTCCTAATAAGGGCTCAAAGTGACAATTTACATCTCCTGCTACCAAAAGAAAAAAATAATTCGGCAGTATGCTCAAAAAGAGGGATAGGTCATCAACAGTGACCGATTCGGATGCCGGACTTACGGGGCGTGAATAAACGTTCACTATGGCTAGGTTAAAAGAGTTTGGCCACTTCAGGAGTATACACTGGATGTCTTCAAAGTGAGTGACCATAGTCTCTGTCCTGCAACCCAAATGAGTAGCTACCCAGGCAGCAAGGTCGCCTGACGGTCGACCTTTCCCTCCCCACCTAGCAGGTACATGGAATGTGGCGAATCCCGCTCTAGAGTGTTCATCCCTGGCCCAGGCCTCTTGAAAAAGGCAAACGTCATATTGGTCCACCAAGGATCCCCACTCTACACAGTTTAAATTGTGTGAAAGACCCGCCACGTTCCAGGATAGAAGTTTCAGCGTCTTCAGTTGTATCAGAGGGTTTGGGAAGACCACACTGGCCAATGGCAGTTCAACGCCAGTGGCTGTTTGAGGAGGGAGAGCCATGCATGGAAAAGCTGTACTCACCAAACCATCAATAGCCACATCCATGTTAGACCCATGGATGTGGGAATGTGGATCCGGAGTATTACTGGATGGACTAGGTGGACCGCCACTATACAGCTCCGCCACTCTGCTAGATTCGGTATGGTACCTTAGTTGACTGTTGCAGGCAATATCCAGCTTGCTGTTCTGTAGTCAATCCACCATTTCCAGACTGCTAAACCTGTTGTGGGTAATTGGATAACTCTGGGCGATTGGTTGCCCCTGCCTACCCCTATATGGCCTTCCCCCCCTTTGGTGCGATACTATGGTCCAATTACTTGCACGCTCTGCAGAATCTGTCAAAGGATAGAAAAATAACAAGGGGTGGGATTGGATAGTTGTTCCAGTACTGTTAAAGTTCCAGTTAGAAATGTGCTCCACAGTGCGGGGATCCCTGATGTTTACCAGGACGCAGTCACCAGTAATAGTTTTGGGGCTGCGTCCCACCCAGGAGAGCCTACGTACCATCAAAATTTCACTGATGATATAAGAGGGTAGTGGTCTGTTGTTGTTAAGCCAGTGCGTCACTTTGTTTTTTAAAGACGCGAACAATTCCTGGCCAGCGTTGCTTATTTCAGGGACGCCTGTTAGTACTACGAGATAGGGGCTGGTTTTAGGGGGTAGGTCGATTGTAGAAGCCCCCTGAACTACTGCTGCACCTAACGTCTGGCCACTATCTTTTGATTTTGCTGCAATGATGGAAGCGATCCTGCTCGAATGAACAGAAAGTCGGGGCCGAGCATCGGCAGGAAGTAGTATAGAGGGTTTAGTGGCATTTGGAATAGATGGAACCACACAAGGGAGAGAATTATCTGTTACAAAGCCATCACACACAGGGTTCACTTGAGTATTACCCAGTCCCGAGCTACAAGGCTTTGTCTTATCCATAATGCCCCTTGTAACAAGTTCCAACTGGGCAAGCTGGTATTCGATGCGCCCAAGTCTGTCTTCTATCGGCCCTAACGAAGATCTTAGGGGATTACCCAATTTTGTAAGAAAGGAATCTTCAGTGGTCCTCAAGCCGCCAGAGAACTGGGCCGCATCCTCAGGGATTAGCCCTGGGCCCAGTCCAGTTGAGGAAAGTGACCCCTGGCTAGTCAAATCAGACAGAGGCTGGCACCCCTTCTCTTTTGAAGTTATATCACTATCCCCTGGCCCTTTTGCAACTTTGGGCTTTCTCCCGCCAGCAGTGGTCGCGGCAGCACGCTTTCTCTTTGGTTTGACACCCTCTTGTCTGCTCCGGAGGTTTCGAGTAGAGGTTCTCTCAGGGGAATTGGCCAGGGTTGGGGTGGCAGTAAATTGCGAAGCCTCTGGAGTTAGTGGACAAGTAATTAGTGAGGAACGCTTGTGCTCTTGAGAAGCAAGTGGAGTGACTAGAGTTGCAGGAACAAGAGTTATGTTAGCACGGCTATCGTGCTCAGGTGTCCGAGCGTTAGCAAAATGACCCATTGAGGAGCGTTTAGCCAGAGCAAGATCCTGCGACACACGACGATCCATGAGAGTTATCCCTGGTCAATAACTAGATTTGCTCATGTAATAAAATTGTCCAGAGTTCCTTTCAAGTGACCCCTGGCAGCCAAGAATTTGCTCCTTGACTCACGAGCGGCCATAGTGTAGCTATATGCTAACTGCAGATTGCAGACTGCCGGGGGGACGGGAAGAGGCACCAGCGTCAATGTTGGAGGGCTGCTGGTCCTCGCAGTCCCTCAAAGAGTCACTCAGCCCGGGAGAAAACAGTAACACTTCTCCAGGCGGCACCCAGGGATCGGGGGCCGCAAGCCGCTGCGTTTATAGTCTGACATGAAGGGGGTGGGAAGAGGCACCAGCGTCAGTGTTGGAGGGCTGCAGGTCCTCGCAGCCCCTCAAAGAGTCACTCAGCCCAAGAGAAAACAGTAACTCCTCTCCGAGCAGCACAAATAATGTCTCTTCACGCAAGTAAGTATTGGGTAGTCCTGAGAAAACGCTTATTATAATAAGTTGCTGTGAGCGTTTTAAAATAAGACAGATTTGCCTTTGTCTTTTATAACCCCCCCGGTTTAATCGTATTTCTCAGAAAAGCTCTAATTAAATGTTTCTTCTGTAATTCGGAATGAAATTATACTGAACCTTAAGGTTTGGTTGAGACCTGAATAATTGACTGATAAACCTGCATGCCCTCCTGACGTGGCCCGCCCGGTGGGGTTGTAGGCGGCTTGCTGTGTCTCTTACCCTGCCTCCCCCTGATTTGAACTCAATTATGGTGCAGCGCAGGTCCGCTGGTACGTAGGCACCCTGCTGTGTCAGTGTTTGCAAGAAGTCAATAAAGGTCTTGTTTACAATTAAGAAAAAAAAAATGTTCATCGCCATGCTTGCAGGATTAGGATCGGATATAGTTTCGCCCCCGGGCCCCAAGGACATGTAAAGGAAACTCTTGAGCTGGCAAAGAAATGTCCCCCTTACCGCTTCTCCTTTCGATCAGAGACGGTGTGTAGGCAAAGTTCAGGCAAGGCCCTCAGCCAGCGTGCACGGCAAGCCGCGGTCTCTCGGTAATCTCCGACCGCAGCCGCCGATTAATGTCCGGTTCCAGGGCTGCAATACTCAGGGACAGTATTCCCAGGGCAGCGAGAGGCATCTTCCCAATGCCCTTCCGCTTGAACGCAGTTAGTGCACAGCCAAGCTCCGGGCGAAGTCAAAGGCACCGCCCCACAAGAGGGTTCTTATACCACTTTCTTAATATATGGTTTGGTACGCCCCTAGGGCTCAACATATATTGTGCTAAGTTACTTTGATATATTAAGTGTAACGTATGTGCTTTTACCTCTAGCCTCATAAAGAGACTAGTAGGGGGTGTTTATAATAAATGCATATGTATTATATATATACCTGGTATGGTTCTCCTTTCATTTGGTCATTCAAGAGATTATAGACTGGTAAAACATGCTGCTTTACATTCCTTCAATACTTAGTCTGAAGGCTGCTCTCCATAGCTACCACTAGGATAGCTTTCAAATAAGGTTGTCTTTAAGCTATCATCTCTAAGGGGTTGTTTGGACTGGTGCAAGGTGCCCACTATAACTAGTGGACAGTATATACCAGGCCAACTTCTCACAGACACAAAAACGTTAGCACTGGTTAGCAGAGGTAATAAATGCATAGTCTTGAGGCCAGCAAAACGCAGTCAGGAAAAACAGGAGGTCCGACGGCAAAACGTTAGGGGAAAGCCACAACAAGGATGCCAGGTCTAGTCTAAAGTAGACCTTTACTTAAAAAAGTCTATTTATTCGATTAATTTCTTTTCTACTTTTTCCAGTGCAATATATTTGATATACATTCATTTAGTAATATTTTGGAAATATAAAGTGGGTATTGGCAAGAAGTAAACGGTACCTGAGGAATCAGTGGAAATTCTTTTTGTACTTGGGGGCCGGCTGATGACTTTTTCATACTGTTGAAAAAAGATATGAAACAAATTGTAAAATGTTTTCAAAAATAGCAAGTTAAATGTTGGATTGGACGTGCACAAAACAAGAAAAATATACCTGCTCATATACTCGGTAATTTTCTGAATCAGAGAATGATTAAGCAAAATAAAGCAACACGTAGTATGACATTTCTCTTCATTTTGTTGCTGTATTACGTATGCACCCAGCATGGGCACTATAGATATTGATATAAGATTCCTCATGAACTATTATCGCAAATAACTACCTCTGAAAGCCTCATAGAAACGTGATGATACTCATTTACTTAATAGATTATGATTTGCAGATTAAAATTATGCAGTACTGTGCTACACGTACATTCAGTCACATTCACAAAGTTCCCATCTGCATTATACATTTTTTGTTAGTATTTGCACTTGACATTTGAAAGTGTACACTGACCAAGTTTGGTGCACCATCACCAAATGGGCAATGTATTAATGTCCGCTCCCACAAGGTACTGCCAGCTTGTCATCTATGCAGCATGTGGTTGTAATGAAATATCATCCATCTTTGCGTTCAGACATTGATAAATTACAGTCACTGACTATACTCTGTATCAATAGTCTCCTACGCAATCATGGCTGATACGTATACTAGTAAACTGTGGTGTATTGGTGCCCAATATTGTTTAACTTGCCAGGAACGATAACTGGGGACCATATTAAACTGATGTGATGTATGGGCAATGTACATAAAATCATTGTGCACCAATGACAAATGAATGCAACGTCCAACTGCTCTTCCATCTCCCACTCCCTGAAGCTGTTTTTCTACATCTCCCTTTCCCTTTACTGACCCCTGGTCCGTACTGAAGGGAAGCAGGAAAACAATGGATGGTACAGCACCATATCCCACACTTTCTAACCGTCCAATGCTCCTGTATTTCTAGAGACCAGCAGTAACCAGAGGAGAGGTAGTTGGTAATGAGCCCTGGCCCCCTGCACCCCTAGTACTCCAGATACTTTAGATGCATAAGGAATCCAGGACATGTAGATCCCACAATGAGGCTCCTCCTTTTAGAGGGCATAGAAGAGGTTGTTTTTTGCAGATTATGGATGCATTGCTGCTGAAAGATCTGGCTAGAAGTACCCTAAAGATATGATAGGTAGGACAGTGTCATTTTTGGGAAAGAGGATAGAACCATGATACACCTACACCAACAAGATCCAAGTACACTAATTACTTTCAAACATTTTCTTCATTTCCAGAAAGTCATTTGGAAGATTAAGGATCAATGCTGACCACAGAGGACAATCTAGATCCCTGCTTCATCCTCCTACATTCGTCTTAGTTTGAGGGCTTGCCTGAAGCGAATGCCGAAGAATATTACCCACCAAAGCAGCCCCATGGAAGGCCTACTTGAGCATCGTTACTTAAGCAGAAGCCACCACACAGCATCAATGAGAGCAGATGATTTTTCTTGGCTTTCTGAGTATTCAAACAGTTCCTGTGCTCGGTGCACTGCGCCTGCTGAACACTGACTGGCAGTGGACATGTTCCCAGGCGACTGGAATTTGGAGTATAAACTGGAACTGCTCTCCAGTACACTGATCATATGTGGACCTTGGTATGCATATATTCCTGCTGCACTCAGTGCATCCAGAGTGCGGCGCTGCAGGCTTTTAACACACTATTGGCTAGGACTAAAGTGAAGGCATTTGGATTACTTATCCTCCTTCAGCTGCTTATTTTGCCACAATGAAAGCCCCATACAGTTTAATGAGAGAGACCTAATATGTGAATCTAGAACTTCTCCCGAGATGGAGACAGGTTGTTGGAGAGGTCAAGCACCACCTGCACCACCTTTATTTTCTATAGGATGCCCCTGGTGTTGTTGTGGCGCGTCACAAATTTACTTAGCCAGCTAGTCATTTCCACATAGACCATATGTGGTCTCTGTGGCAGGGGTGAGGCTTAGCTTTCTTCAGACTGCATCATCCGCATTGTTTCTCTACCTGTAAACAGACATCTGGGTATGCCTCCCTGGTTCCAGGTAGTGCATAAACTAACTCCATGATGCTGTCCTGTACTCAGCAGCCTTGACCTGCTGTGCTTTCTTTGTACTCCACTGCATAAAATGTGCATGAACATTAAGGTTTTAAACTTGGAATATTACTGGAGTGCTACAAAGTAAACTGTTTTCTTGGGAAGATTCTGACCGCCGTTTTGTTACAGTATTCTGTCTGTTTATGCCACTGATTGCGAACAGTAACAAGTTGCAAACATTGCACCTCTTTTTATTTCCAGGCGAAATCTGACCCTGACAACATCAGAGATTCACTAACATTAATGATTTTGTAACATTACAGAGAGTGCATAGCCAGGTGATGTGATTTACTCTATCCTATGTTGCATCACTATATACTCTGATTATTGTGTTTTGTGTAATTTCAACGTTTCTGATTACTGTATGTAGGGAAAGATATATATCCTTTATCCTTTCCTATCCCTTGTGTTTTCATTTTGTTTTCCACACATGAGGCCTGACTGCCCCTTTCATGGAGGGACTATTTGGGGAGGCTTTTTGACAATAATATTATTACAGACACCCCATCTCACACCATCCCCCTGTTTGGCGGACATTAAGGGTAATGTGGCATGAGCTGTTGAGGGATGCTCTGGTATTTGTTTTATATACCGCGTTGTGTGCACTTGACAGGACACGAACTCTCTAACACACAATTCATTTACTAATAGTATAGCTTGGACTCTCTAGTGGTGAGGTTTTATTGACGCTACATGATGGGGCATATTTTGATTATTGAGCAGATATATACTTAGCGGACTTGTACGTATCCTTTTATACGTTCCTAAATCGATCCCGGTCTCGATTTGATTTAATTGACACTACACATTGCTATGCTGACGCCCCTCTAACATGGACGCTTATGGGCAGGTACAGTGGATTAGTTACCCGCTTGGACGACTGCATATTCGAGATTAATACTAACTCAGGCGCAGTTCCTGCCGGTAATGCTTGAGCGCCCCAGAAGGAAGAACCACCAAGGCACCAATTATACCACCTATATATAGCCCAAGTCCCGCCATCGTCTTTCCACCATCGGCAGGCGTGGAGACAGGACTACACGTACAAATACATACACCTGGGAACTTGAGTGAGTAAGAAATGAATGCCCGCTGACCGCGTGACCCGCAGGGGAACATGGGCCGGACAGCGCTTTAGTCCCACCCGGCAGAAACGCCAGCCGACGCTGGTAGGGCGCCCCGCCCTGCGTTCACCATTCACAGGGGAGGGCCTACTGGTGGGAGGGGCGAACCCTCTTTATCTACCACTGTGGCCAAGGCTCGGCCTCTCTTCATCGCAGCTCCCGCGGCTCAAGCGCTGTTGTCGTCTTCCTCGTCGTGTTGAGGTATGTGCCACGCTCGCCTCCCCCCCGTCCCTGGCCTGAGCCCAGGTTGCACAGGGGCCCTGTGGTAGGATACCACGGGGGGGGGGGGGAGAGGTGGCCCGAGTGCGGGATATCGCGTGCGAGCGTGCGGGTCGCGGGGCGGTCGGGTAGAGGAATAAGAGGGCTGCTCGGGTCTCCGAGCTTGATGACTAAGGCGAAAGGTCGAGGCATGGCGAACAAAGCGTTTGCCGTTTCGCCGGGAGACGTGGTTTCGAGCCCCTGAGTAGGCAACGCCATGGCCACGTTTCCACCACTCCCGCCCGGGGAGCCTCCGAGCCAACATCTCAAGCGCACGTCTTAAACGAAATCAAACGCTTAGGAGTATCTCGAAACTTCATAAAGCGCGGCATGAATATTCAGGACTTTTCTGTCTACATTGTCTCCTCGAGGCAAACAAATAGCACATTCGTGATTAGCTGCCTCCTTTCAAGAGATGTTTTAAACGTAAACTTCCTGACACGAAATCACCGTGTTGCAGACAATCAGATCAGAACACAGAGCGGCGCTGTTGTGTGCGCTCTCCAAAGGTCACCCTGCTGCACGCTGTGTCCACTCTCATCAGTGCATGCAAATGATCACTTTGAGAAGGAAAGCTCTTTGAAGTGTGATCACTGGATACGTCGTTCGCTTCTTGTTTCTATTTAGATTGTGCTTGCGCTTACCCAGCCCAAAATGGCGTGCAAAGGTAATGATGCATTCTTCGTGCATTGGACACTTCTAGGAATCCAACTGCAGGTATTCAGAAACCAGCCCCTCAATAGCTTTTGCCTAATGGTTGGTGTGGGCAGATCTGTCAGGTTTGAAGGGGAAATGGATATGGTTATAAGACACTATACATCCAAAATACTTATCTCACGTTCAACATGGCGAAGGAATACCTTGGTAATGATTGAATGAAGCTGTCAGTTGTATATACATTTAATCGAAAGCTGTGCCACCATTGAAATGGAGCTTAGGTGCATTTGAATTGACTAATGGTACCGAAAACTATTGCCCAGTGTACTAGCTACACAGTCAGGACACCTCAATGTTGTTCTGACCCTTCCCAATGGACCTTTCGTTTTTAAGTTTGTAAGCAGTGCTTAATTAATCAAAACGAAGTGCTGGGGCCCAAATTATTTCTCACGAGTCCATCGTCGGTGTTGTTAAAGGCCAGTGTTGATCAATACCAAGATTGCCTATAATATCAATCAAAACAGGCCCTGGGGTCTGGCCCGAGCTCCACAGCTCCACGATACAGCCCACAAGTTCGAATCCCAGCAGGGAGGAAACAGACTTCGTGCTTCTGTGGTCTTTAAATTGAGCACCGCTACAGTGCGTGTTAGTAAAACCTGTTATTTACAGCTCTCAGCAGTAACAGACGCATTTAAAAATGATGTGGTCAGACTACGAAGTTTAAATGAGTCCTCTGTGAAGATGTTACAATAAAACTCAAAACCCAAGGAGACATCATCAACCAGAGCAACATTCTAGAAAGCCGCTCTCGAAATGGGTCTCTATCAGGCTCTGTTTTGTGCCCTAGAACAGGCAGTCCGTTTTTTCCTGGACTGCAGTGACAGAGGTACATCGATGTTGATGACTTATTGTAGGTATGATGTTACTTGTTGTATTATATATCTGGATGCAATGACAGAAACAGAAAAATACAAGTCGGTCAGCACACTATGCTAAACACAGATTTTACTTTACGTGTTTCTAAGCCACGTCCTTAATTACCTTGGCCACTCCCTTTTGAGAGACCCCCGGTATTTTCATCCCACTTAAAGCCCTGCCCAGGTTTACTAGTTAGACTGAGCCCTGCCTAGCACAACTTCTTATGCTACAAAATCAAAGGGAATTAGCAGCTTACTATTCTGTGAGATCTGAGGTTTATACCAATGTAAGGTCAAAATATTGGGGCACAGAACTTTTATCAGACAGTTGATAAGTTGCTTGGAAAATGGCTACCTTTTAAAGACAAGGGTGAAGCGTGCACCGTCTGGGTGTGCAGTTATATTCCGCGATGGGCTGAGCGCTGATTCCCGCCCGAAGGGGGAGGGGGGGTTTACCTTCCATTCGTATACTCATCATCATCGGGCCTTCTACAAGAAGGAGTTGAGGAAATATAAAAGGGCACTGAAGGACGCTAAAAAGGCTTTCTTTAGCGAGAGGATTGCGAGGGCAAGTAATTCTTCAGGAGAATCGTTTAAAATCTTTAAAGAACTCCTGAAAGCCCCGACCCCCCCAGTGCTATACGATAATCCTAAAGAACAATGTGAGGATCTGGCCAGATTCTTTCACTCTAAAATAGAGAAAATATTATCCTCCTTACCCTCTATCCCTCTAATTCAGGAATCAGTTATTAGTTCTATAAACTGCCCGACTGAGTTTACATCCTTTGGCCCCTTCTCGGAAGAGGAGGTTACAAAGGTCCTGTTGGAGATGAAGAGTGGCTCTCCGAGTGATCCAGTCCCGATGAAACACCTTAAGCCCGTGGTTAACATCCTGTCAACTCCTCTGACTGATCTCATAAACCTTTCACTCGCTCAGGGCATAGTGCCACAGAGATGGAAAAAGGCTGTGGTGAAAGCCTTATTGAAAAAACCAGGATTGGATCCATCTGATTTGACCAACTTTAGGCCAATTTCACTCCTTCCTGGTTTTTCAAAAATTGCTGAGAAGCTGGTCAACCGTCAGCTTTCTCACCATCTTGAAGCTAACCACCTGCTAGGAGACTCCCAGACTGGTTTCCGCCCCGGCCATGGAACAGACACTGCCCTGCTGGCAGTAGTGGAGGAGGCAAGGAGCACTCTAGATACAGGGGGGTCAGTGGCAGTGATCCTCCTGGACTTGAGTGCTGCTTTTGACACCGTGAATCATCAGGTGCTCCTCCAACGGTTGTCAGAGGCAGGTGTCTCGGGGACAGCTTTGAAATGGCTGGGTTCTTTTCTTGCGGATCGTTTCTATCAAGTCTGGGAAGGGTCAGAGCAATCTGCCCTAATCCCTCTTCAATGTGGAGTCCCGCAGGGCTCATCGCTGAGCCCTACCTTATTTAATATTTATATGACTCCACTTGAAAGAGTGGTCGCCCCTTCGGGGGTGAAGATCATCAGCTATGCTGATGATACTCAGCTGGTGGTGGGCCTCACGCAATTGGCGGCACACCCTGAGGTATTACATGACTGCCTCGCCAATGTTTATCGCTGGATGTCCATCTCTGCTCTAAAGCTTAATGGAGGTAAGACCGAGCTAATGCTCCTGGGCAACTCCAGTCCTTCCATCATTGCGAGTTGTTGGCCCCGGTCTCTTGGCGACCCACCATCCCCCAAGAAGGAGATCAAATCCTTGGGAATATGGTTGGAAGACGATCTGTCCTTCAGGACTCATGCCAAGAAGACCGCAGGGGTCTGCTTTGGTTTGCTGAGATCAGCCCGAAAGGTGTTACCTTTGCTTCCTGCTCCATCAAGGAAGCTGTTGATACGTGGCCTAATTCTATCTAGGCTCGATTATGGGAATGCGTTGTTTCTCGGTGCCCCTGAAGCTACCTTCAAAACCCTCCAACAGGTGCAAAATGCAGCTGCGAGAGTCCTTATGGATGTTCCCAGAAGGCAGTCTGCTGCTCCGGCCCTTAAAGCGCTCCACTGGCTCCCCGTGAAGGAGCGGGTGAAATTTAAAGCGCTTTGCACAGCTCACAAAATTTTATATGGTAAAGGCCCTCCCATTCTTGCCAATATGGCCCGTCCCTACAAACCCCCTCGTCTGTTGCGCTCTGATCAAAAACATCTCTTGCAGTTAGCGAGAGTAAGAAGAGCCCGGTCTGGGGGCAGGTGTTTTTCTGTGCAGGTGGCCTCTCTTTGGAACTCTCTGCCCCTCAAGATTCGCTCAGAACCCCAGATCCTATCATTTAGGAAGCTGCTTAAGACCCATCTGTTTCCCCGGTAGTGATTAGCTGAGTTTTTCCTTTTTCCTGTTGTCTGTTGCGCCGGGATGCCCCTGGGTAAGCCAAGCGCACTACAAGTTTCATATTATTATTATTATTATTATCACCCTCTAAAACCGGCAGCTCGAAGGGCTCAATCTATGCCTTGCGACACTGCCTGCTCTCACCAGCAGCCGTACCTCACCGTACCGTCAGCCTGCTATTCCCAAAGCGAATTCATACCGAGGAGCAGGTTTCGGTACCCAGAGATAAGGAGGTCGGGGATTGTATTAAATTGGGTTAAATTAAAGGTATACGGTTAGCTCCGTCAATGATACCGGCCAACAGGGCACTTTTCATAGCGACGTTTCGTTACAGAAAGACACAATAATTCCTTCGTTCCCCTCACACAATGGCTGTGTTGAAAAAGCAATAGTCAATGGAAAGTCCACGTCACGCTACTTCCGCTTGCAATAGTCAATGGAAAGTCCACGTCACGCTACTTCCGCTTGGCCTTCCCTGATTTAAATATTCATAGCATTAGTTCGATGACGCAGCAGCTCGCCACCTGTCAGCATTGTATGTAGCATGTGTAAATGTATTACTATGTTGGGGCACTTGGCTACACGGATAGCAAGCTACAAGGTGTAGGCCAAGGAAACATACAGAATTCTGGCTCAATATAACTCGGTGAGGCCGGGATCAGGATTCGCTGCAAAGGGCCGTGGTTAATATTACCAAACGCTCACTAACGAGTATCGGCACAGTGTTGGGAACCATACATAGGATAGCGTGTGTAGCACTTCGACTTTTTCCCCGTGCTGTGCTGCAACACGCTCCACATTTCCCTTATGTTCATATAGGTCGACATAGTATTTGCGTCCCAGTCATTCTTTCTGTTTTCTATTAACAACGGTGTGCATTTGTCGAGCATTATGTATTACAATGGGGAGGGTATCTAGCTGGTGTCGTTTCTTTCTCATGCGGTTTTCAGATAGGCACACATGATGCCAACTATTCCCATCGAATGCAGGTACAAAAGTGACTTGTGCGAATGTCTTACTTGCAGCACCGCTCTGATAGGTGCTATGACACGAGCTCCCTGGGAAGGGTCTCGCATTAATGGAGCCCGTGCGACGCCGCCCGGTGCCGGACAATGGGCGGCGCGCGGCGTGGTTGCAGCAGCGAGTTATTTCATTTGTCGGGACAAAATTATACCTCGTAATTATTGCCGCTATGCACGGCACCTACACTCCCTAGGCAACCGGCCTCTGCAGCACAGCTGCCGCACGCATCGTAGCGAGGGACTCTGCGCAGAACAAAGCTGGCCCCAACGCCCTAGCCATGCGACCCTCCTTCCTACCGGGATCGCACACGGGGGGGGAACCGACCCCAGGGCGCGCGACCTAGCCCCAGTCCACCCTTCTCCCCCTACTGGGGGCAGGGCGCACGGGGGGCGCGGGTTCTGATAGAGCCTAAGACAACAAGGGCAGCTATCACCGCGACGAATGTAAGCCACACCGCGGGCAGGGCACAGCAAAAACCCTCCACGGCCGAAGGGGAAACACGAGGCCGCTCACGGCCAGAAATCGTGCCTAGGTCAACGTGCCCCCAGCAAGGTAAATTTCCCTTCATTTGCCAGTTTTGAAAAGTTGTATTCTTCAACGCGAGTGTCAGGCCATGAACCCTGAAACGGCTGTGCTTGATTTCGGTCAGGTTAATACTCTGCCTGCCCTAGCACAGCCAATTGTAACTTTCATGAGTAGGGTCAGTGGCCACTGCTGCAGACTGTTTGGGGCCACCCAAAGCCGTAAGAACTGCTTGGACGGCTGGTATCATTACTTTGGATCGTTTTTCCGATGAACAAATAAACAGTGGCACTACCAGAGGTTACAGAAATATTAAGGGGACAACTATGTGAAAAGAAACGTAATAGAGGGGAGGCAAATTGCAGGCCAGAAAAACTGGGGTGAGTTGATATGTCTGAACCCAGCAATTCAGCGGAGGAATGTAGTGCTTATTAATAATGCGCAGTTTTGGAGTTGGCCTAGATCAGAGTGCCGGGATGTACTCCCATCCTCTTAATAAAGTCTGTGATGATTTGAGACAGGGGAGAGGGAGTTATGCCACATTATTTTCTCGCTACAGCGTCAGCGTTACCTCGCACCATAGTCATGGCAAGGGAGAGGCTATAAATCATCAAGGTGGCGGCGCTTACAGGTCGACACCAAATCGAATATTAATGAAGCATCCTAAATTTACAATGACTTATCCCAAGCATTTCGCTTGCATCGTCGGTACGACTATTGAATTGTATTATGACATAAAAACAATTCCGCAGCTCGTGGGCCCTGTGGCACCGCCCACATTCCCAATACTTTGGGGAAGCTCCGGGCGCATTTGGGCTCTGGTGGTCCATGCATGGCAGTGTGCGGTGGATTGACACAAAGCGCTCAGTGACGGTATACGTGATATAACAGATTATTCATCGGATATATCCTGTTGTATTAGCAGCGCACATACGGCTTAATAAAGTTGGAGGTGTGGTCAATTTGTAATACTGCTCCGAGCGTGTGTGTCGCAAATGAAAGTGGATAAAGGTTCATTTGATAAATGCCCCATATACGATAAACAGACTCTGTACCTAGAATATCTGCTAAATATCGCAGAAGGGCGCCATTCAGCTAACAATGTCATAGTATGTCAAAAAACCGAAGAAGCAATAATGCCGAAGCTTGCAGTTTTCCCATAATTGGAGGGTTGTCCGTTGGTTTCCAGTAGTATTGATGAGGCACCCTGCCCAGTGGGGCATGGATATTTTGGCAGGCGTGGGAGAAGTAGATATATGCACGGCTTAAATACAGCATGCTAGGCTCCATGAGTGGAAGGAACATTGACGATGATTAGACAGATGTCCGTTCCCCTTCCATTGGCTGGAAGAAATTGCGAGCAGGCAACATTCGCATCCGTTTTAAATCTTAACCATTTTCCTGGCCCACTAAGTGGCCATTACAGCAATTTTCTATGTGACATTAAGGATAGAATCCATCTTTTACAAATTAGGCACAGGATTTGGTTCCTTTATAGCTCCACGCAGTCCCAAGGCAGGATGGCAGAGCGCTGTTAGGTGACATGCACGTTACACAGGGACAATACATGGGGTAAGTGGGTAAATAAAGCAGTATGCATGTGATACATGTTGTGTTACATAGGACAGCGGAGGTCCCAAGGTACTAGAGTCTCATATCCTTCATAGTCCGCAGTGCGACATTAGAAGGAGTCCAGAGTGTAAAGGAAATAACTCAGGGATATTACTTCTGGAATAGCCAGAAAGCGAGCTTCGCAACTGGAAATACTTACAACACCTGGAGTAACTGGGCCCCAAATGTTGGGGTAGGCGAAAGGATTGACTGGTTGAAATTCACCCAAACACGCGAAGGTGCAATGTGATCCTGTTTAGACTGAGGGCATAATGTACGATACTGAGAACCTGGGGTGCATTACAGTTAAACCCCCGGCATCAGTTAATTCCTATGCAAGGTCGCCGAGTCGCCTTCTGTAAGCGTAAGGAATGGTGATGGTAACTAGCCCTGCGAGAATTAAGACCTGCCTTGTTGCATAACCAAGGGCATGCAGTGTTTGGAAGGGGTCATCACCAATGCGATGATCTTTGGATCCATTAGGTATAAACCAAACTAAGGGTCAACTGTAGCAGGTACTATGACTAAGACAGGGAGCACTTGTCTGGATTGGGGAATTGACATATTCCTCCTGGAGGTACATGAGGCACGAAAAAGCGACGGGAAGTGGCTAGGTGGGTGGGGGGCTCTGTCATCGACGGGGGCCTCCTCCAGAGCTGTGGCGGAGTTACAGGGCGATCTGGAAGCAGACGGGTACAGTAAGGGTACCTTTGCGGCAGAAGGGTACAGTAAGGGTACCTCTGCCTGGCACAGTAAGGGTGCCTGAGCCAAGGACCAGGAGCCGAAGGAGGTTCCCCGTTAGTCCTTCGGGCGGTCGGGGGGCCTGAACCGACTGGGGGTGTGCCACACCGCTCCGCCCCGACAGGGGGGGGGCGGGAGTATAACGAAGTTGGTAATGTGCTGCACCGTCAGAGCATCGACTCGCCGTGCAAGATGGCTCCTTAGGCATGCGGGACAGCGAGGGGCTGCCTGCTTTGGATTGCCCGTAGGATGACCAACCTTAAACGTCATACGTGTTGTATGGAATAAACCTGCAGCAGTTCTTTCCCATAAATATGTCTCCAGAGTTTCATTGGGGAAGAATCGTGTATATGTACAGGTGGGCGGGAGTGAATGGCGGTGTGGGCACTATGCCCGCTGACCGCGTGACCCGCAGGGGAACATGGGCGGGACAGCGCTTTAGTCCCACCCGGCAGAAACGCCAGCCGACGCTGGTAGGGCGCCCCGCGTTCACCATTCACAGGCCAGGGGAGGGCCTACTGGTGCGAGGGGCGAACCCTCTTTATTTACCACTGTGGCCAAGGCTCGGCCTCTCTTCATCGCAGCTCCCGCGGCTCAAACGCTGTTCCCACCCTGAACCCTGACCCAGCAGCTTGAGCGGCGGTGCGAAGTAATGGAATGTTGTAATGTTCTTCTTTGTGTTGCAGGCGGAATTACAGGGCGATCTGGAAGCAGACGGGTACAGTAAGGGTACCTCTGCGGCAGAAGGGTACAGTAAGGGTACCTCTGCCTGGCACAGTAAGGGTGCCTGAGCCAAGGACCAGGAGCCGAAGGAGGTTCCGGGAAACCGTGTCGGCGCCCCGTTAGTCCTTCGGGCGGTCGGGGGGCCTGAACCGACCGGGGGTGTGCCACACCGCTCCGTCCCGACAGGGGGGGATTGGGGGGGGGGCGGGAGTATAACGAAGTTGGTAATGTGCTGCACCGTCAGAGCATCGACTCGCCGTGCAAGATGGCTCCTTAGGCATGTGGGACAGCGAGGGGCTGCCTGCTTTGGATCGCCCGTAAGATGACCCACCTTAAACGTCATACGTGTGTTGTATGAAATAAACCTGCAGCAGTTCTTTCCCATAAATATGTCTCCAGAGTTTCATTGGGTAAGAATCGTGTATATGTACAGGCGGGCGGGAGTGAATGGCGGTGTGGGCACTATGTGATTAGGGGCTTTGGTATCCCGAGCATGTCTCGCTCAGCACATTTTCTGTGATAGTTTTTGCTTGCTCATGCTGTACCCTTATTATGTTTATTGTCTAGCTCAGCGAGGTGCGGGCGCCCTGTGTCCACAGACTCTGGAACTACTCTCCTAGAAATGAGAGGTAGGGTCACCTGGGCACGGCTTGCCTAATGATATGATAACAGGGAGATGGGTATTTTCCACATTGCAGCGACTGTTGGGGTAATATACCACGGCAATTGATGTCTTGTACTGTCTTGACATCGGGAGCCCCTGTGTATGTCCTTGAGGGGACCCATTAGACTTGTCACCTGTTTACAACTGCTACGTGTGGGTGTTATTCTTTTAGAAAAGCCATACAAAACCCCCCTTCCGCCGCCCCCCCCTCTTTTTTGTGATGGTACCATGTACTCTGAGTCTCCCGTGTCTTTTGTTCTTAACTGTTGGATGGTTGCATCAAACCAGTCTGATGCGCAGTCTTGACACTTTTTTCTTTTCTGTCCTAGGTCTATATCAGGAGCTGTCCAACTCTATTGTAACCACATGGCAGGGTACATGTGCTGCTGTTTCGCCCTGATATATATTGAGGGTCCATTTTTAATCCTTTATTATTTTTGGACTTGAAGAAGCGCCAGCGACATTGATGGCGATATAGGCACGAAACATGTTGACCTGTTACACCCAGGCAAAAATGTGCCATCAGGAATATACCTTACTTTGGGTTTCTTTTATTGTCACGGGGTCTATATATTTTTGGTTACCCTTAGGCATTTTAAACTACCATGCACTCAATGTTTCACCCTCATAGTGGACCCACACCCCCACACACCCACTTGCACCATCGGCGTTTTATAAAAAGATCTCAGAAATAGTGACCATTCGGGGGACCCGTAGGGACTTGCAGCGCCGGCCCTACGAGGAGCAAAACGCCCGATGATGAAAAATGTCATCCTTTAGGTTGTGTGAGGGCAACAGGATTCAATTCTTTTTTCTTTCTCAATTACCAGTGGGCTTCTTTCAACCTTGGATTATAACACTTTTCTTTCTCTTTTTTAGGCTCTGGGTGAATTTTTGCACCCCGCCTTAGGAACATTGTCCTATTTTTTGGTTTGACATATTGCATTAAGGAGCATGGACACTGGACTGTAATTGGCTCCTTGGACCCCCCTCTCTTTTTGTTGTTGCAGTGAAAGATATATACATATATATATGCATGTTTTAAAAATAAAAAAATATATATTAAATATAAAATACTATATGAAATCACATGCAAAACACGTCAAATTCAAGTCAAGTCAAGTCAAAATATATGTTTATTATGACCTTGGTCTTTAAACAATACAGTGAGTAAAACGCCGATTTGAGTATGCGACATAAAATTGTACACTTATTATTTTTAAAAACGTGTCCATTAAAATATCCTACACACCATTAATTAAAACTACATAATTTATATACAAATGTTAAAACCTATACACATTCTTATCCCTCCAAGAGTCTCTTCTGCTAAGATAATAATACAGTAATGCAGGTTATTCTTTGGCCCTCAGCGCACCCAGGGCCTCCTTTAAGAACTTCCCGAGGGCTATTACAATATCCAAGTATGGGATTTCAAATAGGAGTCTGGCCGCCTGAAACCTTGTTTTTACCTCATATTTTAGAAATACTGGGCGCAGCCACCTTTTCCTATATTCTAAGAGTACCGCACAGTCTAGCAGGAAATGCATCAGGTCCCCCTTGGTTCCCAAGTTACACCTACAGTGACCTTCCTCATCTAGCATTCTTATATTGAGGTCTCTGTTTGTTACCCATGGGTTGATACCAATTCGAAGCCTCAGTATCTCTTGCCTGAGGCCACGATTGGGTAATCTGTCGAGATATGGGAACCAGTTTTCCTGGGGCCACGCATTTAGCATGTGTGCCACAGATTTTTTCTTAGTTAGGTAACCCATATCAGTTGATTTCGAGACCTCTTTCCCCCTTTGCTTCAGATCGCCTTTGGAGATAAGTATTTGATATGAACTCAAATCCAAATCGATCTCAAGTGCGTTGCAGATTCCCTTCAATTTTTCCCTACTGGACTTTGCCCATTTTAACTCGCTTTTCTGAATTTCTTTACGACACCAATATGCTACTTTTTTACTTTCGGGGTCGTCTAGTCTCTTCCAAAATCTGATCACAGCCATCTGGGTTAAAGTCACCCAAGACTTTGTACCTAATTCAGTTCTGATGGCTTGTATCATTGCCGATTGAGGAAGAGATAGGAGCCTTTTTATGCAGTTACCCTCCATCGTGTCCCAAGATCCCTTACCGCTCAAATAAAGGATCTCTGCGCCATATAAAGCTTGCGGGGGGATAATTGCGTCAAAGGCTCTGAGTAATGGTCGGTGAGATTTCTCGCCATAGTCCCCATTGAACCTTTTTAGGCCGCATATGGAGGAGAGTGCCTTTGCTTTTTGCGTTTCCATGTGGGAAGACCAGTTTAAGGCCCTGTCGAACCAGATACCCAAATATCGGTACTCATCTACTGACTCAAGTTTTAGGTTCCCTATGAACCATCTAAATCTGCTTGGCTTTTTCCCAAAGCATAGGGTTTTAGTTTTGTCCAGATTGATGGTTAAGAATTTGTTAGCACAGTAGGTATTGAAAGCATTTAGCTTCCTTTGGAGGCCTCTCTCGGTCTGGTCTACTATCACCAGGTCGTCCGCGTACAATAGGCAGGGTATCTTGTTTCCGTCCATTTTGGGGCTGGCACTACCCTCCACCTCAAGGTGTGCCGGAAGGTCTGACAGGAAAATCGAAAATAACTGGGGGGCCAGCACACAACCCTGTCTTAGCCCGTTGACGATGGGTATTTTGGGAGTTAGGGAGCCCCCAGTGTCTTTAATTACTTGCCCCCAATTTTCCCTATGGAGTTCTAATATTATAGTGAGAAGGTCTTTTGGGATATTTAGCCTCTTTAATGTATCCCATAGGCTAACTCGATCCACAGAGTCAAAGGCTGCTTTAAAGTCGACGAAACAACAGCATAACTTGCCATTTTGTTCCGTCGACTTCCTCGCCATCGCCCATAGGGCAAACCCGTGGTCTATTGTCGAGTGGCCCGGTCTAAAACCGCCCTGTTCTATGGGGATTATTTGGTGCGCCTCAACCCACGTATTCAGTTGTTTTAGGACAATCTTAGCGAATACTTTTTCTCCAATGTCTAGGAGATTAATCAGCCGATAATTTCCTGGAGCATCTTTGCTCCCCTTTTTATGGATCGGCCTGATTATGGCCCCTTTCCAGGTTGGGGGTATTACTCCTTCTTTTAGCACTACCTGGAACATCTTTGCAAGGAATCTTGCCCACCATTTGACCTCGGTCTTCAAGATTATTGCAGGTAAATTGTCTGGGCCTGCTGCCCGGGTTAACTTAAGATCTTTTATTGTGTACTCAACTTGTTCTTCATTAAAGTTAACTAGAAGATCTTCTGAGATTCCTTGCCAGGTTTTGGCCTTCATCTCCTCTCTAGGACCCCTCACCCCGTACAGTTCTCTTATATAGGAATCCCATGCTGCCTCGCTCACCACACAGCTTAATTCGCCCTCTGATGATCCAGCTGCTGCCTTTACTAGCTGCCAGAATTGCCTTAGATTTTTATTCTCTATGGCAATTAAGAGTTCTTGCCAGCATTTTTCTTTGTGTGACCTTTTTGCTTCAAGAGCCATTTGCTTGAATTCTTTTTTCAGCTTAGTTAGGTACTCATATCTCTCTTGTGTAAACTTCTTTTTTTGTTTCCTTTGTTCGGCTCTTATCTCCCTTTTTTTATTTTGGCACTCCACAGAGAACCTTTTACCACGATTTGATTGTTTTGCCCTTATCGGCTTATCCCCTTTTAATTTTATCTCCAGGCAATGAACTAGTTCTTCTAGTTTTACCATAAACCATTCCAGTTTTTTATTCTCATAGTTTTCGGGGGCCATTTTTATTTGCATGGCCTTCAATTTTTCTACGAATTCCTCTGTTAAACGTGTCGTCACTCGTTTAGGATACTCAACCTCCTGGGTAG
This sequence comes from Lissotriton helveticus, assembly GCF_964261635.1. NCBI lineage: Eukaryota > Metazoa > Chordata > Amphibia > Caudata > Salamandridae > Lissotriton > Lissotriton helveticus. The sequence continues at coordinate 201,291,625 of NC_136060.1, forward strand.
ACACTGTTTCTCGCTGTAATTTCTTGCCCCCCGCTATTACTATGTGTAGGGTTTTGTGGTCGCTCACCTCTTTCTGTTCTACCTTGAAATGCCTAATCTGGTGGAAGTTCCAAGCCTGTAGAAAAATATAGTCAATTGGGCACTTCTGTTGCCCTGGAATAAATGTTTTTCCCGCCGGTGTATCAGACTCAGTTCTTCCGTTTACACAATGGAAGCCCCTGCCTCCTAGGATATTTGTTAAGTCACGGTCTTGTCTCGCTATTTCCCCAGATGGGAACCTTGCTGGGTTTATACCGTATGCCTCTAACTGTTCCCTATTCCAAATGTCAACCTTTTTTGGGTTCAGTTTGTGGTTGAAGTCCCCCAGAATCATTACTGTATCTGCTGGATGATTTTCTAGAATACTATCTATATCCTTTTTAAAAAATCTCATTTCCCTTACATACTCCTCTCCATTTTCCCACTGCATGTATACATTTAATAAAATCAACATTTTGTAACTTTGATCCACCGTCATGAGTTCGATCCTACTTGCTTGGACCCATTTGCAATTTGTTTTCAACAGTTTTATTTCCCTCAATACTTTTGTTGATACCAATGTCAGCAGGCCCCCAGACGGCCTCCCGCGGTTTTTCTTTATGGCGGGATGATTAATCTGGGCATAACCAACCAAAGTTGGGGTATCGTCGCATAACCAGGTCTCTTGTAGGCAGGCAATGTCTACCTTAATTATGGTTTCCTTTATATATTCCCATTTTTGATCATTGCCTAGCCCATTTACATTCCAAGATAAGAGACCTAGTTCTTGCGAACCCCCTCCATCCTATTCGACGTCGCTCATACCGCCTTCATCCGCTGTATCCATGGTATTTCTTTCAATGCTTTCCCCCTCGGGGGTATTATATAACGACCAGTTACCCCATGAAGAGTCATTGCCTGAGTTATTGATTACAATATTCAGCGCGCTTCGGTCGCCTTTTGATTCTTTATAAACGGTCACTTGTCTCTTCTGGAGCCCCGCATGATGTTTTAAAAAGTTATGTTCTTTCGCAGATTTTGTCTCACACTCGGGGATAATCCTTATTCCCTGTTGCATTATTTCATTTGAGGCATTCAGGATTGCCCTTTTTACCAAGTCGGAATATAGGGTGATTTTTGTTATTTCCTTTCCCTGCTTATTTTCTTCAAAGCCAACCTGCTGAAGGTCTTTAGTGCCGATTCCTCTCAGGCTGCCGCAATTTGCAAATGCGGCTAGAATCTGTGCTCTATTCGGGGGGTTTATGACTCTTGACGACTTCCTTTTCCTCCCTGCTATTATCAGATCCAGGAATAACCATTTGTTCTCTTCACTCACACATAGATTCTTATTCATTTCGTTCCCTTGGTTGATGCTTGTTCTTCCTCCTCTCCGCCCTTTGTTTCTCCTATTGGGTTCACCATGTATCTGTGATCTTATCATCCTTTGATTAATAGACCGCTCCTCCCTTGGCCTTGCTCTTTGGCTTGTCATGCAGGTGGGGGGAGGGATCTCTGTTACCTCCCGATGCGTCTTCTTTTTCCTTGGCACTCTCGGGGTTTTAAGTGGCATAGGAGATTTTGCCTTTGTCTGGGCAGGTCTATGTGTTATCAATGTTGGGGCTGTTGCTTTGAGTACTGGCTTCTTCCTCCCCTTCCTTGATTCTTTCACTTTCCTTAATCCTGCTATTTTCTTTTGCCTGGTTCTTCCTGCCCTGTACCTGGGCCCGATTGTGGTATACCCTCTACAACTTTTTATCAGCATTGGTCTTCTTGAAATATACACGTTGTCCATAGTGATTGCTGAGTCCTTTGCAGTATGTACTACGAAGTTCGTTTTGGTTTCCAGAGATATCACACTTTCTTCTTCCAGTACTATCCTGTTGTTTTCCTCCGTTGGTTGGGCTATATCTGTTAACATCACCCTACTTGGTAAATGGCTTTTTATTTCTCCAAGTTCATCCTCAATTTTCTTTAAGTGGTGTTTCTGTGCTTTTAACACTCCGTTATTTGCGAGGGATACTTCCAGGATTCCCTGGAGTGCTTTCTGCATTAACAAAATTAGCTCCATCAGTGAGGTTGTGGGCGTTTCGGAGATCTCCGAATCCTGTGTCTTATTTCTTGCTGGGATTGCTGGATAGCTTGCCTTTAGGCTATCTCGCTGAGTTGGGGATTTTTGCAGTGGAGGATGCTGATGGAATTGATCTGGTGCACCCCCCCAGATTGCGCTCTGATTTTGATCTACATTACCCCTGAGATCCTCGATCCCTAGTGACAGTAGTGAGAACATTTTTGGTGAAGATGATAGACGTGGCGCCGAGATTTGGTGGTTTTGGCTCTGCAATGTCTGGTTCAAAGAATTGCGGTACGTCCCTATCTCCTCGTTATCGGGGTTGGCTTCTTCCTGGCATTCACCTTTATTCGCCCGACTCTTCTTTTCGTTGGATAGCCTTACAATTTCGCCACTATCTGCGCCAATTTCCACTATGTCTTCATCTAGAGCCGATGATATTGCTGGGTTTAATGATTTGTAGTGTTTACCTACAAATTATTTTACAGACTTTGATGCTGCCGTGTTCTCCTTCAATTTACTGGATGTTTGGTTGCATCCTCTTTTTGCCTTCACGTGGTTCTTCGTTACTCTCTTAGCTTTTCCTTTCTTACGTCTCCCTTTACTATTTTCCACGGATGTGGCCTGGCTTTCCTGGCTTTCGTCCGGAGATTTTGAGCCCTCCAGTGAATTACTCTTTCCTATCTCGTCTGGTAATTTTTGGCCTCTTTTAGGTGCCATTTCTTGGCGCCAAACTGTTGCTATGCTGACGGTGGTAACTTAATTTTTACTTATATTAAAAAGAATCTCACTTACCTCTGTTCTGCCTTAAGTGCCTTCTGCCTGCTGCCTGCTGCCTTGCCCCACGTGTAACTCTATCTGTTTTGTTTTCACCCACTTCCCTGTGGGGTTTGGGCTTTATGCTCCTTGTGCTGCTGTGGTGTCAGTTGCGCTGCCCTGGGATCAGCTTCCGTCCTCAGTGTTTTGCCTTAAACAGTCTTATCGGCTCTGCTTAGCCTGCTTGCCTTCGCCTCTTAATACCGGTGACTGAATAAGCTTTGGGGCAATTGCGTTCTCAAACGCGGCTGTTTTTTTGCCACAGCTGCATTTTCCTGTGTCCCACAGCCTTCCACACGCGCTGCACCCGCGTTCACACCCGCACCCCCGGCTCTCGCTGCTCCGTGTGCTCCGCAGCTATCCGAGGCGGGGGGGGGGGGGAGGGCTTGGCGTTTGACACTGCTTGCTCCTTGCTCCTGCCTCTACCGCAAGGCGAGGGCTTACTTCTCCAAGGACGCCGCTGATGTCCGCGGCTGGGGCGGAGGCTGGGAGAAAGGTCTTAGCGGTTTGCGCGTTTACCGCCAGCAACCTGTGATAGTAAAAAACCTCCGTAGGTTCCAACTCCGAGACGCCGCTCTGCTTCTCACGTCTCCACTCACTTTCTCAAACTCTCGATGATCACTGTGCTTGGTCTGCGGGGGCGTGGTTAGGCACGGCACGGCGCGGCTAGGCTCTTGCCGGTCGCAGGCTCTTTCCCCGGCTCTGCTCCTCCTCCGTTCCTTGCTTAGCACAGCCGCCTACAGCTCAGCCAGGCCCAGTATCTCCTTCCACACAGAAGTCGTGCTTAACTGACAGCACCAGCAGGCCAATCAAATTCACTTTGAGCTCTACTGAGGGAAAATTTAACACAAGGAAATACCTCGTGTTCAATGTTACTCAAGATACCAGCCAGAGGACTGGTTTCGAAAAAATGTCTCTCACAATACACTGTCTACTTGTTTTTAACAAGACATTTTTTGCCCTAACCAGTCCTCTTTGGCAAAAACATTTCCAAAAATGTCACATTGCCATACTTTCTCAGGATTTGTGTTACAAAAACATGCAAATTACTTGAGGTCAACCAGATTACGGGTGTCACAGAGACCTTAGTCACATTTCCATTGTAATTGAGATAATTGTGTTTGTCGGTTCCTAAAGTTGTCCTACACCACCTCCTTTAAGCTTGGTATTGGCTACTTGTTGACATCTGCTCAGAGCTGCAAGGCGGTTTAGTGCGGTCATCCATCCCCTCCAGATCTGCCATCTGGAGCACTGTTTGTTAGGGACCAGGGTTGGTTTTGGATTAGAAATCCGCCCGGGCACTCTAAAAAAAAAGTGGCCCACATTTGCATATTGCCTTTGCAAAACACTGCTACGGCAAAGTTTTATTTAAAAAAAAAAAGGGGGTGGGGTAAAAAAAATGCACGGATTAGTTTACACTGGTGAAACACACCGGAATAAAAGTGAGGTCACTTTTGCTCCGGGGCCCCCTGCCCCCGCTCAATATGCATATGTTAATGTGCCGGCCCCAGCGAAAGAAAGGGAGTGACACCTTGGCCCTTTGAAAAAAAGGGAAGTAATTGAGGCCCATCTGCCTCCAGAAAGGCCACTCAGGCACCCACTGGGCCACTTACAGCATGCGAGCAACACAGAAACCGCCAAATCGCCCACAGACTGCTCAAAAAAGCAGCCCACAGCTGGAACTGGACACAGGCCCCTCAGGCATTGCCCGAGTGCCCGTGTTACCAATTCGACGCTGTTAGGGACCTCCAACATTCTCACTTTTAGAGAACTGCTTCTCCCTCTACATGCCTCTAAGACGGATCCCGATAGTATGCCATCTATTTCCAACTGGGCTCCGACTTTATGAACGTTTTTTCATCCAGTACTTGCCTCTTCATATTTAGCTGCCCTCTTATCTCAGATTGTAACGCTAAATACCTCTTACGGTAATCGTGCACTTCAAAGGTAGAAATAGCCTACCATATCAACTGATGTCACAAGTAAAATTAGGGGCCTAGGGGTATCTTACTTCGTTAACAAATTGTTAACACCGTTTCACTATTACTAATCATGAAAAGTAATTTTCAGTCGCTTACACAAAGTACAATGAAAAAAGTACTCATAAGCTCAAATAACATGTTGTAATGAACTTAGTAGAAGTATGTGTTCTTTAAAAGCGAATCTTTTTATTACAGTATCAAGCATTGGTCCCATGTTACATTTGGTGTCATGGTATGTCTTCTAAGGTACAAGAACCAGGGCAGCCCCTGGACTTATATATGTCCAGGCGCTATTTTGGGTGTGTTTCTTGATTGGGTACGTACATTATGGGTGCAGTAGACTTTGGAGTACACTTTCCAAGGTGTAAAGTATGCCAAGTGCCCGTCCCACCAACAACTGGTAGTCTGAATGAGTAAACTTCAATATGAAACTGATAGGTACAATGTAGTGCTTAGAGTTAGACGTTTTGGGCAATAATTAGGAAGAACATTTTAGACATGTGAATTACTTACCCCCTTTAGCTAACAACGTTGACAGTTTTCTCAAAGGCTTGAAAATTGGCAAAAGACTGTAAAATAAGAGTGTGTAACTTACTCACAAGTGTGTAATATAAACACATGTTTTTAGGCCCAAGTTTACAGAAACTTTGCGCTATTTTAAAGTGACAGAAAGTCACACAAAGTAGCACATAGAAACACACTGGTAATTTCTTTCCACCGCAGAGGGTATTTTGCTCTGGAAAGGAGCCCTTTGGTCGGCGCAAAAAAAGTGCTTCTGACGAGTTCATGCTGTATCACAATTATAGCGGTGTACCCAAAAACGACAAAAGTCCAGTCAAATTGTAGGCGTGTCCATTTCTTCTTTATTGAATATCCCATACAGACGTACATTCTTACTATTCAAATTCATATTGTTACAGCCACAGCGAGTTTATGCTGCTTTACATAAAAGGGGCGTTACTGAAGCATCAGAGTGTAAGAACCTATAGATGTTCATTCAAAGCACGATCTTCAAAGATAGACAGACCAAGCTTTGAACAAAATACGAATGCCTCCATGAAGCAGGCACTAACAAGGAGAAATGTTTTCTTCCTCAAAAAAATCCCTCGTATTGCAAGAGTCCTGATGTTCACTGCATACACCCACTACGGGGATCATTTTATATGTGTCATGATATAGGGATTTCTATTGCAAGTGTATGCTTCCAATGCAAATCCTATACTAGACAGAGCAGACTGACCTCTGAAGGGCTGTGTGCCATGCAGTGCAGCCCTTTAGAGTACTCTTGCAGGGAACAACAGCAGCAGAAGGTCAATGTTAGTGATACAGCTCTGCTCTATGAATTCCCCCTTCCACAAAGCAGTCCATCAAATGTTGCTGCTGGGTTGCACTGTGTTAGCAAGCATTGGAAATGCCAACAGGTCTCACATTTGCGAGAGCTTGAGCTATTGGCATTGTAAATGACAATGTCTTTTACCCATGTGTTTTGGTTTGGAGTGTTGGCAGGGAATGTGCAGAGGATAGTGGGTTTGCAGACAGTATGCAATGAGCAGAGGGTTAACGGGGAATCTGCAGAAGCTAGTGGGTTTGCAGATAGTATGGGATGGGCAGAGGGGTTGCAGGGAATCTGCAAAAAGCTAGAAGGTTTGAAGACAGTATGGTATTAGCAGAGGGTTCATAGGGAATCTGCGGAGGCTAGAGGGTTTGGAGGCAGTATGGAACGGGCAGAGGGTTTGTAGGGAATCTGCCGTGGGCTTGCAAACAGTATGAAGAGTGTAGAGGGTTTCTAAGGAGTCTGCAGTGAGCAGGGGGTCTTCAGACACTGCAGTGAGCACAGGATTAGCAGACAGCATGCAGTGGGTAGATTGGTTTGTAGGGAGTTTGAATGGCCTGCAGACAGTTTGCAGATTGCAGAGTGTTTACATGGAGTCTGCATTGGGCAGAGGATTCGCTGAAAGATTGCAACGGACATGTGATTTGCAAGGAGTCTGCAGTAAGCCTGCTGATAGTACACAGCAGGCAGAGGGTTTCAGTGGCTCTAGTCTAGAGAGAGTATGGACTGGGCAGAGTCTGCAGGAAGACCACCGCGTGCACATGGTTTGTCTTGCATCTGCAGTAGTCTGTAGACAGTATGCAGACTTCAGAGGGTTTGTGAGGAGTCTGCAGAAGGCTGTGGGTTTGCAGACAAAATGGAACAGACACATTGTTTCCTGGGGGGTCTGCAATAGGTCTACAAACATCCTAGACAGTATGCAGCATGCCGAGGATTTGGAAGGAGTACAGAAAGCAATGGGTTTGTAGGGAGTCTGACTGCAGGGGGCAGTGAGTCTGCAGATAGGCTCTACAGGGAACCTGCAGTGGGATCGCACTGTGCTGGCGAGCTCTCATTATCAGCTCCCACACCTCTACAAAATGAGCATTTACACAGCAAACCTGGTGCTGTGTGTCAGCGGGGGCTGAAAATGATTAATGTACATCTTCTAAATAATTCTTACATAAAGCAAGTTACAAAGACGGCAGCAGCTGCGGCCGAGAAGCAGGCTCGTTTATCAGAAGAAGGTGGACGCCAATTCACAGGGCGATCAGGCACTGAACTGTACAATGCCACCAGCAGCCTCGCAGACCTGACACCCAGGGTGGACATCCTACAGTCCAGCTGTATCAGAGGCTGAATACTGTAGACGGCCATGTTACCTAAAGCCCATTCATGTCTTTCTGCAACACATCCTCTGCACACAACACAGGTCATAGGAACCCGTTTCAAAGTCAGCTTTAATTACTACCGAACTGAGACCTGCAGGTCCTGCACCACTTACAGCTAGGGGTGAATACACCTGGGGGCAGAATGTTACGGGGAAGAGCTGAACCTGGGAGGCAGGCGCAGAAGGAGCAGGGCTGTCCTCTGGTTATAAGCAATGACTAGGAGATCTTTCGGATCATCGCAGACCTGGCTGGTTAGGAATACTATAGTATTAGTGATTTGTTGGGTGGACAGGTATAGCTTGAGCCTGCACCATCGGTGGCAGAATGAAAATAAAGCGGCAGATTTACAAGCCCCTTGCGACACTTTTACGCCGCCGTTGCGTCACTTTTATGACGCAGCGGCGGCGTAAACCATGCGCCATGTTGCGACTTATTTACAACGTGACGCATCTAGGCAGATGCGTCACGTTGTAAAGCCCTGCGCCACATAAAACCTGCGTCGCGTTTCATGTGGGCGTTCTGTCGCAGGCTGGGCGTTTCCTCGCAGGAAAGCCATGCAAAACTGACGCAGTGAAATCTACAAGATTTCAATTAGTCAGTTTTACGACGCTGCTGCGTCAAATCCTTACGCCTGCTTGAAGCAGGCGTAAGGAGTGAGGCATCATGTTGAGTATGGGCGGCCCCTGTGCATTGCAGGAGTTACGTCGCGCTTGCCCCCCGTGCGCCTCAAGATGCGTCACGCATCTGCCCCTCCTTGCACCATGGTGCGCCGCATTGTATATGCAACGCATCTGTGGTGGCGCAAGGGGGGGATTACATGACGCATCTGTTCTGGCGCATCCCTGCTGATTTGCAGAGATGCGCCAGAAGATGTAAACATGCCCATTGTGTGTTGCGGTGCACCACTTTTGTCAGGATAGGGTATGTAAATTTAAAAGAATAGTTCTCTGCAGCACAACCATCTCGGAGCGCGAGGTCTTGTAGGTATGATAGAGATGTACCATCATTTTGTGACGAAACTAGTAGTGTTGGTATTTTATGACATTTATGACATTCCTTTTTATTTTCTAAAATGTTTTTAGGGATGCGTCCTTCATAACTACATGCGGTTTATTACTTCCAATGAAAGGAAGACTCATTCTTCTACTTTGCACTGACAGTTGCTGATTTATCAATCTAAGCACGTTAAATGACATGCTGCAACCCTCTGGCAAGATAGCGCTATGCACTGTTATAGTTAGGGGACCTCGTTCTCGACATATGCAGTGAGAAGCATTATGGCCGATAAGCTCATGAACCCATTTTCAAGTGTGATAGACTGCAGCCTGATGTTTGACCCGCATGAAGGCGGCGCTGGAGTTTAGGTACCGAGCGTTACAAATCTGGCACATCACGCAGAACATTAATCACTCCCGGTACGCACAACAACAGAGGTCGGGGGGTTAGATTGTCATGAGGGTCGAATTCTCAGCATTAATGACACTGGGTAAGCGAGCTGTGCTGACACACTCCAGCTGCTTTACATTGAACACCATAGATGAGGAAAGTCGCAGCAGCACATGTAATGAGTAGTTTCGGGTAAGACGTGCTTCCGTGGTCATAAAGAATTTCAGCACAGCGAGTGGCACCCGTTATGCTAAGAACAGCGCGACATGGCAGCGCCCATGGTGGCGAGTCACTTACAGCTTCCGTTTAACTCATAGCCAGCAGAACCATGCAGACCCCGACCCCCAGGCTTTTGTGGACTTTTTGCCAAATTTTGTGACATCAAGAAAAAACGAGGGATGAATATGTGACATGGACACCCCCACAGAGACGCATGACAACAAAACAACAACTTCCCATGACAGTGGGAGGGGTATGAGGGAAGCAACAGCAGAAGCAGAGTAAATGGTTCGAAAAGCACAGTGCCAGAACGGGAATGGGCGGGGTACAATAAATAGTACCTGCATAGTAGCAGGTGGACACTCATCAAGGGAAATTAATCTGTACATGGTTGGTGCTCCTCTGATAGGAATGGGTGTGATGTATTGGCTACTCTAACCAATTAGGAGCCAGCAAAGAAAAACGGCACTGGAGACAACCTGTGATAAGCTGCAGGCGGGATCAAAGTCCTTTACTGAAAACGATACTCTCCCAAGCGAGAGCATGAGCAGCATGCGCACGCAGGCTTGACCTAAAACTGAGTAAATTTGCACCTTGGATTCCTCTTAAAATTCACTTGCTGACATCCTCTTGGGCGTGTCAAGCGAGTGCACACTTACTTAGAAATGACTTACACCGAATTTACTTTTTTTTTTAACATATCTTTATTAGATTTTGTACAAATAAGACAATACAACACATAAGACAACACCCGCCCCCCTCCGATCGGGCAGTTGAAGTATGGAGCAAAAGGAAATCCTAAAGCATATATATATATTAAAAGAAACAGGTAAATACATGAGTTAACAAATAATTATTCAAAGACAAATAAATATTCGGTTAGATAGGTACACATTACAGCTAAATCATTACAGCCAGATTGTTATTACATAAGTCATTGGAGTTCAGACCATTCTATTAAAGGTGACCAGATTTTTAGCCCTTTTATCCTACGCTTCCTACCTTTAGTTTTATATATTGCCATTTCTAGATTAAAGATTGCTAACAGTCTTGAAAACCACTGTTGATATGAGGGGGCTATATGATCTAGCCAAGCTGATGCTATGCAAATTCTTAATACAGCCATCGAGATAAAGATCAATTCATGACCGATTTTCTTGTTGGTGCAGTTTGTTACGCCCAGGACAACTGTTTGATCAGAAAGAGTGATCCTTATTTTAAGAATCAGTGAAAGAAAATGTTCAATTTTTTACTTGAGAGGAATTAAAGAGGGACATGATGCAAAAATGTGTATACAGTCCGCATTTTGTAACTTACATCGGAAGCAGCATGTGCCTCTCCCACTGCCCCATTTGGCGACTCTGTCAGGAGTATAATACATAAAGAAACATATTTTATAAAATTGTGTTTGTAGTTTCGTTGACATAAGTATAGTTTGCGATAACTCCTGTACATACTCAAATTCTTCTGTGGAGATTGTGATTTTCTTTTGCCATTTCTGAGTGATCTTCTGCAAATCATTTGAAAAATGCATTAGTAATAGCTGATATAACGCCCCAATCCGGATTTTTTCCTGAGAGTGGCTGAGAATTTCAGCTATGGGGTTTTTAATCATGGTGTCCTCTCCCCTTACACGTCGTGATAAGAAATCTCTTATTTGGAGATATTTGAAGAAGTCTCTCCATTCCAAATGATACTTGTCTTTCAAAGATTCAAAGGAATATAGCCCCTCTGAGGAAAAAAAACATCCTATATAAGTGATTCCGGCTGTGATCCATCTATCAATATAGGAATCTTTAAATATGTCTGGTAGGGAGGGATTATTTTGTATGGGTGTATAGAAAGATAACCGTCCCAAACCTATCGTTTTCCTCACAGATTTCCAAACCTTAAATGCTCCTACGAGTGTTTTTAATCTTACTTTTTTATGGTAACTATCAAAGAGATATCTCCAGAGATAGCCAGTGCTTCTATCGCCTAGTATTATTTGATGAATTGACGGGGCGTCATTATCCACAGTTGTCCCTGTTGCGTCAAGAAGAAAAAGTTCATGATTATATAACAAGACTGTTGCCCAATAATGTACCCTAAGATTTGGAAGGCTTAATCCGCCTCTTTCTTTGGGAAGTGTCAGCAGTTTATAGGCACGGCGGGACTGTGTGTATGACCAGACAAAATCCATGAAAATATGTTCCATTCTTTTAAACCACTGGTCTGAAATTTCTAGATTTATGGCTCTAAATATATATAGGAGTTTTGGAAAGTAGACCATTTTTAATGCATTCACCCGTCCGATCAAAGAGAGATGTAGATTATTGATACGGTGGAGATCTTTTTGCATTTTATTTAGTGCGGGTTTTAGATTCAGATCGACTAGATTCTCTAATTTAGAAGTAATCGTAACCCCTAGATAAGTGGCTGAGCTTGTTATGCGTGAATCTGTCATATCACATTTGTTATTGATAATTATTTGGGTTTTCCCTTGGTTCAGAGCATACCCTGAAATTTTCCCAAATCTTACAGCCTCCAGCTCAATAGTTGGCATAGCCAGGTTTGGGTTAGCAGTGACAATGGCGATATCATCGGCATATGCGAGAGTTTTTGTTGAGTATTTATGTGTCGAGATAGCGGTTATATTCCTGTTACATTCTAATCTCCTGATAAATGGATCAATATAAATAGCGAACAATAGCGGGCAACAGGGGCATCCCTGCCTAGTTCCTCTCGAAATTTTTAGTTCTTTAGCGATACAGCCATTGACCATCACCATAGCCCGAGGATTAATGTAGAGTTTTTGAATTGACTGTATGAAAACCTGGTTGAAACCGACCCGGGACATAGCCTGTCAGAGGAATGACCAGGAGACCCGGTCAAAAGCTTTCTCGGCGTTGAGTAGTATTAACGCCATCGGGTCTCCTGTCACCTGGGTATGGTCGAATAAGCTGATTACCCTCTGTGTGTGATTAGTAGTATCTCTCCCGGGGATAAAGCCATGCTGAAATTTAGATATGACTTTGTGGATTATTAATGAGATACGGTTGGCAAGCAGTTTAGAGTAAATTTTGGAATCTGCGTTTATTAACGTAATGGGACGATAGGAGCCCATCTGGTCAGGAGGTTTATTTTTTTGGGGGAATATAAAATTTTTTGCTATTGACCATGAGTTGGGGGATTGCCCTCCTCTAAATAAGTGTAGGCATAGGTTCAACAATATTTCTTGAAGCTGATCCAGGAATACTATATAGAATTCAAGAGGAATCGCATCTAGTCCAGTTGCCTTCCCACGGGAGAGATCTTTTACCGTTTTTCTTATTTCCTCTATGTCGGGGGCCTTTTCCAAGCTTACCTGATCTTCTATGTTAAATTTGTCAGAGGTATCTATATCTAAATATTCAGTAATTTTCTCTTGAGCTATGTCTGCCTCTTCTGTATATTGAACACTATAAAAATGCCAAAATGCTTCTCTAATCTTATCTGGGTCGGATACTCTGCCAACTATAGGGTCTTGGATTTCCTGTATAACGTTTTGTGTAGTCTGCTGTCTCATCCGGATGGCTAATTGCTGACCCACTGACTCACTTACCTCATATATTTTTTCACTGTGAACAATAGCCTTTTTAACCGCTTTGGAGGTATATATATTTGTAATTGCTGCTTTGGCTATTGCAACCTGAGTTTGTGCATTGTTTATCTCTTCTATGGTAAAAGAGCTTCTTGTTACTCTTATAAGATCTTCCTCCACCCTCTTTAAAGTTTCTTGTAAGAGTCTTAATGTTTCTCTTGGGCAGTTATTAGTCCTAAGTGAGTATTGTATAGTTTCTCCCCTAATGCCTGACTTTAGGGCATCCCAAACAAAATCTACCGTTGTGCTGCCGGTATTAATCGCTAAGAAGTTAGATATCCAGCTTCTCATGTGATTACAATATTCACTCTCGAGGAGCAGAGACCTCTCAAATGTCCACGCTTGTGGTGTCTGTGTCAGAGATGTTGTCTCGACTGTAAGTAGCAAAGGATTATGATCCGACATAATACGGGGTAGCTTTTCTAATTTGGAGAAGGTTTTGATTGAGCTAGAGATTAAAACGTAATCCAGTCTGGCATGTGTATGATGTGGATTTGAATAATATGTGAACCCTGGATCATTGGGGTTACTATTTGAGGTCTGCCACGCATCGATTAGCACGTGGGTGATACATAGTTCCTTGATTGCCTTAAAGACTTTTGATTTCCGTCCACGGTAATGCCAGTCATCTTTTATTGACCAGTCATATGGAAGATTTATATTAAGATCACCACAGATTATAACAGGCAGCGGCCAATTAGAGAGTTAATTGGAGACATTATTAATTACCAAGGGGTCATCGCTATTGTTCCCATAAATTGAGCAGATGGTCATTGATGAAGATTGTTCTGTATGAACTTCTGTGATTACCCATCTTCCCAATTTATCAGATTTAATTCTATTAAAATTAAACCCTCTACCTTTGGCTAAAATTGCTACCCCTCTAGCCCGCATACCCTGTGTAGTTGCACCAATCAGATTGTATCCTAGTGAATTTAACATGTGTGATTGTGACCCTTCAATATGGGTTTCCTGCAAACATACAATGTTAGGGCAGATGGTCTGTAGGCCTACAGCCACCATTTTCTCTTTTTGATGTCATTTAAACCAAAAATATTTAAAGACAATATTTTTAGCATACCCATCTATCAGTCCATTTTTTTGTGTCGATAGTGTGATGCTTATTCTTTCAATTCGCTGAAAAGTTTGTCCAATAGCTGTCCATGCTGCCCGATCACCCCCCCACTTTCCCACCCCCCACCCACCACCATCTTTGAAGGTTACCTGGTCTTGTCGGGACCAGGGGTGTGACATCAGTGTAAGCGAGCCCAACGGGCTGGGCTGGTTTGTTAATGTATTTTATATAATTATCAAATCTCAAATAAACTAGGGTCTAAAAAATATGATAGCGTTTCACATATTCTATTATAAAAATAAAATAGATTTGTTTTCATACCTGTTCAACCCTTCTACAAATTTTCAGTGATACCTCAAACTATGTTCATGAATAAAAAGTAGAATAGATAATATAGCTTATCAACTCCTGTTACATGTCCTTGTATAAGATTTGCATTATTTCCCTTATTTTCGTGAACTAGACTCTGTAATTTCTCGTAAATAATCCTCCGCTTGTACTTCGCTATTGAAGCTTCTTGTTGAGCCCTTGAATATAATTTTCAGGCGTGCCGGATTTTGCAGGAATACTTTTGCTCCAAGTTTCTCAAAGGGACCAAATAGTTGGCGCATTTTCCATCTACGCTCCACAGTTGAGTGAGTGAAATCCGGTCTCGCAAAAAATGTGGACCCTTTATGTTCTCTTTGTGTGGTAGGTCTTGCAAGATCATGAATTGCTTCGCGGAGGAGAAAGTTACCAAAGTAGACCAACATTGCTCTGGGATATTGATTTTGCTTGTTGGAGTGTTTTGAAAGGGTTAAGGGAAAGCGATGGGCCCGCTGTATCTCCCTTTCCATATCCCAGGCTTCCAGTTCCGGAAATGATGTTTTGAGAATGTTAATCATTGCCCCTCTAGCGTCATCTCCCTCAAATTTTTCTGGAATTCCAAGGAATCTTAAATTGTTCCTTCTAGATCTATTTTCATGATCTTTCACTTTGGCCATGAGGTCCTTTATCATTCCATCTTGCTCTTTTTCGTTTTTTTGGAGTTTCAGGACATCAGTTTCGAGGTTCTCGGTGCGGGTTTCAACCATGACCATTCTCTCCGACATTTCAGAGCAGATATTGCCTACTTTTTTCACAGCGCCTTGTAGTTTTTCAATGGCCATACGATTCTTTAGGCTATCTTTCTTAACGTCCTCGTGGAAATTCTTTATTGAGCTTAGCACCTCGCTCAATGAGGGTTCAGTTGTTTTTTTTACTTGAAGTTTCTCCCGGTGATTTAATCATTGGGCTTTTTCGGGTAGGATTAGATCTGTTTTTGCCATAATCGGTATTGTTGCCGGGGTCTGTGGTCTCTTCGTTCAATAGATTTTTTTTCCCCCTTTTATGTTTGATCCATTTTTTCCCGCTCCCGCTCCTTTTTTCCCCCTGACGCTGTGTTTAGGGTATAGTCTTGAGTCACTGGAGCCAGTGATTTCTAGAAGTGCTGATTCTCTTTGTGCATCAGGACTTTGTTCACTTGATTCGCTTAGTTCGCTTGAGTCGCTTGAAATAGACAACCCTGTTTCATATATTTCTGATTCAGAGTCTTCGTCGGAGATTGACAAATTAACTGAGTGCGACTCTTTCCCTGCTGAAAAGGTTTGGATGTTGCGACCGGGTTGTAAATGCTCTGTTTTCTGATTTATCTTTTTTTGATCAGATAGGTCTCCCTGCTTAGTTATCTTTGTGTCCACCTCCATGGACGGCCTTGTCTCTTCGCTCCCAGTATTTGGGTTTTCATATCGGGCTCCTTCTCCTGTAGTAAGAGTAGGATTCTCATTGGAGCTAATTTCATTTGAGAGTATATTTTCGACCTCGTTGCAGCTATCACCGGGCTCCCTAGAGTCCTTGGTTTGCTGTTGGCTCTGTTGTTGGTTCTGCATATTTTCATTTGTTAATATATCGCTTGGGGGCTCTTTGGGTCGGGGGCTGAAAATATTCGATATTCGAGGCTGGGATGTCGCCGGGAGACCAGTGCTCTTAGCTGTAGCTTTTAAGTTTTTTATAGTCTGTAACCTCTGTGCTTTTTTGCCCATTAGCTCTAGTTTGGCGTTTTCCTCTTTTTCTTCCCCTGTCTCCTTCTTGTCGCCACGTACCCGCTACCTTTCGTTTTCACTCTCTCTCTCCTTGCGTCTGGCTTTTTACTTTTCCAGCTTTTTTTCTGAGTTTTTATCTTTAGTCTTTGTTTTCTCTTTTTCTTTCTCTTGGAATTCATTCTTTGACATGTCTCTTTCTTTTTCTCTGGCTCCTCTAGTCTCAGGCCCTTTATGCCTATTAGTTCTGTTCATGCTAGATGTCTCTTCAGTCTCTTCAATCTCTTCGTTCCACAGATTTGGGTCTTCTAGACTAGGCCTCTCTTCTTGTAAGGAAGCAGCTACTCCACCTCCATCTACTTTTCCCTTATTGAGGACCATATTGCTTAGTGTTGTTGTTATTTGTGTTTTCTGAATTTTTTGATCCTTTTGGTCCCTTTGGCCCTTTTGTGCGGAGGGTCCACCCCCGTCTACTTTATCTGCTTCTGCTTCTGTGCTCCTATCCATGTCCGTTGCCGGAAGTGTCACCTGTAGTTGCTCTACCTGAACTCTCTTGAAACAGAAGGTCTGTTTTCTCAGCACTCTTCCACGATCTCTCTGTCCGTTTTTACTGTCAATGTTCCTCAAACAGATATCTAAGACAGTCTGCGTGAGATCGGAGATGGGGGGATAAGGCTTGTGGATTTTATTGTTTGTTGATATTTCATCTGCCAGGGCACATAATGTAACATTAATTATTGTGTTAAACCGAGCAGAGGAGGGGGCCAAAGTACCAATATCAGATCGATTTTTTAAGTTTTTATAGTTGTATCTCCATTTCTTAGGTTTCTTCAATTTCAATCTGCCTTCAAACAGCATTCATCTTGTTTAGATTTTCTCTCCATCCCGTCCCGTCACTCCCTCCCTCTCTCTCCCCTTTTTTCCTGTTGCCGGAAGCTTTTGCCTCCCAGCAACAAGAGGCGTGGGATACGCAACGTGCGTGATATTTGAATCCCTGCTATCGGGTTTGCAGATGACGTCCGGGAGCAGTAGAAGAAAGAGGGGAGAGATGCCGGTCCGTGTGGAAATCAGCTAAGCGTGGCCTGGGTGCTGGCGAGACACACACAGGACACGCAGAAGGCAAGGTGAGTCAAAAGGGATGGGGAGGGAGGGATCGAGGGCGATCGGGAGGATCGGAGGATGGAGTGAATGCAGAGTGGTGAGAAAGTCTGCACGTAGCAGGGGTCGATCGCAGGCCTTTTCAAAAGACAGAGTGCTGCTCAATCAGAAGTTTTAGCAGTTTGACAAGGAAGATATCTTAAAAAAAAAAAAAAAAGGAGACTGGAGTCACAAGTACGGGATACAGGATACAGAGCAGGATACAGAGCAGGGAGCTTAAATAGATGATGAAGGTAGCAGGTGACAGGGCGGCAGGAGTAGGTGTAGCTATGAAGATAGATCAGTCTTTCTTGTTAGATTTCACAAGCGGAAAATAGCCATCATCACCTTACCCGGCGCTGTAAAATGCTGTAATGCTGTTGTGCTCTAATCACGTAATCACGTCCTGTGATATGATGGATCCACTGTAGCTGTAGCACCGGAGCACTAGGGCACAGCAGATTGCACAGCAGGTTGTCGGTTATCGGTTGCCAGTTGCAGATTTTTGCGGGTCACGGTTCACGGGTGACAGGTTGAATTGGCTGATCACGTCCAAAGTAGAGTTGTTCGGGAAAGATTCCAAGTTCACGAAATCAGTTGGTATGTGGATATGTGGAACTTGTAGAGAAGTATTTGAGATAGGTCGCCCAGGACCGCTGAGCACTGCCACAACGACCGCTCACACAGACGCCATCTTGCCTTCACTCCAAAGCATAGGCTTACACCGAATTTACAAAGAAATTTAAGTTCATGTCTCGCATCTGAAAACCTAGATTACAATTTTAAAGTGCAGTTGTAACTGTTGCAGAAAGTGTTGAAAGGAGTATCTAACATTGTTGGAATGGCAAGCTCCCTTCATTGTGAACAATTGTGTTTACCTGTCCTGAGTGCCTATTTATGGTATTTGTTTCCCAGAAAGTGTATTACTGACATTCCTAAAGCTGGAGAAGAGGACCTGGGCACTTAAGTGAGGAAAGGGGAGACAAGGCTTATTTGAAATTGAATTTGGCCTTTTGCATAGCAATGGCCTGCTGACGCATCTTACTGAAGCACTGTCATTTGGTTGCTAGCTGGGGAACAGGGTGAGATTAGAGACTCTGTTGTGGAGGGTGAAAGGGACACCTTCAGTGAGGCTCAGCCTTTTGTCTTTTTTTGCTCACACTCTTCGTTTAGTTGATGACAGCTGATTGCAGAAACTACACTCTTCTTTATGTCTCTGTTGTGGGTGCTCCAAGTCCAAGACAGCCTAGCTGTGCAAGCATCGCTATCCAAAAAGGCTGGAAAAATGTACACTTGAAATGAGAACCTCCTGAAAGTGGAAATAGTGAGGGAATCCCATTCTATCTGTTGGCTCTCACTCTTCTTTCCTATAATCTAGAGTTTGTACCAGGGCAAATTGAACAGTTCTTTTGGATTCCTGAGGGATAAGGACCACATAACTCAAAGATGTCTCCAATGTTAGCCAACTTTTGACCGTAGGAGAGTGAGCAGCTTATTCTTCACATCCTGGGAGAGAGACAGGTTTAAACCAATACAAGTAATGCTTTCTGCAGGCTCGGGACAGCAAAGAGTTGTGGGGAGTCGAGAGCTAACACTGCTCGAAACATTGTTCAATAAGCCCACAAAAAGGAGAACAGTCTCCCTTAATTATCAAGCCCAATATGTCAAATCAATATGTTACGTCTGTATAAGTCAACGAGAAGAGGATCTGGCAGCAGAGATCAACGAGGAATCATGAAGGGCAATCTAGTCTTATTTCCCACCTTATTCCCCTATTAACCCACAACCAGCTACGGTACTAAAACGCATAATTTACTCGAAAAAAATATACTAACTTCTAAAAATGTTATACATATGTTCTACAATTAGTACAATAATAAACAAAAAATATAAACACAAACATATAAAATACATAACACTAATATAAATATCGATATTAGTAACATCAA
Organism: Lissotriton helveticus; assembly: GCF_964261635.1. Classification (NCBI taxonomy): domain Eukaryota; kingdom Metazoa; phylum Chordata; class Amphibia; order Caudata; family Salamandridae; genus Lissotriton; species Lissotriton helveticus. The sequence continues at coordinate 201,310,657 of NC_136060.1, forward strand.
TAATTTTGCTTTCGATCGTACTAACTTTGATATTAACAAAAACAATATTTCTTACCTTCAGGTCGATATTCTGGCCGTCCATATTATTGATTTCGATATTGTGTACCTACAATATTTTCAACTCGATATTCTTGTAGGTCGGAATTAAAAACTCGATATTTAGACTGTTTACCGATAAATTGATATGTGGGTAGTTGGAAAAGGAATCAAAATTGAACTGCAAGGAAGATTTGGTGTGAAGTAGATTAAAGGCTTTGCCAAGCACAGTGTGACGGAAAGAGTGCAAAGGCCTCCATGGAGGGATCTAAGATACTCAAGATCACGGGGGTATGCAGTTCCTAGTAAGAACGGATTTGTCAGCTTAGGTCAGTTAAGTTACCAAGCAGTAGGACTCAATCATTAAAATATTTCTGTAGAGTATCCCTGTTGTATTTTTATCCCACTCTTTCAATATTTACCAAAAATACACCAATCTTACGCATGACAGCCCACGTGCAAAAAGGCCTTTTGTACCAGAAGTTCCCCCCCAACAGCCCGATGGAGTTGGGCCCTCAGAATAACGGTATCTGTAGTTCGGATCATCATCTTAGGAAGGAATAGCATAAAAACACAAGATCATATCTCACTACGTATCACACTCAGTTGGCCAATAGATATGTCCTACTCTAATCCTGAGTATGAAGGCGCTATTGCGAGGCAAGATTGCAATCTATTGTACAATTGATCCTGTGGTATCTTAGATCCCATATATATCAAGATGGAGGGACTCGGAGCACATAAAGGTCCAGCATACATGCTCCGATTAGCTAATTAAGATCACAGGGGTATACAGTTTCTAGTAAGTAAGGATATGTCTGCTTAGGTCAGTTAAATTCCACAGAGTACTCAGCATTACTCTGTAGGACAAATGCTCTCACACACCTAGGTAAGTGTAATGCTTTATCATTGTGCTTTTGCTCCATGTCGGGCTGATGCTGCAATGCCCGATGGGCATCCTCAATGGGGGCTCCTTACCGGAGTTCTTTTTATAAACTGTATGGTGACGTGTGGGTGTTTTGGAAAAATAATATTCCTTAGAGCTGATTGGTTTTGTGGAGGAGCGTGGGACAGAGACACTTGTGGTGTATGTATTTCAAGCAGTTGTTTTGGTTGTTGTATCCCAGGTACGGATGTATTTGGCAGCTTCCTGAAGCAGTGGTGGCTGGTGGATTCTGAAAGTGGTGGAGTGATAAAGTGTATTGTAGTTCAACAAGCGAGCGAAGTGAGCGAGCCTGAACTGAAAAGGAGGGTGCAGCAAGAAAATGTTGCCAAAAATGTATTAAAATGGTGGCTTTTGCACCACATATTTACTGTAAATTGTTGCAAAAACTGGATCCCATTATAGCATTTTAAAGCACAAGTATAAAGAAAACATTAGAAACATCAAAAATGTGCCCAACCCTCTATCTGGTCGGCTTGCAAAATGACATCCAAGCCAAGCACACACAGCCAATGGAAACAGGCCCTCTAAGTGTTTTCTACCTGTAAACATTCTCTACCTCTTTACTGTATTGGTTGGTGAAGTCATCAAGGCTCACACCATTGGTAACACCATACATTGCAAATACTTTAAAAATTAGATGCCGAAATAGACCCATCCCAGGATTGCAATTCATCCTTGATTTTTTTTTTAGCATACTGACTGAAACGGATGCCAGACTAAGAGTCCTAAGGAGAATTAGGACAGTCCACGTCGCCCGCCCGTAACACGGCATAGTTCCCATCCACACAGTCGTACAAGATTCATGCACAAAGTACACTGAATCTAGAGCAAACTTCACTCATCATAACATACACTTACAATGCTCTTCCCCATGAATCAAACCACACACACTGCAACCTTGTGCACGTGCCTCTGTCATAGTGTTGCAGTGCAGAGAGACCAAGCCGGAGGAGTAACCTCGAACTCCACAACCCTACACACACATAAGTTCTCTTACAGTAGTCATACAGTAAAATGTGTATACACACGTGCTCACTCATATAGGGGCAGATTCCGATTCGGGAAGAAAAGCGTCCGTCCGAATTGTATCCGGAGCCCTCTCCGTACGAATCATACACATCCGTCCGAATCGCGTAGTACGATCCGTATCTCGTCAATCCTTCCAAATTGTCACGAACCATACGAATTGCAAGGCTGAAACCATACAGCACGGACCCTCACAGTGAACCGTACGATTCGTAAACATGCCATATGACCCGACGAGTACGATCCGGACCGGGGTATGAGGACGCGATTCGTATGGTCCACCTCAGGTAAGGGCGATTCGTACGGACAGCCACACAATCACATACACACCATACGGTGCGTACACCCCATGATTGCAGGGGTACGGTGCGTACCCCTGCCATCATGGGGTGTACGCACTGTAACCCATGATCGCAGGGTGTACGCACCGTACACCCTGTGATCAGGGTGTACGGTGTGTACACCCCATGATCGTGTGGTACAGTGCGTACACCCCATGATCGCAGGGGTAAGAACCGTACCCTTACATACATGGGGTGTACGCACTGTACCCGGGGGGGGGCTTTCCGTACCTGTTTCGAGGCGTACTCTGCTTCTCCGGACATTTTTGGCTCCCTTAAAAAAGCATCGTACGGTGCATACCCGACAAGATTCGTACTTGCTGGGTCGAGAAAACCTGCTTCGAACCGTACGGATGTCGCGTACAGTGGGTACCGAGGGAGAATCGTACGGAGATTAGAGTCGTACGGTCTTTATACGATTCGTACGGAGTCCTGCTTCTGGTACGAATCGTACTTCATCGTACGTACGGGGGAGGCTGCAGGGTACAATTTGTACGGGAAAACCGCTCTGTTCGGGAAAAATGCTCCGTACGGCTATTCGGAGTGTTTTTTCCCGAATCGGAATCGGCCCCATAGTGTTACACACACACATGCTCCCACAACCATATTCTGTCCAGAAGAGAGGCTTATGAAACACTTAATTTTTAGTAACCAATTTTCAACTAAAACATTAACTACAATAAACAGAAGACAACATTCTCCTCTGCTATTTACCACAGTTTCATGCACGCAACAATCATTTTCAAATCTTGCCTTTTTATGGATGTACAATGCACACTCAATCAGGTGGTGCCTTAAGAAGCTGCTTGTAATTCGATGAACTGTGGGGTGATGGAAATATGTTTTGAGCAGATGGCTTTCTGGCAGCTGGTGCACGCATTCGAGTGACATTATCTGAGCATTATATAGTACTGCACTAATTCTCAACTTAGTGAGAGAAAACAAAAATGTGCCACAGAGGTCTGCAGTAGTAGAAAAGTTACAACGGTCACAGTAGCCTCAAGGGGCTCAGTCTTTTTTGTCAGAGTTCCTGACGATCATGCTCAGGGGACAGCTTAGTTCGAACTTCGAAAGCCAGAATAGTCGACTCCTTAACATGAACAATAACAGACTTCCTTCCTAAATAAATAGTGCCCCTATAATTGGGAGGTTGTTGTGGGGTCACTCCTATCCCTTTGTCATCTTTATTTATTAGCTGTTCTTATAAAGGTCTGCAGGTTTGGGCAGTGTCAGTCAAATGCCAGTGTGTCCTGAAGCCTGGCAGGCACCGGTGTCAAAGTAAGCCACACATCAGAATGAAAGCAAGAACTTAGAAGGGGTGTTAGAGAGAGCAACAAATCTAAATTAGTCACACTTTACTGGGAAAGACACTCTGTGGTGAATATTCGTGGACCCCTTCCATTCCATCTATACGGAGGGAGGATCAGGCAGGGAGGGATGCACCCCTCTTTCCAGTAGAAAAGTACACTTCTTCTAGAAGCTGGGCAACCAGGAAGCTGATCTTGGCAAACTAAGTGAAAAGCAGCTTCTGTGGCGAATTAGGGCACACCCTTTCATCATTTAAGCATTGTCATTTTGAAAACACTGTACAGTTGGGTGTTACACTAGGGCCATAATGTCTTTTGTTAAGGCCTGATCAGAAAAGCCAGTAAACAAGCTCACTATTTAAGATGCTCGCTGAATTCTTTGCAGATCCATGGTCATACAGGGTAGGGAAAAGTTAAAGAATAATTCCAATTTTGTCACCTCACTGGCCACTAATTTTAACCCTGGAAATTTCAAATACCGCATTCTGGTTTGCAACACCTCCTTTTTCGAGGTTTGCATCCCAGAATGAGGGATAGCATGCGGAAATGCTTACATCGCAAGGGTAGAACGGCGGCGTTTCCTTCATTTCGATTGGATTTGAAATTAACCTGTATGTTGCATTTCTACCGGTATATTGAGGGTTAAACTAATAACCAGGCGCCTCAGATGTGCCTGGGCATTCCCAGTTTTTCACCAGCTGTCCCGGCAGATTTTGGCAATTTTGGCTGATGTCCTGGTTTTTAGAGGGCACTTTTTGGGTATTCTAAAGCAGTGCTATTCAGCAGCTGTCATAAGTAAGCAATTTAATTAACAGGTAAGATACAGGTTTTAGAAATTACATTTTATTTATTTTCTTAGTGCCTATTCTGTGTTTCTATTTGGATAACAGCTGTCATTCTGTCCCGCTGCGTTGAGGTAAAATTGTAGTCCTTCTATGTTTGCAAAATGTCACAGGCAACTCCCTTTCTTTAGACACACACAACCACCAGAAAAACAGCATATGCTGAAATAGTGGCAGTGCAAGCTCATCTCATATAGGCAGGAATAGTGCACTCTTCTCCACCCATGCAAAACAGGTACAGGATGTACAGCAGCATTAAAATCCACCTGTGCTTGCATAACACAGTAACAGCACAGGAAGCAGCAATACAGATTTGAAAGAGAGACAGAGACTCCATGTGCAGACGTAATGGAGTGTTTTTAATGATGGGTGACTTTATGGTTGCTGTTATTTAGGTAAACTTAGTAAGTAATGTACGAAATCCATCACAGATGCCTTGATCTTTCAAATCAAATATATTGTCATCTTAAAACGTACATTGTCGACGGGATGCAGCCCTACAGGAATCTGAGTGAAATGTGCAAAAAGGTCAACAAATGGTTTCCCCGCTCCAGATAGGCAGGATGCGTTTTTTTCTGATCTGTGTTTTAGTATGAGTTATGTTAAATGGCGCAGGTTGTGAGGGGCCCTAATGCAAGAATAGAAAACGAGGCCCTCTTTCCAGCACAAGGACTTTAGGAAAAGGATTAAAAAGCGAGACATTTTCCAGGTAGGTCTGAAAACATGTTTGTAACAAAATTCTTTGGATCGTGGTCTGCACAGTGAGCTCACTTTCCCAGCCCCACTCCCAGAGATCCTTTCTTTAAAAGTGGAATCAGGCGCTGCTTTTTACAGCATATGATACCGTCCACTAAATGGCATGAAGTGTTCATTTGTGGAGGCAGTTCAGATTATCTGAGAATTCAGTGTCCCGTGTACGAGGCGTCTTATTCATATCCAACTTTCATTTCCAACTATCTTGCCATCTCGTACCTTCGAGCTGAAATACTTGAAAACCAATAATCGAGAGACTTCTGCGAGAGATTCGTGTACCAACTAACAAGAATTTCACCCGCACATAGTAAGCGCATAATAAAGGTCCGACATTTCCTGACCCGATTAAACCAAATTCGGGGAAAGAGAGACAGGCCCAAAATCCTCAGGGGTATTAATACACAAGGCGTCAACGTCTGCCTCAATGAAAGCCTCTGTGACTAATTTAGAAGGAACACCAGCCTTTCACAGGCAGACTGCCTGTGAAAGGCCTGTGTTCCTTCTAAATAAGTCACGCACGCTTATGCTTTCATTCAAGAAAGTTAGACAACATCCTCATTAGTTGGGTCAGTAAAGTTTAGTTTTCGTGCCAATGACGCCGCGCTGAATATTAAGTGAACATTAAACACAAGCTAGTAGCCCTTGCTACCTGCATATCCTACGAGTGGAGCTTGATAATCTATTAGTCGCTCAAGGCTCCTCTCGTGACTGCAGAGTGCAGAAGACAGCATGGCAATGACGCACAAGTCAAACTGGAAAATGCTGGATTGACCCATCCCCCAGACCCCAGTGAAAATAAATATATTATTATAAACAAATGTTGCTGGGTCCCTCTCGAAGAAGTGGCAGAGGCCACTGCCAGACCCCCCACTACTTCGCCCGAAGCCGGACTGCCCTGCCCCCAGCCATTGGAATGAATGGGGAGCTTCTGACTCCACCGTGGGCTTTACGAATAACGCCCCAAATCCAATACTATTCTGGCAGTGAGACCAGGCTTTTCCCACCTGTGTGACGCCACTGCCCTGCTTTTTGGCTACAGGTCAAAGAAATCTTTGCCCAGCCAAAAAAACATGCACAACAGAGCCAAGAGCCATCATCCCCCACCCCATAAAAGAAAATCCCGGATTTGCCCATGCTTGTACACCGAGCAGCCAGCATAATTTATTGCTGGCTGCTCGGTGTTCCATCTCACATTTATTTAATCCCCCAAGGTGGCCATTTCGCACGTGAACACCAGCCACCCATGTCCTGAAGCTGCATAGGGCCCTTTCCACCACCTCCAATAAGCATGATCAGCGCTGTGAGTGCTTTGAACTCCCTGCAGCATTCGTCCGACAGATGAAGAAGTGATCTCACAGAGGTGGGGCACTGATCTGAACAAACACGCTAGTAACATTACCTTCATTTCTATATTCAGCACAGAACAGAGGAGGATGTTGTTTAGGTTTTCAGTTCGTTTATTTCACAGTACTTTGCCTGCAAAGATTTCTGAGCGTTAGTAAGCGCTAATTGTGGAGATATACCTTCTGGTTTTCTCATAGAAGGTTGACTTTGTTGCTTATTTGTGAAGTACCGTGGGAATCTCATATGGAATCAAGCAAATTACATTTGTTCCTAATTTACTCTCCTACTATGGATTTGCCGTAATCTAAGAAGACATGTATATATATTATTGTATGCCATTTAACAGCATTGACATTTGCATATAAAAAGATTCACGATCCTTTCACTTAATCTCTTGCAGAAGTCTGAGAATCATTAGATCCTCGATTAATACTTTTTTAAGAAAGAATTTTTTCGAGGCACATGCTATCCTAGTTTTGCAGTATATATCTATGTGAGGTCCTCTGTTTAAAAGTAATGCAAGCATATTTGTGTCATGGAAGAAAGTATGGGTCGTAATACTTTCTCTTTGTTATTCTTAGAGTCATGCAGGAGGAGATAGAGGACATTTAGTCCAGGTATTGAGCAGCCAGAGTGGGTTATTACTAACCTCCATTCACAATACCCTTTTCCCTCGCTTGATCGCATTAAAACTTTATGGGCCTAATTTATGAGGCCATGCATCACTTTTACGCTGCTGGTGCGTCACTTTTTGTGACGCACCAGCAGCGTAAAAAATGTGCCTTGTTGCACCAAATTTACAAAGTGACGCATCTAGGTAGTTGCGTCACTTTGTACACCCCTGCGCTACATTATACCTGCGCCAGGTATAATGTATGCAGGAGGGCGTTCTGACGCAAGAAAAGGTCATAGAAGTGACGCAGTGAAATCTATAAGACTAGGACGCAAATACGTCAATTTCTTACGCCTGCCTCACAGTAGGCGTAAGACTGGCTCAGGCCCTTTCACATGGGGCTTGCCCCATGTGAAAGGACACATTGCTGGAGTTGCGTCACTTTTGTGACACACTCCAGCAATGCGTCAATTTTGCGCCATGCAGATACGTCAGAAATACTGACGTATCTGTAACTCCTTGCGCAATGATGAGTCAAATTGTAAATATGACGCATCATTGGTGTCGCAAGGAGGGCGCAATAAAAAGTGACGCATCACTGTTTTGACGCAGCATTGCGTCACTTTTCATAAATGAGGCCCTGTATCTTTATGATAAGTAGAATTGGGATGTCAAGAGGTGCACCATATTATTCATCGCACTGATCCAGAGATGCTCTTTTGCAAACACGAGTTCTGACAGGAGGGGATGACGTTACAGGTAGATAGCTGGGTTGTTGGCACCAGGGCGATAGGCGATGTCAAACCTGTAGGCTTGCAGTTGAACTGCCCATAGTTTTATCCCGGGGTAGCGAGGCATGTGGTGCCTGCGAACAGAGGGAGATGCATTGTGTGTCCGCTCACCATTTTAAACTCGTGGCCATAGAGGTAGAGGTGGAAGTGTTGACAGCCCCACTTTATGGCGAGGGCCTCTCTCTAGATCTAGGTATACATAATTTTGGTTTCCGAAAGTGCCTTGATGGTGTAGGCTATTGGCAACCAGTCCTTGTTGGTGTTCTCCTGTATAAGCACAGCTCCAAGGCCAAACGGGCTGGTGTCGATGATCAGCTCTGTTCTCATTCCTAGGTGGAAATAGGCCACAGTGGTTTTGTCCATGAGGTCGTCTTGATGGCCTTAAAATACTGTTTGGCCTGCGGTTTCCATTCCCATGACACACCAGTGCATGTGAGAACAACTCTCAGGGGCTCAGATAGAGAGGCTAGGTTGGTTATAAAATGTCCACAGTAGGTGCCCATCCCTAAAAAGCTGCAAACTTCCGGTGGGCTCTTGGGGGTTTGTGAGCTTTGTATGGGGATGGCTTTCTTTTGACCCACTACGAGGCCTTTGCGGGGGAACAGGTATCCCAAGAATTCAATGGACTCCTGGTTGAAAGAACACTTTGCCTTTGTCAGGGTGAAGCCACAGTGTGACAGGCGGTGCAGCGTGTTGAGGGATAAAAAGCCGATTTCCCTTATATTAGTGGTATGGGCCGTACATATATATATTGTGTTAGCATGATGTATTTATATATTCCTAGTATAGAGGTATGCATAGTGCTTAATCTATAACTTCTTTTGCTAGTTAGTAAGGGTATATGCTGTTGGTGTGTTTTGCTTGCATCGAGTAGGCCAAAAAATGTACAGACGCCATCTTTTCTTGTGTGCGTTAGACACGAACAGTGATCACGTGTTACCTTCCAATGGTTGTCAGGCCTTGGCTTAGTTGATTTGCTGTAGACAGCTGAATACACGCTATTCTCTCCCTGTGCTCGAACTCAAGGTCGCATCTGGCTGTGGGTGCGTTAAGCGCATTCCTGAAGGCACCGTGCCTGCACTCTTAGGCACCAAGACAAAAGGGAGTCACCCCTCCTGACCTTCCCAATAATAACTAAAGCAGAGCTGTGTACTAATCATGTGTGCCATATATGATCCTTTCCGAGGGCCAAGAGTCAAGTAGTGTTTTTCCATGTACGGTGATTTCATGTACCAGCCTAAAGTATATATGTGTCGTTTTGGGTTTCAGCCAAAAGTCTTCTCCACGCACCCTGAGGGGTGAGGATGGGAGTGGCTCCTCTATAGAGTATTTTATATAATAAACAATTGAACTTTCTACACTGCCAACTGACTGGTTATTTAGTAATTGGTATTGGGCTATTGGTAAGTGTAGCCCTTATGTTATTTTATGGTACGTCAGTTGGTGACTCTGGTGGGATTCCGCGTTGGGGTGGTCATCCCATAACCGGGTAGAAAGGATGAAGAAAGGGGAGCTCTGGTCGAGTGGGTGGACTGACCGGAGATTCTGATTTACTCCGCTCTCGTGATTAGGGAGCTCCAGCTGCTAGTGACCCCTCGCCGGAGTCGTACGGGCTTAACCCAGGAGCTGACCGTGTTGGTCTTCAGGAGTTGGCAGTGGAGAATATGCAATCATACCTGCGTGCACCAGGTGAGTGAATTGTTTTTGGTGTCTTCTGAAATGCCCTGTTGAGCAGCGCCTTTGGAAACAGTTAACTGTACTTGATTTGGTGGTTGGTGAACCACAGGGAACTTTGGGGGTCTGACGGGGCAGCGTTTTGGCTGCACGGGTAGACGCTCCACGGACTTGTTTGGTGAAATATTAGAGATACCAATCTGACGCCTTGGTGTGACACGTGTGTTGTGCACCCGGCCAGACTGCTCTCGGAAAAGCCTGTGGTTGTACCTGGGTAGCCATCGGGACATATCTGGAGCAACGGTAAGGCAGGGGGCTTAGTCAGAATAGTCCCGGGGGTGAACCAGGAAGATTGCAGCATGGTCCATAGGTCGCTCTGTGGTTAATCCCTGTCTAACGGTCTCTTGGTAGTCTCCCGACTGCCTGACTTTGGTATCTGTTGGTCTGAAATCTACACTGATTGGTTCTCCATGAACGGGAGTCGACGGGCTTCGTTCTTTTGGTATTGAAAAAGACATGTCGCTTTGAAAATTCTTCCTTTTGAATATGTTTTTTTGTTTATATTGTCCTGTTGAGGTTTTGATTGGTGAATAGGATGTGAGAATGTATGAACATGGCCATGTTTGAAAGATTGTTTTCTTAGAATCAGATTGGATTGTGTGTGAATAAGTATGTCGTGTTTTAGTAAACTGTGTTTTGGATGCTGTTGTCGCCGAAAGGGCGCACAACTGGATCAAAGTCAACCTGCCCCACCTGAGGGTAGCCCAAGTTATGATATGTATGTTAAACATGATCTTTCGCCTATTTTGTTTAATACATTATGGCACAAGTATACCAAAGATAATGTAGAATTACAGTGGCCTTTTACCGGGTCTTTTTATGAGAAAAAAATAAATTACCTGCAGGATCAATTATTTTCTAAACTTAGTCGACAAACGATGTTCGACTCTTTGAATATGTGGCAGAAGGAAGCAAAACGGTATTAGGGAGGAGAGGTTATGCAAAATAAAAGCAGGTCAAACGATTACACATAAAGCCATAGAGTACGATGAAGAGCAGACTGAGAAGAATATTGATTGTGCAGATAGACAACACAGGTTGCAGGTGGATAAAAGTTATGTAATTGGGACCCGACTAGAGGATGAGATGGAGGATTTGTTAGACACCCGTCCACCTCCCCCTTATGCCCCACAACGCATATATCATGCAGTCCCTTTAACTCCAGCTTCGGCTACCGTGTCCGCGGCTTCCGTTGTGGCTCCTGTTTCTGACCCTCTAGGAACTTCTTCCGTCTTGTCCCCTCTGAGATTAGGATCAGCTACTCTATTACTGTGATGGGGCGGGACGTCCCCCTAACGAACAAGGCCCCCTACAAAGAGACTGGCGGTCAGCGGTCCTCTTATCTCCCCTTTCTCTTACCTCTTCGCAGCACAAGCCCACCTATCCGGAGGACGATTGGCTCACGAGGGACAGCGGACACCCATGGGAGTACGAAGAAGACCCGGGACAGGGCGCCATTAACAGCGCCTTCCGGAATGACGAGACTCCGCCCTCCTACGTCATCAGGGCAACCGAGCCAAAAGAAGGACGAACCAGGAAGACGTCGGACGGCGTCTCCCTGGAGGAAGAAGGACGGTGTGAGCAGAGAAGGAGTGTTAAAGTGCGGATTTCGGAGGACAGCGTTTACGAGGACGAGGCGAGCCCAGGCGTTTCCAGCAAGCTAGGAGGCCATCGACCCCACGAGCCGCCCAGCCACGCACCCACGGGAGGGGTGTGACTCGCAGAGGTACGGGGCAAAGTAGCGGGCTGGGTGGGACGGCGTTTTCAGCCTGCCGACTAGAATCCTACCCGCTAGTGTAAATATTATAAAGCCGTGTGTTCTCACTGACCCCCCCCCTCACGAGCACTTGAGCACTTCTAATAGCTGTAGGGGCCACCTGAGCACAAGGTTTCCCTCACTCCCGGTCCTTGCGAGACGTGCTGGAACGTACCAGTAACCCTGGTCTTTCTGTTCTTTTCTTTCCTGTTTTGGGTTCCTGGAGCATCGGACCACCCCGAGGCCACGCGTTGACTGGCAAAGACACCCTGGAGCCCCTTAAGAACATAAAGACGGATCCTGTTGTATTCGCTAGAGAAAGACTGACTAGTAGGAGACGAAAAGCCTACATCAAAATAAAACCATCCTTGAAATCCTTGATTAAAGCCTCAGACTCTGTTACTCCCACTCCACCTACACCATTACAATTACCAAACACCTTGTCCCCTTCCCCTGTGCATGCGGTAGTTTTGGCTTCCCCTTATCCAATATGGACTTCTCAGTCTTCGAACATGACCCCCGCCCTAGCCGATCAGACACCCTGTCGTGATCCTGGGGGTCTAAATGTGCGGCGATTGTATACTCAATCAGTGGTAGGAATAGAAGAGAAACAGATGATTGCGAATCAGGCGTTCCAATGGATGCGGAACCCTGTGTATACTATTGCCGGTATATGGAGAACCCTTCGAGCTTATGAGCCTGTTATGCAACAATTTGCTCTGGAGCATATGGCTACCTGTCTTATTTCCTTGTGGGAACAGTGCTTTCCGGATGGAAGAGCCCCGCAGGTAATATATGGTATTTTGGACCGGGCTCATAAATTTGAATTGGGTTTGGAAGATGTGTACCGGAATGTAGAGATTCTGATAAAATATAGAGAGCGGTTACATCTGAAATGTCCTAATTTGGATTCCCAGTATCCTATGAGGGAGGTTCATCCGATTTATCATCCCAAAATTCCAGAATTATGGGATAATCAAGATCAAGTAACTAGAGCTCATGTGGAGGCACAATTTCAGGAGCAATGGGTCTACACCCCGTGGAAAAGGAGTGAGGTCCTTTCCCTGAAAGCGCAACTCCCCGATCCTCATAAAAACCCTACTGCCTATTATAAGGAACTCACAGAGGCTGCGTCTTCAGCTGTCATGACCTTAGCTGATATCGAGTTTTGGTCTACTGGTCCCTGTTGACTTATGGCGTCACGTGCACGATCAGGATCATTTAGCAGATTTAGGAGGGACTTGGACCAGTTTAAGGACTGGGATAAGGAGCGAAAGCCTGGTGATGAACTTAGACCTGAAGTATTGGCTTTGCCAGCCCGAATTATTTCGTATATGCACATTTTGATTCCGCCTCGTAAGGTAGATTGGGATAAATTGACCGCGTGCAAACAGAAAAAGGAAGAGAGTGTTTTGGATTTCTTTACCAGTTTTGAAGGGGTATTTATTGACTTTAGTGGACAGGATTCGTCGGTGGAAGTTAGTGTGCGATTATTTGTTAATCGTTTAGTGACAAATTTGTTACCTGAGCTCTCTCCACGGCTACAAGCCACTGAGAGTACTTGGATCACTTCCACCCCCTCAATCATATTGAGCATGGCTCAGTATTATGAGCATAGGGAAAATGAGAGCAAGGATAAGTCAGAAAAGAAAGCAAAGGAACTTAAGACATGAGTATTGTTGCAACAAGTTATGAGGGGATGGGGCGGAGATCGAGGCGGGAGAGGGTTTGCTCCGAGAGGGGCGGGAACTGGACGAGGAGGAGGTCCAGCTGTTGCTTTAGGAATAAACCAGTGCTCTTACTGTAAACAGGAAGGTCATTGGCGAGCTCAGTGTCCATTGCTACTGGCTCAGAACGGGGCAGCAAGAGGAAGAGGAAGAGGTCGAGGTGGCATGAATCGAAGTGATATGCAAAGAGAAGAAGCATCGCATGGTGAGTCGGAAAATAATTTGTTTGATAATCCAAGAGGAAGACAGTACTATAACGAAGATTGTGTGTTCGAGGGTGTTGATGGGTATGGTTATACATAGGACAGCCATGGACAGAGTAGGGGCAGGTGTCAGTGCCCGTCAATCAGCAGGGACCCTATGTGAAAGGGCGGTTGATGGGGACTTCTGAAATCTTCCTAGTTGATACAGGTGCAATGAATAGTTCAATTTCCCGGTCACCGTGGACTCTCCATTTTTGTTAACTTCTCATTGTGGGGAACATTTGTTAGGATTGGATTTGCTAAAGAAATTCCATGCACAAATTGATTTTTCCCCTGATGGTGTTTATTTGACTATACGATCGCCGGGTAAACATACCCGACAATGTTTCACTAAAAATGAGCCCTTCCTCCGGAGTTCGTTGCTATACCATCGACTCTATGGGCGAAGGGAGATACGGATGTCGCTTTATACAAAATTCTGCCTGTTTCCATCACGTTAAAACCAAATGCTCTTTTACCACACATACCTCAGTGCAAGATTTCACTGGCTGATGAAAAGGCTCTGCTTGCCATCATTCAGGATCTGATTGACAAGGGTGTGGTGGAAGAAACAGCTGCAAATGTATGTAATAGCCCGATATTACCGATTTTGAAAAAGGTCCCGGTTGGGAATGAGTCGATCATGTTGATACCTATTGCTTTGTAATTGATCTACGAGAAATTAACAAGATAGTGGTGCCACAGTATCCGGTGGTTTCTGATATCACTACTATACTCACCATGATCCCTTCCACTGCACAGTATTTCTTGGTTATCGATCTGAAGAATGCCTTCTTCAGCATTCCGATCCATCCTGATAGCCATCCTATTTTCGGCTTCTCCTTATCTGGATGCAGCTTTCGATTTTGCCGCGCACCCAGAGGTACACTAAGAGTCCTAGCATTTATAGTCAGGCTTTGAAAGCAGTATTAGATGAATTTACCTTACCACCGGGCAACTTACACCTCCAGTAAGTTGATGATCTGTTGGTGGCTTCCGATGCTGAGAGCGGCTGCAAGGAAGCCAATGGTAATAAGGTATCCCTCTCAAACTTTCAATATTGTCGACAGGAGGTGACCTACCTTGGTCATCTACTGTCAAAAGAGGGGAGGAAACTAACTCCTGAACGTGTGACTACCATTTCTCGTACTCAGCATGATGTTCGTGCATTTCTTGGCATAACCTCTTACTGTCGACAGTGGATTCCTAATTTTTTCCTTCTTACTAAACCTCTCTTGTACTTAACCACTAAAGAAGTGCAAGAACCCCCTACCTTGGACTGATGAATGTCAGGAAGCTTTTGATTCTTTGAAATCTGCGCTTTGTTCTGCACCTGTCGTGGGTACTCCTGACTATCGAAAACCTTTTGTAATCTACGTACATGAGGTGGACGGTTTCTTTCAGTGTTAACGCAAAGCTTTGGTGGTAAGCAAAGACCTTGTGCCTATTTCTCGGCGATGTTGGATAACATCGCCAGAGCGCTTCCTAGCTGTCTGAGGGCTACTGTTGCTGTTTCGGTGGCTGTTCGACAGTCGGAGGGGCTCGTGTTGAATACTAACCTCACAGTGATGGTACCGCACGCTGTGGATACATTATTGAATAAAATGAAGACTCAGCACCTTGCGAGTGCTCGTCTTACTGGATATGAATTGACTTTATTTGAACCCCATATTACAATTAGGCGGTATGCCAATCTGAATCCTGCCACATTGCTACCCTCCCTTCAGATGAAACAATAAATGACATACATGATTGTATATTTCGGACCGAAGAAGAGACGAAGGGACGGGTGGATCTCACAGACATTCCTCTATCTGACCCCCAAGGGCAATTGTATGTTGATGGCTCCTGTTTCAAGTTACCAGATGGCCCGACAACAGCTGCATATGCGATTATGACCCTCTGCATAGTAGTTAAGACTTCTCGAGTACCCTATCAGTCAGGACAAGCAGCTGAGTTAGTGACATTACTACGAGCTTGTGAATTAAGTGAAGGATTGAGAGTAAATATTTACACCGATAGCCAATACGCCTTTGGTGTGGCTCATAGTTGCGGCCGCCTATGGGCCGAGAGAGGTTTTCTCACTTCTCATGGTCAGAGAATACAACATGGTCCCTTGATTTTACGGTTACTCGCAGCTTTAACATTACCCGAGAAGGTACCTGTAGTTAAATGTAGTGCACATAAAGTAGTGGTAGATGCAGTAGGTGAAGGGCATGCTTTCGCAGATCAGGTAGCAAAAGAAACTGCTAAATCATAAATGCCATCCATGTGTTTGACCACTTCTGCTAGGTGGGTGGTGGAGACCGGAATATTTGATAACACTGTAGAAAGTGTCTGAGAAATACAAAAGGAAGCTACCCCTGCTGAATTGGCTCATTGGGAAAGGGAAGTGGGAAGATTAGACGAAAACGATTGCTGGGTTGATTTGACTGAAAAACAGAGATGGTTATTACCTAATGCATTGGTGAACGCTGTAGTGACCATGGCCCATGGCCCAGAACACATTGGGATGGAACGCATCTGCGCACTCTTGAACCCTGTGTGGAATAATCCTAATATTTCTAAAACTGCTGCCCATTTGGTCCAATATTGCATGATTTGTTTGCGACACAATTCTGGAGGGAGGGAACCAGTCCTCAGTGGAAACTTTGCACCACCATCCTTGCCTTTTGAAGTGCTCCAAATGGATTATATCCAGTTGGACCGTGTTAATAACCTGAAATATATTTTGGTTGTGGTATGTGCCTTTAGTAAATGGGTGAAGGCCTATCCGACCCAGGAAAACACTGCTTTGGCAACAGCAAAAGCTTTGATAAAAGAGTTTTTCCCGCGCTACGGATTACCACGGGTGATCTGGACAGATAACGGGGGACACTTTAATGTAGAGCTTATCAGTCATGTTTGTACCGGGTTGCAGATTAAACAGAAGTTTCATGCAGCCCGACACCCCCAATCTTTGGTTGAGAAATACAATGGAATTTTGAAATTAAAAATGGCCAAGATTCAAGAAGGTACTGGGCTCAAATGGCACAATGCCCTACCATTAGCTTTAATGTCCCTACATTTTACCACCATTCTCGGTCTGGTCTATCCCCGTATGAGGTGATCTTTGGGTGACCAGCCACTGTTTGGGGTGTCCTGAGACCCAAATCTTTCCGTAATATTGATTAACCTATGATGACGGATTATTTGTACGCTTTGACTAAAGATCTCCGTTCCATTCATCAACAGGTATCAGCAGTGTTGCAGCCCCTGCTGGAGGGTCCCGGACATCGCTTGGAACCAGGATAGTGGGTTCTGGTCCGAAATTATCAGCGGAAATCCAGTTTGGACCCTCGCCGGTCCAAGCCCTACCAATTCTCTTGGCTACTCGAACATCGGTGAAGGTGGAAGGCAAGCGACACTGGATACATGTCTCGCACCTGAAGAAGGTACCCCTCCCGCTTCCTCATGACCAGCGAGATAAAGAAGGAATCTTGACCCAGGAGAGTGAACGAGCCCCTTGCTTTGTCCCATTTTCTGACGCCCTGTAAATCAGAGAAGGGCAAGGAGAAGGAGTACCGGGCTCGGAAGGGGACTTTTAGCCAGTATGTATCCCTTTGCCCGTTTTGTCCCTGAAGAGGAACGACCTTTTGTACCCCGTCATTACCCCACTTATATACCAGTTTTTTCTAGTTGGACCCTTTGTATGAAGATAGCTTTTGTAGTTACCATTACGATTTTGTTTATAATAACGATGAGTGTTTTTGTATACTTAGAATCTCGTCATCCTATGTCTACTATTTTGGGAACAATGACCCCATCCCCCGAACATTATTTCCATACCTTGGCCCCCCACAAAGAAAGGTTTCGTCAAACTTATACTAAAAATGTGTTTGTAGAAATGCTTCATCAAACGCACAGTGCAACGAATACCACCAATTGTTTGGTCTGTGGCCTTTTGCCCTCAGTAATGCATCGTCATGATCTGTTTATTTCTATGTCATTGTCGTATTTAGGTAGTTGTGAGGCATGGTTTAAGTTATTCTCCATGATGTGCATGCACTATACTGTAGATTCTACTTTTTATTCCGAACGGGACTATGAGATGATTTTAGTATACATAGAAACGCACCAAGGCTTTGACCCAGAGGGAAATAATGGAGAAGGAACATTAGATAGACCCAAGTGCTTGCATGAATTTGTATACAGAATATGAAAATGTTACCTGGCTCATGAATGAGATCTTGGATTTTGCAGAATTCAATTTCACCCAGTATTTCCAACAATTTAAGGAAAGAAATGTCACAGATGACAAGGCAATCCCAGTACCCATACTGAATAGTACTTCAGCCTTTTGTATTCAGGGAGCAGGACAGATATTAGTAGGAGAAAGCCAGTGTAACTATACTTATCAACTGCAAACTTTCAGTAGGGCACCAATACTGACCCCTCCTAATGTATATTTTGTGTGTGGAGAAAATGCATACGCATGACTTCCTCGTAGTTGGGCCGGTCGTTGTTATCTATCTTTCTTATATCCTCCAGTGTATATAGCACCTGCTAATTATCATAAGGACCAGCGATTAGAAAAGTGAGGGCTGGCCCTCATTAGGGAATCGAGAGAATTAGACACCACTAATATAGATCAAACGGGCACTGCGAAGCAACATTTCATTGATATCATGAAGGGAGTGTTTCCTATCTGGGGACCCATTATTACTAGTAAGGAAGTAAGGCGTCTGTCCAGAGTAGTTGAAAGGGTGATCAATACCACTGCAGGTATATTAACCAATTTAACTGTAGAGCTTCAAGTTACAAGACTTGTCTCGCTTCAGAACAGAATGGTACTAGACGTTATCTTGGCTGATCGAGAAGGAGCATGCCGTGTGATTGGCAGTTCCTGTTGTGTATACATTCCTGACTCTGCCCCTTCTGCTCATTTGGCTATTCAAAAGCTACATCGCTTAGCATCCGAAGTACATGCAGACACAGGGACCTGGTCTTTGTCTGGTTGGTTCTGGGGCCTGTTATCCAATTGGAGATGGAAGATATTGATGATGTTGGCGGGCATAGCCGGCGTCATATTTACTTGCTGTTTATGTATGCATTGTGGGCCGGCTTGTTGTTCTTATTGTGCTACTAAACTTGCCTCTTCCATAACCACTCCTTCCCTGGTGGCCGTAAAGGCACAATTAGTGCAACAAGAGATAAAAGATCTAATGCAGATCGATGTAGGGATATTTGAGGACTGACTACATCATGCTAAAAGGGTGGTTCTGAGGGATAAAAAGCCGATTTCCCGTATGTTAGTGGTATGGGCCATACATATATATATTGTGTTAGCATGATGTATCTATATATTCCTAGAATATAGAGGTATGTATAGTGCTTAATCTATAACTTCTTTTGCTAGTTAGTAAGGGTATATGCTGTTGGTGTGTTTTGCCTGCATCGAGTAGGCCGAAAACTGTAAAGACGCCATCTTTTCTTGTCTGCGTTAGACACGAACAGTGATCACGTGTTACCTTCCAATGGTTGTCAGACCTTAGCTTAGTTGATTTGCTGGAGACAGCTGAATACACGCTATTCTCTCCCTGTGCTCGAACTCAAGGTCGCATCTGGCTGTGGGTGCGAAAAGCACATTCCTGAAGGCACCATGCCTACACTCCTAGGCACCAAGACGAAAGGGAGTCACCCCTCCTGACCTTCCCAATAATAACTAAAGCAGAGCTTTGTACTAATCATGTGTGCCATATATGGTCCTTTCCGAGGGCCAAGAGCCAAGTAGTGTTTTTCCATGTACGGTGATTTCATGTACCAGCTTAAAGTATATATGTGTCATTTTGAGTGTCAGACAGCAGTCTTCTCCATGCACCGTGAGGGGTGAGGATGGGAGAGGCTCCTCTATAGAGTATTTTGTATAATAAATGATTGAACTTTCTACACTGCCAACTGACTGGTTATTTGGTAATTGGTATTGGGCTGTTGGTAAGTATAGCCTTTATGTTATTTTATGGTACGTCAGTGTCGCGAAGGCGCACATGGTGTTCTTCCATCCTTCTTCAAAATATCAGGATGTCGTCACTAAGATTGAGGGCCTGACAGGGTCTCCTTGATGGCGTTTTGGAAGACCTCTACCACTGAGGAAATGCAGAAACCCTGTCTCTTGTATCCTTTCAGGCCCACATGCGTGGAGAAGGTCGTAATGTACCTGCTCTCCGGGGCCAGTTACAGTTGGTGGTATCCGGGGTTATGGTCAAGCTTATAAAATCCTTTGGTCCCATTTAGATCTGCCACAATGTCATCCATCGTGGGGGCGATGTGACACTCTCTCCTGACAGCCTGGTTAACGAGACACATGTCGATACAGAGTTGGATGGCCTCTGGATTCTTCGGCTTTGGTATGATGACCAGAGGTGACACCCACAGGGTGGGGCCGATGACCTTTTCAATGACTCTCAGATCTTCAAGCACCTGTAGATCCTTCTCTACTTGGGGTCTCAAGTGGAAGGGGACTCTTCAGTGTCACAGGTACGTTGGCTTGACAGAGGTGTCTATGTGAAGTTTGAATTGCTTGTGTTAGAGCTTGCCTATCCCCTTGAATAGTTGCAGGAATTCAGCAACTATGGAGTCTGCATGGGAGTTGTGTATCTGATTTGCAAAGTATACATGAGATCTGGGTAGTATGAGCATATATCTGGTTATCTTAGGATCAGCTGCCGAAGCACCGCCGACCTACACCCTTGAATGACCTGGGCCAGGATCTCCTCACATTGTTCGTGGAAGGTGCCCATGCCCCAGCTTCCTCAGCCTCGCACAGAACAAATCCACAGTAGCAGTGTCCGACTGCTTGGTCTGTTATAGCTTGAAGCATTAGAAATCCGGGTTGATCTGGGGATCAAAGTGTTTGCTGAGAGCCCTTAATGCTGCGTCAAAATTGTTGTCCTCGCCTGTGTCAGGTAGCGTCTTGAACAGGTCGTACAGCTCAGCGCCTCTGTAGTGCATGTGCAGGGTTCTTTTGGTGGCGACATCCGTTTCCCTGGCACATCTGAAGCAGTGACTGTGGCGTCCGATCCATGACCGACATTGAGGAACAGCTGTTGCAGGGTCTCAGAGCATGCTGAACGGGGAGAGAGGTGTAATTGCTGCTTGGCTGTGGTTTTGCTGGCTTGTGTGGCGCCTCTTGCAGGAGCAGTCGCTCCTGCTTGCTATTGCATGCTCATGACGCCTAGGGCTTCATGCAGGCATCACACTCCTCAAATGGAGATGGTTAAGTGGCTTGGCACTTCGTGGTGAGTCCACTATGTCCAACTCTTGATTGATACTGTTTATTATTATTATTATTTTTTTTTAAAGATTACCTTGGCCGGTATCGGTATCGGTATTGGTATCACCTTTTGTGCCTTAGTCTTTTACATGTGTAGTATGTTTCCCTTTTTTTAATAAAAAGAAATTCCTTCCTTTGTTATTTTTGTAATCTCTCAATTCATTTCTCCACACCATCTTGAGTGGTGAGCCTAGTACCATGTGGACTGCAGCCTTGAGCGCTTCCTGTGCTCCCAATACTCGCCGAAAAAGCGCTTCAGAGCCTCATCAGGGGCAGTAAGCACTATACAAATGCAATTACAATACAATACAGTACAATGAGAACCATGCATTGCCGTGTGGGTGGGCCCTCCAAATAGGATGCTCTCGCTGGCCTACCAGCGCTCCGTAGATCACTGCGGAGAACATGAAGGAGACGCTCATGCAGGGTCATGCCCAGTAGCTCCTCACCCGCATGCAGTCTTGAGTTGGCTGCTGCTGACAGCAGATAAGCAGTGACCAGGGGATGTGGGCCGGCTGGCAACCAGGCTCTTAGGTAAGCACCTACCACAGCAATGCGTGCCATGGCATCACGTATAGGCGCCAGGGTCCAAATCACCGGCAGAAGCATACAGGGTGAGTTAATGCCAGGTGTCGAGCCTTGCTTTGTGTAGTGCTCCAAGACGGCGTGGGTCCGAACTGCCTCATCGCTAGTGTGGTGGGGTATGGCCTAGTGTCATCCCTCAGACCTCACAGCCTTAGGTACACAGTGCAGAACTGAAACATGCATACACCCAGTGACTCTCTGTGGGTGAAGACCCATGCGGTCATGGGCCCCTTCATTTATCACCTGTTACAGGTGGCAACTTTGGGGCAGATTTAGAAACCTCTTGCGCCTCATTTGCGCCGCCGTTGTGAGGAAAATTGAATTTTGCCTTGTCATATGTGCCTACGTGTTCCCCATCCTATGTTATATATACATGATCGATATGCATATGTTCCCCTATGATCGATTAAAGACGCAATTATAGTTGTGTCCAACGTTAGTATGCCAGTTTCCAGTTCCTGTGAAAGCAACGAGTATTAGGCCTATGTTGCCCACGTTTTACATTATGCACGTTAATTCATTGAATTGTCCCTGTTTCTAGGCCTCAAAAGGGCCCGGACACCAGATCCAAGCTCCAGTCTCCTGAACCCACTCCGAGGAGCGATGCAGCCCCCACCTGCATCCCTGACCCTTCACTTACTTCCTGCCGCGCAGCGCAGTGCCCGGCCTGGCTCTGCCTGCCTGTCTGCCAAGAATATGTTATGCCTCTAGTTATCAGTTCAGCTCTCCGTCTTCACATTCCTAAGCTAACGAACCGCATAAACAGCTTCAGCTATAGTCTAGTCTTTCTGTCTCCATGCCAGAGAATTACTGTATTTATATTCATGGAAGATTCATAGCACACGCAATACATGAAGAATATATGCATGCACCAGCCTTAGTGTCAAGTAGCCTTTGCCCTGATAACTTTTAGATTCTATCAACATGTACTCCAAACACCAGATACCAGATATGCTATAGGTACATGTCGTCCTGACATCGCAGACTTCCGTCTCCTCATCTAGTGCAGAAGCCATAGCCCCAGTTCTCCCCGGTAACACGTCATGGCCCGTTTTCGCGCACCACTAGGTTAAAGGTTCCAGCTGCTCAGGTAGCCCCCTCTATGTATCCACCCACTTTATGACACTTCTGTGACGTTTTCATCACATGTCTATGTGCACGCCTTCTTTTCACGCCCATGTGTTCTTATCTTACGCTTGTCACTTGTTACGCCTACTGTATGTAATGTAATTGTGATGTTTTACTATATATACCTTGTACTGTTGATGAAACGCAGCAGCTGCCTTCTATGCCATTCTATTTCAGGCTGTCCCGATCCTGTCCCTTCCCTTATGCCTGAATAAAGCCCGTTCGACTCAGATACATCGGATCTTGCCTCTTATTTATTGAGCTATCTGTTTTATTAATGTATTCAAAAATAGTACCGGTAATTAATTATTTATTTACCACATAATGGCGCCCGAACAGTGACGTGCCCTTTCCCCACGCGCCGGCGATGTAACGCAGGCCCCCTGACCCTTCTACAGCCGTGACGGAACTCTACCGTGCACGTGCAGATATTTCTGCTTCAAGTCTCCCTCAGGCCCACGGAGGAGATGGAAACTGCGGTCCGGCATCCAACGAGGCGGTGTGGAATGCGGTTCGTCCCGATCAGAGCCCAAGCCGAGAGAGCAAGGTCCGAGGTATCCGGCGGCCCACCTGTTCCTGAAGTCCAAAGTTCGTAGTCCGACGTCGTAGCAGTCCAGTCCAGTCCGAGGCCTTCCAGTTTCTGCTTCCCGGTGAGTACCGTTGCGGGGGAAGTATCTAGACAGGATCATTAGTTTGTTTCTGGTCCGATGGGTTTGGGTACACAGATCCAGTCCGAAGTATGCATCTAGGTGGATACGGTATGACGTGTCTCTTTATGAGACCGGTATGTTCTGTACTGTTTTAGCAGTGCATCCAGTAATTCTAGTAAGTCCGTTCTCGAGAAATTCAAGTATTATGTTTTCAGTGTATCAGGTGGTATTCTGTTCGAACTGTTATTAATGTATTTTTTATGTCGTGGTATGAGTGATTTGTTTGCCATTTCATTACTGTGATTATTGTGTATTGTGTTTAGTACTAGTACGATCCGATCATGCCTCTGTTTTCGAAATTACGTCAGATCAAAACCAGAAAAGGGTTACTCGAAGAATCAGTTCCTGTCCCTCCTAGGGACAATCCTGGACATTTTATGTATCACAAGCATGGCTTAAATGCCATATTATATCTAGACTTATGGGTGGATTACACCAAACATCTTGAAGAGAAATATAGATGGCCTGTATCAGGTACATGGGATGCCGAGTGCATCATGCGAGTAGAAGAAGCATTATGGAAAAAGAAAGCCAGACAGTCCCAGAAAGATGCCATCGAGTTATGGCGCAAAGAATCTCATAGAAGAACCGAAAAAGAATTCAGAAAAGCAGAATTAAGTAGGGAATCCTCAGAAAAAGCCCAAGAAAGGGAATTAATTGAAGAAGGTGAACGAGTTAGAGCAGAACAGTCCGATAGACAGAGAAATGCCCTTATTAAAGGTATGTATCCTCTTCTTGCCGAGGGCTTGCCGAAGGCAACCCCGGAAGCACCCTGTAATCTACCGCCACCATTGGTCCCGATTAAGCTACGTCATAAACCGACCGCAGCTGACATTTTTCTCTCGTCCTACTTGGACGACACAGTCCCAGAATATGCAAATCATATTCCGCCTGCTCACGCTCAGCACCCTGTTAATAATGTAATTCCTGTTCCTCCAGCCACTGGTCCCGGGGGTCAAGTTAATGTGCCAGTGCCCCCGGACCAGCCCACATTAGGTGTACCCGTTTTGCCAGTCACTCTGCCAACACGTACAGTATTAACTGACGATTCCAGTTCAGGAGGTGCGGGGGGAGGTGCTCCTATCACCCCGCCTCAAGTAAGACGACTGACGCCGCGAGACGCAGCGTTACAGCGTACGCCAAAGGTGGCTACATACGCAGACCTCAAGAGACTTCTTACCGACTGTATATATGATCCAGTCCAAGGCGAAGATCACATGGTATTATATTCAGTACGTTTAAGACGGGTTGCCAACTTTTTGGTCACCCTGCCCGATATGAAGGATCATCTAGACAGAATATATCGTTTTGTCCGTACAGGAGAGAATCCAGGAAGTATTCACGAAGCTATGGCACACAGAAAAGCCGAGATTCAACATATGATTTTACAGTTCTTGATTAACTGTTTAATAAGAGAACAAGATTATCCTGATAAAGACAAAGACGAGATGAAAGGTCTGACTAAGTGGAGTGACAATATAGCCGAGGGAAAACACAAGACACTAGGTAGTATAGAAAGTATGTACAAGAAAATTCGTAAGGAAATTATAAGTATACACCAGAAGGAGGAAGCAAAAAGAGCAACCGAGAAAGAGAATGACTCTTCCAGTGAAGAGGTAGACAGCGAGAATCCCGCCAGAATAGCGTATGTAGGTAGAACTAGACTTTCTGACAGACATTCACGCCTAGATTACAAGAAAGTTTTTCCTCCTCCAGTACCAGAACAGTGTTCTCTTGAACAAGTATTCCAGGCCATCGACCAAATTCTGAAATCACGAATAGGTTATAGCGAGCCTAGTACCATGCATGAACAAGAACTAGCCCGATCAGCAGTACGATGGACTAGTGATTCCACCACGTTTCCAGATGAAATAGTGGCCCAAACGTTTCTGAAACTGCCCCCAGCCGAGCAGCGTCTGGTGGGTATGTATATGATCCAACACCTCATTACATTGTATGAGGGTCAGTATTCTGATCCAGGTCCTTTACATGATGTGCTGAACGAGTTACTCCAAAACAGATGGAAAGGTCTAGGTACTGATTTAATTAGTGTCATACTAGAACAGCGCCACAAATACAGAACGTTCTTGAATCCACATTTTGTTCCTGTTCCACCCCCAGTAAGGAAATCATTCTACATAGATAGACAGAATCCGTTGCGAGAAGTACATCCAGTTAAGGGAGAGGGGGGTGATCTAGAACGAGTATTTGTTTACACCCCTATCACGAAAATAGAACTTCTGGAAATGAAAAAGTTAATACCCTGTCACGATAAAGATCCAGCAGGGTTCCACCGTGAACTAAAGGACATGCTCCGTATGGGAGAATACACGTATCCTGATATCATTAAAATGTTAAAGGTCCTGTTGCCTGCGGGCATATATGAAAAACTCAAAGAAAAAGAATGGGAGGTGGGAGAGAAAAAGATAGATTGGACCGCATTAGAGACGGAAGATAGTACACGAGTTCCAGGTACCGGTCTTGGGGATAAAGCTAAAGCATTGCCCGAGTTATTGATACAAGTCTTGCCAAGATTACTAGCCACGAAAAAGGAAGACTGGGATGCCATCTCAGCCTGTAAACAGAAACAAGACGAAGATACTAGTGATTTTTATTCTAGATTTGAGAAATGTTTCATTATTAATAGTGGTCTGAAAACAAGTAGTGAATCTTATCCACATCTTTTTGTTACCAAGCTAGTCGAGAATTCAAGTCCACAAGTTAAAAATCGAGTACTGAAAGTCGAAAGTACCTGGCAAGCTAATACTCCGTCACAAATGCTCCAGATGTTATAGTATCACCAGAACAGAATTAGGGAGGAGCAGGAACATGAAAGAAGACGTATGAAAGACACGAAAATGAAAGTACTAGTTGCACAGTCTGTTCCGCAAGACAGTCAGAAGAGGGGTACGAATCAAGCTAGTCATCCGGCAACTCCCGTTAAAGGGACATGCAATTACTGTAAACAGCCAGGTCATTATATAAACGAATGTGCAGTTCTGAAACACAACATAGCTACTGGTAAGACAAAAGAGAGACCACGTCCTCCTAGACAAGAACAAGTTTCACAGACTTCCCAGCCACCGCAGAACGCACAACAGTCAGTTACAGTACCGCAGCCTATAGCTGCCACACTGCACGTTACACAGCAGATGTACCAGTACGCACAGTCAGAGTATCCAGATTATCAGCCGTATTCATGAAACAGCCTAGAGAGGGAGGTTGGCTTGCCTCTCATCGAGATTCCTGTAGATCAAGAGGGTCCCTATGTACACAGTCAAGTATTAGGGAAAGACAGAAAGTTTCTGATTGATACAGGGGCAAGTAGGACTACCATCAGTCATGACGAGGTTCCAGGGGCTCCGCTCTCAGGCACTAGAAATGTTTCCCTTGGATTTTCAGGAAAGCCTATTGTTAATGAAATATCGAAACCAGTTACTCTAGAAGTTGGTCCATTGTCCCGAACTACAGACTTGTTACTAACAAAATCCTGTCCAGAAAATTTACTGGGTATAAAGACTCTGAAAGAATTAGGAGCAGTTATATGCTGCTCCCCAGAAGGGGTGCGACTGTTTCTGAGAGATTTTAAAGGTCATTATGTATTACGTGATTTTGATCCAAGATTATTGAATGTACCACAGCATTTATGGGTGCAAGGTCCAACTGATGTAGGCTGTATGCACATCACACCCCATCGTGTCACTCTGAAACAAGGTGTTGTATTACCACGAATCCGACAGTACAAATTGCCACCTGAGGCTGTAGCAGCCTTATCCAAAATTATTGACGAGCTTATTGCTCAAGGAGTAGTTGTAGAAACTGACTCCAATGTATGTAATTCTCCTATCATTCCGATTCTGAAACGTACTGATCCCAATGCACCTCCAGTTTATCGATTAGTGATTGACCTTCGAGAACTTAATAAATGTATCATACCCCAGTACCCAGTGGTTCCAGATATTTCTTCCCTATTAACTGCTATTGATTCAGAAGCTACGTTCTTCACTGTTATTGATCTCAAGAACGCATTCTTTAGTGTCCCCATTCATCCAGACAGCCAGTTTCTTTTCGGATTCTGTTTAAATGGAAGAAGCTATAAATTTACACGAGCTCCTCAAGGTTTCACAGAAAGTCCTAGTATTTACAGTCAAGCACTTAAAAGACAACTAGACAATATTCACATGCCAACTGACACTGCCCTGCTCCAGTATGTCGATGATCTACTGATCACAGCCCGTTCTGAACGTGACTGCGAACGTGCGTCACTTACAGTCTTGTATTTCCTGGCCGAGATGGGGCACAAGGTGTCCCCTTCTAAATTGCAATTCTGTGTCCAGCAAGTGGTCTACCTAGGACACTTACTGTCCAAGAGGGGTAGGCAGTTGACACCTGACCGTATCCAGTTAATAGCACATCTTCCACAGCCCAAGACTCAGAAGGAGGTACGAGCTTTTATCGGCCTCACTTCTTATTGCAGACAATGGATTCCTCAGTGCGCATATCTAGCTAAGCCACTGATACAGTTAACGACACAGGAGGCAGCCGTATCGACTGTCCTCCCTTGGACCCAGGAACATACACTTGTTTTCAATGAGTTAAAGAAAGCCTTATGCCAAGCACCTGTTCTAGCAACACCGAATTACAATAAGCCTTTTACACTTTTTGTCACTGAACGTGATGGTACTGCATTATCTGTTCTCACACAAGATCAAGCAGGACAATACAAGTCCTGTGCTTATTTTTCTAGCACATTAGATCCAGTGGCCCAGGCGCTGCCTGCGTGCCTCAAGTCAGTTGCAGCCACAGCTCTAGCTATCAGACAAAGTGATTCCATAGTGTTAGGACATTCCCTGACAGTACAAGTTCCACACTCCGTGGAAGTTCTTTTAAACCGAACGCAGACTCAGCACTTGACAATTGCACGTTTAACAGGATATGAACTGACATTGTTTCAGCCACACATAGAAATCAGACGCTGCAACATTTTAAATCCAGCTACACTGTTACCGTCAGTTACCCCAAATCCTGCCACACATGACTGTGTGGAAGTTGTTAACACCATGACAAAGCCAAGACAAGACTTGACAGACATTGCATTACCTAATCCCGACCTGACACTTTATGTGGATGGTTCATGTATGAGAACAAGTACAGGAGAACTAGTAGCCGCGTATGCAGTGACTACTGAAACTGAAATTATAGAAACACATCGTATTGACACCCTTTCTGCTCAAGCAGCAGAGCTCATCGCTCTGACCCAAGCCTGCATACGAGCCAAGAACCTGAAAGTAAACATATACACAGATTCACGTTATGCATTCGGAGTCGTACACGACTTTGGAGTGCTCTGGCAAGAAAGAGGTTTTATGACTTCTCATGGAACCAAGATTCAGCATGGCCCCCTCATTCAAGCTCTGTTAGAAGCAATACATTTACCGACAGCTATCGCTATCATGAAGTGCAAAGCACATACGAAAGTCACTGACATCATTTCCCAGGGTAACGACCTGGCAGATCGAACAGCCAAGCTTACAGCTCAGACTTCAGACATTCCAGTTAACATGACACAGACAGACATTCCAGATCAGACTACTTGTATGACAGTTAAGGACCCTACACAAGATGTACTAGATATACAGTTACATGCTACCCCAGAGGAAATCAAGAAATGGTCTGAACAAGGAGGGGTCCAGACAGATCAAGGATGGTTGACGAAGGGAAAAGCCACATGGTTTCTCCCCGACTCTATGGTTCAAGTCATTATTAACACCACACATAGTCCAGCACACTTAGGAGAAAAGGCCATGTTAGACAGTATTCAGAACCTTTGGTTTAACAAGCATTTACGAGCAGCAGCCAAGCAGAAAGTGCGTACCTGCATGATTTGTTGTCAGTTCAATCCAGGTAAAGGTGTCCCGGTGGAACAAGGTGGATTCCATCCTCCTAACCACCCTTTTGAAGTCCTCCAGATGGATTATATTCAGATGGAGCGATGTCGAGGTTTCAAGTATGTCCTCGTAGTTGTATGCGCTTTGTCCAGATGGACAGAAGCATATCCAGTTCCAGATTACACAGCTGCGACCACTGCCAGGCAGTTGGTTCGTGAGTTTTTCCCCCGCTATGGATTGCCTAGGGTCGTGTATTCAGATAACGGTCAGCCATTCTCATCCGAACTCATGAAACAAGTATCCCTTCTGTTAGGGTACAAATGGAAGTTCCATTGTGTACGACATCCTGAAGCAGCTGGTCTTGTAGAGCGACATAATCAGACTCTGAAAATCCGCATTGCCAAAGTATGCGCAGAGAAAGGCGTAGATTGGATAGTAGCACTGCCAGTCGCCCTTTTCTATATGAGAATGGTCGCTCACTCCCGTTCAGGTCTGTCCCCTTTCGAGGTAGTGTTTGGTCGTCCCCCAAATATGTGGGGTACACCTAGACCACGTACAATTACAGATGTTGACAGTAATATGCTGACAGATTACCTGGCCTCCTTGATGTCTGCACTACAATCTTGTCGTTCACAGGTTGCCGCTGCTTTTCCAGACAACACCGAAGTGAAACCGCATGAGGTCATACCAGGCGACCTCGTTTTGATTCGTAATTTTGATCGTTCAAGTCCGCTGGAGCCCCGCTGGAAGGAGCCCCGACTTGTCCTACTGACAACAAGGACCGCCGTAAAGCTGGAAGGCAGGAAGGGGTGGTTGCACTCCAGTCATGTAAAGCGATTCCATGGACTCAAACCAAAGACTGTTTTCAAGGACTGCCCTGTTCTCAAGGACTGCCCAGACACTGAATCTAAACTTCCCCTGTTAGAGAAAACTCCGCAGCAGGAGTATAAAGATAAGCTTCGGTCTAGTAAGTCAGCCAGTTTAATTGTCTAAGTCCCTCTCGGGTGAAACGGTTAGACAGGTTCCTGACATGTATGAGATAGACCCACACAGTGAGAGAGTTAGTCAAAACTCTAAGAGAATACGTTATCAAAAGAATCTTCGAAGTCGATGTATTATTACTCTAACATTAATGTTATTTCTGAGTCTTATGGTTACCTGCATAAGTTATGCCTTACATCTATGTTTTCCAATTAATTCGCATGTACATTTTTCCTCTAATGCTACAGTAGAGCACACTTTTAGCGACCTGCCTCCTCACGAGTTATCCTATCGTCTTGCCCTGCGCAATAATACGTTTATCCGAATGTTACACTATTCACATCAGACCAGCAATGCCACTAATTGTTGGGTGTGTGGTCGACTCCCCCCTTTCCAGACACCGAAGGGAGTTCTGCCACTCTTTCCCTACCCGTTTTCACACAATGGTTCGTGTGGAGCATGGTCCACGTTAACGTCATCCTCAAATGATATGTTTCTTCTGAATAGAACATGTTTTCCAGACAAGGAAGGTCCTTCCCATAGAACAGGGTTAGATCTAGAAAATGAAGTATATGATCTAGGTAATTATTCCTCGAATTTCAGGGTCCTGAATGTTCAGTCCGAAACTACTCCAGATTTGCCTGCTATTTCAGTTCTACCCGTGAAAGGTGAATTATGTGTCAGAAAGAATGGTTCCGCACATGTAGGTCATAGTGATTGTACTACTGTGGTCGAGTATAGTGACAGTGGGAAATCTATTTTCAAAGCCTCACGTCATTCATATTTTGTATGTGGCCAGACCGCATATGTACGTCTGCCCCAAGATTGGGATGGAACATGTTACCTTGCCTTCCTACTGCCACCAGTTTTCCTAGCCCCATCCGATTATCACAGAAACACACATCTAGTACACGTTAGACATAGAAGGGAGACTGAGTCCCCAATTGTCGATCAAACTGAAACTGCCTTAGAACAGTATCAAGACTTCAATAAAGGTTTCTTTTTCTTCATAGGTCCTGTCCAGAATAGTAAACTGATACGTAGGCTAACCAGAACCCTTGAAGCAGTAGTGAATGAGACTACTTCCGCTCTAGGTAACTTAACTGAAGAACAATCTGCTATGAGATTTGTCGTGCTCCAAAATCGTCTCGTCCTTGACGTCATACTGGCCGATAGGGGAGGAGCTTGTAGAGTCATCGGATCTAGTTGCTGCATTTTCATTCCTAATAACGCACCGTCTGTTTATTCAGCTATAACCAGACTTCATAAAATTGCCTATCAGTTACACCAGAATCCAGGCACCTGGACATGGTCTGGTTGGCTCTGGAGTATAATATCTGCCTGGGGATGGAAAGTATTGTCATTCCTGGGTATAGCAGTAATGATCATATTCAGTTGCTGCCTCTGTTTACAATGTGGCCCTGCGATTTGCGGCTTGTGTGCTACCTCTTGTATTCCTAGTCCTAAGTCCCGTTCCAAGACAATTCGAGACGAGCAAATGATGCTATATGAACAGATAGATGGTATCATGAATATTGATGTTTCCTGATGGAAACGTAGGGCACAAGGAGGGAATGAGGAAAATTGAATTTTGCCTTGTCATATGTGCCTACGTGTTCCCCATCCTATGTTATATATACATGATCGATATGCATATGTTCCCCTATGATCGATTAAAGACGCAATTATAGTTGTGTCCAACGTTAGTATGCCAGTTTCCAGTTCCTGTGAAAGCAACGAGTATTAGGCCTATGTTGCCCACGTTTTACATTATGCACGTTAATTCATTGAATTGTCCCCGTTTCTAGGCCTCAAAAGGGCCCGGACACCAGATCCAAGCTCCAGTCTCCTGAACCCACTCCGAGGAGCGATGCAGCCCCCACCTGCATCCCTGACCCTTCACTTACTTCCTGCCGCGCAGCGCAGTGCCCGGCCTGGCTCTGCCTGCCTGTCTGCCAAGAATATGTTATGCCTCTAGTTATCAGTTTAGCTCTCCGTCTTCACATTCCTAAGCTAACGAACCGCATAAACAGCTTCAGCTATAGTCTAGTCTTTCTGTCTCCATGCAAGAGAATTACTGTATTTATATTCATGGAAGATTCATAGCACACGCAATACATGAAGAATATATGCATGCACCAGCCTTAGTGTCAAGTAGCCTTTGCCCTGATAACTTTTAGATTCTATCAACATGTACTCCAAACACCAGATACCAGATATGCTATAGGTACATGTCGTCCTGACATCGCAGACTTCCGTCTCCTCATCTAGTGCAGAAGTCATAGCCCCAGTTCTCCCCGGTAACACGTCATGGCCCGTTTTCGCGCACCACTAGGTTAAAGGTTCCAGCTGCTCAGGTAGCCCCCTCTATGTATCCACCCACTTTATGACACTTCTGTGACATTTTCATCACATGTCTATGTGCACGCCTTCTTTTCATGCCCATGTGTTCTTATCTTACGCTTGTCACTTGTTACGCCTACTGTATGTAATGTAATTGTGATGTTTTACTATATATACCTTGTACTGTTGATGAAACGCAGCAGCTGCCTTCTATGCCATTCTATTTCAGGCTGTCCCGATCCTGTCCCTTCCCTTATGCCTGAATAAAGCCCGTTCGACTCAGATACATCGGATCTTGCCTCTTATTTATTGAGCTATCTGTTTTATTAATGTATTCAAAAATAGTACCGGTAATTAATTATTTATTTACCACATAATGGCGCCCGAACAGGGACGTGCCCTTTCCCCACGCGCCGGCGATGTAACGCAGGCCCCCTGACCCTTCTACAGCCGTGACGGAACTCTACCGTGCACGTGCAGATATTTCTGCTTCAAGTCTCCCTCAGGCCCACGGAGGAGATGGAAACTGCGGTCCGACATCCAGACGAGGCGGTGTGGAATGCGGTTCGTCCCGATCAGAGCCCAAGCCGAGAGAGCAAGGTCCGAGGTATCCGGAGGCCCACCTGTTCCTGAAGTCCGAAGTTCGTAGTCCGACGTCGTAGCAGTCCAGTCCAGTCCGAGGCCTTCCAGTTTCTGCTTCCCGGTGAGTACCGTTGCGGGGGAAGTATCTAGACAGGATCATTAGTTTGTTCCTGGTCCGATGGGTTTGGGTACACAGATCCAGTCCGAAGTATTCATCTAGGTGGATACGGTATGACGTGTCTCTTTATGAGACCGGTATGTTCTGTACTGTTTTAGCAGTGCATCCAGTAATTCTAGTAAGTCCGTTCTCGAGAAATTCAAGTATTATGTTTTCAGTGTATCAGGTGGTATTCTGTTCGAACTGTTATTAATGTATTTTTTATGTCGTGGTATGAGTGATTTGTTTGCCATTTCATTACTGTGATTATTGTGTATTGTGTTTAGTACTAGTACGATCCGATCATGCCTCTGTTTTCGAAATTACGTCAGATCAAAACCAGAAAAGGGTTACTCGAAGAATCAGTTCCTGTCCCTCCTAGGGACAGTCCTGGACATTTTATGTATCACAAGCATGGCTTAAATGCCATATTATATCTAGACTTATGGGTGGATTACACCAAACATCTTGAAGAGAAATATAGATGGCCTGTATCAGGTACATGGGATGCCGAGTGCATCATGCGAGTAGAAGAAGCATTATGGAAAAAGAAAGCCAGACAGTCCCAGAAAGATGCCATCGAGTTATGGCGCAAAGAATCTCATAGAAGAACCGAAAAAGAATTCAGAAAAGCAGAATTAAGTAGGGAATCCTCAGAAAAAGCCCAAGAAAGGGAATTAATTGAAGAAGGTGAACGAGTTAGAGCAGAACAGTCCGATAGACAGAGAAATGCCCTTATTAAAGGTATGTATCCTCTTCTTGCCGAGGGCTTGCCGAAGGCAACCCCGGAAGCACCCTGTAATCTACCGCCACCATTGGTCCCGATTAAGCTACGTCATAAACCGACCGCAGCTGAAATTTTTCTCTCGTCCTACTTGGACGACACAGTCCCAGAATATGCAAATCATATTCCGCCTGCTCACGCTCAGCACCCTGTTAATAATGTAATTCCTGTTCCTCCAGCCACTGGTCCCGGGGGTCAAGTTAATGTGCCAGTGCCCCCGGACCAGCCCACATTAGGTGTACCCGTTTTGCCAGTCACTCTGCCAACACGTACAGTATTAACTGACGATTCCAGTTCAGGAGGTGCGGGGGGAGGTGCTCCTATCACCCCGCCTCAAGTAAGACGACTGACGCCGCGAGACGCAGCGTTACAGCGTACGCCAAAGGTGGCTACATACGCAGACCTCAAGAGACTTCTTACCGACTGTATATATGATCCAGTCCCAGGCGAAGATCACATGGTATTATATTCAGTACGTTTAAGACGGGTTGCCAACTTTTTGGTCACCCTGCCCGATATGAAGGATCATCTAGACAGAATATATCGTTTTGTCCGTACAGGAGAGAATCCAGGAAGTATTCACGAAGCTATGGCACACAGAAAAGCCGAGATTCAACATATGATTTTACAGTTCTTGATTAACTGTTTAATAAGAGAACAAGATTATCCTGATAAAGACAAAGACGAGATGAAAGGTCTGACTAAGTGGAGTGACAATATAGCCGAGGGAAAACACAAGACACTAGGTAGTATAGAAAGTATGTACAAGAAAATTCGTAAGGAAATTATAAGTATACACCAGAAGGAGGAAGCAAAAAGAGCAACCGAGAAAGAGAATGACTCTTCCAGTGAAGAGGTAGACAGCGAGAATCCCGCCAGAATAGCGTATGTAGGTAGAACTAGACTTTCTGACAGACATTCACGCCTAGATTACAAGAAAGTTTTTCCTCCTCCAGTACCAGAACAGTGTTCTCTTGAACAAGTATTCCAGGCCACCGACCAAATTCTGAAATCACGAATAGGTTATAGCGAGCCTAGTACCATGCATGAACAAGAACTAGCCCGATCAGCAGTACGATGGACTAGTGATTCCACCACGTTTCCAGATGAAATAGTGGCCCAAACGTTTCTGAAACTGCCCCCAGCCGAGCAGCGTCTGGTGGGTATGTATATGATCCAACACCTCATTACATTGTATGAGGGTCAGTATTCTGATCCAGGTCCTTTACATGATGTGCTGAACGAGTTACTCCAAAACAGATGGAAAGGTGTAGGTACTGATTTAATTAGTGTCATACTAGAACAGCGCCACAAATACAGAACGTTCTTGAATCCACATTTTGTTCCTGTTCCACCCCCAGTAAGGAAATCATTCTACATAGATAGACAGAATCCGTTGCGAGAAGTACATCCAGTTAAGGGAGAGGGGGGTGATCTAGAACGAGTATTTGTTTACACCCCTATCACGAAAATAGAACTTCTGGAAATGAAAAAGTTAATACCCTGTCACGATAAAGATCCAGCAGGGTTCCACCGTGAACTAAAGGACATGCTCCGTATGGGAGAATACACGTATCCTGATATCATTAAAATGTTAAAGGTCCTGTTGCCTGCGGGCATATATGAAAAACTCAAAGAAAAAGAATGGGAGGTGGGAGAGAAAAAGATAGATTGGACCGCATTAGAGACGGAAGATAGTACACGAGTTCCAGGTACCGGTCTTGGGGATAAAGCTAAAGCATTGCCCGAGTTATTGATACAAGTCTTGCCAAGATTACTAGCCACGAAAAAGGAAGACTGGGATGCCATCTCAGCCTGTAAACAGAAACAAGACGAAGATACTAGTGATTTTTATTCTAGATTTGAGAAATGTTTCATTATTAATAGTGGTCTGAAAACAAGTAGTGAATCTTATCCACATCTTTTTGTTACCAAGCTAGTCGAGAATTCAAGTCCACAAGTTAAAAATCGAGTACTGAAAGTCGAAAGTACCTGGCAAGCTAATACTCCGTCACAAATGCTCCAGATGTTACAGTATCACCAGAACAGAATTAGGGAGGAGCAGGAACATGAAAGAAGACGTATGAAAGACACGAAAATGAAAGTACTAGTTGCACAGTCTGTTCCGCAAGACAGTCAGAAGAGGGGTACGAATCAAGCTAGTCATCCGGCAACTCCCGTTAAAGGGACATGCAATTACTGTAAACAGCCAGGTCATTATATAAACAAATGTGCAGTTCTGAAACACAACATAGCTACTGGTAAGACAAAAGAGAGACCACGTCCTCCTAGACAAGAACAAGTTTCACAGACTTCCCAGCCACCGCAGAACGCACAACAGTCAGTTACAGTACCGCAGCCTATAGCTGCCACACAGCACGTTACACAGCAGATGTACCAGTACGCACAGTCAGAGTATCCAGATTATCAGCCGTATTCATGAAACAGCCTAGAGAGGGAGGTTGGCTTGCCTCTCATCGAGATTCCTGTAGATCAAGAGGGTCCCTATGTACACAGTCAAGTATTAGGGAAAGACAGAAAGTTTCTGATTGATACAGGGGCAAGTAGGACTACCATCAGTCATGACGAGGTTCCAGGGGCTCCGCTCTCAGGCTCTAGAAATGTTTCCCTTGGATTTTCAGGAAAGCCTATTGTTAATGAAATATCGAAACCAGTTACTCTAGAAGTTGGTCCATTGTCCCGAACTACAGACTTGTTACTAACAAAATCCTGTCCAGAAAATTTACTGGGTATAAAGACTCTGAAAGAATTAGGAGCAGTTATATGCTGCTCCCCAGAAGGGGTGCGACTGTTTCTGAGAGATTTTAAAGGTCATTATGTATTACGTGATTTTGATCCAAGATTATTGAATGTACCACAGCATTTATGGGCGCAAGGTCCAACTGATGTAGGCTGTATGCACATCACACCCCATCGTGTCACTCTGAAACAAGGTGTTGTATTACCACGAATCCGACAGTACAAATTGCCACCTGAGGCTGTAGCAGCCTTATCCAAAATTATTGACGAGCTTATTGCTCAAGGAGTAGTTGTAGAAACTGACTCCAATGTATGTAATTCTCCTATCATTCCGATTCTGAAACGTACTGATCCCAATGCACCTCCAGTTTATCGATTAGTGATTGACCTTCGAGAACTTAATAAATGTATCATACCCCAGTACCCAGTGGTTCCAGATATTTCTTCCCTATTAACTGCTATTGATTCAGAAGCTACGTTCTTCACTGTTATTGATCTCAAGAACGCATTCTTTAGTGTCCCCATTCATCCAGACAGCCAGTTTCTTTTCGGATTCTGTTTAAATGGAAGAAGCTATAAATTTACACGAGCTCCTCAAGGTTTCACAGAAAGTCCTAGTATTTACAGTCAAGCACTTAAAAGACAACTAGACAATATTCACATGCCAACTGACACTGCCCTGCTCCAGTATGTCAATGATCTACTGATCACAGCCCGTTCTGAACGTGACTGCGAACGTGCGTCACTTACAGTCTTGTATTTCCTGGCCGAGATGGGGCACAAGGTGTCCCCTTCTAAATTGCAATTCTGTGTCCAGCAAGTGGTCTACCTAGGACACTTACTGTCCAAGAGGGGTAGGCAGTTGACACCTGACCGTATCCAGTTAATAGCACATCTTCCACAGCCCAAGACTCAGAAGGAGGTACGAGCTTTTATCGGCCTCACTTCTTATTGCAGACAATGGATTCCTCAGTACGCATATCTAGCTAAGCCACTGATACAGTTAACGACACAGGAGGCAGCCGTATCGACTGTCCTCCCTTGGACCCAGGAACATACACTTGTTTTCAATGAGTTAAAGAAAGCCTTATGCCAAGCACCTGTTCTAGCAACACCGAATTACAATAAGCCTTTTACACTTTTTGTCACTGAACGTGATGGTACTGCATTATCTGTTCTCACACAAGATCAAGCAGGACAATACAAGCCCTGTGCTTATTTTTCTAGCACATTAGATCCAGTGGCCCAGGCGCTGCCTGCGTGCCTCAAGTCAGTTGCAGCCACAGCTCTAGCTATCAGACAAAGTGATTCCATAGTGTTAGGACATTCCCTGACAGTACAAGTTCCACACTCCGTGGAAGTTCTTTTAAACCGAACGCAGACTCAGCACTTGACAATTGCACGTTTAACAGGATATGAACTGACATTGTTTCAGCCACACATAGAAATCAGACGCTGCAACATTTTAAATCCAGCTACACTGTTACCGTCAGTTACCCCAAATCCTGCCACACATGACTGTGTGGAAGTTGTTAACACCATGACAAAGCCAAGACAAGACTTGACAGACATTGCATTACCTAATCCCGACCTGACACTTTATGTGGATGGTTCATGTATGAGAACAAGTACAGGAGAACTAGTAGCCGCGTATGCAGTGACTACTGAAACTGAAATTATAGAAACACATCGTATTGACACCCTGTCTGCTCAAGCAGCAGAGCTCATCGCTCTGACCCAAGCCTGCATACGAGCCAAGAACCTGAAAGTAAACATATACACAGATTCACGTTATGCATTCGGAGTCGTACACGACTTTGGAGTGCTCTGGCAAGAAAGAGGTTTTATGACTTCTCATGGAACCAAGATTCAGCATGGCCCCCTCATTCAAGCTCTGTTAGAAGCAATACATTTACCGACAGCTATCGCTATCATGAAGTGCAAAGCACATACGAAAGTCACTGACATCATTTCCCAGGGTAACGACCTGGCAGATCGAACAGCCAAGCTTACAGCTCAGACTTCAGACATTCCAGTTAACATGACACAGACAGACATTCCAGATCAGACTACTTGTATGACAGTTAAGGACCCTACACAAGATGTACTAGATATACAGTTACATGCTACCCCAGAGGAAATCAAGAAATGGTCTGAACAAGGAGGGGTCCAGACAGATCAAGGATGGTTGACGAAGGGAAAAGCCACATGGTTTCTCCCCGACTCTATGGTTCAAGTCATTATTAACACCACACATAGTCCAGCACACTTAGGAGAAAAGGCCATGTTAGACAGTATTCAGAACCTTTGGTTTAACAAGCATTTACGAGCAGCAGCCAAGCAGAAAGTGCGTACCTGCATGATTTGTTGTCAGTTCAATCCAGGTAAAGGTGTCCCGGTGGAACAAGGTGGATTCCATCCTCCTGACCACCCTTTTGAAGTCCTCCAGATGGATTATATTCAGATGGAGCGATGTCGAGGTTTCAAGTATGTCCTCGTAGTTGTATGCGCTTTGTCCAGATGGACAGAAGCATATCCAGTTCCAGATTACACAGCTGCGACCACTGCCAGGCAGTTGGTTCGTGAGTTTTTCCCCCGCTATGGATTGCCTAGGGTCGTGTATTCAGATAACGGTCAGCCATTCTCATCCGAACTCATGAAACAAGTATCCCTTCTGTTAGGGTACAAATGGAAGTTCCATTGTGTACGACATCCTGAAGCAGCTGGTCTTGTAGAGAGACATAATCAGACTCTGAAAATCCGCATTGCCAAAGTATGCGCAGAGAAAGGCGTAGATTGGATAGTAGCACTGCCAGTCGCCCTTTTCTATATGAGAATGGTCGCTCACTCCCGTTCAGGTCTGTCCCCTTTCGAGGTAGTGTTTGGTCGTCCCCCAAATATGTGGGGTACACCTAGACCACGTACAATTACAGATGTTGACAGTAATATGCTGACAGATTACCTGGCCTCCTTGATGTCTGCACTACAATCTTGTCGTTCACAGGTTGCCGCTGCTTTTCCAGACAACACCGAAGTGAAACCGCATGAGGTCATACCAGGCGACCTCGTTTTGATTCGTAATTTTGATCGTTCAAGTCCGCTGGAGCCCCGCTGGAAGGAGCCCCGACTTGTCCTACTGACAACAAGGACCGCCGTAAAGCTGGAAGGCAGGAAGGGGTGGTTGCACTCCAGTCATGTAAAGCGATTCCATGGACTCAAACCAAAGACTGTTTTCAAGGACTGCCCCGTTCTCAAGGACTGCCCAGACACTGAATCTAAACTTCCCCTGTTAGAGAAAACTCCGCAGCAGGAGTATAAAGATAAGCTTCGGTCTAGTAAGTCAGCCAGTTTAATTGTCTAAGTCCCTCTCGGGTGAAACGGTTAGACAGGTTCCTGACATGTATGAGATAGACCCACACAGTGAGAGAGTTAGTCAAAACTCTAAGAGAATACTTTATCAAAAGAATCTTCGAAGTTGATGTATTATTACTCTATCATTAATGTTATTTCTGAGTCTTATGGTTACCTGCATAAGTTATGCCTTACATCTATGTTTTCCAATTAATTTGCATGTACATTTTTCCTCTAATGCTACAGTAGAGCACACTTTTAGCGATCTGCCTCCTCACGAGTTATCCTATCGTCTTGCCCTGCGCAATAATACGTTTATCCGAATGTTACACTATTCACATCAGACCAGCAATGCCACTAATTGTTGGGTGTGTGGTCGACTCCCCCCTTTCCAGACACCGAAGGGAGTTCTGCCACTCTTTCCCTACCCGTTTTCACACAATGGTTCGTGTGGAGCATGGTCCACGTTAACGTCATCCTCAAATGATATGTTTCTTCTGAATAGAACATGTTTTCCAGACAAGGAAGGTCCTTCCCATAGAACAGGGTTAGATCTAGAAAATGAAGTATATGATCTAGGTAATTATTCCTCGAATTTCATGGTCCTGAATGTTCAGTCCGAAACTACTCCAGATTTGCCTGCTATTTCAGTTCTACCCGTGAAAGGTGAATTATGTGTCAGAAAGAATGGTTCCGCACATGTAGGTCATAGTGATTGTACTACTGTGGTCGAGTATAGTGACAGTGGGAAATCTATTTTCAAAGCCTAACGTCATTCATATTTTGTATGTGGCCAGACCGCATATGTACGTCTGCCCCAAGATTGGGATGGAACATGTTACCTTGCCTTCCTACTGCCACCAGTTTTCCTAGCCCCATCCGATTATCACAGAAACACACATCTAGTACACGTTAGACATAGAAGGGAGACTGAGTCCCCAATTGTCGATCAAACTGAAACTGCCTTAGAACAGTATCAAGACTTCAATAAAGGTTTCTTTTTCTTCATAGGTCCTGTCCAGAATAGTAAACTGATACGTAGGCTAACCAGAACCCTTGAAGCAGTAGTGAATGAGACTACTTCCGCTCTAGGTAACTTAACTGAAGAACAATCTGCTATGAGATTTGTCGTGCTCCAAAATTGTCTCGTCCTTGACGTCATACTGGCCGATAGGGGAGGAGCTTGTAGAGTCATCGGATCTAGTTGCTGCATTTTCATTCCTAATAACGCACCGTCTGTTTATTCAGCTATAACCAGACTTCATAAAATTGCCCATCAGTTACACCAGAATCCAGGCACCTGGACATGGTCTGGTTGGCTCTGGAGTATAATATCTGCCTGGGGATGGAAAGTATTGTCATTCCT
Organism: Lissotriton helveticus; assembly: GCF_964261635.1. NCBI lineage: Eukaryota > Metazoa > Chordata > Amphibia > Caudata > Salamandridae > Lissotriton > Lissotriton helveticus. Next base: position 201,352,062 of record NC_136060.1, read on the forward strand.
GGGTATAGCAGTAATGATCATATTCAGTTGCTGCCTCTGTTTACAATGTGGCCCTGCGATTTGCGGCTTGTGTGCTACCTCTTGTATTCCTAGTCCTAAGTCCCGTTCCAAGACAATTCGAGACGAGCAAATGATGCTATATGAACAGATAGATGGTATCATGAATATTGATGTTTCCTGATGGAAACGTAGGGCACAAGGAGGGAATGAGGAAAATTGAATTTTGCCTTGTCATATGTGCCTACGTGTTCCCCATCCTATGTTATATATACATGATCGATATGCATATGTTCCCCTATGATCGATTAAAGACGCAATTATAGTTGTGTCCAACGTTAGTATGCCAGTTTCCAGTTCCTGTGAAAGCAACGAGTATTAGGCCTATGTTGCCCACGTTTTACATTATGCACGTTAATTCATTGAATTGTCCCCGTTTCTAGGCCTCAAAAGGGCCCGGACACCAGATCCAAGCTCCAGTCTCCTGAACCCACTCCGAGGAGCGATGCAGCCCCCACCTGCATCCCTGACCCTTCACTTACTTCCTGCCGCGCAGCGCAGTGCCCGGCCTGGCTCTGCCTGCTGTCTGCCAAGAATATGTTATGCCTCTAGTTATCAGTTCAGCTCTCCGTCTTCACATTCCTAAGCTAACGAACCGCATAAACAGCTTCAGCTATAGTCTAGTCTTTCTGTCTCCATGCAAGAGAATTACTGTATTTATATTCATGGAAGATTCATAGCACACGCAATACATGAAGAATATATGCATGCACCAGCCTTAGTGTCAAGTAGCCTTTGCCCTGATAACTTTTAGATTCTATCAACATGTACTCCAAACACCAGATACCAGATATGCTATAGGTACATGTCGTCCTGACATCGCAGACTTCCGTCTCCTCATCTAGTGCAGAAGTCATAGCCCCAGTTCTCCCCGGTAACACGTCATGGCCCGTTTTCGCGCACCACTAGGTTAAAGGTTCCAGCTGCTCAGGTAGCCCCCTCTATGTATCCACCCACTTTATGACACTTCTGTGACGTTTTCATCACATGTCTATGTGCACGCCTTCTTTTCACGCCCATGTGTTCTTATCTTACGCTTGTCACTTGTTACGCCTACTGTATGTAATGTAATTGTGATGTTTTACTATATATACCTCCCCAGAAGGGGTGCGACTGTTTCTGAGAGATTTTAAAGGTCATTATGTATTACGTGATTTTGATCCAAGATTATTGAATGTACCACAGCATTTATGGGCGCAAGGTCCAACTGATGTAGGCTGTATGCACATCACACCCCATCGTGTCACTCTGAAACAAGGTGTTGTATTACCACGAATCCGACAGTACAAATTGCCACCTGAGGCTGTAGCAGCCTTATCCAAAATTATTGACGAGCTTATTGCTCAAGGAGTAGTTGTAGAAACTGACTCCAATGTATGTAATTCTCCTATCATTCCGATTCTGAAACGTACTGATCCCAATGCACCTCCAGTTTATCGATTAGTGATTGACCTTCGAGAACTTAATAAATGTATCATACCCCAGTACCCAGTGGTTCCAGATATTTCTTCCCTATTAACTGCTATTGATTCAGAAGCTACGTTCTTCACTGTTATTGATCTCAAGAACGCATTCTTTAGTGTCCCCATTCATCCAGACAGCCAGTTTCTTTTCGGATTCTGTTTAAATGGAAGAAGCTATAAATTTACACGAGCTCCTCAAGGTTTCACAGAAAGTCCTAGTATTTACAGTCAAGCACTTAAAAGACAACTAGACAATATTCACATGCCAACTGACACTGCCCTGCTCCAGTATGTCAATGATCTACTGATCACAGCCCGTTCTGAACGTGACTGCGAACGTGCGTCACTTACAGTCTTGTATTTCCTGGCCGAGATGGGGCACAAGGTGTCCCCTTCTAAATTGCAATTCTGTGTCCAGCAAGTGGTCTACCTAGGACACTTACTGTCCAAGAGGGGTAGGCAGTTGACACCTGACCGTATCCAGTTAATAGCACATCTTCCACAGCCCAAGACTCAGAAGGAGGTACGAGCTTTTATCGGCCTCACTTCTTATTGCAGACAATGGATTCCTCAGTACGCATATCTAGCTAAGCCACTGATACAGTTAACGACACAGGAGGCAGCCGTATCGACTGTCCTCCCTTGGACCCAGGAACATACACTTGTTTTCAATGAGTTAAAGAAAGCCTTATGCCAAGCACCTGTTCTAGCAACACCGAATTACAATAAGCCTTTTACACTTTTTGTCACTGAACGTGATGGTACTGCATTATCTGTTCTCACACAAGATCAAGCAGGACAATACAAGCCCTGTGCTTATTTTTCTAGCACATTAGATCCAGTGGCCCAGGCGCTGCCTGCGTGCCTCAAGTCAGTTGCAGCCACAGCTCTAGCTATCAGACAAAGTGATTCCATAGTGTTAGGACATTCCCTGACAGTACAAGTTCCACACTCCGTGGAAGTTCTTTTAAACCGAACGCAGACTCAGCACTTGACAATTGCACGTTTAACAGGATATGAACTGACATTGTTTCAGCCACACATAGAAATCAGACGCTGCAACATTTTAAATCCAGCTACACTGTTACCGTCAGTTACCCCAAATCCTGCCACACATGACTGTGTGGAAGTTGTTAACACCATGACAAAGCCAAGACAAGACTTGACAGACATTGCATTACCTAATCCCGACCTGACACTTTATGTGGATGGTTCATGTATGAGAACAAGTACAGGAGAACTAGTAGCCGCGTATGCAGTGACTACTGAAACTGAAATTATAGAAACACATCGTATTGACACCCTGTCTGCTCAAGCAGCAGAGCTCATCGCTCTGACCCAAGCCTGCATACGAGCCAAGAACCTGAAAGTAAACATATACACAGATTCACGTTATGCATTCGGAGTCGTACACGACTTTGGAGTGCTCTGGCAAGAAAGAGGTTTTATGACTTCTCATGGAACCAAGATTCAGCATGGCCCCCTCATTCAAGCTCTGTTAGAAGCAATACATTTACCGACAGCTATCGCTATCATGAAGTGCAAAGCACATACGAAAGTCACTGACATCATTTCCCAGGGTAACGACCTGGCAGATCGAACAGCCAAGCTTACAGCTCAGACTTCAGACATTCCAGTTAACATGACACAGACAGACATTCCAGATCAGACTACTTGTATGACAGTTAAGGACCCTACACAAGATGTACTAGATATACAGTTACATGCTACCCCAGAGGAAATCAAGAAATGGTCTGAACAAGGAGGGGTCCAGACAGATCAAGGATGGTTGACGAAGGGAAAAGCCACATGGTTTCTCCCCGACTCTATGGTTCAAGTCATTATTAACACCACACATAGTCCAGCACACTTAGGAGAAAAGGCCATGTTAGACAGTATTCAGAACCTTTGGTTTAACAAGCATTTACGAGCAGCAGCCAAGCAGAAAGTGCGTACCTGCATGATTTGTTGTCAGTTCAATCCAGGTAAAGGTGTCCCGGTGGAACAAGGTGGATTCCATCCTCCTGACCACCCTTTTGAAGTCCTCCAGATGGATTATATTCAGATGGAGCGATGTCGAGGTTTCAAGTATGTCCTCGTAGTTGTATGCGCTTTGTCCAGATGGACAGAAGCATATCCAGTTCCAGATTACACAGCTGCGACCACTGCCAGGCAGTTGGTTCGTGAGTTTTTCCCCCGCTATGGATTGCCTAGGGTCGTGTATTCAGATAACGGTCAGCCATTCTCATCCGAACTCATGAAACAAGTATCCCTTCTGTTAGGGTACAAATGGAAGTTCCATTGTGTACGACATCCTGAAGCAGCTGGTCTTGTAGAGAGACATAATCAGACTCTGAAAATCCGCATTGCCAAAGTATGCGCAGAGAAAGGCGTAGATTGGATAGTAGCACTGCCAGTCGCCCTTTTCTATATGAGAATGGTCGCTCACTCCCGTTCAGGTCTGTCCCCTTTCGAGGTAGTGTTTGGTCGTCCCCCAAATATGTGGGGTACACCTAGACCACGTACAATTACAGATGTTGACAGTAATATGCTGACAGATTACCTGGCCTCCTTGATGTCTGCACTACAATCTTGTCGTTCACAGGTTGCCGCTGCTTTTCCAGACAACACCGAAGTGAAACCGCATGAGGTCATACCAGGCGACCTCGTTTTGATTCGTAATTTTGATCGTTCAAGTCCGCTGGAGCCCCGCTGGAAGGAGCCCCGACTTGTCCTACTGACAACAAGGACCGCCGTAAAGCTGGAAGGCAGGAAGGGGTGGTTGCACTCCAGTCATGTAAAGCGATTCCATGGACTCAAACCAAAGACTGTTTTCAAGGACTGCCCCGTTCTCAAGGACTGCCCAGACACTGAATCTAAACTTCCCCTGTTAGAGAAAACTCCGCAGCAGGAGTATAAAGATAAGCTTCGGTCTAGTAAGTCAGCCAGTTTAATTGTCTAAGTCCCTCTCGGGTGAAACGGTTAGACAGGTTCCTGACATGTATGAGATAGACCCACACAGTGAGAGAGTTAGTCAAAACTCTAAGAGAATACTTTATCAAAAGAATCTTCGAAGTTGATGTATTATTACTCTATCATTAATGTTATTTCTGAGTCTTATGGTTACCTGCATAAGTTATGCCTTACATCTATGTTTTCCAATTAATTTGCATGTACATTTTTCCTCTAATGCTACAGTAGAGCACACTTTTAGCGATCTGCCTCCTCACGAGTTATCCTATCGTCTTGCCCTGCGCAATAATACGTTTATCCGAATGTTACACTATTCACATCAGACCAGCAATGCCACTAATTGTTGGGTGTGTGGTCGACTCCCCCCTTTCCAGACACCGAAGGGAGTTCTGCCACTCTTTCCCTACCCGTTTTCACACAATGGTTCGTGTGGAGCATGGTCCACGTTAACGTCATCCTCAAATGATATGTTTCTTCTGAATAGAACATGTTTTCCAGACAAGGAAGGTCCTTCCCATAGAACAGGGTTAGATCTAGAAAATGAAGTATATGATCTAGGTAATTATTCCTCGAATTTCATGGTCCTGAATGTTCAGTCCGAAACTACTCCAGATTTGCCTGCTATTTCAGTTCTACCCGTGAAAGGTGAATTATGTGTCAGAAAGAATGGTTCCGCACATGTAGGTCATAGTGATTGTACTACTGTGGTCGAGTATAGTGACAGTGGGAAATCTATTTTCAAAGCCTAACGTCATTCATATTTTGTATGTGGCCAGACCGCATATGTACGTCTGCCCCAAGATTGGGATGGAACATGTTACCTTGCCTTCCTACTGCCACCAGTTTTCCTAGCCCCATCCGATTATCACAGAAACACACATCTAGTACACGTTAGACATAGAAGGGAGACTGAGTCCCCAATTGTCGATCAAACTGAAACTGCCTTAGAACAGTATCAAGACTTCAATAAAGGTTTCTTTTTCTTCATAGGTCCTGTCCAGAATAGTAAACTGATACGTAGGCTAACCAGAACCCTTGAAGCAGTAGTGAATGAGACTACTTCCGCTCTAGGTAACTTAACTGAAGAACAATCTGCTATGAGATTTGTCGTGCTCCAAAATTGTCTCGTCCTTGACGTCATACTGGCCGATAGGGGAGGAGCTTGTAGAGTCATCGGATCTAGTTGCTGCATTTTCATTCCTAATAACGCACCGTCTGTTTATTCAGCTATAACCAGACTTCATAAAATTGCCCATCAGTTACACCAGAATCCAGGCACCTGGACATGGTCTGGTTGGCTCTGGAGTATAATATCTGCCTGGGGATGGAAAGTATTGTCATTCCTGGGTATAGCAGTAATGATCATATTCAGTTGCTGCCTCTGTTTACAATGTGGCCCTGCGATTTGCGGCTTGTGTGCTACCTCTTGTATTCCTAGTCCTAAGTCCCGTTCCAAGACAATTCGAGACGAGCAAATGATGCTATATGAACAGATAGATGGTATCATGAATATTGATGTTTCCTGATGGAAACGTAGGGCACAAGGAGGGAATGAGGAAAATTGAATTTTGCCTTGTCATATGTGCCTACGTGTTCCCCATCCTATGTTATATATACATGATCGATATGCATATGTTCCCCTATGATCGATTAAAGACGCAATTATAGTTGTGTCCAACGTTAGTATGCCAGTTTCCAGTTCCTGTGAAAGCAACGAGTATTAGGCCTATGTTGCCCACGTTTTACATTATGCACGTTAATTCATTGAATTGTCCCCGTTTCTAGGCCTCAAAAGGGCCCGGACACCAGATCCAAGCTCCAGTCTCCTGAACCCACTCCGAGGAGCGATGCAGCCCCCACCTGCATCCCTGACCCTTCACTTACTTCCTGCCGCGCAGCGCAGTGCCCGGCCTGGCTCTGCCTGCTGTCTGCCAAGAATATGTTATGCCTCTAGTTATCAGTTCAGCTCTCCGTCTTCACATTCCTAAGCTAACGAACCGCATAAACAGCTTCAGCTATAGTCTAGTCTTTCTGTCTCCATGCAAGAGAATTACTGTATTTATATTCATGGAAGATTCATAGCACACGCAATACATGAAGAATATATGCATGCACCAGCCTTAGTGTCAAGTAGCCTTTGCCCTGATAACTTTTAGATTCTATCAACATGTACTCCAAACACCAGATACCAGATATGCTATAGGTACATGTCGTCCTGACATCGCAGACTTCCGTCTCCTCATCTAGTGCAGAAGTCATAGCCCCAGTTCTCCCCGGTAACACGTCATGGCCCGTTTTCGCGCACCACTAGGTTAAAGGTTCCAGCTGCTCAGGTAGCCCCCTCTATGTATCCACCCACTTTATGACACTTCTGTGACGTTTTCATCACATGTCTATGTGCACGCCTTCTTTTCACGCCCATGTGTTCTTATCTTACGCTTGTCACTTGTTACGCCTACTGTATGTAATGTAATTGTGATGTTTTACTATATATACCTTGTACTGTTGATGAAACGCAGCAGCTGCCTTCTATGCCATTCTATTTCAGGCTGTCCCGATCCTGTCCCTTCCCTTATGCCTGAATAAAGCCCGTTCGACTCAGATACATCGGATCTTGCCTCTTATTTATTGAGCTATCTGTTTTATTAATGTATTCAAAAATAGTACCGGTAATTAATTATTTATTTACCACAGTTGCATCACTTCTGTGACGCAGCGGCGGCATAAACCATCCGCCACGTTGCGCCCTATTTACAACGTGATGCATCTAGGGAGATGCGTCATGTTGTAAAACCCTGTCCCACATGAAACCTGCGTCAGGCGGCGATAAAAAAAGAACGCGCTACGCGTGTTTTGCGGAAATACCGCATGTCCTTGCTAATATGCCCCACAAAGCTCAGCTGCAGGCTTACAAAATGCCTGTTAGATTTGAGCACAAAATTAACCATTTACCAGACTCTATAACCCCTGCGGCCACTAATGTCTTTACACATGTACCTAGTACTGCACCTCCACTTTAGCACAAACAGGCAGTCTGGGGCAGAAGCTGTATTTTATCTTATGAACAAATTTGTCACACTAGTCACTTTAAACGTGCAACATTCTGCACTATGTTTTACTCATTGCCACTAATCAAAGCTTCTCTTTGCTAGTCTCTAGTTTAAAGGTTTTAGATATGCACTCAGTACAATGGTTTTAATTAAATGTGCACTTAATAAAATTAAACTTAATACTGGAAAACTTGACTTCGCCATACACTGGTTAAGCGAGATGAATTGCTCTCCATGCATGAAGTTATTCTACAAAAGGAGTAATTAGACACAAATTAATTTCCATTATTAAACATTTTATCCAAAAAACGTGAGGTTTAATAAAAAAAAGAGAAACGGAAAACGAAGAAGAGTGTGCAAATAATAATTTACGAGTAATCCCTTTCTTAAGGCAATGCTTCCATCTGGTGGTTAGCTACAATGGTTGCATGTAGAGCATGCATTATTGTGACAAGGTACTTACAGAAGTCTATAATAAAAAAAAACACTATTCAGTGTTCCAAAAATGTTTAAAAAAAACCAAGAAAGAACAGTCTCGTCCCGATCGGATGTAATTATCAGCAAAAGATTACATAAAATTAACCTTCAATAATTCATCTTCATTCTCGAAAGAAAATGTTTGTGTTATAGAATGTTAGCGTTAAACTGTGTGTAGATGGCTATCATATTTGTTTCAGAAATATGATGAGCCGAGTTCACCAGGCCCGTCCTGACCTTGGGGGCACATAGAAATTGAAATTCTTCATGGACAAAATCAGTTTCCTACTCTGTACTCAGAACTTAGATGCAGAGGTCTCACCTCTATTTATGGCCTAAGCGTCATGCGTAGCATCAGCGAGGCTGGAACAATTTTCAGAGTTGGAGGTGCTGCCATCAGTGCCCTGTCAGTGAAGTGATAGTAATTGTGGGAAATCCAGGCATCACACTTTGAGGCAGATTTACAAGGCCCTTGCGCCGCCGTTGCGTCACTTCTGTGAAGCAGCGGCGGCGTAAACCATGCGCCACATTGGGCCCTATTTGCAACATGACGCATCTAGGGAGATGCGTCACGTTGTAAAGCCCTGCGCCACATGAAACCTGCATGAGGTTTCATGTGGGCGTTCGGCGCAGGGGGGGCATTCCGGCGCAGGAACGCCTCGGAAAACTGCCAGAGTAAAATCTACAAGATTTCACTCAGTCAGTTTTCCGACGCCGCTGCGTCAAAACCTTTCACCTGCTTGAAGCAGGCATAAAGCTTGACGCACCATGTTGGACATAGGCAGGGTTGGAACAGTGCTGCAGATGCATCGCGCCCATGACGCAACTCCAACACTGCACCAACCTTACTCCAGCAGATGCGACACGCACCTGTTTATCTTTGTGCCATGATGCACCGCATTGTAAATGCGGCGCACCTTTGGTGGCACAAGGGTAAACTTACGTGACACATCTTTCCTGACGCATCCCTGCTGATTTACAGGGATGCGTCAGGAAACATAAGTCTGCCCATAAGTACAACTGGTGCACATGAGCCACGTCCAATCAGCAGGAGTGTGGAATATAGCTGGTAGAAAATTTTCCATTGAAATGAGAACTAAATTTGCACAGCCAGGCGGTTTTATTGATAACTCTATAGAGCATCCCATAGATTTTCTAGGACTTAGGTAGAACAAATATTTATCGTTTTTGCATTACCAAGAAAGTTACTGTTAGAGCTCGAATCCTTGGTCTGGGTTTCCCCCTCACTTTTTGCCTTCAGACTTCCTGTTTTTACTGACTTTAAGTTTTTGTTGGACTTGGGTCTCTGTGCACTTTATTACTGCTTAACCAGTGCTAACGTGTGTGCTCTTTCCTTAAAACACATTAGATTAGCTTACATCCAATGACATATTTAATTTACTTGTAATATCCTGGCAAAGTACCACTATCTGTGCCTAGGGCCAGTAAATTAAATGCTACTAGTATTTCTGCAGCACTGATTGTGGCACACACTTAAATAGCACTTTAAACATGTCTCCGACCTTTCATTTCAGCCTGTGTGTGCAGTTTTGAACTACCATTTTGACCTGGCAGAGTAAAGCTTTTGCCAGACCGAAAGCTTCATTTTCAATACACATATCACCCCTAGGATACGCCCTGCACAGCCCAGTGGGCAGAGTGCAATGTATTTAAAAAGTAGGGCATGTGCTTTTAAGTTTTACATATCCTGGTAGTTAAAAGCTCTTAAATACATTTTTCACTACTACAAGGCCTACCACTCCCATTGGATAACACTGGAGTTACCTTATTACATTTTCATAAGTGTAATTTCCAAATGAGAATAAGTAACCAAATCGTGTTTGGTGTCTCTAGATTAGACATTTTGAATCCTAACTTATGGTGAAGTAGATTTTAAATTACATTTTTGAAAATGCCACTTTTAGAAAGTTGGCATTAATTTCTTTGCCTTCACCGTTTGGTGCCAGTAACCTGTCTCTTAATCACATGACTGGATGTGGGTGATAGATGCAGGAAACTCGGGCACCACCTCGCGCACCCTCCTGTCGCACTGCTGTATGGGAAACTTCCCTCGTGTTAAACACTTATTGTTCACTTATCCATTTTCACAATTTTTTAAACATATTTGGACCCAAAATATACTATTCCTTGTTCCATCACTTTGTGGAGCTCCATACATCACTGCAGAAACAGCAAAGTTCCATCCTGTTTCTTTATTTAATTTTTAAATATGTCCACTGAGTGCTCAAAAGGCTTTTCACAGTAAGACGTTAAAATAAAGGTCAAGATAAAAACTTGCAGCGAAAATGACTCATTACTTATGCCCGATGCATTTCGAGCCTGACCGGCTCTTCGTCAGGGTTCTCTGTAACGAAATGAGAAACAAATCGCAGCTACCCATTCACTGCTGACAAACATTATAAAACAAAACATAACCCTCCTTTTGAACCCACCCCCATTATCCCACACCTCCTATTTCTAATGTATTGGAACTCAAGAACTCCGAAACCCAACAAATTCTTATCCCTCCCACGCCTCAAACCCCTTTACCCTCTCATGATTACCACACTCACTACTAAAATTAAAATGTGACCAGCATATTGTGCAACCCTCAACTAATGACATTACTTAGTTTCTCAATTTAACTCAAAATACTCCCTTGCTTAAACCAGCTGTCCCGTTTCCCTTTAACTTCAAACTTATCAGAAATACCTAGTGCGAGTCGCTACCTACCGCCTGACCTCTTCATGCTTCTCTCTCTTTTCTGGGACGGTTCACAGGGCCTGTCGCACACACTCGCAGATGAAAGCTGTTTGAATGATGGCAGTACAAGAATTAATGACAAGGGAAGGAGTGCATTCCTATTAAGCAATTTTCTTGTGGGTGATAGATGGCCATTGTGTATTCCTCCTTGCAAGCCACACGTAATGGGGAACTTAGGTGTGAGTGAATGGGCTATCTTTGGAAAGCTGGGAGAGAGGAACTGGGCCCAGTCCCACTTACAATTGAATAGGTTGTGTCCTGTACCCACACAAAAGGATTGCATACCCCATTTAGTTAGTCTGGAGCCAGGGCCAGGTAGTCAGGGCACCTGTATGAATATGTCTTGTTATTTCGCATGCAATTAGTTCGCATGCCATTACTACAGATTTTTTTCTTAGAAAAAACCGTTACTTCGCAAGCTTTTAGTTTGCATACCATTACATTGAAAGTGTTAATGTAGGCGAACTAAAAACTTGCCTAGTAATAATAAAACCCAACACTACATGCAAATACACTACAATACACATCCCAAAGTTAAAAACACTGCCAAAACTCTCAAAAATACACTCCCTACACTACTAAAACACCACTATACTACCCTAAACACTAAATCACTACCCCAGCACAATCCTACCCCTACTCCCGGTCCGTCCCCTACACTTAACCACTACCCTGCACGACCCCTTGACACTACCCTATACCTTAAAAAATTACCCTACACTACACAAACACTACTACACTACCCTTAATCCTAAAACACTAACCGAGTACAACCATGCTCCTACCCCCAGTCCATCCCCTACACTGAAACACTACCCTAAATAACCCTGTGACACTACCCTAAACCCTAAAACACTACCCTACAAAACACAAACACTACCAGGCTACACTAAACCCTAAAACACTACCCTAAGCACGACCCTGCCCCTACTCCCAGGCCTGCCCCTACACGCAAACACTTCCCTACACGACCCCCTGACACTACCCTAAACCCTAAAACACTATCCTACACTACACAAACACCTTAAAACTAAATTTCAAGCACGACCCTGCCCCTACCTCAATCTTCACCTTACACTTAAACATTACCCTGCACGACCCCCCAACACTACCCTACACTACACAAACACCACAACACTACACTAATCCCTAAAACACTAATCCCTGCACGACTCTAACCCATCCCCCATTCCTGTACCTACACACAAACACTACCCCACACGACCCACAACACTACCCCTAAACTAAAAACAATGCCATCCTCAAATGCAAACACTACAGAATTAAACAGTTCCTCTTACCTGTATCTCCTCGGTGGGTGCCCACAGCCATCAGCGCTGCCTCCTCTGAGCTGTCATCGCTGCCTCCTCGGAGCCATCATCGCTGCCACCGCAACTCCCACATGTGCACTAAAAGCTATGCTTTATTACAGCGCATGCGTTGTAATGCATGCGTAGTAATGGTACGCGGTGTAATGACCGTGTACAAAAGGATGTTCCCCTACCTGTATATATCAAATGCTCACCTCTAGAAGCTTCATGCCCACTTCCAAGGCCCAATTGGTTATATATGCTGCACCTCAGACACCATCATTCAGTCCCCTACTGGACCTGTGGATACTCTGCCAGGACAAAGGAGTCCTATGCTACTGAAAGGACTGCCACTCTGCTGGAGATCTGCTCTGAAGGAACTGCTACCCTACTGACCTGACCTCAGCCGCGGTCAGCAGTAGGAGTTTCTGCAGGGCGGTGATGTGGGGAGGAGGAGGGGCAGGGTGGGGGGTAGTAATGTATGGATTACGGAGTTTAACAGGTAAGTAAACATATAAATAAATAAACGAATTTCGTTGCGCGCACTGCATCGCATTTGGTGATGCATTGCACGCAACGAAATTCGAAAGCTGCCATTTTGCCTGGGTGAGAATGATTGGTTCTGCATTCCTTGAACCCAGATCTCAGAGTGACTCCTAGGGCTAGTTGGCTGGCCACAAAAAACCAAAGGGGGAAGCGTAGAGGTTGAGATAGAATCACCCTCCTGAACGGTTCATGTAAACATAGAGATTCTATCAATGTGTAGAGGTGCAAAATATTTTATGATTTTTTTAAGTTCTTGTGAAATAATAGGCTCTCTCTTCACAGTGGAAAGATGAGAGCACGTGTGCTTGTTTAAAATACCCCTCACACACTAAAAAAATCCGTTAGTGTCATGCTTCATCATAGGGGTCTTCCCGTCCCTAAAACGGGGCGGGGCGTGCTACGACCAAACGAACTACGCGGGAGCACTATAGATATGACAGGGCTATGTGTGGGTGCAATGGTGTCAGTGAAGTGTAGGGATCTAACTAGTGAATGCACAAAAATTACAAAAATTAAAAATTCCCTGGCTAGTAGAACAAATACATTTTATTGATTTCTCTAGCTGGAAATATTAAAAAGGGGATATAGGTAGAGCAATTACTGACTACCGAGTCGACATGTTTCATAGGCAGTCCCCAACTGCCTACTCATCAGGACCTTTTGGTGATCCCTACTGTAAATAGCTCAGTTCTACAGAGGTAAGCCTACTGTCCTACAAATATACCAGCAAAAATAGGCTGAATATTTGTGCTTCGGGGCATGAGCTGGCCCAGGTGAAGCAAGGCACCAATAATCAGTGCCAAAAAAGAAAGAATGACCAGTGGTCTCTGTAAATGAAGAGGAGAAAAAGGGGGGAGAGAAAGCACAAACATATTCGTATTTTCACTTCTGATCATTAAATGTACATCATTAATTTGAGGTTACATTCGCAACATTAGCTAATTCAGTAAGATTTCGCTTTGTTTAGTGCCATTTCTTTTGCCACGTTTGTTGTGCATTAATCAGTATACACCTTTTATAGCTGGACTATATGTCTGACGTTTCATCCAGAACCATCCAAATGGAAGCGGTTCGTAATTAACTCATCACCCATACAGTCGTGACTCAACACATTCATACATCAAATCACAAAGGTAGGACAAAAAGACCTATATATCGTATTTTGTCAAGATCGATATTCTAGAAGTGGTCTTGGTAAAGGAGGTAGTCAGTACATTCGTTTTATACATACTTTTCCGTTAGTTTTTCAGTGCCCCATGAGCTTGCAGGTGGAGGAAGTTTGCTCGGTCTACTGGAAAAATAAATAAATAATGCCGCCCCCATTGTTAGATGTGGTTCGTTCGTATTATGACGAAAAAGTGGCCCTATGACCCGTTTATTAGAGACTCGGGGTCCGAGTCTATTACTTACGTTACCGGCAAGGCAATTCGCCTATCGTTCCTACCGTGCAGCTTCCAACCTCATAGCCACCCTGGGAACTTTTGAGGGTCTGAGTACCGCAGGTTCCTCCACAAGGAACAATGACTGGGATGAACTAGAAGAACTGAGAAGAACACAAATAAAGACCGCTATCCATGGCCTACTAATGACCGAATATCTCCAGGCCAACACAGCCCCAGCAGGCCTTGTAGTTCGTAATGAACCTTTCATCTTTTTACACGATAAAGCATTTAAAATTGACTGGTCCAAAATCTCATGGAGATGTACCCGTGATTGGATTGTGTTAATTATTAAAACTGCGAGCAGATTGGCAAGCGAACTGAAAGTAGAAATACAAACCATTGAAGTCCGCCTGAAAAGCCATGAATCCCCAGCTGATCTGAAAAAATATCTTGACGAAATGAACAAGTCCCTCAATGAGTTCGAAACCACCCTGAAGAATAATAAATATGAGAAACTAAAAAAAGACAACAGCTGATGGTCAAAAGAGAGAATCTACCCCTACATAAAAGATGACTACAAATCAGTGAATGAAAACACAGACGATGAATCATCGGACACTGGGTCAAACGGGTCTAACTCGAGTCGTAACAAGAGCCCAAGGTCTCAAGGGGGAAGGAGGAATTTCCGCAAACTACCGGGGTCCAAGAGGGTGGAACAACTTTCAACCCCACATGATATATCCTCAACAACAACAGTACGGTCCACAACCCCCTTTTCAACACCCACAGGGCCCATTTCCCGTGTGGGGATATCAACAACAAGACTATGGCTACTTCGACCAATCGGCGCCTTTTTTAGGGGCGCGCCAAGGACAAACCAGGGGAAGGAACCGGAGGGGCACCTCAGTACACTGGAACACAGGAGAGGAAGAGACCCCACGGGTAGCCACAAGAAGTATGACAGGCGCCAAGAAAAACCAGAAGTAAGTCTGGTGGTAAACCTCTCAGACTGTGAACTCACAGAAGCACAAAACGCGGTACTGGAAAAGGGCCTGGGGTATGTACCAACTGCCAATATGGACAAATTTCACCTATGCAAGGAAGTCCAGGAATTCATGCGACGCCTGAAGTTGCAAGTCTTCTTTAAAGACACAAAAGATGAGAGTGAACCTGGTGATACGAAACTCAGACCAAAATCTACGTTCACACCGATGAACAATACCCTACCAATCGAACTACTAGCCTTCGAAAAGTCGGTGATGAGGAAACTTGAAGACATAAACCCACGGGAAAGAAGTACCTTTCAGAACGTAAATAATGAAGAAAGACAAGCACTACGAGAGTTGAGCGATAACAAACGTATAGTGATTAAACCGGCCGATAAGGGCGGCGCAACTGTCATACAGAATGCAAGCCAGTATGATACCGAATGTATGAGACTGCTCCAAGACGAAAGGAACTATGAAATTCTTCACACGGATCCAACAAATAGGATAGCAACAAAAATCAGCACGATGGTAGAGGAAGCTGTGACACATGGTTGGATCACCAAGAAGGAGGGAGAATTCCTGTGCCAAAAAAATCCAAGGACCCCCTACCTGTACACACTTCCCAAGATACACAAGAACTTACAGAACCCTCCGGGACGACCCATCGTATCCGGCATCGGGTCAATATTGGAACCCCTGTCAAGGTTTGCAGACGCTTTCCTTAGACCAATTGTTCAAAAAACCTCAACGTACCTCAGGGATACGAAGGATGTACTGAACCTATTGGAGAATATCACCTTTGATCCCAACAACCAGCTACTAATCAGCTGTGACGTGGAGAGTCTCTACACTAGCTTGCCACATCATGCTACTTTGGAGATTGTGGAAGATGTCCTTTTTGAAGACTTTTGGGAATACCAGACACCTCGGAATGTGGTGATGGAATGTTGTTCCCTAGCCCTTAGAGAGAACTTCTTCGAGCATAAAGGTATCCTTTATCTACAAAAACACGGCTGTAGCATGGGAAGCACATTTGCTCCCAGCATAGCTGGTCTATATGTGCATCACCTGGAAGTGACTAAAATACTGCATCCAAATAACCCTTTCAGAGATAACATCAAGATATGGAAACGATACATCGATGACATCCTGATCATCTGGGATGGAGATGAGAGGACCTCCAAGCAATTCCTGAGCTGGTTGAATTTGCAAGACAACTATTTGAAATTCACCAGTACCACCTCCAACCGCAACTTGGTATTTCTGGATCTGAACATTTTCCCCAAGGAAGGCAGACTAATGACCACAACCCATTTTAAAAACACTTCTAAGAACTGTCTACTGTTGTACAACAGCTTCCACCCGAGACATCTGCGGGATAATCTCCCGTACGGTCAGTTCCTGCGCCTCCGCAGGAATTGCACAGAGATTGATGACTTCAAACTGCAGTCCAAAGACCTGAAAAAGAAGCTGGAAGCCAGAATGTATCCAGACAAGATCATCGACCAGGCCTACAAACGGGCCAAGAACAACTGCCGAGAGAGTCTTCTGGAAGAAAGAACACCGAAAGAGGAGGACAAGAGACCTATCTGCGTCACTACTTACAACACCTGTTCCAACCAAGTGACCAAGATCATCAACAGGAATTGGAAGATTCTGAACAGTGGTGGGTTGCAAATACCAAAACCTATGTTCTCTCACAAAAAAGCACAGAGTATAAGGGACGTCTTAGTCCACACAAGACCCAAAACAAACAGCAATACTGTGCAAAAAAATCCTAACTTTGTACATGGTCACTATCCATGTGGAAGCTGCAAAGTTTGTTGTCTCACGAAGAAAAGCAACAATCTAACCTTCAGTGACGGGACCACCTGGGAGCAAAGGAGCTTTAGCAACTGCAATAGTACCAATGTAGTTTACCTAATCACATGCCCCTGCAGATTGGAGTATGTAGGAATGACGAGCAGGGCAGTGAAAATTCGGATAGGTGAGCACAAAAGTACCATAAAATGCAGAAAAACCAGCACGAAACTCACGAATCACTTCCTAGAGATGAACCACAAACCGGATGAAATATCCTGGACTGTGATAGAGCAAGTGAATAATGAGAGGTTCCTTCTGGAGAAAGAACAGAGATGGGTGTTCCGCATTCAATCCCACAAAAGGGGACTGAACGACGACATACCTTGGGGACAGCTGTGACCCCTCACTCTTTGGACGTCATCATTTGATCTTCATGTAATTGATATATAATGATACCACCCACGCCTTGTTCAGTCAGCGAGTTAATTTTGACAACCCCTGGGTTGTACCAATTTAATTTAACAATGAGGATATGACACTGTACCCTGCTGAGGGAACCCCCTGCCGATTGACAGGACTGACCCTTGAGCATATTTTTAACAAAGAATTCGTTTTCTTAGAATACGACTACATTACACTCTGACCCATGAGCATAATTATAATATCTCTTTTTTCGAGATTCACCACTACATTATACTCTGCACACATTTTGTAGCATCCCCCGTTTCTCTCACGCTAGCCATAGAAAGCGTGGAAAGACTTCCGACTACAGTCCTCACATTGTGCCGAATAGCGGCGGCCATTTTAGGATTGAGCGTTCTAGCCTTTCTTTCCTGGGCGTTCACTTGAAGCACCAAGCATTACGGAAGGAAATGACAGAGTATATCTACCCGGCAGACGAGTGACCACTCGTACTCGGAGCTGCACGGTAGGAACGATAGGCGAATTGCCTTGCCGGTAACGTAAGTAATAGACTCGGACCCCGAGTCTCTAATAAACGGGTCATAGGGCCACTTTTTCGTCATAATACGAACGAACCACATCTAACAATGGGGGCGGCATTATTTATTTATTTTTCCAGTAGACCGAGCAAACTTCCTCCGCCTGCAAGCTCATGGGGCATTGAAAAACTAACGGAAAAGTATGTATAAAACGAATGTACTGACTACCTCCTTTACCAAGACCACTTCTAGAATATCGATCTTGACAAAATACTATATATAGGTCTTTTTGTCCTACCTTTGTGATTTGATGTATGAATGTGTTGAGTCACGACTGTATGGGTGATGAGTTAATTACGAACCGCTTCCATTTGGATGGTTCTGGATGAAACGTCGGACATATAGTCCAGCTATAAAAGGTGTATACTGATTAATGCACAACAAACGTGGCAAAAGAAATGGCACTAAACAAAGCGAAATCTTACTGAATTAGCTAATGTTGCGAATGTAACCTCAAATTAATGATGTACATTTAATGATCAGAAGTGAAAATACGAATATGTTTGTGCTTTCTCTCCCCCCTTTTTCTCCTCTTCATTTACAGAGACCACTGGTCATTCTTTCTTTTTTGGCACTGATTATTGGTGCCTTGCTTCACCTGGGCCAGCTCATGCCCCGTAGCACAAATATTCAGCCTATTGTTGCTGGTATATTTGTAGGACAGTAGGCTTACCTCTGTAGAACTGAGCTATTTACAGTAGGGATCACCAAAAGGTCCTGATGAGTAGGCAGTTGGGGACTGCCTATGAAACATGTCGACTCGGTAGTCAGTAATTGCTCTACCTATATCCCCTTTTTAATATTTCCAGCTAGAGAAATCAATAAAATGTATTTGTTCTACTAGCCAGGGAATTTTTAATTTTTGTAATTTTTGTGCATTCACTAGTTAGATCCCTACACTTCACTGACACCATTGCACCCACACATAGCCCTGTCATATCTATAGTGCTCCCGCGCAGTTCGTTTGGTCGTAGCACGCCCCGCCCCGTTTTAGGGACGGGAAGACCCCTATGATGAAGCATGACACTAACGGATTTTTTTAGTGTGTTGGAGTTCTGGACTTTTTGGTTCCGTCCAGAGGTGTCAGGGACAACACCCGAAGACCCCGGAGTTCAACCTGTCTCGGTGCACAAACAAACAGAAACACGGGATTCTCGATGGTGGCGTCAAAGACCAAAGGTTTATTACTGCAGGGACACAGAAGTCACAGAAACTACACATGGGCAGTATCTAGGAGCCTGTTCGATTTGTACAAAGAGGGTTGCTCCTTATATACTAAATATTGGGCTTCAGGCAAATTCTTTACATGTTACCACAGTTCTAAACATTCGTGTCTTAAACAATAAATATTTGGCGTTGCACAGGAATCGTCAACAGTATCTGATGTCAAAACATTACGAATGAGGGGTTCCCACTATTCCATCATAATCCCATGTCAATTCTTCATTCAAGACCCGGACCGCCTCATCGTAAATTTCGTTACCTCCCCCTAATAAAGGCCCAGAAGGAAAGGAGCAGAGCCAGGTGCAGAAGATAGGAAGACAGGATAAGAAATGTTTGTGGGTCGTAAATGGGCACGGTTACCAGCTTCGGCCGCCTAATCATGATCAGGCCAACGAACACAAGAACCAGTATAGCAGGACTGGCCTCAGGCTGGGGAGGCAGTTCTTGCCGAGTCATGCTGCTACAGCGTTGCTGGCCTAAGGTGCACGTGTCACTAGCAAGGTGAATCGCCGGTTAAGGCCTACGTATCCTTAAATAAAAAGAGGTCATTGCGTGTCCATTGACTATGTGAGGGCAAGGAATACAAAATGGCTTCCGTGTTCTAAGATGGATGTCATGGGTAAATCACAAATGTGTTGGTAACAGGAGTGCTCTTGCTCGTAGCATAGCGAAAACACTAGGATATACTAAATGGATCATTTGCGGTTCAGTGATACCAAAATTACGTATTTACGACAATGTTACAAACACGAGTAAAATCGTCACGGAACCTCAGACCCTCCTTTTGCCCTTACATAGGCAATTACTCAGTCTATGTCTGAGTCTAATTCTATGCTCATTAGGTCAGCAACATGTTGTTGCGTCATCATCCTGTCTCGTGCCTTTTCTCCTAATGTAGGTGGTTTTCTGAAACAGGTTGCAGCACAGAGACTACACAGAGCGGGACCACATTGGATAACAAGACAGCACGAGAACAGAAATACTAGGATGACACCAATGACCATCAGAACCTTCCATCCCCACGCTGATACCAGAGTCCAAAACCACTCCATGAAGGACCAGTTTCCCTTATCTACGTGTATAGAGTCGGAAATCTTGTGTAGCTTAGAGATTGCTTCATAGACTGTTGGAGCATTATTTGGAATAAATACACAGCAGCTTGATTGGATCATTCTGCATACCCCACCTCGATCTGCAAGTATCACGTCTAGAACCATTCGGTTCTGTAACGTCATGAGACGATCCGCCTGAAGCTCAGCTGTTAAGTTACTAAGGGCACCTGCAGTTTCTGTAATAGTAGATTCAACTACCCGTGTTAGTTGATGAAGATTTCTACTATTGGCCATAGGCCCCCAAAACGGAAGGAAACCTTTGAAAAAGTCTCCAGCTTCTTGACCAGCGGTATCTTCCTTGCTGAAGACACCTCTTGCTACTCTGGTTTTGTGATAATCTGAAGAAGCAGTGTATGTCGGGGGTAACAATCGAGCAATATAACATGAACCTGAAAAGTCAGCAGGCAGCCATGTATATGCTCTGTCCTGACAGATGAAGTAGGTACCCCTAGCAGTCAGAAAGGCAGGGGAGGAGTTAGACGGAAATACGTAAGTCTCAACGCACTCACTCCTCCCTAGCTGAGCTCTCAGATTTCTCCCATTTCCTTGCAAACAGACCTGACCTCGGTGAGGCACGACCCAAACTGAAGTGGAGCTTTTACGCTTGCTTTCTCCCAAACTAAGGCGATACTCTGTAGAGTTCCAACTCAAATACACCCGTAATTCATCTCTAGGATAAGATGGAGTATTATTGACGTCTTTAATCATGTCAATAATTCCCTGGACTAAAGCTTTGTTGGCTGAGTTGTATTTAGTGGACCGTGGTGGACGCGGAGGATAGGTTTCAAGGGCATATGAAAAAATGGTCTGAAAGGCCTGAAATGATCCATTATAGCTGAAAGGCAAGACTAGATAGGGAATGCCTTTATCCATAGTGTGAGGTATCAAGCCACACACCCAGCAGTCTGTAGTATTAACTATCAGTTGGTGTTGATGCAAGAGCTGTACAAATGTATTGTTAATAAATTCTGAGCGTCGAGCTTGTTCGTGTTCAGGAAATGAGTGAAAAGAATGCATAGAAGAAACCGTAGAAGTAGTAGGATCAAGGGGAGGTACTGTAGTTACTGGCATAAAAATCAAATGTACACCAAAGATGATTCCACCCACCAACGTTATCAAAACAATTAAAAATGTAACTGCACATTGCATTAGAAAGCATTTGCTGTGAAGTATTCTGTACAGTCTATTTCTGCGAACATAAATTACATTTTCTCGTTGTAGCTCAGGAAGCTCCATCTTCTACGACCGTTCGCGACCACTGATGATGTGTACGTAGATGAAAATGCCTCTATCAGCCCTGGGAGTTCCCAGAACTAACAGAAAGATCGACCTTGTGTCTGACCCCCGCAGATTCAACTAGGCACACAGCCACGACCCTACGGCTACCCAGACGGCAAGGCAATTTTAAAATAAAAAGAAACAATACAAGGTATTAGCAAACTTCCTGGCTGGAGGCAATGTATAGCAAATTCAAATCTGAAAATAGGCAGTTTCCTGCTTTATTTGTCCATATTGCGAGAACGTAAGTTGTATCTCAGTTTTGCAGGAGCTGTCTGATCTGGAAACAATGTATTTTCAGCTGACGTTGCAATGTTCACGTTCGCAGATGGCAAATGTTCTTTTGGTGCAGATGGCAAATGTTCATTGGGTGTGGATGACAAATGTTCAGGGTTCAAAAGAGCAGTTTCAGGAGGAGAGTCAGAATTTGGTGAATCCGTGATTAGTTCTGCATCGCTGAAAGGTATGAACCTGGGGATTTGTTCCGTTTCAGAGGTACCGATTCCTTTCTTTACCCAGTTGTCGTAAGGAAGTGGCAGAGGCACACGTTTAGCATGTGTCGTATGGATCCAGTTTTTTCTTCCGGCCACACGAATAGCAGTTCTCGTTGCCAGCAGGACCTGGAAAGGGCCAATGAATCTGGGCTGAAGATTTTTTGTTCTTGCAAAATTTCTGATGACCACCTGATCACCTGGTTTCAGCTGATGGCCTGGACTCTCCGGTGGCTTTGGCAATGCATCGAAAACCTGTTGGTGAATAAGACTCAATTTAGCAGTCAAGTCGAAAAGGTAATCAATTAACATTGGGTATTCCAGCTGCTTAAATTCTTTCGGTCTAGGTACCCCCCAAACATTTGCAGGACGGCCAAAAACTATTTCATAAGGACTAAGCCCTACTCTAGAATGTACGGTTGCTCTTGTTGATAGCAAAGCCAAAGGCAATGCGTCTGGCCAGGACAAACCCGTGGATGCTTGTATCTTAGCAAGTTTCAGTTTGAGGGTGCCATTGTAACCCTCGACTAAACCCGCGGACTGGGGATGATTCGCACTATGAAACTTCTGTCTAATCCCTAGGCCGGCACACACACTCTGCATAACTTTCCCTACGAACTCACTTCCGTTATCTGACCATACAATCCGTGGCATTCCGTATCTGGGGAAGTATTCTTTAAGAAGAATTTTGGCAGTGGATAAGGCAGTATTGTCCTTCAGTGGGTATGCTTCGATCCATCTGGAGAAAGCACAAACTACCACTAGGACGTATTTCAGATTATTGCAACGATCCATGTGAATGAAGTCTAGCTGGATCACTTCAAAGGGGCAGGAAGGAGGAGCGAAGTGACCTGCAGGTGTGGGGATTCCCTTGCCAGGATTATGCATCAAGCATACCATACAATTTCTCACCACTCTCTCTGCACACTTACTAATCCCGTCATTCTTCCAGACCGGAGCCAACATCTTACAAATCCCTTTTGAACTGATGTGCGCTGTTCCATGTGCCATCGTTACTACTGCAAGCACATACGCATCAGGCAACATCCAACGCTGTTGTTCCGACAAATCAATCCAACACCCACTCGAGTCCAATTTACCCGTGCTCTCTCTCCATGCAAGTTTTTCCTCCTCAGTCGCCTCTTTCTGAATTTCCTTCACGCTTTCCACTGTGTCCTCACACATTCCAGACTCAGAAATCCATCTTGCAGACGTTGCAACATACATTCTACTCATCATATTTCTAGCTGTCTGTTTTGCAGTCTCATCAGCAAAAGCATTCCCACGACCAACATCATCCGTGATTGCTTTATGAGCACTGCATTTCACAATCGCAACTTCAGTCGGCCAGGTTAGAGATTCCAACAAGTCATTAACTAGCTGACCATGTTGAATCTTAGTCCCATGGGACGTAATGAAACCTCTCTCTTTCCACAAACGGCCAAAACTATGGGCCACGCCGAACGCGTACTGACTATCTGTGAACACATTCACTCTCTTTCCCTTAGCTAAAACGCACGCTCTTGTTAGCGCGATCAATTCTGCAGCCTGGGCAGAATTCTGACTCACTCTTGCAGTCTCCACAATCGTACTCAAAGTTGTTACTGCATAAGCAGCAGTCACATCACCATTCTCCAATTTGAAGCAAGACCCATCAACATACAACGTGCCATCTGGATCTGATAACGGAGTGTCTTTTAGATCGATTCGTCCTTTTGTTTCTTCCTCAGTTTTGAAATAACAGTCGTGTGGTTCGGAATCACTCGACTCTTGGCTAGTCGGCAACAATGTTGCTGGATTCAATACATTGCATCTCTTGATCTGAATATGACTAGCTAATAGTGTCAGTTCATAACCTGATAATCTAGCACTGGTAAGGTGCTGCGTCTTGGTTCGGTTCATGAGTGTATCCACAGCATGAGGAACCATAACCACTAGCATGTTGTTCATTACTAAACCAGCAGATTGTCGAATGGAGGCTGCAGCTGCGGCTGTAGCTCTCAAGCAACTAGGCAATGCTCTAGCTACTGGGTCTAATGTTGATGAAAAATACGCACAAGGGCGTTGTTTATCACCAAATTTCTGCGTCAAAACACTCAATGCACAACCTTCTCTCTCGTGGACATAGAGCGTGAATGGCTTACTGTAGTCGGGTGTACCCAATACAGGTGCTGAACATAGTGCATTTCGCAATTCAGAAAAACTCTGCTGACATTCAGCAGACCATGGCACCGGACTCGGAACACCTTTCCCAGTCAAGGCTACCAATGGTTTTGCTAGAAGAGAAAAATTCGGGATCCATTGCCTACAATATGAGGTAATACCTAAAAAGGCACGTACTTCTCTCTGCGTGCTAGGAACATTCATCTGTGTAATTGCTTTTATTCTCTCTGGGGTCAACTTCCTTCCCTCCTTTGACAAGAGATGACCTAGGTAGGTCACTTCTTGGCAGCAGTATTGCATTTTTGAAGGTGACACCTTGTGATTCAAATCTGACAAGTGATGCAATAAAGAAATCGTAGCTGTTTTGCAAGTTTCCTTGTCATCGGCAGCCACTAGAAGATCATCGACATACTGTACTAAAGCAGAACCACGAGGAAGTACGAAGGAATCTAACTGGCTTTTTAATGCTTGACTGTAAATGGATGGGCTTTCACAATAACCTTGTGGAGCGCGTTTAAATCTGAAACTTCGTCCTCCTAGAGAGAAACCGAAGATATCTCTGCTTTCCTCGGCTATCGGAATGCTGAAAAAGGCATTTTTCAAGTCGACAACCGAAAACCATGCTGCTGTAGCAGGAATCAACGTTAACAATGCAGTAATGTCTGGAACCACAGGAAACTGTGGGATCACAATTTTATTAACTTCTCTAAGATCAATTACGAACCTATATACTGGAGGCTTTGTAGGGTCAGTTCGTTTCAAAATAGGCAGTACAGGACTATTACAGACATTACCTCTAGTTTCTTCTACAACGTCTTTCTTGATCAGGTCTTGTACTATCAGTAGGAGCGCACGCTCACCTTCACTAGAGATTCTGTATTGTGGAATTCGTGGAAGTTTGACATTTGCTTTCAAAGTTACTACATAGGGTGGAATTTCCAATAGACCTACATCATTAGGACCAGTCGCCCAAAGAGTATCAGGGAGTGAACGCAGCTCTGGTGGGAGCGCATCCATCGACAAGTACATCGGAGAGATTATTCTTTTACCCAACGTAAGTTGTACTCCTGCTGGAGAACAGTACAATGTCGCGTACAGGCGTTTTAACAAGTCTAAACCAAGCAGATTCTCGTTACAACCTGTCGTCAAAATCAAGGGTGCTTTCAATTGACGGGGTCCAACAGAAATAGACAAAGGACCAGAAACAGGGTTGTGAACAGGGGCGCCCGAAAAACCTACTGAAACGTTTGTTGAGCCAGACAAAGGTGCGCCAGGGAGTTTCGCATGTATGATAGAACTTTTTGCTGCACCAGTATCCAACAGAAACGGTTCGACTATACCTGATGTTGCTACTGCGACATAAGGCCCACTCTGATCTACTGGAACTGATACTACTCCCTCTCTTTGTCCATGGCTGTCCTAGTACTCGCTTTGCTGACCTTCCTCACTAGCTTCATAATAGTCTTCCACATGATATTGTGGAGACCTATTCTGTTGGGCAGATTGTCCATTTCGCTGGTCGAAATAATTAGAGGGGCGATCACTTGTCTGTGGAGGCATAGCACCTCGTCCTCGACCTCTAGAGTTTTGCATAGAACTACCACGACCTCTCTGAGCTGCCGCAGCATTATTTTGTGCCCGAACTGGACACTCATTTTTGTAATGACCTTCCACTTTGCAATAAGCACATTGATTCCATTGGTATTGTGGTCTTTGAAAATTATATTCCGTTCTTTGATATGACCCTTGCTGCATATTAGTTTGATTCGTGCGAGGCGGATAAGCTTGCTGTAAAAGTACTTTAGTTTTTAAATCTTTCGTCTTTTTATCTGATTTTTCCTTCTCTTCTTTATCCCTATTTTCATAGTACTGGGCAGTCGCAAGTATTTGCGCAGTCGTAGAGACAGCCCACGCACTTTCAGAATTCTTTAATTTACTACTAAGTTCTGGCAACAGATTGTGCACAAATTTATCAACAAATAATCTCTGACCTCCTTCTGTGCTCATATCCTGACCACTATGATCCACGAAAGTCTCTTCGAATCTTGTGAAAAAGTCGGAGACGCTTTCGTCTTTCTTCTGTTTGCACGCGGACAATTTGTCCCAGTTAACGCGCAATGCTGGCATCAAGGTTTTCATTAAATCGATTATTCTACCAGGCAAATTAGCAATTAGGGGTTCTGGTTTGGAACCACCTATTTGTTGACGATCCGCTGCAATTATAGCTGCCCAGTCACCACCTAGGGCAACTGGATGATTCTCTTTACGAATTTTAGCCCAAATTGGTTGCGGTACTACATTACCAAATAGCAGATCTATGTCAGCAAGATTCAATACACAAGCGTCAACTGTTTGAGCCAACTCTTTGTAGTACCCTGCAGGATTTTTACGTGGATCTGGCAAGGCCTGTTTTACTGCTAACACTTCAGCTCGCTTCCATGGAATATGTATCCAGACTCTCTGGAATTGGGCCGGAGCGGCTGCAATACCAAGGTTTGCGTTAGCCTGCACAGCTTCACGCCAAATTGGTGGAACCTCTCTCATTGGGTATTGACGATTTTGTTTCGTACTACGTTTCTCTAATTCTCTTGGTGAACGAAGGGATGAGTCATTCCTATAACTTAAAATCAGTTCCATCGATTCTTTTATATTTTGTCCAACTATCATACCTGCAGCAAACTCTTTCTGAACATTAATTAATTCTCCTAGATTTGATTCAGGGTCATCCTCTTCCAATTCCTCACGTAGAAGGAAACACATCTCATCGAACACATATCGTTGTGTCGGTTCGTTCCATTGCATGAATGTATCTAATACATCTTGTACATTATATCTTCCAACTTTCGAAACCCATCTAAGAGCAGTGGAATCTAATATTCCTCTTTCTTCAGTACTGGGAAGCTGACTACGTCTCTGCACAGAGTCAGAGGTAGGAGTCTTAATCAGGGTTTTATAGAAGGGAGATAGAATATTAGAGACAGAATCAGTGATTCTTCGACGAACAGAAAGCGGAGTCATAATATTAGCAGAAGCAGTAAATAGAGTAGCAGTTGGAACAGATAGATCAGGAACAGTAGGAGTAGCAGGCAAAATAGCTTGTGAATTAGCAGGTGTTAGCGACACAGGCATAGGTAAAGAAGCCGGCAACCCTAGAAGAGGGGTTGTCGAAGGAACATTAATATTGACCACAGGAGGTACAGGAACTTGATTCAGGGGAGCGGGAACAGGGACACCAGGTTGTCCAGCAACCGGTAATTGAACATTCGGTATAGGTGGAGCCGTAGCACCCTGTGCATACGGTGGGGGTGATCGTAACAAGTAAGACAACAGGGGATCCTTTTCAGGGTCCTCTACTATCTTAGCCGTACTCGATGGCAAAGCAGGATAGCACTTGTCTATCGCTAAATTACGCTCTCTATCGGCCACCTCCATCGCTTTCTCAGACTCGTTAAGTTGCAGCTGCCTAGCAGACTGTTCTAAAGTCAACTCTTGCTCTTTCTGTTCTTTCTTCAACTTTTTAATTTCTCTCTGTTTAGATTCTTTTCGCCAATAACGGAAAGAATCAAACATTGCCGGCCGGGCTTTCTTCTTAAACAACCTTCTTTCTAGATTATCGAGAACTTCAGGTTCAAAACTACCATGTAGTGGCCAACTAAGGACACCATCTTTCTCTGTGTAGCGGATCCATATCTCGTTATAAGAGATAGGGCCCACACCAAACTTGCAATAAAGATCATAAAGGGGAGTTCCAATCGGAGGAAGCAAACACGAGTCCTCCAACTGGGAATCACTGTTGCAACTAAAACAAGACAACATACAATTTTTCCGACTTACCATTTTATAATCCGGAACACAAAACAAACAAGACACAAACAGAAAAAAAAAATGCGCACTCGAACCAAGAACTTAGGCCTACCAGAACTGACAAATGTATCGATACCTGAACTGAACAGAATGATCATCGTAACCAGAATAACCAGTGAACTGAACTGAACTGAGAACTAAAAGGATTATCCAAATAGGAGCAACCCTCACAAAATAACCAACTAGCAACCACTGAATACTTAACTGAGTCACTGAAGACGTCACCAAGGAGAAACCCGTCACGTTTCGCCGTACTGAGGACTGCACCTCGGGTCCAAGACAGGGCGACGGTCAAGGCAACGGACCACTGCAGCCGTCTGAACGGGAACCCTCGTGAAAGAGAACGTCGGGGCCACTTTTGCGATATGCCGGGATCGATGAAGTGGGGCGCCCCACGTTGGGCGCCAATTGGAGTTCTGGACTTTTTGGTTCCGTCCAGAGGTGTCAGGGACAACACCCGAAGACCCCGGAGTTCAACCTGTCTCGGTGCACAAACAAACAGAAACACGGGCTTCTCGATGGTGGCGTCAAAGACCAAAGGTTTATTACTGCAGGGACACAGAAGTCACAGAAACTACACATGGGCAGTATCTAGGAGCCTGTTCGATTTGTACAAAGAGGGTTGCTCCTTATATACTACATATTGGGCTTCAGGCAAATTCTTTACATGTTACCACAGTTCTAAACATTCGTGTCTTAAACAATAAATATTTGGCGTTGCACAGGAATCGTCAACAGTATCTGATGTCAAAACATTACGAATGAGGGGTTCCCACTATTCCATCATAATCCCATGTCAATTCTTCATTCAAGACCCGGACCGCCTCATCGTAAATTTCGTTACCTCCCCCTAATAAAGGCCCAGAAGGAAAGGAGCAGAGCCAGGTGCAGAAGATAGGAAGACAGGATAAGAAATGTTTGTGGGTCGTAAATGGGCACGGTTACCAGCTTCGGCCGCCTAATCATGATCAGGCCAACAAACACAAGAACCAGTATAGCAGGACTGGCCTCAGGCTGGGGAGGCAGTTCTTGCCGAGTCATGCTGCTACAGCGTTGCTGGCCTAAGGTGCACGTGTCACTAGCAAGGTGAATCGCCGGTTAAGGCCTACGTATCCTTAAATAAAAAGAGGTCATTGCGTGTCCATTGACTATGTGAGGGCAAGGAATACAAAATGGCTTCCGTGTTCTAAGATGGATGTCATGGGTAAATCACAAATGTGTTGGTAACAGGAGTGCTCTTGCTCGTAGCATAGCGAAAACACCAGGATATACTAAATGGATCATTTGCGGTTCACTGATACCAAAATTACGTATTTACGACAATGTTACAAACACGAGTAAAATCGTCACGGAACCTCAGTGTGAGGGGTATTTTAAACAAGCACACGTGCTCTCATCTTTCCACTGTGAAGAGAGAGCCTATTGTTTCACAAGAACTTAAAAAAATCATAAAATATTTTGCACCTAGTTGGCTGGCCTCCTGACCTGACCCCTCGGAACATGACAGCCTGCCAAACCCTGTGCACCTGGATTCTGCCATACGTGGTGGGCAAGTGGTGCCACCCCAGTCCTGGACCCTTGGAAGCGGACTTAAAGTGATAGGCCAGTCTCTCTGGATTCAGTGGAATAGAAGCATCCCCTCTGCTGCAAAGCGTAAGCCGAGCAGAACCGAGGCATCTCTGCTGCTGCATTGATTGGACCATTCTCAAAGACCTGTATTGCTGCTGCAGCGCACAACGCCTTCGGAAGTGCCACTGGGCGATGCATGCTCAGCACAGGGCACTCGCATCGCTCATTGATGGCAGCCTCAATGCTGCACTCCTTATTGTAGCCTTGCAGTTCTTCAGAACTGATGCATCGCTCAACCTGGGTGCTGCATCCTCGACAACGGACTTCGCATCACAAGCCCCATCGGCAGGATCCTCGAAAAGTACTCAGACCCTCGCATCGCAGCCTCACAGCATCTCAGAACCAGAGCATTGCTTTGACTGAGTGACACCAAGATTTAAGGTTTTTGTGTTCAGTGGACTAAGTTGGCCAGCACTCCATTGCATTTGGCCTGAAGTTGTGACTTTGTCCCGGTCTGACGTGACCAAATCTTTTATATTGCATATCCCTGGATCTACCAATTGGATTTATGTCATGTTGCTCCTGATTTATTTATGGAAGAACATTCTATTTTTCTAACATTTTTACTTTTTGAAGTGTTGCACAAATACGTTACACATTGCCTCTAAGTTAAGCCTGACTGCTCTGTGCTCAGTGCCAAGCTACCATAAGGTTGAACACAGCTTAATTTAGGGTTGGCTTTTGCCTGGCCCTGACAAAGACTGTGGCTGCTGCTTGACCAGGTCTCATGCCCCATTCAACTGACCTTCCCAATATTAACTAAAGCAGAGCTTTGTACTAATCATGTGTGCCATATATGGTCCTTTCCGAGGGCCAAGAGCCAAGTAGTGCTTTTCAATGTACGGTGATTTCATGTACCAGCCTAAAGTATATATTTGTCGTTTTGAGTGTCAGCCAGCAGTCTTCTCCATGCACCGTGAGGGGTGAGGATGGGAGAGGCTCCACTATAGAGTATTTTGTATAATAAACGATTGAACTTTCTACACTGCCAACTGACTGGTTATTTGGTGATTGGTATTGGGCTATTGGTAAGTATATCCTTTATGTTATTTTATGGTACGTCAGTGTCTCGAAGGTGCACATGGTGTTCTTCCATCCTTCTTCAAAATATCAAGATGTCAACACTAAGATTGAGGGCCCGACAGGGTCTCCTTGATGGCGTTTTGGAAGACCTCTACCACTGAGGAAATGCAGAAACCCTGTCTCTTGTATCTTTTCAGGCCCATATGCGTGGAGACAGTCGTAATGTACCTGTTCTCCGGGGCCAGTTCCAGTTGGTGGTATACGGGGTTATGGTCAAGCTTATAAAATCCTTTGGCCCCATTTAGATCTACCACAATGTCATCCATCGTGGGGGCGATGTGACACTCTCTCCTGACAGCCTGGTTGGCGAGACACATGTCGACACAGAGTTGGATGGCCTCTGGCTTCTTCGGCTTTGGTATGATGACCAGAGGTGACACCCACAGGGTGGGGCCGATGACCTTTTCAATGACTCTCAGATCTTCAAGTACCTGTAGCTCCTTCTCTACTTGGGGTCTCAAGTGGAAGGGGACTCTCCTGTGTCACAGGGCCGTTGGCTTGACAGAGGTGTCTATGTGTAGTTTGAATTGCTTGTGTTAGAGCGTGCCTAGCCCCTTGAATAGTTGCAGGAATTCAGCAACTATGGAGTCCACATGGGAGTCGTGTATCTGATTTGCAAAGTATACATGAGATCTGGGTAGTATGAGGATATATCTGGTTGTCCTAGGATCAGCTGCCGAAGCACCACCGACCTACACCCTTGAATGACCTGGGCCTGGATCTCCTCACATTGTTCGTGGAAGGTGCACATGCCCCAGCTTCCTCAGCCTCGCACATAACACATCCACAGTAGCAGTGTCCGACTGCTTGGTCTGTCAAAGCTTGAAGCATTAGAAATCCAGGTTGATCTGGGGATCAAAGTGTTTACTGAGAGCCCTTAATGCTGCATCAAAATCGTTGTCCTCGCCTGTGTCAGGTAGCGTCTTGAACAGGTCGTACAGCTCAGCGCCTCTGTAATGCATGTACAGGGTTCTTTTGGTGGCTACATCCGTTTCCCTGGCACCTCGGAAGCAGTAACTGTGGCGTCTGATCCATGACCGACATTGTGGGACAGCTGTTACAGGGTCTCAGAGCATGCTGAACGGGGATAGAGGTGTAATTGCTGCTTGGCTGTAGTGTTGCGGGCCTGTGTGGCGCCTCTCGCAGGAGCAGTTGCTCCTGCTTGCTATTGCATTCTCATGACGTGTAGGGCTTCATGCAGGCATCACACTCCTCAAATGGAGGTGGTTAAGTGGCTTGGCACTTATTGGTGAGTCCACTATGTCCAACTCTTGATTGATACTGTTTATTATTATTTTATTTATTTATTTTTGAAAAGATTACCTTGGCAGGTATCGGTATCGGTATTGGTATCACCTTTTGTGCCTTAATCACATGTGTAGTATGTTTCCCTTTTTAAAAAAAAAGGAAATTCCTTCCTTTGTTATCTTTTTTAATCTCTCAGTTCATTTCTCCACACCATCTTGAGTGGTGAGCCTAGTACCATGTGGACTGCAGCCTTGAGCGCTTCCGGTGCTCCCAATACTCACTGAAAAAGTGCTTCAAAGCCTCATCAGGGGTAGTAAGCACTATACAAATGCAATTACAATACAATACAGTACAATGAGAGCCATGCATTGCCATGTCGGTGGGCCCTCCAAATAGGATGCTCTCGCTGGCCTACCAGTGCTCCGTAGATCACTGCGGCGAACATGAAGGAGACGTTCATACAGGGCCATGCCCAGTAGCTCCTCACCCGCATGCAGTCTCGAGGCGACTGCTGCTGACAGCAGATAAGCAGTGACCAGGGGATGTGGGCCGGCTGGCAACCAGGCTCTTCGGTAAGCACCTACCACAGCAATGCGGGCCATGGCATCACGTATAGGCGCCGGGGTCCAAATCACCGGCAGAAGCATACAGGGTGAGTTAATGCCAGGTGTGGAGCCTTGATTTGTGTAGTGCTCCAAGACGGCGTGGGTCCGAACTGCCTTATCGCTAGTGTGGCGGGGTACTGCCTAGTGTCACCCCTCAGACCTCACAGTCTTAGGTGCACAGTGCAGAACTGAAACATGCATACACCCAGTGACTCTCTGCGGGCGAAGACCCGTGTGGTCATGGGCCCCTTTATTTATCACCTCGGGCTGGCCCAGTCCGGGGAGTGTTACAGGTGGCAACTTTGGGGCAGATTTACAATCCTCATTCAATCAATCAATCACTGCATTTATAAAGCGCTCTACATTCCCTTGAGGGTCTCAAGGTGCTGGGGGGGGGGGGGGGGGGGGGGGGCCACTACTGGTCAAAGAGCCAGGTCTTGCGAAGTCTTTTGAAGGCCAGCAGGTCCTGGGTCTGTCGAAGGCTGGTAGGAAGAGCATTCCAGGTCTTGGCGGCGAGTCAGGAGAAGGATCTGACGCCGGCAGTGGTTTTCCGGATACGAGGAACTGAGGCGAGGGCTAGGCTGGCCGAGCGAAGGCTGCGGGTGGGGGTGTGGAAGCTGAGTCGGTCGTTGAGGTATGTGGATCCGGTGTTGTGTAGCGCTTTGTGTGCATGGATCAGGATTTTGAAGGTGATCCTCTTGTTGATGGGGAGCCAGTGAAGGCTTCTCAGATGGGGTGTGATGTGGCTGCATCGGGGGGTGTTGAGGATCAGTCGTGCAAAGGCGTTCTGGATTCGTTGTAGTATTTTCAGGAGCTTGGTAGATGTTCCTGAGTTGAGGGCGTTCCCATAGTCAAGTCTGCTGGTGACGAGGGCCTGGGTGACGGTTTTTCTCGTGTCGTGGGGGATCCATTTGAAGATCCTGCGGAGCATTCGGAGGATGTTGAAGCAAGACGCCGAGCTGGCGTTGACTTGCTTGGTCAAGGAGAGGGCGGAGTCGAGGATCACCCCCAGGTTGCGTGCGTGGTCGGTGGGATTAGGGGCAGTGCCTAGCGACGTGGGCCACCAGGAGTCGTCCCAGGCTGATGGGTTGGGTCCGAGGATGAGGGCCTCCTTTTTGTCCGAATTCAGCTTCAGTCAGCTGACCTTCACCCAGTCGGCGATGGCCTTCATTCCTCTGCGGAGATTGGCTTTGGCAGTGTGGGGATCTTCGGTGAGGGAGATGATCAGCTGGGTGTCGTCGGCGTAGCAGATGATGTTGAGGCTATGTTGTCGTGCGACGTGGGCGAGCGGTGCCATTTGGATATTGAACAGCGTTGGGCTGAGGGAGGATCCCTGAGGGAAGCCGCAGATGATCTCTGTGGTTTTCAACCGGAAGGGTGGGAGGCGTACGCTCTGGGTTCTGCCATCGAGGAAGGATGTGGTCCAGGCCAGGGCCTTATCTTGGATTCCGGCGTCGTAGTGGCGTGCTGATAGGGTGCGGTGGCAGACCGTGTTGAAGGCTGCTGATAGGTCCAGGAGAATGAGGGCGGATGTTTGGCCCTTGTCCATTAGGATCCTGATGTCGTCGGTGGCGGCGATGAGGGCGATCTCGGTGTTGTGGTTGCTGCAAAAACCGGATTGGGAGGGGTCCAGAATGTTGTTGTCTTCGAAGTAGCGGGTTAGCTGTTTGTTGACAATCTTCTCTGTCACGGAAGCCGGGAACGGAAGCCAGGAGATGGGCCGGAAGTTCTTGCGGTCCTTCGGGTCCGCCTTGGGTTTCTTCAGTAGGGGGTTGATCTCAGCGTGCTTCCAGCTTTCCGGGAAGGTTGCTGTTTCGAAGGAGATGTTGATTGCTTTCCGGAGGTGGGGCCTGATGGTTGTGCTGGCTTCGTTGAAAACGTGGTGAGGGCAGGGGTGAGAAGGGGATCCGGAGTGGGTGGAGCTCCTGGTTTTGATGGTGTCTTCGTCGCTGACGGTGGCCCAGGTGGTCAAGCAGCTGGTGCGGGTGGAGGTCGCGGGGGTGATGGTCTCGGTGGTGGGTGCGGGGGTGTTGGAGTTGAAGCTGTCGTTGATGTCGGTGATCTTGCGATGAAAGAAGGTGGCCAGGGAGTCGCACAGGTCCTGTGATGGTGGAATGTCATTGGTGTTGGAGCTGGGGTTGGAGAGTTCTTTCAAGATGCTGAAGAGCTCTTTGGTGTTGGGTGCGTTGTTGTCTAGGCGGTCCTTGAAGGAGGTCCTCTTGGCGGTCCTGATGAGTTGGTGGTGTCTGTGGGTGGCGTTCTTGTGGACTGTGTGGCTGTCAGGTGTTCGGTCGTGGATCCATTTCTTCTCCAGCTTCCGGCAGGTGCGCTTCGATGTCTGTAGTTCTTCGGTGAACCAGGCGGCGTTCTTGTTGGTGTGGTTGGTTGTTGAGATCTTGAGAGGGGCGAAGGTGTTGGCGCAGTCACTGATCCACTGTTTGAGGTCGGTCGCGGCGGTGTTGGGGTTGGTGGGGTCTGCGGGTGGTATCAGGGAGAGGGTGGTTGTCAGTTGGTCCTTGGTGACCTTACCCCAGCAGCGGCGTGATAGCTGTTGGGTGTGGTAGTGTATGGCGGGTTTACTGAAGTTGAAGTGGACGCATCTGTGGTCGGTCCAGTGGGTTCGTGGTGTGGTTGAAGGAGACGTGGGGGCTGGCGGAGAAGATGGGGTCCAGCGTGTGTCCGGCGGCGTGGGTGGGGGTCGTTACGAGCTGATTGAGTCCGAGGTTGGCAAGGTTGGCGATGAGGGCGGTGGAGTTGGCGTCGTTGTTGTTCTCGAGGTGGAAGTTCAGGTACCCGAGGAGGATGTAGTCCGTGGAGGCGAGGGCGTGGGTGCTAATGAGGTCGGCGATGGTGTGGTTGAACTGAGGTCGTGGTCCGGGTGGTCTGTAGATGAGTGTTCCTCTGAGGGTCGTGTTGGGGTCGGTGTGGATCTGGAAGTGGATGTGTTCGGCGGTGGTGAGGGTGTCGTCGGTGTTGGTCAAGACTCTGAGGGTGTCTTTGTGAACGATGGCGATTACCCCCTCCAACTCCGTTGGCGCGGTCTCTGCGGGAAATCTTGTAGCCCTGTGGGATGGCTATGTCGATGTCCGGTGCTGAGGTGGCGTTTAGCCAGGTCTCCGTAAGGAAGGCGACGTCGGAGGCGGTGGAATCAAGGAGGTCCCAGAGCTCGATGGCGTGCTTGCGGGCGGAGCGGGTGTTGAGGAGGATGCATCTGAGGTGGTTGGGTTCTCTGGTAGGTGGTTTGGCGGGCCGGATGCTGGTAAAGCTGCAGGTCCGGCAGGTGAAGGGCCCTTGAGTGTGCTTCGAGGTTGCCTGGCAGCAGGGGTGGTGTTGTCCGGTGTTGAGTGCGTGGAGGGTGCTTGAGTCGTAGTGCAGTCTGGTGTTGTGGTGGACGAGGGGTGCAGGGGTTCTGGCTCTGGGCGTGGTCCAGGCACGGACGGGCGCAGACGGGCTTGCAGGGGCGCGCCCGCTGCGTGCGTCCGCTGCATATCCATGCGGCATCCTCCATAAGAGGCAAAGTGGGAGGGAGGAGCAGCTGGGGGACGGGAGCGGGGCGGCCAATGGGCGAGGGCACGGGACCTCTTGCGCCTCATTTGCACCGCCGTTGCATCATTTCTGTGACGCAGCGGCGGCATAAACCATGCGCAACGTTGCGCCCTATTTACATTGTGATGCATCTAGGGAGATGCGTCACGTTGTAAAGCCCTGCGCCACATGAAACCTGCGTCAGGCGGCGATAAAAAAAAAAAAACTAAGCGTATTTTGCGGAAATACCGCATGTCCTTGCTAATAAGCCCCACACTGCTCAGCTGCAGGCTTACAAACTGCCTATTAGATTTGAGCACCAAATTAACCATTTACCAGACCCTATAACCCCTGCGGCCACTAATGTCCTTACACATGTAACTAGTACTGCACCTCCACTTTAGCACAAACAGGCAGTCTGGGACAGAAGCTGTATTTTATCTTATGAACAAATTTGTCACACTAGTCACTTTAAACGTGCAACATTCTGCACTATGTTTTACTCATTTCCACTAATCAAAGCTTCTCTTTGCAAGTCTCTAGTTTAAAGGTTTTAGGTATGCACTCAGTACAATGGTTTTAATTAAACGTGCATTTAAAAAAATTAAACTTAATACTGGAAAACTTGACTTTGCCATACACTGGTTAAGCGAGGTGAATTGCTCTCCATGCATGAAGTTATTCTACAAAAGGAGTGATTATACACAAATTAACTTCCATTATTTAACATTTTACCCAAAAAACGTGAGGTTTAATAAAAAAAGGAGAAACAGAAAACGAAGAAGAGTGTGCAAATTATAATTTATGAGTAATCCCTTTCTTAAGGCAATGCTTCCATCTGGTGGGTAGCTTCAATGGTTGCATGTAGAGCATGCATTATTGTGACAAGGTACTTACAGAAGTCTATAATAAAAAACAACATTATTTAGTGATCCAAAAAAACCAGTCACGTCCCGATCGGATGTAATTATTAGCAAAAGATTAAATAAAATTAACCTTCAATAATTCTTCTTCATTCTCGAAAGAACATGTTTGTGTCATTGTATGATCTGTGAAACCCACGTTACAGAATGTTAGCGTTAAACTGTGCGTAGTTGGCTGTCATATTTGTTTCAGAAATATGATGAGCCGAGTTCACCAGCCCCGTCCTGACCTTGGGGGCCCATACAAATTGAAATTCTTCATGGACAAAATCAGTTTCCTACTCTGTTGTCCTACAGAAGTTAGATGCAGAGGTCGCACCTCTATTTATGGCCGGAGAGTCATGCGTAGCATCAGCGAGGCTGGAACAATTTTCAGAGTTGGAGGTGCTGCCATCAGTGCTCTGTCAGTGAAGTGACAGTAATTGTGGGAAATCCAGGCATCACACTTTGGGGCAGATTCACAAGCCCCTTGCGCCGCCGTTGCGTCACTTCTCTGAAGCAGCGGCGGCATAAAGCATGCGCCATATTGCACCCTATTTACAACATGACGCATCTAGAGAGATGCGTCACGTTGTAAAGCCCTGCGCCACATGAAACCTGCATGAGGTTTCATGTGGGCGTTCTAGCGCATACGGGGCGTTCCGTCGCAGGAACGCCTCGGAAAACTGCCAGAGTGAAATCTACAAGATTTCACTCAGTCCCTTTTCCGACGCCGCTGCGTCTAAACCTTTCCCCTGCTTGAAGCAGGCATAAAACTTGACGCACCATGTTGGGCATAGGCAGGGTTGGAACAGTGTTAGAGATGCATCGCGCCCATGACACAACTCCAACACTGCACCAACCTTACTCCATCAGATGCGACACGCACCTGTTTATCCTTGTGCCATGATGCACCGCATTGTAAATGCGGCACATCTGTGGTGGCTCAAGGGTAAACTTACGTGACACATCTTTCCTGGCGCATCCCTGCTAATTTGCAGGGATGCGCCAGGAAACGTAAATCTGCCCCTAAGTACAACTGGTGCACATGAGCCACGTCCATTCAGCAGGAGTGTGTAATATAGCTGGTAGAAAATTTTCCATTGAAATGAGAACTACATTTGCACAGACATGCAGTTTCATTGATAACACTACAGAGCATCCCAAAGATTTTCTAGGACTTAGGTAGAACAAATATTTATCGTTTTTGCATCTCCAAGAAAGTTACTGTTAGAGCTAGAAACCTTGGTGTGGGTTTCTCCCTCACTTTTTGCCTTCAGACTTCCTGTTTTTACTGACTTTAATTTTTGCTGGACTTGGGTCTCTGTGCACTTTATTACTGCTTAACCAGTTTATTTTATTTATTTATTTAAAGAGTTTTATATAGCGGTGGCTAGACTCGAAGGTATCAGAGCGCTTTACAAAAGAATCAACAGTTTAACAGAAAAAGATCAAAAATTACATACTACATCATGAAATAGGCAATACAATTAGGAGAGGAGAGAAAGGAGAGAGAAAAGTAGTGGATGGGGCAGGGGAGGTGAGAAAGGGAGGATGAGGGAAGAGACGACAGGTGAGACGAAAGGAAGTCTGTCTAAAGACTGACTGGGTAGGTGACGTCCAAGGAGGGAATCAACTACCTGTTTCCCCTATAGCTAAACCAGGTAGCTCCATCGGGCATCAGACAAAATAGCTAGGTCTCAATTTACGAGGGAAAGTTCACAGCTAAACAGGGTGGGGACTAAGTGCCAGGACAGGTGAGGGCAAAGGTCAGTAGCAGGAAAGTGGAGAAGAGTAGCGCTGGCTAGACCCGAAGGTATCAGAGCGCTTTACATGAGAATCAACAATGTAACAGAAAAAGATCAACAATTACATTATACATCAAAAAATAGGCAATACAATTAGGAGAGGAGAGAAAGGCGAGAGAAAAGTAGTGGATGGGGCAGGGGAGGTGAGAAAGGGAGGATGAGGGAAGAGACGACAGGTGAGACAAAAGGAAGTCTGTCTAAAGACTGACTGGGTAGGTGACGTCAAAGGAGGGAGTCCCCGGCCTGTTTCCCCTATAGCTAAACCAGGTAGCTCCATCGGGCATCAGACAGAATAGTTCAGTCTCAATACATTGAGAGAGGAGAGACATAAATAGAGGGAGGATGCAGGAGGAGACGACAGGAGAGACGAAAGGAAGTCTGTCTAAAGACTGACTGGGTAGGTGACGTCCAAGGAGGGAATCCCCGGCCTGTCTCCCCTACAGCTAAACCAGGTAGCTCCATCGGGCATCAGACAAAATAGTTCAGTCTCAATACATGGAGAGAGGAGAAAAGGAGAGACATAATTAGAGGGAGGATGCAGGAGGAGACGACAGGAGAGACGAAAGGAAGTCTGTCTAAAGTCCGACTGGGTAGGTGACGTCCAAGGAGGGAATCCCCGACCTGTCTCCCCTATTACTAAACCAGGTAGCTCCATCGGGCATCAGACAAAATAGCTAGGTCTCAATTTGCGAGGGAGAGTTCACAGATAAAGAGTGTGCAGACTAAGGGCCAGGACAGGTGAGGGCAAAGGTCAGTAGCAGGAAAGTGGAGAAGAGTAGAGTGGGGAGGGGTAGGGGGAGGAGGGAGATAAGGTCAGGAGAGATGCAGGAGGGTTTGTTGCGGCCGTAATTTTAGG
Organism: Lissotriton helveticus; assembly: GCF_964261635.1. Taxonomy (NCBI): domain Eukaryota; kingdom Metazoa; phylum Chordata; class Amphibia; order Caudata; family Salamandridae; genus Lissotriton; species Lissotriton helveticus. Next base: position 201,391,664 of record NC_136060.1, read on the forward strand.
CAGGTACAGGCAGTATTTCAGGAGCAATCACTGAGTGGGGTGACTACATCGCAGCTTTGTTGTCTCTCATGTCCCTGTAGGCTCTGAAAACTCACTGCATACCACAGTTTTTTGGGCTTGGCCACAGTATTCGTGTTGGCCCCTTTACATGCTTTGTGCCACACTGCCAGGTTCCATGTCATGCCATGCACCTTCTTTGTCGCTGGTTCACAACCCATTGGCTAAGTCTGGCGGTTGGTGGATGAGCCAGTTAGGGGCAGCTGTTCGACACCACGTAGGGGGAACACAAATAGGATTGTCTTGGGCACAGGAACCGCAGCCTGCCCTGTACAATTACCATCAGATTCAGGGCATGTGCCGTCAAGGCTCCACTCCGGGGCATATGGGTGCATATCAGCAGTGCTATCACAGGGCCCGTGGCGCCACTCAGGCGCGTGGTCTTGTTCAACCCAACCCTGTCGGGTCACAGTATCTCAGGCCTCTCGGTGCCTCGCATATCTCACCACCAGGACATCCAGTTCACCCCCAAGTCCAGCCAGCGATGCGGCTGCTTCTCGTGCAGGTCAAGGAGTGTCGGCTTTCAGCAAGTCCGTGTTGGGGGAACAGTTGCGACGGTTAGCAACCTTGCGGCGCCATTTTATGATCAGGCAGACTCCCCGGGCTTTCTGCAGGGCGCGCTGCAGCGCTCACCTGTATTCGACTGCTCCTGCTATTAACGGACTGTCCATGTACCACACACCTTTTCTTGGTAGCGGGAGCAATGCAGCAGTCAACGACCCCGTGTTAGCACCTCTGCAGTTCTCCGCGCCGCCATCTCGAAGTCAGGCATCTGCAGTTACGCCTGTGTGCAGCGCTTTTCAGCCCTCACCTCGAGCCTGCGATGTCGTCCGGGTGCTCCACAGGGGGGATCCCCGCCCGCAGATCGGTCCAGCTCTCCGGTATGGCAGTCAGAGGTCCCTCAGGTTGCCGCAGTCCAGCTTAGCAGCGGGATCTTCTACGACAAGTTGCAGCCGCCAGTGCTAACGTGTGTGCTCTCTCCTTAAAACACGTTAGATTAGCTTACATCCAATGACATATTTAATTTACTTGTAATATCCTGGCAAAGTACCACTATCTGTGCCTAGGGCCTGTAAATTAAACGCTACTAGTAAGCCTGCAGCACTGATTGTGGCACACACTTAAATAGCACTTTAAACATGCCTCCGACCTTACATTTCAGCCTGTGTGTGCAGTTTTAAACTGCCATTTTGACCTGGCAGAGTAAAGCTTTTGCCAGACCGAAAGCTTCATTTTCAATACTCATATCACCCCTAGGATAGGCCCTGCACAGCCCAGAGGGCAGAGTGCAATGTATTTAAAAAGTAGGGCTTGTACTTTTAAGTTTTACATATCCTGGTAGTTAAAAACTCTTAAATACATTTTTCACTACTACACGGCCATTTTCATAAGTGTAATTTCCAAATGAGAACAAGTAACCAAATCGTGTTTGGTGTCTTTAGAATAGACATTTTGAATCCTAACTTATGGTGAAGTAGATTTTAAATTACATTTTTGAAAATGCCACTTTTAGAAAGTTTCAGAAAAGGGGGTGGTGATGAACAGAGTGTCTGAATTAAGCAGACCACTCTTACCCAGTCCAAAGATCAGGGCTTGATCCATCACCGTTATTTAGCTCACTGCCCCATCCCAGCTCAGAACCTGGCTATATGCAAATTAGTCTGTCCCTGGCCCAGTGCATCATGGGAACAGGGCAGACCAAACTACCAAGCCAATTCTTCACCAGAAAGGAGACAAGCTTCCGGGGACCGGTTTCTGGCATTTCAGCCGTCATCGGCCCGGCTTGCTTGAATCCTGATGGAGCAGTGAGCAAGGGACTCATGTCTGAGTATACCCTGCCACACCTATAGTGGCCAAAAACGATTCAGAAAAGGGGGTGGTTGTTAAATATTTTGTCCACCCTAAGCGTGGAAGGGTATACTCAGATGTGAGTCCCTTGCTCATTGCACCATCAGGATTCAAGCAAGCCGGGCCGACGACGCCTGAAATGGCAGAAACCGGTCCCCAGAAGCTTGTTTCCTTCCCAGTGTAAGAATTGGCTTGGTAGTTTGGTTTGCCCTGTTCCCATCATGCACTGGGACAGGAACAGACTAATTTGCATATAGCCAGGTTCTGAACTGGGATGGTGCAGTGAGCTAAAAAACGGTGTTGGATCTAGCCCTGATCTCTTGACTGGGTGAGTTTATTCTGCTTTATTCAGAAACTCTGTCCATCACCACCCCTTGTTGTTAAATATTTTGTCCACCCTAAGCGTGGAAGGGTATACTCAGATGTGAGTCCCTTGCTCATTGCACCATCAGGATTCAAGCAAGCCGGGCCGACGACGCCTGAAATAGCAGAAACCGGTCCCCGGAAGCTTGTTTCCTTCCCAGTGTAAGAATTGGCTTGGTAGTTTGGTTTGCCCTGTTCCCATCATGCACTGGGACAGGAACAGACTAATTTGCATATAGCCAGGTTCTGAACTGGGAGGGTGCAGTGAGCTAAAAAACGGTGTTGGATCTAGCCCTGATCTCTTGACTGGGTGAGAGTATTCTGCTTTATTCAGAAACTCTGTCCATCACCACCCCTTGTTGTTAAACTTTTAGAAAGTTGGCATTCATTTCTTTGTCTTCACCGTTTGGTGCCAGTAACCTGTCTCTGAATCTCATGACTGGATGTGGGTGATAGATGGCCATTGTGTATTCCTCCTTGCAAGCCACACACAATGGGGAACTTAGATGTGAATGAATGGACTATCATTGAAAAACTGGGAGGGAGGAACTGGGCCCAGTAGAGTTAGTCTGGAGCCAGGGCCAGGTAGTCAGGGCACCTGTGTGAATATGTCTTGTTATTTTGCATGCAATTAGTTCTCATGCCATTACTACACATGTTTTTCTTAGCAAAAAACGTTACTACGGCAGCTTTTAGTTTGCATACCATTACATTGAAAGTGTTAATGTATGCAAACTAAAAACATGCCTAGTAATAATAAAACCCAACACTACATACAAATACACTACACTACACATCCCAAAGTTAAAAACACTACCATAACCCTCAAAAATACACTACCCTACACTACTAAAACACCACTATACTACCCTAAACACTAAATCACTACCCCAGCATGACCCTACCCCTACTCCCTGTACGTCCCCTTCACTTAAACACTACCCTTCACGACCCCCTGACACTACCCTAAATACTAAAACACAACCCTACACTACACAAACACTACAACACTACCCTAAACCCTAAAACACTACCGCCAGCACAACCCTACCCCTACTCCCAGTCCGTCCCCTTCACTTAACCACTGCCCTGCACGACCCCTTGATACTACCCTAAACCTTAAAAAATTGCCCTACACTACACAAACACTACTACACTACCCTTAATCCTAAAACACTAACCCAGTACGACCATGCTCCTACCCCCAGTCCATCCCCTATACTGAAACACTACCCTAAATAACACCCTGACACTACCCTAAACCCTAAAACACTACCCTACAAAACGCAAACACTACAAGGCTACTCTAAACCATAAAACACTACCATAAGCACGACCCTGCCCCTACTCCCAGGCCTGCCCCTACACGCAAACACTTCCCTACACGACCCCCTGACACTACCCTAAAACACTATCCTACACTACACAAACACATTAAAACAAAATCCCAAGCACGACCCTGCCCCTACCACAATCTGCACCTTACACTTAAACTTTACCCTGCACGACCCCCCAACACTACCCTACACTACACAAACACCACAACACTACACTAATCCCTAAAACACTAACCCCTGCATGATTCTACCCCATCCCCCACTCCTGTACCTACACACAAACACTACCCTACACGACCCACAACACTACCCCCAAACTAAAAACGCTGCCATCCTCAAATACAAACCCTACAGAATTAAACAGTCCCTCTTACCTGTATCTCCTCGGTGGGTGCCTGGAGCCATCATCGCTGCCTCCTCAGATCAGTCATCGCTGACTCCGCAACTCCCACATGCGTACTAAAAGCTATGCATTATTACAGCGCATGCGTTGTAATGCATGCGTAGTAATGGTACGCGGTGTAATGACCGTGTACAAAAGGATGTTCCCCTACCTGTATACATCAAATGCTCACCTCTTGAAGCTTCTTGCCCACTTCCAAGGCACAACTGGTTATAAATGCTGGACCTCAGACACCATCACTTCAGTCCCCTACTGGACCTGTGGATACTCTGCCAGAACAAAGGAGTGATGTGCTGCTGAAAGGACTGCCACTCTGCTGGAGATCTGCTCTGAAGGAACTGCTACCCTACTGACCTGACCTCAGCCACGGTCAGCAGTAGGAGTTTCTGCTGGGCAGTGACATGGGGAGGGGGAGGGGCATGGTGGGGGGTAGTAATGTATGGATTACGGAGTTTAACAGGTAAGTAAACATATAAATAAATAAAACGAATTTCGTTGCACGCACTGCATAGCATTTGGTGATGCAGTGCACGGAACGAAATTCGTTTTATTTATTTATATGTTTACTTACCTGTTAAACTCCGTAATCCATACATTACTACCCCACACCCTGCCCCTCCCCACACCGCCCTGCAGGAACTCCTACTGCCGACCGCGGCTGCCTGACCTGCGGCCATTTTGCCTGGGTGAGAATGATTGGTTCTGCATTCCTTGAACCCAGATCTCAGAGTGACTCCAAGGGCTAGTTGGCTGGCCTCCTGACCTGACCCCTCGGAACATGACAGCCTGCCAAACCCTGTGCACCTGGACTCTACCATACATGGTTGGCAAGTGGTGCCACCCCAGTCCTGGACCCTTGGAAGTGGACTTAAAGTGCTTGGCCAGTCTCTCTGGATTCAGTGGAATAGAAGCATCCCTTCTGCTGCACAGCGTAACCCGAGCAGAACCGAGGCATCTCCGCTGCTGAATTGATTGGACCAGTCTCAAAGACCTGTATTGCTGCTTCAGCGCACAACGCCTTTGGAAGTGCCACTGGGTGATGCATGCTCAGCACAGGGCCCTCACATCGCTCATTGATGGCAGCCTCAATGCTGCACTCCTTATTGTAGCCTTGCAGTTCTTCAGAACTGATGCTTCTCTCAACCTGGGTGCTGCATCCTCGACACCGGACTTCGCATCACAAGCCCCATCGGCAGGATCCTCAAAAAGTACTCAGATCCTCGCATCGCAGCCTCACGACATCTCAGAACCAGCGCATTGCTTTGACTGAGTGACACCAAGATTTAAGGTTTTTGTGTTCAGTGGACTAAGCTGGCCGGCACTCCATTGCTGTCGGACTGAAGTTGTGACTTTGTCCTGGTCTGACGTGACCAAATCTTTTATATTGCATATCCCTGGATCTACCAATTGGATTGCTGTCATGTTGCTCCTGTTTTATTTATGGAAGAACATTCTATTTTTCTAACATTTTTACTTTTTGAAGCGTTGCATAAATACGTTACACATTGCCTCTAAGTTAAGCCTGACTGCTCTGTGCTCTGTGCCAAGCTACCAGAAGGTTGAACACAGCTTAATTTAGGGTTCGCTTTTGCCTGGCCCTGGCAAAGACTGTGGCTGCTGCTTGACCAGGTCTCATGCCCCATTCAACTGACAACCCAATTTCTCACAGGTACCCTGATTTGTTTGGATGATGTTAAAGTCTATGTTTCCATAACACTTCAAATTTACATAAGGAGCTACATTTCTGCTTTTTTAACTGCTAGTATATTACAATAATGTGTACAACTCACTTAACTGCATTTACATGTTGTTGTGTTAAAAAATGACATCCTTTCCTTTCACACTCTCTGCACCCTAGTAAGATTGTCACACAGTTCTTTTTACACAACCCTCTAACTTTGCAGTCAAAAGAAATAGCTTGACATTTGACATCTGTTTTTGAACACACAGTAGATGTGACAAGCTAACAGCAAAATGTTAAGGCATCTTTACTGCTCACTCACCTACTGAATTCCAGCTCCAACATGCAATACTCTGCACCTCTACTTCCACGGCCTATGTGGAACAGTATTTCTATACACATCCCACTTTGCTTGAATCTGAGTGGTACCGTTTTTCCAGACTCAAATTAGCAGGCCCCCCAATAATTATAGCTCAGCAAACATGGGTCTGGTTTTACTGGCTGAGAATCTATGCCTAATGAGAATTAGCATAAGGTTGCAGAAGAGCAGCGGCTGAGAGCAGAGGCCTACACCCAATGCCTGCAACTACCAACAAGCAGCAAACTCACCAGGACAAAGGAAGCAGCAAGACTGCTTCCTGACCCCATCATCCCAACCCCTTTGATCCCTCCTGCAAAACCTCAATAAAGAGGAACAGAATGTGCTCAGCCATAGATGTATATAATGGCCTTGGTCCTGAAGCACAGCCCTGGGACTAGAATGGCCTACAAGTCGACTGATAACAGAATGGAGGGAGCAGATAATGCCACCCCAACCAGGCAGGACACCACTGACACACCACCTGCACCATAACCTCCCATCAACTCCAAGCACCACCAGCAACTGGAACCCTAGACCAATGGCAGAGGCCCAGCACACAGAAGTTTATTTGCCAGAACAGCATCAACATCACTGAGAAGCACCAACAACTTCTTCCACCATTTTTCAGGATGGGAAGTCCCCCAGCAGCCATATGATCCCCCTATTCCCACAAACTATCACTGCCAGTACTTAAAAAGTGCCAGGTACAAAAATTTCCAAGATGCCAGCCGGTGCCAATACCAAATGTTGGGGTTGCTGAATACCAAAGCTGTCTAGACTTCATTTCACCTGTTGCCTCTTTCATCCTCCAATGTACTTTCCCAGCCCCTATATTGTACTTGTGTAAGTTCCTTTTAACAAGTGATCTTTGCTTTTGCCACTGTTTCCCCTTTTTTCACGTCGTCCTTCTTTCCCCTTTCCTGCATTTCTCCCTCTAGTTTTGGGTCAAAGTCTAATGATGATTACAAATATGTCCCAATTCCCACAAAATAATACTGGTGGGCCCCACCTGTAATACCAGCTCAAACCAAACACTGGCTACAACCCCTCATGCCTATTTACCCTCTGCCCCAGAGCATGTGGTTCATGGGAGCTCACCAGCCAGGAAATAGTAAGAAAGAGGCTTTTTTTTACCCAGTCTTTCCGCATTTCTGTCGGCTTGTTTCGTAAACAGGTAATGTAGGGGAGTAATTATGGGACAGCATCACTGATTCTTGCACCTTTAATTGCGGACCCCCAGCACTGGTTGGCTCGGAAACACAGCACTAGAGGTACCATACAATGACACCATAAGCAGCAGAAAACGTATTGCCTCAGCCTCACCCCAAAATAACAAACATCCAATGAGTAGAAATGGAGACATGCATTTTTTTAAGTTTGAAAAAAAAATAGAAACAAAAAGCACAACGTGCCCACCACTGATTTCTGGTCACACTAGGCCCGTTTAAAGTCAAAGGTTATGGCTGAGCTCGATGGATTACCAGTCGGATACAGGAACCAGGTTAATCCCAGGGGGAAGTTTACCTTCACACTTACAAATAAGGAGTGTAGTCCCCTTGTGGCCGTCAACGAAGGAGGGAAAGTTCAGAGGGACGTGGTCCAAAGTCTGTGCTCAGGAAAGCCTTAACATTGATCTGCATCAGTCTGGGTGCAGCCCTCTAAATTTGGACTTAAAAACTTTTCTGGAAGCGGATGTCCTTCAGAGAGGCAAACCAGCAAGTTGAGGCAAGCTGGAAATTTAACATCGGCGGCTGCAGCTTCGACTATGAACCTGCTCTGGTTCAGCTCTCCAGGCAGAAAATTGACAAAAAGTCTCACGTCTTGCAGTTCAGGTCCAGGTGGAGCACACCATAACAACAGTCAAGGATCCTGGACCTGGGGGCCATAACTTGTGGTTTAGGACTCTCTCCAAGAGAGACACGCAGCAGGGTCCAGGGCAGGTCCAGTTAGAACTGGGTTGGTGAGTAGTTGCAAGGAATTGGCCTGTAGAAGCTTGCTGTGTTTCTGTACCTCCAACAGGAGGTCAGCCAACTAGTCCTTGGGGTCACTTCTACATTTATGCTGAGTGCCAGCCGGTGGGTGGAGGGCAATCTTTGTCTACCCCTAAACCATGTTTGATCAATATCACCCCTACCCATGGGTTTGGAGCTAGCCTTACTAGAGAGACAAAGGAGAGGCAGGCCTAGGTGTGAGCTTCATCTTGCAGTGACAAGCTAGGCATTCTTTGAAGTTCAGGAATGGCCACAGCCACAGGTTATCCTGTCAATGGATGAGACCCTCTCCGATAACCACAGCGCTTTGCTTCTGGGAGCAATACACATCTCACCACATGGGAGTCATGAGGTGTCAGGAAAACAGATGGGCACTGGCATTAAAGGCTTTTGGTTTTAGGCAACAAATATCAACTTTTTAAAAGCACAAGTCTCGAAATAGTAATATAAAATCTAACTTGACCATTAAGTTGGATTTAAATTATAATTAAGTCCATGAAACCTTTTCCTGCCTGTTGCAAAGTCACCCTGTACCATGGTCACCCCCATTTGTTGCTGACTGGTACTGGTGGTAACTGACTGACTAATCCTGTGCTCTGCTTAACCAGGCCCATGGCTAGTCCTATGGTGAAAACACAGTGAAAACAAACACACGCACATGCACACACATTAGGGTACACTATGTGTTAGGGTACCCCTATAATTGGCATGACCTACCCTGTAGGTCCCTAGTACATAATAGAGCAGAGGGATTTAAACTACTGTAATTCCCTAGAATATAATAGGGCATGGCAATTTAGAGGGCAATATCCCTTTCTGCACTTGCAGGTGTACAATGATGAGAGCCTGAGGTTATTTTAAAAGCAGCCCTGTGTTGCAGGACTGCTCTTAAAGTTAAGTTGTGCACAAACTCGACTTTGGAGGTAGGGGTTCTTAGAAAGTTATTAACTACAATATTTTGGCATATTAGGTACCCCCACGTTGTCCCGTAGGTGTTCCAGGGGTGGGAGGCAGGTGCTTATAAGACATTCACATATAAAGGAGGTTTTACATGCCCTGGGGATAGAGAAAATGCACATTTTACTTCCCTCATTGCAGTAAAGTGCTTACCAAAATCAACTTTTGTACTTGGAGGACTGTTGAGTAAGGATCTACATTATTCTTTCATATTCAGGACTCCTAAAGTCTCCCCTAGGTTTTCCAGGGGTGTGGGTCATGTAGCTACAAGCAGGGTCCCTACAAAAGATGTTTTATAGGCCCTGGTGTTGGGAGAATTAGACATTTAATTTTCTTCATTGTAGACCCTCAGCCACATAAGTTAAAAATACAGTAGTAATATCGCTGGGTATTTCCGAAAAATATAATTCAAGGACTTAGAAGAAATGTACTGATAAATCCAGGGAAACATCCTTTATAACGAAACTTTCACAACACGGTACCATTACCAAACAGGTTTTACAACGCAATTCGTTACAACGACTTGCGCTGGCGGGCGCTGTAGGATAGGGAATAGTTTAATTTACTATCCAACACCTTCCCTACTATCCACGGGGACTGGAGTTGGAATAGTAAATTAAACTATTCACTATCCAGTGCCCCCCAAGGCAAGTCGTTGTAACGACTTGCGTTGTAAAACCTGCGTGGTAACGGTATGCGTTGTGAAAGCACGCGTTGTACCGTCATACATCCCTAAATCCAACAATACGCTATTGTTGAATTTATCCTAAAATATACAGAAAATAAGTAAATAAGACTTTCTTGTCTGGAAGCAAAAACTCCTGTCCTCTTCCCTGATTGGTCAGAGATACTGAATTAGCCAGGCTGCTTCGATCAAGTGATAAGTGGTACTCGGAGAGAGAGAAGCTATCTGGTATGAGTGGGCTCTGCTACACAGGAATGCCAGAGCAGGGGGTAGGGGTAGTAAACCATGAGCTTCAAGGGGAGAGTGGTACAGGCAGAAAAAGCCAGGTCCATCTAGCTCCATCCCCTCTGAACTCAGCCTGAAGGCAGTCGGAAGGAAGGAATTTGCAGTTGTCAGGGGGATTCCTATAGAAGTTAGCCATACTGGAGGTTGGTTTAACTAGTTCTTGCTCCTCTGCTGACAGTTCAGCCATATTGCATTTACGAGGAATAGGGCTCTCTGGGGCAACATTATGCCACACTTTGGAGGAAGTGGTCATGCTCTGTGATGTTGCCCTGCACCTCATTGAATAGGAATGCCTTCCATTTGACCCCAGAGAACACTGAATAAGTATCTGAGAGGGGCACAGCCTCTCAGCTCTGCTGCATGAAACAAAGAGAAGACGAAGGATTGCCAGGCTGGAAACTTGATTTGCACCATCAGGCTCTGCATTCTGACTGACTGCGCCTTCTGCATTATCTGGAACTATATTCCTTTGGATGTACCTTGCTTTAAGAAGACTAAGGAGTGGGCTCCCTGGAAGCTACAGGTTAACAAAGCTCACCTGTGTAAACTCCAACAAGAGTCCCCTGCCTGAAGTGCATCCAATGGACTTTAAAGGGTTTTCGCTAATGTGCATTGTGGGTATTGTGATCCCAAACTTTCCAGGACCATCTTGGATCTTCCAGACCCTTGGATTGTGTTTTGGACCCTTTAAACACTCAAGAGGAACTTCTGAAAGAAGTTCCAGAAGTTTGGAGAAGTTTGGAGCATTTTTGGAAAAAACTCCATAAGATGAATATGTGCTAAAAATGGTTTTTTCTGTAAAAAATCATATCTATAGTTTCTTATATTGGATCTTTGTCATTTTGGTGTGACTTTAAAGATACAAATATTTCCTTTAAAAAAAAATTGTGTTGGATTTGTATTGTGTGTTGTGCCTTATTTATTTACTAGATTGTTTTTAAATGCTTTACGTACCTGTCTCCTAAGTTAAGCCTACCTGCTAGATGACAAGCTACCCAGGGTTGAGGGGGGGAATAATTCATTGAGACCTATACTGAGCCCTAGACCATGTTAGTGGCCCTATTGCCAGTGGTAGATGCATATTTACCACTACCAATAGCCCACTTTTCAACACTAACTATGCCTGGTTTGACCTGTCAGCCTTAGGGCGGTCTACTCTCAAACATTTTGCTTTCTCCATTCCTGTTTTGATACATTTGTTTTCATTAGCCAGAAATCTGTGTACTTTACTACCACTGCTAACCAGTGTTAAAGTGCTTATGCTCACTCCCTCAAACATGGTAAAAATGACCTATACCTGATTGGCATGTCCATGTCCTGGTAGTAAAAAGCTCACAAATTTGCTTTCCACTACTGTGAGGACTACCTCTCCCATAGGATGATATTAGGTTACCTAACTATTTTTGATAAGTGACATCTTTTACGTGGTAACAGGTGCAAAGATCATGTTTGGTGCATGTAGAATCGTAATTTAAAACACTCTTTAATGGTAAAATCATATTTTAAGTCACAATTCTGAAAATGCCACTCTTAGAAAGTTAGGAACATGTAATGAGCATGCACTCCTTCCCTTCAAAGTAATTTATTTGTGCAAATCATGTTGTCCATTGGTGCGTGCAAACAGATGCTGTGCACCGCCCCAGCACACAGCACATACTTGTAGTATACCTTAGGGCACATTTTCGCGCCCCATCTATCGCACTGCGAAGTGGGAAAATCATCCCTCAATTTTGACCACTTTATCTTATGTTCTCCATTTTCATCATCAGAATCCATGGTTGTACAAAACCATTTTTCATCACTTTTCAAAGCTTATTAAATCAATGCGGGGACAGCGTCTTCCACCTTCTTTCTTTATTGTAATTTCTTCAAATGACTGCTAAGTGCCCCTCGAGGCTTTTCACAGCACCACGTCCAATTAGAAAGTCAAACATACACCAGGCTAGGTTCATCACTGTGTACCTAGGCCTAAGAACTGAACGGAGACCAGAACCTAATTGCTCACAGATCTGCCTGCTTCACCGGTCGCACTGACTTTTCGGTACCTCCCACTATGTTCTTACCCACAGCAGCAAATATTGTTTAGTGGCTCGTCTCTTGAAGGGCATCCAGCCTCCTAGAGCTCTCATCTGACACAGCCTGCAGCTTCTGCAGGGTCTGAAGATCTTCAACTTCCAAAAAAGTGACAAAGTCCGGGCGTAGAAATCTTCCCTGTGACTTCATCCAGCAATTCCCTAAATACGACACATCCTCAGACACCGCCAGCTGCCAGAGATTTTTTTTGGTAATTCTTCTAAGTCCGAAGATAAACCGAGACTAAGCCAAATCCACATCCTGTACCGGACCACACTCCATCGCGGTCAGCAGTAACTTTTGACTTCGCCTCGGTCTAAAGTGACTAGATTGTACTAAAAACTTTAAATATTAATAACAACGGTTCTACTGATTGAATTTTGAGACCTACTCTAAGGGTGGCTAATAAGTATTAAAAGAACAGTTTAAGCCAGGTGAAAGGTAGATTTTGCATGGTAGAAATGGCAGTTTACAACTATGCACCCTGGCTGCAGTGGCAAGCTTGAAGACACAGTTTACAGTGCTACTTTAGTGGATGGCACAATGAGTGCTACAGCCCACTAGTAACATTTAATTTGCAGGCTCTGATTACAGGAGGCAGGATATATTAGGGACTTACAAGTAAATTAATTGTGTCAATCAGTGGCACTACATATGCTCAAGGCCTGTAAACAAAATGGTACTAGCGGGCCTGCAACATTTAAGTAGTCCTTTAACCATGTCTCAGTCTGCCATTGCAGCCTGTATGTGCAGTATTAACTTCCATTTCGACCTTGTGAAGTAATTCTTTTGCCAGGCCCAAACCTTTGTTTTTAATACATAAGGCATCCCTAGGGTAGGCACAGGGCAGCCCAGATTGTAGGGTGCAGTGTATTTAAAAGTAGGACATGTAATTTTAACTTTATATGTCCTGATAGCGAAAACCTCTTAAACTCTTTTTCACTACTACAAAGTCTACATCTCCCCTAGTATAAGACTACTTACTCATGCATACTACCCTTCCTAGGTTGTGTGCCATCATCCAGGACTCATCAACAGTTTCTGCCCTGGGCTATTCTTTCAAGCTGACTTTAGGCACAACCCATCTACTTGAAGTCAGCCTTAAGGCTTTGATGCAAGGTGTTTATTGGCCTTCTTCTTTTACTTTTCACTTGAAGGTTCCAGGAGAGGGCTTGCTTGGTGGTGTTTGATGCAGGCTTGGGGAGGGGGTGACCTATCCTGCCTGTTTATTGTTTACATAAAGAATGACGGAACTCTTTTGGTTCCTGTTGAACTCCGTAGACCTGACGTGAGCCTTGGAGGGTAATGAAGGGAATTTAGGTTTTGAACATTGAGTTCTTGCTTGCATGCTGAAACATAAAGATGAATATAACTATTCTTTCTGTGTGGCATAGTCATTGGCGTGTTCCGAGGGCTGAGTAGGGGATAAGTAACACGTATATTGACAGCGCTTTCTTAGAGAGTTTGCCGTAATTCAACAAAGCGCTCATGGGTGCCACGTGTGCCACAGTTGAAGTGCGGAATTGAAGCTGGCACTTGTGGACTCTCAGTGCAACGCCTGCCTGTGTAAAGCTTTTGCAGACAAGGAAAACATAATTAAAAATCTACACATTAGTGGCCAAGAATCTACTGAAAAGGCCGCAAATAGAGGTACTGCACTATTACACAAATTAATGCTATATGTCACAGAAAGTGAAAATTCTAAAGTGGATGCACCCAGGTTGTGAAAAGCAGAGTATTGTGACAATCCAGTGCAAGTTATGCTTTGATCTGGTGTTATATAATGCAGAGATCAACTAGCTGAATAAAAAGATACATTTAAGCTCAAAGCCATTTGAATATCAGAACAATATTGGCTTATCAAATGATTTGAATGCAAAAAGACTAGTCTCCTTACCGAAACAACTAAAGGGAGTCATCATACCACAGCCTGTTGTGGTGTGGCCCCAGGGAGAGGGTTGGGGTTTGGCCTGAAGAGCTGTCCATAATCGAAGTGGCCCATCACCAAAAGCTGCCAAGTGGGACTCAGAACAAATTTACAGCACTCCATCAAAATAAAGAGCTCCAATGGAAAGCAAGGGTGAGGCCAAAGCTTCTCCTACTGTCAAGGTTGACCCTGAAGCCAGCACATCACAAGGCTCTAGAGATGTCTTGCATGAGCAAGTTCAACAAGAAGCATTAGAGGGATCACTTTTGTCCATCAATGGTTATACTGCTGCTGCTTTCTTAAAACCGCCCCCATCATTTGATACTGCCAAACGTACAACATTGTCAAAAGATGTATTGCTGGGGTAGACACTTTTGAGGACTTTATAGATGCAAACAGTGAAACAGATGACAAAAAGATTATCAAGTACCTGAAGAACATGGCTGGTGAAGATGTAAAAGAAGCCTAAAAAAACGATACCACAGAATGGTGAAGTGACATTCATCTGCATCAAAGCAGCCTTGAATATCAAGGTCAATCAAGTGTTAAATGTTGATTATGAATAGTCCATCTCCAGCCAAGAATGCCAAAGAATAGATGAAACCATTGATTAATTTGTTGAGAGACTGGATCTCCTCATAAAGCACTGCAAGTTCAATGAATTTAATAATGAGGAAGCTACACGCCTCAGAGTGATAGATAGATGTCTGTCAGATTCCTTTCGACAACGAGTCCTGAGGATATCTCTGAGCTTAGAGCAAGTCTCATGGCTACCTGAGCTAAAGTGCATGCTAATTAACAAGTGGGTAACAGAGTCTGAAGGTGCCCAAAGTGCATCAGTCATGAATATGAAAAGCAAGCTGAAGCATAAAGCTGAGGGATGCAAAGTGAAGGCTCCACAGAAAAATAAATGTGCTTCATATGTGGATTGTTGTTTCCACATGACGGTAGATGTCCTGCTATTGGACAGATTTACAATGGCTGTGGCAAAGCAAACCATTTTGTGACAGTTTGCAAGGCAAAGGGAAAAGTAAGTGTGTCACAGCATGAAGACGAAGTGGCGATCAAGCATTGCATCAGCAATGTTTGATGAGATCCCATAAGGGAAAACGGTCACACCAACTGAGGCAAATCCACACCAAACAAAGTTGATCATCATCAAAATCACTATCAAAGAGTTCCTCAGTGTTGGTTGCAAGTGAAACTGACAATGACAACTGTGCAATGTTTATGTTTACTTCAGAGAGGCATGCATATGTGGGACTAGTCGAAAATGAGAAAAAAACCAGATGAAAGAAATATTGATATGAAAAAAGACTTAAAAGCACTGTCCGAAGCTTACCCTTGAAGATAAATGGGTGTTCGATACCTTTTATTATTGATAGCAAAGCATTGATCAACATTATGCATGAGGAAAAATATCATGAGTTGTCACCATTACCACAAATTATTAAAGAGAAGACTAAAGTATATACATGGGCTGTGTCGACACCTTTAGAAAGTCAAGGCTCATTTGTAGCCATGATGAAACACAAAAAGACAGTGGTGCAAGTACCCATTCATGTACTTCAAGGTACAGCTCCAAGTGCCTGTCTGCTCAGTTTTAACACTGCCTCTTATATGGAACTGACATTAGTGAAATACAATAAAATTGCTCATAATGAAACAGCAAGTCAATTTCCTTCATTATTTCATGGGTTGCCAAAGCTCAAAACTATGAAAGTACAATTACATATACATGAGAGTTCACATCCTACTGCCCAAAGATACAGAAGAATTGCATTTGATTTGCAAGAAGCTGTTGAAAGAGAACGTATTTGTTTCCTCAAACACAATATCATTGAGCGCTCCACTGGTCTAATGCCATGGGTTGCTCCCATTGTGGCAGGCCCCAAAAAAGACAGTGAAGGAGCTGTACACATTTGAATTGACATGTATCAGGCCAACAAGGCAATCAAGAAGAGTAGGTGACATCCTGAACCACACATTACTGATATGATAACTCAATTGATTGGTGCAAAGTTTAGGATATCACCAGTTGAAACCTGAAGAGAATTGCAGGTACATTACAGCCTTTTCAAAACAAATGAATCTGTTTTGCTATCATTGACTGAGTTTTGGTGTATCCTCTGCTGCAGAAAGTTTCCAAGACATCATTCAACATATTATACAGCCTGGGGTAAATGCCTTCATCTACAGTGATGACATATTAGTCTTCAGAGCTACTTAAAAAGAGCATGACAAAGCTCTCATGCAAGTATGTTGTTTGCTAAATGATGCTGCTTTGACTTTAAAGACTGACAAATGCGAATTCCAATAGACAAAATTTAAATTCTTTGGCCATAACTTTTCTGATGGGGGTATGACAGCTGATCCACCTAAAGTACAAGTGCTATCTACT
This sequence comes from Lissotriton helveticus, assembly GCF_964261635.1. NCBI lineage: Eukaryota > Metazoa > Chordata > Amphibia > Caudata > Salamandridae > Lissotriton > Lissotriton helveticus. The sequence continues at coordinate 201,408,033 of NC_136060.1, forward strand.
GCTAATCTCCCACAGGAAATGTCTATGTTACATTTATTTCTTGGAATGGCCAGTCACCATTCTAGATTCATACAAGACTTTGCCACGGTCTGTGCACGGTTATGAGAACTGACAAAAAAGAATGCGGTGTTTCAGTGATCATGTGATTGTGATAAACGTTTCAAGAGAATCTAGCAAGCCACCTAAAATGCTTCCAAAATGGCCTACTTTCATCCCTAACTTAATACACAGGTTGCAGTTGATACTAGCCCTGTTGTGTTAGGCACAATTCTTGCACAGCACAATGCACAGCTAACTGTCCAAAGGCATATTGTGGCTTATGCCGGTAAAAGCTTGTCATAAACTTAGCATGCTGATTCACAGCTGGATAAAGAAAGCTTGGCTGTGTTGTGGGCTTGTGAATATTTCCATGTGTTCTGATCTGGAAAGCCTTTCACGGTAGTGACCGATCATCAAGCACTATTTGGCAATGCTAAAGCCAAGATGCGTCTTCGTATTAACTGTGGGCTCTGAGCTTACAAGAATACAACTACACAATTGTTCATCGTCCAGCAAAAGATAAAGCTCCCACTGATTATTTTTCAACTGTGCCATTACACTGCCCTGGTAATCCATCTAAGATTGCTAAAGGCTACATAAACTTAATTGTAAAATCGAGCACACCAGCTGCCATGCATTAGGCCTAATTGGCTCTGCTTTGAGCCAAGATGGTGATATGCTGAAATTGAAAAACATAATTGCTCACCAATTTTGGAACAAGCACTCTCGACCGATAATAATAATAATAATAATAATACCGAGTTTTGTAAAGCGCGTGCAGTTACCTCGGCGGAGGTGTCCCGGCGCTAGGTGAACAGGACAGGCAGACGCCTGATGCGGAGAAGAACGAGCTTTCATTACTCAAAGAGCCACGTTTTCAGTACCTTCCTAAATATGACTTCAGATGGGGCCAGCTGAATAGCTGATGGTAAGGTGTTCCATAGCTGCGTCACACTGGCAGCAAAGGTCCTGCCCCCTAATCGAGCCCGCCTGACTCGAGGTACACAGAGTTGGAGCACGGAGCTAGAACAGAGCTGTCTCAACTGAGCATATCTGGGAAGACGGGCCTTAAGGTATTGAGGGCATGATCCACGTAAGGCTCTAAATGCCAGGGTTAGGGCCTTAAATTTAATTCTGCTAGCTACCGGCAGCCAGTGTAATCTATGCAAATGCGGAGAGACGTGTTGCTTAAATGGAATATGCGTTACCAGTCTCGCAGCCGCATTTTGGACAGTTTGTAGCCGTTGAATCAGGTATTTCGGGAGGCCCAAGTATAGACCATTGGCATAGTCCAGCCTTGAGGTGACCATAGCGTGGATTACCGTTTTACGGCATTCCTCCGGCAGCAGCCGGATAAATTTCCGTAAATTTCTCAATTTACTTAGGCATCCTCCGACCACCTGTTGAATGTGGGGCAAAAAGGATAAGTTTACATCCCACTGTACTCCCAGGTTTTTTGCCTTAATACTGGGGGTAGGGGGCGTGCCCATCTCGGTTGGCCACCAAATCTCTGCAGAGGGGTGGGGCCTTTCCCAAAGAGAAGCACCTCTGTTTTACCGGCATTTAGCCTCAACTTATTAGTGTTCATCCAGCAGGCTATGTCGCGAAGACAGCTCTTAAAGTTAGCAAACGCTGCTTCTGATGCCTCTGCATAAGAGAAAACTAACTGGGTGTCATCGGCATATGAAATTGCCGTGACACCCCAGTTAGAAATTAAAGTGAAAAGTGGAGCTAAATAAATGTTAAAAAGCAGCGGGCTGAGTGCCGAGCCCTGTGGTACACCACAGTCCAGGCGCCTAGCTTTAGACACAAAGGTCCCTAGCGCTACCTTCTGGGATCTATTAGACAGATAGGAATGAAGCCAGCCAAGCGCCTGGTCTTGTAATCCAACCTCTGCCAATCGGTGCAACAGCCTTCCGTGGTCAACCGTGTCAAAGGCGGCCGATAGATCCAGGAGCACCAGCATTGCAGATGCCCCTGAATCCAACGACCACCTCACTGACTCGGCCACCTCGATCATGGCGGTCTCAGTACTGAAACCTGCCCTGAAGCCCGATTGGGTTTCATGCAGAATGTTGTTTTCCTCCACAAACCTATTTAATTGTCATTGGACCAGTTTCTCCAGCATTTTGCCAGGAGCTGCCAGTTGAGAAATTGGGCGCAAATTACTAAGATCCTCCGGATCTCCATTTGCTTTCTTTTTCAAAGGAAGCAATGTGGCATGTTTCCAGCAATCTGGAAATACACCTGATGAAATAGAGGTGTTCCACACATTCTGGAGGACGGGCGCGATTTGTTCAGCCATCAGGCTCCAGAGCTTGGGTGGACAAGGGTCATCAGGAGACCCGGATTTACACCTTTTTATTTCTTGCAGGACCTCAGGTAGCGTGAACGTCTGGAATTGACATAACAACATCTGCGAGTGGCTCACCGCATCCTTATCCTCTTTTTCCGTGGGTCTTGGTAAGGAAAATGAATTGTACACTGTTTTAATTTTATTATCAAAAAATTCCGAGATACTGTCACAAAGTGCAGCCGAAGGGACAACCTCTGTCTCGATACATCTATGTTTAAAAAAGACTGTACTATTTTAAAAACTTCCTTAATTGAATGATCAGCTTGCTGAATGGAGGTGGTGAAATATATTTTTTTAGCCTTTCTTATTGATTTGTGAAGTTCTCGAATGGCTTCCCGGTAGCGGGCACTTGCCAATTCACAATAGTTTACCCTCCACCGTCGTTCCAATCTTTTACAGGCTGATTTTTTTGCCTTTAATTCCTCTGAGAACCAAGGGGCCGAGGGAGATTCCCTCCGTGACATTGCTCATTTAACAGGGGCAACATCCTCCACCATATCATTGATCCATTTATTCATAGCATTGGCATTAGTATTTGCATTGTCGGTTAAGGGCGGAGGGTTACGAAGTAAGGCTGGGCCGATAGTTTCAGGTCTCAAGTTTTTCCACTGTCTCTGCAAAACCGAACGTTTTCCACCCCCGTCTTTTCTCCCAGTGCCGTAATAGTAAAAGAGACTAGAGCGTGACCTGTCCACAGCAGTGGCCGTGGATCCTCCACTGTCATGTTCCTGATGTTAGAGAATATTAGATCAAGCGTGTGGCCTGCTCTGTGCGTGGGTCCTGTGGTCATGAGCGGCAGATTGGCCGCACTAAGCGTGGAGATTAGCTGCTCCGCTTGGGGGCAGTCGGCACTATCAGCATGTACATTAAAATCCCCCACTACCAAAAAATGCGGATGGAGGAGGGAGTGTTGGAGAATCGTGTCTATAAGCGCAATAGACTTTTCCTCTGAACAAGTCGGGGGTCGGTAAATAACAAAGCCCACTAAGGATTGTTGAGAGGAAATTTGGAAGCAAAAGTGCAATCCTTCCACCCCTGCAATCGTAGTAGTTGCCGAGGATGTAAGTTTGTACTGTTCCTTAAGAATAAAAGTCACACCTCCACCTCTTCTATTTTCATCTCGATTAGAGAGACACAATTTAAAACCTGGAGGTACCGCTAAGGAAATGGTGGTCATATTATGGTCATTCAGCCATGTTTCTGTCAAAAATAGGGCGTCCCACTCTGCACTTTCCAGTAATAGCCAGATGTCCTCAGCATGTTTTGGTAGCGACCTGCAATTCAACAGGCCAGCTTTAAAACTGCAGGTCAAGGGGCCAACTGAAACTTTCGGTTTGTGTATGCCGAAGGCCACCCCACAATGCAAACATACCTGAGGTAGGGTATCTATAGATAAATCAGCCCTAGCGGCTTTACATAACAGCGTTGGCCTAAAGGACAGAAGGTCCTCACCTGTCCAAGTGATCCTACCAGTGTCGCTCCCGGACCGGGCAGCATAACTGGCCGAGGCCGTGTTCCGGGCGTGGACGGGCGCAGACGGGCTTGCCTTTGGCGCGCCCGCTGCGCCCGTCCGCTGCGCGGTCTCGTTCTCATCTATCTTTATAGGTGACAACCCGGATATGAGACTTTCAGAGGGGGAGGAGTCGCGTCCCTCCGTACAAGCGGCACAACAGCCGTGACGGATCGGGGACCGACCAGGTAAGTGCAGGGGGAAAACAGAGTGGAAATATAATATGTGGGAAGTCTGTCACTCGACTTCAAACACAAGATTAAAAAATTATTTCAGAAGCTCCAAATGATTTTCAGTAGAATACACAATTTAAAAGCACAGCTCGTTGTTAGCACGTCCCCCAGCTGCTCTCAGCTTGCACAGAAATCACCTCTCATTCAGCGCCTGACTCACGCTGCTCACACCAGCGAAGTCAATGGTTATGGCTCGTTATAAAGAAAATGAGGGGGAGGAGTCGCGTCCCTCCGTACAAGCGGCACAACAGCCGTGACGGACCGGGGACCGACCAGGTAAGTGCAGGGGGAAAACAGAGTGGAAATATAATATGTGGGAAGTCTGTCACTCGACTTCAAACACAAGATTAAAAAATTATTTCAGAAGCTCCAAATGATTTTCAGTAGAATACACAATTTAAAAGCACAGCTCGTTGTTAGCACGTCCCCCAGCTGCTCTCAGCTTGCACAGAAATCACCTCTAATTCAGCTCCTGACTCACGCTGTTCACACCAGCGAGGTCGATGGTTATGGCTCGTTATAAAGAAAATGAGGGGGAGGAGTCGCGTCCCTCCGTACAAGCGGCACAACAGCCGTGACGGACCGGGGACCGACCAGGTAAGTGCAGGGGGGAAACAGAGTGGAAATATAATATGTGGGAAGTCTGTCACTCGACTTCAAACACAAGATTAAAAAATTATTTCAGAAGCTCCAAATGATTTTCAGTAGAATACACAATTTAAAAGCACAGCTCGTTGTTAGCACGTCCCCCAGCTGCTCTCAGCTTGCACAGAAATCACCTCTCATTCAGCGCCTGACTCACGCTGCTCACACCAGCGAGGTCGATGGTTATGGCTCGTTATAAAGAAAATGAGGGGGAGGAGTCGGGTCCCTCCGTACAAGCGGCACAACAGCCGTGACGGACCGGGGACCGACCAGGTAAGTGCAGGGGGAAAACAGAGTGGAAATATAATATGTGGGAAGTCTGTCACTCGACTTCAAACACAAGATTAAAAAATTATTTCAGAAGCTCCAAATGATTTTCAGTAGAATACACAATTTAAAAGCACAGCTCGTTGTTAGCACGTCCCCTAGCTGCTCTCAGCTTGCACAGAAATCACCTCTCATTCAGCGCCTGACTCACGCTGCTCACAACCGATCACCAGTGACAGTGAGTACTTAAAATTCAGAATTGTCAGAGATAAAATGTTTGGATCTCAGGAAGGTCTTGTCTTGCAAGGTATACAAATTGTAATTCCAGAGAGTCTATGACAACAAGTAATTGAGGTAGCACATGAAGCACACCGAGGAATAGGGCCACAAAGAGAGCTCTTCGAGACAGAGTCTGGTTTCCTCATCTCGATGGAAGGGTTGATAGAGAGTTAAAGGCCTGTCACTTATGCAACTGTCTTTCATCACACATTACTCATCACCCTTTAAACATGTCACAAATATCTAACCATGCTTAGGAGAGCACTGCAGTCGATTTCTTTGGTCTTCTTGAGAATGGACATCAATGAATGGCCATTGCTGATGAATACTCCTGTTTTCCTCTTGTGGAAGATATTTTATTAATCATTCATGAAAAGATTATTGAAAGATTAGATGACATCTTTGCAACATGGGGTATCCCTGTGATCTTGAAATCTGACAACAGTCCACTCTTCACTAGTTGAGAGTTCAGAGACCTTCTCAGCTATCTCGATGCAAAGCATCAGAAAAGGACTTCTCCTTGGCCCCAGGCCAATGGCCTTGTGGAACAATTCATGAGTACTCTAAAGAAAGCTGCGTAGCTTGCTACATAGGAGAAGCTCAATCTTGGGAATGTTTTAAATATAACTCTTTGAGATTACCGATCTACCCCTCACTTAAGTTCAGGGGAAAGTCCTGCAACATTATTGCTTGCGAGAGCCATGACAACCAAGTTACCTCAGATCAAAGACTGAGAAAGACATTTGCACAAAATATTCTGGACGCAAACGAAAAGTTGTCACAAATGAAAAATGAAAAGATATGCTGGCAAGTGATGCCATGTGAGAGATATAACTTTGAAGAAAGGAGATCAAGTACTGCTTCGACCATCCAGACCCATTACTAGATTCTTCTCACTTCAGACATGTGGCTCATCACTCATCAGACCGATGTCACCATAGAGACTAGGTCCTGTCAGACAGTTAATGATCCTGCAACTGCTGTTGTTGCCATCTCACTTATGGAGATCACTAACAATTCGACTGCCAGCTCCTGGTTTCAGATGACCAGGTCAGGACATGTGATCCAAGCAACACGATGGCTAATTAAGAGTTCTAATTTGATATGTATTTGTAATTATTTATGTATTTATTTATTTTTCTATATATTTATTGTAAAAAGTTGGATTTCTTATTTAACAAAGTAGGAGATGTAGTGTTGTGTAAGTAAATAATGATGGAACTCCTCTGGTTCCTGATGGACTCCGTAGACCTGTGACATAAGCGTTGGAGTGTAATTACGTGAATGTAGGTAGAATGTTGAGATCATGCCTACACGCTGAAGAATAAAGACGTGTATGCCTACTCTCCATTTGTAGAGTGGTCATTGGTGACTGCCTCAGGCTGGGTAGGATGTTGCATAGTCCCAGCATCTTTTCATGATTTCTTCATTAGCAGAGAGATGGAAAGTCTGCTGCCAAATGCCGTTGTTTCTGATAGTGCTTGGCCAGCGTATTTGGATAATTTTCTCAGACAGGAGTTGAAACTTTGATGTTGGTGGTCACTGTTGTCCTCCTAGTTTCTGCTTCATACAGAAGGACCGATGTTAGATTGGTGTTCAAATGCCTGACCTTGGTTTGCAGCTCCACTCAATGTATCAAGAATCATAAAGCCCTTCAGAGCTGCGTTTGGTCATACCAAGTCAAGAAGTGTCGCTGAATAAGAAATGCCTTGTTCTTTTTGCAAAGTCTATCTGCAATGCACCACTAATGACTAAAAATAGGCTAAAGTACCATGCTAGTAATCCAGAAGATCCTGAGGATGAAAAAGTCCCCGGAATTCTGTTGCTCTCCTAATATACTTCTTTTTGACACATGGCTTTGGGTGTTAAGCTAAGCGCGTGGGCTTGTTGTCGTGAAGAACTTTACAGGCTATTCTATGACAATGTTTATGAGAAGAAAACACCTAAATGTATCTTCTAGCAGAGATGTACATCTCCACCCACCGTTTTATTTTTGTGTTTTTTTCCCGTGAATAGGCCCCAATATGTATGATGTAATTGGAACAGAAAATGTAGACCTCCGTTTAGCTAAAAAAAAGATAATTGAAGTGATTTACATAGTGTATGTCTAGGGATCATACCAACCTAGTGCTAGCTGAAAGATCATTCAGGTCAGTTGTCGACTAACATCACCTTAACATATATGACCATTTTAAATGCCCATTTATTTATCACACATATCAACCCGAAGGGTCACATTTGACTCTACTTACGATATGATTTTGTCATTTTGCCAAAATCATTGCGCAGTACAACAGTGCTATCATTTTGAAATATATTTTGTCTGTTCATTACAAGCCATCTGTACGAAGTCATTTTGAGATTGCAAATGCTGCAATTCAGAAACTCATATGGTTTGGGATTACAAAACGGCATATTTTTGTTTACTAAATACATTTTGCGATCCACTGCGGGACGGGACATGAAAAAGGTACCATCTCTTAATAATGAATCGCACTATATATCAATTGTTTGTGGCTGCAATTGTGGCGAACAACTGATCCGTTACCTACACCTCAATGGAGGTGGTAACTGACTCACAAGGGATATGCGGCCAGATTCATCAAGCCAAAATCGGCTCGCAAAGGGCCAGATTCTGAGAATCTGGCTCTTTGCGAGCGCTATTTTTGCATTTGGGATTCATCATACCAAATGCAAAAATCGCAAATCTAGAAATCGCTAAATTGCGAATAATTGCATTTAAGGAATCTCAATTTGAGATTCCTTAAATGCAATTCATGTACCATTTAAAAATTGCGAATTCGCAATCTGGGGCCGCTATTTACCGCGAAGTCTAACTACGTGGTAGATAGCGAAAACTTAGAAAAATGCACTTTAGTGCATTTTTCTAAGTTGTATGTTACGCACACACATGTCCTTTGGACATGTGTGTGCGCAACACCAGTGTACATTACCATCATTACCATTTCAGGGGTGTTACAGGGTGTCCTGTGGACACCCTGGCACCCTTGAAATCGCTTCCTTATTCCTATGGGCCTTTAGGCCCATAGGCCCATAGGAATGAATGGAAAAGCCATTCCTTATTTGCGATTAGCAATTAGCGAATCGCAAATAAGGAAGCAGTAGAAATCGCAAAAAATATTGCGATTTCTACATGCATCCCGTTTTGCGAGTCTTTAATAGCAATTCCTTGATATTCGCTATTAAGGACTCGCAAAACAGGACTTTGATGAATCTGGGGGATGGTGTCTGAAGTGACATGCAACACATTCCCCTTCATGAGTCCTGCCCCAGTGTTTTCTCATATGGAAGACTTTTTCCTATTAAAAGCAACTCCGGTTACTTTAAGGAACATGGCTGACTTGAAATGTTTCTTGTTTGGAAAAGCAAATGCTGGGTTTGAGGTCTTGTGGGACTGCCATGCGTTTTCCTTGCAGCCAATTACAGTGGTCTTAGATACTGACCGGCCTAATAATATGTATTAAGCAGGTGATTTTGAGACCCCCGTGCGAATTAACAATTAATACATAGGTTTCATCACGAATTGCATTCCCATTTTCAAATCAGTCAGCATGCAAATTTGCACATCCCTGGTATATGAATGTGAATTTTACAGCTGACCCTACTTTCTTTATCTTCATGTGGACCATCTGTCCTAGGATTCTTGTTATACCACAGTATGCCTCTTCTCACTCCAATCAGCCCAGCAGCGTCTTCCTATGAGGGCACAGCCAGAATGAGAGCTCTGAAAGCGGTTGGGTATCTTTAGCACAATATTACAAGAGATTGTTGCTTTAGGTAGTAAACATACACGTGATGGAATAACATGAATGATGTGTTGAAGATATCTGTGCTGCTGCATGTTGCAGTAAAGTATGCATGTTGACTTTGGTTTGTAAGAGTAGGTGCGAGCACATTTGTACAGTAAATGCCCGACCATCATCATGGGTTACCCCGAAGCTATCCACAATGGACGTGGGCACACAAACTTTTATCAGGATTGCAAAAGAATTTAAAAGAATATTTTAATGTTGCAATGATTTATTTTCTCAACAATATTTTTGGCAGAGAAAAGAAAAGCTGCGGATATGTGTGTTGGAGACTACAGTATTTTGTCTTAACTTCAAGTTTGACCCATTGAGTTTCGCACACCTTTTAAAATGATTTTATGGAAAGTAATTGCACAAGTATATTTTACATAGACAAACAACTAATAAAACATTGACATGGAATTCTATATTGAACGTTTACCTTAGGCAAAGTCAAAGGCAGTTTGCAGACTGGTGTCAGGTGTTGCTCATACTCATCTGGGGAGATGGGGTGCGTGTAGTTTTTTGCTACCTCCTCCTTGGTTAGTTTGTAGAATAATGCAGTTCCCTTGTAATGAGGGGAGCAGTAGTTACCAAATTCATCGACCACCTTGAGCTTCAGTTCCAATCGCTGCTTCCTCTGAGAATGAAACGTGAGTTTGTATGGTTTTCCAGATGCATCCCCCTTTCCTAAATTTAACATAGAACCACAGAGTGAAAATAAGGTTTAGAAGCTTTGTTATCTCAATTGATCATATATGTTTAAAGAAAAGCAAAAGTGACACTGCACTAGGCATTACTTGTAATAAAGTTAAAACTATGAAGATATAGATGTTACTTTGTTCATGCACAGTCAGGAAATCCCATGGGGGAAAAGTATTTTTCTCCATGTTTGCATCAGATTTCAGGACCAATTTATCACTTTTTTCAGTAATAATATAAAATGATAGATCATACATGCATACACGTTTACACTACTTCTCCCTTATAATAAATCTTATCACAACATGTAGTTCAATTTGCAATAAAAGTGTAAAGATAGGTGCAAACAACTGTAACATTGACAATAGGATCTTATCAATAATACGGAATGACCGGTGCAATCGATTATTGCACGTTATCGTGCAAATTGTGGACCATATTTTGTCAAATACTAAGAACCTAATCAGAGCTAGTGGCAAATCAACGTGCAAGTCTCCATCAGATGATTTCCATATACCTCCAGCTCTACCTAGGCACAAGGTGTAAAAACCATGGGGCATATTACCAAGGGCCTTATCGCAGCTTTAGCGGGAATTTTTCCCGCTAAAGTGGCGATAATTTTATCGCCCTATTACCTAGCTGTCGCTAACACCAGTTAGCGACAGCTAGTAGGAGATAGCGATCATCTTGGGGCCCACTTTGCATGTCAGCGATATTTATCGCTAATGACATGCAAAGTGGGCATGCCAAGATGTTAGCGACTGGAAACAGTTACTAACATCGCTATCTCCTATTACCTACTTTTGGAAATAATCGCGCTAAGCGCGATTATCTCCAAAAGCTAACGCCTGCCCAGAGCAGTTCTTAGCCATGTTATCAAATGGTAGGTGGATAACGTGGCTAAGAGCATTAGCTCGGTAATGCATGGATATCGCTGACTTCACAGCAATATTCATGCATTTCGGCCGATTTTTATCGCTTAGGAGATAAACCTTGATAATTGCAAGGTTTCTAAGCGATAAAAATAGGCGAAGCACGGCGATAAAATTATTGCCTCTAACCAAGCTTAGCGATAATTATCGCTTATTCTTGGTAATATGCCCCCATGTGCGGCGATTTTTCACTTCCCAGTTTTTGTAATCACTTCAGGCGTGTAGAGCGTTTTGTGAACGGATTAAGGTGCCATCCAGTGAAACAGCAATATTCACACAACACTAACCTAAAAATGTTCTCTTCTTCGACTAGTTCTGTCAAACCACCCAATACTAATGAAGTAATAGGGGGTCAAATGCACTTTGGTGTCTGAAACAGGTTTCTTTGTGCATCTGCAACCTGAAGGCTCCACTCTTAGGGTTTTGAACTCGGGCCACGTATCCGTATGCCGCTCATTAATAATTATGGGATTTCCATCTTCCAGTCACTGCCTCTCGAGATTCCCAGAATGTTAAAGGTTATCAACATGGCTGAAATTGGTTTTTAAAACACTGGAAGAGCACCACTCCCTCGTTCATTCTACCTGAATGTCTTCCTTGCCATGCATTTTGATTCCCTGCATGTATCTGTGATAGGGACATTTTTACACAATCCAGCAAATATATTGGGAGTTAATTTACGGTCATTTGTCCAGTCCATTAATAGGTTTGAAGTATATTTTTAAAAGTCTTTTCTTCAACAATATGCTGCTTCTTCAACCCAATTCACCTTCTTAGTAATGTGCATGGTTCGTTCATAGAATGTACAAGGCTTCAAGCAACTACTAGGATGACAGACAGCTCTGCCCAACAATCTATAACTACTTTAACTGACAAGAGACAGTTTTACACCTTGAATGTTTCAGGACTTGATACAGGAGGCCATGGCATCCTTCTGGATCATCTGAAGACCGTGTTTAGTTTGAAGAATATAGTGTTGCAAAGTTCCATGTCACTCCTGTCAAACTACGCTCAGAAGATATGTTCTAGCTAGTCTTTTCCAGATCTATTTGCATGGCCTCTGCTGTGCCTTTAGAATCCTCCTTTATCAGCGACCATATATAGTTGCAATATAATCTACCATATGTATGACAGTGACCCCAGAACAAAGGATCTGTAAAAGAGGAGAGTGGATGACTGTCCCTGCTATGTGGAACAATGTATGCAGACATCTGGCTTTGCTTTTTCAGCGAGAAAGTGAAATTTAGCTCAAGTGTCCTAAAGACTAAAGAACTCTGTTCATGGTCTAGCCATCCCCACTACACTGCTCCATGTCCAACCAACACATGAATGCAAACAGAATCAAGAACAGACCTTCCAACCTTTCAAGGACCTCTCCATAGGCAGCCTACAGCTCAAACTTATAACTCGTCCCACCATAACTCTGGCCTCAAAAGTCAACAACATTCTCAAAAACTTCAACATATACCTAGAGATCATATTTCAATGCACAAATGAAAGCAAGTAATTGAAAACCAAAACCATCTTCATACTGGTGCTCAAAAGACCTTATCAACAACAAGTGCACCACTACTAAACAGGAAAGAAATTGAATGAAAAGCAGGTCTCCCTTTACGCAATGTGCAGACAGCTCACAACATCAGCTCAAGACAAACCCAAATTCTATACAGTGCTATCAGTAACATAGCCAACAGAAGCAGAACGATCTTAAATGTATTAACCCTATTACTAGAAGCACAAATCACACAGCCCACAGACAAATGCAATGCTATCAACTACTTGTTCAATGAAAACATATGGAACATCTGACAACACACTGGCTATCCTCCACGTTACTCCCCATCATGCAACATCTCACAAAGGTCAACTTTCCACATGCATTCCCTCTTAGACCTCACCGTCAGCCTCAAGTCTCTTAAAGGTACATCCAAGAAAGACAACGCATTCACATCTTTCTTCATCAAAACTCACTGGAGACACACTCTGCCTAGACACACCAATTTTAATGATCCTTTACCGAAGATGTCTTCATAGAAACTCTTGTGACCACCAGAGCTCATTAGTTTCAAGAAGTTCCTCCTATAGCCTGAATACCTTCACAGATACCAGCTGGTCACTGCCCATCACCAGTCTATCCCCTCTCTTCTCAGTCAAAAATAACCACTTCTTCTTGATTCTTCTGCTGTCTTCAACACCATTGATGATCCCACCCCCAGCAACATACTGGAGTCTTAAATGTTGTAGGAAAATGCCTTTTTTGTATGTTCACCGATTGGTGTCAGCTGTGTGACTTGCTAGTGTCAAATTTCTGACATGTTAACCAAGGCTGTGCCTGGAGAGCAGGGTGCATCACATTTACCAAGCCTCAAATGCTACTTTAAACTAGTCCTACAGTTACCTTATGGGAACACCACTATAGGAGTTATGGATAGTGCACCTACAATAGAGTTTTACAAGTTAGGATGTCGGGTGCTTTTATCTACAGGAACCAGTTTTTTATTCAATTTTACAAGTTGTAACATTTTTATCTGTAGTGTTTGCAAGGGTTTTAACAAATCATGCAATAAAGTTTCTACATCAATATTTAAAAAAAAATAATAATATTTAAGCCCACGCATATAGAGGCTGACAAATGGTTAGCAGTCTTGAGGATATAACAAAAGTAAAATAGGTAGAGTGTCCAAAAGCAAATTCTCTTGGGAAGATTGTATTTCTGACATGATTATAAATATATCCTCTTGAGAACTCTTGTGGTCTTGGTATCCATCACCACTCTTTCCAAGGGTGTGATCAGCAGTGTTAGTCATTTTCTGATTTATCTGGGTTGACAATGTTGCCCCAATCAAGAGGATCTTCTTCTCTAACACTCATACAGGACTTCTAAATGTGACAGGCCAGCCAGCCATTTGTCCTAGTAATAACAATATCTTCAGCTAGAGTAATCTCATGAAATTGACAGTGTGCATGCGGCTGCGGTTGTCCTGAGGCGGAAAGCGGGGACTGTATGTGTGCGAGCGCGCATTGATTTGCATTATTTTACACTTGCACTTGTGATCGCATTTTGCACTATTCTTTTGTTTTTAAATTGTACAACGGTGCTCAATTGTGCTTATTGCGGGCACCGTTCTGAACACTTCTAACTGCCCACCCTGTCCTTACCTGCTCGTCCCCACCGCAGCCGATTAGGCGCTGCCTGGGGTCCAGCTTTGGAACCGCCATCTTGGGTGAGGAGCAGGCGAGCGGTCCAGTGCTCAGCCGGCCCCTCCCGCCTTCGTAGCCATAAAATAGCTCCCCCAACTAGGAAGCGCAGTGGACGAGCGCAGCGGGCGCGCCGGCGGCGCACCAAAGGCAAGCCCGTCTGCGCCCGTCAGCGACCAGCCGGGACCCGGGGCCAGTCAGGCTGCTTGTCCAATTCCATACTCCCGCAATGACCTCATGAAATACAATAGAGGTCTGGGCTATTTGTCTAGGGAAACAGTTAAGCGGGCAAGGAGACTAGGAATTCTAGCCGAGTGCACTCCCCCTGTAGAATCTACCATCACGATGAGCCTCAACAGCCAGGCGATGCCTGGCTTACATTCTCACTCTCTGGCCATTCCCTACCTAATTACCCGCTCTCTGGTAAAACACCAGATGGATATTTTCCTTCTGTTAGACACGGACAAACCGGATATCCTTCTACTCACCAAGACCTGGCTGACCCCTGATTCTGCTCCCGACATAATAGCAGCCCTTCCACCGAACTACTATATTATTCATGCCGATCGGGGGTCAGGCAAAGCCGGTGGGGGTGTTGCTGCAGCTATCCGCTCCAACCTGAAAGTCATCACCCTGACCTGCTTGAAACTACCAGACACAGAAAATCTAGTACTCAAGCTTGAAACCCCTCACACAACTATTGCATGTGTCCTTTTGTACAGACCCCCAAACACTATGCCATCCTTCCCTATTATGTTAAGCGAGCAAGTCACCAATCTGGCGATGGATCATGCCAGGATTGTTCTGATAGGCGATTTCAATTATTGGTTCAGCGACCCCATGGTTGGTCTTCACTCTAAGGAACTCACTGAGCTCCTTACAAACTTGAATTTCTCACAACAAGTGCTCTCGCCTACCCACTGTAAGGGCCACATCTTAGACCAGGTATGGGCCAATACTTTGTTAGTCACAACTCCGACAACTATCCCCTGCCTTTGGTCGGACCATCTCCTTCTGAAATTCAACCTAGTCTACTTCCCCTCCAAGGCAACCACCACAGTAGCGGGTGGACGAGCAAGAAAATGGAACACTCTAGATAGAGCAGAATTTCTACAGACACTGGCCAATACAATCCCACCCCCCCCATCCGGACATTAATCTATCTGAATCTAACCTTTCCGGTTGGCTACAAGCAGCAAGCGACATTCATGCCCCTTATAAAAGAGTCAAACTGGCTCGGCGTGCAGATGCCCAAAGATGGTTCTCACCTGACCTAAAAGCAAAGAAACTGGCCTTGCGCCAACTGGAACTCCAATGGCGTCGCAGTTACACCCCTGACTTAAAGACCAGGTTTACCGCGGCCAGGAAAGACTATATGAAATCCATTTCCTCCACCAAAGCCGCCTATTTCTCCTCCCGCATCCTCAGCGCGACAAATAGATCAAAGGACATTTTTTCCATACTCGACGAACTAACGAATTTAGATGGTGCCCGCCCCAGTGTAACTCCAACTCAGTCTCTCTGTGACTCACTTAATATCTATTTTATCGAGAAAATTGCGCACATTAAAGCCAGCATCTCACAATCCCTGATCCCTATTACCACCGGTACGACCACCACTAATAATTTTGGTACACTTAGCAGCTTCCCTCCCATCACCCCAGACTCTTCCGTCGGATAGATGCCCACCTTACATTCTAAAAGAGTGCCTCTCCGCTCTACCGGTTCCTGCCTGCACTCTCTTGAATGAGTCCTTGACCTCTGGATTAGTGCCCCTGGCTTTCAAGGAAGCAACGGTTATCCCGCTCCTAAAGAAGCCTGGGGCAGATCCTACTTGTAAGGCAAAATATTGTCCCATCTCCTTGCTTCCCTTCCTGGCAAAGGTAATGGAGGCTCATGTAGCTAAATGCCTCTCCAACTTCATGGAGGAATCTAACTGCCTTGAACCCCACCAGGCGGGGTTCCGGCCCGCCCACTCAACGGAGGCGGTGGTAACTACAGTACTAAATACCCTTCGGTACTGCGTAGACAAACGCTCTCCCCAGGCCTTGGTGCTCCTGGACTTGTCGGCCGCGTTTGACACGGTCGACCATACCATCCTGATCGACCGTGTCACCCAGGCCAGCTGGCTGAACTCCTTTATGGACAACCGTTCTCAGGCAGTTCGGCTGGGTGACCTGGTTGGTACCAAACAGACTATCACCTGCGTGCCACAGGGCTCCTCCCTGTCACCTCACCTGTTTAATCTCTATATCCTTCCCCTAATTCAGGCCCTTAGAAATAAACAGGTGACGGTGTTCAACTACGCAGATGATCTGCAACTGCTTTTTACAATCGACAATACTGAAACCTATATTTCTAATTTTCAACTGACCATGAGATTCATCCAAGCTTGGATGGATCAAAATCAACAGAAATTAAACCCGGGAAAAACTGAGCTAGTCCTCACAGGAGGCAGCGTCAAATACTGGGGCTCCCACTACTGGCCACCTGACATGGGACAAGCCCCGACTCCCTCGCCCTTGGCAAAGACGCTTGGAGTCACCTTGTATAGTGATCTTTCACTAAAAACACAAGTGGGCCAGGTGGTCTCCAAGTGTTTCTTCCAACTCAGGAAAATCTGGAAAGTTCGGCGCCTCCTTACCCCGGAGGCTATCACCCAGGTGGTGATCGCCACTGTGCTATCCCACCTGAACTATGCGAACTACATTTACCTAGGCCTACCCCTCTATCTGCTGAAACGCCTTCAGATGGTACAGAATTATGCCGCCAGACTGATTCTGAGCCAACCCAGATGGCAACCGGCTACCCCTTTGCTTATTAAACTTCACTGGCTTCCTGTGGCCCAGCGTTGCACATTTAAAACAGGGTGTACGATCTTTAAATCCTTACACTGCAAAAGCCCCAAATTCATTGATCAACTTATCTGCTCAGACCATCTAGGCCTCTTACAGACTCCTTGTTTCAAACGTAAGCGTTCTGGCAGCTGCAGATTTGCAACATTGGCTCCTCGCCTGTGGAATGCGTTCCCCCTTGAGATTCGGACTTGCCATGACCTTATCTCATTTAGGAAAGCCTTAAAGACCTGGCTCTACAAACAAGCATACCATTAATCCTGCATGCATAAACCTCCAGCTGCGTCTTCTGTCTTCAACAGCGCCAGGAAACCAATCGGTGTCAGTGCGCTTAACAAATCATTATTAACATAACATAACATAACATGAGCCAGGTCCAGTAAGGATTCTCTCTAACAATGGAACACAGCTAAACATCTAGTGGCTCTAATGCAGGGTGCATCAGATCACTACACATGAGATCAATCCCCTTTTATACTATTAACAGCCCATTGTCTTCACAAGTGACATACTCTCTATGTGCCATACAGTATCTTTTGGGAGTACAACTCAGAAATGAAATCTTCAAGCTTAAGATCAAGTTCATCTGAAGAGGTGATATCACTGGTGAAGAATTTGGAAAGGGAAGGCCATTTTTCGATGCACAAGGAGACTGATGAAGAATATTCAGCTGTAGGTTTAAATCACAAATTATTAGGAATGTATTTAATGTTAGGTCATCAATGGAAGCAGGAAGATCAACTTTAATATCATAACAGTGTAATGCAAGGTGACTAGTCGCCATTTGTCCTTCATTGAAACATGTTCAAATGAAGGGAAAAGAGGACTGCCTCATTTCTTAGAGATAAAGAACTCATAGTTATTGTGGATTTGGGTCCATAATGTGCCTCTCTGCATGTCGCTTATTTAGCTGTTATGTTATACTCGTCCAGTTGCTTGTAATCTTTGCTACGTCCTGCATCTAGGCTACTAACAGACTGTGGTTGTTTGAAACTGTTTGAAACTGTTGGATGGAAGTGCGGCTCAACTTGATAAAGATTAGCTCCTTGATGCAGAGCAGAGGAATTGGTAGCGGCAATCAACCTTTGTGCGCAAATTATATTTTGTACTCAAAGATAATGCAAGAGTAGTACTGAAATCAAAGATTGTTTCTCTTTCAATCCATATGATTTTACTGATTGCAGCTGTATCATTCATTCAATAATCTAACTACATCCAGTTTCCTAAAGTATGCTAGAAAAAATGTAATGCGATAGGTTCTTTTTTCTAGGTCTGCCTTTGAATTCATACACTGTTGTTGTAATTTGGCAGCGATTGGGTTAGCATTAGCAGAAGCCATCCTGTATTTAGAGGCTATCTTGTCCGTTTTGTGGAATCCATTTTGTATTTCTGGCAGCCATCTTGTTTGCCATGTGCTACCACGTGCGTGCCATTTGCTCTGTCTTACCTTGCTGTTGTCTGCTCTTGAAATCTGCCTAGAGACCGGTTATATTTAGCCTCTTCTGCTTCGCACATGCTCAGTTGATCTTGTAGCTGTCCTTGCAGCTGTCCATAGTCTGTAAATGTCAGGATGTGTTCACCAGAATTAGCAACTGTTAGCTCCTCCCACTTGTTGACTATACATTTTCTGTATGACCTTATATGTACCTGAAACCTTCTCTTGTACTTGTATTGCCTTCTTTTGAGCCCCTGTGTGGGTATAAAAGGACCAAGGTCCTTCCATTCAGTGTACTACTTCATACACTACCGAAGGGTGTTATGTGAATGTAGTTCCACCTCATGAAGTTAATAAATACTTTGTTTTCTATTCCAGTTTCTGTGCCAACTTCTATCCTATTGGTCTGATGACTTGTGCAGAGAAGGGCGAACCCCTAGCACTGGCAGGCCTTGCTGAGGCCCACCACTACACTGTTGGTAGCCATTAGGTTGTAACGTGCATCTGACAAGATTACTTTCCCCTCTCATACTTCTTCATGAGATACACTGCCACCGCTTTATTTTGTTGATGTTTTTAGAAACTGCAGTTTATATATTTGCCTTAAGTTTGATCATAATTGTCTTTCTTGACATTTCATTAATGGCTTTTACATTTCCACTTCCGTACATCAGCATTCTGTTCCAGTTTTTGCACGGACATATTTTCTGTTTTACTCTTAAATCAAAAGGAGAGAAAGGAAGTGGGATTTGAAAGTAGAATGGCTATTGGGCTAATTTTTGATATCAGGAGACAGTCAGTATGTAAGTTAAAAGGCACAAATAGAATTCTGAAAGAAAAGCCAAAGGGAAAACTAGTGGTAACAAAACGACACCAGGAAAAGCAGTTTGTCTTATCAAATGCAGTCGCATGGCATTTGCCTTTGAGGTGACTCTTTGTATATTCAGTCAGCATAAATCATTTACCAGAATTGTTTTAGGGTGATTTGTGACTCTACCGCCAACTTTATAGTTTAACGGGCGCTGCCATGAATCAGACTATTGAAACATCTTTGTGAAGTCGATACAAGATACAACAGCCTTAACAAGCCACAAACCATTAGAGAGAGTTCACGCGTCTTGACATTCATAAAATACAAATACTAAACTTCCAATGAAGAATGAGGTGCCGGGAGAGATTGATAAGAGGGGTGAAAAATACAGAAGATGAGATTGGAGATGAAATAAGAAAAAGTTGAAAGGCAGATGAAATAGCTGAGCACTTAAACCTCAGCGGTAAAGTATGTCAGTGTATTATTGCTTGTGCCACAGATATATGTTTTTGAATATCTGTTTTATGTTTGTATCTCTGCAAGTCCAAATCAACCTCATGACGTGAAAACATGTTCTTTAGAGTTTAATTTTAAAATCTAATATTGAGAAAAAGCAAAGGGATAATATACTTTGTAGCATGAGAGTTGTAGAACTTAATACTAAATTTTGTAATTGATACTACAGCTCATGCCACATTTTCTATTTTTTGTGTAGCTCATTGCATAAAGACTAATGAGGAAATTGCAAGTTTCATATCTACACCAATAATCGTTATTCTTTTAGAAAAGAAATTGGAACTACTGAGGTAGGCAATAATAATTGTCAATGATAAATACACCAAGGGAAAGTCATTTGACATACAAGGAAGTAAACCATTTCGAAGCGACTTATTTCAGATTGAAGATGGACATTTATGATTATAATCTAGGCTTATAAGAATGGAATGCTTTTGCCACAAAACCAGGAGTGTGCTGCCTCACCCCTTCACTATGGGCCTGATTACGATGGCAGTGAACCCCCCACCGGCAGCCTGCAGGTGGCGGATTCACCGCTATAGCAAGGGCATTCTCCGCCCGTCAGATAAGGATGGCGGGCGGTGTGCTGGCAGGTGGAGAGCCCATCCGCCACAGGTCCGACACAGGCATTCGTTCTGATTGACTGTCAGACACGGCCCGCATCCCAAGAATGGTGGTGGTGCCTAGCAGGCACCGTCCGGCAAATTAGGATGGTGCATCCCGCCAGCCTTTCCATGACGGTTCCTCTGTTGTGGAAAGGTTGGTGGGCCCCCCTTGTGCAGGGGGACTATTGTTTTGTACTTGAGCTGCACCTAAGGTTCCCCCCTACATTTCCCTGCACCAGGTGGCAGGCACATGTGGTGCCTGCCACGTAGTGCAGGGAAAAACAAAACATGCTTTTTTAACATCGCGGAAGGTGCTGCAGCCAGCAGTACCTGCCTCAATGCTAAAACTGCCTTTTACGGCTGCCATGGTGGCAGCCGCATTGTCATTTGTGGTGCAGGACCACCACCATATAGATGGGAGGTCCCTATCCCCGGACGATGGTGGGCAGCCTGAAGTTCATCCGCCATCGTAATAACCCCCTATATTAGGCAAGTATATTTAGTAATCAGCAACTGGCAACCTTGTATTTTGCAGGGGCTGCTCTGCTCCCACATACCTGGCCTTAAGATTCTCCCTGGATTTATTGTTTTCTTCTGTTTATTTTTTTCATCTTTGCACTTTAATAAAATTCATACTTTACCTGAAGCACATATGTTCCCTCTGAAGTTGAAAATAATCTGCTCTCCTTCTCGCAGTGCTATTTTCTCAGATGGTTCTGGGGGTCCAGAGTATCCTTCATCTTGCAAGCTGAGAATCTCCAAATTCAGCTCTTTGCTGGGAATCACTTCAACTATTGCTTTATTTTCATTCTCTCTTTTTCTGTACAATACCACATTCACCATAGTGCTCTGAGTAGCCTCTTCAAGCAATTTAATAAATTGAATAAGGTGTGCACTGTCCATGGCTGAAGAAAGACGCAGAACAATGAAACTAAAATAAAAAAGAAGACAAATTATTTAGTAGATCCACCACAGTGCAATATTAGCCTATTATTAAAAAATATAACATAACAAATGCACATAAAAAAAGAGATTATTTTTTAAATGAAATTCCCTTTCACCTTGGTACGTTAAAAGAAAGACTTGTAGTAATGCACAATTTCAAGCAAATGCTAATCAATGGTGGTTGTTAGGCCTGTCAGCCTTACGTTGGTCCTCCCCCCAACGTTTGGCCTTACTCCTCGTATTTTGCTGATCTAGTTTTTGTTAGTCATAGGACTCTGTGCACTTTACCACTGCTAGTCAGTGCTAAAGTGAGTATGCTCACTCCCTACAACATGGTAACTTTGGTTTACACCCAATTGGCACATTGAATTTACCTGTAAGTTCCTAGTACAGTGATACTACATTTTATTTTATTGTTTTATTATTTTTATAGAGCGCAAACCATACCCGTGAGGGTATCAGAGCGCTTTACAGGATTAAGGGGTAATATACAAGCTTAGGGACAGGAGGGATCAAATTGGGGAAGGTAGGGGATATATTATATAGGAAAAGCACGCAGTTTAAAGTCCAGGCTACTTGTGATATAAAAATGAAAACAGGTAGATACATTATACAAGAAGGCACACAGTCTCAGCTCTTGGGGAGATGCCCAGGAGTGCAGAATAGGTATCATCCGGAGAGTGGGACAAGTCGATGAGGTGATTGTAAAGTATTTGTTAGGCGAGGTATTTTCCCATTAAGAAGGTTTTGGTTTCCTTCTTAAAGTGTGCCAAGGACGGAAGTCTTTTGATGGCGGGTGGGAGAGAGTTTCAAATTCTTGGCACGGCCCCAGAGAAGGCCCGATTGTAGGATTTTTTCTTCCGGAAGCATGCTAGTTGCAAAAGCGGGACTTTGGCAGATCGGGAGTTTCTGGCTCCTCCGGATACCACGGGTTTTTGTGCGAGAAATGAAGGGGAATTGGAGAGAAGGGCTTTGTGAGTAATGCAGGCCAGTTTAAATTGGATGCTGGCCTCTAGGGGAAGCCAGTGCAGAGATTTTGAGGTGGGGGATATGTGGTTGAATTTCTTTGAGCTAGTTAGGAGTCTGGCAGCGGTGTTGAGGCAGGCTTTCAATAGGGCCAGGGAGTTCTTGGGTAGCCCTGCGAGAGTAGAGCATCTATATTCTAATCCGGAAATGACTAGTGCCTGGGTTGCCATTTTAAGGTCAGCCACATCGAGGAAGGGTTTTAGGTTTCTTAGGTAACTCAGGTGGAATTTGGCCCTCGAGTTTATATGGCCGTGCATGTTCAGTCGGCCGTCAAGGGTTATTCCAAGAGATTCCGCCGAGTCAACAATGGTAGGAGGGAAGTTTTATGCTGTGATGGTCTTGATCCATTCCTGGATGTCTGGATTGGGTTTGGGTGGGGAGATCAGGAGAAATTCAGTTTTATTTGCGTTGAGCTTTAGCTGGTTGGAGGTGAGCCAGTGGACTGTCAGCTTCAGGGCTTCTTTGAGGGAGAGAATGTCCTCAGGGGAAGAGATTTTTATGTAGATCTGAGTATTGTTGGTGTACATAAGGTAGGTGATGTTGGCGGCACGTAGCACCTCAGTGAGAGGTTCAAAGTAAAGGTTGAAGAGGGATGGGGGAAAGGGTTGATCCTTGGGGGACTCCAACCGTAACGGAAGAGGGGGCGGATAGATCAACGTTGATGAGGACTCTTTGTGAGTGGTTCTGGAGGAAGGATCTAAACCATTCAAGGACTGTGCCAGCAAACCCCATCCTGAGTTTGAGGTGTTCTAGGAGAATTTTGTGGTTAACGGTATCAAAAGCAGAGGAGAGGTCTAGGAGGATTAGGAGACAGGTTTTGCCTAGGTCGAGGGCTTGGAGGGGGTCATCCACTATGTGGAGGAGGGTGGTTCCGTGCTGTGTCCAGGTAAGAACCCTGATTGGAAGTCATCTAGCAGGTGAAAGTTGCTGATGTGTAGGCTTAGCTGCTGTTGCACACATGTTTCCAGAACTTTGGCAAGGAGAGGGATGTTGGATATGGGTCTATAGTTCTCGGTGGAGGCAGGGTCCAGCGTTGTTTTTTTTAGGATGGAGATAACTTGGCCAGCCTTGAGTGAGTCGGGACTTGAGCCCTGTAGGAGAGAGGCATTGATTATTGAGGTCCAGGAAGGGATGACAGCCTGAGAGGAGGCAGCTAGGCAGTTACAGGGGACAGGATCATTAAAGTGATTGTTCGGTTTTAAGGAGGCAAGAATTCTCGAGATAGAATGTTCGTCATAGGTTTTAAACTTGGACCAGTATGCTAGGTTTTTGGGTGAGGTTTGGGAGGACAGCGCAGAGAGAGCAGGTGGAGCAGGCAGATTTTGATTTACGCGGTGAGTAGTGGATTTGAGTTCATTTCCAGGGGCAGAGATTTTGTCGCATAAGAAGGAAGAGAATTCCACGCTTGATATTAGGTGTTTAGGTGTTTCTTTGGTGGTTTTTGCTAGTTTGTTGGATTGGTGTTTTGACCAAGTCAAACAGCTTGATAGGTCGATTTCTGGTATTCTCCAGTTCAGATCTGAAGAATTCTTTTTTAGTATTGAGGATTTCTTATTGTAGGCATTTCTGGCCCAGCGCAGAAATTTTAGATGTGCTGATGAAGGGTGTTGTTTCCAGTTTCGTTCAGTCTGTCGAAAGGATCTCCTCTCCTTGTTGAGGGATCCGCTGAACCAGGGATTTTGGTCTTTGACCTGGGTACTTTTTCATTTTAGAGGTGCCAGGTCATCGAGAATGTCGGATATGGTTGAGGTTTAATGAATCGCTAATTTGTTGACCGAGGTGCACTGATGGGGGGGTGGTCGGACACACAACGCGCTGCCAGTTTCTCGTTATCAAGGTTCTTAGTGTCTCTAACCCTTCGTTTGGGAATCATGGGTTGAGGTGTCCATGTTTTATGGGCGCTGGGCAGGAGGAAGGTGATGGCGTGGTGGTCAGACCAATCGCTGGGGTCAATAGGGGTAAGTTTGACAGCTGATTCCTTAGCAATGACCTAGTCTAGAGTGGCGCCTTTTGAATGAGTAGGGAGGGAGCAGGCTTGGATAAGTGCTTGATCGGCCAAGAAGTCTCTGATGGCATTGACCTGAGGGTCCTTAGGATCGTTCCAATGCAGGTTAAAGTCGCCAAGGAAAATGTCATTAGAGTTTGGAGAAACCTTGGCTGTGATGATTTCCATGAGGAGGTCTGTAAAGGAGTCGTTCTTGCCTGGGGGGTGGTAAAAGATATGAAGTTTGCATAGCTGAGACGTGTTATTGGAGATGGAGAGCGCGAGGTATTCGCAGGAGTCTGTAGGGTCCACTGGCAGTTCCGTAACAAGGAGGTTGGAGCTGTGGATACAGCCAATGCCACCCCCTTTTTTCTTTGGGTGCCTTTCCATCCTTACGATGTTATAGCTGTGCGGGACTAAGAGGTCTAGGTAGGGTGATGAGGATTCCTTGAGCCATGATTCAGTCAAGATGACTAGGTCTGACTTATGACTCAGGATGAGGTCGGCGACATCAGATGCATGCTTTACAGCTGACCGGCAGTTTATTAGGAGGCCGGCTAGGGAGGGGTAGGAGTGATTGTCGAGGGTAGCAGCAGAGGTGGGAACTTTAGCTAGGTTGCTGTTGACCACCCCTCTGATGGGGAGGGTAGCAGATCTGGTAGGGTTGGTTGCAACTATGTCAATAGGGTGTTCTTTCCTCAGGTGTAAGGGGCGTGGGGTTGTCAAGGCAGAGTCATAACTACTGAGGAGGTCAGCTACTTTTTCCTCAGTGAGGTCAGAGGGATTGGTCGTGCCAGGGGTGGGTTTGTAGGTGTGGAGGAGAGCAAGACTTTCCTCCTCCAAGAGGTAGCAGGGTTGTTTGTGTGGGCGCAAGTGTCTCAGGGATAGTTATAGTGGGTGAAGGAGGAGCTTCATGAAGAGGATGTGGGTCGCATTCTGCGAGAGCCAGAGATTCGAGAAGGAAAGTTCTGTGATGTGAAGGAGGTGCTTTAGGTCCAGAATCGACTTGTGGATGCTCCGTGTTAATTCGGAGGATGTGCGGTGAAGATTATCAATATCTCTAAGAGAGGTATGTTCTGGCAAGCAGGGGGTCAGTTGCAAGGGGGCAGTTCTGATAGTATGTGCTGGTAGCCTACAGGTGGGTTTAGGCGGTCGGTCAGCGTCCCTATGAGAGGGATGATCTTGCGGACAGGGGGCCGAAGGGGTGGGAGCGATTTTGTCAGTGTTCTGGGCCCTGTTAGGCTTTTCCATACTAGTGTTGTAGGCCCTAGTAGGAGTGTCAGTAGCACGGAGTGCAGAGAGATTACGTGGGCAGGAGGTTAAGGGTTTAGGGCCGCTTCTGGTGGTATGTGCTGGATGTGTGATATCTGGGCTGAATTGACCTGAGAGGTGGGCCCTAGGGGAGGTTTCGGAGGCCGATGGAGCAGGGATCGCTAGGAGGTCTCGGTACGGTGGTATGGACGCGCAGTTGTTGGCATGTGTAGGTGACAGGGTGACGGGGCCGGGTCGCCCACTGACGTGGTCACTAGCAAGAGTGGTTGGTGGGAGGCAAGGTACACTTGGCGGGGTGGGCAAGAGGTGGAGCGGCGGGAACTAGGACTGAGATGGGTTGTGAACATGTTTTTTAAGGAGGGTGAAGAAGTCTGCAAATTTGATGAGGTTTTTGGGAGGTCCTTGGATCAGGATAATGCTGTTGTTTTATAAGGTGATAGTAAGGTCAGCACGTAGGTTTGATGATCGAATGATTGGGAGCTTTTTTCCATGAGGGATGTTCCTTGCTTCTTGTATTTTGAGGAGGCTCAAGAATGCTTTGCGCCAGAGAGACGTTTTCCTGGAATGGAAGATCAGGTCATTGATGACAGTGCCCTGGTTTACGCAGAGACGATGATCAGATATCAGGGTCTCAGGATGACTTTTCAGGATGGAGTGTTTAAGGGCTTTGGAGACGGATTTGGCGAGATTAGGAGGATAGATAACGGTAAAGTAATTGTCTCCCGTGGAGGTCAAGCGGGGCTCAGCCATGCTGGGGAGAGTGATGAAGCTACCGCTCTATCGGTTGGTTTGCATTGTGAGATGTATTCCCAGGACTGCACTACTATCAAGATTTGCTTACGGAAAGAGCTGCTGCGCCAGGATGGCCCGACGTAAATGAGCAGCGAAATCAAAGTGCAGGGCTGTTAGTCATATGCCCATGCCAGGGTGGGGGTTTACCAGGCCTTTTCAGTGCAGTAAGTTGAGAAGGCAGTGGAATAAAGGTCTATGACAAGATGGCCACTGTAGAGATTCTCTTTCAGTTATTGGAGGTAACTTCTAGCTCAGTCCTCTTTCTATTGTTGTGAAAACATGGATCAGTCCTCTTTCACTCACTATGTATAAGGCAGGTGAGGATCAGTCCGCTTTCACTTGCTGAGAATAGGGGAAGTGAGTTCCCCACGGCTGTAAATTAAATGCTACTAGTGGGCCTGCAGCACTGATTGTGCCACCCACTTAAGTATTCTTTTAAAAATGTTATTGCAGAATCTGTGTGTAGTTTAGACCTCCATTTGGACCTGACAAAATAAACCATTTGCCAGGCCTAAATTTGCATTTTCAACACATATAAGTCACCCCTACGGTAGGCCCTAAATATTCCATTGGGCAGGGCACATTGTATTTAAAAAGATCCTGGTAGTGAAATGTGGTTCTTACTACTGTCAGGTCTTCCTCTCCAGTAGGATAACATTGGGTTACCTTATTACATTTCATAAGTGTTAACTTTCAATTGGGAGGAAGTGGGAATAGTGAATATGGTGTCTAAAGAATTGTAATTTAAAACCCTCTTTAATGGGAAAGTTGAATTTTGTCACAATTCGGAAAATGCCACATTTAAGAAAGTTGGCATTTTCTTCTAACCATTTGGTGCCTGACGCCTGTATCTTGGGTCACTTGACTAGGTGTAGCTGGCAGTTGGTCTTTGTGTATTGCTCCCACAAAATAAGACAAAGAGGGAATAGGTGTTGGCAGCATGGGCCATTTCTACACTTGATAGGTGAGGCGGAACTGTCACCTACCACACTTGCACATCAAAAGACTCTGCCTGACCACACTCGTAAAGGGTTTGGCACTAGTCTTTTGTGCCCACCAGACATGCTGGGGCGAGGTCAGGGAGGGTGGAAACTCCAAACACCTCTGGGGTAGAAACCTCCAAAACGTTTTCTCACTTCAAAGTTGGACCCTCGGACCCAACTCTTCAGTACATCTTTGGACCTGTGGATACTACAGAAGTAGGACTGCAGTCCTGCCCTGCTGCCTACTTGCTGAGAAGGAAGGCTAGACCTGCATTCTTCATTCCATGCTGAAGTGACTCCAAGGAGTAGCAGACTGATTTCAATTATGAGCTACAGACACATGACACGCTCCAGAGGCTTCACTGCATCTCTGCAGCTGACCTGCTGCCTGGACCTGCAACGGGACATGCCTGATCCCTCCTGTCCTCTGCTGGAATAAGTTCCTAACCCCCAAGAGGTCTCACTCAGGACCTAGACTCTTATTGTGGCATCAGTTGTCCTCCCCCTTCAAAGAAAGGTGAAAATCCTGAAGTGTTGGACTCTTTAGGACCGTGAAGGGGTCTGTTCGCACAAAGATCTTGCAGCTCACGCTACATGTCAATGCTGAGCTCTGGTGAAACTGACTCTTCGTGCCACAGCGACCTCCAGCGATGACTGGCAACGCGAGAGCTGCACTTCTTGCTACAGCATCGCCAGCCCGAGGGGACCACCAATGTGAATCTTTAGCAACAACCATCCACAACGCCCAACAGGACCTTTTTGAGACAGCAATGACCATCTTTGACACCTGACCTGCTCTTCAAGCCACAGCGAAGACCATTCGTGATGCTCTCCCTGCTCTTCGTGGCCCCCTCCACCACAAAGCAAAATATCTTTGTGCTGGACTTATGGAAGAAACTCTTTTAGTGGGACTACCCAGGTACCTGTAGCCAGCCCACGTTCCACTGCGGTCGGTCTGAACTTGTAACTTCCACCCGGTCTTGCACGACCAGTTAAGTGCAAAAGGAGATTTGTGCTTTTAGGCGCTAAACTTACCTTAAGTCCTTGAAATTACCTGTCTCCGGTTCTACTGATTGGATTTTTGTCATTTTAGTTTTCAATAATTCTTTTAATTTTCTCTATTCTTCTACATTATTGTGGGATTTCGATTGTCAGTTGTTTTAACTTTATTACTGTTTAAAGTGCTGCATACATACTTTACACGTTGCATCTAAGTTAAGCTTGACTACTTTTGTGCTTAGCTACAAGAGGGTTAAGCACAGGTTAATGTGGGGTTTGCTTGTGGGTCACCCTGACAAGAACAGTGGTTGCTGCTTGTGTAGGGGTTCACACCTCAACCAGTAACTCAATTTCCTACAGTAGTGCTCATTATACAAATGTTTCAGTCAAGATATTGTGATTCCCATACCACACAGGCTGTATTTATGTAAATAGTTAACAAATATACATGTAATTTTACTTTAAGACAAATGTTATTAATGTTTGTTTGAAAAAGTATTCTACTACTTCAACGGGATCAAAAGCCCAGAATCTAGGATGGAGAGATCTATTACTGGAGAGGGGGAGAGAGACTCCTGTCCCTCAGGGAAAATTAAATTTAAGTAAATCCCAAATGTGAATTATGGACGCTTCTTCCAACACCCAACTACATTGTGAATCTGTTGCAAGAGGGAGGCTTCTGGATATTGTGCACAGAGAAACGAGAGGAGCCCACAGCAGCAATCAAAGCATAGCGATGGGGGATGCCCAGAAGGAGAAGTCACCACTTACCTATACTTGCAGATAGATGGATCTTTGGCAGTCTTTTTCCTATCTCTGGCAAGGGGACTCATTGGATTGCTTAGTAATTTATGTTTACATTCTAGATTCCATGGACTAATTTGAGGCTTCAATGCAGCAATGACAAGAGCAGCAGCAGGGTCAGCGGGTAGAGTTTAAACAGGGCATCAGGCTTGGTTTAAGCATGCAGTAAATAAGCAGTACAATTTAAATTACAATTCTGAAAATTCCACTTTTGGAAAATTGGTATTTTCTTGCCTTAATCTTTTAGGTCCTACAACTTGCCTCATGTCACAAGACTGGGTGTAGTTGGCATTTGGGCTTTGTGTATTCCTCTTACACAGACAGACACAATGGGCGCTTAGGTGTGACTGGATGTGCCATTATGGTCAGGATGGGAAGGAGGAGCTGGGTCTAGCCTCACTTACACCTGACTATGCTATGGCCTGTCTCCACACAAAGGGCTGCATAACCCCTGTAATTAGTCTGGAGCCAGTGCTGGGGAGGCAGGCTGTTAGGGGACTACAAAGGGAAACCTTTAGAAGTTTCTCCCCACTTCAAAGGCACAACTAGGTATGAATACTGGATCTCAGACACCATCCATTCAGTACACTTCCGAACCTCTAGCTACGCTGCTAGGAAGAAAGACTATTGTGCTGCTAAAGGACTGCCACTCTGCTAGACTACACACTGTTGGACTCCAGCTTTGCTGTGCTGACCCGCTGCCCTGTTGCCTGGGTGATCTCGACAGGAGCTGTATCTCCTGAACCCAGAACTAAGAGTGACGCAAAGGGCTAGTTAGCTGGCCTTCTGATCTGAAGCGTTAGGGACAATACAGGCTTCCAAACAATCTTGCAACTGCACCTAGACTCTGCCATCTGTGAG
The DNA here is from genome assembly GCF_964261635.1 of Lissotriton helveticus. Lineage (NCBI taxonomy): Eukaryota > Metazoa > Chordata > Amphibia > Caudata > Salamandridae > Lissotriton > Lissotriton helveticus. Next base: position 201,437,891 of record NC_136060.1, read on the forward strand.
TCTATCCTGCCGAGTGGTGCCATCAAAAAGTCCTGGACCCTTGGAAGCAGACATTTGGGCTTTGCCAGCCTCTGTCTATCCAGGGGAACCAATGCATCTCCTCTGCTGCGTGGCACAACCTCATGCATAACTGGTGCATCTTTGCTCCTGTGTGGATTGGACCCATGGCAAAGACCTGCATCACTGCCGCAGTCTGCATTGCCTTAGGAACCATTGTTGCGTGACACATCCTTGGAACAGGCCCTTGCAGCGATCATTGAAGGGAGCCTCGATGACGACACCAGACTCCACCTCACAGCACCAGGGCTCTCCAGGACCGACACATCATCCTGACTGCGCTCAACATCCTCAACGCCGAACTTTGCATAGCAAGCCCCATCATTGGGATCTTCAATATTGATGCAACAGGCTATTTAATCACAGCCTCGCCACATCTTAAAAATGAGGCATCACTTTGTCTGAGCGACACATCTTCGACGCAAACCCATGCAATGCTCAACAAACCTGGATTTAAGGTACTTTTATTTAACAGGTCAAATTAGGTCACTGTACCCGACTCACACTCCATCATCGTTGGCCTGAACTTGTGACTTTGTCCCGGTCCAGTGCGACCAGATATCAACATTTGCCTATTTACGCCTCTTGGGACTATTTTTCCTAAAAACATTTCAAAACAATATCTCCGATTCTACTCATTTGTTTTTGTCATTTTGGTCTTGTTTTATCTATTAAAAACTACTGTGTTGTTGTAATTCTTTTGTGGGCTTCTATTGTGGTGTGGTTTACACTGTGTGACTGTTTGAAGCATGGCACAAATACTTTACACATTGCCTCTAAGTTAAGCCTGTCTGCTCTATGCCAAAGGTACCAGACGGTTGAACACAGGCTAATGTAGTGTTTCCTTGTGACTTCACCCTCAAAAGAATTGTGGTTGCTGATTGAGAAGGGTTTCACCCCCCAACAATAACCCAATTTCTTAGAGTCCCTTTAAAGAACTGTTCCAGAGAAAGGGGATTTGTTCCCTGAAACACCCTAATGCACGAATGAGACAGCCTAAAATAAGGAATTATTCACCACCACAGGGGCAGCCCTAACCACCTGAACCAGGGGCTATAGATATTTTTTCCTAACAAAGGTTCAGAATGTACAACAACCATTAACATACCATAAGGGCAATAAAGTTATAGAGAGAGAGAAAAAATAAAAAAAAATAAAGGTTTTTGGCCCATATGAAAAAAATTCTAAAAGAAATATGTGTGTAATTATAGAAATATACAAAATGTATTTCAATTTAAAAGGTTACATAAGACTCAGACATGTTGTCGGTATAACAAAACCATTACAATACATATACAAAAAAACAGACAAGTGGCAAACACAGAGAGGTTACATGGACATAAGAGTTCTAAAACCATACAAGAACTCCTATTAACAAAACACTGTGTCCTCCTTAAGTTGTGGCCACAATAGCGTCAACGGCGTTTCGACCGTTGTCATAAGTACATAGTCATCCTCAGGACAATAAGTTAACTGAGCTTATCACCAACCAATTTTCATGCTGTAAAATCGCAAGCAAGCAAAAAAGGAGGTATGCTTGTATCAAAAGGATTAAAATATCCAACTGCTGAGGAGCCAGTTTTAAAGTTCCACTGACTTCGATAAGGCTCTGCCATAACTGGTGCCTGAAATTGGCAACAATCTTTTAAAGGAAGTTGCTGCTTAAAGTCCGCCAATGTCGTGACGCCCAAACAAACGTGAATTAAGTTCGGGTCGGTAGTGATTTCGAAGAGCCGTAATCCAGACATTTATTGTCTTTATGGTATGTTAATGATTGTTGTACATTCTGAAACTTTGATAGGAAAAAATAAAATAAGGAATTGTGAGAAGACTATGTGGTCCTATTTTAAAGATCCTATCCACGAAATAGAGAGAAAAGTTGAAGTCATGATAATCTAGAACAAGTTTGTTAATTCCTTAAAAGTAAAGCAGCTGAGCCTAACCAGAGTGCTATTTGCCCTCTGTGGAACGCTATCCAAACATTTAGCCATGCCACTCAAAGACCATTATACCACTCCACTCAAAGGTCTGGAAAAATATAATAAGCACTTTTAATTGTAACTGTAATATCTTATCTTAGAAACACATATAGAGAGCATAGCTGCCCGTAGGCTTCCCAGCACCAGGTTCATATCTAGCTGACCAAAACATTATACGAATAAACAGACAAATGCTGATTGATATAAACCTCAAGATTTGTTACTTTAATTTTGAATTGTGGCATGTTTCCAAAACCCTAACAAGGGAGTTGATTCAATGGGTTTGGCCTAAATTCTGCAGGGCATGAAGAGAATAACCGCACTTTTGAGACATTTCAATGGAACCTATGCAAATCAGTAAAATACACATAGGGGCATTTGTTTGATATTCTGTAGCAAAAAACTAACATTTGATGGCTGCCTGTCACACTACACTGCGAGTTTTAGGGGGTATGAGGGTGAGAGCAGAAATTAAAACTGGTGCAGGGACTGTGGCCAAGTGCACATTGATAGAGTTCAGTTACAAGAAAGTATTGCAAACAAGTTTTGTTTTTTTATTCTGTTTATTGATAACAGGGCATATTAAAAAGTGGTTACCTATTGAAAGAAAGAAAATATTCTGTGGACACATTTCCAATTGCCATAGACATATGTTATGTTATGTTATGTTATGTTATGTTATTTGTAGTTTGTATAGCGCAACGGTTACTCAAGAAGAGTGTCCCGGCGCTTTAGGTAAGGGGAAGTAATGTAAAATAACATAGCACAGATTAAAAGAAATGAACAGCACACAGACAATTAAAAAAGAACCACCTGGACACCTACTGGGAAAACAGCCAGGTTTTAAGCCCTTTCCTAAACTCAAGAAGAGAGGTAGCCCCCCGAAGTGGGAGCGGCAACGAATTCCACATCTGTGGGGCCAATAAACTAAAAGAACGGCCACCCAGGCGGGCCCTCTTAACCCGAGGGACCATCGCCAGGAGTAGAGATTCAGACCTCAGCGACCGCGCCGGCTGGTAGAAGGCCAGTCTCTTTTGAAGATACTTTGCCCCCACCGCATGGAGCGCTTTATAGGCCAAGGTCATAGCCTTAAAGGCAATCCGCTTGCGGATGGGCAGCCAATGTAGCGCCAGCAATAGCCCAGAGACGCTACTACGTCTATTTAGACCAAAAATGGCCCTGGCCGCCGCATTCTGTGCCACTTGAAGCCGCTGTAGCAGGTACTCTGGCAGGCCCAGGTAAAGAATGTTGGCATAATCCAACCTGGAGCCTATCAGAGCCTGCACAGTCAGCCTCCTATGCTCCTCAGACAGAAGAGGCAAAAACCTCCGCAGCATTTTTAATAGGCCAAAGCAAGTGCCGGTCACCCCCAGGATCTGGGCCTTCATCGTCAACACCACATCCATCTTAACCCCCAGGTTTTTAGCCATAGGGGAGGAGCCGGATGGTGGGAACATGTCGACGGGCCACCAGGTCTGCCAGCTGGGCTCTACATCGCACCCGAAAAAGAGTACCTCCGATTTATCGGAGTTGCACTTGAGGCTGTTTAGTTGGAACCATGCAAACACCGCCCCAAGGCAACTCCGGATACTCTCCCCGTCAAAGTCAGCCCCTCTCTCGCAAGAGAAGAGGAGCTGGGTGTCGTCGGCATACGACACGATCCGGGCGCCAAACGACTCCGCCACCGCCGCCAGTGGGGTCATAAAGATGTTAAAAAGGGTCGGGCTCAAAATAGAGCCCTGAGGGACCCCGACTCCCAATGGCGGCATAACGGCGGAGTCCGATGGCGTCCAGACCGTCTGCCGGCGGCCGGCTAGAAAAGACGAAAACCATTTGAGCACCGTCCCCCGAAGACCAATCTCAAAGAGTCTTGCGAGAAGGCCATCATGGGGGACGGTGTCAAAAGCCGCCGACAGGTCCAACAACACCAACATGACTTTGCCCCCGGTATCCAACACCCCTTTAATGGTTTCAGAAACCTCCAGGAGCGCGGTCTCGGTGCTACGATTAGAGCGAAAGCCTGACTGAGAGTCATGCAGAATCTCGTGAGACTCCAAAAAATTGGAGAGCACCGACTGGACGTGCTTCTCCAAGATTTTTACCAAGGCCGGAAGCAGCGAAATCGGCCTATAGTTTGCTGGGACCTTTGGGTCAAGGCCAGGTTTTTTAAGTAGCGGGATAACCATGGCCTTCTTCCACTCTGACGGAACCACTCCCGAGCTCAACGATAGGTTGAGGAGAGGGTTCGCCAGTGGGTTGATTACCTCCGCCAATTTGCCCAAAAGTTTAGCAGGGCAAGGGTCCAACGGAGACCCAGATTTTAAATTGCCCATCAGCGCTAAAGAGGCGGGGGCTGACAAAGGTGGAAACTCGGCCAGCATAGCGCCCCGCGCAGCCAAGGAGAACATACCGACCTCGGACACCGGCGGCCTGACAGGTCCTACAGGTGAAAAGGAGTCCTGTATGATTTTTATCTTGCTAGTAAAAAAACAGGCAAGATCCGCCGCCCAGGAACCTACGGGCACCTCTTCCGACGTGGTAGTCCGAGGGGACATGAATTCTCTTACGATGGTAAAAATCTCCTTGCTGGAATTCCCAGCCGCTTCAATTCTCCCCGCAAGATAAGCCTTCTTAGCGAGGCAGATGTCCCGGTGGTAGACCTTAACCACAGCCTTATAGGCAGACCTGTCCAAGCTGTCATAGTGAGCCCGCCAGGCCCTTTCGGCTACCTTGCACTGCTGCCGCGTAGCCCACAGTACAGGGGTAAACCAAGGGGCCGACACCCGCTTTGATGTCAAGCGGGGGGGCTGCATCGGGGCCAGGTCATTGAGCCTCTCCGTGAACCAACCTTGCAAGGACTCCATATCAGCAAGACAGTCAGTACATGGTATGGAATAAGGAATGTTGCAAGCCACCCTATCCCCCTTCATTCAGAACCTTCATCCAAAGCTGTCAACGGTGGAGCACAGATATATCCTCTATATTTATTCAATGCTCCCCATATTCTTTCCCATTTTTGGGACAGCCATGGTGTATATATGTTGGGGAGAACCATAATCCCCATAAAAGGGCTATATTACATTTGGCGAACATCATCCCAAGAGTCACCCAACCCTGTGATGCGTGATTAAGATCAGTGGGTTCCCAAATATTTAACAAAGATCTTTTGGGTTCCAGCATAACTGAGACTCCACCTACTTGAGAAATAGTTTGCATCACCGCTGCCGAGTAGGGCCCTATCCGTGGACATTGCCATATAGTGTGGTAGAACGTTTCTTCCTCCCGGCATCCCCTTAGGAAAAACTGATCTATGGTACCCCCTATTCTGTGTAAGGTTACTCTGGTATAATACGTGCGATGTAATATCTTTAGTTGCACCAGTCTCAGTCGGGAGGGTATTGCCACTTAACAAGGAGACAAAAGCGCCTCCGACCAGTCTGTGTCGTCTAGATCCTCCAGTTCATCAGACCATTTTAGTCGTAGAGATTGCATCGGATCATGTAGATTGTTTACCAGCTTGCGATAAGTGAGAGTGGTAGCTTTCCTATCCATGTAGTCAGTCAGCAACCTAATCATGGGGAGGCTTCAGGGAGTATGGTGTCAGGTGGTATTACTGCTATGAGTGCGTGTCTGATCTGCATATATCTAAATCTTTCAGAGGACGCCAACTCGTAGTGTTCCTGGAGGTAAGTAAAGGTAACCATCTCCCTTTTAACCCATAAGTCACCCACGGTAGAGATGCTGATAGAGTCACATCTATGGAAACCCTTACTATCCTGACGTCTACACAGATGCTGTGCTTCCCAGAGTGGAGTGAGCTGAGTTACAACTCCACTATAGCCTGGTTTCTTGAGCGCAGATTACCAAACCTGGACTGTATGTGCTGTGAGACCGATTAATGGGGTAGCTCATTTGTATTATAGAGCGCTCTCATGACGCCCCCTTCTCTCAGTCCATATCTGTCTGCTTTATACGTAGGGTCTGTTTGCGGGGTATGTAACCACTGATTAAGTACTTTCAACTGCGATACCCAGTAAAATAGTTGTATGTTCGGGAGCGCTATGCCCCCATCATACCAGCCTCGGGCCAATTTGTCCATGGCGATGCATGCCGGTTTGTTCAGCCAGAGTAAACTAGAAACTTCTGCCACTATTACTTCAAAGTAACTTGGTGGCACTGAAAACGGGGTATCCTCCAAGGAGTAGAGGAATCAAAGAAGAGCCATTATATTTAAAAGAGCTGCTTTCCTAAGCACTGTCAACGGTAGAGATTGCCAGTGTATCGTATCACGTCTGAGATGTTCCAAGGGTGGTGCAAGATATTTTTTAACAAAGTCTTCCGACCTTGGCATGACATGGATACCTAGATATTTAAAACTTCCTTCCGCAATCTGCAAATTACACCCCTCTGGCAGTTGTGGTGGGGGGCCCTGAAGTACATATATAATTGACTTGGACAAGTTAATGGTGTAACTGGAGACCTAACCGTACAAGTCGCAGATGTTTAACAGATGTTTAACAGTACAAGGATGGACTGTCTGGGAGATGCCAAATATAACAACACTATTTTAACAAACAAGGGAACCCGAAGAGTAACTAAGGACCCCGGGTGTCAATTATTTTATGGAACAATGGTCCCTAGGAGAAACAAGTATAAAGAATAAATGCAATATAGACCTTAACGGGTGCTATAGAATTTCCATGCCCAGCCGGACAAGGAATTTTAATGTGCAATGGAAATACATTTCTAACAGTGCAAAAGAGAACAGTACAACAGGACGCGATCCTGCACCCGATATTTAAGACAAAAAGGAACGATCAAACATTACGCACACAAAACGAAAGATCACAGGCAACAATATGAGCATTGGGAGCTTGCGCTAGTCATACAATGAAGCAAGCTAACCCATATAGTGACCATTTTAGTCATATACAATGTGAAACAGTGGCACTATTCAGTATGTCGACGACGTTTTGATCCCAAGCTCATAAATAATAGGGATCATCATCAGGACTACAAAAATTGATTTGCCTGGTATTTAACCACAATGCCTTAAGGAACTGATGTTTTACGTTCCATTAGCGGTAAAGTTAGTCGAAGTTTGGTTGCGGCACGGGATTTTTGAAGGGGACTTAAAGGATAAGGTGTGATGAACCGTATCCTCAATTGTGCAAGGACCCTCTTACGTGAAGATCCAAGCTTTAAGATTCAAGCTTGCGGAGCACGCCATAATGGGAGTTATGCTTCAGTCAGCGTCTGATCCGCCGGCGAAGGTGCGCCTGAAGTTCCAAGCTCGATGGCAGGAATGATCGAGCTTGGAACTTCAGGTGCACCTTTGCCGCCAAAGTATTGATTTCTACTATATGTTGTAGACTATCGGCTGACGTTAAAAGTCTATGAGAGGCTAATATGTACCCCTGAGTGAAAGGTGAACTGCCAAGTCAGTGGATGGTAAAAGCACCAAGCATCCACGAGACCGAGCGTTTCGAGAAATCCTGTAAGACGGGAGGTCCCACTACTCTGGTCTTTGGGGGGGGGGTCATCTGTCTAGATTACTGCAAATTGTGCCATTAAAATCCCCTCCAATTAGGAGTTCTCCCTCTGGAAGGGTGAGCAGAAAATCATAAGGGCTGGGAGGGCTATTGTGCGAAGTGCTGGAGGAATATATACTATCACTATATACTGTCACTATATTAAAGGCCCGTCCCTCCCACTGGCATGTGATGGCTGCGACACAGCCCTGGTCATCCGTCCACATCCGTTTAATTATCAGCGGGAGCTGCTTTTGCACTAGAATACCCACGCCCCATGACCCAGAGGTGAATTCAGAATGTACCACCATTTGGAATCCCCATCGGTCCATAGCCTTACAGTAGTGACCCACTAGATGTGTTTCTTGAAGTAGGGCCACTGCAGGGTCGTTTTAAGTATTGCAAAACTAACCCTCTTTTAATCTTATCGCCGAGCACGTGGACGTTCCACCTAAGCAATGATTGGGGAGCAGTCGGCGTCAAGGGAGGTGGTGTGGGGTCAGGTCTCTGCTGAATCCTCACTGCTGTTTCTATCATGGTCTGTATGCCTAGCAATGGGAATGTGTTGGCAATGTGTCAGATGTGTAGTGTAGAAGTAAAAATGACTAACAGCTGCCCTTATAGAATCTGCAAAGAAAAAACACAAAAAACAACAATCCCCCCTCATCCTCCCTCCTCCCTGCCTCCCAGCATGACGGATTTAAAACTACCCGCCTCCCCAACTGTGCAGAGTGCTCAGTACCCTTTCCCAATACCATAACAGGGGAGGGGGGACAAGAACATCCATACTCCTCCAGCACCTTCCCCACAACATCGTTTACTTTAGTGGCTGTATCCGCTCCATCTGTGAATGCATTAAAGGATACTTCTGGTGTCAACTGGGTCACCACAGAAAAGTTCTATATGTTCCCACTGCCATCGATAAAGAATTGTCCCTCACCACGCTGCCATTTGGTGGTGTTGGCCAGAGGTTGGCCTACTAAGCCAATAAGCAGTCAAGTTCCAACAGTCCATCAGCGCCAATTTTTTTCTGTGCCATAGTTATGATCATTCTCCTCCACTGGTATACGACGGTCTGTCCGTTGCTTCCGCCTGTTCCGGATCTTCTAGCGCATCATTTCTCCCACGTTGTCCGTTACCTCTGCCAGCTCGAGTCGAACTTGAGACCCTGCGCCAACATTCCAGCCACTCCTGAGCATCTTCGGATGTCAGAAAAAAACACACTTTGCCCTCAGCTTCACCCCCAGTTTAGCGGGATACAGTATGGAATATTTAAGTCCACGGTCTCTAAGTTCTTTTTTAACAGCACGGTAGCCATAAGCGTTATTTCGTGTTGCCATGTAGTCTGGGAAGATTGTGGTAGTATAGTTATCAAGTCGCAGTGGAGGAGCAATACGGGCAGTTTGTAGTATCAAGTCTCGATCCCGGTAGTTAAAAATCCGAGCAAGAATGGGACTTGGCGGCACCCCTGGTCTGGGTTTCCCACCCGGGACCCAGTGCGCCCTTTCCACCGAAAAATTGTTGGAGAGGCCCCGTGGCTGGAGGTGGTTTGTGATGAGGTTTTCGACTAAAAGGTCGAGGGCCAGGCCACCTGCCCATTCCGGTACACCTATGAGGCAAATGTTATTCCTCTTCGATCGGCCTTCCTGATCTTCGAGCTTGGCGGTCAGCAGCTTGTTGTCCGCCTCTAGTTGGAGAATCTGCTTTTTGAAAGTGAACATATCACTCGTGATTGCCGTTGCTGTAGTTTCCACCACCGAGACCCTAGTGGACATTTTGTTGAAATAAGCTCGGATTAATGAAAATTCCACTGAGAGGGACCCAATACGAGACTCAAGGGAGGCATGGACGCTATTTAATGTGGTCACAATGTCTTGCAGCGTGATCTCGTGTTTCTCAGTTTCTTTAGAGCTAGGTGCAGACATGGTGTCCTGGCCTGCGGATTCGGCCTGCAGTTTAGCGGAGGCGTATTTTTCCAGTTTGGCATGATGCACCCCCTTCTGAGATTTGCCGCTCATTTTGGCAGTGTGGGTGGTGAGAGGCTATGTTCCAGTGCTGGAGTGTGGTAGTCACCGTTGCCCGTCAGTGCGCTGCCCTAGCACACCCGGACTTTCGGGTTTCCCACCCCCGGCACTACGTCTTATCTGTGGGGCACCACTGCAGTATGCACGCTACCAGGATCGGCGGTTGCTGGTGCTGTTGTGAAGTCTGATGGCGAAGGACGGTGTCACACCGCGCCCGGGTGTCGGTGAGTTAGACACCTCCCCTCCAGGTTGTCAATGGGGTACCTGCATTAATACTGCACAGTTGATGCAGTCGCTGTGGTGAGGGGGGCTACTCCCTACCTTTATAGCGCCCATCATCTGCCAGCTTGAATACAACCACCGGGGTGTACCTTTTGGACCGGTGCTGCACGTTGTGAAGGTTTGGGCTTGCTCCACTGCCAGACGGCCCCGGCCTGTTGAAGACAGTGCAGAGGCTCCAGAGCGCTGTGCACACCACAACTGCGATCTTCTGCGGTCACGGATGCTGTATATTTGGTCGCAAATCGCCCCAGACTTTCACTGTGATGCTGCGTCAGAGCCGTGCCGGGCCACCCTTTTTCACCCCCAACACCGCGCTCCGCTCTCAATGGGTGCCGGACCCCTGCGCGTGCCGTGACCAGCTCTGTGTCAACTTTAATCCCCGGCTCGTCTCACCGGGGTAGGCCACGTTTTCCTGTTCACTGTCGCTGCCTCAGGGAGCCTCCAATCAATTTCCGACCAACAGTAGTGCAGGCACAGGTTCCTCTGACACCCTCTCCTGTATGTGGAAGTCGAAGAAGCCTCCGGATCAGTGTGCAGGTCTTTGGGGAAGTTAGGTGGGTGGCAGAGACTCCCTAGGTTGCGACCATTTTCTCGGGCTGCTAGCCATGCCCCCCCATCGCAAACAAGTTTGATTATTTTTCAATTGATGGATGACTCATCAATTGCAGAGTCTATGGAGATGACAACTTAAAAAATAATCTAAATTATCCCAACCTAAGTTTTTGTGTGCATTGATAATAAAGAGTTTTATATGTTAGAACCAGGAGTTGATATCCGGTTCCTCAACATTTTACATTATGTTCTCTTATGCGCAATCATTAAAAAGGGCAGTGACTTTTAAGGTATGGTGTTGGTCAGCAAAAGCTGAGCTAACAGCAAATAATTACTTTTCACACATCACATAGGGCTAGACGTACTGATCAAATTGCTACCAGTTTTTGCAATCGTTGCTCTATTTGTATGGCATTAAAGACCTGTCTCCTGTACCCCGAAAATAAATAATGTAAAACTGGAACTGTTAAAAAAGTAAATGTAAATGTTAACTTATGAAATGCTTGGCTATTTGCAACATACCAGAAGGATGGATCAGGTATTTCAAAAGGAATTTATATTTGATAACCGTTCTGGAACGAAGAGACACTAAAAAATATCAGATCTACAATAGTTGTTGTAAGAGTCACAGTCAATGGCAAATCCAAAACTCTTTTCACTTCTTTTTAAACATATTTACCATTACTCAAAAAAGTGGCTCAAAGGTTATGATCTCACATAGTAATGAGGTGACATTAATGTTTTAATGAAGTGTGACGATTAATAAATAGAGGCATAAACATACTACTCTGTGAATGGCCTTCTAAATATGGCAAGACATTGTCTCATGTCAATCATTAAGTGTAGCACGATAAGAAATTAGTACTTCTCACCTGTCTAAATGCTCATCGAGCTCGAATGATACAAGTCCATTCTGCACGTTTTTGACAGCAGTGTCTTCTAGTACGACCCACTGGTCTTCTTTACTCCGGAATCCTAGGAGCTTCAGATGTTCAGTGATGTGGTCGCCGTGCTTTCTGACTGAAGCACTGACTGCCCTGAAGACAAAATGTTACAAATTAGAAAGAGAATTAACCAAAGGTATTGGTGAAGTAATTCCAAATAATATACATCTACACTTTGCAAAAAAGAAAACAATGCTAAAAAATATTACTTACTAGGAAAACATTTATTGAATTATTAACTATCAGCAATTAATATATTCATTCGCATTGTATATAATATAGCCATTGTTACTTTTTGTCTAAGGAATTACAGTAAACCTTAGTAAAGCCAAGTCCAGTTAATGTTTTTGATAATTCATACATTTATCATTATAATTCATCTAAGATTAATCACTGTGCTGATCACATGTTCTGGGGTAGCCTGTAGGAATCGATCACATTAATAATTTTAGCCACAGTGAAAAAATTAAATTTGACACTGGGGGCATAGTTATGAGAGGTTTGCATCGTGCTTGCAACACGCAACGCTATACATGCATGACGCAACCTCTAAATCAGATTTATGAAGCCATGCATAGCCACTTTGCGTGGCTTTGAATGGCTTAAAAATACTGGAGTAAGGCAACGTAGTGCAAATCACTATGTTGCCTTTCTCTGCACAAGGGAGGCATTCCATCGGCATCGCGGTGGGTGTTCCGACGTAACTCCCATGGTTTTTCATGCATTCCAAAATTGTGCGAGTGCAAAGGGATGTGTTGTATTGGATAAATACTGCACATTCCTGCCCTTTTCCTGTGATGCAGAGCAGTGCAGCAAGGTGACTTGCTGCACTGCCCTATGTCACAGAGGTCATAAATATGGCACTAGGAATTTAGAATTGATCAGTTCAAAACACTTTATTCCATTATTATCAAAACAAAACACTAAATCAAAAAACTGAAATACTTTTCAAAACGTCTCCTTTCTTTTGATTGTACAATTCATTCAGTGTGTAATCCCCATGGAGGTAGTCACCAGAAAAATCACATTTGTGGGGAGTAATGCCCTCTCTTTGCTTTAAAGTCCATATAATTCCTTTGTTCTTTATACTTTTACAAGCGACTCCTCCTGCACATATTGTTGATGTGTTTCAGTCGAATTAATATTCACAGGCCTCTTCAGTACTAGGAAGACTGAAGTACGCGGTACCTTAAATTGACCACCAGTCTAGTACAAATAGAGGCATGCACATCACCAGGGCACAAACTCTAGTGTAAGAAACTCCTGCATGTTAGTACTGTGGGGAAAGAAAGGTCACTCTTCTTCAAAGGAACGGTGGCTGCTGCAGGCATGCACCACTTGTTCCATGAAGTCCTGGGATGAAGTCCTGGGATATTGAATAAAATAACCTCTCTCCGCCTCGAGGGGGACAGTCGCTGCCAGGGGCATGAAGACGGTGTTGCATGCTGGCAGCCGCGGCCGGTAGTGGGAGTACCTGCCGGGAGGTGACGTGGGGAGGGAGAGGGGCATGTATGGATTACGGACCTTTACAGGTAAGTAAACATATAAATAAATAAAACGACTTTTGTTGAGCGCACTGCATCACCAAATGCGATGCAGTGTGCGCAACACAATTCATTTTATTCATTTATATGTTTACTTACCTGTTAAGGTCCGTAATCCATACATTATTACCCCCCACCCTGCCCCTCCCCCTCCCCACGTCACCGCCCGGCAGGTACTCTCACTACCGGGCACGGCTGCATGCTGGGCCGGGGTGATAGCAAATTGAATTATTTCATTGTGGATAAAGTTGAGAATGTGATCGATCCCTACAGGATACCATGTTTTTTTTAATGTTTGCAGCACAGGTACTGTTGAATTATTTTGGCGCACCGCTATATGATTTGAAATCACATGTTCTGTGCCAGAACATATGACCAGAGTGCCTGGGCTCTTGGCGGTTGTGAAATAGCCTATCAGTCAATAATGTGTTTTAATTGTGCCAAGAATGCACAAGTTATGTCTTAGTTACATATTAAGAAATCAGCAGCCTTGCAGAGGTGAATTCTTTGCTTTTCCCTAAAACCATATTGTTAGTTCTTGATAAAGCCTCCCACACATTTTGCCTTCACTTCTCCTATTTTACTAAACTCATTTTTGTTGGGGCTTAGGACCCAGTGTGCTTTACCACCGCTAACCAGTGCTAAAGTGTTTGTTCTCTCGCCTATAAACATTGTAAAATTGGCTTACACCCTACTGGAACATTTAAATTACATAAAAGTCCCAAGTAAGTTGTACTTCATGTACCTAGGGCCTGTAAATGAATTGCTACCAGTGGCACCTAATGCTGTCCAGAAAAGTAGTTTTTTTAAACATGTCTCGGGTCTTCCATTGCTGCCTGTATGCAGTTTTAAATTGTCAATTTGACTTGGCAAAATCAAACTTTTGGCAAGCCTAAAACTCCCTTTTAAGTACAAATACATTACCACTCGGATAGGCCCTAAACAGCTGATAGAGCAAGGTGCAGTGTATTTGGAAAGCTGTACATGTACTTTTAACTTTTACATGTCCTGGTAGTGAAAAACTCTTACATTTGTTTTTCACCACTGCAATGCTAACCTCTTCCATTGGATAACATTGGGTTACCTCATTACATTGTGTATTCCACCCAGCCAGTCACATAATAGAGGTTCTGGGTGTTGGCAGAATGGGTCATCCTGACTAGATGAGAGGGGCGGAGCTGTCACCTGTCACACATGCACTTCAGAGACGCTGCCCCTGCTCACACATAAAGGACATCAAACTAGCCTACTGTGTCTGCAGACAGACTGGGACCAGGACAGGGGGGCAGAACATTCCAGAAACCTCTTTAGGTGGAAGACACAAGATGTTTCTTTGACTTCAAAGTGTGCACCAGGTATAAAAAGGGGACTCTCAGACCCACTCTTGAGTGCACCCCTGGGCCTGTGATAATACAGAAAAAGGGCTGCTCTGCTACCAGAGGACTTCCCTGCTGCATGATTCCTGCCCTGCTGTCTGTGAAGGAAGACTGGACCTGCACCCTTCATCCCAAGCTGAAGTGACTCCAAGGTTCAGCTGACTGACCTTCTGTGCTGAGCTACAAGGACACAACAAGCCTTGGAGGTCTCCCTGCATCTGCCCAGTTGAAATGCATCACTGACCCTGTCTGGACCTGCAATGGAACCTGTCTGAGCCCTGCTAGGCTCTGCTGGAGTAAATTCCTGATCCCCAAGAGGAGCCTCCTAGGTCCAGGACCCTTGATGATGCATCTATTGTGCTCATCCTAAAAGAAAAAGAGAAATCTTGAAGTTGTGGGCTCTTCAGGACCATGGACGGGTCAATTTGTGCCAAGATCTTGTGGTTCATTCTGACTGCCAACATGAGGCTCTGATGAAACCGACTCTTTGTGTTATAGTGACTGCTAGCAATGACAGTCAAAGCAAGATCTGCACTTCATGCTACAGCATTGACAGCCCACGGTGACCCTCCAGTGTGAAGCTCCAGCAGTGACCGTCCGCATTTCCCAACAGGATCTTCGTGCTGAAGCGATGACTGTTCACAACAGCCAGCCTGCTCTTTGTGCTACAGCAGCCACCATCCACGATACTCTTCCTGCTCCTCGGAGCCTCCTCCACTACAAACCTAACCCTTCTTGCTGGACTAACCTACATTTTTCAAGGGGGCTAACCTGGCCCCTGTAACTGGCAACTGCTCCATCGTGGTCAGCTTGAATGTTATGCTTTTAGGCACTATACTTCCCTTAAATATTTGAAATTGCATACATCCAGTTTTACTGATTGAATTGTTGTCATTTTGGTATCAAATAATTGATTACATTTTACTCTATTTCTCTAAATTGGTGTGGGATTTTCTTTGTGCTAAGTTTTCACTTTATTACTGTTCGTGTGCTGCCTAAATACTGTACACGTTGCCTCTTGACTGCTTTTGTGCCAAGCTACCTGAGGGCTAAGCACTGGTTAATTTAGTGTCTATTGTGGTTCATCCTGCCAAGAATTGTTTCTGTTGCATGAGAAGGGTTCACATCCTCCTCAATCAACAACCAAATTTCTCACTGTTCTCGTGTATAGCATTGTTATAAAGTCCATGAGATCCTACAAGTGAGACGCATGTTCCCAAAATATTTCTGTCAACTATAATGGAGAAGCATGACAATCTGTAGGTTGGAAGGTATGATTTCAAGGACTCTGAAAAGAAAAACTAGGCCTCAGTGAAATTTTTATTAATAATGAGTAATGGGCCCATTTCTTAATCATAGTCCTTTATGTTCGAAGGG
The DNA here is from genome assembly GCF_964261635.1 of Lissotriton helveticus. Classification (NCBI taxonomy): domain Eukaryota; kingdom Metazoa; phylum Chordata; class Amphibia; order Caudata; family Salamandridae; genus Lissotriton; species Lissotriton helveticus. Next base: position 201,453,557 of record NC_136060.1, read on the forward strand.
TTACTAAAGTAGTACATCTAAAGATCAAATCATAAACACACAAACCATGAAATACTTGACTCATGGTTTCAATAACCAACTTTCCCCTCTTATTAAAATGGAATCTTCACAAACAGCAGCAATGGTGAAACTTCCCTGTGCTACAATGACTGGCTACCAGCAGTGGTAGCCAGTGACCTTTAAAAGTGCTGGGGCATACTCCTGAGCTCAAATTCCAAGGAGCGAGAAGGACGTCTTCTCAGAAGATTCAGGGGGTTGCTCACACTGACATGCATTCAGTCTTACTCTCTCACTCATTCTAACACAGTCTCATTCACGTTCTCTAATTCAAAGTTGCACTCACTTTTACTTACTCTTACTCATTCAGTCTCACTCACACAGTCTCACTCATTCTCATTCTGACCCACTCAGTCTCACTCATTCTCACAAGGAGGATCATTAGCATTGCGGGTGGATTTGCCACCGCCCGTATGGCGGTGCCGATCCGCTTGCCATAAACCACCGCCCGCTTACAATTTTCCCCACCACATTACCATAGTCAAAGAGTCGACCGAGCAGAAAGGCTGCTAACATGGTGGCGGTGTCTGGGAGACACCGCCAAACATATTAGCATGTCTGCGGGGAAATGCCTTTCTGTGGCCGCAAACGCCGCCATGGAAAGGCAGGCGGATCAGGCAATTGGGGGCCCATAGCGGGCCCCCAGGGATTCTGGGGGGTGGGGGTGCACATGGGGGGTCAGTTCCATGCACAACGTGGCAGGCAACGCACGGTGCCTGCCACGCTGTGCATGGAAGTGCACGGTATGCCTTTTTGGCATTGCGGCGGGCGGTGCTGAGACCACCGCCCATAGCACTGCCAGGAATGAAGGATGCGCCCGCCACTGTAGCGGGCGCATCCTAATGTCAACAACAGGCCCACCCCAAATTATATACTAGGGGCTTAAAGAGGAGGTCATGCTAATAACAGGGGTACACCAACACATAGTGTTCCCTAGTGCATATAGGTGTTTTAACTGTATTCTAAGTGTTTTTTAGCATAGCCCTGCCTCTAGGACTGGTTAGTCGGAGTCAGTTACCACCAGTACCCATCTGAAAAAGTTGAGGGTACAGGTTGATTTTGCAACAAGGCCTCTTTCTGCTCCTCTGTTTGTTCTTTCTACATGTATTCCTTCTTAATGCACTTGTCTTCATCTTTGAGGACTTCTGTTGCCTCTTTCTACATTTCTTTTTCTTCTTTCTGTGTGATTTTTCTTCTTTCTTTACATGTCCTACCTCTGTACGTTATAGTTACACATTAGCATTTAAAAAACCTTTGAAATTCACTGAAAAACCATAGGTTTCAGGCACGTTATAGTTAGGAATTAGCATTTAAAAAACCTTGGATAATCAGAGAACAAAACATAGGTTTCAGGGGTATTATAGTTAGTTGGGCATTTTACACGTAAAAAAACATAGAAATTCCCATGTTATAGTTAGTTCAGCTAACTATAACTCGCTCGCCCGCAATGCACTGCTGATGAAGTCACATATTACATCACTTCTGACAGGGTCAGTGACATCACTGATGACATCTCAAATGACATCAATGATGACATCACTGATGGCATCATCCTTGTGATAGAGTGGCAAACCTCGCCTCACTCTAATATAACCTTTGATACACACACACAAAAATAGAAACTAACATTTTCAAAAAAAAGGGAGATACAACACACCTATTCAGTAATTCCAATATCTACACATACATCCACTCAATCACCAATAGTTCCATACAGTCACTCATACATGTACTCACTCATCATATGTACTCCTACATCTATACATCCTGTTACACACTGACACCCATCCATAGAGTACTCACACACATAGTCACACATGCAAAGCTTCAAACATCCATTTAGTTATATATACAGTTATACACACACCACCACACATACTTCTACAGAAACTTACACATACTTACTCTCTTAAACAATCACTTATAGAAACACATACTTCCCACTTCAGTTAGTGCAACAGTAGAGAAAGTATTGGACTTCGGAGGAGTTAGATTTACTATTCCCACTCAAAATAGCACAATGTAGGGAAGGTGTTGGGGTTGGCAGTGGGTAAATTTACTATTCCCATTCCAAACAATGCAATGTTAGGAATAGTGTTGAACTTCAGAATGGTAAGATTTACTATTCCCACTCCAGTATGTATAACTACACAGAAAAAATTGTGCTTAGGAGGGGTAAGATTTACTAATCCCACTCCAGTCTGTATAACTGTAGGGAAAAGTGATGAGTTTCAGAGGGGTTACATTTACTATTCTCACTCCAGTTTGTGCAATGCTATGGAAAGCGTTGAAATTTGGAGGGGCAGATTTACTATTCCCACTCCAGTCTGTGCAAAAGTAGGGAAAGCGTTGAACCTCACAGCGTTTACATTTACTATTCCAATTCCAATCTGTGCAACAATAGGGAAAGCGTTGGACTTCACAGGGGTTACACTTACTATCCCCACTCCATTCTAAGCAACATTACGTAACTACTTCACATATTTGGATAAACCTATTAATTTAGAAAACTATAAACCTCTCATTAAAAGCATTATTACTTAACATAATATATATATATATGACTACATCACTTAGAATTACAAACTACATTTGAAAAAATTAATAATTTCATAGAAATAGTAACACATACATTTAATATATGAACTAAGACATAAAAATAATTAAAAAACAATAGTTTTAGAGCTATATTTTTTAAAATGATTTTAGCAATGATATTCTTAACAACTATGGGCCAGATGTAGGAGCCCTAATACCGGTCGGAAACGGCCGATTTCGGCCGTTTCCGACCGGTATTAGGGTTTTCAGATGTAGGGGGCTTAAAATTACAGAATCGGTATATTTACCAAATCGGTAAATAACCAAATCTGTAAATATACCGATTCTGTAATTCCAAATGTAGGTGGCAGAGTTTACAGTGCCACAGGCCCTTAAGAGTCGGTATTTTACCACACAATCCTATTGTGTGGTAAAATACCGAATTCAGGTGTGCATGCACATCTGTGCATGCACACCTGTGCAATCTGACACACAGACATGCCCTTAGGGCATGTATGTGTGCCACCTGTCACACAAGCCTGTACTTGGGGTGCTAGAGGGTGTCAAAAGTGACACCCCCTGCACCCTTGCAGGATTCGGTATTTACCGATTCGGTAAATACCGAATCGGTATTGCCCATTGATTCCTATCTTACAGATTCGGTATTCCTGAATTCGGAATTACCTACATCTGCCCCCTTCCCATTTACAGACTCTTAAATACCGAATCGGTAAAATTCGGTATTTAAGAGTCTGTAAATGGGAATTACCTACATCTAGCCCTATATTACTAACCTGAAAAAACAATATTGTTTGACAACACCATTTCTGCATTATATTTTTGTAAATGCAAAAAGACAATTGTTCGACAGAATGCAGAACAATGTCATACATTCACCCGAGTACACAGATCTGGGCCTAAATACATTGTTTTTTGCACACCATGCCATTCCAGCTTGGACAGAGCCATATGCACATGAGTCTTGACCCTGCGCCCAATGGGAACAGTCCAGCCAGAAATGCCAGGCTAGGTCCTCTCTGGACTGAAAACAAGCATCCCAAGACCGGTTTGGGGCTTTTAGCCCTCATCAGCCTGGATAGCTTGACTCTAGTATCATGGAGAGCACGGCACCCACATCTGGCCATACCCGTCCCACTCGGGGTGATAAATGCAAAAAGACAATTGATGGACAGAATGTAGAACAATTTCATATATTCACCCCAGTACAGAGATCTCGGCCTAAATCCATCGTGTTTTTTGCTCACCATGCTATTCCAGTTTGGACCCAGCCATATGTAAATCAGTCTTGACACTGCGCCCAATGGGAACTGTCCAGCCCGAACTGCCAGGCAAGGTCCTCCCTGGACTGGAAACAAGCATCCTAGGACCGGTTTCGGGCTGGACTGTTGCGATGAGGCACAGGGTCAAGACCGATTTGCATATGGCCAGGTATAAACTGGGGTGGCATGGTGAGCTAAAGAATGATGGATTTAACCCAGATCTCTAGACTGGGAGTGAATGGTTTGATTTGTTCTGCATTCTGTTCATCAATTGTGTGTCTTTTGCTTTCTAGACCTAAGTGCGCCAGGTATGCCCAGACGTAGGTCCTGGGCTCACTGTGCCACTGGAATCAAGCTATCCTGGCTGAAGAAGGGTGTAATCCCAAAACCTATAAATACTATTAGGATGCTTGGTTCAATTCCAGGGAGGACCTGGCTTGGCAGTTCAGGCTGGACTTTTCCCATGAGGCACAGGGTCAAGACTGATTTGCATATGACCAGGTGTAAACTGGGGTGGCATGGTGAGCAAAAGAATGGTGGATTTACCCAGATCTCCTGACTTGGGGTGAATGTTTTGATTTGTTTTGCATTCCGTCCATCAATTGTGTGTCTTTTACTTTCTCGCCCTAATTGCGCCAGGTATGCCCAGACATGGGTCCTGGGCTCACTGTGCCACTGGAATCCAGCTATCCTGGCTGAAGAGGGGTGAAACCCCGAAACGGGTCCTAGAATGCTTGTTTCTGGTCCAGGGAAGACCTGGCTTGGCAGTTCGTGCTGGACTGTTCCCATGAGGCATAGGGTCAAGACTGATTTGCATATGGCCAAGTCTAAACTGGAGTGGCATGGTGAGTAAACAAATGATGGATTTAACCCAGATCTCTTGACTGGGGGTGAAAGTTCTGATTTGTTCTGCATTCCTTCCATCAATTGTGTGTCTCATGATATTTTTTTATTACAATATTTTTTAAACATTTTTGTCTTCCAATATTGAGAACTTGATAATTTGTCCAAACACCTTGGAGCACTGCCTCAATTTGCCATCAAAGACAATAAATAGCACCATTTCAAAGTGAGATATGGAATTTGGCAATGTGAACATTCATCAGCTCATCAAAAATTCATTAGCAAAAAGCACTAAACTGGCTTACAGAAGATCATGGCTGGAGTTCAGAGATTCAGGTGCAACGTATAGAACTTACGATAGAGCGGGGATGCAACGGAGTAGAGAAGATGTTGTTAATTTCATTATGCGCAACATCAGTAGGAACATTTCTTCCACTACAATAGCTGGTAAATTAGCTGGTATAGCCTTTTATGGAAACTTCTTTTGGGGCTATGAACCATCCGCAGGTGAAATGGGCAGAAGAATATTACAAGGATGGGCAGCGACGAGAGGGCTATACAAAAGAGAGACTATTTCTCTTCAGTTGTGATATAAATTGATAATTAATATTCAAGAGATCTGTTTTTCCGCATTTGAATTCCACTTGTTTAAATTGTGCATGATCTGGATCCTCTTCAGAGAGTTCAGGGTATCAGAATTATTAGGAAATGCCATTAATGATGACATGAAAACACACAATGTATTTTTGAAGCATACCAATATAGAACTTTTTCTTGAACATTCGAAAACTGACCAGACTGGCAAGGGTTAAAAAATAATTTTACAGGCCATAGGTGGTATGTTATGCCCCAAACAAGCATGGTTAGAATTTTTAGCAATAAGGGGTGCACATTACATTTTTATTTTTCGGCACCAAGATGGCTCTTCGCTAAAAGCATCACAATTGTTATCTGTTTTGAGGAAGTCATTAACACAAATAGGAAAGGATCCAAGCAAATTTGGGACACACTCATTTCGGATTGGGGCAGCATCAGAAGCAGCAGGAGGGGGGTTTTCCATTAATGATGTTAAAAAATTGGGGCAATGGTCTTCAGATTGTTGCCTTCGTTATATCAAACAGTTGGAGCATGATAGTTAATTGGTAGAGGATATTAATTTTTTTTCTTTTTAGGCGTGGTGGTATGCTCAACAATGCCACAGCATCAAGTATGGATTATTGGGCACTCCTTCATCAAGTGGGCGGCTAAGCAAGCGAAAAAACGTCATTTTGGGAAAAACTCAGGTTTCTCTTCAGAAGATGTGGTGCTATCTTGGTGGGGGAAAAGCGGCATGAAATGGGGCCAACTCATGACTTTGATGTGTGAGTTATCGGCAAAGAACAAGCCTGAAGTGTTCATGTTACAGCTGGGGGAAAATAATTTGACTCACTTGTCTGAATTAGGGCTCTTGATAGAAATTAAAACTGATTTGGAACTTTTATCAAAGACATGGCCCAACATAAGAATCCGCTTAACCGCTCTAATGCCTCGCAGAATCTAAAGAGGGGCAGAGAGATATACTGCTGTTAAACAACAAGAAGGAAGGTAAACAGAGAGTTACAGCGTTTTTGTTACATTAATAAAATACATTGGTTAATTCATGATGAGATTACTAAAGAAGATTATCAATTTTTTAGACATGACGGCATTCACTTGTCTTTCATTGGAAACGAAATCTATCTTCTAAATATAAGAGAAATGATTGCTAACATTTTGAATTTACACACATGGTGTTGATGTTAGTCTGTTGAAGCAACAGATTTTGTACTTGGACTTGCTTATTGCCCGATGGGGGCTTCTGGGGGTGTCACTCGCAGAGTATACACCCCTGGGGGGTTTCAGGCAGATAGTATGGCCCATGGGACAGGTAGGCAATTTTGATTGGCCCGCACGTAGCAGCACGAGCCTGAAGCGCGAACGTTCTGCGTTGCGCACTTTATCTTGTCCGGGTGAGGAAGGAGGGGTAAAAATTTTGTTCCGCAGAGTTGGAGGAGATCAAGACAGGCATGAAGGGTTAGGGGCATTAGGAATAGCTGCGGACAGAGGGAAACAAGGGAGAGAAGTTGGAGGCAAGAGGTAGGCAGAAGATGAAATAGGGGTTTGGGGAGGAGGATCAGGCAGAACAAGGTAGGGTAAAAGTTGCTACGGGGATATTGCTTAGGGGCGGGTGGTGTTAGGTTGGAACACGTGTTGTATTATGATCTGTATGCCAAAATATATTGTATTGCCTACCTGTCCAATAAAGCGGCCTTTTACCCCAGATTTTGGACTTGTTTTTTACCCGATGTCTGTTGTATTTTTATATACATTTAGGTAGGGTCCCACGTTCATTCTTCAGTTGCAAACATTCTCACGTGGACACTCACCGGTTTTCGAGGGCAGCGCTAGCTCTGGGTGCTGAGGCACTGTCAGACCTTCGCCTATCTCCATCGTCTGCTTTCTTCTTTTTGTCTGGGTTTGGTGGGCATGGCAGGAAAGTGGTGACTGGCTTCAGGAACTGCTGGCTTGAGGGATGCTGCATGTAAATGAGTGGAGTGGTGGCGACTAACGAATGAAAAACATCATGCTTCACCTTTAGTGCTGCAATAATAGATGCATCAATGGGCTGCACCTGCAAGCAGCAAAAGAAAAACACACATCTTACAAAGACTACCCGAAGCCTTCAAACTGAGAATACTGCCTGCAGGATGGATTGCTGGCTTCCTTAAAAAGAATAATTATTTATAAGATGTTGAATACATTTAGGTATTGTGCTTATTTTCCAGTAATCCTGCCGACAATAATAATAGAATTAGTTTCTTTGCATCCTGACTACCAATTAAAAAAATATTAACATGCCAATAAAAACATGATTTAATGAAAGTACAGCTAAGGTAGAGATGGCCAGTAGCCATCTTTGCTGCAGCAGGTGTAGTGGCACTGATCCCAGTAGTTTGGAGGATCACTCCACCTCGCTTATGTCAGTACTGACTCCCCAACAGGGAACTTATCTTTTCTTGCCTGCATTAAGATCCATCTCGCCCCTGCTGTGCCACTGATCAGAGAACAGCCAAAGGAACAAATGATGGACAGAATGCTGAACAATGCAATCATTCAGCCCAGTCACAAAGATCTCGGTTTATTCCATCGTTCTTTTCCTCACCACACCACCCCAGTTTGGACCCAGCAATATGCAAATAAGCCTTGAACCTGTTCCTCATGGGAACAGTCCAGTCTGATCAGAGAACGACCACATTGGTTAGTGCATGTTAAGCAGAGCAGCTTTAGTACAGGGTGAGCAGACGCAGAGCAGTGCATGTCGCATTTTGAGGACTGTGTTTGCCTATTATATTCATAATGAGATATCCGTGCCGAGTGTTGTTTGCTGCATACACGAACAGCAAAGTGTTTCTGAACAAAATGCTCCCGTACAATGTTTATTCTGAGCCACGCTAAACATCAACATGTCAAGCAAATCCAACAGTGAAATGAGGAAAAGCACAAGAAAAAAAAAAAAGAAGAAAAGATGTAGAGTAAGAACATAGTGACACAGTTTAACCTACTGTGCATTCCTCATCACTACTCTGTATGAAGCACCTAACTGTAAAGCAGTAGAACTGTAAAAACACATACTGCTGATATAAATGCAATATGTAACCATCACCTAGAATCCCCACAGCAACCCTCTTTTGTGAACTGAAAATTAGCAAGAAGGCTGGTGATGACAGAGAATCCTTCGAACAGGAGACTTTACCTTGTGGAAAATGTCTGTCTTGTTTACATTTTGAGTGATTACATCTCGGGAAGCCAATACGACAGCACAAAAGTGGTTTAATCTGCTACTTTCCACCCAAATAACACTTTTTCTGGAAAAGGCTGCATTGCTCTACTGAAATATGTACGGTGGGATCAAGATTTAGAAAACAGTAAATCAGTGTTTGTGTGCGTGTTACTGTAGAATGGGGCCCCATGGGGAGCAGAGCGTGAGCGGTCTCCCCCTGGGGTCTTTCGCTCAGTGGACCAGCCCGAGGACAGCGATAGGCAGGTAGGTATGAGGCAGGGGCGCACGCTGGTGAACGTCACAGTGCGCGCTGAGGGAGGTCGTGAGGCGGCAGCTGGGTGGCGGGAGGCGTTAGTTTTTTGTAAGTCCCACCCTCCCATCCTCCCCAAAAATAAAAATAAATAAATAAATAGATTAAAAAAAATATGTTGTTACATATAGATTGCCACTTTTAGATAGGCAGCTCCCAGGCTTAAGAAAAGTGAAGCGTTTGTTTGGGGTGGGTAAGTCTGGAGCGGGCTTGCCCACCTTGGATTTTGGGAAAAAGAAAGGTGAAAGGAGCAAAGGTAACAAACGGAGAGAAATGAAACACAGGGTTTGGAAGGAATGTGATAACATAATATTTGAGGGTTTTTCGGTCTGAAAATGGTAATATTTTATACGCAGGAAAATATTAAAGGTTTTGGCACGTTTTACTAAATTGTTGATCTTATAAATACAATTGCCTGAATTTGGAGTTACCTGATCTAAAATAGAGGTGGCCTTTTTTGCTATTTAATAAACATGTGTCCGGGTCTGGTTATTTTGGGCGATTGATATTGTTGGTATATCAGTGTTTAAATACATAGACGAATATGTGATTACATTCAAGCTTGTAGGTTAGAAGAATGAGGTCACAAACATCGAGGTAAAAATATATTGCATTGCCTGCAGAATATCAGCTACACGCTTTGTCAATGTATATACAGGTAAGTATAGGTCTACTATACCTTGAAGACATAAGTTCAGATATAATTAAGGTACCTACATGTTTAGTTCACAACAGTAAAGCGATACTTCCCACGCATAGAAAACTTGAAAAGTCACACTAATCGCAGAGCAAATGTATGACAATCAACATCTATTCGTAATGGGCATATGTATTTATCTTTAGTTTATGGTCATATTCACATTGTAAATGCACATTAACTAGAGAGTTCTTATTTTTTTCATGTAGAAATCCCTTGCCCCACATCACCATAAAACAGAGCGTTGCTAGGGTTTCTCACATCCAGTGCATTAGCATTTGCGTCACTACAAGTACGTGTGCAATTTGAATGGCATGCAATGGGTGTGAAATAAACCTGGCAAAGTGTGGTAATACTCACAAAGTTACAATTTTGTGTATGCTCACCGCATCCTGAATACCGCCTCTCTTTTCCCCTAGTGCAAACACAGACTTTCATGATTGAGGAGAAGGGCAATAGCAGATTTAACATTCCTTTTGATTAGGATTTTTATAATTGACCCATAAAAATTCAGCTGGATGCCCACCACAATAAGAAAAGTTATGTTGATTCATTACTGAAGTAAATCAACAAAAATAAGATAGCAAGCGGTATTTTTTTCTGAGAAACAATAATGTTTTTTATCCATAAATGTTACATTGACTCACTCACATATTTTAGTATAGGATTGGTATTAATTCAATCTAAATCTGTGACGGCTGTAGACTGCTAATGCATGTGAGCTGCATCAGTTTGCATTCAAGAAACTTTCTGAGTATTCGTTGTTGTAAAGATTATTTTGGACAGAAAGTGTCATAAAAGCTATCCGAATGCATTTTTTTAAAAAGAAAGTATAAAAGAACAATCACACAATACCATAAACATCATATGAGCGAACAATTCATCATGATGCTCTGTTTGATCCTAGACATAATAAAACAATTATTGTAATCAATTTGTTAAAAGAAAGATTCGTCAGGTAAAAACAAGCAATTAACACAACAAGTAGAAATATGCAGTAACAACAGATTAAAAAACAAATGGCATTTCATCTTGTTGACGGACCATTCTAAGTGTAATGGATGTCTGATGTTTGGCTGGGACATTATAAATGTACCATAGGATAATGAAAAAATAACTAACAATAATAAAGTGCTTGTGCGCGAGAAAAGATTATTTATTTTGATTTGATTTAATTTAATTGGCAAGCAGGCTTAAGGTCTTCGCACATGTGTATTGCAACCTCAGTTAGGTTATAGGTGTGTGACTCTCGAGAGGGCCTTCCACCTAGTGAGCCGTGCCTGGCCAGGAAACTTTGCTACGCAGCAAGCAAAATGAGGTCTGGGATCAGACCTAAGGATGAGCAGGGCTAGTCCTGTGTGCCTAATTGATGACAGATCGATCTTATCCACTTTGCCCAGGAGTTTTTATAGGCCGGGCAGGCAAACAATAGGTGTGCTACACTTTCTATATGGGCATTGCAGCATGGACAGCCTTTTGAGGTTTTGTTGCATGAATGCCGCTTAGCAGTCACCTCGCGAACAGGGAGAGTTCCATACCTGAAGTGTATGTACAGCTTCCTGTTCCTCAGGACCTTAATTATATCAAAAAAAGGTTTGAGATATCTGTTTTGTTTGTGCATGAGAAACTATTTCATTAATTTGCCCATATTAGAGTTGCTACTTGCCTGATGGTCTACCCATTCCCAATAAAGCCGTTTGAGGACGTCTCTCCTCAGGGATTCCTGGCTATCCCAATAAGCTTGGAGTCGGATGGATGTTAAATTGATGATCCTGACTATTGTAGGGTGTTTTGACATGCGGCTTCAAGAGGCTTGTAGGTAATGGCTTCACCAGATCAGGTGATGGGGTTTGGTGGGCCTAATACAACATAAGATTGTAGCTAGCTAGATATAAATAGCTTTGAGTTTCCCTCTCATCCTCTATTTCATGTCATTTGGAATCCCTCTGTGAAAAACAACTTAGCTATTGGCAGAGCCATAAAGGTGAGGCGATGTTGTGTTCCCCATAACTCGTCTACCAACGCAGAGATGATGAATAGCACTAGCTGTGCAAACGAAGACGATTTAGTGGGCTGCAAATTTAGCATGTTACAACGCATGCTATTACATCGCGTTCCTTTACAACGCGGTTGTTCCAACCACTGCGTTGTTGGAACGTGACACCTTTACAACGCAATCGGCTTCCTGTAGGGGGCGTGTTGGATTTAGGAGTAGTATAATCCACTATTCCAACTCCAGCCTGCGCAACAGAAGGGAAGGTGTTGGAATAGTAAATTATACTATTCCTTAGGTTGGAGCACCCCTTACAGCAAGTCGATCTAATGACTTGCGATGTAAAGGCATCGCATTCTAACAATGTGGTCGTGGTAACGACCACGTTGTAAAGGTACCGCGATGTAATGACCACGTTATAAAGGCTGTTTCCCGCGGGCTGCAGAAAACAGACAATTGACAATTTGAAGCCTAAGATGAAAACAACCCTATTATTGACAGCTACACTTTTAATAAACCACATATTGCTCCTTTAACCTACAAAAACGCTGTTTCACTTGGTCAAAGCACTTACAATGTAAAATTAAAATTAAAAACCTCATCCTTTTACCCAAAAGTCATTGTTAATACAGAAGTAAAACCACTTTGTTTGTGACTCTGAATAGGATGAAAAATTTATTTGAGAATAATTAACTTCCAAATTGAACTACATATATTTGAAGACAATAAAGCAATGCAACCTGTTAAATGTTTAATAACAATAAGAATGTTCATAGAGGAGCACATTTTATTCCAAGCGGCATTCTTACCTTTAACTGCACAATTACTGATGCTGACAAAGTTCCAGGTGGATAGTTCAGAGTAATTCTTGAATCCATGTTTGGCTTCAGGGAAAGTCCTTTCTTAGGAACAGTGAATGTTTCTTTCTTCAAGCATGACACCACCGAAAAAACGCCAAATTTGTACACTTTTACCTCAGCAAAACTTCCCTAAAAAAGCACAAAGGTAATATGTTTAGTGGCTGGTACTTGTTCAAAAAATACTTTCCTTTAATGAAAGGGATTTAATTAGGAGAAATACCCCCAAAACAGCACAATCAATGCTAATATTCTTGCTGCTTTTTGCCCTTGTCACTGTTTGAAGAAATATATGGTTTGCCATACCTGCTGCTTTTTACGCAATTTATTTGCTCAGTTTTTAAATGGTGTCTAGACTATTTACTCATAATCCCAAGTAACTGTGTTTTTAATCTTCCTCACCACTGTCCTTGCTGTTATGGTAAAACATCGCTCAGGCAGGAATCACTAAGAAAGCACTATATTGTCTTAGGCCTTGTTACTATTACAGCAGTCCACGGGACCACAATAGTCATGGTGGTGGTCCGACCACCGCCACACTGTGGGTCTGCCTGCAGTAGTATAAGTGTGGTGGTCGAACCACAATTGGACCGCTAATACTGCCGCAGATCAAGGATCCTGTGGCAGTGCGACAGCGGTTCAAGGCCAATGTATACTGGCAGTGCCACAGCAGCACAGCTCAGCATGTTTTGAGTTGCCTCTCCTGGTGGTTACACTGTCATGAAAAGGGTGGGGGTGAGGCAACAAAGGAGGTCCTACTTGCCCCTGTACATGGGGTGCATGCAGTGGGGCACAGATTGTGGTCTCCTGTAGTTCTTCATCCCAAATTCCTGCTCAGAAAGGAATATTCTTTATCCGTCCCACGGCGGTGTTGTTTAAGGCTCAAAATGCAGCTTTAAACAGCACTGCCAGGGGAACACCACACCGCCCACCACGCCATTAATTTACTTATGATATGGTGGATGGCACTAGGTTTTTGGCAGTCATGGAGTGAAAGCGGTAGCGTGCCGCCTGCTCCAGGACCACAGAACCTCATAATCAGGCCGTTAGCCCTTTCCTCATTCTAAACAACCACTTAGTGGAAACTGAGTAAAAACAGGATTTGTTCAGGAAGGGTCTTTTAGAACACCTCAAGGCTCCTCTCTCAAGATATTACATTTCAAATTATTCGCAAACTCCCTAGAAGAGGTCGTAGAACAATATGAGGAACACTGAAATTTATGAAATTCATGACAATGCACTCAGATACGAGAGTCTGGAAGAGTTCCAGGAAAGCCCAAATAAAGTCACAAATTAATTTAGCCATGTGTAACACTGGGTGTAAGAACAATTCTTTCAATGGGCTGATGAATGAGATTTCAACGTTTGTTGGAACTGTCCATTTGATTGCCCATCGAAGAAGAAAAGCTCATCACAAACATACATGAAGGTAAAATAATTAGGTCTTCTATCCAACTCAAACTAGCACTGCTGTCGATGATGCAGCCAGTATCCATGCAATAAAAGGTTCTGCCATTCTTCCACTGCAACCATTGAGTGGAATTAATGAGATTCTTAATAAAATAATTGGGTGCATCATATTGGATCACCTGTTAGAGTGGACATCAGAGAAAAACGTCTCCCCAGCTAAGTATGGGTTTAAGAAAGGTCTTTGAACTACTGAGCAGTGCCTCAATCTTCAACTGATTGTAGCCAAGTAGAAGGAGGCAACGGGTAATTCTCTTCAGCTGGCATTCATGGACTTATTTAGCCAATTTAACTGTGTTAGTTGGTCAAAATTATGGGACATGGAAACAGATCTTGCCACTCTTAGCGGCATCTTCACTAGTACCTAGAAGTGACAGTCAGGTATAGTAACAATGGCAAGTCCACCGGGACCTTTTTAGTTAACTGGGAGTTCGGCAGAGGTGTGTGCTCTCCCCGACTTTATTCTTGCTCTATAAAAATGAGCTTGAATCTGTCCTTTTGCATGTGGGAGCTGATGTACTAGTTGTTAAAAACAAGCCTGTGCTGGTTCTTCTCCATGCGGAGGAGAAACATCCTTTACAACGCAACTTTTACCACACAGTGCTTTTACGACGCAACTTTTACAACGCAAACCATTACAACGCATTGCACTGGGGGGCGCTCTAGGGTAGGGAATAGGTTTAATGTACTATCCAACAACTTCCCTACTATCCACGGGGACTGGAGTTGGAATAGTAAATTAAACTATTCACTATCCAGCGCCCCAAAGCACTATGCGTTGTAATGGTATGCGTTGTAAAACTCGCGATGTAAAAGCATGCTTGGTAAAAGCATGCGTTGTAATGTTATACATCCCCATGCGGAGGATTCCATATTATAAGCTAGGACGCAAATACATGTACTATATGTATGGGAGGGAACCTAGTTGCAAGAGTGAGTCAGTCCCCTTATTTGGGTGTGAAGTTTTATGAGGCTTGCTCTTGGTCCTCGTGTGTTTGAAGTAGGGTCAGCCAGTACTCTCGAGCAGTTGGTTTATCTTTTCTCTGGATACCACTCTGGGGGGCAAACCAATCATCCCTCTCTTAGAAATGTATAAGAGGAAGTGTCTCGCTTCCCTGGTTTATGTCCTGGGGCTATGGGGCTATAAGGACACCAGTAAGGTTCAAGTGGAAGAGAATAGAATTTGCCACTGGATTTTGGGTGCCCCTCCATCCACTCCCCATTTTCTTGCTCATCAGGAGCTCGGACATCAATACGTGGAGGACCAAGTAGAGCTTTCCCCTCTATTATCATGGTTTTCCATTTAGCTAAATGAGGAGAGTGGAGTTAATTGGGCCATTATTTATGAATGCCTATTGTGTCATTATGGTCTCAGTATCCCATGGCTCAGGTCTATTAAGGAGACCACCCTAGCTTTGGGTTGCCCATATATCTTTGGCAGGCAGGAATGTATTACTAAGAAGAATAAAGAGAGGATAAAGGACTGCTTTCATTCCTATAGAAAGGCACAAAGAGAGGGGAAAGTAATAATGAAATCGACTGTTAGAGACCACTGCCTCCTCCAAACCGTTGAAGCAGTAGCAACTTATTTAGTCATTGTACAGACCTCTTGGGAAATAATTCTATTAACACGATTTTGAACATGTTCCATTCAATGGCTTTTATGTTTTCACCAGGGTCAATTTGACCCTGCTGACATTTAATTTGTCCATGTGATAAGTCATCACCATACTCACTATTACACTTTGTATTCCTTTGTAGGTTCTGTGCCCCATTTACAAAAGTGTTTCTAATTCCATTATTACGAGAACAGGTGCCGAGCTTCTTTGATTTTTCTTCAGAAACTCAACAACTATCTAGTTTGTAAGGCAGTCAGATCTTTCATAAAGAACACACTACGATTTTGCAAGAATATGTTATTTTAACAATGCATTTATGGATATGAATTGATTGAATTTGATATGTGTTTTGCTTATCGTTTTTAAAGCTTATTTGTATCTTGTGCTTAAGAATATTGGCACCCCTAAATGAAATTCAATGTATTTTATGTTGTGCTTTTTTTTATTATTGTTCCATCCTTTTTATAAAAATTTTGTACTGTGATTTAACATGATCCTTTTATAATTCATTTTTATGTGATCAAATAACGTTGAACTGAATTGAATTGAGATACTTGATATTGTCAGCACCGGGTTTGTAATGTTATATTGTTTGTAAAAGGAGAGGAGCATGCAATGACTGCAGATTCATGTCGCCAGACTGTGCCTAAACAGATAGAAGTGTCACTCATGGACGTTGTTTCACCAAAATGCCAGGGATAGGGGAAGTGACAGCATATTCCCTTTGACCTTATGATGTCACAGGAAGTGACATCATATGATCTTTCGCCCTGCATCATCCCAATAAGTGATGTAATATAACCTTAATCCTGAATATATCACAATATTTAACATTGGTGAAGTTACATAATTGCATAATCAGTATTATATGTTCTTCTAGGGGAGAACAAATGCCGGGTGGTCTCTCTGTCCTGAGAAAAGTTTTAAAAAAATAGGGTCAACTATTGCTTTTTAATGCCCAATTTTCACATACATTTGCTAAAAAGCCACATACTCTAAAACAATACTCACTAAATATTCAAGTACTTTCATGCTGTGCCAAGCTATTGACATCTGACAGTGCCCATTAGTTCACCCAATTATGTTTTTAAAATGTCCTATGGATGCCCCTTTATGTAAAAAAACACATCTCTATTTCTAGTACCAGCATTTTGCCATGGTGGCCCCTTTTGCCTAAGCATTACATGTAATATGCCAGAGCCAGAATATTTCTAATACTTCTTCTCTTGCACTATGGAGGTCCCTCATGTCAAAGGTTATGCTTAATATGTCAAGGACTACTGTTTCTCATGGATGGCCCCATGATCTTGCCACAGTTGTCCTCGTTTATGCAAAGAATTTCCTTCAGTGTGCCATCAGCAGCAATTTGCCACAGGTGCCAACTATGGCAGAGCTTGCATTGTTTCATGGGTGCTCCATACCAAAATGTACCTAGAGAATGCAAGCAGTAGCTTTTTGCCGTGGGTATCCCATATGCAAAGTACTGCCTCCCGTATTCTATTGCCAACATTTTCTCAAGGGTGCATCTATAAGCCAAGGAGCATGCCAGGTCCAACAGCGGATCTGTAAGTATAACAACACTTGCTCACTTACATTCATGTATTCACTCTCATTCCTTCATTAGAACTTACTTGCACTCATTCATTTTCACCTAATCTCGTGCACCCACTCTCACGCTGAATCACTCATTCACACTCTCTCACTCACTCTGACTCACTTACATTTACTCTCTAATTTTTACACACACACACATCCACTGTACCATATACAAACATACATACTCACACATATACATGCTCTACCACCCAAACTCATTCTCACCCACATGCACGCAAACAACATACATTAAAACCATTTAATATTTCTTATCTAAGATGCCAATGAAGGTCCATATCTTGCTACTCCACTTTTTATTACACTAATAGTGAATAATAAACTATTATTCACTGATAATGTAATGAAAATGAGCAGAAAACAAGGTTAGAGCCTGACTCAGATAATGGGAGACAGCCCTGGGTTTTTCGCACTGATTTTGCCACCTCTGAGGTAAGAGGTGTCAAAGGCAGTGCCAGGGGTGGCAAGGGGCTGCTGCGGCCCCTGGCGACTCCTAAATGTCATCCAT
Organism: Lissotriton helveticus; assembly: GCF_964261635.1. Taxonomy (NCBI): domain Eukaryota; kingdom Metazoa; phylum Chordata; class Amphibia; order Caudata; family Salamandridae; genus Lissotriton; species Lissotriton helveticus. The sequence continues at coordinate 201,471,139 of NC_136060.1, forward strand.
TGTGTCACTACATGAAGGCAGTATTCAAAACACCTCAGTGGCTGTCACTGGAAGAGAAAATCAAGTGTAAAGTTCTTTGTATGGTGTTGAACCCATACTGGAACAACAGACAGATTCACATTTTAAATTGTGCCCCATGCCTTCTCACTCAGGTAACTCCAGTTTGATCCATTGAATTGGATCACTTGACAGCCCCTCACAAGGTAAAACATAGAGGCAGAATTCTAGGAATACATAGCCCAAAGCTAAGGAATGCTCGGCTAGTGACTTTGAGGGCAGACTACAACCATTTGGCATTCAACAAACTCTCAACAACTGAGCTATTTTGAGTAGCCTTTCAGAAGACCCACTTGTGGGACACCCCCGCGCCGCACGGCCACCAGCTGCTGCGTGTGCCCCCAGTGCCTGCCTCTGTCTCAGCGCCGGCCTCGCTGCCGCCCTGAGCGATCTCCCTGGTGTTTCCCCCGTTTTTGCCAGTAATTGTGCTTGTTTTTTCCTGAATTTGTGCTTGTTTCTATTTTTTCCCCTGATCGTGTGTCACTGTATTTTTCACCCGCCTTTTGCCTGAATTTGTGCTTGTTTTCCCCAGATCGTGTGTCGCTGTCTTTTTTCCTTGTTTTCACTCAGATTTGTGCTTGTTAATTGCCGCTTATCGTCGCGCTTTGCCCCCGCTTCCCGCCACCGCCTTGAGCCCCGCCCCTTTTCTCTTCTGTTTCCCTCCCCGCTCCCGCCTCCCAGCTGCTCCGCCCACCCGCGCACTTGGCCTTAAATGGCGACCGTGCGACGCAGGTGAGTGTGACCCACTTGTGGGACACCCCCGCGCCGCACGGCCACCAGCTGCTGCGTGTGCCCCCAGTGCCTGCCTCTGTCTCAGCGCCGGCCTCGCTGCCGCCCTGAGCGATCTCCCTGGTGTTTCCCCCGTTTTTGCCAGTAATTGTGCTTGTTTTTTCCTGAATTTGTGCTTGTTTCTATTTTTTCCCCTGATCGTGTGTCACTGTATTTTTCACCCGCCTTTTGCCTGAATTTGTGCTTGTTTTCCCCAGATCGTGTGTCGCTGTCTTTTTTCCTTGTTTTCACTCAGATTTGTGCTTGTTAATTGCCGCTTATCGTCGCGCTTTGCCCCCGCTTCCCGCCACCGCCTTGAGCCCCGCCCCTTTTCTCTTCTGTTTCCCTCCCCGCTCCCGCCTCCCAGCTGCTCCGCCCACCCGCGCACTTGGCCTTAAATGGCGACCGTGCGAACGCGCAGCGGTCACGCGCAGCGGGCGCGCCGATTGTGCGCCGAAGGCGCGCCAAAGGAAAGCCCGTCTGCGCCCGTCCGCGACCGGATCGCGACCAGCGCCAGGACCCCTGGCCCCCACCGACGGAAGCCGACCCGACGAACCTACGGCGCCGCCGAGCTCATCGCACTCAACACCGGCCACATCCCAGGATGTCACCGAGCCGCCCCGAGGCACACCCACGGACCTTTCAGCTGCAACGCCTGCAAGTTCACCTGCATCCGGACCTTCCCTGCACCCGCCAAGCCGAACTCCAGCAGCACCCACCTCAAGTGTATCCTGCTCAACACCCGCTCCGTTCACAGACACGCCGTAGAACTCTGGAACCTGCTCGACACCACCGCCCCCGACGTTGCCTTCATCACCGAGACCTGGATGAACGCCTCCTCAGCCCCAGACATCGCCATCGCCATCCCAGAAGGCTACAAGATCGTCCGGAGGGACCGAGACAACCAGACCGGAGGAGGCATCGCCATCATCCACAGAGACGCCATCCGCATCACTACCAACACCGATGACACCCTCACCACCGCTGAACACCTGCACTTCCAGATCCACACCAACCCGAAGACCACCCTCAGAGGCACCCTGATCTACCGACCCCCGGGACCACGCACACGATTCAGCGAGGACATCGCCGACTTCGTCAGCCCGCACGCGCTCCCCTCCGCCGACTACATCCTCCTGGGGGACCTCAACTTCCACCTGGAGAACAACAACGACCGCAACACCATCACCCTGCTCGACAACCTCGACAACCTCGGACTCAAGCAACTGGTGACCACCCCCACCCACCTCGCCGGACACACTCTCGACGCCGTCTTCTCATCCAGCAAAGACGTCACCGTCAGCCACGCAACAGGACTCCACTGGACGGACCACAGCTGCGTCCACTTCACCTTCAGAAGAACGACGATCCACCACCTCCAGCAACAGGTTGCTCGAAGAAGCTGGAACAAGATCACAGCCGACCAGCTCACCGCCTCCCTGAGCCAGCACCCCCCCGCCAACTCAGCGAACCCCAGCCAGGCCGCCGACAACCTCACGAAATGGATCAACGACTGCGCGAACGAACTCGCCCCTCTGAGAACCCCACCCAGCAGATCCTGCAGCAGAAAAACACCATGGTTCACCGACGAACTCAAGAGCTCCAAGAAGAACTGTCGAGCCCTCGAGAAAGCCTGGAGAAGGGAGCCAACCACGGACAACATGACCACCCTCAAGCTCGCCACCCGGAAACACCACCAACTGATCCGCGCCACCAAGAAAAATGCATACAAGGACCGACTGGACAACAACGCACACAACTGCAAGGAACTCTTCAACATCGTGAAAGAGCTCTCCAACCCCAGCGCCGGAAACAACGACATCACCCCATCGCAAGACCTCTGCAACTCCCTCGCGTCCTACTTCCACAACAAGATCACGGACATACACGACAGCTTCAACAACCAACCAACGCAAGCCACAACCGCAACGACGCCACCCACCACCACCCTCCGCACCTGGACCCCGATCAACACCGAAGACACCATCCGCACCATGAACTCCATCCACTCCGGATCTCCGACTGACCCCTGCCCTCACCACATCTTCAACAAGGCCGACGCTGTCCTCGCACCCCACCTGCGGGACATCATCAACACCTCCTTCGACTCCGCCACCTTCCCTGAGAGCTGGAAGCACGCCGAACTCAGCGCCCTCCTCAAGAAACCTACAGCAAACCCCACCGACCTCAAGAACTACCGCCCCATCTCGCTCCTCCCGTTCCCGGCCAAAGTCATCGAGAAGACCGTCAACAAACAGCTGGCCGCCTTCCTCGAGACGAATGGATCCCTCGACCCCTCACAGTCCGGATTCCGAGCGAACCACAGCACCGAGACCGCCCTCATCGCCGCCACCGACGACCTTCGAACCCTGATGGACAACGGAGAAACAGCGGCCCTCATCCTCCTGGACCTCTCCGCAGCTTTCGACACGGTCTGCCACCGCACCCTAGTACAGCGCCTCAGCAACATCGGAATCCAGGAGAAGGCACTGGAATGGATCACCTCCTTCCTCGACGGAAGAACACAAAGAGTCCGCCTACCACCGTACAAGTCAGAGGCCACCAAAGTCATCTGCGGCGTCCCTCAAGGATCCTCACTGAGCCCCACCCTCTTCAACGTCTACATGAGCCCACTCGCGGCCATCGTACGCAAACACAACCTGAACATCATCTCCTACGCCGACGACACCCAGCTGATCCTCTCCCTGACCAACGACCCCGACACCGCCAGAGCCAACCTGCACGAAGGGATGAGAGACGTAGCCGAATGGATGACGACCAGCCGCCTGAAACTGAACTCAGACAAGACGGAGGTCCTCATCCTGGGCTCCACGCCCTCCGCCTGGGACGACTCCTGGTGGCCCCCCGCCCTGGGCACCGCACCCAAACCGACGGACCACGCACGCAACCTGGGCTTCATACTGGACTCCTCCCTCTCCATGACCAGACAAGTCAACACCGTCTCCTCGTCATGCTTCAACATCCTGCGCATGCTACGTAAGATCTTCCGGTGGATCCCCACCGAGACGAGGAAGACGGTCACCCAGGCCCTCGTCACCAGCCGACTGGACTACGGCAACGCCCTCTACGCCGGAACCACCGCCAAACTCCAGAAGAGACTCCAGCGGATCCAGAACGCCTCGGCGAGACTCATCCTCGACATCCCCCGACGCAGCCACATCTCCGGACACCTGAGAGATCTGCACTGGCTCCCGGTCAACAAGAGAATCACCTTCCGGCTCCTCACCCACGCGCACAAAGCCCTACACGACCAAGGCCCGAGCTACCTCAACAACCGGATCAACTTCTACACTCCCAAGCGCCTCCTCAGATCCACCAACCACGCCCTCGCCGCCGTCCCCCGCATCCGAAGAGCGACAACAGGAGGAAGATCCTTCTCCTACCTGGCCGCCAAGACCTGGAACTCACTTCCGACCAATCTGCGCCTGACCCAAGACCACCTCTCCTTCAGGAAGAAGCTCAAGACCTGGCTGTTCGAGCAGTAGCGGCACCCCCCCCCCCTCCCAGCGCCTTGAGACCCTACGGGTGAGTAGTGCGCTCTACAAGTGACCTGATTGATTGATTGATAGAAGACCACATAACTGACAGTAACAAGTGAGAAATATCTGATGAGAAATTTACCACCTGCGATTTCGGTATGCTGGACTTGAAATTTTTAATTTTAAAATCTGGAAAACAGCTAAATGTACTCTCTTCCTCATTTCAATTATTAAAAATTAGTCATGACAAAACCAAAACTACAGACTGACTGGTTGACAGACCAGTTAGCCTTAAGGTGGTCTTCCCTCAAACTTTTTGCCCCCAACCACCTGTTTTTCTGAATTCATTTTTGCTGACTTTAACACTCTGTGCACTTTACTACAGCTAACCAGCCCTAATGTGCTTATTTACACACACAGTAAAAGTACATCCCTAGTAAAGTGGTATACCATATACCCAGTGCCTGTAAATTAAATGCTACTATAGGGCCTGCAGCACCTATTGTACCACCAACCTAAGAAGCCCCTTAAAACATATCCTAGGCCTGCCATGTAAGCAGTTTTAAACTACCAATTCGACTTAGCAATATAACCCCTTGCCAAAACTTAAACTCCCGTTTATTACATATAGGTCACCCCAAAGGTAGGCCCTAAATAGCCCATAGGACAGAGTGCATTCAGGTTTTAAAAGTCCTGGTAGGGAAAAACTCTGAAATGTGTTTTTCTCTAATTTGAGGCCCACCTCTCCCATAGGATAATATTGGCATGCCTTATTACATTTATTAAGTGCTAACGTTTGATTGGGAGCAAGTAGGATGTTCATGTTTGTTATCTACAAAATTGTAATTGAAAATGTCCTTGTTAATGGTAAACTCAGATTTGAAATCACAATTTTGAAAATGCCACGTTTAGAAAGTTGGCCTTCTCCTTCCATAGCCTTCATCCTGTTCCTGAGCCACATGAGACAGTGTAGTTGGCAGTTGAACTTTGTATATTACTCCCAGACAAACACATAATGGGGGGATTAGCTCTGCCTCAATGAGCAATCACTGGCAGGATGGGGGGGGGGAGGATGGAGCTGGGCACAGCCCTAAATTGCAAGGCAATATGTTGTGCCCTGTATTCATACAAGTTCATTGGGCTTGCAGCCAGGCTGGTGCCTAGGCAGGGGAGGCAGGAAATTCCAAGCGCTTCACAGGGAATCTCTATAAACCTCTCTTACTTCAAAAAAGGCACCAGGTATCAAAATAGGATCCTCAGACCCACTCTACAGCTCCCTTTCTGGACCTGTGGATGGACTGTCAGATGACTGCCTGCTGCTGTAGCCTGCTGTGTACTTCAGAAGACTGCTTTGCTGCACCCGGAAGGACTGTTCTGCTGCCTGAAGCCTGCCTTACTCACTCAGAGGCCTGCCCTGCTACTTGAGCTCTGTTCCACTACTAAAACACAGGACTACCAGAGTGACTCCAAGGGCTAGTTGAGTGGCATCCTGATCAGAGCTTCAGGGACAGAAAAGGCTTCAACCATTGTGAACCTGCACCTTGGGCCAGTCTGTGTGATTCCTAACCCTCCAAGTGGTTCCTCTCAGGCCCTGGTCCTTTGGAGGTGGCCTTAAAGGTGCCCAGATTACCAAAATCCAAAACTTGGGACTTTGAACATTTTTGGCAAAAAAGTGCTCTGAGAATGGAAACTACCTGCTTGTTGAGCTGCCTGAGGTGCACTGCCGGTCAGCCTCACTTTGTGGCAGCTTCCACTTCATTCTCTGAAGCAGCTAATCCTATTCAGCATTAGTTCTTAGAAGGGGTATCTGTTCTTATGCAGCTCTTGTCAGCTACAGCTTGCAACTTCGTCCGGCTGGAGATTTTCCACTTCCAAAAAAGAGACTAGGGGCCAGATGTAGGTAATTTATATTTACCGACTCTTAAATACCGAATTTTACCGATTCGGTATTTAAGAGTCGGTAAATATAAAGGGGGGAGATGTAGGTATTTCCAGATGTTGAAATACCGAATCGTTAGAATTCGGTATTTACCGATTCGGTAAATACCGAATCGGTATTCCCTATTGATTCCTATGGGCTGTGAAGCCCATAGGAATCAATGGGAAATACCGATTCGGTAATTACCGAATCGGTAAATACCGAATTTTGCAAGGGTGCAGGGGGTGTCACTTTGACACCCTCTGGCACCCCAAAAATAGGCATGTGCGCCATGTGGCACACAGACATGCCCTAAGGACATGTCTGTCTGTCACATGGCTAGGTGTGCATGCACACATGTGCATGCACACCTGAATTCGGTATTTTAACACCCAATTGGATTGTGTGTTAAAATACCGAATTTGTAGGGCCTTTGGGACTCAGAAGAGTCCCACCTACATCTGGGATTTACCGAATCGGTAAAAATACCTATTCGGTATTTTACAGAATCGGTAAATTTACCGATTCGGTAAATTTACCTATTCAGTAAAATTGTGCCCCTACATGCCAATTCTTAAATACTGGTCGGTAATGGCCGAAATCGGCCGTTACCGACCGGTATTTAGGCTCCTACATCTGGCCCTAAGTCTGAACGAAAAAAACTTCAGCACAACTATGTCCAGCGGCTCCCTGATGATTACGCCTCCTTCATGGACACCACCTGTAGACATGCAACATTGAACTTTACCTTCTCAGACATTTTTCCATCAAATTTCTTAAAAGTTCGAAGGTGAGCACTGACTGGGCGCAATCTACTTTTGGTACCTGACCCACAATCCATATTATTCGACTTTGATTCAGTCTTACGTGACTAGATGTCCACCGTTGTAGCTTAGATCTTTTTTGGCAAGGTTTTTACCTTAAAATTTAAAAATTGATAACTCCAGTTCTACTGATTTGTTTTTGTCAATTTGGTGCCAAACAATGTATTATAGTTTACTTTATTCTTCCATGGTGGTATGGGAATTCTTACTGTGTTATGTTTTCACTTTATTACTGTTTGGGTGCTGCATCAATACTTCATGCTTTGTCTCTAAGTTAAGCCTGACAGGTTTTGTGCCAAGCTACCAGAGGGTTACGCACAGGTTAATTTAGTGACTTTCATTGTTCACCTTAACTGGGATTGTGGCTGTTTCTTGAGCAAGGTTAACCTCCCGCTCAACCAACAACCCAATTTCTCAAACTTACTATTTAATTATACATGCAGTTCATGCCAGAATGTTGCAAGACTAGGGAATTTTATAAACAACACAGAAATTAATTTATATACAGAACACAGAACCAAAAGTAATGAATATGAGGGTCAAGGCGCCTCTCCTCATTGCTCATAGTAATGGATAAAGGTCTACAGAAATTGCTGTATAATGGCAAACATATATATTTTAGAGGCACACTTCTGTCGTGTATTTCTATAGGTTCTGAATCGATCCCCCTATTCCTGACCCTATTCTGGTTAAACTACCTAGCTAGTTAACTAACAGTCAGCCCATGAGGCAAGAAATTCCCCATGATGCAGATACCGTTATCTGACGCAGTCACACTACGGCACAGGAACGTGTTATCTGATTAGGTCATAACGCTTGAGATCTAATTAGACAAGCGATATTCCTCCAGCCCCTGATAAGGCATACGACGTTCTCATAACAAATCAAACCTATGACAACCTGGATAATCCGTGCGGCCATTGTTTTGATTTCACAGAGAACTTTAGTAAAGAATGTGCTAACGAGCAAGTCGTATGACATCTTTATTGACGTACCTATGTCCATCCTTACGTCAATCCCGGCACCTTTAAGGTATAAATATTGCCGATCTTGCCCTATGCAAAACACACGCGTGGTGACAAGACGGAGCAGCCACACTTGCCGAAGCCGAGAGCAGAAGCAGACCCCGCAGGCAGCAGCCCCGCCTTCCTGACGCGCTGAGAGACGCGCTGCTATCTCAAGCCGAGAGACCCAGCACCGGCGCTTCCGGGTAGCCCTCGCAGGCAGCCTGGAATATCGAGAGCAGAGAAAGAGATACCATTCCTCATTCATCCTAAATTCCAGGTACAGAACTGAATAACCCCTCCTAGAGAATTCTTTAGTTATTCACTTGGCAAAAACAAACTTAACTTAAACTGTAACTTTCTATTCCCGCCCACGCATTAGACTTAGGTCAGGTACACGGGGTAGGCGTATTTAGAAACACCAGTTGAGTACGTTTAGTCAAATGTATATGTGTATGTAAATATATTTTAATCATTTTAAACATCATATGGCTCAGAAACCATATCAATGTTTTTACAGTATTATTTTATACTATTGCTTCTAATGTATGCACTTTACTTAACTATAAGTATTGCAATAATATCGATCCATTTCTCTTGTACGAGAAAAGAGACTGATCAATAAATAACACCTTTTATTGAACACGCCCGTCTCTTCCTTTTCTCTACATTCTGATGAGACTAAGAATGCACGTACTGACTGAGTAAAATAATTGCCTTGTGCTCACACGACTCTTGAGATTGACTCTTGATTAGGGGAGAGCAAAGTTGTCATGTTCTATGGTTGTCAGAAACTAAATCCCTTCTTGTCTAATCAGGGGAGTTAATCCTTCCTTGAACATTCGAGAAAGTTTCTAGCGAACTCTGAGCTTAGCTGGCAAACCCAAAAATTAAGTCTAGTATCGACAGTAGTAGACCTAGTTAACGTCTGGCCTAGGCCTTTACTGCTGTAGGTACTATTCCAATGCGCAGGGCCTATTGGGAAAATAGGAACTACACTACATGGCGCCCAACGCGTTTGGAAAGGGCGATAAAACTAACGTAAGACATTTAGAGTAACTCAGTCGTGCTTTCTCACTCAGACCCCTTTTCCCAAATACTCCAAAGACGTCTGGAGTGGGTGAAAGGTTATTATATCCTCCAAAACCTCGCAGGAGGGAACTCCTATGTATGGTTTTTGGTCTAGTCAACGTTGAAGGATAAAACAGTTCCAGAATATTGTGCATCTAATCTCTGTTTCCATAAAGAAACCTGATCTGCAAATAAAAATAATACCATCCTGTCAGTAAAATGGGAGACAGTGATGGAGAAAGAGAGGCAATTAGATTAGCTACTGAAATAGCAGATGCTGATGCTACCATGCAAGCAGCAGACGCGGATATAATACTCATTCCGGTCATTAAAAGGAGATCTATAACCTTAAAACTTATAGAAAATGGACTGACACCTAGAGGTGGCACAGTCATATTCGTAATTGAGGCACACGAATATCGGCAGACAGAGGTATACTATACATGGATACATTTTCCAGCAGCAAATGCTGTAACAAAGTACTTCCACTATTACAAAGTAGAGGAACCTCCTGAAACGTACACTCCTTTCGAGGAGGTGGAAGTACCACTCAAATTCCAAGAGCATTTGCTCTTATTTGATGGCGCCCTAAAACATAATAATCACATTACAAGGCTCGGTCCTTTAGGAAGACCAGGAGCAACGTGGCCGGTCTTAGCCGGATACACACCACATCCAGACATCGACGAGATGCCTGCACCAGAGCTATTAATACAGCTAAAACAACTACTAAAAATTCACAGACAATTAGTTCAGTATGTAATGTGGACTTCTACAATTCAGCCAGCGATTAAACTACCACAGCTGACCTCTCACCAGGGGAACACAAATAAAATTACACCACAGAACATCCAATCCTGCCTAGGTAAGGTTCCAGCTAAACGGGAACAGATACCATTCTGGTTGGCACAGAAAATCACCCAAATAGAGGCGGTGTTTCCTGACACCACCCCGCTAGAAAAACACAGGATTCTGACTATATGTCTCCTAATGGGAATCGCACCACACATTGAGGACTGTGACACTTGGGGTACAGTCTTTGCTTCCATCTACACAAAAACGCACGGTGTTCCATCCATTTCGGTAATACCAGATGTGCTAAAACAAATTCAAGATGAATATGGTCCAGAACCTGCTTTAACTCTTGGTATGAAATTACTGAAAGACTTCAAGCAGGTCTCGGCTATATTACTAGCCAACATAAAAGGTGAAGCAGCAAACGTGGCGATCCGCCAGAGGTTAAAAGAGACAGATATAGCAGACCAACCAGCTGAAATTGCCAGAATCATAGAAAAATCCTATGAAGAACTAGGCAGAGATAGTCTAGGTGGAATACCGGTAAAACCGCAACTGACTACAAGTCCAGAAAAAATATTTTTTAATAATAATAATTCACCAAAAAAGAACTGGGATGGGAACAAACAATCCAATCCTAAAGAAAAGAAATTCCAGTCCAGAGGAAGGTCTCCTAGGCGAAGAGAGAAATCTCCAAACCCGAGACAAAGGTCACCTCAGAGTGAACCCTCTGGGAATAGATATAACCTTAGAAATAGGGATAATATTAAAAAACCTGATAGATATCAAGACATTGATACACGTCCCTCTCAATCTTTTCAGAATTCCTCGCAGAAATCGGAAAGAAGAGGACGATCAGAAGAGCACGCCAAGTCCAAAGACAAGGAACCTGCTCAACTGAAAAAGAAATCACAATTTCCAAAAAAGAAGGTAGCCAGTATCAAGGTAGTTAACAATGCCGAGAATACTGAGGACACAATTGAAAAACGGAGAGTGGGCTCAGACAATGCTAGACAGCGCAGCAGAGGTGAGCATAGCTCGCAAAGTCCTTATGAATCATCTGGAGACAGTGGACACGAATGAATACCTTCAAGTGGAAACTGCAGATACCAGAGTTAGCAAGCCCCACAAAATATACGAGATAACATTACGTATAGAGGGAGATAAGACTAGGAAAATAAGGGGACTATTTTGGGATAACCTATCCAAGGGCTATGACATCCTTCTAGCTGAGAAAGACTGGCCACCGGAGTTTGTCAGGGAGTGCCCTCATGGCGAAGAAGTAATTATGCCTGCCTTCTCGAATCAAATACCGATTCATAAAAAATACACACTTGCTAGAAAGTGGGCAGTGGCCTTAGCACCTGCTTTATATAAAAATCATGTAGGATGGGATGAGGATTCTCCTCCTCACAAAGTCCAGTTAAAATCACAACCAACTGCACAAAGGCAGTACCCAATTAAGCAAGAAGCTAAAAAACAAGTAAATGAAATACTAGATCAGCTAGAATACCAAGGGGTGATTGAAACTTGCACCTCACAAATGAACAATCCTTTGTTTCCGGTCTCCAAACCAGACAATTCGTACCGTCTAGTTTTGGATTACCGACACCTTAACACATGTTGCAAAACTTTTGCAGTGCAAAACTCACACAGTGCTGCACTAATGAATAACATAGTGCGCAAAAAATACAAAACAACCTTGGACATCTCCAACGGATTCTTTTGTCAAAACATAGCACCAGAGAGCAGATATTTAACTGCATTCTCAGTAAATGGCACTCAAAAACAATTCTGTCGGTTAGCCCAGGGGTACAAGAATAGCCCGGGGGTATTCTCAGCGAGAGTAACAGAATTACTACAACTATATGATGATGAAGCATTATCTTATGTCGATGACATTTACTTAACAGATGATGACTTGGAAACTCACTTGAAAAGAGTGAACACCATAATACTTGGTTTCGCTGCAGAGGGTTACAAATTCAACTTCAAAAAGTCCAGAATTGCCCATCTGAAAATTAAGTACGGAGGATATGAATTATCAAGTATTGCCTGGTTGACAGTCTTTTAAGAACTAGAAGAATTAAAAAATCTAAAATATGAAAAAACGTATCCTCTGCCAATCGACATTCTGCCTCTAAGACATTACGCCTGTGTAATCTATACAGACGGACATGCTCAACCCTCCGTTTGGGGAGAACATGCATACAATCCCACATGTGAGATTACAAAAGAAGTGTGGCACGGAGGTAAACTAAGACCTCTATTAACAAAATCACACTCAGTAGAAACTAATTCAGAACTACAAACTGAAATATTAGCTTTGAAAATGGCGCTAGATAATGCGGATCGCGAATTCCCGACGCTTATAGTGTCAGATTCATATTTCTGCGTCAAAGCATATAACAAGGATTTGCAGACATGGATTCAGAACGGTTACAAAGATGACACAGATGCACCAATAAAGCAGAGACTTCTCTGGGAACAAGTAGCTCTTTTGAAGAAAGAACTACCAAAGACTCACGTGACTCACTCACTGAGTCATCAACGTGATGGCGTTCACGTTGTGGGGAATTCATTGGCTGAGACAGCCGCAGCGGCAGCCACTAAATCGGCTCCCGTAGATCGAAAAAAGCGTACATTAAAATACATTGACGGCGAAACATTGCTGGCGGTGAAAACGTCATCAAAAGGCGACTGCTCAGCGTTACCGATCAACTATCCACTCAATTATACATACATAATCGATGCAAACTCCGTCCCTTTTGCTCGAATCCCTGGAGTGGGGGATAGAGTGATTCCAAACATGGACAGGAGAAACTTGTTAATCGCAGACGCACACATGGGCGAGAGTCACAGACACCTTAAATTAAAAGATTCTCTGGAAGAATTACAATCACGGTACTGGTGGCCAGGCATGAGCCTGCACTACACCATGTTTGTAAAAAACTGCCCAAACTGTAACAGAGATCGCAGTGGGGAGAGAAGCAGTTTAATACCTCGTCGTATCAAGGCAGATAATATTACCAGCAAAAAGAATGGCTTGCGATTAACATACACAGGCTAGTTCCACTTATAATGTAGATCCACAGCACTCGGCTGACATCCGGACTGTTATACAAGATTTGCGAGTCTAAATGGCATATACGCTAAGAGCATGCTACGTTCGACCAATTTTTCTTTTTCTCAGGCAATCCAGCCTGGGGGGGGAAGGAATGGCCAAATGAGCACAGCCCAGCGGGAATCTTCTCACTTCCTTCCTGAGGGTATGGGATGGTGTAAAGAAAAAACCAAGACAGAAAGCAATCTATAATAGAAAGGATATTAGGTTCGGGAGCTGGGTGGGTCAAACATCTAATAAGTGTCCAACGTAGTCTAAATAACTTGCCAAGAAATTCTCTGAAGGGATTCAGTCCGTACGAATTATTATTCGGAACTAGGATGTTGATCTCTGACCTTGATAGTCAGACTTCAGTGGTAATAGAAAAAACCTTTGATGTCAAAGACCGTTTGGCTATTTTGCAGGACTTAAACAAAACAAGAAAAGACCTGAGCAACATACAGTTGAAACAACAGCCAACAACCACTGAAGAATCACCACCTGTCCCAGCAAGACCTGTCTGGATTCCAAAAATCGGGGATCTAGTCAGGGAAAAGATCGCGGTAAAGAAGGAATTTGGGCCTTCTTACAGAAAAGCAGTTCCTGTCTTGTCTGTCAACGGGACAAGATCAGTTGTACTACCGCCACTTGCTGGAAAAAAGGAGAACCGAGTTGTATCCATCGACCTGGTAAAACCACAACATGTGGCCGATAACAAACAGTAGGCCAAGTGGACTCCCAATAAGTAGCAGAACACCAAGGTTTGCTACCAGTACAGAGGTCCTATCAAAGAGGCTCATCACATTCGAAACGCCTACAGAAGAACAACAAGGACTATGCAACAATGCAATAGAACTTAGACCTCTGAAAACCCAAATAAAGACATTTAGTAGAGACACACCAATCTATACAGAAGTACCAAGTGAAAATGCAAGAAACAAAAATCCTGAACCAATTGGAACAATTGACAGAACTGCATCCGGTTACTTCATCAACTTCGATGATTCCTCTGACGGTTTCAGCGAACAAAAGACACAGCCATCATCAAAATCCTTTAAAGACAAAGCGAAGGAACTTTTGAAACAACTAAAAGAAACATATCTGATTTCTCCATGGATTGAATTTTGGGTGGGTTTTGGTGCATTTATCCTCATACTTTGGCTCATCATGGTATTTACCTTGGGACGCTTCATTGAGGGAAAATATGCTAAAATGGACACAGCAAGTCAGAACATCAACTTGGTCCTCAAACCACACACATCTTCACACGTCGAGAAACGAGAACTTTCTTCAGAACTTTCTTCAGCCAACTTCACAGCAATTCCAATACCTGGTGGGGTAGCCTGGGACAACACTGACTATGAAATTTATGGTCCGGTCGAGATCCTGAAATATCCACACCAAATCAAGATCTCTTTGAGTGACTTTGCAAAACCAAACTCATTTGCTGATGATTGGGACTTTGAAAGTATTAACAATATGATGTCTGACTTAGTAATGTCTGCTAAATTTACAAAACATGATTATTTGCAGGGTTCTACAAATTATGATAGTATGTATTGCTATAACCACTATGGTAACCATTTCTTGCATAAATCTGCACAACCTAGAAATGTTTTAAATTATAATCAATGGGAACATTGTGCTACACCTCCAAAAGGGAGTTCTAGAACCGTATATGACAAATATTCATATTTTTCAGGTTTTAACATAACTAATGCTGAAACATTTTATTACAAATTGTCAAACAAGACAGGGATGAAAACCATGATAACCAACACAAAATTGATATATTCAGATTCTTTCTTTGAAAAAATGAATACTTTTGGATTTGATTATTGGGACAAACATGTTGATTTGAAAAGTGTTTGGGGTACAAAAGAATGGCAAGTACAGGGTTTAGAAGCTTTGTTTAGAGCCTGCATGATCCCAGAACAAATGATATTTTTAAATGACACCGTCCAACAAACCACCTGTCTTGGCCTAGCAAAAATCAAAGATTTAAATAACCTGTCTATTCCAAAGCCAACAATGTTTAGCAATAACTCTGATACAGATGAAGGAATAGACATAAACCATATACTTAACCAAAACAGAACACATCCTGATTGGAAACAATGGTTGATCTGGCCCACAGATACAAATAACTGTCAAGATAGATTCCTGAATAAAACACAGGGTTTCAAAATGACCAGGCCAGACCCTAGATATCCCCAAAGACATCACCCAGGGATAATAACAACCTACAGTGTGGGCAAATTATGCCTTCAATGGCTACAAACTTCCACACTGCCTGAAATTAAGCAACACCTAACTTTACTTACTGATGGTGCTGACTTGCGTGATTTCATACTGGGACCACGCAAACAGCGTCATAAGCGTTTCATAGCAGCCTCTGTATATGCAGCATACAATGAGGCCTGGAAGGTTACTCAAATTGAGACAGCAGAAAGAATACGGGAAATTGACCGTATTAATTTGGAAAAATCACTTTCTGTAGTGGACAATGGGTTAATGACTCTGTCCTCCAGAATTTTTTCATTGGACAGCATTGTGTCTTCAGCAATCGATATATTATCGCAAGACCTACTATTATTACAACATGGTCAGTCACAATTGCGTTCTATTGTACAGCTTGGCTGGACGTTACAAAATCTGCGTTCAGGCTACGTGCCTTGGCGTTTAATCAACACAACGTCACTATTCCAAATCTTTAACCTTACTGATAGACAAATCGGTATGGCGCAGAAGGGTGCTGATTATACAATCTTGAGCATTGAAAAACTAGAAAGATTACCAATGACAATGTCAGAACGACCTGTCAGTGAATGGATAATACACGGAATCATAAATATTCCAATCTCAACCTTCAGGTTTCAATACTGCCAAAAATATATACAGGCTGGCATGTACGAGAAATTGGGAAAAGGGTACCTTAAAACAACTTGGAACCTGCCCTATTCACATGCATGTGTCAGTAACAAAGGACAGAAAGTGTTTCTTAGTGGCAACAATTGTGCTATGTCACTGAGCGGCACGCTTCTGTGTAACGGTATTAGTTTGCACGGAGCCTGTGAAGGGAATTCATACAACCTTTCATGTCACCAGCAAGGCGCACCTGCAACTGAAATAGAACCATTCTTTCAAAGACTCTATAATGGGAGTTACATTCTTATTGTAGACCGCAGATGCTGTAGTCTTATGCCCGGGACTCCTTATCTCGTCACTACGACGGCGAAGGTCAAGTGCTGTGGACGTTCTTTGTTCCCCAGCTCCTTTCCAGACAGGGAGGCAAGGGCATGGCCCGGTCTGAAAATTACTTCTATTCGAATAGACACTTTAAGCAGAATGAAAACAGTGCTTCTTCAGACGCCTACAAGGCTCACGTCATCTAAAGAAACGTATGATCTACAAGTCGCAAGGACGACTGCAGAGATACATACATTATTATCAACCAATTCCCCCGTACATTTCGCGGAAATCCTGAGCGAAATCTTAAATATTTCTGATACCACAGGGTCTCAAAGGTATTCAAGACAGTATTTTCGATGGCATTAACACCATTCAAAGCCATACTGGGTATTTTTCCAGACTTCGTCCATTCGATTTTTGGCGGACTTCCCCTGATCCTAGGACTAATTGCAGGAATCCTATTCCTGGTCCTTATTTTTCGTTATGGCAACCCATGTCACAGAACAAAATCTCACGACAATGGAAGATACGATCCTAGCCATTGGATACCGGGACCGGATATCAAAAATCCTGGGACTCTTCCGGCTTAGAGACCTAAACATGACTTGGTTTCTATCATTTCGACCAATGTGGCAAAGGTGTGTTTTACCTGTACTAAGGTGTCTGCTATGCGGAGAAGAATGCGTGTTAGACACCTGTCTGACGCTACAATCGGATGCGCCAGTGGATGCAGATACACTGTTGGTTCCTACCAAGGTTCACGCACTGTGCTGCCCTCAAAGGCTGCCAATTCTGATGACGGCATTCCTGGAATCTTCACCACTGCGATTGAAGAGTAGTGAAGTACGAGATGAAAGCAGCATCGAACAGGTACGACCTTCTGTCAGCAATGCAAATCAGAATGTCAATGGAGACAATCATGCGCATGAATGCATGGTTACCCCTATTTCCGACTTAGTGGAACTTTCCCATGAAGCTGTTGACAGTTTTTTCGAAAGCCTGAATGATATGATGTTCTCTCCGGAACAGAAATAGAGACTTTTGAGTAAACTCGCACGCGGCGTTCCCTGAATTCGGCCTTCAACTTTAATAATAAAGTCACATGAACAATTACAATCCAGTTCACGGACAGCAACTTTTTTCAGCAAGCCCCTAAAATATTTTTCTATATATTTTTTCCCGGGACACTGATCTTCTGCTTAAAGTAAGAAACTATTCCTAGAGAACTAAGATTTCTATTTTTTTAGATTCTTTATAGACTTTATATAGACTTTAGCTGCCCACTGGTATGTTCACAATATATTTTATGTGATGAAATGGTTTCGACTTTTTTTCTGTATAGCCATATTAAGAGCCATTTCATGTGTATTTCTCATATACCAACAAGCAATAATGCATAACAATGCGTGTTTACTTTTGCATTTAATTCATAGCTTAAGTGCATACAATATATATGACTGCAATTTTTCAGTATATTTGAAAATTTCAAAATGCATTTATGTATTTTGGGGTGGTAAGGTATACACTATACTCTATAGTATGTTGTACTATGTTATACTATGCATAGATTAGTAGATATGACCATAGTTAGCGTGGAGTGGGTGTCGTGTATTTCTATAGGTTCTGAATCGATCCCCCTATTCCTGACCCTATTCTGGTTAAACTACCTAGCTAGTTAACTAACAGTCAGCCCATGAGGCAAGAAATTCCCCATGATGCAGATACCGTTATCTGACGCAGTCACACTACGGCACAGGAACGTGTTATCTGATTAGGTCATAACGCTTGAGATCTAATTAGACAAGCGATATTCCTCCAGCCCCTGATAAGGCATACGACGTTCTCATAACAAATCAAACCTATGACAACCTGGATAATCCGTGCGGCCATTGTTTTGATTTCACAGAGAACTTTAGTAAAGAATGTGCTAACGAGCAAGTCGTATGACATCTTTATTGACGTACCTATGTCCATCCTTACGTCAATCCCGGCACCTTTAAGGTATAAATATTGCCGATCTTGCCCTATGCAAAACACACGCGTGGTGACAAGACGGAGCAGCCACACTTGCCGAAGCCGAGAGCAGAAGCAGACCCCGCAGGCAGCAGCCCCGCCTTCCTGACGCGCTGAGAGACGCGCTGCTATCTCAAGCCGAGAGACCCAGCACCGGCGCTTCCGGGTAGCCCTCGCAGGCAGCCTGGAATATCGAGAGCAGAGAAAGAGATACCATTCCTCATTCATCCTAAATTCCAGGTACAGAACTGAATAACCCCTCCTAGAGAATTCTTTAGTTATTCACTTGGCAAAAACAAACTTAACTTAAACTGTAACTTTCTATTCCCGCCCACGCATTAGACTTAGGTCAGGTACACGGGGTAGGCGTATTTAGAAACACCAGTTGAGTACGTTTAGTCAAATGTATATGTGTATGTAAATATATTTTAATCATTTTAAACATCATATGGCTCAGAAACCATATCAATGTTTTTACAGTATTATTTTATACTATTGCTTCTAATGTATGCACTTTACTTAACTATAAGTATTGCAATAATATCGATCCATTTCTCTTGTACGAGAAAAGAGACTGATCAATAAATAACACCTTTTATTGAACACGCCCGTCTCTTCCTTTTCTCTACATTCTGATGAGACTAAGAATGCACGTACTGACTGAGTAAAATAATTGCCTTGTGCTCACACGACTCTTGAGATTGACTCTTGATTAGGGGAGAGCAAAGTTGTCATGTTCTATGGTTGTCAGAAACTAAATCCCTTCTTGTCTAATCAGGGGAGTTAATCCTTCCTTGAACATTCGAGAAAGTTTCTAGCGAACTCTGAGCTTAGCTGGCAAACCCAAAAATTAAGTCTAGTATCGACAGTAGTAGACCTAGTTAACGTCTGGCCTAGGCCTTTACTGCTGTAGGTACTATTCCAATGCGCAGAGCCTATTGGGAAAATAGGAACTACACTACACTTCTTCCCAAGAGGCTGTGATATATCTTGTTGACCGCCCTAGAGTTCAGGTGGTTAGGTCACCCCAGTATCTATTGCTCCATTGACCTCACACTTCAAATGTTATGAAAGAGCATGATCAAGGACAATGTGCCGTCTTCTTTAAATAGGTTAATACTGTCCAAAATAGGTCAACATTTACCCCCACCGAGGGGCTGGAGAGGGAGAAATACGTGGAAGAACTGCCTTCTTGGAGAAGACAGCTAAAAATAAGTGTTAGACCTGGCATCCTTGGCGTAGTTGCCCCCTATCTTTTTGCCTCTACCTCCTGTATTTTTGATGCTGTGCTGGATTTCATTTTTGCTGGTTTAGATTATTTGGACACTCTGCCACTGCTGATCAGTGTCAGAGTGTAAGTACTCCCTGTGTAAATTGTTATTATGATTGAATATACATGATTGGCATATTTGTATCACCAAGAAGTCCCTAGTAAAGTGCACTGGGTGTGCCAGGGCTGGTGATGACAATTGCTGCTAGTGTGCCACCCACATGAGTAGCCCTAAAATGGTGTCTCAGACATGCCACCGCAGTGCCTGTGTGCAGTCTGTGAACTGACATGTCCTCCTGGTGAGTGTCCCCACTGACCAGGCTTTACCCTTCCCTTTCGGTGCACATTGGTCACCCCTATGGAAGGCCCAAGGTACCCCCTTGGGCAGGGTGCAGTGTATGTGAAAGGTAGAGCATGTACTTGTGCAGGTGACCTGCTCTGGTAGTGAATTACAGCCATTTTCGTTTTTCACTGCTGCAAGGCTATCTTGCTCCATAGGCTATCATGGGGGATGCTGGCTACAGTGGCTACCAGCGTATCTTCCCATAGGAACACGATAGGACAAAAAAGTCTAGTATCCCTGAACTCAGAATTTAATAGCACATCTTTTAGGAAAGGTTGTTTTTAAATCCTGTGTTTGAGAACAACACTTTTAGAAAGTTGTTGTTCTCTTGCCTGACCTTTCTGTGTGCCTTGGCCTGTTTGTGAATTGACTGTCTGGTTTGAGAGTGACAGGGGCTGGGGATTCCCCAGGAGGCTGGCTGAGTCAGCCCTAGGCTGAATGACTACATTTGAAACTTGAGTGGTGGGAGGAGATAGCACCTGGGCCTGAATAGGCGGTGCCTGCCTTCCACAATGCTGGCTCCACCTCCTGCTGGGTGGCTGACGACCCTGCCCCTCACTCTGAAAGGAAAGGAGAAGCCAGTAAAACAAAGTGCTAAAGGAACACCCAGAACTGGTTCAGACTGGGCTCAGGGCCCACTTGCACAAAGAGAACAAAGACTTTTAGGGGTATAAGTACAGGACCCATGACAACAGAAAATTAGATCATCCTGGAATCAAGAAGGAACCTCTGCCAAGGAGAAAGCTGAAACTGAAGAAGGAAGACTGTCCTGCTGTTGCTCTGCTTGACTGACCTGCCGTTGCTTTGCTGCCAAGGAGAGGGGAACGACTTTGCTTTGTGCTGTGTCCCCAGTCTTGAAGGAATCTCCAAGGGCCTGAGAAAAGCTGGCTCCCTGTTCTGAAGTCCCAGGAACAAAAGGACTTCACCCCCAGCTTCCCTGAACTCTACTGAGAGAGTTCTGTCCTTCCTGGAGTGTGTGGCCCATGTGTGGCACCTCTGGAAGTTGTACCTGTGCTGGGGAGCTGGAAACCAAGCTTTTAAAGACTTTCTGCAAGTTTTGTCGCATCGCTCGCTTGCGCAGCGCATCCCCGACAGTGCGAGGAAATCCCCGCCGCTACGAAGGCCGAGATCATCACAGCGCCTGTTGCTGCTGCCAGAGCTGCCACATCCTTCATTTGCGGGATGCAGCTGACCAGTGCGGGAAGATTACCATCGCTGCGAGTGTCGTTGCAGAGCCTGTCTTCGCTGGGTGAGATCGCCGCACCGCTTGCTTGCGGACCGCATCACGTCGCTGCGAGTGTCATCGCAGAAGCCATCGCATCGAGGAACTGCGAGAGAGAGATCACCACTGGTCCAGCTTCTGCTTTGGAACTTTGTTGCATGTAAAAGGTACTGTTGGCTAAACGTGACGCAACTGTGAACTTTTCACGCAACTGTGGATTATTTTATCGCAACCTTAAGAACTCTTTTGCAACCATATTCTTGAACTGGTTATGTTGGATGTTTGTCGTTTTGGTCTTGAGTAGTTTAGATTAAATACCATTATTTTTCTAAACTGTTGTGGAGTCAGTTTGTGGTGTTTTCATTGGGTTACTGTGAGTGTTGGTACAAATACTTTACACATTGCTTTTGGATAAGCCTGACTGCTTGTGCCAAGCTACCAAGGGGAGGAGCAGAGGTTATCTAAAGAGTGTTTCCTCCTTACCCTGACTAGAAGCAAGGGTCCCTATTTGAACAGTGGTACCTACCTCTGCCAACTAGAGACCACCAGTTCTAACAATAAGGAACAGATATGATAACTAGTTCTGATCTGTAGGAAAACTCAAAAATGGTTTTCGATGATGTAGCAACCTTACTTCTTTGAAATATCTAAGAGAAGCAACACCAACCAGGAATACCAGCTTCAGAGTAGGTAAACTACTTTCAAGCTTAACCATAGGGATTTCAGAGCAACTTCTCCAACACCTAGGACATATTCTTAGTTGAAACCATTTAAGGACCTCTTATCTTTAAAAAGAAAACTTAAAAAGCATCTCAAATCAAACTCTTCCCAATTATTTCATAGGTACACACTAACACTGAAACTACTTAAGTGACAAGTGGATACATTCAATTAACCTAGAACTGCAGTGGTGCACTGTCTTTATAGCTAGAAAATGTTGTCTGCCCATTATTCAGTGCCCTGAATCTTCTGCTTCCCTAAAAGCTGAAATATTTTTGAGCAATGTGATGTCTGTCCTGACAGAATCTGTTTGATATTTTAATCACAGAAAAACAAATGAAGAGTACTATGGAACTTTTTCAGGTACCTTCAAATAGACATTCTTCTCCTGCTAAGCTTAAACCATACCATTCATCATTATGTTTATGTTTATGTTTATATGCTTATATAGCGCTCGATTGCCGTGGCGTCTTGGCGCTGGGGTGTGTGGACAGGAACAGTGAACTGTGTTGACAGAGGCCTATGCAGATGTAAACAGCCAGGTTTTCAGGCTCTTCCTGAAGAGCTGCAAGTTAGATTAAAGCTTCATGGATAGTGGCAGTTTGTTCCAAAGCTTTGCCGCACATTGTGATATCACCCTGCCCCCCCATCTTGCCCGTATGGTCTTTGCAGTCTTAATGAGACCCAGGCTAGCAGATCTAAGAGCGCGTGGAGGGATGTATGGTGGGAACTGTTTTTGAATGTCCTCAGCATCACCACCATATATTGCCTTGTGCACAAGACTGAGGGATTTGAATTCCACGCGCTGTTTGATAGGAAATAAACTGATTTTGCTTGAGTATTATTTTGTAACCGATACATTTCTAATTTTAATTCAAGTCAATTAAACACAATTCCTTTGTGATGGACCAGTTCTCATCAAAGGCACTCTGACACCAGTGGGTATAGCTTGAGCTATATAAAACTAAACACATAATCAATTAATTAATTAAATAATCACTCTTTTCTTTGAGATCGAATAGTAAGAGTATTGGATAAATAGGTTATATTTTGTTAAAGTAAATTGTGACTGTGATGACCTTGTGGTTTCCATGATATCCCTCCAGAGATACAGGAGTTATGTAACTTGATTGAAATTTATCATCATACACCTTCACCATGATATCTCTATAGCTTCCTCTGTAGCGTGCACTGAATGGGATTGCAATGGTGACCGGGAATGAAATCTTCATTGCTGGGTCCAGACGTTCAACACTAATGATATTGCTGACCAGTTCTTCTGAATCACATACAACCAAAGAGCTCATGTCATTGATGATTCTGCAGATCAGTTTTTGAAGTATATGGGATGGTGCTGTGATATAGCATGCCACCTTCTCCTCACCATCATCATCTTCTTGAGCAAGAAATCTGTTTGAAAGGAAAGACATTTTTTAATTGTCAAATTTTAGCATATATTAAATGCTGCTCTTTGAACTTTTAATATTATGTGAATGTGCATATGTACTACCTAAACATGTGAGAACAAAAATAATAAAACAAACAATGTAGTCACAATAAATAACATGTGGATATCTGAATTTAGTTGAATGGTTTCACAACTGCAAAGCTGAAGACTAAATATTCAACATGCTTCATAAGTAGATGGGCATTATTAGTCATGGGAACAGAGTCTGGTATCCATACAGCAATTCAGATAAGTGAAATTCACAAATATTTTAAAGATATTCTAAACAAATCATCAATTCTTTTCATTTTACTAATATGTTAATTTATGTTATGGTATCATGCATCTGTTTAGCTCACAACTGCCACTAGTGTTGCTTTCTTGAACTCTGTCTGGCATGATTGGAGACAGACACTTATGTTTCCAGAAAAAATTGGCACTAAGCATCAAATCGAAGTGGGAAAGAGTGTTTTCATGTTCTTCTGAAACTTTAAACAGAGGTAACAAGTGGCTTTGAATAATTGTTGAAAATATCAAAACTACCAGTTTTCAAAACAGCAGTTGAGTAGTAAAAGCCTGCATAGCAGAATAAGAGCTACTGTTCTATCTCAAACAAACCAATCAAACATTATAGTTTGCATTACTTCATTTATAGTTTGCATTACTTCATTTAAAAAAAAAATTATAATACCACAAAAATAAGGAAAATTGTGCATTGTGGATTTATTTGGCTACAGAATATTTGTGTTCTACCGAAATAATAGCGTTTAACATGGGAAACATCCTTTACAACGCACCTTTTACCACGCAGTGCCTTTACGACGCAACTTTTACAACGCAAACCATTACAGCGCATTGCGCTGGGGGGCGCTCTAGGATAGGGAATAGGTTTCATTTACTATGCACCACCTTCCCTACTATCCACGGGGACTGGAGTTGGAATAGTAAATTAAACAATTCACTATCCAGCGCCCCAAAGCACTATGCGTTGTAAAGGCATGCGTTGTAAAAACCGCGTTGTAAAGGCATGCGTTGTAATGTCATACATCCGTTTAACATTGATCGGAACTTATATACATGTGGTCTACCAAGATATTATGAAGGTAAGTAGCTCATTATACATGGTTACCTTGATGGATTATTAGCAGAAAATGTTCCAGTGTCAATATATTTGTCAGTCAATGTAATTGACCTTGATATTTTTAAATACAGCCAAGATACTTAAGAGGAAGATTCATAAAACTTGAAGAAATGTATAAGATGCGATATTTGTTCTTGTGTTATATTTATTTATTTAGCGCAGTAATTTAGTCTTTTTGAGACACACTGAAACACGTATCCATGAGTGAAATCCCTTGATTAGATACATCACTAGCATACACTCTTCAGATGTTGATGCTAAACAGTTATTGATTCTGATTACTGAAATAATTTACCTGATTTGTTTTAGCTTAGTAAATTTCTATCCTATTCTGCCCTCTCTTTGGTATCATGTGACAACTTCAACAAACATTTAGTTGATTAAAGGGATGCCACTTTCCTTATCTCCCAACAATTCTTCCAAAGTGATCTAAATCTATATTCTTTTGATCTATATATTGTTGATTTTAGTCATTGTGCATTTGCGAAACATCATATTATAGATCTTTAAAGTCTACTGAGGTCTTAACAAAGTGCAGTTTTCTGTCTTCATCATGCTGTTTGATCAAGTATTTCAGTGCTGTTTGTTCAAACGATCCTTATTTATAGTTACTATCTACCTTTATAGTTAAAAGTACATCTTACAAGCCTTGGTAATTTCAATATTCTACAAATTCCCTATTACATTTCACTATTGTACTTAAAATGATGCATCTATAGTGACTTGCCTGAACTTCAGAGAACTTTAAATGAAACCAGCATATATCAGATTGATATTTTTGCTAATAAAGATGCTTAAAATCAGTGAATATTGATGATGACTAACCCACAATCACAGACAACTTTCATACACTTTAATTGGCAAAGGTTCAGCGAATAATGTACAAATGCTTCATGATTATCACTGTTTAACTTAAGTAAATATTGATACTGACTGGCTATCCATTGATTCATCCAAAGTAATTTTCTAAAAATTTTAACTATGGGAGTTGTGTGAAAAAAGTAATCAATGGACCAGATTGACTCCTATTTTTATGAGAGGTCATCTATTGCCAGGGAGTAATAAATGTGACTTCCCCTTGGCAATCACAACAAATTCCTCAGTAATTACGAGGACAAAACACTTATCTTGGAAACTCCCCTTTTCCTGAAACCAACAAGAACCTTTGATAAATCTGTGATTTGCTCTATGAAAGTTTCAAACATTCTAGTAATTCATTTTCTAGAAATGTTCATACCATTTGCAACATACAGTTTTGCTAATAATTTCATGGATCTTAATTCTTACAGCAGCTCTTTCAAGCGAGATAAGCTTTCGTCTGACACTCCTGAAAAACGTATTTGTTACATTGTTAATTGGAATGCCTCCAGCTAATTGGTTATTGGGGAATCTTTTTAAAATAATATTGCTTGAAATAATGTTTGGAACAGTAGCTTCTAACTTATTCCTACAGAGATTAGTTAATTTCTGGGTTACAATTACTTTCTAAGATAAACGGCAAAGATGTTCCTGGCACATTTCAGGGTGAGAATAGGACAATTGCAACATTAATGGTAGCTGATTATAGCCTCTGCATATTTAATGACGGCCAGTCTTGTCTTCTTATCCTATTAGTTATTATGTTGTCTATTGACATTGTATATTACCAAACTTTCCTAGGCACTCTCAAAACAGGATCAAAATATATTGAAATGGGTCAACAGTGACAGTACTTCTCAACAAACTAGACACATCCTTTCCTCATCGCACTTATGTTGTATGGGGCCCCTCGTGAATTGGTACTGTAACCCATTCTGTTCAATATCTATATCAATGGCATTGGAGACATGCTTCAAGAAGTTGTCCCATTTCATTAATATGCTAATAAAATCCAAATGTATTATCAAATGAACTCCCATGATTGTATATACATGATCGATTCATCTCTGTAATGCATCCATTAAAGAATGGAGCAGAAACACTTGAAACACAGTGCACCTGTTAATGGATGTGGCAGAAACACTTGAAATTCAGCGTTTTTAATCCTGGATTCCTTTTTCTCATCCCTAAGTCTGATCCTAAAAATGTCCTGAAACTATCAGGAATTCTGGTCTTACTCAGAAATACTCACCACTGCAAAATTCCTGGGTTACCCTGTTGCTTACCTACACATACCTCTATAGAGGTCTACTTCTGAACAATTTCAACTTAAAGCTTAAAAGGTTAAAACATATACTTGTTCAACATGATAGGAAAGTATCAGTAGAGGTCATAGTAACTTTGAGGTTAGAATATGGTTTGTCCTGCCTTACCAGCTTTGCCAGAAACAGAACTTAACCTCTAACTGTTGTCTTTCACACTGCAATGAAGATGCTAAGCAACACAAAACATGTGACCATATCACCCTTGCCCTTATATACCTCAAATGGCCACCTGTCGGTGTATGTTCTGCAACTGAAAGTGTGAGCTTGACTTATAAAGCCATTAAACTCAATTGTTGAAAATGGTCTTTTCTGCAAGGCCCTCCCCAAACCTTTTTACCTTACGCCTCCTATTTTTACAGAATTAGTTTTTGTTGGCTTTAGGACTCTGTTCACTTTACCCCTGCTAATCAGCAATAAAGTGTGTGTGCTCTTGCCTTAACACATGGTAGAATTGGCATATATCCTATTGGCATATTTAATTTACTTATAAGTCCCTGGTAAAATGCACTATAGCGCCCAGGGACAGTAAATTAAATGCTGGTAGTGGGCCTACAGCACTGATTGTGCCACCCACTTAAGTTGCCCTTTAAACTTGTCTCAGGCCTGCTATTGCAGAACATGTGTATGTAATTTAAACTGCCAATTTGACCTGGGACGCTAAGCCTCTTGCCAGGCCGAAAGCTACCTCTTTAATACATATAAGTCACCCCTACGGTAGGCCCTGAGCAGTTCATAACCGGAGGAGGAATCGCCATCATCCACAGGGACACCATCAACATCACGACCAACGCCGAAGACGCACTCTCCACCACCGAACACCTACACTTCCAGATTCACACCGACCCCAAGACCACCCTCAGAGGAATGCTCATCTACAGACCCCCGGGTCTGCGCACACAATTCAGCGAAACCATCACCGACTTCATCAGCCCACACGCCCTGGCCTCACCAGAATACATCCTCCTAGGGGACCTGAACTTCCACCTCTGGTTCTACTTATTGTATTTTTGTCATTTTGGTGTGAAATAATTTATTAACATTGAGTCTATTTTTCTAAATTGGTTTGGGATTTTCCCTATGTTGCATTTTGACTTTATTACAGTTTGTATGCTTCATAAATACTTTACAAATTGCCTCTAAGTTAAGCCTGACTGCTTGTGTGCCAAGAGGCCCAGGGATCACAGATTTACAAACAGTGTTGTTTGTGACAGAGGCTCACTACTCAGATGTGTCCATCACTATAGGACTCAAGAAGAAGACATCAAATAGGGAATGTGTATGTGAACAAAACAGGTATTTTGCAACAGTAAGTCAATCATGTTTTTAAAGATCTCTCACTATCTATGTGGGATGTCAAATTCATTTTGGCTGTAATACAGTTTCTGTTCTACTTATAGTATTTAGAGGTAAATAATTGGAGAGGAAGGCTATCAAATTTACCTCATAAACTTTACACTAGTCAGTCAAAATAACTTTATTCGATTCTTAACAATCATAAAAGTTTACATGTATACATAGTATAGTTGTTAAAAAACCCTATACAAAAACGACTGTCACAAAATACATAATCAAACTTTAAAAAATTTGATTTCATCACCTATAACACCCTCCAGCATCATTCTAACTCCCCCTGCAAGAATTTCATAATTAATAAAATTAATTCATCATATGTTTCACACATAAAGATTAAATAAATAATGCTATAAAATGGTTTTAAAAACTTAGTTTCATATTACGATTCATACCGTTTCCTAATTGATAAGGCAGTTTGAGTAAAGTTAAACATAGCAATACAAATAGCAGCAGTAGGCAAAGAGCGTAAGAAATTAAAATCCTCCTGATAGGAACAGAGTCTAATATCATGCAAAACAGGTTTGTTGAAACGTGCCCTTGGATCTTTGTAGAGATTGCAGAACAATACAAAGTGCATCGTGCTTTGTTGGGCTAAGTTGTTGCACGGACAGGGAGTTAGTCTCTCACACCAACTCGCCTGTGTAGGGAAAGCCACAAGAAAGTGCAATGTGCAGAGTCAAAATCTGGTCATAAGGAAACGTGAATGAACTTGAAAAGTAAAAAACAGATAAAAATGCGGGTGGTTTGGGCACCCATCTACACAATTGCATGTTTCACAATCCGACATACTTTGTTCAGTATAATAGGCATTTTTTTATCTTCTATTTCATATTAGGTTGAATACAGTCGGGATCATCATAGAAGTGCCCTAGCCCGATCTTATAAAAAATTTCTTTCACATATCGGAGCCAACGAATGGCAAGAGCCTCTCTCAAGTGACATGCAGTCTCTAAGAACACTCCTTGAGAATGATAAGTCCTCTGATGTCCACACTTTTCCCCAAAGGATCAACGGTTCAATATTTATTCTATCCCTTACAAAGTCCAACCCCACTCCTAGGTGGCTAAAAACATTGGATGAACTAACAGGGATCATTAATAATCTTTTTTAAATTTGTTTTCCAGGATTCGTAACTGGTTGCGTTTGTGATGTTCCCATACTCCTGCCCCAAAAGTGGCTACTGATAAACATTTAGATTTGTATAGGGTTATCATCTCTGCTACTGGCTTGCAAGCAAAGCAGGACAGTCCCTCCACTGTTCTGCTAGTGCGTTGGACTCTGGCCACAATCAGTTGTTCCCAGTTTAATTTGTTAATAAAAACATTCCCTAAATAAGTGAAATTGGGCACCTTGTCTATTATCTTATCCTTCACCACAAATGTCATTGTTTTACGTTTGTTTAGCACCACACACCATAATAAAAGATTTACTAAGATTTTCTTTCTAGTCAAATGCCAACATAAAGTCAGTAAAGGCATTCAAGGCTTTTTGAAGACTATTGGCTGTCAAGGCCAACAGGACAGTGTCGTCTGCGTATGACAGCAGGGGTACTGATTTACCTTCTATGCTGGGAAAGTCTAGTTGTTGCTCCAAAAGAAAAGCCTCCATGCCATTTGTATATAAAAGGAATAAAAAAGGGGCCAAGATACACTCTTAATGAACCCCCTCTGTTGACACACTTGACCTAGTCTTCTCCCCCGGGACCATTACGGATAGAAACAGTAGTAGAGGTATGCAACCTCCGCAACAGAGTTATAAGGGGCTCCTCAACGCCCATGTTTTCCATTAAATGACATAACTTCTCCCTGTTCACTGTGTCAAATGCGTTGGATAAGTCCATGAAGGCAAGGTGGATTAACCTCCTCCTTGCCTTCATGTACTTACCCATGATCAGGGACAGGTTTTGGCACTGTTCATTTGTTCCCATGCCCCTTCTGAAGCCATATTGACTGTTGGATATGAGACCAGAGTCATTTGCCCAATATTTCAAACACGCAAGAATTACCCTCCCCAAGACTTTACACGTGGCATCAATTAGGTTTATGGGCCTGTAGCATGCTGGATCGTTTCTATAACCTTTTTTGTAGATCGGCACCACTACAGCCTCTTTCCATGATGCTGGGATCTGTCCCACTACTACAGCTTTGAAAACATTAACCAACAAAGGAGTCCATAGTTTGTGGTTGCTTTTAAATACATCCAGGGGCATCCCATCCGGGCCTGGTGCTTTCGAGGAAATACCCTTTGTTAGAGCATCTTTAACCTCACTAACAGTCAGGGAGGAGCTAAGGTGATATGCTGTATCTAAATTAATTTCTAGTCCATCCAATTGTTCATTGGGAGAGACACAGTTTGGATTTAAAAAAATTGTAAAATGAAGTTCCCAGGCTTCCCCTAGTATTGTTGAGTCCATGCTCTTCACGTCGTTTGTGAAAAGGGAGCAATTGATAACCTCCCAGATACTTTTAGAATCCCTGCGAGGACTAGCTCTTTCAAGATCTTCCCATGCTTGTCTTCTCAGTTCATCCTTTCTCTGATTAATTGCTTGTTTATAAGATTGCCTTGCTCTCTTGATTAAAGTTCGGTCACAGGGGATTGCATGCAGGGCATTCTTAAGATCTTTATGCGCCCCATTGCACTCAGCATTTAACCATCTTGTTTCTTGAGGGGCCCTCCTTTTCATGAGCTTGGTAAGATCTTTAGCAACATTTTTACAAATTGATTCAAATTCCTGTATAACTACGTCTGGGTGGGAAACATGAGTTAAACATGACATAATTTGACTTAAATTAGTTTTGACAATGTTTTCCTCAAATTGAGAGGGATTTATTTAACTCCATTTTAGTCTTACTCCTTGGTTGCGGTTATACTTAAGTGGACACTTATCACCCTTGGCCTCCTGTGCCGTTGCATACACCGAAATAGTTAGGGGATTGTGGTCATTAGCTGAGTTTAGTTTAACCGCAAACCTATCAGTAGAGGTCATAGTAACTTTGAGGCTAGAATATGGTTTGTCCCGCCTTACCAGCTTTGCCAGAAACAGAACTGAACCTCTAACAGTTTTCTTTCACACTGCAATAAAGATGCTAAGCAACACAAAACATGTGACCATATCACCCTTGCCCTTATATACCTCAAATGGCCGCCTATCGGTGTATGTTCTGCAACTGGAAGTGTGAGCTTGACTTATAAAGCCATTAAACTCAATTGTTGAAAATGGTCTTTTCTGCAAGGCCCTCCCCAAACCTTTTTACCTTACACCTCCTATTTTTACAGAATTTGTTTTTGTTGGCTTTAGGACTCTGTTCACTTTACCCCTGCTAATCAGAGATAAAGTGCGTGTGCTCTTGCCTTAACACATGGTAGAATTGGCATATATCCTATTGGCATATTTAATTTACTTATAAGTCCCTGGTAAAGTGCACTATAGTGCCCAGGGACAGTAAATTAACCCCTTCGACGCTCATGACGGAACGGTTCCGTCATGAGCTACGGTTGAGCTGTGCTCATGACGGAACCGTTCCGTCATGACCACGCCCATTTTTATTAGGGCCCAGCACCGGAGGGGGAATCGCGGTCGCGTCGAAGAGGTTAAATACTGGTAGTGGGCCTACAGCACTGATTGTGCCACCCACTTAAGTTGCCCTTTAAACTTGTCTCAGGCCTGCTATTGCAGAACCTGTGTATGTAATTTAAACTGCCAATTTGACCTGGGACGCTAAGCCTCTTGCCAGGCCCAAAGCTTCCTCTTTAATACATATAAGTCACCCCTACGGTAGGCCCTGAGCAGTTCATAACCGGAGGAGGAATCGCCATCATCCACAGGGACACCATCAACATCACGACCAACACCGAAGACACACTCTCCACCACCGAACACCTACACTTCCAGATTCACACCGACCCCAAGACCACCCTCAGAGGAACGCTCATCTACAGACCCCCGGGTCCATGCACACAATTCAGCTAAACCATCACCGACTTCATCAGCCCACACGCCCTGGCCTCACCAGAATACATCCTCCTAGGGGACCTGAACTTCCACCTGGAGAAAAACAATGACAACAACACCACCACCCTGCTCGACAACCTCGCCAACCTCGGACTCAAACAACTGGTGAACACCCCCACCCACCTCGCGGGCCACACGCTCGACCCCATCTTCTCCGCCAGCAACCACGTCTCCTTCAGCCAAGCCACCGGACTACACTGGACAGACCACAGATGCATCTACTTCACCTTCAAAAAGAATACATCACACCACCGCACGCAACAAATCCCCCGTAGATGCTGGAGCAAAATCACCACAGACCAGCTCCTCTCATCACTAAGCCAGAACCCTCCAGCCGACACCGCTGACACCAACGACGCAGCCCACAACCTCGCACAGTGGATCACCAACTACGCCAACAACTTCGCCCCACTGAAGAACCCCACAGGCAGGACCAGCAACAGGAAAACCTCATGGTTCACAGACGCCCTCAAAGAATCAAAGAAATCCTGCAGAACCTTTGAAAAAACCTGGTGCCACGAACGGACAACAGAAAACCTGACAGCCCTCAAGAACGCCACCCGCAAACACCAACAGCAGATCCGCACCACCAAAAGGGCATCGTTCAAAGAGCAGCTAGACAACAACACCCACAACAGCAAGGAACTCTTCAGCATCGTCAAAGAGCTCTCCAACCCCAGTGCCAGCAACAACGACATCACCCCATCGCAAGACCTCTGCAACTCCCTCACCACGTTCTTCCAACGTAAGATCGCAGATATACACGACAGCTTCGGACCCCACACCCCGCCTCCAGCCACCGAAGCACCAACCCCCACCACCACCCTCAGCGCCTGGACCCCCATCAGCACGGAAGACACCACCCACGTCATGAACACCATCCACTCTGGCACCCCCTCTGACCCTTGCCCCCATCATATCTTCACCAAAGCTGACATCATCATCGCACCCCACCTCCGGAACGTCATAAACAACTCCCTCACGTCAGCCTCCTTCCTTGAGAGCTGGAAGCACGCAGAAATCAGCGCCCTTCTGAAGAAACCCACAGCAGACCCAAAAGACCTCAAGAACTTCCGCCCCATCTCTCTCCTTCCCTTCCCGGCTAAAGTAATCGAAAAGACCGTCAACAAATAGCTGACTGCTTTCCTCGAGGCTAACAACTCGCTCGACCCGTCCTAGTCCGGATTTCGAGCCAACCACAGCACCGAAACCGCCCTCATCGCTTGCCACCGACGACATCAGGACCCTGATGGACAACGGAGAAACAACCGCCATCATCCTCCTAGACCTCTCGGCAGCCTTTGACACCATATGCCACCACACCCTAACAAACCGCCTCCTCAACACTGGGATCCAAGGAAAGGCCCTGGACTGGATCACCTCGTTCCTCTCCGACAGAACCCAGAGAGTCCGCCTCCCTCCCTTCCGCTCAGCAGCCACCGAGATCATCTGCGAAGTATTCCAAGGCTCCTCGCTCAACCCTACCCTCTTCAGTATCTACATGAGCCCCCTCGCCGCCATCGCACGCAAACACAACATCAACAACATCTCCTACGCCGACGACACCCAACTGATACTCTCCCTCACCAAAGACCAAGACACCGCCAAAACCAACCTCCAGGAAGGAATGAAAGACGTCGAAGAATGGATGAAGCTCAGTCCCCTAAAGCTGAACTCAGACAAAACGGAGGTCCTCATCCTCGGACAATCCCCATCCGCCTGGGATGACTCCTGATGGCCCACAGCACTGGGCTCTGCGCCAACACCCACGGACCACGCACGCAACCTGGGATACATCCTGGACTCCTCCCTCATGATGACCAAGCAAGTCAATGCCGTCTCATCATCTTGCTTCAACACCCTGCGCATGCTCTGAAAAATCTTCCGATGGATCCCCACCGAAACCAGAAAAAACGTCACCCGGGCCCTCGTCACCAGCCGACTGGAATACAGAAACGCCCTATACGCAGGAACCACAGCCAAACTTCAGACTCGACTCCAACGCATACAGAACGCCTCCGCACGACTCATCCTCGACATCCCTCACCACAGCCACATATCCGCCCACCTGAGAAACCTGCACTGGCTCCCCGTCTGCAAGAGGATCACTTACAGGCTCCTCACCCATGCACACAAGGCGCTACACAACCAGGGCCCTGAATACGTCAACAACCGCCTCTCGTTCTACACCCCCACTCGCCAGCTCCGCTCCGCCAGCCTCGCCCTCGCCACCGTCCCACGAATTCGCAGAACCACCACCGGAGGAAGATCCTTCTCCTACCTGGCAGTCAAAACATGGAACTCCCTCCCTGCACACCTACGACTGACCCAGGACCATCTCACCATCAGACAACACCTCAAGACCTGGCTATTCGAGCAGTAGCGACACCCCCCCTCCCTTCAGCGCCTTGAGACCCTCACGAGTGAGTAGCGCACTCTATAAATGTATTGATTGATTGATTGATTGGTTCATAGGGCTGGGTGCTGTGTAAGTAAAAGGCAGGATGTCTACTTTTACGTTTTACATGTCTTGGTATTGTAAACCTCCCAAATTCGTTTTTCACCACTGTGAGGCCCACCCCTCTCATTGGATAACACTGGGGATGGATTCCGTAATTACATTTAATAAGCTGTAATTCGTAATTGAAAGGAGGCAGATCTGTTATCTTTGGTACCTATTGAATTGTAATGGCAAAGTCAGATTTTTCATTACAATTTTAAAAATGACACTTTTAGAAAGCTCTTAGCCCTGTTTGCCTGCAGCCAGTCTATGACATCCATCTCCGGAGAGTGACAGCGGGACTTTGTGTATTCCACCTAGACAGCCACATACAATGAGAGGTTAAGTGTGGCTTGAAGGACCATCCTGGGACGGTGGGAGGGAGGAGCTGAGCACAGCCTCACACCTGAACAGGCTGTGTCCTGTCTACCCACAATGGACTGCGTAACTCCCTGTAGTGAGCCTGGGGCTAGGACAGGAAGGGAGGACATCTGTGCACTTCAAAGACCCTTCTTTGAAGTCTCACCAACTTCAAAGGCACCACTGGCTATAAAAACTATACCTACCACTTCATTACCCTTCTGTACCTGAGAGTACTCTGCCAGGTAGAAGGACTGCTGGGCTGCTGGGATGACCTGCTACCCTCCTGCTCTGGGGGAGTAGAACTGGACCTGCATCACTTGACCCCCAGAACCCAGAGGGACTCCAATGGCTAGAAGGCTAGTCTCTTAATCTGATGTCTCAGGGCCATAACAGACTTCCAACTATCCTGCTTTTTCACCCTGAACTCTGCCAACTGTGAGTCTACCTTACCAAGTGGTGCCACCCCATCCTGGACCCTTTAAAGTGACCCTAAGGTGCACTTGCAACAGAACCAACGCGCCGTCACCACTGCGGAGACAGAACCTGTGCATCGTTTTCGTTGTGTGGGTCAACGCTGACGCATTGCTGACAATACATGGATCAGAACTGGTGCATCGCAACTGTTGGATGGACCAGAACCACCTCATTACAGCTCAGAGACACTGCTCTGCCTCAGAACCACCACTGCGTGACGCTTTGCAAAAAGAAAGTCCTTGCATCTTAGTCGATGGCAACTTTGATGACGATGTTGAAGCTCCACATAGCAGCATCTCACTCATCGGAGTGGACGCATCACCTCTGTTGCGTGACCAGGACAAGGGCATCGTCGCCGCCGCCACATGGATCGACAGGGATGCATCGTCCTCTCTGCACTCCACATGCACCTTGTCAACAGGATCCTCAACATCAACTCAACCCGGACTAAGGTACGTTTGCTCAGTGGGTACAATTTGGTACCTGTAGCTAGCCTGCACTCCATTGTGGTCAGCCTGAACTTTTGTCCTTGTCCAGCGTGACCGGAAATCCCTTGCTGGCGCTTGGTGATTTATGGTGCTTTTTTCACTTGATTAATTTCAAATAAATATCCCTGGTTCTACTTATTTGAGTTTTGTCATTTTTGTGTGAAATTATTTATTAAAATTGAGTCTATTTTTCTAAATTGGTTTGGGATTTTCCCTATCCTGCATTTTGATTTTATTACAATTTGTATGCTGCATAAATACTTTACAAATTGCCTCTAAGTTAAGCCTGCCTGCTTGTGTGCCAAGAGGCCCAGGGATCACAGATTTACAAACAGTGTTGTTTGTGACAGAGGCTCACTACTCAGATGTGTCCATCACTATAGGAAGAAGACATCAAATAGGGAATGTGCATGTGAACAAAACAGGTATTTTGCAACAGTAAGTCAATCATGGTTTTAAAGATCTCTCACTATATCTGTGGGATGTCAAATTCATTTTGGCTGTAATACAGTTTCTGTTCTACTTACAGTATTTAGAGGTAAATAATTGGAGAGGAAGGCTATCAAATTTACCTCATAAACTTTACACTAGTCAGTAGTCAAAATAACTTTATTCGATTCTTAACAATCATAAAAGTTTACATGTATACATAGTGTAGTTGTTAAAAGAACCTATACAAAAAAGACTGTCACAAAATACATAATCAGACTTTAAAAATTTTGAATTTCAACACCTATAACATCCTCCAGCATCATTCTAACTCCCCCTGCAAGAATGTCATAATTAATAAAATTAATTCATCATATGTTTCACACATAAAGATTAAATAAATAATGCTATAAAATGGTTTTAAAAGCTTAGTTTCATATTACGATTCATACCGTTTCCTAATTGATAAGGCAGTTTGAGTAAAGTTAAGCATAGCAATACAAATAGCAGCAGTAGGCAAAGAGCGTAAGAAATTAAAATCCTCCTGATAGGAACAGAGTTTAATATCACGGAAAACAGGTTTGTTGAAACGTGCTCTTGGATCTTTGTAGAGATTGCAGAACAATACAAAGTGCATCGTGCTTTGTTGGGCTAAGTTGTTGCATGGACAGGGAGTTAGTCTCTCACACCAACTCACCTGTGTAGGGAAAGCCACAAGAAAGTGCAATATGCAGAGTCGAAATCTGGTCATAAGGAAACGTGAATGAACTTGAAAAGTAAAAAACAGATAAAATTGCGGGTGGTTTGGGCACCCATCTACACAATTGCATGTTTCACAATCCCAACTAGACATACTTTGTTCAGTATAATAGGCATTTTTTTATCTTCAATTTCATATTAGGTTGAATACAGTCGGGATCATCATAGAAGTGCACTAACCCGATCTTATAAAAAAATTCTTTGACATATCGAAGCCAACGAATGGCAAGAGCCTTTTCAAGTGACATGCAGTCTCTAAGAACACTCCTTGAGAATGATAAGTCCTCTGATGTTCACACTTTTCCCCAAAGGATCAACGGTTCAATATTTATTCTATCGCTTACAAAGTCCAACCCCACTCCTAGGTGGCTAAACGCATTGGAGGAACTAACAGGGATCATTAATAATCTTTTTTTTAAATTTGTTTTCCAGGATTTGTAACTGGTTGCTTTTGTGATGTTCCCATACTCCTGCCCCAAAAGTGGCTACTGATAAACATTTAGATTTGTATAGGGTTATCATCTCCGCTACTGGCTTATGTCCTAGCTTGCAAGCAAAGCAGGACAGTCCCTCCACTGTTCTGCTAGTGCGTTGGACTCTGGCCACAATCAGTTGTTCCCAGTTTAATTTGTTATTAAAAACATTTCCTAAATAAGTGAAATTGGGCACCTTGTCTATTATCTTATCCTTCACCACAAATGTCATTGTTTTTCGTTTGTTTAGCACCACACACCATAATAAAAGATTTACTAAGATTTTCTTTTAAGTCAAATGCCAACATAAAGTCAGTAAAGGCATTCAAGGCTTTTTGAAGACTATTGGCTGTCAAGGCCAACAGGACAGTGTCGTCTGCGTATGACAGCAGGGGTACTGATTTACCTTCTATGCTGGGAAAGTCTAGTTGTTGCTCCAAAAGAAAAGCCTCCATGCCATTTGTATATAAAAGGAATAAACAAGGGGCCAAGATACACTCTTAATGAACCCCCTCCGTTGACACACTTGACCTAGTCTTCTCTCCCCGGGACCATAATGGATAGAAACAGTAGTAGAGGCATGCAACCTCCGCAACAGAGTTATAAGGGGCTCCTCAACGCCCATTTGTTCCATTAAATGCCATAACTTCTCCCTGTTCACTGTGTCAAATCTGTCGTAATTTAGCAGCGATTAGATTAAGCATTAGCAGAAGACATCCTGTATTTAGAGACTATCTTGTCTTTCTATGGAATCCATTTTGTATTTGGCAGCCATTTTAGATGGCCATGTGCTCACCATGTACTCAGTCCTATCTTGCTGTTCTCTGCTCGGTATATTTAGCCTCTTCCTTCTACTTTGCACATGCTTAGTTGTGCTTGCAGCTGCTAATATTCTGTAACTGTCAGGATGTGCTTGCTAGCATTGGCAAAACTGTTAGCTCCTCCTACTTGTCGACTGTGCATTTTCTGTATGACCATCTATGTGTGTAACTCTTCTTATGTGCACTTGTACTGCCCTTTTTTAGCCCCTGTGAGGGTATATAAGAGATACTGTGGCCTTCAGTCCTCAGACCATCTCATACAGAGTGCTGCGGCTTCTGTGTGACATGGCCTCACTTGTTGTAATTTAATAAATATGTTTCTCTTGATTACAGATTCTGTGCCAATTTTTTCATGCTGCTTTAAAGGATCAGGTGTTAGTGCAAACCCCTGAGATGGGATTTTTGATTTCCATCATTTGGCGCCCAACGTGGGGCTCATCAGAGCGGTGACTATCTGAAGGAGCGGTCAGGAGACAGAAGTTTACTGAGGAAGACAAGGCAGGATTCTACTAAAGGAGGTACCAATTCTGGGGGTTCTTAGTCTCTGTAGCCCAGTCTACTTCTGATCTTACTGATTTTTAATCCTCCACATGATGGCACCCCTGACTGAGAACATTTCTGGCGTGAATATTTTAAAAGAAAAGACTGTTAGGTCATTCAAAACTTGGCAGATAGAATCTGGACGCTCGTGCTTGGTAAGAACCATTGTATGGTAATTACTGTGAGCTTATGGTAGCCAGTGACTCGCAAGGCAGTTTTAGGATACGCTTGCTGTGGCTTATGGATATGGATATGTATGGATGATCGATCATATTTATGATATGGATTATGTGATATATGCGTTGCAACACATGTAGGCAGGTAATGTGGAGATGTTTCTCCATTTATGGTTATGAGCGGCGCAATGATTAAGTGCCATTTTAGATTATGATAATGCATATTTTGCATTATGTTTGTTTGCATGCCTGTTCCAAACTCACATGTAAAATGTGTAGTTTTATGAGAGGTACCATAGTGAGATATGAATTGAATTAGCCGGCTTCCCCTAGAGGGAAAACTTAAAACAGGTTTTAGGTATGAAAACATATTTCTTCCTTGGTGAAATTTTTCCCCTGAGAATTTAAATATGCCCATAATACACATGAGGATCCTTTGTTCTGTGCAATTTTATGTATGAAGATATGCAGAGCGGTTTTTGGTGTTCTGCCAGCCTGAATTAGTGAATTGAGAGTATTTCTACTTCAGTTTTTAGAATACTGTTGAGAATAGGGTTTTTCCTTGTAAATATGACTTACAACTGGAATTTACATAGGTGGTTTGGATGCAGTCTGCGGGCTGTCTTTTGTTTCTGGCTTTAGTGTTGACCCATGGTTTAAAAGGTGTGTTTAAATGTCTAGCTGGTTTGTGGGTTTTTTCCATTCATGTAACTTTTGCTTGTACATTGCGTCGTCGCTATTTATGAAACATGGCTAAAGCACGCTGTAATGTGTGTCTTTTCTGTTTTACCCCTTTCTGTTTATGTCTGAACTGAGCTCATATGTATTTTTGTGGTTATTTTTGATGTTTTCAGTCTGTTCAACATACTGTTAGATTAATTAATATTGGATAAAAATTCGATAGAAATTCAGGAGTGACCTATGTGATGTGCTAACATAACTATATGTTGCTCTTTAAAGTTATAGGGTAAGGAATAGCGCATATGTACAACTGTTAAATGTTTAAGGGATGAAACTAAAAATTCTTATTCACTAGGAATATTAAAGGCCTATAGCAGAAAAATGAAATTGTGTGTTTTTGTAGACAACACACTCATAGCGTGTTTACTTAATATACATTGCATTCAGATGCTTACAGGCAAAACAGTTTAGCTGGAGTGAGTTTTTCAGAACTTAAAATATGTATTCTTAAACACGCATTTCAAAGCTTGGAATGTCTGTTTTTAGTACGGCTGCCTCCAGGAAATTTAACACTGGGTAGTGCCTGCCGTCAAGGGCACAGCTGTTATTTTCGCAGGCCTCGTTTATTTAGCCAGGACTTCTTCCTTAGTTAAACGTGCAACTTTGCATTTCAGAGTGTTATTTTGGAAGCAAGGTTTACAAAAATAAGGTTAATTATTTGTATCACAGACAGACATTTCAATTTCGGTTTTCCTTCTCTTTTAGCATTTTTCTCGTCAGCACATGTCTGGCTCTGTTGCTAAAATCATTGTCCTTTTCAAACAAAAGTGGCGCGAAGTTGTCGTATATTTAAAATTGAGCTTATGTACTTAGGCTTTTGAATAGTTGCTCTAAAAACATAAGCAAGGGGCAGATTTATGATAGGGATGCAGCTTGGTTTTAAATATAGGATTATTACAAAAACGAAATATGGAGAGTAATTTTGAATTATGACATAAAAAAAAAATAGAAAAAAAAATAAGTGCTTTTTAAAATCGTTTTTTGATATTCATAAAGTTCAATACTCATATTGTGACCTCCTAGCATTATAATTTAATTTAAGTTGTGCAGTACTGCATAATGAGGACATTTATGTATGGGACCTTCACTTGGCGCAGGCGTAAGAAGTCATTTTTTTTAAAGATTTACATGAGATATGTCTAAGTCCGATTTCTGCAATCTCTAAAGAACATGTTGAGGATGATTAATATGTAACACAATTATAGGTTATTTATTTTTAAGTACCTCAAATTGCAAAAACGATATTGAGTTAAATAGACCATTTTAAAAGGCTTTCTTGCCATTTAAACTAGTTTTATAGTGCCTTAGGCTTCAGTGAATGCATACATGCAAGTATAATACAAATGTGCACGTTTGCTTTTTCATAGCTTAGTGAGTTAATGTGCCCAGCGCAGAGGCTTATGTTTAATATCAGGGTTGAAAGTTTTGATTTCAGCGGAGCCTACTGAGCCATTTATTTATTTAAGGTTGATACAATATTGCATGGGATAGTGACACACATTTATTATGAAGCTGGTATGGTGTGTTGTTAT
Source organism: Lissotriton helveticus (assembly GCF_964261635.1). Taxonomy (NCBI): domain Eukaryota; kingdom Metazoa; phylum Chordata; class Amphibia; order Caudata; family Salamandridae; genus Lissotriton; species Lissotriton helveticus. The sequence goes on from NC_136060.1 coordinate 201,512,371, forward strand.
GTTCCATAAATTATTCACAGGCTCTGAGAATAAATAAATTGTAGTTCTCTAAAAGAAGTAATATATTTAAAATGTCTTTCTTTAAATAGGGTTGATTATTGCACAGACTTGCAGAGACTTATTGTCTTTGTCAGTTTCACAGGGAGGTTACAAGAAAGCTTGGTGCTCCAGCCAGATTTTGACCTTTAAGTCAGTGTGGTGGGGGCTTAGGAGTATGTGACAACAAATGGTGAAATGATTGCTTGGAAAAGCGTCACGCAAAGGAGCCATTCACGTCGACATTTGAAGAGTGCATTCCTGACACGGCTTTTTATAAACAGCAGGGCCTAAACTGGGGGGTTGGTGTAAGGGACACGCAGAGGCTGTGAAAGAGTTTTTGCTTAAGATATTTTGTACAGTTACAAAAACTGGGTGGTTCCACTTGAGATTTTGCGTGTTATGTGAAGTATTGGCTGTATGATGAAACAAAGATGTGTTTTTATGACTTCTTTGAAATGAATTATCTGTGCATTTTCATGTTTTTTGCATTTCTTCCATGAATTTTCCCTGCTTTTCCTGTGTGTCTGACGCGACACAGTAAGTTATATTTGACAAGCTGATCTTCACTGACTGCTTGATCTGCTGTCAAAAGGGTGAGGATGGATTAAAAGAAGGTGTTATTTAGGTATAAGTCTGACAAAATTAAAATGGGCCCAAATGTTTTTTTTTTTATGTTATTGGAGTGTTTATTGTGCAGAAAGTGCATGAAATGGTGTTGCATGCTATTGTGTTTTTCTGTGCTTAGGTATACAGCAAAGTATATCTGATGGCTTGGCATGACATGTCCTATATTATGTATGTTTGTGATCCATGTTGGTGCTTTTGTAAGTTTTGCTGTGTTGTGAAGGGATGACATGACTATGTATATCCTTTGAGCAACAGTGGTTAAAACTTGTTAAGTGGTAAAACTTGCTGATACTAAATTATGATATATGATATTGTTATATTGTGAGCAAGAACAGACAGCACTTCACCAAGTGCATGCCTATGTGGTTATAATATATACAGCAAAGTGTGCCACCTTTAGTCGTTACTGCTCTTTTCCCTTAAGGAAAAGGCAGCCTCACATTTATATTTCCTTGATTGGACCTAAGGAAGCAATTATAGATCTGTGACTCTTATGCAAGGTGACCTAATTTCTATATAGTATTAGTTAAATGATGTTCTGTCTTAAAAGGAAACCAGGTTTCATTTTCCCCGAGAAAGGAAGGAATGGGATCACTAGCTGAGATTACCGTAGATGGTGTAGTGGCCAGCGGTAGAGTTATAATATGTGTACTATTTTTGACTTTTTTGTATCACCCATGCTCTTGGCATTATGTCACAAACTTGACTATCACCCAAGTACTTTTTGTCCTTCCTATAGATTTTTCTTTTGCTGCTTCTCCCCTGATTGATGTCACATTGTGCCTAGTTTTTGGGGATTTTAGCTGTGTTCTAGTCCTATTTTCTTTTTCGTTTTTCTTTCACCATTTAGAGGTTTACATTTCCAGACTACAGTGATGTATCAGGTTCCTCTATAATATGTGTAATTCCCTTTTGTATGACCAAACTGGTTTTCAAAATTTCTTCAGGCCTACTCTGATGTTTTCTAGTCTGACTGTTAGGGTAGTGATAGATTATAGTAAGATAAGTTGTCCACCTCAATAGGAGATACTTTCACGAGTATTTAGTATGACAAATTCAAATGCCTATTCTAATTTGGTTTTTAGTTCTTTTTCCCTGCTGCTTTAATTTTTGGTGGGATCAGATGTGTCCTAATCATAGAAATACCAGGACTCTAGTTCTTGTCTGTTGTTTCTACATTGCTATTAGCTTTTGTATTGTATAGTCCACCTGACGCACAATTAGTCTACATGTCCCTGATAATCTGTATTATGTGATTTCTCTTTTTGAGGTGTTCTAGATAAGGAATTTAGGAACACCTGCACTTAATAATTGAGGAAAGTGTGCTTACCCCCTTAGACAATGCCACTATGTGTGAAGACATCCATTATGTAGCTGTCTACCTTTAGATGGTAGAGGGTATGCTCTCACATGGAAACATAATTGAAGAGGCTAGAGGTGCTGTTTTACCTACTACCTTTTGTCTTTGTACTCTATGACAATATTTTGTTTTAGATCACTATAGTCCCATGGTGTATGGCCACTCCTTTGAAGATTGCAGGCCACCTGCTTGCAAATCCCCTGCAATGAATTGTTTTTTGTATACTTGCCAATATGTCCAGCCTGTGTTTTTCTTTACTCTCACATAGATAGATGGAAGTGGTTCTTGGGTGCCTTGCTAATATATGGGGCATCCCAAGACTAGGAAGTATTTTCTAACACTCTGTTGATAGACTGTTTCTGTGCCTTGTCTAAAGACAATTTGTTCTGTCCACCAATAGATATTTGCTGCTGTACAAACCACTACCAGAGGGGCCCGGACATCAGATTCAGCCTGGGGAGTCAGCGTCAGCACCAGTGCAGCTTGAAACCAAAGTGAAGGTAACCAGCACAGGCATTGCTGGCAACTAGGACCTCAGTGAAGGCGGAAGCCCTGTGATTAAGTGTGTACCCCTGCCACTGTTTTGAGCGAAAGACGGGGTCACAAATCAGAAAGGAGAAATCGTGGATCATGCCCAGCTGAGAGTCACAGACCGACCAGAATGGCAAGGAGGTTTTGCTTGAGGTGACCCCTTCTGAAATAAGGGTTGCTTCAGAGATCCTAGAATAAGGCCTCTGATTTCTGGTCCTAAAGTGAATACAAGTTTGCACCTTTGTTTGTTGGTTAAGAGATACCTGGGTACACTGGATGCAAATGTGTAGCCCCAACGAATGAGCAGTGTGCCAGCAGAGCAATATAGGAGTTAGGGAAGGACTTGAGATTAGGGTTCAAGTGCTGTGTCTCTGGTGCCTGTTAGATTGAAGTGAAGAGAAGTGGTGCACTGTTTGAGACACTGGACAGGATCGCTAAGAGCATTTGCCTGTTGGGTGACTGCCCTATCCTGAAAGAAGAGACTTTTTTCCTTGAAACTGGACTGTGATTCTTGAGTTGCGAGTTGTGCAGCTCCACCGTGGAAACAACAAAGAGCCTGCCTGTGAGGCTCAAACGGACACAGGGAGAAGACTCCCCCTCTGGTTGGTTGTACAACGGCTTCAATTTCCCCAAGGACTTCCTCTTTTTGTTAATAATGTATCCCTTTAGTTGTCCCATTTTTGAAGAGCAGTCCTTTGCAGCTCTTGGTCCTAATTCCTATGGCCCTGTGTGGTCCTCCTGGTCCCAGATATGCTTGATGTTCTAGCCCTCATAAAAGGAAAATGTAACAGTCAATTGGAAAATGTTTTTATTAGATATGAGCTGTTAGCTGTTCTGAAATTTAAAATGAATAGTCACTGAAATGCATAGGAGCCCTGAAAATGTCTACTAGATGATTTTAGGATTTGCTTTAGCTTAGGCCAAGAAAAATGATAATTCTGTTTATAATAGTGGCCATTGCTTTCTCCTACTGTCTATGTTTATTATGATCCAATGCCCGTTTTTCTTGGATTCCTGCTGATACCCTTAGTGAAATGTTTAGACTGGAAAATGCTCCCCTAGCAATAAATTAGGATATTGATAAATTGTGAAATTGAATGTACAAATATTTTCTATGTTCTTACTGGATCATGGGAATGTCTTCACCTAATGCTGAAAGGGTCGTCTGTCGTAATTTAGCAGCGATTAGATTAAGCATTAGCAGAAGACATCCTGTATTTAGAGACTATCTTGTCTTTCTATGGAATCCATTTTGTATTTGGCAGCCATTTTAGATGGCCATGTGCTCACCATGTACTCAGTCCTATCTTGCTGTTCTCTGCTCGGTATATTTAGCCTCTTCCTTCTACTTTGCACATGCTCAGTTGTGCTTGCAGCTGCTAATATTCTGTAACTGTCAGGATGTGCTTGCTAGCATTGGCAAAACTGTTAGCTCCTCCTACTTGTCGACTGTGCATTTTCTGTATGACCATCTATGTGTGTAACTCTTCTTATGTGCACTTGTACTGCCCTTTTTTAGCCCCTGTGAGGGTATATAAGAGATACTGTGGCCTTCAGTCCTCAGACCATCTCATACAGAGTGCTGCGGCTTCTGTGTGACATGGCCTCACTTGTTGTAATTTAATAAATATGTTTCTCTTGATTACAGATTCTGTGCCAATTTTTTCATGCTGCTTTAAAGGATCAGGTGTTAGTGCAAACCCCTGAGATGGGATTTTTGATTTCCATCAAAATGCGTTGGATAAGTCCATGAAGGCAAGGTGGATTAACCCCCTCCTTGCCTTCATGTACTTACCCATGATCAGGGACAGGTTTTGGCACTGTTCATTTGTTCCCATGCCCCTTCTGAAGCCATATTGAGTGTTGGATATGATACCAGAGTCATGTGCCCAATATTTCAAACATGCAAGAATTACCCTCCCCAAGACTTTACACGTGGCATCAGTTAGGTTTATGGGCCTGTAGCATGCTGGATCATTTCTATTACCTTTTTTGTAGATCGGCACCACTACAGCCTCTTTCCATGATGAGGGGATCTGTCCCACTACTACAGCTTTGAAAACATTAACCAACAAAGGAGTCCATAGTTCGTGGTTGCTTTTAAATACATCCAGGGGCATCCCATCCGGGCCTGGTGCTTTCGAGGAAATACCCTTTGTTAGAGCATCTTTAACCTCACTAACAGTCAGGGAGGAGCTAAAGTAATATGCTTTATCTAAATTAATTTCTAGTCCATCCCATTGTTCATCGGGAGAGACGCAGTTTGGATTTAAAAAATTGTAAAAAGAAGTTCCCATGCTTCCCCTAGTATTGTTGAGTCCATGCTCTTCATGTCGTTTCTGAAAAGGGGGCAATTGATAACCTCCCAGAAACTTTTAGAATCCCTGCGAGCACTAGCTCTTTCAAGATCTTCCCATGCTTGTCTTCTCAGTTCATCCTTTCTCTGATTAATTTCTCGTTTATAAGATTGCCTTGCTCTCTTGATTAAAGTTCGGTCACCGGGGATTGCATGCAGGGCATTCGTAAGATCTTTATGCGCCCCGTTGCACTCTGCAATTAACCATCCTCTTTCTTGAGGGGCCCTCCTTTTCATGAGCTTGGTAAGATCTTTAGCAACATTTTTACAAATTGATTCAAAATCCTGTATAACTACGTCTGGGTGGGAATCATGAGTTAAACATGACATAATTTGACTTAAATTGGTTTTGACAATGTTTTCCTCAAATTGAGAGGGATTTATTTAACTCCATTTTAGTCTTAATCCCTGGTTGCGGTTATACTTAAGTGGACACTTATCACCCTTGGCCTCCTGTGCCGTTACATACGCCGAAATAGTTAGGGGATTGTGGTCACTAGCTGAGTTTAATTCAACTGCAAACCTCGCTACGAGGCAGGTGAATTTTCTAGATATTAACAGAAAATCAATTGTGCTTGTATTACCCCCACCCTGGTAAGTTGGATAATGAATTGACGGTGTACTAACCAAAGTATCAGCTAGACCCTGCACAGAGGGCCTGATTCACAGAACTAACTTAAGCCAAAATCCTAAACTTACTACCATTTTGGTATTCACAGAAGGCACTTACTCATTTGGTATTCACAGAAGGCGCTTACTCATTTCACAGAAGTTAGGAGTCCTAACTTTAGGACTCCTTAATGCCTTCTGTGAATACCGAAAGTTTTAAAGTTAGGATTTTTCTCAGATTAGGGGTAGTAAAGATAGGACTCCTAACTTTAGGACTCTGTGAATTGGGCCCGGTGTGTTTAAAATGTGGCAAGGGCTGATTCTCCGTATCAGTGAGCGGGCAAACATCGGTTGAACTATAGCCACGTAATGTGCAATTAAAGTCACCTGCCCAGATTATACATAACATAACGGATGATGTTTTCCTGCAACCTTATCAATTTCCTCTTTGAGGGTGTTAATGATGTCACAATTATTTGGATCAAAAATATTATAGTACCAGTGCACCAAAAGTATTGTAGCATCAATCAAATTTGAAATCAAGATGAGCTGGTGCTAGGGGCAGACGATTATGGGCCAGATGTAGGAAGGCCATTACCGATCGGTAACGGACGAAATCGGCCGTTACCGACCGGTAATAGGCTTTTCCTATGTAGGTGGCAAATTTACCGATTTGGTAAATACCGAATCGGTATTTACCGATTTGGTATTTACCGAATCATCATTTCCCGATTCGGTATTTGCCGAAACGGTAAATAAAATGTACGAAGCACTTTGAAGAGTGCTTCTGTGCTTACAGGATTCGTTATTTACCACCAACAAATAGTTGGTGGTAAATAACGAATACCTCAGTAAATGCAAATCTGTGCATTTACACCTGTGCCATGTGACAGTCATACATGCCCCTTAGGGCATGTATGTGTGCCACATGTGCACACAAGCACTATTCAGGGGTGCCACAGGGTGTCAAAGTGACACCCTTCCACCCTTGACTCTTTCCCTATTTTACCGAATCGGTAATTACAGAATCTTAATGATTCGGTAATTTGTACCGATTTTTTATCTACATAGCATTTACCGATTCGAAAATTTAGAATCAGTAAAATTTGGTATTTTTGAATCGTTAAATTTAAATTACCTACATCTAGCCCATGGGTACTCACAAACTTTCTGTCGGGGGCCAAAATTACAGTGTGGTTTGTGGCTGAGGGCCGCACCGGTAGGGGTGGGGTCAGTGGGGGCGTGGTCAGTGGGGGGCGGGGTTAGAGTAAAAAAAATCAAACTTGTTTCAAAACATGACACAGTACGATGATGCAGTATTTCAAAAGCAGATGTAACTACAAAGAGTACATTTTGATAATAGTTTGTTATTAGCAGACAATAGCAATCTTAAGAGGCATTTAATAGCTTCATATAAATTTTGACCCCAATTCCATCAGAGTCTCTCTCTCTCTCTCTATCTCTCTCTCCTTCTCTCCCCCAGTCAATCTCTCTCTCTGTCAGTCAGTCTTCCTCTCTCTGTTAGCCTCTCTCTCTCTCTGTGTCTCTGTCTCTCTCTGTCAGCCAGTCAGTTTCTCTCTCTCTCTGTCAGTCAGTCAGTCTATCTCTCATGTAAACAAAAAATCTGTGCTTAGCATAGTTTGCCACCCTACTGGTATTTTGCTGTTTGTCATTGCATCCTGATATATCAGATACAACCAGTGACATTATACTTGCAACAAGTAAGGACTATTGGCTTTGCCAATGGTTGTGAGTTGCATAAGATAAATAAGCAACAACTAAGGCTTTGTTGTATATATATTATAATATTGAAAATGCTCCAATTCTGAAACGATGAGACTATGAAAGAACTAAAAAAAAGTCTATTTGAATTACATCAAAATCTTTGAGCAGTGATGCTGGTATTGAGATGAGATATTGTTGGTTCACCCTGAGGGCGAAAATGTAGACCACAATAGTTGTTAGTTGCATAAGATAAATAAGCAACAACTATGGCTTTGTTGTCTATAATATATAACATTGAAAATGCTTCCGTTCTGAATTGATGAAACTGTGAAAGAACTAAAACGGGCATATTTGGAATTGCATCAAAGACTTTGTGCTGCTGTTGAGTGGAGATTTATCTAAGGGCGAAAATGGAGACCCCACTAGTTGTTAGTTGCATGAGATAAAAAAGCAAAAACTATGGCTTTTTTGTATATAATAATTAGAATGCTTCATGTCTGAAATGATGAGACTGAAAGAATGAAAACAGTTGATTTGAAATGACAAAGGTTTTTTGAGCAGGAGTGCTGCTGCCGAGTTGATATATTTTTGTTTTCACCCTGAAGGCAAAAATGAAGCCCCAATAGTTACACGTCTCAGCAGCCCTGCCTGCTAACTCGGGGACAACAAACTCGCATAAAAAGTACATTTCAGCCGATGATTAACTCACAATTGGTCACAGAATACGGCAACAGCGCCATCTACTGTGGCATGCACTTAAATTAGTATGCAAAACCACTCGTAATAAATCGAAAAGAAAACCATAACACTTCTGCCCAAGATTTTAAGTGCCCTGGAAAACCCCAAACGATATCTTTACCTTTTGTGTGGTCCATGCAACAGAAAACCACAAAGTATCGGGGCCCAGCAATAACAAGTATGGCATTAGCATACACATACTGTTTTCAAAGGCGAAGAGACGTGGCAATTGATGCCAGGTTGCAGTGAATCTCGGCTCGTTTTCAGCTGGGCACACACTGCTTCCGTTGGTGCTAGGGTGAAAGCCTATGACATCATGAGGACAGATGAGGGGGTGCACAGGTGAGCATGGAGACACTAATTGTCTGCGCATGCCCTTTGCCCTTTTCTCTGCAAATGCAGCCCCCAAGGAGACACCACAACAGCAGTTATGGCGCTGAGTCTGTGACTGCTGTTGGGCCGCAAGGAAAGGTTTCTATATTGATGTATATGCTTGCATATATACATTGTTTAAGCACAATGGTGGAACTTTTTCTTCTGTTCAATGTCGAAGTACTCCTGATAACTTTCATTTGCTTCTGTCAATTGATCATTGCAGCACCCATATTTTATACAAGAATCACTTTGGTTCAAGAAATATTAAAAATGGCCCACTGTGTAATCCTTGTATATTTCTCTGAGAGGAAAAGAGCACGAGTGACTGAGCATAAGGGTTCTAGGTCTGTTACCACGATTCCTGGGAGATCAAGATTGTCATGTTCAGTTGTTGCCAGAGCCATTTGCTACCCGCCCAAAATTAAGGGGGCACTGATGTCACTGCAAGCTAGCTGGCCTATAGGATGCCATATCCTGAGGGGGTGCATGGAACCAGTCTGTCACCATCCCAATTTTATGCTGTCCACAAGCGTGCATTTCCTACAATAAGGTGGCAACTACACGACATGACACCACCAACGTTGCTTGGGTTCTTATTTTAATGGATCATCAGAGCAGTTCAATCGTGCCTTCTCAGAGACCTCTACTTACCTCCTAACGAGAGACTTCCTTGGTGGTAGGGAAAATCCTCCTCAGCTGAGTAGGGAACTCCTATATATTGGCTGTAGGCTATTCAAGCTTGAACACTTAAAGGAACTAATTTCCACTGTGTTTACCCACTCTGTAATTCATTTTTTGTTATGTCTGGAGGTGAAGATCCTTGGGCAATAAACACAGCTGAGAACTGCAGACAAGTGGTTACTCTGAAACTATTACACCATTGTCTCACATCCAGGGATAAACATGTTACCTTTGTAGTTGATGCACACAAAATATTTAGGACAGAGGTGTTCTACTCTTGGGTTACATTCTTGGCTGCAGACAACATTACACACATATTTCACACCTACACTGAGGATGAAATACCAGATAACTATTCTCCATATAAAGAGATTTGAATACCTTTAGTGTACCAAGAACACATTAATCGGTTTAAAGGCGTCCTCCCACACATGACATCAAATGTTAGACTCAGTTCTATCAGCAATGAGGGAGCAACTGGCCCAGTCTTAGTCGGCTACACAGTGCATCCTAATATTGATAATTTACCAACTGCAGAGGTGCGAAGACTATGCAAAGATTTTGTCGTAATAAATAGATGTCTTACATAGTTCGTTATGCGAACATTGCCACTTAACCCTGTGCAGACTGCTTCAGCTGCACAACTACAATTGGCTACCCCGGGCATCAGCCCACGAACGCTAAATGCAGTCATGGGAAAATTCAGACAGGAGGAGATTCCGTTCTGGATTACACAATATTCAAACTAGCTTTAACTGCTGTTTCCCCATACAGGGCTGCAGGAAAAACACAGAATATTAACTATTTGCTTGCTGATGGGGATGGCTCCCCCTGTGGAAGACGGTAAAACTTGTGGTAAAGTCTCTGCTGCAGTATATACCAGAACACATTGTACTCCTTCCCTAGTTGTTTTTAATGAAGTGTTGAAACAGCTCCAGAATTAGTACGGGACAGCACCTGCCCTAGACTTAGGGATGAAACTGATGGGAATTTTTGCCGCAGTATCCAACATTATGTTAAGCAACATAAAAGGAGAAGCAGCGTTACTGATTGTACGCCATCACATACGGGATTGGACTTCTGCACAGCTGGAGCGTGAATTACCTAAAATTATCAAAGAAACCTATGGTACACTACGAATTACCTAAAATTACCAAAGAAACCTATGCTACACTAGGTAGAGATAATTTGGGAGCCAGACCTTATGAATCACAACTCAAGACTAATTATGAGAAGCGATAACTCCAAGCAAGCACCCGACTCTTCAACAAAGAAGAAGTGCAACAGTAAACAAAAAAATCAGGAAAAGACAAAATGAAGGGGTCGGTGTCTCCTCATGAGGAAGCCACTGAAAAACAATATGATCGTTGAAAACGTGATACTATTTGATTGCAAGACAGCTATCAGGATACTGATACATGTTAATTTTGTTCCTTTCAAGAATCATCCGCTAAACGTTCAGAGAGAGGTGGATGGTTAGAGCGCAGATCAGAGGAGCACGTGAAACCAAAGGACTCACAATGCTCATCTGACTTCATAATCAAACAGGAAGATAAACCAAAACCTTCCAAACTTCAATACAAAAAGAAGAAGGTAGCTGACCTTAAGGTAAGGCATGCCTGGATATTGAGGACTCTGCTTCTGAGAAGGGAATGGGCAGTGACAATGCTAGACATTGTAGCAGAAGTCATGATAGTTCACCAGAACCTGATGGATTCCCCCTAGCCACCACCTCCGCCGTTCCCGCCGTTTTCTGCTTTTCCCGAACACCACCGCTGCTCCCCTGCGGCCCCGCCCCCTTCCTCGTCCCCGATCCCCATTCGCCTCCCCGCTCCCGGCTCCCAGCTGCTCCTCCCTCCCAGTGGACCACATATAGCTGGGACCACACGGCAGTGAGCTGTGACCCCTCCTGGTCGCTCCACCTACCGCACGGCCCCCGTGTGTCCTAGGTCTCCACTGCTGCTCCTGTTCCCTGCCGCCGCTGCCTGCAGGGACTCCGCCCTCAGGCCTTCCCCCTAGCCGCCACCTCCGCCGTTCCCGCCGTTTTCTGCTTTTCCTGAACCCCGCCGCTGCTCCCCTGCGGCCCCGCCCCCTTCCTCGTCCCCGATCCCCAATCGCCGCCCCGCTCCCGCCTCCCAGCTGCTCCACCCTCCTCACGCCCCCCCACTCTCCATTTATGGCAGAGTCCGCGGGTGCGCGCAGCGTCCATGCGCAGCGGGTGCGCCGATTGTGCGCCGAAGGCACGCCAAAGGCAAGCCCGTCTGCGCCCGTCCGCGCCTGGCCCACGCCCTGTGCCAGGACCCCTGGCCCCCGCCGCTACGAGACCACCCAACAGACCTACAATGCCGCCGCAATCAACGCACTCAATGCCGGCCGGAACCCCGCCTGCTGCCGGGCCACCCCGAAACGCATCCACGGACCCTTCACCTGCAAAGCCTGCAAGTTCACCTGCCTCCGAACCTGCACCGCACCCGCCAAGCCAAGCACCAGCAAGACCCACCTCAAGTGCATCCTGCTCAACACCCGCTCCATCCACAGACACGCCATCGAACTTTGGAACCTGCTCGACACAACTTCACCAGACGTCGCCTTCCTCACAGAAACCTGGATGAACTCCTCCTCTGCACCCGACATCGCCATCGCCATCCCAGACGGATACAAGATCACCCGGAGGGACCGCGTCAACCAGACTGGAGGAGGCATCGCCATCGTACACAAGAACACCATCCGCATCACGACCGACTCCACCGACACCTTCTCCGCCGCCGAGCACCTCCACTTCCAGATACACACCGACCCAAAGATGACCCTCAGAGGTACCCTCGTCTACAGACCCCCGGGACCACGCACACAATTCAGCGAAGACATCACGGACTTCATCAGCCCACACGCCCTCCCCTCCACTGACTACAGTCTCCTAGCGGACCTCAACTTCCACCTGGAGAACAACAAGGACTGCAACACCACCGCCCTGATGGACAACCTCGCCAACCTTGGACTCAAGCAACTGGTCAACACCCCCACCCACTGCGCCGGCCACACGCTTGATCCCGTCTTCTCATCCAGCGAGCACATCACCTTCAGCCACTCCACCGGACTTCACTGGACTGACCACAGCTGCATCCACTTCAGTTTCAGAAGAACCACGACCCACCACCCGCAACAGGTTCCTCACAGGAGCTGGAGCAAGATCACCGCCGAGCAGCTCACCACCTCCCTCAGCCAGAACCCACCCGCCAGCACAACGGACCCCAACGAAGCAGCCCGCAACTTCACGCAGTGGCTGACCGCCTGCGCCGACGACCTCGCGCCACTGAAGAACCCTCCCAGCAGACCCAGAAGCAAGAAAGCCTCCTGGTTCACCGACGAACTCAAGGACTCCAAGAAGAACTGCCGCACCCTTGAGAAAGCCTGGCTCCTCGACCGGACCACAGACAACTTGACTGCCCTCAAGAACGCCACCCGCAATCACCACCAGCTTATCCGCACCACCAAGAAGAAATCACTGAAGGAACGACTGGACAACAACGCCCACGACAGCAAGGAACTCTTCAGCATCGTCAAGGAGTTCTCCAACCCCAGCACCGGCAGCAACGACATTACTCCCTCACAAGATCTCTGCGACTCTCTCGCCTCGTTCTTCCACGGCAAGATCGCCGACATCCACAACAGCTTCGACACACCATCCACGCGCCCAACCGTCGAACCAACGCCCCCCACCGCCACCCTCCGCACCTGGACCACGGTGACCACCGAAGACACAGCCCGCACGATGAACACCATCCACTCCGGATCTCCAACCGACCCCTGCCCCCACCACGTCTTCAACAAAGCCGACTCCACCATCGCGCCCCAACTCTGGAACATCATCAACACCTCCTTCAACACCGCCACCTTCCCGGAGAGCTGGAAGCATGCCAAGCTCAGCGCCCTACTGAAGAAACCAACAGCGGACCCCACCGACCTCAAGAACTTCCGCCCCATCTCGCTCCTCCCTTTTCCTGCCAAAGTCATCGAGAAGACCGTCAACAGACAGCTTGCCACCTTCCTCGAGACGAACGGATCCCTCGACCCCTTGCAGTCCGGCATCAGAGCCAACCACAGCACCGAGACCGCCCTCATCGCAGCCACCGACGACATCCGAGCCCTGCTCGACAACGGGGAAACAGCGGCCCTCATCCTCCTGGACCTCTCCGCAGCGTTCGACACTGTCTGCCACCGCACCCTAGTTCAACGCCTCAGCAACATCGGTATCCAAGAAAAGGCACTGGAGTGGATCATCTCGGTCCTCGCCGAAAGAACACAGAGAGTCCGCCTCCCCCCGTTTCGATCCGAGGCCACCGAAGTAATCTGCGGGGTACCGCAAGGATCATCACTCAGCCCCACCCTCTTCAACGTCTACATGAGACCTCTTGCAGCCATCGCACGCCAACACAACCTCAACATCATCTCCTACGCCGACGACACCCAGCTGATCCTCTCCCTCACCAGAGACCCAGACACCGCCAGAACTAGCCTACACGAAGGGATGAAAGACGTCGCCGAGTGGATGAAGAACAGCCGCCTGAAACTGAACTCAGACAAGACGGAAGTCCTCATCCTGGGACCATCGCCCTCCGCCTGGGACGACTCCTGGTGGCCCCCCGCCCTAGGCACCACTCCCAAGCCAACAGACCACGCACGCAACCTGGGCTTCATCCTGGATTCCTCCCTCTCGATGACCAGACAAGTCAACGCCGTCTCCTCATCATGCTTCAACAGCCTACGCATGCTCCGCAAGATCTTCCGATGGATCCCGACCGAAACCAGGAAGACGGTCACCCAGGCACTCGTCACCAGCCGACTGGACTACGGAAACACCCTCTACGCTGGAACCACAGCCAAGCTACAGAAAAGACTCCAATGCATCCAGAATGCCTCTGCCTGACTCATCCTGGACATCCCCCGACGCAGCCACATCTCTGGCCACCTGAGGGACCTACACTGGCTCCCCGTCAGCAAGAGGATCACGTTCAGGCTCCTCACCCACGCACACAAATCTCTCCATGACCTGGGCCCGAAGTACCTCAACGACCGTCTGACCTTCTACACGTCCACCCGCCAGCTACGTTCTACAAGCCTCGCCCTCGCCGCAGTACAACGCATCCGAAAAGCCACCGCCGGAGGCAGATCCTTCTCCTACCTGGCGGCCACGACATGGAACTCCCTCCCCATCCACCTTCGGTTGACTCAGGACCATCTCGCCTTCAGGAGACAACTCAAGACCTGGCTGTTCGAGCAATAGCAGACCCCTTCCCCCAAGCGCCTTGAGACCCTTCCGGGTAAGTAGTGCGCTATACAAATGTTATGATTGATTGATTGTAGTGGGAGTACTGCTTAGTGGGCATATAATGGTGGAAACATCTGTTACCAGGGTAAGTGTCCCACATTGTTTATACAAAATAAAACTCCAATTCAAGGGGGTCATACCCAGAAATATCAATGTTCTTTTTTGGGGGAACTTAACTTATGGTTACAATATTCTTTTGGCTGAAAAGGACTGGCCACTTGATTTCGTACTGGAGCCCCCAAAACGGACACTCAGTAATTTTACCTGTTCTCTCAGACCTCCTTCCAGAATCAGTAAAACATTCATACACCAAGAAGCAGATGTTATCACTAGCTCCTGCATTATATCGCAACCATGTTACCCTTATCATAAGATGCCAATGAGGACAACCCCACAACCTCAATGACATTACCCAATTAAATATGAAGCTAAAAAACAAGGTAGGGAAATCCTAGAACATCTTATTACCAAGGTGCAATAGAAAGATTCCCCTTCAACTATGAATTATCCTTTGTTTCCAATAATGAAACCAGATCATTCATACCATCAAGTATTAGAAAAATGGGGTCAATACTAGCTGCACACAAGGGTCTGGCTCCGGCACATGCGAGGGTGACTGCTACAATTTAAATATTGCACAGTGTTATTGGTACCAAATCTTTACAGACCAAGGACTTAGCCCCTGAATGCAACATCTGCCAGCAGATGAAGAGTTCCACTATATTGTGTCCACCCCAGACACCTCTACTGATTTCAAACAGGCCAGTGGCTTGTGTCTATCTGGACCATTGTGGCACTCTGTCATCAGATTGTGCCTAAAGTACATCTTGTTAGCATTGGATTCCTGTTCTTAATTCCTGTGGATATGGCCACAGCGGTCATTTTACACTCAAACTGTTAGGAGGATCTGCAGTTTTTTTTATCAGAACTTACACAGTTGCCAACCTATATTCTAAAGGGGTTTACAAAGAAGCCACGGACGTTTGGTTGTGACCATGCATTTCTTACCTCCATACCAACCCAGAGAAATGTGGTCTAGAATTTAAAAAAAAACATGATTTGAAGCAGTCTTTAACAGTGAGGGTACTAGACTCAGGACGCAGTTGGGTCCATCACCTATATGTGGCCTATATGGAACTCAATAACATGCCGAAAAAAAAACCTGGGTGGTTGGACTGCCTATGAAAGCCCGTTTGGGGTAAAGATGAGGGTCCCGGATCTCAACAATCCCAGCACAGTGGTGGTGGCGGAAACACCATTTGACATCAATGAATGTTTGGCTGTTTTACAGGAACTGAACAACTTCCTGGACGAACAAAGCAAAGTCCAAGTAAAACACCCCACCACTGGAGAAGTAAAGGTAGCCCTAGCGAGGCCTGGTTGGATCCTAAAAGTTGGGGATCTGGTCAGGGAAACAATTGTGGACGTGAAAGAATTTAGGCCATCCTACAGAGTCCCTGTATATCTGTTCTGGCTGTTGAAGCTACCAGAACCGTACTTCTTCCGCCCCTTCCCGGTTGCAAAGAGAAAATATTTGTCTTCATTCATCTGATTAAACTACACTATGTGGCCGATTCATAACAATAAGCCATCTGAGCTCTGGGGTAGCTACCTGCCTCCTCTCTGTACATACAGGACTCTCTCCAACAAGAGACAACAATCAACAACAACAAATTATGTCTTCTACCTGTCACAGCTACAACAACTGTACAGTCAACTAGTTCAGAAAGACAGATCTCAATTTGGAAACCTGACAAGAACACTGTCTATGTTAATGTACAACAGATCGAGTCATCTCCCATTTCTTCAGAACCTGTTGAGCTGCCAAAAATTGTTGTACGGCCTCTGGATACTTTATCAACTTTGAAGACTTCTCATCGGATTCAACTGATCAGCCACCACCACTTGCTCTTCCTTTCAGGCTGAAAGTGTATGTTTCCTATCTTTGACTGAAAAGGACATCTTTTGTTTCTCCATGAATACATCTTTGGATTACAATTGTGTTACTTCTCCTACAGCCTGATTCATGTACGGGCCGTTTTGCGTGTCCCTAATAGCGATTAATAGCGACTCGCTATAGAGGAAACGCAAAACGGCATTCATGTACTTTTCGGGGAAAAAATAGCGACTCGCCCGCGGGCGCTAAAGCCGTTAGCGACCTACAAAAAACGCAGAAAAATCGCTATTCCCGGCTACCTGCGATCGGGATTGCGACTCGCTATCCCGATCGCACGGGATTGCGACTCGCATTCCCGATCGCACGGGATTGCGACTCGCATTCCCGATCGCACGGGATTGCGACTCGCAATCCTGTGCGATCGGGAATGCGAGTCGCATTCTCGCGCGATCGGGAAAACGGGAAGACGCATTCCGAGCACCGTGATGACATCACAACCAGGAAGCAGCCAGTTCCCACCCCCAAACACCACAGTGACGCTATCCTTCGAGTGTGCACGTCGGAAAGCTGAGGCTAAACCACCGTTAGCGACT
The DNA here is from genome assembly GCF_964261635.1 of Lissotriton helveticus. Classification (NCBI taxonomy): domain Eukaryota; kingdom Metazoa; phylum Chordata; class Amphibia; order Caudata; family Salamandridae; genus Lissotriton; species Lissotriton helveticus. Next base: position 201,529,231 of record NC_136060.1, read on the forward strand.
CCAGAAACGGCAGAAATAGCGACCGCCATGTCTGAGGAACCTGTCCCTGGCCCCAGCAACAGCGCTGGACGAAAGCGCAAGCTCAAGTTCTCCGAGCAGGAGCTCGAGAACCTGATTGAAGGGGTGGTGGCCAACCATGACAGGCTGTTTGGCCCCAACTCCAGGAAGGTCCCAGAGCAGGACAAGCGGAGGATCTGGCTGGGGATAGCCTCCAGCGTAAACTCGGTGGGCGTGGCGGACAGGTCGTTGGAGGAGCTGAAGAAGCGCTGGTACGACCTCCGAGGTCGTGCCAAGGAGAGGGTGGCGGAGCGCCTTGGTGAGGCATCGGGCACTGGAGGTGGCGGACCGACTGTCCCACCCAACACACCCCTGGAGGACCAGGTTGAGAACACCTTGGAGAGGGAGGCGTGTGTTGGCGTGACCCCTCTGGACTCCTCCCGCCCCACCCAAGACACCCAAGGTAAGTGGCATGCGACTGCAACCCTGTCCCCTATGACCGTCCCTGACCAAATAGGCTCACTCATTGGCCCTTAGTCATGCCTATGTTGTGCATCAGGAAATGCACTGAAGCATTGTGGGAGATGTAGTATGTCCACAATGTAGTAGTACCACAATGCGGCCAGAAAGGTTCCAAAGTGCGCAAATCCACAGCCATCCAGGGAATGACACCCAGCATGCATGTTACATCTGCACGTCTGACAGTCACATGCACCTAATGAGTATCCACTTACCCTCACAGGTGGCGATGATAGCAGTGACAGCGAGAGGCTGCAGATTGATTAGGAGGGCCAGGAGGAGGAATCACTACCCGAAACCCAGCCACCAGCCCCTGCCGCTGCACCAACACCAGCAGCCAGGCCCCCCACCGTACCTGCTCCTGCATCTGCCGCTGCACCAACACCAGCAGCCAGGCCACCCACCGTACCTGCTCCTGCATCTGCCGCTGCACCAACACCAGCAGCCAGGCCCCCCACCGTACCTGCTCCTGCATCTTCCGGCCAACCGGCTGCCAAGGCCAGGCCCCCCACCGTACGTGCTCCTACATCTTCCGGCCAACCGGCTGCCAGAGCCAGGCACCCCACCAATGTGCCCACAGTTCCTGCCGCACCAGCAACACCAGCTGCTACACCACCTGCAGCTCGTGCAACCAGATCTGGGCCTGCCACAGCCGCAACACAGCGGCCGATCAGCAGGAGGGGCAATGGGCATCTCCATGCCTGCATGAGCGTCGAGCGGCGCATGCTCCGAATCCACCAGCGCCAGTCGCAGCAGCAAGGAGCCATCCAGCTCCAGCTGCATAAAATTGGCCGCAATGTGGCGGGAGTAGGAGAGCGGATGGACCGCATGACGGCGGCCATGGACCGCATGACGGCGGCAATGGAGGACAATACTGCTGCGCTCGTCAAGCACCGCAGTGTTGCAAGCAGGCGCCACCACCAGCTGATGAGCCGGCTGTCGGCCTATAGTAGGTCAAATTATGTGGCAGCAAATGCCACCACCCAGCTGTCGCGGCGCTCTCTGACCCAGCAGCACCAACTGGTCCAGTGCTGCGAGGACATAACCAGGGTGCTGGAGCACCTGACCACCGCCGTGACGGCACTTCATACACCTGTGCTACCGGCCATTGTAGGGGGAGACGATGCCAGTGAGGGTGCCTCCAGCGTGAGCAGCCACTCTGCCACGCAGGTCCCGCCACCTAGGCGCAGCACCAGGGCTACGCCTGGTACAGCTGCCCAGGATGAGGATGAGCCTCAACGGCGCCTGGGCATTACGCGCCGTAGGCGCCAATGACACTGTGTGAGGGACACTGGCGCAGGCTGACGCTAAGCCTGCCATGAACCTTCACATGCAGTATGCAGGAATACTGTATTTTGTAAATAGTTGAAACCATAACCTTTTTCTTGTGAATGAAACAAATACATTTATTTTACTGCACACATTAGCCTTGTGTAATCATTACATTTTGCATGCAATTGTGATATGTGGGGTGGGGGAAGGGGGTGGGCTAGAAATTGTTAGCTGTGATGTGGTTGCGACGTCTGTGGCCTTCAGCTGGGTTCTCCCCGCGTGCATGGTGCGCATGTGCTGGTGGCCGGTCGTCCCCCTCAGATTCACTGCCTGAGATGTCAACAGGTATCCGGCGCTTGGTTGCAATGTTATGAAGCATTGCACAGACAGCCACAATGCGGCAGCACGCTGCAGGACTGTAATACATGGCCCTACCTGTCTTGTGCAGTATACGGAACCTGCTCTTGAGCAGGCCAAATGTCCTTTCTATACAGTTCCTTGTCCGGATGTGCGCAACATTGTAGCGCCGTTGCTGAGGTGTGGCAGGGTTGAGGTAAGGGGTCAGGAGGTATTCCCGTAGGGCGTAGCCACTGTCACCTGAATGAGAGGAGCAGATGTTGATTGCCTGTGCAGCGCAGTTACTTCATAGCAATGTGACATTGTCGACAAAGTGTACTTACCAAGTAGGTGTCCTTCCCCAAACTCTCCCCTGATCAGTCGTGTGTGGAGTCCGCTGTGCCTGAAGATAAAGGAGTCATGGGTACTCCCTGGGTACTGGGCCACAATGTCAGTGATGATGGTCTTGGCATTGCAGACCATCTGTATGTTGAGGGAGTGGTAGGACTTCCTGTTGCGGTACATATACTCCGTGGCAGCTGGTGGGCAGATGGCGACGTGGGTACAGTCTATGCAGCCGAGGACATGGGGAAAATGGGTGACATTATAAAATTGTAGTTTTGTCAGGTCCAATTCCTGTTGGCTCGTGGGAAATGTGATGTGCCGGTGGAGCTGGCTGAGCATGGCGTCAACAAAAGTGTGGAGGCAGCGTGACATGGTGGGCTGGGATATCCCCCCAGCAGCGGCTACTATGCCCTGGAAACTGCCGGAGGCCAGGAGGTGCAGGCTGCACAATACCTGCACATGTGTGGGCACAGAATTGTTTCGCCTTGTTGGGTGCTGCATGATGGGGTCGAGTTCTTGTATCAGCCAGGTGATCATTTCCCCATTCAGCCTGTATTTAGCATAAATCTGTTCTCTGGTTTGGCCCAGCAAGGTGACCCGCTGCCGGTAAATCCTTGCCTGCCTCATGCGTCTCCTCCGTGCTGCTCGCTGTAGCCTTCGCCGCCTCACCACCATGTACATCCCAGGCATTGTGGAACGCCTAATGCTGCTGCTGAATGTCCTTATGTGTGATTGGTCAGGCCTGGACCTGTTGGTGATTGGCCAACAGTTATTCAAATTTTACTTAATCATGGCTTTTATGGTTACCACCTGCTTTGAGTTGTCCTTAAATTGCGCCGCGCAAACGTGCGAATTAGCGCTTTTTCGCTAATGTATTTATTTCATGAATGCCGATTGAGACAATATTGCGTTTCGCTATTCATTTCGCAGATTCCGTGGTTGGTCGCTATTTCCGTATCGCTAATGCTCGACTACCCGGAGTCTGCGACTATTATAGCGTAATCGCTATTTAAATCGCTATTCTTTTTTTGCGAATTCGCTATTTCGTACTTGAATGCCGATTCCGTGTTTTGCACCCGCAATTGCTTTTTCGCAGCCATTGCGGGCGCTATTTCGCTTCATGAATCAGGCTGCTAGTCCTTTGGATTGTTTATGAGGCAGTATTTTTCCTGCTTCTGAATGGGCATTTCCTCCCAGAATGTTCTGCGGTATAACTGTTAAACTAGTTCTTAAACCACATTCGTCATCACACCAAGAATGAAGAGATCTTTCCCCAGTAATCATTACAGATGTTCCAGTTCCCGAGGTGATTGTTTTGGATAGGGTATCATATGACGTGTATATCACCACTGAGCTGTTACAAATTCCATATTTCAATATATTCCAAGGAAAAGCAATCTAAAGTTAAGTGAATTTCACCATAAAACCAAGCGGGTGGCACTGGTCCTAGTCACCTCACTAGGAAGGGCTTAATCTAAACAAACAATCCATATATATTTGGTGAGAAGGACAGGCAGTGTGGTGAAGGCAAGCAGTAAGCTTTAGTGCAAGCCAGGGCGAGTTGCTAAGTCTCTGGTCCATCTTCCTCTCCCATGACCGTATCTACCCGCCTCTTGTGTCTTCCAAGCAAACATTCCTGTACCTGGCTGAGCCACGTCTCTGCAGGAATGTGGCTGGGTGATCCGCCTGACCCAGGGTCCATCGCTGTCGCCTCTTGGGTCGCAGCAGGCTTCCCAGGGACACAGGACGTCTTTGCTCTAAGCGTGAAGTTCGCTAGTTCACTTCATGCATCTCCTTCCCGCAGTGTTTCTTCTCTCAATTACTTATCTTGAACAGTGTCAGGGCACTCCTCCAGCCTGGAAAGCAGTAGTTGTTTGGCTTTTAGGCTGGTGTCAATGTATCCGCCTCATCCTGGCAGATGTCAGTGTTAACTTCAAAGAGGTCTAAACATAAAATTGACCATGTTGAAAACTCCTCTTCTCGCACCAGGGAGGAGGTGCAGGTGTCTCCAATCCTACATGTCCAACCCCCATTCGAAGATTGCAAGAAAAAGACAGAACCAGGAAGTAAGTTCTGCTCACCTAGGACATGCCGAGGAATGGTGTCAAGTTTGTCGTTCTCACAACTGTCAGCCTGACACAGGGCTATCAAAGTCTCTAAACCTGCTCTTGTGCCTAGTTCACTGGAAGTGGACCCAGACACTTGTACTAGAGAAATCAACCGATCTCCAGTCTGCATGTAACAGAACCAGTGCATCAAACCTGTTGCAAGAGTAGAATCAGTGCATCGCACTCAAAACCACCACATCACATCCGGAACCACTGCTTCGGAAGCAATGCTTCACTGCCACTACGTAAAGAAGATTGATGCATTATCCCTCTAGCATGGATTAACATGGCGCATTTTCTTAGGAACTGCCGCACTCGGAACCGGTGCTACGCTCAACGGACCCAACACATTGCTGCCATTGAATGAAGAAAATTGATGCATCACCTTCATTGCAGGCCCGACATTAATGCATCGCTCGTCTGCACCCCGCTTTTTGCTGTTGCAACCAGGATCAAGGTAATCTGTTCAACAGGCTCTTATCCCCAGCTTACACACTATTATGGTCAGCCTGAACTGTTGACTTTGCCCTGGTTCAACATGACCAGATAACCATCATAGGCACTTATTAATTGTAAGCACCAGAACTCTTTTTATTCATTAAGAATTCATAACTTAACTTCTACTTATTGGATTTCTGTTGTTTCAGTCTTGATTTATTTATAAACCGGGAGTCTTTTTGTGGTGCTTTTATTGTGTGTGTGTATGTGTATGCATGTTGCGAAATACTTTACGCATTGCCTTATTAGATAAGCATGACTGCTCTATGCCAAGCTACTCTCTTGGTGTGTATCTAGCTTACCCTGTCGAGAGTGGTGGTCCCAAACTTGACAGGATTCATACCTCTGCCAACTAGAGACCCAATTTCTAACAGTAGCTACTTTGATGTTTTCAATTTTTACAGTGACTGGAAAAAAATGGATACGTTGTAGGAAACATTTACAAGACAGACAAATGAAGACATTTTATTGTCAAACTGGTAATTATGATTTCTGAAAAGACATGGTGGATTCTTCTGTGATGGGCAGAGCTCGTGACTGGAGGGTGTAATGTTGCAAGAATATGTGTGCTAGAAACCTTGCATTTCGGGGTGGACTCAATAGAGGAAGTACATAACTTGCTGGGAGGTGTTAAGGTGTGGTTATTAATGGTTATGATGTATTTAGAGAAAAGAGCATAATTGTATGCTGAGGAATAAAGTCATACAATTTAGAGCTCTGTCTGTTGTGTATTCATCTGCATGCTTCTGAGCTAGGGAGGACACTACATCTGGCTACTACTGAGGGATCTGTTCCCCGAAGACACAAGCCTGTTCTCCAAGGAAGTTTGCAACTTTCCAGCAAACTGCTCAATTGTGCAATGTGCTCCTATTTCAATAAGAAGCTGTTCAAAGTGTGCATGCATGGAATTGAAGCCCGGCTACAGCCCTCAAAGAAGTTCAAGCCCCTGCAGAAGAACACATTCGAAAGCCCACCAGAAACCCACTGGTAAAGCCAAACGGTGAGGATGTAGCGTAATGGCTAGAGCGGGCATCCTCTGAACTAGGGAACTGGGTTCAAGTCTCGGTAGGGACACTCAACATTCTATGATTCTGGAATGATCACTTAATCTCCCTGTGCCTAACAAAAATGAAAGTGGCTGTCTGTAACGCAACTGGTGCTCATGTAAAGGGATCTGATACCTTCGGGTCTAGTTCGCGCTAAATAAAACTCCCCCAAAAAAGCCAAAAGAAAAGATCTATGCTGCACCAAAACTCAGAGCTATTATCAATGCAAATCGAATGCCAAAGGCAGTGATAACCAGGTATAAAAGTATAAATATACTTACCAATACCAGGAAAGGAAGTGTCACACAACCTCAAATCGGGTGTGGCGAGCAAGCCTGGCTGAGTGGCTGACATCTGCAAAGAAGCAAGTTGCAACCGGTGCAGCAAAAGGCCTTTGGAAGAGTGAAATGTTTCAATTGCAGCTGAAAGAAGTGCAAAGTACAGCGCAGCCGCATTTCTGAAACCACTACCGTTATTCGACACTGCCAAGAAGCAGAATATTGGCGCTAGATGGACTGCATGGTTCTAGATGTTTGATGACTTCATAGATGCCCAAGAAGAAGTAGATGATAGGAAAATCCCTAAGTACCTAAAGAACCCTTTCGGTTATGGAATAAAAGAAGTACTGAAGAAAATATCATAAGCTGATAAAGTATCATAAAATCAAATCAAGGAAGCGTTGAAAGCCAAGTTCAATCCAATGCTGAACGTCGGCTATGAATGGTACATTTTCAATCAAGCCCGACAGCAAGCTAGTGAAACAATGGATGAGTTTGCTGAAAGTATTGATGTGCCTAATAAACACTGCACGTGAATTTAATGATGAGGAAGCCATACGTCTCCCAGTTATAAATGGCTGTCTTTTTAGACTCCATCAGAAGAAGCATGTTGAAAGAGACGCCCAACTTAGAGGAATTACTAATGGCCGCCAGACTGAAAAAGAGCGATTGACAGGCCACTGACATGGAAGCTGCAACAGTGAAAAGTACATCAGTGTTGGTCATGAAAAGTAAGAACAAAACCAGCGTAAATACATGTAAGTTACCATCTACAAAGAAGAAAAAGACAGGTTGTGTTTCGGATGTAGGTTTTCATTTCCACATGAAAACAATTGTCCAGCCATAGGACAAGCGTGCAAAGGCATCAGTAAGGAGAACAACTTCAAAAGCAAAAGAGAAACAAATTATGTCACAACAAGAAGAGAAAATAGATACTAGAAAATTCCAGAAGCATTCTCGCCACGCTCACAAAGCAAAAAGATGACCTCAGTAATGACAAGTAGAAACCAGACACGGTCATTGTCGAGCACCAGTGGAGTAGATGGATGTATACTGATGGCATTGACCAGGGAACAACAGGTACATGTAGGTATGGCTTTTTGTAAGGAAGAACCAATGATAAAGGCAAACCAGCAAACAAAACAACAGAACTCATTTGGACATTGCCCCAAGATGACAGTGAAGGTCAATGGTTGCCCCTAACCTTTATTATAGACAGTGGTGCATCGATTAACATCATGCCAGTCAAAAGGTTTAAATGCCTATCTCCTGTGCCAGGCCTCAACCTGTCAAACATGAAAGTGTATACGTGGCCCTCTCCCCTTGCAGATAAAGGCTAATTCACAGTGACTTTGAGACAAAAAGCATTCTCAGTGCACACACCAATTCAATTTGTACAGTGCTTTTATACCCAGCGTTGCCACTGCTGCTGGCATGGGACTGATATCTATCAATTACATCCTCCACACTCAGTCTGAAGTTGTGATTCAGTTCCCGTCATTATTTCACAACCTGGGCAGACTCTAGAAAATGAAGTGAGACTTCACATGATTGACGATGTTCGCCCTGTTGCCCAGTGGCACAGCAGAGTCGCGTTCCACTTGCAAGAAGTTGTTGAGAAAGAACTAGAATTGCTGTTGAAGCATGACATCATAGAGCGCTACACTGATCCTACGCCATTGGTGTTGCACATAGTGGTGGTGCGAAAAAAGGACCGTGAGGGTGCAGTGTGCATCTATGTTGATATTTGCTAGGCAAACAGAGCAATTGAGAGAGATAGACACCCTGGTCCACACATAGCGGACATGATCAATCATGCAAGAGAAACGGTGCCAAAGTCTTCTACAAGCTTGACCTGAAAAAGGCATATCATCACTCACGTTGGAAGAGAATTGCAGGTACTTCATTCTTTCAACTCATGTTGGTTTGTTCAGATACAAAAAGTTGAGTTTTGGAGTACCGTCAGCTGCAGAAATGTTACAGATGTGACACGTTGAATAATTCAACCTGTAACAAATGCTTATAATTACAGTGATGACATAGTGGGAAAGGTGATAAAGGCAGGGGAAACCCAATAAACCCTTGTAGGCTTGGGCACAGGATATTTAAATTCAAAGTGAGCTACAAGGGATTTGTTTCAAACAGTAGGTCTTAGTTGAGAGTCGTACAAACGTATCAAACTCTAGTGTATCCGAAGGATATCACACTTAAAAATTAACTAGAGTCAATCAAAAAGGCAGAGGAAGGAAAAAGACACACGAAAAAGATTGATTATATTCAAAGTATGTTTGTATTTAGTAAGAAAAGCATCAAATGCAAGTCTAGGGGGTATACAAAGAAAAATAGATTCAAGCAAAAATGGTCATGAACAGAGGTATATGTAGCATCTACTCATCGGTTCACAACTAAACATCAACTCCTAATTATTTAACAGACAATCAAATTAATCAGTAAACAATGGTCATGTGTTGGTGACAATGCAACGCTCCTGGAGATGATGGGAGTGTCGACGTTTCGGTCAAATGTGCAGTCGTCATGTAGATCATCATCAGGACAAAACAATTTGTTGCTGGAGAAAAACCCATGAAATATCTGAAGAGGCTTGCTTCGAATATCAACAAAGAAATGTAGAAAAAGGAACTTCCACAAGGATGGGAATCTGCGGTGCAGTATATAGCCACTAAATGATGAAGGGTACTTAAAACAGCTGGTAGTTAGGAACTCGGTATAACTAAATTTGTCATTCCATGACCCTGCATGCCGACGGAAGACGCTGCAAATACATCGCTTCAATTCGACTAATACGAGTCATCAGAGTTATACCGAGTTCCTAACTACCAGCTGTTTTAAGTACCCTTCATCATTTAGCGGCTATATACTGCACCGCAGATTCCCATCCTCTGCCTTTTTGATTGACTCTAGTTAATTTTTAAGTGTGATATCCTTGGGATACACTAGAGTTTGATAAGTTTGTACAACTCTCAACTAAGACCTACTGTTTGAAACAAATCCCTTATAGTGGGAAAGGAGCATGATAAGGCTCTTACTCAAGTGTGCCAGCTATTTGCTGATGCAGGAGTAACTCTGAATGCAGCAAAGTGTGAGATTCATGAGACCAAACGCACATTCTTTGGACACATATTTCCTGATGGAGGAATAACTGCTGACCTTGAGAAAGTGAAAGCACTGGCAGCTACTTACCCTCTGCAAGACGTCACAATGCTGCAATTCTTTCTATGCATGGCCAGTTATTGCTCAAGGTACACTTGCTCAAGGTCATCATAGCTTCAAAAAAAGAAAACACACAACTGAGCATGCAACCGAGTTGGCCTACTTTGACCTCAAGCTACAGAGCGAGATCACAGATTATGCCTGCCCGGTGGGGCAGGGGGAAATCCTTGCACAACGTAATGGTCATCAAAATGCTCAGATATACATTGTGTCCTATGCCAATCTGAGCCTATCTGTTAGAAATGGAGGTCTGTAGTTGGCAGAGGTAGGTACATTTGACCAAGGAGGGACCCTTCCTCCTAGAGAGAGTAAAGGAGTTACACTCCTAAAACAACCCCTGCTCACTCTCTTGATAGCTTGGCATGAGCAGTCAGGCTTATCTCAGAAGCAGTGTGTAAAGCATTTACACATAACCAACAGTAATACAGTGAAAACACTACAAAAAGACACCACACTAGCTTATCTATTGTTATATATTCAAAACATGACCAACACGATAATAATCCAACATACAGCACTCAAAAATATATACTTTGCAAGATAACATTAAATTCACAGAAATATCTCAAAAGCACAGTTCTTCCGATGCTGAAACCCACAGAGTCTAACAGTTCCAGCCGACCGCATCGGTACGGGCCAGCTAACGCATGGACAGTCTCATGAACAGAACTTTTCTCATTGCGTCTGGCACGTCGATGCGAGCCGGTAATGGCAACCATTGTGGTTGTGTTGCAAAATGGAAGCAGTGCAGGGTGCGGTGCCCTCACAATGTGGTGCAGGCAGAGGCTCTGTGACAATCATCCAGACGGCATTGGGGAGACCAAGGCTTACGGTGCAGAGTGAGGCAGTGCTTGATGCGGTGCAGGCAGGTTGCGGTGCAAGTGACCGAGCCGGTTAGCAGAATCTGGCGTTGTCGGCCCAGATGGCTGTGTGGGATGAGGCGGCGAGTTGTGAAACTTAACAGTGGTGCCCCGAGCCACGAAGCAGTCACGGGTGTCGAAGTCAGCAGCAGCGATGGCGTTTGTGAGATCAGGATGGCAAAGCAAAGTGGGGCAGTGAGGAATGCGGTGCCCACAGGTCCTGGTGTAAGCGGCAGTTCGGTGGTGGCGGTTGGCGGCGGCGGTGAGACCAAGGTTGTTTCGGTGCGAGATGCAGCTGTGCCTTCTGCAGTGCATTCAAGACACAGAGCGAGTGAAGGAGTTGGTGACAGAGTCAATTGCTTTTCCCTTCTCAGTGGCAACTAAAACAATGGTTCCAGAAGCGGTACCCAGAGGTTGATGAAGTCTTTGCAGTCTCTGAGACTTCATGACATGAGGCAAACTCTACTTCAAGCCCTGGGAGATATTCAGCACAAGTAAAGAAAGTTCAGTCCAGTTCTTTCACTGCCCAAGACAGAAGCAGCAACTGCAGGCCAACCCAACAAAGCAACAACACAGCAAAGGGGGCATTACACCTCCTGGCAGCTCTTCCAGTTCTTCTTCTTGACAGGTACCCTAATTCCAACGAGTTCTAAAGTCCTGGAGTTTGGGCCCCAATATTTATACTCACTGTAACATCTTATACCTGGAAACTAACAAGGCTGTGATTAGAAGACTCCGGCTGGCCCAAAATGCTTCTGCCAGGCTGTTGTTTTCTCTCCTGAACACTGTCCAGTCTCTGGCCTTCTTTGCTGATTGCATTAAATCCATGTGATGTTGATAAGTGTGTTCACTTTATGAGCTTGTGCATCACCTGGGACTAAGAATATTTCAAGCACCTACCTCTGCAATCGTCTATTCCTGCACTTACAAATGATACCGTCCCACCTGACAGGGCAGATCAAGGATCAGAACCTGTACCATTTATGCATTAGCAGAATGAATTTCAACCACTTCATGGCATTTGATCTGGTCGACTAGTGAGAGCACCTCAACAACTCATTAAATAGATATAATGTAACTGTTATTTGTACTTTTTATTTAACAAAGGGAGATAATTTGTTACATTAGGCTATGTGTGCCAGGAACCTTGCGGCCCTGGAAAGACTCAAAAGGGGAAAAGTAACTTGCTGGTAGGTGTTACGGTGTGGTTAATATTTGTAATGATGTAATCAGAGAAAAGAATGTTACTGTATGCTGAGGATTAAAGATTTACAATCTAGAGCCCCATGTATGGCATATTCATTTGCATTGTTCTGGGCTGGAGAAGCCGCTACAGAGGGCTTACTCCAAATAAACCATTCTTAAAGTAGTTTGAGCTCTCCTGGGAGCACATACAAGTTTCACCTTCAGTACAGAGGTCTGATAAGTAGTATTACGAGCTGTTTCAACAAGGTAGCTTCTACGCCAACAAGCTAGTACTGGGACTGTACACAGGACACAAATTTACTGCATACAATTCCTTTTCATTAATCACACTCTTTGAATTTAAAACATTAGCATCACTGCATACAACTTATATCTCCTGCTCCTCTTTGAAAATAATCTTTTTTTTTTGTTTACTTTTTTTTAATTTAAAGACCTTTATTGGTAGGTTACATATACACAGCTGTGTGCCTACAACCAATCTCTGGCCGGCAGTATCATAATATTTCAAACAATTATATAAATCATAAAGTGTGAAATAAATACAGGCTAACCCAGCAAGTTGCCTACAACCTCTTCTGGCCGGCAGCGTTGTATTAGGGAGTTCCGAGGCGTACTTTCCTGATAATCATCAGATCACAACATTCAATAATAAAATGAAAGATAAGTAAGTTCTCGGGGTGGTATATCCACATCACCTTTCACTCTCGTTCGCCATGCAGCTGCACCTCCCACCTCATATGTTTCACACACTCAGCCTCCCCGCTCGTATATTTGACGCTCGTACAGGTGGGAAGACTCATCCATCGGGTCCCCTAACCCCACTATTAGCTACATAACTGCTGGGGGCCCGCGCCGCGCAATCTATTTACACTGTATTGAAATCCTCAGGTGATGACATACAATAAAGGGTGCATAGCTATGTTCCTGTTGTCGTGCTAGTTACCTCTGCCCTGAGTTGCCAATTGCAAGTAAGTTACTAGTGGCAACCATATGTCCCTGGGTCTGGATGAGACAGGTAACAGTGCAGCATACAGGGCAGATTGTTCCTGGCAGTGTATCAGGTCATTCAGCCAATCTTTAAACTTTGGTGCTCTCCCCGTGCTCCATCTGCAGGCTACTTGTCTTTTTGCCATTAACAATGCCAGCGCCGTATAACGGCGATATACCATTGGAATATGTTTGACGTGACTCAGTAAAGCAACTAATGGCGTGGCTTCTATATTTATATTGGTCATGCTTTGCAATGCTGTAAAAACCTGTTCCCAGTGCTCGTGTATCGTCGGGCAATTCCAGGACGGATGTAAAAAAATCAGCCTGCGGGGCGTGACATCTATCGCACCTATCGTTATCACGTAGATGGTACTTGTGTAGACTGACGGGAGTGTGGTACAATCTATGGAGGTATTTATCGTCTATAATCCTCAACTTGCTACTGGCCGAAATCCTTTCAGTGTGCGAGCAGCAGTATTCCCATTGCTCGTCCGTTATGGGAGTGCCAAGTTCTGCCTCCCATTTTGAGCGGGACAGCGTAGCCTCGGTTTTCTGCTGAGTGTGTATGTTGCGATAGAGCAGGGATACCAGCCGTCTCGGCGATGGCTGCTGTAGCAGCGTCTGCAGAGGCGCAAGCAGCGGAGGATCCTCCGGAAATTCTACATGCAGGGATCTAACCCCTTGTTTAAGGCGGATGTATAAGAAGACATCGAGCGGCGTGCAATGCGCATCTTGAAACATGTTATGTTATGTTAGGCTGTATTTATAAAGCGCACTGACACCATAAGTTTCCTGGCGCTGAGAGAGTGCAGAGGTCGCGGCAAGGCAGGCTAATCGGATTTAAAGAATAGCCAGGTTTTTAAGATCTTTCTGAAATTCAGTAGAGAGCTACTGGTCTTAATTGCAAGAGAGCGGGGATTCCACAGCTTAGTTGCCAGGTGAGCGAATCTACCTAGCTTCTGGAGTTTGCTGGTGGGGGCGACCAACAGGTGACGGTAAGCCGACAGGAGATTGCGGGCCGGCCGGTGCTTCACTATGAGAGCTTTCAGGAAGTCTGGGCTGTTGCAGTAGGGGACTTTGAATGTCAGAAGTGCGGAATTTCCCATTCTCGTACAGGTCTCCCCAACGTTTAATGGACGTGCGATCCTGCAATTTATGAAAGAGGCTTTCTTGCAAGAGGGGCATGTCTGGATGATACACCAGAGGTAATAGCGGCGAGTATGGTATAGGGGCCTCGAATTGACGCGCAATACACTGCCACGCCGTGATTGTGGCATTCACGGTCGTCTGAGTGCGTTCCCTGGCATTTAATGCCATGTATATAGCGCCTTCTATCGGTATTGGGTGAACAAGCAAGTTTTCCGCTGCCAGCTGCGGCATATATTTGGGCTGATGTATCCAAAAATATAAATAATGCGCCTGAGCACAAATATAATGTTGTTCAAAATCAGGGATGTCGAAGCCACCCTTCGGATGTATGATGTTTCAACGCATGCTTTTACAACGCATGCCATTCCGACGCGGGTTTTACAATGCAAGTCGTTACAACGACTTGCGTTGGGGGGCGCTGGATAGTGAATAGTTTAATTTACTATTCCAACTCCAGTCCCCGTGGATAGTAGGGAAGGTGTTGGATAGTAATTCAACTATTCCCTATCCTAGAGCGCCCCCCAGTGCAATGCGTTGCAATAACTTGCGTTGTAAAAGTTGCGTCGTAATGGTAGTGCATTGTAAAGGATGTTCCCCCACCCATCGAATATGGTCTAATTAACACAGACCATTTCAGTCTCGCTTGTTTGCCTCTCCATACTAAATGAATCATCTCAGTTCTAAGAGCCTTGAAGAAATGGCGTCCTGGAAAAAAGGGAATATTCAAGAATAGGTATAAAAGCTGGGGTAAGATCACCATTTTGATCAGTGACGCCCGGCCTGCCATAGACAACAGGAGTCTAATCCATGTATTAACTTTGTCTGTTATTCGGGTGAATGCCACCCCGTAGTTGAGCCTCATGAGCTCCTCCTTATTTCTGGTAATGCCGATCCCCAAATATCGGAGTTCGTCTGTGCACCACTCCAGGGGGAAATCCAGCAGAAATCGCTCCACTGAGTCAGTCAGGGGGAAAATACAAGACTTCCCCCAGTTTATTTGAAATCCAGATAGGTGTCCAAAAACAATAAATTCTCGCAAGAGCGTATTCAAATAGTTCTGCGGATCTTTCACGTATAGGGTGATGTCATCCGCATACATTGAGACAAGGATTTGTCGCATGTTACATTGTAGGGCCATGGCGTTGTGATGCTGACGCAGACGGGCCGCTAGGGGTTCCGTGGCTAGGGCAAACAAGAGTGGGGACAGAGGACAGCCCTGGCATGTCCCTCTGGTGATTGAGAATCTCGGTGACATCCGGCCATTGATTAATACTTTGGCTCCCGGTTGATAATACAAAAGGCGGATCCATGACAGGAAGAGTGGCGGAAACCCCATTTGAATCATAATTGCAAATATGTAATGCCATTCGAAAGAGTCGAAGGCTTTAGTCGCATCCAAGAAGATCACCGCTAAGGGCAGTTCAGAGGCTACGTTATTCATGATAGTAAAAAGAGTCCGCAAGTTATGGGAAGTGGCTCTTCCAGGGACAAACGCGGACTGATCCGGGATTATTAGGTGTTCCAACAGCAAAGTCAGTCGTTTAGCAACCAACTTCGCCAGAATTTTGGCATCACAGTCGAGCAAAGTTAACGGCCTGTAAGACCCGCAGAGGTGGGCTGGTTTGTCTGGTTTTAGCAGGGATATGATGAGGGCCTCCCTCATTGACGGGGGGAGAGAACCCACTTCCAAGGATTCTTCATAGACTTCATGGAGGATAGGGGCCATTATGTCAATGTAAGTTTTATAAAATTTGACAGAGATGCCATCCATCCCTGTGGCCTTGCCGGATTGTAATTCCATTATGGCCTCACGCACCTCGTCCAGTTAAAATGGTGCGCACAAAAATTTACGATGCACATCACTGAGCCATCCAAGAGCCACATCTCCTAAGTACTCATCCAGCTGCATACCCGGGGCACCCGAGGTGGTATATAACCCTTCATAATGCCCGGTAAACTCTGTTAGTATACCAGTTGTATCACAGTAGCGCGTCCTATCAGCCCTTTCCAGTTCTATGACATAATTGGAGTAGCGTGGTATACAGACTACATCAGCCAGCGTTTTGCCCGGTCGCTCCCCCTCTCCGTATCTGCGAGCCTGCCAGTGTTTGCCCCTAAAATGCATCTCCCTCTGCGCCTCCTCTGTGTATTCTGTGAGTTTGGTTCTGAATTTCTCCTGCGTATCTTGATCTGGAGCATGCTGTAGTGTTTCTTCCAAACTTTTAAGGTCTCGTTCTATCTGGCCTAGCGTGTTCATAATATCTCGGAGCACTCCCGCCCCTTTGGAAATGCAACACCCCCTCAGTGTGACCTAAAAGGCCTCCCAGATGGTCTCTACCTTCTGTACTGAGCCCTTATTGCGGTCAAAGAAACCTAGTATCTCTTCGCGCAATTCTTCCTGGAAGACTGTGTCCATCAACATTTTGGGGTTCATTCGCCACGTACTGCGCGGTTGGCTGAAATCTGCCGAGGAGAGTACCAATATGACAGGAGCATGATCAGAGTATGTGCAGGCTAAGTGTTGTGTTGAACAGATGGCAGGCCCAAGTCCTCGAGAAACAAACCAATAATCCAGCCTCGCCCAGGTGGCTGAGTGAGCTGTGAAGTGTGTGCCTTCTCGTGTCAAGGGGTGCATGTGCCTCCAAGCATCAAGAAGGTGGTGTTCTGCTATGATATCTCTGAGCAGTGCGCCCGCCTTAGTTTGATGATGCGGAGCGGGATGCGATCTATCAGTAGACGGAGCATAAGTGGTGTTGAAGTCCCCACCCCAGACAATCTGATTCGACCCAATAGCTTTCACCGCCTCCCATAAGGTGAAGTAGAAACCTGGGTCGTCCACATTGGGACCATAGCAACACACCAAGGTTACTGATTCCATGCCTAAACGCCCCCATATTATGCAGTATCTGCCCATATCATCGCTCTTTGAGCCCACCAGGGAGAAGGGTACTTGTTTCTTAATCAGAATGGCAGTGCCCCTAGCATAGCTGGAGTAAGAGGAGAATACTCTGTGTGCGGCCCATCTGGAAGCAAATATATTAGACTGTTGGGGTAGAAAATGGGTTTCTTGCAACATTGCTATGTGCGTGTTGTGTCTGTCCAGATATGCGAGCACCTGGCGTTTCTTTCGAGGATCCCCCTACCCCCTAACATTCCTTGTGACAATATTCAGTTGTGTCCTATTATCTTGAGCCATTCGGTCGCCACAGAAAAATTAAAGGAAAAAATCAATTTCAGGACCTCTTGCCCTACTATCACAGTGCATTTATTGTTTACTGTGACTCGCTGTGCAGTCAGCATCACTACAACTCTCTCTGGTAATGTAAATTTTCCTGCCACAGAGCTGTATATGCCTACCAAGGTCAAAACATTCAATCCCCAAACATCTTCGCCCCACCCTCCCCCTCCCACTGAAGCAACCCCAACCTGCCAGTATTATACTCCCGCCCCACCCCCCCTGAACAGTTCCCCAACCAGGGACATGATATCGTTCCGTTCTTAAGTACATGGCAAAGATCCGGAGGGTATTTCCCGCTGGGGGCCATGTCTAAGTGGCGGCAAATCGGCCCCTCGCACCCAGAGCCAACCCCATTATGGCAGTCGCCCCTGTAGGTGTGGAATAGGGGTGCCCAGCGATCTAGTGTAAGGCACTTCGGGGGGGAGACATGGTCAGTTACCGTACATGAAAAGACATATCCCCCCAGTCATATACATCAGTACTCACGATGGAAGCCACCATATAGATAATGACAATAATACCAGGAATGTTCATTCTTCCTCTTCACCTGTTACTGCGAGCGGGGAGTCCAGAGGGCCTTCACCAGGTCTGTTTGATTTTTTAATCTGTTTGAGGAAATCATCCACTTGTTGTGGCTTCGTGAAGAATTTCTGTTGGCCTTGGTGCGTTACCCTTAGTCAATTTGGAGTTTGCGCAGTTTTGCCTTGACATCCAGAAACTTTCGCCGTTCTTCCTGAACCATAGGCGTGAAGTCCGGGTATATGGTAAAGGAATTGCCATCGAATGATAGTGATTTCTTGCTTTGCGCCACCCTGAAAGCTACGTCCCTGTCCCTATAGTTCAGGAGCCTCGCAATGATGGGTCTCGGGCAGCGCCTAGTTTGGGCCAGGGCCCCAATGACCGGTACGCCCTCTCGACTATGAATTGATGAGAGAAGACCTCAGTGCCAATCTCTGCCAGCAGCAGTTTCCCTACATACTCTTCCATTATACCCGTGTTGGTTGATTCTGGAATGCCTAAGATGCGAATGTTATTGCGTCTGCTTCTCGCTCTCAAATCCTCATTCTAAGCCACAATTATTCGCAGTAGGTTGTCCATCCTGGAGAGCTAAGAGGTATGTCTAGCCGTGGTGTCGTCCGAGTCCGAGATGCTCCACTTCTTTTATGCGTTCCTCTTGAACATCCAGCTTATGAACCATGACATCCTATCTACTTTTTCTGCAATTGTGGCAAACCCTTGGCGAACCTCCCGGAGGACATCTTGTAGGTCCGCAGCTGGTTTGGAGAGTTCGCGAAGTGACCCACTGGCTCCCGCTTGGTTCTGTTGGTCCTGTATCGCCTGGGATGACCTCTTAGCAGCGTCAAAGTTAATTTTTGGTTGCTTCGCATCGGGCCTGCCCATGATAGGTATGACTGTGGTTGCGCAGGTGGATCGGGCCGGCAGTCCACACTCCAAGTCTCTCAAACCAGGACCGTGAGGTGGCAGGGGCGACAGCGCCAATGCTAATGGGGATCAACAATGGTGTAGTGCCAGGTCTCCCCGGCCGTGTTCCGTTTATGCCGTCCGCGATGTGATGCACCACCCCCGCGTCCCGCGTCGCCTGACCACTCCGTTAGTATACTAGGTGGCCAGGTGTTATGGCGGTAACCCCTGCCGCTGCGCGAGGCCGCCCACAGCACTCCTGGCGCGTCCCGCCGTCCACACCTCACTCCCAGTGCGTCGTTGTCATCCGGGGCACTCCCGACGTGGGCAGGAGTAAAAAGATCAGGTCTAGTCCCTGCAGTAATCGCACAGCTCACGTCAGTGACCGCTGCGTCCCAATCCTATGACCCAGGCCTTATGTGCTCCCTTCAGCATGGACCTCCCGGAACTCGCTAGGTGATCCTCGTAGCACAGTGGGGTCGGACCGGTAAGCGTTCCCTGGACGTGCAGGCTGTGAGGAGCCAGCAGAGCAGGCAGCGTGCAGGGCGCCCAGGGGGTACTAACAGCGTCTGCGTATTGCTGAGGTGGGCCAAGCAATGGAGTCTCCCCTGGCTCACCTCTATTCTCTTACATGGCAGATTCTCCGTCTTCTCGGGTACAGAGGTAGGGGTGAAGAGGACCGGGGGGGGGAGCTCCTGCAGCGTTGGTCACTGCAGCAGTCCACAGGCTTCCAGAGTCGCGGGGCAGAGCCCACTTCTGGATGCGGCCCGCTGCCTCGTGTAGAGCCGCGGGCTCGGGCAGTTTAAGCAGCCGACCTCCAGGAAGGGTCACCGCCGCAGTTCGTTCCCGGCACACCGTCACACGCGCCTTACAGCTTCATTTCTCCTTCGATTTCGCCGAAACTCGGGTAGCACATGTCGGAAGGGTAAAGCTACGCAAGGGTATAACCAAAATCCCCAAAATGTGCAATTATAAGGATATTTTAGAGGATATTTGTCGCTGGGCGGCGAGAGCCTCACAGGAAAGCTTCCATTCGCTAGTGCGCCACCTAGTGCCCCCCTTTGAGAATAATCCTTGCCCGGCATGCACAGTCCTGGTACACGCAATGGCCCGAATCTCTTTAGTCTAATGAATCCACTAGAGCGCTCTTTGACCCCATGGTCAAAGGTTTAAATTCTGGTTAGTCTTCTCAGCCTTTTACATTTCTGAGGCGATAAGATGTGTTCCATTAAGTTGGCGAGGTTTTTATCGCCATATGTACAAGTAGTTGCTAACTTCTATTAGTGGCAGTTTTCCTGCGAAAACGTCCTTTCTAAAGATCGCCACTTCTGTTAGTGATAATGAAGTGCAAGGGAGGCGTTCCCATGCAAAAACGGCTGCTAACCCCACTTCGCGATATTTACAAGGGGATTCCTGAACTTTGGAGGACCAAAGAAAACTGCAGCTAACTGCAGTTAGAGGCAGTTTCTTAAGACCAGAAAATAGCTGGTCTTAAAAATGGAGATAACACTTGGGGCCTCTTTTCATTAGGTGTTGGTGCTGGACAGCACTGCAAGCAAAGTTGCTGCGCTGCCCTGTGTCAAAACTACAGGGCAGGACTGCGCACCATCAATAAGATAGTGCGCATTCCTGGGTCTCACTCATGAAAAGTGTTGCAGCGCTGCGGCAAGACAGGGTTGCAACACTTTTCACTACCCCCCTTCTTGCGATACCAAGGATGCGCTGTATTCACTGGACAGCACTCCATGATGCAAGTAATGACAGATATGTCTAGAATCCTGACATATCTGTCTGCGCTAAAGTCACGCATTGCTGCAGTAATGTCTCAACCATGACGCAACTCCAGCAATGCATGGGACTAACCTATCTCTGTGGCACTGCGTCACCCTTACACCTGCCTGATGGCAAGGGTAAGGTACTGACGCAGTGCCGTTCTTGCGGGGTCCACGGGTGTCGGTGCAGTAGGAGATCCATCGGTGGCGTTGTCATCGTCTGTAAGCGTTGGTGGAGTGGTGGTGCTGAGGGAGTTAACGAGACATACTTCGGTGGCCTTGATCCAGCTGTGAGGAGGGGCGATGATGGCGGTGGTGATTGCTGGGCATGGTGAAGACGTGATGTATACAATGATGGTTGGTCCAGGAGAGTCCGATGGTGTGGCTGTAGTAGAAGGTCCTGCTGGCAGAGGAGACGTGCTTGACTATGTGTCCTGCTATGTGGCTCGCTGCGGTGACTTGCTACTTGAGTCTGATGTTGGGGAGCTTCCCCAGGAGGGGGTGGTGTTTTGGTCACTAGGGTTTTCTGGGTGGAACTTGAGTTTGCTGAGTAGGATGTCTTCGTGGATGGGAGAACTTATTGTGCAATGAGGTCTACAATGGTATTGGAGAATGTGTGTCCATGGCCCGGGGGACAAGCTGATGAGGATGCCACAGAGGATGGAGTTGGGGTTGGTCCGAGTCTGGAAGTTTAAGTGTTCCATAGTCACCGGTGGGTCATTAGAGTGCCTGGTCAGTTGGAGCTTGCGTCTGTAGGTGATGGAAATGGACAGCTGGGAGGTGGGAAACACTGGAAAGAACACTGGATGGGGCATGGACGTGGGGGTGTGTGTGTGAGCAGGTGTTGTGAATATTAAAATGCAAGAAAAATCATACCTCGATGCTGGGTCCTGTGTCTTTGTTGCTCCTGCTCTCCAGAGTCAGCTTCCAGGAACAGGAAGTAGGCAGCCAGGCTCCCTCCCCCCCCCTAAGCTAATCACAACACTGCAATGCAGCGTTGGGATTGGTCATTGGCGCCGGGACGAGGCGTTCAGCCAGGGGCTGGAGGGGTGGGCATGTTCTCCATTCAGGCAGTAATACAGCCTGCATTGCAAACAGGACAGTGCGCATGACTGCTCTGGGTGGCCTGAGCGGGCCGACCAAACATTCACTTAGCATTTGAGTGGGCATGCCACTATGCCTCTGCCCTGCTGCATGAGTGGAGCAGCCCTACGCATCCTTCCGCCCGCAAAGGAAACATGACACAATTACATCAGGAAGTTATCATCATGTGATTATTGTTCCTCTTCTTGCACTGCTTGAAAGCAGTGGGGCGACGCTCTTCCACCATAGTGGATGAGCCGCCACTCGGGGTGCGTCATCATCAGGTGCTAGACCTGGGCGACTCGACCCCCGGGCCTCCTCCGCTACGCGTTCCACCTTCGCCTTACCTGGACATTGACACTGGGGCAATCCACTAAACTCTCTCCAAATCTGTGACTCAGCCAGTAGGAGCCTCAGCCAGGTGGGTTTTCACAGGCCTGGGTACTGCAGTTGCCGCTAAGTCTGCTGGTGAACCTTACATTGATGCATCAGGGCCCCTGTAGGCGTGAAGTTGCAGTGCTCCCAACACACAAGTTTGGAGCAGCTCAGTTCAACATCATCCGGCTTGTGATGCAGAGAGGCGCCGTGCACCTCAGTGTAGTGGTGGATCATAGTATGTGATGCAGGACTCCCTAGGTTTGTGCGCAGGAGCACCTCTACCATTCACAGCTCCAAGGGGCGCAAGGCGGTCTTCTCATACAGGTTAGCACCTCAATGCCTAGCGGCACGGCTCATTGACTCCACAGCTCCTCCGCTTCCCACTCCAGGCTCCAGACCAAGGTCCAGCAAAGTCATCCAGGCTCCAGACGCAGGTCCAGCGAGGCATCAAAGCTCCATGCGCAGGTCCAGCGAGGCATCCAGGCTCCAGGCGCAGGTCCAGCGAGGTATCCAGGCTCTCATCCTGGATGTTTACAAGGCTTGAGAGGGTTGTTGATGTGTGCTGCACTTGGCCCTGGCTGCTCCATTCTGCATTTAATTTTTTTGATGCCTTTTTCCTATTGGAGGTCGACATATAAGCTATTTTTTCCATTAGAGAAAAAAAAACTCATGTTGGGCTGACTAACATGCGTGTGTTTGCCACTAATGGGCCTTTCATTGGTTTTCGCCCGCTAACACCGGAATTCCTATCAGCATTGAGCTAATTTTAGCGGAAGGTTTCATCGCCAATCCCTAACGCTATCGCCATGTAGCGACGGCTTGTAAATACGTCGCAAACATGGTGATAATTTTCAGCGGTATGCAGCGGTAAGAAAACTGCCACGAACTAACGTTAGCAATAGTTTTTACCAGTCCTTGTACATATGCCCCATTGTTCTTTCCTCATAGTACAAGCAGTTGTTTTATAGTTGAATAACTAAAGAAGAAAGGTAACAACTATAAACCACTGTCACCTCTACCAAGTCCTGTTAATAAATTTCAGAACTTTCAACAGTTGCAAAGTGCCCTTTGCCATTCAGTAATACTCGAATTCAAATGCAAATGCATTTGCTTAGTTAGTTAAAACCATTGTTAAACAATTTGCTTCGTACTTTTAGTATGCCCCAAGTCCATTCCACTACTACCTCCAATTTTTGTTTTAACCTAAATACTAAATAGAAGTATTTTTTAACTGGAATGGCAGATCGTGACCAGTGATTTTACAGAATGCAGATTCGCTGGCACAAGGTGAAGTTACGCATCCGCATGAATCAAAGGCTAAAGTATTCTGGCATATGAATTAGGTTAGTGTTGTGATGGGTTCTAAACGTCAGGATGAATGTTTGCAATCTGCATTCCAGTCTGATCTATGACAACAGTGTACATTAGTGACTGGATCCAAACAAATTTCACATATGAACAGGAGATCATCATGTGATAAGTTATACTGATGAACAGTATATAACGATTGCAAACTGAATCGGCATTAAAAACTGGCCCTTATCCTAGCGACCTAGCCTTTTCAAAAAGCTTGAAATTTGAACATTCAACCATGCTTTCTAGTAGTTTCTGCTGCTTGTCTTTTCATTGGAAAACATAATTTCTACATTTCATCTGTTCAAATAAACTGGAGCTCAAGTGTAGTAATGCTAAGCTCTATAATAGATTGCTTGTACCATGCTTATTTCAACATGCATTAGAAGTATTTTAAAGGGTGCAAGGGAAAAATGAATTGTGGTCCAAGGGTTAGATTGCTGTCTTTCACAGAACTTGGTTATGTGGTTGTAATGGTTCATGGGTGGCAATGATGAAAATTGTAATGTATTGCCATACATATAGTGGTTTTTATAAAACATGCGAGGTCTAAATCATTTTCTGGATGATGAGTAAGTTCCTACTCCATTGTTTGTGTATGGTTGCATTGGTGATTTGATTGTTACCACTGGAAACATTGCAAAAACAACAGATGATGGAGTGAATGCAGAACAATGTCATACATTCACTCCAGTACAGAGATCTGGGCCTAAATCCATAGTTTTGTTGCTCACCATGTCGTTCCAGTTTGAACCTAATCATATGCAAATCAGTCTTGACCCTGTGCCTCATGTGAACAGTCCAGCGCGAACTGCCAAGCTGGGTCCTCCCTGGACTGGAAAAAAGCATCCTAGGACCAGTTTCAGGGTGTCACCCCTCTTCAGCCAGGTTAGCTTGATTCCAGTGGCATGGAGAGCACGGGGCCCACGTCTGGGCATACCCTTTCCACTCAGGGTAACATTGCAAAAACAACAGTTGATGGACAGAATGCAGAACAATGTCATACATTCACCCCAGTACAGAGATCTGGGCCTAAATCCATCGTTTTTTTGCTCACCATGCCATTCCAGTTTGAACCCAGCCATATGCAAATCAGTCTTGACCCTGTCCCTCATGGGAACAGTCCAGTCCGAACTGCCAAGCTGGGTCCTCCCTGGACTGAAAACAAGCATCCTAGGACCGGTTTCGGGGTTTCACCCCTCTTCAGCCAGGATAGCTTGATTCCAGTGGCATGGAGAGCACTGGACCCACGTCTGGGCATACCCTTCCCACTCGGGGTGACATTGCAAAAACAGCAATTGATGGACAGACTGGAAACATGTCATATTGTTAAGTGTGTCGATTTTAAGTTAGGAATGTTGTTAAGGAGAGTGAGACAGGATCACATCTTGCCTATAAAGTCATTTAGTTCACGAGAGTTCCATTTAGTTTGTGCTATATTTCAGGAAATATCAAGGTCATAATAGTCAGGCTAAATTACAAGTGGTGGGTGATAAACATATTTAGTTTGGGAGCATGCAAATAGCTTGCCTGTCTGTACAGGGAAAGATTGTCTATTTTTGGGGAAGAGGGGGTGATCAACAAAAGAACTATTCTGGACCAGAGGTTCCTCATTTAGAAGTATAGCCCGATTTTCGTGTTCAGAATAGTTTATTAAATTTTTAGTTAGCATATAGACAATACAAAAAATAGTACAATAAAAGTACCAAATAGTAAAATGAAGATTATCAGCATCAATAGCATTACAACAGGTGCATTATAATATAATATCTTATAATTTCTTATTACAGAAAATGAAAAGGGACGGGTAAGAAACAATTATACATATGATATTAATAATCATAAGATAGAACTACTTGTAAATAGAAACCTTGTAAAATTATCTATAATTAACTTAACTTATAGAGAAATATCTTTTAAGAAGATAAGTAGTTATCAAAAGGTATCCAGAATAAATTTAATGAATTACAATTATGAATAACACCATTCATAGATAAATTAGCTCCTCTTCTAGTAAAAATCACCCAAGACCACCAAACATGAACAGATAATAATGAAACATCTTACCTTCTAAGTCAATTAATGTATAACAGATTTACAAATTATCAATTTGAATGATAAATCATCATGAATATTAGGGGGCCGATTACGATTCGGTAAAATTCCGTACAAATAGCCCTACAGAGCATTTTTCCCGTATGAATCGTATCCTCGAACGTCCCCGTACATACGATGTAGTACGATGCGTACCCAAAGCAGTTCTCCGTCCGAATCGTACCAAAGCCTGTACGACTCAATAATCCGTATGAAATGCATTCGGAACGCGCTGTAAGCGATGTCCGTATGAATCGAAGCATCATTTTCCGACCCAGCAAGTACGATTCGTCCAGTGAACACTCCGAATGACTCTTTTTTTACGAGAGCTCAAAATGTCCGGAAAAGCAGAATTCGACTCGAAGTGCGCGCAAAACGGACCCCCGGTACGATTCGTACACCCCATGATCGTAGATGTACAAACAGTACCCCTACGATCATGGGGTGTACGAACCGTACCCCATGATTGTAGGTGTACAAACCGTACCCCATGATCATAGTTGTACGAACCGTACCCCTACGATCATGGGGTGTATGAACTGTACCCTATGTGATTGTGTGGCTCTCCGTACGAATTGCTCATACGCGACATTTACCGTACGAATCGCGTACTCATTCCCTGGTCCGGATCATACTTGTCGGGTCGTACGGCATGTTTACGATTCGTGCGGCTCACTTTCAGGGTCCATATCGTATGGATTTTCCCTTGCATTTCGTACGGTTCGCAACGATTCAGATGTATTTTTTTACTACGGATCGTACTACGCAATTCGTACAGATTTGTACGATTCGTGCGGAAACGGCTACGAATTCGAATCGTCGTACGGATTTGTTTTCGACCCCTAAGTATTTTTTTAATAACATCGAAACTTCTGACACAAAAAATTAAAAATCAAAGGGCAATCAAAAATCATATGTTGTAACGAACCATTATGTAAATTACAATGCCAACAAGTTGAGGTTGGATGAAGTTTAGCTTTAAATAATTTCTGTGGGACCATAAACATTTATATAAAATATATGAGTTTGTTTGATAAAGTGGAACAGGTAACCATCCTGAAATGCTATTACGCCAAATAGATTTCCAAGTTTCGTAAGATAAAGATAAAGAAAGTTCATTATTCCAAAATGTCGTTAGCGTAGTAAAATTGTCACCTTTAAATGTAATTTCTTTTTGATATAATAGTGAATAGTATGAGACATGGTAGAAAGAGTTTGAATATATAGAATTAGCACTAGAAGGCATACAATTAGGAAATGAATCTAAAATAGAATTAAATAACAATTCATATGTGGGCAAATCAGAGGAAGGTAAATTAAATTTCTCTTTTAGAAAATCTAAAGAAATGAAAGCATTGTTATATTAAATATCTTTTCAGCAAAAAAACAGCCTTAATCCAAGAATCCCAATATCTAACATTTTTAGTAAGTTTTATACTTGAATTATACCATAATGACATATCTTCAGTAATAGAGATAGGTGATTGAAAGATTAAATCAACTTTGTTTAAAATTAACTTAGTTGATTTAAAAATAACAGATTTATTAAAAAAATATTGATTTATTGAACATTGTTAATAAAGAAGTTAGGGGAAATGGATTTATTAAACTCTTTTCTATAGAAAGCCATATACTGGGATTAATCAAATGAGAATGATTAAACCAAAGAGAACTTTGTTTCAATATAAAAGCTTTATGGTAAAAAAGAAGGTATGGTACACCCAAGCCTCCATTACCTTTAGGTAATATTAATTTTTTATAACTAATACGAGGTGCCTTATTGCTTCAAAGAAACTTAGTTAGAAGCTGGTATATATCTAAAACTGCTTAGGAGATTGAGTAGGGAGTTGAACATTTTTGGGGCGATGGCCATTTTTATGGATTCCATTGTTCCCCACCACGAGAGATGAAGTGGAGACCATTTAGATATTTTATCTTTGCTATAAATTAAAATAGATTCACAATTTAATGATATTGCAGTTTTTATAGAAGATGAAAATAAAATGCCTAGGTTTTTAAGCTTTTCTCATTGCCAAAGTATATCTTTCATGGGTAGCATATCAGGGTTGCAATGCATAATTTTGGGAAAGGACTCTGTTTTATTAGTATTCAACCTGTAACCGGAAAGTATGGAATAAGATGAAATAATCTCAAATAAAAGAGGAAATGAGGAAATCGGAATATTAATAAATAAAAGTACATCATCTGCATAAGCTAACGTTTTAACATTAGCTCCTTTAATATTAATACCATTAATGTCTCTACAATTCCTAATTGAGACAAGTAAGGGTTCAATTACAAGAAGAAAAAAGGAGCGGGAAACGGGACATCATTGTCTGGTACCTCTGAAAAGGGAGAACTGGTTTGAAGTCTGGCCATTAATAAACAAACAAGCCGTAGGGCTAAAATAAAGACCAGATATCATACAAATAAATACGTCACCAAAATTAAATGCACATAAAGTACGTAACAAAAATTGCCAATGAACTTTATCGAAGACTTTTTCAGCATCTAATGGTAATACTCCTACTGGTATATGTAAATTGGACCCTTGTTCTATAACAAGTATTAGAACATTAGAATGTTGGAAGCTCCATTGAAAACAATGGAGTAGCTCAGGGTTTATAACTGCTGGTATAAGCCCGGAGCTCCAACATTCCAATGCTTCTTTGTTCACAGCTCTGGCTGTGAACAATCAATCAATCAATCAATCAATCATGCCATTTGTATAGCGCACTACTCACCCGGGAGGGTCTCAAGGCGCTTGGGGGGAGGGGTATGCTACTGCTCGAACAGCCAGGTCTTGAGTTGTTTCCTGAAGGCGAGATGGTCATGGGTCAGCCGAAGGTGGATGGGGAGGGAGTTCCAAGTCTTGGCAGCCAGGTAAGAGAAGGATCTTCCTACGGCGGTGGCTCTTCGGATGCGTGGTACGGCTGCGAGGGCGAGGCTGGTGGACCGTAGCTGGCGGGTGGGCGTGTAGAAGGTCAGGCGGTCGTTGAGGTACTTGGGGCCCAGGTCGTGGAGAGACTTGTGTGCGTGGGTGAGGAGCCGGAACGTGATCCTTTTGTCGACGGGGAGCCAGTGCAGGTTCCTCAGGTGGCTGGAGATGTGGCTGCGTCGGGGCACATCCAGGATGAGTCGGGCGGAGGCGTTCTGGAAGCGCTGGAGTCTTTTCTGTAGCTTGGCTGTGGTTCCGGCGTAGAGGGCGTTTCCGTAGTCCAGTCGGCTGGTGACGAGTGCCTGGGTGACAGTCTTCCTGGTCTCGGTCAGGATCCAGCGGAAGATCTTGCGAAGCATACGCAGGGTGTTGAAGCACGATGAGGAGACGGCGTTGACTTGTCTGGTCATCGACAGGGAGGGGTCCAAGATGAAGCCCAGGTTGCGTGCGTGGTCGGTTGGCTTGGGTGCGGTGCCCAGGGCTGGGGGCCACCAGGAGTCGTCCCAGGCGGAGGGCGAAGATCCCAGGATGAGGACTTCCGTCTTGTCCGAGTTCAGTTTCAGGCGGCTGTCCTTCATCCACTCGGCGACGTCTTTCATCCCTTCGTGTAGGCAGGTTCTGGCGGTGTCGGGGTCTCTGGTGAGGGAGAGGATCAGCTGGGTGTCGTCGGCGTAAGAGATGATGTTGAGGTTGTGCTGGCGTGCGATGGCTGCGAGAGGTTTCATGTAGATGTTGAAGATGGTGGGGCTGAGTGAAGATCCTTGCGGGACGCCACAGATGACTTCGGTGGCCTCGGAGCAAAACGGGGGGGGGGCGGACTCTTTGTGTTCTTCCGGCGGGGAACGAGATGATCCACTCCAGTGCCTTCTCTTGGATACCGATGTTGCTGAGGCGCTGGACTAGAGTGCGGTGGCAGACCGTGTCGAACAAAGGCTTCAGATAGCGTGAGGGAATTTCAATCCCCTTGCGCTCCCTAAAGGCTTTGTTTAATTTCCAAGAGCATTCTGCCCTCTAGTGGCAGAATGTTCTAATAGCCTTATAGCCCTTCGTAGCTGGGCTATACCGGCTATTTAAGTCCAGCTGCCTTGTTAACGGGCCTTTAACGCTGCAGCAGGCCTTTAATAGCCGGTAGACCTTGCTACAGCGGGCTATAAGTCTATAATATTGTTCTTGTATTGTTAGCAGAATATCTATTTCTCATGAACCAAGATTGATCTGGATGAATGATACCATCTAAAACAGAGGTCAATCTAGTAGCAAGTATTTCAGCATAGGGCTTACAGTATTGATCTAATAAAGAAATAGGACAGCAATTTGAAACAAGTGAAGGGTCCTTATTAGGTTTAGGTAATACAACAATTAATGCTTCCGTAAAAGAATCAGTAACAGTGCCTGTGGAACCAAAAAAAGTAAATAATTAAAATTAATGAGAAATAAGTTGTGATTGAAATTCCTTGTAAAATTCTGCTGTAATGCCATCTGGTCCTGGGGATTTTTTTAGTTAAAGAGATTTAATAGCTAATCAAATTTCATATTTGGTGATAAGAAGATCCAATTTACTTTTAGTTAAAGGGAAAATTCTGGGTAAACCACATGTAGATAAGAAGGTATCAATTAAAGAAGAATCATCAAAATTAGGGTTTTTATATAGAGTAGTGTAAAAAATTAGAAATTCATTAACAATATCGTGTTGTGAAATGGCAATTTTCCTATTGGGACCATGAATCGAATTTATTTGAGATTTATCTTTTTTTAATACATAATCAATTAGCTAAAAGCCGTCCAAATCTATTAGTATAAAAACAAAATTTGGCTTTGGATTTGGAGAGTTGAATACCAGCTCTTTTGCTAAGAATGGAATTGAATTAATATCTAAGTTTTTTTAATTTCAGCCTATACTGTGGATCATTAGAAGCAATAAACAGCCTTTACAATCTTGCAATTTGTTTGTCCAATTCTTTAATTTGTAAGTTAAAAATTTTATTTTCCTGTGCCATTAGAGAAATAGAAGTACCTCTAATATAAGATTTAAAAGAGTCCCATCTATTCACCATGGATGTAGAACCTTCTGGATTATGATGAAAATAATCAGGAATAGCATCAAATACATTCAATTTATTTTGTTCATTAAGAACAATATCAGTATTGATTTTCCATCTGGATTGTGATTTAAAATTAGAGTTAGCCTGGAAAACAAAAGATATTAAAGCATGATCCAAGATATCAATATTACCAATAGTAGGATTAACCACAGAGTTAATTAATTGTCTGGAAATTAGCAAATAATCAAGCCTCAAGTGTGAATTATGTGGATTAGAGAAAAAGGTGAACATTTTGTCTGTGGGAAAATGTAGTCGCCAAATATCAACCAATTTTGCAGTTTTAAGGGGAGTTTTGAAAGTAAAAAAGCTTTTGGACGACGAAATTTAGTGAGAGACGTTCTATCAAACAGATGATCAGAAATAAGTTTGAAATCAACTCCAATTATAGGAGGAACATTACCTAACGAGTATTTCAGTATTTAAATTAGATCAAGACAGAGGATCATCAGCAGTTGGACCATAAACATTAATTAAAAACATAATAGATTCATAAATTTAAATTTTAACTATGACATATCTACCTTCTGAATCTGATGATTTACTTAAAATTTGGCAATGAAATCTCTTAGAAAAAATAATAGTGAAACCATTTTTCCTACCCTTGACCGAAGAGGAGACAATAGTATCAACCCTCTTTTTTTTCATGTACTCTAATATCTTATCTTCAATATGTGTTTCCTGAATAAAGCAAATATCTGCTTTACAATGTCCTAAATAATTTAAATCTTTGTACATTTTACTGAGGTTATTTTAACATTGTGAACATTTGCCATAATAAAATACAGAGAAAAAAGAAAGAGCTGAGAAGAGGAGAAAAAGTTAAAGAAAAGTATAAAAAGATAGTAGTTCTAGAATGTTGTGTAAGGAAAAGGAGAGAAAAGAAAAAAGACAAACAGACATAAAAATATGACCGCAAATAAACATTAATCACAGAATTAAAATGCATTGCGCTGAACAAGCATGACCAACCGTTGGAGCCCAACTTTAAGGAAATATTAAAATTAGTCAGAAATACATAAAGTCAGAATATTCAAGTAGCAGAATCATGTGTATCCATAGAATGCTGTGAGTGTTGTTCCAAGAATACCTTTAGATCTTCTGGACGCTGAAAGGACTTTGAAAGATTATCGTTCCAAATTTGCATTGTTGAAGGATCAAATAGGCCATATTTAAAACCAAGACTTCTCAATTGAGTACGAATATCTGAAAATTTCTTGCGAATCTTAACAGTCTCTTTAGCAAAGTCTTGGTGAATGAAGATCTTATTGCCATTAACCATTAAGGATGGTATTTCTCGTGCTGCTTTTCGTATCATGACCAATTGATGGTGTTGCAAAACCTTAAAAATCATTTGTCTAGGCTTAGTGTGATGAGGATTGAGATAAGATGGAATTCTATGTGCTTCATCAATTTCAAAGGTTTCCATACATTTAATGTTTATCAGACCAGGTATCAAATTTTCCAGATGTAGTCTACAATTAGAACCTTCAACATCCTGAGGTAGATTAAAACTACGTAAATTGTATTGTCTATTACGATTTTCCATGTCCAAGAGTAGACATAGGTGAAATTTTTGACACAAGTGGTGTGAAAGCATCAATTTTAATTTTGTTATCTTTTATTTTAAGAGAGTTATCTGAAACTTTCATCAACATATTAGCCATATCCTTACGTAGGCTTTTTGATCTCTGACGAAATAGTATCAGTGTTGTAACGCAATGCCTGAATCTCATCAAGAATTAATGCCAATGAGTGTTCACTAGATTCCACCGCTTTGGATTTTGCAGGAGGCGGAGAAATTTGCTGTTTCCTTTTATTATTAGGATTCTGTACACTTTTACTCCCCATTTAAATATAATAAAGAGTGTGGAGCAAATAAATGTAAAGAATAATGAAGTACTGCGAAAGCAGAAAAAATCCTGCAAGAGTAAAGCAGGTTCAAGCAGCTTAATTAGGTTGTGGGTGTGGTAAGGCCAAAACAAGGTCCTTTCCTGAACACTTGCTCCGCACGACTGAGAGGAACTCTGGGTAGTACTCCGAGGCAGAGTTATGAGAAGAACCAGGAGGAAGAAAAGTACCTTCAGCAACGTCTAATTCATCCAAAAAGGACACCACAGCATCAGGTAAGTCCTCTTGGTATTTTAAGTACAGTTTCCCATTATTTCTGACTGGAATAATGAAGATCGTCGATAGAAGCAGTGACCATCTTGAATTTGCGCGCGAGTTCCCAGCCCGATTTTCAATTGAAGAAAGTTAAGTCCTGTGTGTGTATTGCTTAGCTGGCAATGTAGAGACCTTTGAAAGAAATGTAAGTCCTGGGGAGGCAGTGCATGGCTGAGGTGATGATGTTGCATCTATTCACATTTAGCTCTTGTTAAAGCAATTGTAATGTACAGATTAGATGCCTCAGTAGTCCAATGTAATTAACAATAATTTGATGCAATAAAACTAGAGTTCTAGAGGCCTGAAACCTGTGGGAGAGTCCTTGGTAACCGAAAATCCTGAATAGGATTCACCATGTTCAGAATACATTTTTGGTCACTTGGTTAACCTGTGGTTGTGGTGAGAAGTTAAAGCTACAATCATGCCCTAGTTCTTTACTCTAACAAAGATGCTAGGGGCAGTTCAATGTCCTGATGTCAGAGAGAGTTGGGACGTTTTACACCCTCCATAAGTGGAAATTTCTCTTTTTTTTAATGGTTTTTGTTGATTTTGTTTGATGAAAGTAAATTCCCAATCTTTAAAAACTAGAAATACAAAAACAGCTGTGGTACCACTTTTTCGCTTTCAAAGTTAGTAAGATACTATCCATAAACACAAACTCGAAAAAACATCCAAAGCAGTAGAGTGTACATGAAGCATCCTAACTGATTAACTAGAGAATACAGAATACAGTACTCCAAACGCACTCCATATGTACACACGTGTTACTTTGTTATAGTTTTGTTTCATAAAGGTAAGTGGTAAATCATCTAAAAACCTATTTTTTGTTTTCATGGTCCCTATATCTAGCACATCTGCTTCGCACCCGTCCGTATTGGAGGATTTCTAATTTAGAGAAACTCAGCTTCAGGTGATTATGAAAGATCCAGTTGTTAATTATAGCCTAAGAGGACAGAAAGCTGCCACACCATTAAAATTTACTGTGTTCTTCTAACCATTTCAGATTACAGAAAAATGCCGATTCTGGGCCACATCCAGGGTGAAATATGTTCAGTCATCAAGAGGAAATAGTTTTGGTCAAGGAGATCCACAATTATTATGGAGCTATTTTTCAAATAGGTTTCAGTTGGAATTGTCCATTTACTAATGGCTATTATTTAACTAGGGCAGGAATTTCATTACGTCTTTGCCACTAAGGTATACGTTTAAAGTAAAGAGTTTTTAGTTCTTGACAATTTGTCCACTTGATAGGGGCGAATAAACGACCCCTCTGAAAGGAAGGATGGCAGTACTAAGAGTACATTTTTTTATTTGCTTGAAGGGCAATGGTCAGCCAATGATCCAGTTATAGAGAAGCATTTGATTAGTTCTGTAGTTTCCTTTATGGAAAGTACACTGAACTTTGAGAGTTATTTTGACTGAGTAATTTTGGTACTTGTCATATGCATGAAGGAAGGGACCCTAACTGATCTAGATAGGTAGAGAGACTTCAGGGCATTTGAGGGTAATTCTTGAGGTTTGAGTTGCAGAGATAATTTTGAAGAACTTCTGATGTAGCTTTGGCATTTACAATGTTTTCTGAGTAGTGTGACTTTCTTGATGGTTGATGTTTTATATACATTCTGTACTGTCTCAGTACTGGCTTTCTCAGTCAAATTCTCTAGTTATGCCTTTAGAGAATTTACATTTAAGAATGGTCTAGCTTACCTTTTAGTGGTGAAGTGGTTATCACAAGACTTTATGGGAAACTATTTTTCTCTAAAACGGGCAAGAAGTATTGGTGAAATTGGTTGATAATCATCAGAAGTTTTGTTCTCGTGGAACCTATGGTTTGGAAGAACCTCGGCTACTGCGCAACATGTGTGCAGGAGCGTAGCTTAGTCAATTCAAATTTGGGGGGGTGAACTTCAGACTTTTTGACAATCACAACAGCATATATTGTCAAAATCCATAATAGGACAAGCAGGACACATGAGAGAGGATAAAGGGACAGTGGAAAGGGAGACAAATGTGGGATGATAGTGGTATTAAGTGAGAGAAAACTAAATATTGTTCAAAATAACCAACATTTTTGAAGACTTTCAAAGAAAAGAGGGAGAGTGTGTGTGTTTTTTTGTCTGCGTTTATGTAAAAATTCCTTGTGAAATTCGAAAGGCACCTCACCATACCCGACTGCAAGCATCTGTACCTGACTATTAACTTGAAAGTACATTGACCAGGGGGGTATAGCACCCCAAACCACTCACTCCCTAAAGCTACACCCCTGCATGTGCACTGGAATCCAGCAAGACTCACTTAACATAACACTGGTAGTCTCCTGCTACAACAGAAAATGGAAAGTTGTGGTGCAGGGGGTGATTTGCTGATTTTCTGAGGTATCAATATTAATCCAGTGTAAAGTACAATAATAGAACTGTTCAGTGTGCCACTGTTGGACTTGGCCTTTTTTGCAGGGTCCGCCCTGAACTTTTTGCCTTCATCCTGGTATTTTTTTTGACCTGGTGTTCGTGATTTTAGGACTCTGGGCACTTTATCCCTGCTGTCCAGTGTTAAAGTGCATGTGCTCTCTATGGGTCACTTGGTAAGATTGGTCAACACCTGTTTGGCGTATTTAATTTACCTATGAGTCCCTTGTAAAGTTGTTTCTCATATAACCAGGGCCAGTAAATTAAATGTTACTGTTGGGCTTGCAGAACTGGTTTTGCCACCCACCAAAGTAGTCTTTCAAACCTGTCTCAGGCCTCTGCCATTACAGGGCCTCCGCGCGCAGTTTACTGCAGTTGTGACTTACACATAAAGTGGGTGCCATGTCTGTGACACCCCTTTTACTACATATCCGTCACCCCTAAGTTAGGCTTTAGCTAGACCCATGGGCAGGGTGCAATGTAGGTAAAAGGTAGGACCTGTGCCTTAACTGTGTGGCATGTCCTGGTAGTGTCAAGCAGTCATTTTGGTTTGTCACTACTGTGAGGCTGCCCTCTCATAAGAATACATTGGAGATTTCCTGATATGTGCTTCAGTGGTAATTCCTGACATGAGTGGAGAAGCGTGATCAAGTTTGGTATGCTTGGGATAGTGGTAATAAATGCTGCGTAATGATGTTCCCAGATTTATTATCACAATTTTAGAAATGCCGCTTTTAGAAGTGGGCATTTGTGGTGCTATTCTGTGTGCTATATGTCTTTGTGCCTGCCTGTTGTGTATTGCATATCTGGCTCTGGATGACAGCGGCTGGGAAGGTGCAGTGGCTCCAGAGAGGCTGGGTGAATCAGCGCTAGGCTGAATCTGCATGTGGAGCAGTGGGAGGAGTTGCATCTGAACCTGAATAGAACTGTGCCTGCCTTACACAATGCTGGCTCCGCCCCTATGGTGTATCTGGGGCCAGAGCCTACACTAACAGTAAGGGTGTTTGCGCACATGAAAAGAAGTATGAAAGTACCCCTCAGGACTGGTTTGGACTGGGCTTAGGCTTGTGCCAGGTGGAAGAATAAAGACACTGACTAGTATCAGTATTGGGGCTGTGTCCCACTGAAATGGTTATTTTGTGCATACTTGGATCTGAAGGAAGAACACTGCCAGGAGGTAATGCTGTGGGACCAAGCTGATGTCTTCTGCTGGGAGACCCTGCACGCTGGCCTGCCTTTGCCCAGCTCTGCGCTCATGGGTTTCGGGAGAAGAGTGCTGCCTGCTCCCTCGTTGTGCCTTCAGAATCCAGCGCTGGTGAGCGCCCGCTTTCCATGCATCCTTTGATCAAGTGCAGGTGGGGACTCTTTTCTCCTCTTGGGGGCCAAGGTGCTTTTGCATGAGGAAGCGCTGTGTTTTGCAGCAGGATTGTTCCCTAGGCATGACGAGAGCCTATTGTGCATCGACAACTAAAGGCGGCCACTCATCCGCCGAGCAAGCGCCGCCGGACCTGAAAGTGTTGCCCAGCAACCGATCGGAAGCCAGAGGAAGAATTAAGAAGTCAGGCGAAGGACACCTGGCTGTGGGCGGGGCTCCCCTACGAAAGGGTGAGCCCCACATGTCTTCTGGACCTGTTGTAGACGGGGCTGGTGGCAATAAAAAAGCAGAACCTCGCAGGCTCACAGGGCAGCTAGAAGTTGGACCGGAGCCTCACGGGTTCCATGCTGCAGCCTCCCACCTCTCCTACCTGTCCAAGGAGAGGCAAACTACAAACGTCAGCTGAAAGTCAGGCAGAGTCAAAAGCATGACCATGGGTGGGGCTCTCTTGATGACAGAGGAGACCGACGAGGCCGCACGGCGAGACAGCACGCAGGGGGAGAAGAAGGATCCCTGCTGGGATTAGAAGAGAAGACGTGCAGGCTTGGCTGGCATCTGCGCCTCACAGATGCGGGCGGCTGTATTTTTTATCATCTTCAGCACCACAGGCATTCTCCATTGATGGAGACAGGGTGAGTTGCACCCCCATCCACCTTGTTTTCAGTGTCGAGCGCAAAGCCAGGTGATGACCCGACTTGGTGTCACCACACATGGTCAGGGTAGCAGCTGCCCCTGATAGTAGTGAGCAGCTGCCGGAGTGACCCGTGGCCCACAGCCCTACTCTTTGGTACGGAGCCTTATTGTAGGTCTTGGTAGCTCGGTGTAAACCTCGATGGAGGCCCCCGAGCCCTGTTGGAGGAAGGAACCTTCACAAAACCACTACGCAGTGCAGGCGGATTGAGCAGAGGGGCCAGTGGGTTCTTAGAGATGTTGTGGCAAATGACCAATTAAAGTCCAGGTGCCTATTAGCAGAAGGCTGTTGCCTGGTGTGGGCTCAAAGTTTCCCTACTGTGTACAGGTGACCAGGGTTTTCCCTGGCACCCGGTTGAAGTAATGTAATGGGCCATACTGCGCAACTGATGTGAGTAGATGATGTTTTATCTCCTTGCGAGTGAAGATTACGAATAGGTGCACACTACTAGGGTGCACTGATGACTATGATGTATATATGCATGCTGTGCTCAGTACTGCTACTAATAGTTTATTCATAATGTGTTTAGGCTAAGTGCAATGTCACCAGTAGTTACAGGCTGTTTTCACTAATTATGAGTTCTGATGGTAATGACAGTGGCCCTATTGGGCCTGTAGTGTATATAATCCCTGTAAAGTCATACTAAGTGTCAGGTGGCACAGTGTAAATATGTGATTACGTTATGTGTTTTATGAGTAATACAAAGGCTATTTTTGATATAGCCTTGTGTGGAGATTCTTTTGTGGTGTGCCTAGTGTGTCACTGCTCTGTTAGTGTGTTGCGCAAACACTTTACACATTGCCTCTGGGATAAGCCTGACTGCTCTGCCTAGCTACCAAGGGGGTAAGCACGGATTAAATTCAGTGTGTAACTCCCTTGCCTTGACTAGAGTGGTGGTTTCTGCCAACCAGAAATCCCATTTCTAACAGCCGCAATGAAATGTTCTAGGAGCATGTTCACAATCGCCATTGCATTCTGGTGTTTACAGTCCCGTCTCAACTAGACGGCTGTTCTACGTACAGTACCTCAGGTTTGTAGAACTTCTGCAGCCATAATAATCTTCTCTGTTACACAATCCTCCGATGTCTGAAGCTAGGACTGAGCTACTTCTAACACATTGTTTCAAGAGAAAAGTGTCTTATGTGTAAGCATGTGTAACGTACAAGCAATTAACTGGCGCCGTTTCTACTTGTGCGTCTTGTCAACGC
This sequence comes from Lissotriton helveticus, assembly GCF_964261635.1. Taxonomy (NCBI): domain Eukaryota; kingdom Metazoa; phylum Chordata; class Amphibia; order Caudata; family Salamandridae; genus Lissotriton; species Lissotriton helveticus. Next base: position 201,567,288 of record NC_136060.1, read on the forward strand.
TCTTGACACAATGGGAGAATGGCTGCGTGACTGCAGTACACCCAGCACGCACCCTGCTGCAATGGAACATAACTGGACGAGTAATGGAAGCAATTAGCAATGGTTATTTTTAAGTGAAACCAGTACAAATGAAAAGACATATGCACTTAATCATTAGACATGGTTTTGTCACGGTGCCTTTGTAAAATTCCGCAAGAGAAAAATCATCTGAATCGAATCAGTGATTTACAGTGAGGTATTTTAATTACTAATTTAACGGTTGTGAAAGCGTCGAACGGGCAGAAATTGAAATGAAGCATCCTCATCAATCAAAATACTGGGCAAAGTACTGCCTATAAAGAGAAACTGATTTGCTAATTTTAATCTAAGCCATGCTTTATGCAAAACATACAATGGGTTGCAATTCCACGATATAACATTCTTTTAATCCCTTTTTCTGCAATTCATTTTAAGATAAATTAATGTATGCTAGTGATTGCATTGACACATCTATAGGCTATTGAATCCTGTCTGACTCAGAGAAAATTGGTAAAAGATGTAATGACTTTGCTAACCGTTTTAGATTTTGCATACTGAAAAATATTTCACAAAGCTTGACTAACACAGCAAAGATGTAGTAGGAACAGCAGAAACGAAAGTGCCATTAACCCAAAGAACTTGCTGGAGGGCAAGTGAACTGCCAAATGTGTAACTTTCCCTTGCAAAGATAAATCAGCATAGTGGGCAGTAGTGCCTGCTTCCTTCAACATACAGCAACGCACGATATTTGCAGCAGCATTTCAAGTGTTCTTCTCATCCGGAGAACCAATAATATTAAACAGGCTATCTTGCTTATCAAACAGGATTTGCCTACACATGAATATAAATTAAGATTAAAATAAAAAATCAACATTCCCTCAATTCCTTACTTAGGCTCCGCCTCTGAACTGGTGCCAAAAGAAGGGCTTGCCCAGCTGACTGCCTGTTTTTTCTGCCTTAACACAAGGTACCTACCTCTATTCTTCAGATAGGTCTGTTTTTTCTTCCATAATTTTATTCCGACTCAGATTTAGTCTCTTAAGCAAGAACTGCTGTAGCTGCTATACCTGAACTGTTTATGGAGGACCCCATGTCTGGGATAGGGCCAGTGTGTGGGTTTCTCACCTACATATTTGGATTTGGGAGTGTAAGGAAATCATTTTTATTGCATGTACACCCCCGAATTTTTGGACTGATGCTCTGGGTGTATGGACTTTTTGAACACTGGGTGGAGCCATCTAGCACCCTGTGTATGTGCTCTGACCCCCTAAAAACAAGTAGAATTGTCTAAACCTTGATTGCCACATTGAATTTACCTCTAACTCGTTATTATATGTAAAATAAATGTCAACAGTGGACTGCAGCATTTGTTGTGCCACCACTAAAATGACAAGTGAAAACATGACTCGAGACCTGCCACTGCAGCCTAGCAGTGCAGTGTTTAAACTGCAAATTCTACCATTCAAAATATATCTTTTACCAGGCCTGAATATGCTTTTAAATAATACTAATTCACCCTAAGGTAGTCCCTATGTGCCCACCGGACAGGGTGCATGGTATTTAAAAATTGGATATCTATTCTTGAGTTTTACATGTCCTGACAGTGAAAAATCTCCAAAGTCATTGGCAGGGCTGGTTCTCCCATGGAAAATCAATGGGTTGCATTATGATACCTTATAATGCATAAGGGAGAGGAGTTGGCCTAATGGCTAGGGCGGTCGTCCTCGAATCTAGGGAATTGGGTTTGAGTCTCTGCAATGACACTGAACATCCTGTGATTCTGGGCAAATCACTTAATCTCCTGGTGCCTAACAAAAAAAAAAATTAATGTGTCCTCATGTAACGCAACTGGTGCTATGTAAAGCACTCTGATACCTGATTCGGGTCAAGTTTGCGCAGTAAAAATTCTGTAACATTAAATAAAAAATTAAAATAATATCGTTTGGGAATAGCTTGACCCATTATTCAAGGACCCAAATGAATAGGAACTCAAAATCCAATCTGATGGTACAGTCAGATTTTTAAATACTATTTTGAAAATGTCACTTTTAGAAAGTTGCCATTTTCCTGCATCAAGACTCTAGCAGCAATTTCTATGATAGTTCCCAACTGTCACCTGGCAGCTTGCTATAATGTGTGAATTTCTCTCAAGAAGGGGAACAGAAGGGCCTCCTCTTGATAGGATCATCTGGGGGATGTGGCCACTATTGGAGATGGGCTTCTCTGCCAGGTCATCCCCAAACATTTTCCCTTTACCCACCACTTTTTGCTGAAGTGCATTTTTGTTGGCTCCAATACTCTCTCACTTTACCACTGCTAAACAGTGCTAAAGTGCTTGAGCTCTCTCCTTTAAACATCGTAAAATTGGCTTACACATGATTGGCATATTTAATTAACGTGTAAGTCCCTATTGAATTGGTACTGCCTGAACCTAGGGCCCATAATTAAATGCTACTAGTGGGACTGCAGCACTGGCTGTGCCACTCACTTAAATAGCCCTTTTAAACATGCCCCAGGCCTGGCAGTGCAGCCAATGCATGCAGTTTTAAACTACCATGTCAACCTGGGATAAAAGACCTTTTGCCAGGCCTAAACCCCCCTTGTTAACACATTTAAGTCACCCCTGGTGTAGGCCAAAAAACCGCCCAAAGTGCAGGGTTCAGTATATTTAAAATGTTGAACATGTACTTTTAACCTTCCTATGTCCTGATAGTGAAAAACTCGGAAATTATTTTTCACCACTGCAAGGCCTACATTGCCCTTAGGAGAGGTCCCTTGTAGATTTATAAACCACATACCGAGGGCCTGTAAATTAATGCTACTAGTGGGTCTGCAGCACTATTGTACCACCTACTTAAGTAGCCTCTTAAAACATGCCCCAGGCCTGTCATTGCAGCCTGACTGCAGTTTTACAATTTGGCAATATAACCCTCTAGCTAAGCCTTAAACTCCACTTTTATTGCACATCAGTCACCCTTAAGATAGCCTCTAGGTAACTCATGGGGTAAGGTGCATTGCAATGCCATGTCCTGGTAGTGGAAAACATCTACATATTGTTTTCACTACTTTGAGGCCTTCCTCTCCAATAGGATAACATGGGGTTGCCTTATTACTTTTAATAAGTGCTTACATTTGATTGGGAACAGGTAAGCACTTTCCTTTTTAGTGTCTGAGAAATTGTATTTAAAAATTGGATTTTAAGTTACAATTTTAAAAAATGCCCTAACTGTTTGGGCATACAGCCTGTCCTAGATTACATGACTGGGTGTAGTTGGCAGTTGGACTTTGTTTATTCCTCCCAAACAGGAACACAATAAGGGCATTCTGCGTGCCTGAATGGGCCATTACCTGGCAGGATGGAGCGCAGAGCTGGGCCAAGCCCACTTGCATTTGAATTGCCTATGCACTACCTTCACACAAAGGACTTGTCACCCCTGCATTGCTCATGTAGACAGCATGCAGGCAGCCAGAAGCGTAATCAGGGGAAGCAGGAAACTTCAAGAACTTAACAGGGAATTCTCTAGAAACTTTGCCTGCTTCAAAGAAGACACCAGATTCAAAAATAGGACCCACAGACCCATTCTTCAGTTCTCCTTCTAGACCTGTGTAAGGACTTCTAGAGGACTGCCTTCTGCTGTGGCCTGGTATATGCTCCACAAGACTGCTTTGCTGCACCTGGAAGGACAGCCTTGCTGTCTGGAGCCTGCCTTTAACCCTCAGAGGCCTGCCCTGCTGCTTGAGCCTTGCTTCATTACTTGAACCCAGTACTACCAGCGTGAATCCAAGTGCTAGTTAGCTGGTCTCCTAATTAGAGCCTAAGGACAGAGAATGTTCCTAGCATCATGAACCTGCACCTGGACCCAGCCTGAATGAGCCCTAACCCCTCAGGTGGTGCATCTCCAGTCCTGGGCCCTTGGTAGTGGTGTTGGTAATGATTCCTAGAGAGCCAAGTTCCCAACTTTGGGACTAGAAAGGTTTTTGTATTAAACCTGCACTGAGAACTGAGGGAAGACAGGGACCATCCTGCTCATCTATACTCCCATGGTGCATCGTCGGTCGGACTGGCTTTGCGGCAGCTACCACTAAATATTTCTCCACACAGCATATCCTGCTCAGCGGTCCTTCACCAAAGGAGTTTCTGGTCTCCTGGAACTCTTGTCAGCTACAGCCTCTGTTAGACCTAGCACCTTGGCGTAGGTCTCCCTTCCACTTTTTTTACTGTGCCTCATGTGTTTTGCTGGTGTTACTTGCTCAGATCATGGTGCTACTGCCAATCAGTGCCACAGTGCAAGTGCTCCCTGTATAACATGTATATATTGATTGGATCCCATGATTGGCTTATTTGGTTTACTGTCAGACCCCAGTAAAGTGCACTAGGAGTGCCCAGGGCTTGTAAATCCAAATCCTGCTAGTGGGCTTGCAGCACTGGTTGTGCCACCCACAGAAGCAGCCTTGTAAAATGTGTCTAAGGTCTGCCATTGCAGAACCTGCGTGCAGTCTGGTACTGTCATGCTGACTGGGCAAAGTGCACCCACTTGCCAGTCCCTAAACCTTTCCTTTTCTTCATATAAGTCACCCTATGGTAGGCCCAAGGGCAGGGCGCATTGTAAGTATAAGGTTGGACAAGCCCTGATGTGTGTGGCATGTCCTAATAGTGAATTACTAGTGAAGCCACACAAACTCCACCAGCCAATGATACACATTGCAACCACTTGCGACAATTTGATTCGATTGTCCGGATGACCTAAAGGGGAAGGAAAGAGTTCCATGTTCCTGTCTATCCAGATTAGGTACCCAGACACCCAGCAGCACCTTGATGAGTGCAGGATTACTATACCTTCTATAGGCAAAAGATTGTGACACCTGAAGCTGGCAAACTTCCAATTTGGAGAACTATTTCCCCTCCATCAGAAGTGCGAGCTGCAACCAGCTGTGGGTGCACCAAGGCACAATGAGAACGCTCAGATCCAGTTACTGTATTCTCAACAACAGAGTACCTTGTGGCGTGGGTCTGGGGAGAGGAGGCTGGTGACCTCGGACTCAGGCAGCGATGTCAAGCAACATCAGCCTCCTGATCTGTAGGTTGAAGACAGCCTAGGATACCAGCTCGGGTGCCACCGACTCAGCAAACTACTCCCAACACCCCTCGGACACCACACACTACAGAGTGCGAGCTAGCCCAGGTTTCCAGTTGTAAGCCTGTGTCCCTCAGATTCAGCAGACTTCCCCTGCTCTCCTCAAATTCCTTATACTACGGCACATTCAGGTGGGCCGCTAATCGTTACAAGCACTATCCTCTGCACAGTGTGATTACTGCCTACGTCTGGTTGGTCCTTGTCCCAACCTATGATCACTTCCACCCAATTCCACCACATCCTGCATGGCCCTTATGTTCTTGTGGAAACTGGGAGATCCTTTCTTTCCCTGGGCTCTCGTGGACAGGAGGCCAACCAACCGGCCCTATGAGAGTGCTTAGCGACCTGGGTTACGACAGTTGACAATTAGCTGTAGGCCAGAAACATCCAGGTAAAATCCACCAAGTGATGGTCCCCTTCCTAGAGCACGAGAATTCCAAGGCTACCACGAAGCTGCAGATAATCCAGTTGCAGTCCCTCCTTCCCCAATAGTTCTTCTTGTTGATGTTGAGGGTCGTACCAGCGTAGTATGGTTCAATCCCCAAAGCGTCTTTAACTCCTGAGAGCAGAGCCCCAGTAGTTATAACCACAATGGCCTTTGAAGATGAGATCAGTTAAAAAGGCCATCCTACCCCTGGAAGCTTGATCAATATTTTTAGGGGGGGCCAAGCCCCTGCCCCTTGGAATACAGGTGCTAATTCCACCCCCTCCTATCCGCCCAAGAAAGGCTCTTCAGAGTCAGAGGTCTGCAGTTTCCCTTCAGCCCCTAGTTTATGTCTGTCTTTTCAGGAATGCACAGATGTAGCTGTCCCGTCAGCACCCAGATGGGGATTGGAGACAGGCTGACAGGCACGTAGAGCCACAAGCACAGAAATGCCCACTTTCCCAAAGTGGTATTTCCACAGTAGTAATGTTGAATCCACTCGCACCACCGAAGAGGATTCACCATTACTAACTCATCGATATCAAACACTATACTGCCACTCTTCTGCGCATAGGAAATACAGCTCAATAGCCTTTCCACCAATCCTGCATGTCAATCGAATGCAAGAAGCAGGCCCTATCATACCAAACACACCATCGGGTACCAATCACTACCAGTGAATGCAGCGCACATGGTCATATACCCTACCTCTTTCAGACACCTCACCCTGCCCCAGGGAGTACTCCGATACAGCGAAAGACATGCAGAACCTTGGCAAGTAGAGTTTTAAATTCCAAGTCTAGTAACAATACCATGCCCACACAGGCCTGCTAGGGCAAATCTATGGCACGTTTGAAGAGCTACCTTAGTGGGTGGCACAACCAGTGCTGCAGGCCCACAGAGGAGCTTTTGAGTTACATGCCCTAGGTATATGTCTTACCCCTAGTCAAGGGACTTAATGCAAACTCAAATCAGCCAATCATGCATACGCCAATCACCAGTATGTATATGATAAGCACAGTGCATTGGAGCTGAATAGCAGTGTCAAAAACGCTCAAAGTCCTATGCCAGCAAAGCAAGGTCCAAACAGGAGGTCAGAAGCCACAAAGGTCAGGGGAGACCATGCCAAAAGATGCCCTGTCTAACACGAAGGGCCAGATATACAAACACATTTTTCCATAGACACAGAATCTGTAAAACACTTTGATACATCTGGCCCTAAGCCATTTGTACAGCTTTGGGTGGCATTAAATAGCCTTAATTGTCCCTTGAACGAGTGTGAAGTTAGTAGTTGTATTAGTACTGTCTTTGGCAGTGCTGGAATGGGCAATGTGTGTCGCAAGCTGCAGTAACTTCCGTCGGGCCCTTTTATTTTCACAAATTAAGCACTTCTGGAAGCTGCAGTGTGTCTGCCAAAAGACAGCTATCTGACAGCAATGGAGAAAGACGTGTCATTGTTGGTGAAATGTGCCGTACGTAACCTTACTCTGCTGCTACCTGCATGCTTTTAAAGCATCTGGGGGCCACCGCTACTATGGGCTGACAAATCATCGCTCTACAATGCCACCCTGTAATTCCATTTCCACCCCATCCAATGGATGGTATTCAAATATCATGCAGTCGATCATCAATTGAATATTGCCCAGTTCAGCACTAGAACCCATTGCTCCACTTGCTTCAGGCTGTGGTAAAAGATAAACTACTCCTCAGTATCCGCCACATCATCCCCTGTTCGCATCACTCCAGCCCACGCACTAGTTTTCCTAACCCAGGATGTGCATTAAGCTCCCAAGGAGCCTTGCCATGACGGAATAATTTATGATTATGATGTTTGCCTCAGGTGACTTCTTGTTGCTACCTGCCTACCTTTTGTCTATGGAGTCGAATGGGAAAGTAAGGAGACGAGGGCTGTGAGGGATGTTGGGGAGGGACATGCTCAACATGCATTCTTGCAGATTGCAAAAGCAATGGTAGACTAGAATTGTGATCACGCCCAAGACTTTGAGGGGGTTAAACATTCTCGCCGCCCTATTTCCTGTAGATCGCCCTTCTCTGCCCTAAACTGCGTCCGGTATTTTTGCACACTTTCAAAAGGAGTCAAATAATTCGAAATGTCTTCAGAAATGAGATACATCATGTAGTCAAATAGCAGAAAACTGCAACAAAAAAAAAAAAACAATGAGTATATAAATTTCGACACTCTAAACATCCGCAACCTTCCAGTCTTAGCCTAGATTTCCGGTAAAAATGACCTTTCCAAAATTCCAAGTAAACATTTACATGGTTGTAAAGGGGCCCCTGAACATGTCACTGTTCCCTGTAATGGGAACAAAAAGGGTATAGTATCATTGCATAACACGATTCGTACAATTTTGCATCATTTGCCCCAAATAACAATGCGAAAATTACATTTACACCATGAAGCTGCTGATCAGTGTTATTTTCACTGATCCGAAAGTGCATGTGCCATTTGTGTATTGTTTAATGAGTGTAGAATTAAGATGTTCTACTTACTCTTTTTTGACGATGGGATTACCTGGTGCTTTAAGCCTGACACCATCAGACTGACTGTCCAGAGTTATATTGCGAACAACTCGAGATGCAGATGTTCTGTCAGTTTCACCATGATCATAAATACCATTGGTTTCATGGACTGCCAAAGTCTTGTCCCCATTACCTTCACTGTGATGGTTCGGTCTGATGTCGCCTTCCTGTTGTGCGGGCTGACTTTCTTTGCTCTGCTCATTTTTTGTGTGTTCAACTTCAAGGGATATTTTACTCACTTGCTCTTCTTCCTGGATGTGGTGTGAGCCATTCAAATACCCGCTGTCATTTTGATCCGTTGCTGGCTTTCTGTCTGTTGATTCGTTTTCTTTAGAAGGAATTTTAGCAGCATTCTCATCATTTGGCCCGCTTCTGGGAGAATTTCCCTGTAGCTGTTTTTCATGAAGCGAAAAAGTTAGAGTGTATCCTTCCTCATTTTCGACATGATTGACAATCGTGTGATCTTGCGCTGAAAGTTCTGCTTCTGCTAGAGTTAAAGCATCGTCAAATGTGCAGCTGATTTCATGCAGGCGATTCTCTGTTACTCCCAGTTGTGCGGCAGCATCTCCAAGTTCCTTAACAATTTTGGCAAGGTTATCCAGAGGTACTGTTTGTATGGCAAAAAGACAACGTAAGCAATGAATATTTTCCAACACATGTAGCTAAATCATTGATGAACAGAAAGTAAACCTGATGCACCAAAAATAACAAATATATTTGTATTATGTGTGTTCTGCTCGGTGTTAATGACTCAACAATTTTTTTTTATTGATGGCTCTAAATCTGTTTATTTGAAAATAGAGTAAGAGTCTCACTTCAACGTTGGCCGAATATACGGGGCAAAAAAGCAATTTTCTCACATTTGAAAACTAGCACAAATTTAGCGCGGAACCTAACTTATTTACCTTCTGGTTTTGTGCTTGCTATTACAGCCAATTATTGGCTGCTGGTAAAATTAATCAACTAACGTGTAAACAATTGTAATAACTTTTGCAAAATTCAAGCAAATATTGATTTATTATGTGGTTAATTTTTAAAGCAATAAAGAGGTGCAAAAAATCTACAGGATAACACATAAATAAGCATTTACTAAACATATTATTGTGCATTGATATCTTGCAATGGTTTACACGATACTGCAGGTCATTTCCATTAAGACTGATCAGCATTGTATACCGTACATTGTCGCGCTGTGCTCTACAGAAGGACAGATTAATATAATATATGCAATACTTTACCACCTGCTGTACATTATAAGGATATTGCAATTCACAGAAGTCGTCTGAGACAACATAGAGTAATGAGGCAGAGGACAGAGTTCCTTTATGAGGTCTCGGAACTCCCAGGCTGCTTGCAATATCATTTTTTTATCAAACAAAGGGTACTCTAAACCCAATAATACCTTGTCCCACCATAACCTTTCACCCAAAAACGTTTGCTATGTCATATCAGTAAGTATTCTTATAAATATGTAGAGGGGCTTGCAAAAAAACATGTTGCCATCAATAGGTCCTTTCTGCTAATGAAGTTCAGTAAAATAGCTTTGAAGAGAGTAACAACGGGCTCTGGTTTTCATTGTTTAAACAGCAGAAGTAATTTGCTCTGTGACCTGCCTTTCACGCTGTCTGCTGGCTCTGACAGAGTCATGTTTGTGTCAACTAAACTTAAGTGTAGTAGATTTGCTACAATTGAACACGTATGTCGTTTTCTAACTACAAGTGTCTAGTTTTGTCATAACTAGACTGTAATAATAAGAAAGTTTAAGACAGATTTATGCAGGGACTGGTGGCACCCATTTGTAATATTTGAATACGTGGAATAGGACCAAATCAAATTCTCACACGTTCCACGGGTCATGTTTTCTAATTTGCATGGGCATGCTATAGGCAAATGAGAGAATCGTTTCCCAATGGTCTTTATGCTGCTGATAAAAGCACGTTCAACAGCAAACACTCTCCCAGGGAACACCCGATGGGCCCAATTCACAACGATTTTACTATGAGTTTTTCTGACTTACTTTTGTACTACTCCTGGCTTTCTCCTGAGCAACAGGAGTAAGCTTAATTTACTTTCAGAGTAAGTCACAGGAAAGTATTTTCGAATCCATCCCTAAATGTGTGCCACTCAAATGTGGAAGCCATTCAGTGCAATAGCTGTGCTGGTCTTTGTGTGTGGCCAATAAATGTTGTATACGGCCTTGGCTCACCACACTCTTCCCTTACAAGCAGATTTAGGTGTTGTAACTCCAATCAAAGACCACAGGGCCAGTAAGAGCTACTAGGCTCAACAGTGGTAGTTGAGGAATTTTACTCCTGATGCCCTGGGGTCCAGCCTACTGTGGGATCCGAGAAGCTGGGTCAAGTACCCTTTTGGCACTTGACTCTCAGTGGTTCTGCGGGTTCAGCATACTAAGGTTTCTCAAGCAGAATGTAGGTGAAGGGTGAACACAGGTTCACAGCTCAAAATACATCGAGCAACACAATAAATGATTGCCAATTCTTATACTTACTTTTATGTAAAAGGTGTTATTCCACAAATAATACACAGTCTTCATTAAACCTTGGCGGAGTTCATGGAGTTCCTCTATGCGGAACTCAGCGAAGTGCAAAAAAACCTCTGCCTTGCTATACGGAGCGCTGCAAGCGGTGGAGTCCATTAGATAAAATGCTGTTTGCAGAGATTTGTCCACACTTTGCAATAATCACAAACTGCACCATGCAGAGCACAAGCAGGTGCTGCTTGAGTACATTTTTTACTTGAGCAGCAGCTTTCTTAACGCAAACGGATGGTTTCTCAATGCGAGCGGTCGAGAGCATACGCCACCACTCGCAATGAGAAATCTGACCACCCATGTTGAGCAATCTTGCCAGGAGTTTGATTTTACACACTTGATGTTGACGATCGCGAATGAGGAAAAATCTCATCGGGAGGTGGATTTTCCCCGCTCGCACTCACCAACTTGACGTTGATGAGCACGAGTGAGAAAAATAAATTCGTTTTTCAGAACTCTGCGAACTCCACGTAACGCAGAGTGCTGAAAACTTCAAAAACTCCAATGCGGAGCAGAGTTCACCACCCAGGGTTAGTCTTCATATAGCATTCATGCTAAAATTAGCTGATGCAGCTCTCGAGTTCCACTTCCCAGTGTATGGACCGTGTTGATGGAAATGGCCATCACTTACCTGGTATTCCACTAGATATTTTGTCTTTGCTGCCCTATTTTTACAGAACCCATTTTTGTTAGCAATAGGACTCTGTGCAATTTACTCCATTCAATCAATGTTAAAGTGCTTGTGTTCTTTCTTTTTAACATGGCAAAATTTGAATATACCCAATTGGCCCCTTACATTAGCATATAAGTCCCTAGTATATGGTTGTATATGTACCTATGGCCTTTAAATGAATTACTACTATCAGGCTACTACCATTTTGCCAACCACTAAAGTAGCCCTGTAGAACATTTCTCAGGACTGCCATCGTAATCGGTAGCATCTTATCATCCTGTGGAAAATAAAACTTTTGCTGTTGTGAACCCCAATATAGGCTTAGGTAGTTGCACGACCCTTTACCTACATCTGTCCTACCATTGTTTTAGATAACAGCTCTAGCGCTGACCTTTTACCTAGGTAGGTGCTACATAAATGCTTTGTGGTTTTCTCCAAGAGCTAGGCTCATTTATTATGCATGAGGATTCTTAGTATCACAGCAGGATTACCATCTTCTGCATACTAACACTGTATAAGGTCACCACTATCGTCATCCTTGCCCGACATGCCCATAGTACACTTCTAGATAGAACCCCTGAGGGTACCTTTCGGGTATATAAGCACTACATCTTTGCTAGGCAAACCAGGGGAGAAAAGACTTCCATGTTGACACACTGACACGCTGACGCAAGACGCTGAGGTCCCTGCACGCAGACACTACAGCATGCAGTGGTCAGACATTCCTTGCAGGGTGTCCATCTCGAGACCAAGACAGGGTCCTTCACTCTTCCACATCAGGTAATGGGGTTGGCTCTATCCTAAGGGGATTCTTGGCTATACACCTACATACATGCCAGGTACACTACTGTTCATCTACATAGGGTTTGCATCGTAGGAGTTCGCATTATTATTGTCATGTATCTATATGCCTGCATATATTCATTGTTTTATCACTATGGTAGAATTCTACCATTTGTTTACTCTTCTGGTGCCTTTAACTGTATATATTTGTTTCTGTCTCATGGTTGTTGCAGCACACATATTTTATGCTAGAATGACTCTGTTTCAATAAATGTTTATTGAAAACGTCCCACTATTTATTCTGTGTATATCTCTGAGACAAAGTGAGCACGAGTGACTAGGCAAAAAGTATTGTATTGTTTCCACGATCCCTGAGGGGTCAGACTTGTCATGTTAAGCAGTAGCCAGAAACTATTCGCTTCTTGGTAAGAAGGGAGCATGGTGGCATTGTGAGCTAGCTGGTCTACAAATTAAGATATCCTTTGGGAGTGTCTGGAATCAGTCTGGACACCAATCCCTTAGTTTATGTTGTCTAAAATGCGCAGATCCTATATAGATTTGTAGGAACTATATGACATTGCGTGGCCTACATCTTACTTTGTAATACTTGTAAGTCACCCCTAGGCAAGGCCCATAGGGCAGGAGGCATGGTGTAAAAAGTAGGATATGTACATTTAATATTTTACATTTCCTGGAAGTGAAAAAACTTGAAAGTGATTTTTCACTGTGGCAAGGCTGGCTCCCCCATAGAAAATCACTAGGTTATGTTATAATACCTCATAATGCATAACCGAAGTTTGGGATTTTAAAGAAAAATTATACAAAGTCTCATTAGAATAGGAATTTAAAATACAACCTATCGGTCTAGTCTGATTTTGAATTATTATTTTCAAAATTCCACTTTTTAGAAAGTTGGCATTTCTTGCCTAAGCCAAATGTGATTTTCTCCTCATGTCCAGGGTTACCTGACTGATAATGGCTCTCCTGTGGTATGACAGTGGACAAAAGGCCTGGGTGTGGAGTGGTGAGTACCTTCCTTAAAGAATGGCTTGGGGAAGAGATACGTCCCTGCACTGATTGCACTACAAACGGTAGTCTGGTGGCTGTACCCAATCATTCCTCAATTCAGAAGAAGTCTACCCTGTCACCTGCAGATGCAGCTCACACCTAGGCCTGCCTGGGATTTGCATCACCAGCCAGGGTGGAGCTAAAACCCGGAGAAAGGGAAGCTATGACCACAGACAGTTCAGAGTTAGGAAAAGGGGTGCTCCCCACCAACAGGCTAGCACTGGGTATACATTTGGCATTCCCAAACCCTGATATCAGAACACAGTTGAATGTGTGAAGACTCAGAACAAGGACTGCCATGCTGTCTGAAGTCTGAATGAAGGCTGGGCCTGCTTACCTTGAGCCCAGGACCCCAGAAGTGACTCCAAGGGTCAGTTGGCTGACCTCCTGTTCCAGCACAGGTTCACAGCAATCCTTTCCTGCTTATTAGCTGACCAGATCCAACTGGACCTCACCTTGGCCACACTGCTGGCATATGTGGGAGTGAGCCCTGACCCCAAGTGCTGTCCTCAAGTTCCTGAACCCAGCGTGCATTTCTCTCTGCTTGACATACGGTTTTATAACATTTGCGAGTGCAACGCAGCTTCCCAACAAGGAATTCACCAGATCTGACGCCGAACAACATAGAGCCCTGAAGAGCAGCACAGCTTTCTACTGAAAGCCCGACCAGATCTAACACTACATGACACCCAAGTGCTGCAGAGCCTCACAGAGCAGCATGTAACAATGTTGACTTTAAATTTATGATTACTGTACATAGTTTGACTTTGTGCTTGTTTTTTCTTTGGAGTGACTCCATGGAGCTTCTCCATGGTGATAGAATGTGAAAGTGAGCTGAGGTCAGTTGCACCTGACTGCAGAGCCTTGATGGATGGGATCTTCATTTCTTCTTATTAAATCCAACTTTTCTACAATCAAATTCTTTCTTATGACTTTCTTGAAAGAGGATTTTACACAGCACTTTTTGAGGCCAACGATGATATTCAAAACAACCTGGACCAAGGAAAAACAGCAGCTCTCATCCTGCTTGACCTCTTTGTGGCCTTCTACACTGTCTCCGACAACATCCTCATCAATGAGATTGGCATAGAGGGATCCACTCTCAAATGCATTTGTCCCTTCCTTACGAGAAGAACCCAAAGGGTCAAGCTGTCACCCTTCTCATCAAAGGCCAAGAAACTGATGTACAGTGTCCAATGGAGATTGTCTATCAGCTCCACTCTTTTCAACATATATAAGATATCACTGACCAACATCATTTGAAAACATGACAGCACCATCATTTCCTATGCTGATGACACCCAGTGTATCCTCTCCCTGATGGACAAGACAAACACCAGCAGAATCAACTTCACTAACTGAATAACCATGGTGACAGACTGGGTGCGAACCAACCGCCTGAAGCTCAAGTCCCACAAGACAGAAGTACAGGACTTAGGCAACAAGACCTCCCCATAGAATTCCGCTTGGTGGCCATTAGAGCTAAGACCAACACCCACAGTCCACTCTAGAAATCTAGGGATCATCCTTGATGACCAGCTCAACATGGTTGCTCAAGTCAACGCAGTGTACACCACCTGATTCCACATCCTACACATGCTGCTAAAGATCTTCAAATGGTTGCCTCATAACATCACACGGACCATCACGCAAGCACACATCACCAGCCAACTCGACTACGGCAATACGCTCTACACTGGAATCTCCAAACAACTCCTACACAGATGCCAGCCCATTCAGAACTTAGCTGCAAGACTGATACTTGACCTCCTATATCACACACACATCACACCACTCCTCAGGAAGCTTTGCTGGCTCCCCATTTAAAAACACAGGCAAGTCACACTTCGCATGCACAATAAGAAATCCCTATACAACACATAACAAGAATAGCTGAACAGCCACATACACTTTTACCAACCCACCAGATATCTACACTCTGCCTCACTCTCACTCGCACACACTCCCTGCATCCACAAAGGCAACACAGTAGGTCACTAATTCTCCTACATGGCACCCAAGGCATAGAACGACTCCCCTCCATACGACATAGCCTCGTCCTCCCTTCTTGAGTTCCACATGAAGCTGAATACATGGCTCTTCATATAAGTAACATGGGAACATATTCCTACACGTCAGCCCAAGCTCCTGTATACCCTCTCCGGTGATTAGTATGCTCTACAAATCAGCATAACTTAACAATTCGACTTTGTAAAATAAACTCCTTGCCAGACCTAAAATCCCTTTTTATTAGATATATGTCACTGCTACGGTAGACCCTAAACAGCCCGTGGGGCAAGGTGTATTGTATTTAAAATGGTGGGGTATAATTTTAAGTTTTACATGTCCTGGTAGTAAAACACTCACAAATACATTTTTTACTATTGTGAGGCCTACCTCTTCCATGGGATAAGAACATTCGATTCCCTATATTACATTTAATAAGTGATACATTTTGCTTAGGAACAGGTAGAAATGTCATGTTTTAGGTCAAAAGAATTGTAAGTTAAAATCTCCTTTAATGGTAAAGTCGGATTTTGAGTCACAGTTCTGAAAATGCCACTTTTAGAAATATTTGCCTTTCCTTGTGTTAACCATCTTGTGCCTGAAGCCTGTTTTCTGGGTCACATTGTCGTGTAGTTCCTACTAGTCTGTAGGAACTGCACTGTTGGACAAAATAGTCTTTGGGTGAAGTGCCTAAACTGATTCCGGGCACCCCAGCAGGATAGTTTGGCCTAGAGACCAGCTAGCTCACAGCGCCACCATAAGTCTCCCTAACCCTACTAGGGAGCGAAGGGTTTCTGGCAACCACCGAACATGACAACCCTGACTCCTCAGGGATAGTGGTAACACATCAGAACCTCTTATTCAGACACTCGTGCTCTTTTGTTCTCAAAAAGATATACTGAGAATACACAGCGGGGCGTTTTCAATATTTTCAATATATTTATTGAACTAATGTTATTATTATATAGAATACACATGCTTGGACAATCACTAGACAGAAGCAGATGAAAGTGATTACAAGCATTAAAAGAGTGAATAGTAGATATAGCCCTACCCTGGTGCTAAAACAGTGCATATATAAAGGCATATAAAAAAGGTATTCATCAGGTGTACTACTACTACTATGCAGACCCTACTTTGCATGTCCCTAGTGTGTGAAAGGTGTAATGCCAAGAATCCCCCAAGGGACAACCCAACCTAATTACTTGGTGGGAGAAAATGTAGGAGCCCGTTTTGATCACGTGCTGTACAGCCCCTCAAGGAGATGTCAGATACTGCATGGTATAGTCTCAGTATGCAGGGAACCTCAGTGTCAGCTGAAGTGCCTCCTCTGCTAATCTTTTGGGATGCTCATTATTTATAATAGAAAGAATCCTTGTGATGTATGTATAGATTTGCAATGTGATGTATATGTCTGTAGTCCTATCACCCGTGGATGAAGCAAGAATAACATTTGTACATTGTGCGTAAAAAGGCCTTTAACATGGTGTTCAAGGGATCGTGATAATGTGATGCGAAGCTAGATGTGTAAACAGAAGTAGTTTCAGAGAAATAAATCCCACTTTGTCAGACATGCGAATATGTGCAAAATTTTCACAGCTGAAATGCTACTGTGCAAAATTTGGACAGTGTAAGAAAATGTGTAGCTTTGGGCACATAACACCCACTCCTCATACTAAGGGTTGATATATAAAAGCTATCTAAAAAGCTAAAAAGGCAATAAAAATTCACACTAAAGTGTCTAAAACCCCTTTTAAAATTATCTAAAATCAAGCTTTCCTTCAAAATATTCAGAACAAAGTTAATATACTGTTTGAAATCCCAAGTACTCAGAAAGCCATGGTGCCTAGAACAGCAGAAAAAAATATTGTTTTGATGCACTTTAGTTTTTAAAAATAGGCCACATACTTCCCACTACACGGAAAAGACAACTGTTTATGTGTTCGGAGTGGTAGCCACAACATTGCTGTTGCTGGCAACCGCAGATGATGTTCCCAGGGGCGCACCTCGAACCAGATTAATGGAGCAAAGGTTATTCCATCCAGTTCCCACAACAGCTGCTAAGGGAGGAACTGCATCCTGTAAGCATATCGTAGAGCCGGTATTCCATTCACTAGAAACCAAAGCACCCCAGGTGTGGTACTGAAAATTCTGAACCCGTGTTATTAAAGTCGTCGAATCATGACAATTTTGGTAACATCAGACCGAAAATGACGAAAGCAAGGTGTGCATGTATTTTCGTCACGTTTGAGTGGCGAGATCACCATTAAATCAGGGATTCCGTCCTGAACCCTCGGGTTCCATTTTGTGGTTGCCCTCACATAGACCGATGACTAAGGCCAAGCGAGTCTTAAGGACACGTACACCTTCAGCTGACTTCTGTGTGACCTGGGCAAGCTGACTCCACTGCCCGAAGCCAAACCTGTTCGACCAGTTCCTTTCCCAGTAGCTGATCAAGATTAAGCATCAAGGCACAGGAGATCATAAACCTTTATTGCACACAACTATGTCTTATCTTACTCACACCTGTCTCTGCTCCTTTCTTTATGGCCTGTTTACGATGGGGATGTGCCCGTTTTTATTATGGGTTTGTGCAGCTTGTGTAAGAAGGAATGTTGGGTTTTGCATGCTTGCAAAACCTAGGACTGCCCTTTTCTTTTGTACTGAGTCATGTAACGCTAAAAACATATAAAAGGCCTCTGTCCTCTGAATTCCTGAGACTACCTCATTCAGTTGCTACGGCTTCTGTGTGACGTGGCCTCACTATGTTAAGTATAATAAAGATGTATTTTTCATATTACAGCTTCTGTGCCAAGTTCTTTGTTATATTAGTAAGTATTCCCTGAGAACGAAAATCTCAGTACTTCAAATGGCGCAGCCAACGCGGGGCTCATCAGGAGAAGTGGCTTTCTGTGGGAGTGATCGTGTCAGGAGACTGAAATCTACTGAGGAGGACAGAACAGGATTCTACTAAGAAGGTACTCTGTGCACGGGGATTCTGGAGATTCTTTGATTCTGCAGCCCAGTATATTTCTGATCTTCCTGATTTTGATCCTCCACATGATGTCACTCCTGACTGAGAACCTTTTTGGCGTGAGTATTCTTAAAAAGACCATTAGGTCATGTAGAACTTGACAGTTAGAATCTGGATAACCTTCTGATTAGTAAAAGTAAGAGTTAAGTATAAGTGGGTCGCTCCCAGTCCTTTGTTCTTTGGTTCCTTAGTCTGGTTCTTAGTTTGATTTGTCCTTAGTTTTTATTTGAATATTGCAATTTTCAAAAACCGAGGGTCTTGTATATTTACGAGTGTATCGATAAGAGATAGCCCCTTGAAGTTTGAAGCTAGATTAGTGAGCTATAAGATGCCTGATCTTAGCAAATTTGGAGCTTTGTATTGGCCAACTTTGTATACGTTTGGATTAGCCGGCTTCCCCTAAAGGGAATATCTAAATAGGTTTAGATTTTAAAACATATTTCTTCCTTGGTGATTTTGTATCCCCAGGGAATTAAAATATGACATAATACAAAACAAGGATCCTTTGTTCTGCGCAGTTTTATGAACAAAGATATGCAGATCGATTTTTGGTGTTCTGCCAGTCAAAGCTAGTGAATTAAGTGTATTGTGGCTTCGTGCACATACAGCAGTCTGTTGGGCTGTGTTTTTTGCAGTCTTTTGGGACCCTATTGAGACGTGTTTCTTGTAAATATGACTTACAGCTAAGTATTTACAAATGGGTTTGGTTTGGGTACAGTCTGTAGGCTGTCCTTTGTTTTCGTCCTGAGTGTTGATTTGTGGGTTCAATGTGTGTTTTAATGTCTATGTGGTTTTTCTCATTAGTGTAACTTCAGTATCTGGATTGCGATGGCAATTTATGAAACAATAGCTACAGCGCTGTATTGTGTGTCCTGAGTGTCTGAATACTTTTTCTGTATGTCTGCAATGAGCTCAATGTGTGTTTGTGGGTTTCTTGATGTGTTCAGTCTGTTAAGTAAAAGGTCAGATTAATTAATATTAAGTAGAAATTAAATAACACTCCAGCAATTTACTATGTCACATGCTAAAATGGCTATATGTTGCTATTCAATTTACAGACTAAGCAAAGACGCATATGTGCAAACTGTTAAATGCTTAAAATAGATAAAGTTAAAATCCACATTCGCTAGGAAGATGAAGGGCCTCAGAAATAATTGTGTGTTTTGTAGCAAAACGAATTTATAGCATTTTTTTACTTACATGCATTGTAGTACATGTAAAAGGCAAGCACTTCAGCTAAAGTGAATTTTTGCTAGATTTAAATGCATCTTATTGCACGCGCATTTTTAAAACTTGAAATGTCTGTTTTCAGTAAGACTGAAAGCGTGCTCAGGTTTCAGCAATGTGCAGGGCCTTTCCTGCCATTAAGGCAGCAGATGTTGTTTTTCGAAGGCCATGAATGGCATCGGAATGTTTATTTAGCACAGTTGGACTTTTTCATTTCAGAATAGTGTTTTAGAGGGTTACAAAAATAAGGTTCATCACTTTGTATCACTGGAAGACACTCAAATTGCGGTTTTCCTTTCTTTAAGCATTTTTTTCAAAGTATATTTCTGGTTCTGTTGCTAAATACTGATTGTCCTTTAAAAAATGGCGCGAAAAATGTCATGCTTTAAGTTAGGCTTTTGTGCTTAGGCGCATAAATGAATGCATCTAAAAATGATAGGCAAGGGATGCAGCTTACCTTTATATGTGGAATTATCATAAAAACAGATAATTGGTGTCATTGAACGAAAAATTATTAATTATGGAAAAATTATTTGAGAAAAAAATAAGTGCTTTTTAAAATCGTTTTTTGATGTTTATAAAGCTTAATACTCATACTATGACCTCCTAGTATTAAAATTTGATTTAAGTTATGTTTTACTGTATAATTAGGTAATTTGCATGTTGGTTTTCACTTGGCGCAGGCGTAAAAACTCATTTTTTGAAGGAATTAGATGTGATATGCTTAATGTCCAATCTTTGCAATCTGTAAAGCACATTCTGAGGATGATTAATAAGTAATATAATTGTAGGATTTTTATTTTTAAGTGCCCCAAAGATAAAAGTCGAAATTGAGTTAAATGGATTTTTAACACAGCATTCTTGTCATTTACCATAGCTTGAAAGTGTCTCTGGCTTCAGTAAATGCATACATTTGTGTATAATACAAGCTTGTGAGCTGTTATTAAGGTTGTTTTTCATAGTTCAGTGAGCCAATGTGCCCGGTGCAGAGGTTTGTGTCTAATATCAGGGTTGAAGGTTCTAACTTTAGCGGGGCCCATTTAGGCGTTCATCCATGTTAGGTTGCTAAAATGAGTACCATTGTATAGGGTGGTAGCAAACATTTGTTCTAAAAACTGGTATGTGTGAATCATTCACAGTAAATGTAGTAGGCCTTCTGTCTTTGTCAGCCTCGGAATGAGCAGAAATTGTGGGCTAGGAGAACAGGCTGCTCAAGTTGCGCTAAGATGCTATCTTTAGTTTTCCTGTAAACAATGCAGGAGGCTGTCATGTTGACATTTGTGACCTTTTAAATTCGAGCCTTGTCTCTGTGAAATGCAGAATGACCTTGCTAAACAGGCCTCTGAAAGGTGGGATTTCTGGTTCCCCATAAGAACATCAATAAAATGAAAGAACTTAATTCCAAAGGGAAATATAAAAAAAGGTTTCTTTAAAAGTCCCAACATCATGACATTTGTATTTCTGCTCTAAAAAAATAATGTCCGCTAGTCGCTTTTATTTTACGGAAAACGAAGTGTTGCATAACGTCTTAGACAAAAAAAATAAGATGGAGCCTTTAACTAAAATTGTGAAGCCTACATGAATAAGTAAAAACGATTTGCCAATTAAGATTATTTTTATCGTGGAGACTGTGGCACAAGGCTAACATGCAGTGTCAGGGAAAGGATTTTACTTTTGAAAAGTTAAAAGGGCTTCATGTTGCAAAGTGACTGACATGATGGTAACAGTTATGTAATGGAAATTTATTTTTGTGTTTGTTAATGTGTATCACGTTTTGTCTTCTGCTTAAAAGTTACAATTGATGTCTGTTTATTATGAGGAATGTCTCTCTTTTGTGCGCTGTGGATTTTTTTTCTTTTCGCTTCTGCTCACAGATCATTCATGGATTGCTCTGGGGGATTTTAAGCCTAACAAGACACGTGAGTTTGGTTGGTTGAAATGAGATTTTTTTTGCGCAACTCCTTTGGAAAGAAATGTCCATGCATTTTTCATGTTTGTGTATTTGGTTCTATCATAAATTATTCTTGCTGGTTCTGTGTGTCTCTCAGTTATATTTGACAGCAGATACCCACTAATTGGTGGTCTACTGTCAAAAAGGAGGGTAAGGATTTTAAACCTGACACGGTATTATGCGTCACCGCTCATTTATATATGCTATTGTTTTACAGCGAGTATATCTGACGGCTTGACGGCCATTTTGTGCATTTTTGCATGTTTTTGTTTTATGTTGCTGCTTAAGAAATTATTACAAGTTCACCTGTGTTGTTGTGAGGGGACATGTATGACGATACGTGTCGCTGTACAACAGCTGGGTAGAATTTTCGCTGATACTAAAATTCACAGATATAATTTTCTTTTCATATTGTGAACCAGACAGACAACACTTCACCAGTGTATGTCAAATTTGGCTATAAGTATTGAAGAAAAATAAACAGCAAATTGTGTCATTTGTAGCAACGATACTGCCCTTTCTTGTAAGGAACAGGCAGCCCTAAAAATTATATATCCTGATTGGACGTAAGGATAAATTATAGATTTGTGACTCTTGTACATGGTGACCTAATTTTTATATTTCATTAGTCAGTTTTATTCTGCTTCCTAAAGTAGTATATGGCTTTGGACCGTAAAAGAAACCAGGTTTCATTTTTCCCTGAAGAAGGAACTAGAACATTAGCTGAGATTACCGTATATGGTGTAGCGGCCAGCGGTAGAGTTAAATTTGTAAACTATTGTGATTTTTTTGTGTATCACCCATACTCTTGGTATTGTGTCACATGCCTGACTATCACCCAAGCACATCATGCCTAGTTATTGGGGGATTTTAGCTGTGTCCTAGTTCCATTTCTCTTTTCCGTATTCCTTTCACCAGTCAGCTTTTATTATTATTAGTGTATTGTTCAGGTTCACACTTTCAGATTGCAGTAATGTACCATGGACCCCATCTTATGTATAATTTCCTTTTGCATAACCAGACTGTTTTCCCCGATCATCTGCATTATGTGATTTTTTTTAGATATTCTAGATGAGGAATTTATGAACACCTATATGTAATCATTGAGATAAAATGTGTTTGCTCCATTAGATGATGCCACTATGTGTGAGGACATCCATTCGGATAGAATTCCCATGTCGCTATCTACCCTTAGATGATGGAGGATATACTCTCACACGGAAACCCAATTGAAACACCTAGAGACACTGTTTTGCCTACTGCCTTTATATTTGTATTGCTTTTTGAGAATGACAGTGTATTCTAGACCACAAATGTCCCGTGGCGTATGGCCACTCCTTTGAAGATTGCAGGCCACCTGTTTTCAGTCCTTTTGTTATACAATGAACTGTTTAAAGCATCGCACTTGCTTCATCAGAAGGCGTTCAACATCAGAAAAGAAGGAGGAGCTGATTTTGCCACAGAACCAGAATTTCAGTGCAAAAGAGCGCCTGTCATGTGCTGGTTAACCTCTGACAGTGTGCAGTCCCTTGAGCCCATTGGCCTGAGTTTTGGCCACGCACCCCTTTTTCCTTTGCTTCAACGGAAGTGCAGTGCACCGGAGGATCCAAGAAGTTGCAAAAGGCACTCCATTCTGGTGCCCATGAAAGAGCAGCCTGAGCGTCCTCTGACACTGAATGATGAGTGTTGGAGTCTGAGAATAGTCCCGGGTCTGCACGAGATGATTTGTGCCCATGACCAATGAAGAGCACAATATCTGTAGTGTCTGCCGCAGAGGAGAGATACGGTGCACTGCCTTGAGACATTGAGACTTTTTGAATGAGCTATGAGTGTTTGCCAGGAGGGCACTCCAACAGATACTGAGCATTTTTTTCATGGGAGGCCTGAATCCAAAGGCCCATGCAACAACGGGAGCAGACTTGATGGGCAATAGAAGCCTGCCAGAGAGGCTATTTGAACGGACTCTGGGCATGGTTGGTTTCACAAGAGGTTTCCGTGTGATTGTATAGCCTAAGTGTTAGGAGAATGATTTTATTGTTCTGCTGGCATTATTTTAAAGTACTATTCTGTTTAGTAAAACCAGAATAAAGTCCATTTTCTGTGGAAGAGTATCCCCTTTTCACCTCAGAGCATTAATGAGGGTCACCACTGTTTCACTTGAACATATAATAAATTACAGAAATGCATAGGAAGACCTAAAATGTTACTAGATAATTTTAGGATTAACTTTTTGCTTAGGGTTGTGAAAAATTATGATTTCATTTGTAATAGCGGTCACTACATTCTCCTGTTGTCTATATGTTCTTAACAACGTGTTTTCTAGTGTTTTTAAACATGACATTGTCTTTTATGGGTGGGATTGTTTTTCTTTCTACTCAATTGACATCTGTACCCACCTCCCAACCTATGTCTCTTCATACTACTACTTCTTTGCATTCTTTCCATATTTTACCTGAACATGGACTAGTTAGGAGGTCAGAGTTTACTGATAATTCCGTTTGTACAGTTTCTGCATCAACACCAGTTAGTAGTGAACATCACTAATTGTTGGGTGTGTGGTCTTATACCACATACTACAGATAGAGGTATTCCCTATTTGGTCCTGCCATATATGGCCTTGGTGCTACTACGTGTGTAAGGAGTCCTGTCCCGAAGAGTTGCTAAGTAATAGGATTATGCTTCAGCAACATCTCGATGATTTGATGAATATAGATCTGGACTCACATTAGCGTAAGTGTAGGTTATTGCCTATGTAAGGGCAAAAGGAGGGTCTGTGGTACTGAAAATTCTGAACCCGTGTTATTAAAGTCGTCGAATCATGACGATTTTGGTAACATCAGACCGAAAATGACGAAAGCAAGGTGTGCATGTATTTTCGTCACGTTTGAGTGGCGAGATCACCATTAAATCAGGGATTCCGTCCTGAACCCTCAGGTTCCATTTTGTGCACAGCAGCCATTTTGTGGTTGCCCTCACATAGGCCGATGACTAAGGCCAAGCGAGTCTTAAGGACACGTACACCTTCAGCTGACTTCTGTGTGACCTGGGCAAGCTGACTCCACTGCCCGAAGCCAAACCTGTTCGACCAGTTCCTATCCCAGTAGCTGATCAAGATTAAGCATCAAGGAACAGGAGATCATAAACCTTTATTGCACACAACTATGTCTTATCTTACTCACACCTGTCTCTGCTCCTTTCTTTATGGCCTGTTTACGATGGGGATGTGTCCGTTTTTATTATGGGTTTGTGCAGCTTGTGTAAGAAGGAATGTTGGGTTTTACATGCTTGCAAAACCTAGGACTGCCCTTTTCTTTTGTACTGAGTCATGTAACGCTAAAAACATATAAAAGGCCTCTGTCCTCTGAATTCCTGAGACTACCTCATTCAGTTGCTACGGCTTCTGTGTGATGCGGCCTCACTATGTTAAGTATAATAAAGATGTCTTTTTCATATTACAGCTTCTGTGCCAAGTTCTTTGTTATATTAGTAAGTATTCCCTGAGAACGAAAATCTCAGTACTTCACAGGGTGGCTCGAAGAATATATTCATCAGCAATGGAATAAGCTGGGACAACAATACTCATGGGCCTTTAAGGGGTCCATTAGTACTTCAATGTCCAGTTGCGCAACCAATTGTGATCCGAGCCATAAATCCATTATGCATTCCTGGCTGCTCGCAGGCAGCAGAATACCGGTTGTACGCAGTGAAACCAAACACGAGTAAAAAACCAGATCCAGTGCTCATTCAGTTCTCAAAGTTGAGGTGTGCTGAAGCAGTCTCCATTCCGGGTTGATCTTGGACGTCTATTACAGAGCACAACATTTTAAATCAGGTTTCGCGCCACAAATAGCAGGGCAAACGGAAGACCTCCAAAACTGCTTCCCATCAGAGTGTAAGAAAGATGGTATAACTCCAAAAATCATCTGAAAGGTGCTAACCAGTCCAGAGACAATACATTTTAAAAAGAGCGCTATTCCCTTCGTATCAGACATATTCACAATACGGTGGACCAGCTCCCCAAAATGCACCAGGAATTTAGTATGCAGTAGACTCTGTATCTGGGACGAGGATCTTGCAACCTGAAGATCAAGCGTCTAACTGTCTGATGTTAAGACCACATCTTTTTTGAGAAAGTATGGCTTTCAGTTTGTACAGAGAATCAAAGCATATGTCGGAAACATTTATCAAAAGCAATTGGGTTGTCTTCCTAATTGTGCGGGCAGGTGGAAACAGTACTTGTGTGGAACAAGTGACTATGGAATTAACCGTTACCAGATAAGAGATGCCTGGTTCTGTTCTGCATTACCCTTGATTATTCAGCATCAAAAAGCTCCAATTCAAGAGCAGCTTGAAGACCAGATGAATCCGGGCAGTTGGGACACCCTTCAGATAACAGGACAAGTTTGCAACTGAAGCATTGCATGCCCCATGAATTGAAATGTCCTTGCAAACGAAGGACCTGCTTAAAGGATCCTCCTCATCGGAACCACTAAGGAAAACTTCTGTGTCTTCATTCCTGCATCTAAACTTGAACATTTATTCCCAATATTCTACTTGGTGGTATTGCAGACAATATTGGAATTGGAAAGTCGTGACCCGTAGGGTGATCTAGCCATGGATTATCCAGTCTGTGTGTGGATGGTGTCTCAGCCACTGTGAAAGGTAATTGGTCTAATTTTTCAATGTGCACAATGGTATATCTTACATCTCTTCTTGTCATTAATATCTGTCTCTCAGTCAGTTTGTATGTGGAAAACAGATTTGTGCTTTGGATATAACATCACTGCATGTGGCCAGTACGTAATGTTTGCAATGTCCAGCTTAATAATACAATGGAAAAATAGTTGTGATTGTACATGCTGTTAAATAGACATATCTTGTTGTATTATGTCAAATTCAGAAGATACTTTGTTGCCCAGTGAATACATTCTGTATGTTAACTTGGTCATACCATTGTCAAATGCAGCCAAAGCCTTTTCTAAATTAACACTATCAATATTGTGCACACTCTCAGCAGCTTCCTGTTGAGAAACTTTCCACAGCTCATTGTATATTGCATATAAGAAGTGCTTTTGACATGTATTCTGGGGACCTAATAAAAGAAGCGCTGAGATCCATGTCATCAGAAAGAAAGAACAAGTTTTGCTTCACCTGAAAACTATTGAGGTTTTTAGCCAATCAAGGCCCAACTTCCTGACACTATAGGATGTCACCACCCCTGAGTGTTCTGATTGTACATATCGCTGATCAAGCCTATTGATCCTAAACCCTTTGGTGTTTCCTATGAATCTAGTTTGACACCCATTTGTATCCACAGGTCAAACCAACCACCCTTCCAATTGGGGTTCGATGAATTTTAAGAACCATTTGGTATCATGGCATTTAGTGTATACTCACTGTATTGTGTGAAATGCTCTCAGTTCTCAAAGTGTGCGAATGCGGGAATATGAGGTGTGTTCAAATCCTTTGTCCTGGCTATTCCAAGACAGGAAGTCTGTTGCACTGTTTTGTTCAGAACAATTATCTGATGTGGTATGAGGCATCATCTGAATAAGGCCTTGGTTCCCTGAACCTGCCAATCTTTTGTCCCCAGACAGATTGTCTGTATATGGTGTCTTTCCAAAAGTAAAAACCTTGTACAGACAGCTGGAAAAGAAAGGAAGCAGAGTATATCAGCTTGGTGTATGTGCCGATAAAGACTTGCAAATCTTTTATAACAGTTTGAGCGTCAGCCGTGTGCTGAGGCCACATCCAAAGGAACCTTGTCTTAATATTTGTGGGATCGCATTTGTCCACAGGGACGTCTGCGTGTAGAAAGTCTGGTGCTGTCTAACAATGGTGTCTGTACTGGACTGGCTATGCTATAGTCAGGCATCTCTCGCCGTTCTGTGCTGCGATCTCTAAGCAGTCTATGTATTAAATTACAAACATGGGAATGTGTGCATTCATTCCTGGCCACCTGCACAGCTCTTTTACAGATAATATTTTCTTAGAGATCCCTTGATGTATCAGACCCTTTCCCAAATTTGCTTCGTAAATCAAAGCTGCTTTACCTTCCCTGTTTGGAATTACTCGATCCCCCACTCCAGGAATTCGAGCAAACGGAACGCTATTTGCATCAATTATATATCAGTATTTGAGTGGAAACTTCTTAGGTAACGCTACACCACTGCCTTTGCATGTCGCATTGACAGCCAGCGTTATTTCACTGTCTATTTCTGTTTTTGAACGAGTGAATGCAGCTACGAAAGCCGATTGAACAGCCCCCTTCACGGCTTCATCAGCCAATTAATTCCCTTCAACATGAATGCCATCACGTTGATGACTCAGCATGTGTATCGCATGAGTGTTTTGTAGTCCTTCTCGTAACTGAACTACTTGTTCCCAAAGCATTTTATGCTTAATTGTGCCACCTCTTGCATCTTTAAAACCGTTTTGAAGCCAAATCTTTAAATATTCATTGTAGGATTGAACACAGTAGAAAGAATCACACACAATGAGTGTGGGGAATTTACGATCCGTATTTTCAAGAGCCATTTTGAATGCTTGTAGTTCAGCTCGCTGAGCTGCTAGCGATTGCATTTTTGTCACCATCGGTCTGAATTTGCCATTGGCATATGACCTTTAACGATCGCGCATGCTGCACTATAAGCTTGTTTACCCCACGTAGCGGGTTGAGCTGATCCGTCAGTATAAATTATACATTCATACTGGTCTAGAGGCAGAATTTCAGTAGGCAGAGGACATTCTTGTTCGTATTGCAGGAATGCTTGTGTTTTTAAATATAGATCAAAAACATATTCAACATCAGTTGCATTGTATCCATTTCGGATGTAAAGCTTTAGCATTTGGAATGCTCGCTTTTGTCACTGCCTCTAAGGCAGGTACAGGACTTACGGCCATAATGTGTTTCCCCTGTGCTAGGGCTCTTTCCCTTGCTACAGCGGTTTTACCAGCTGGCAATATTTTTTCTGTTGAAGTGAATTTCATTTTTGTTTGTGTATACAAATGTGATTTGTATGCGATTGGAACTTTTTCACCATCATTAAAAGTTAAATAGGTGAATCCGCATTGACCCGGAATGATTCGGATCACTAAGTTGCGTACATTTACGCGTGTTTTGCAAATGTTTTGTTGCTAACATGTCTGTTTGGAGTGAATGCAAAATTTCTGTGTGTTTTTGTGTCCAATTTACTGTTTTAAAGTCAGGTTTGCTTAATTCATAGAGAGGTTTAACCCTTTCTGCGTAGTTAAGAATGTAAGTTCTTCCAAAATTTAGGAAACCTACAAGTGACTGAAAGTTGGCTGCCAGGGTTTTGCCTTCACTTGAAAGTTCATATCCTAGAAAAAGGACATAGAGATGGGCAATTCTCAATTTATTAAAATTGAATTTATACCCCTCAGAGGCGAAGCAAAGTATATTGGTGTTCACCCTGTTCAAGTGCCTATCCGGATCATCGTCTGTAATGTAGATTTCATCGACGTAAGACAATGCATCATCATCATAAGTTTGTAGTAACTCCGTTACTCTTGCTGAGAATAACACAGGACTATTCTTGAACCCTTGAGGGAGACGACAGAAGTGACGTTATATCCCCATTATTGAGAAAGCGGTCAAATACCTACTTTCAGGTGCAATATTTTGACTAAAGAAACCGTTAGAAATATCTAATGTGGTTTTATATTTTTTACGCACAATGTTATTCATTAATGCTGTACTGTGTGCATTTAGCACTGCAAATGTTTTGCAACAAGAGTTTAGGTGTCTGTAATCCAATACTAGACTATATGTATTGTCTGGTTTGGAGACAGGAAACAAAGGATTGTTCATTGATGAGGTGCATGTTTCAATCACCCCTTGGTATTCAAGTTGATCTAAGATCTCCCTGACCTGTTTTTTAGCTTCTTGCTTAACTGGGTACTGCCTTTGTGCAGTTGATTGATTTTTCAACTGGATTTTAGGTGAGGCGAGTCCTCATCCTATCCCACATGATTCTTTTGTAATGCTGGGGCTTGGGCAACTGCCCATTTCCTGGCATAAGTATATTTTGAATGAATTGGAATATGGTTAGAGAAGGCTGGCAAAATGATTTCTTCACCATGTGGGAACCCCCTGACAAATTCTGGTGGCCAGTCTTGTTCGGCCAGAAGTATATCCTAACCCTTAGAAAGTCGCTCCCAAAACAGTGCTTTCACTTTTCTTGGTATGTCTTCCTCCATCCGGAGTGTTATTTCATATAACCTATGTGGAGAACTAACCCAGGTATCTGTAGTTTCAACTTGAATGTCCTGATTCAAGTTCACTGTCTCCAGAAGTCCCTTCAGGTTCTGGCAAGCTATTGTTACTTCTGCTGCGCTGTCCAACATTGTCTGAGCCCATTCTCCGTTCTTGAGTTGTGTCCTGAAGATCCTCGGCATTCTGATTTTTAGACCTGCTACCTTCTTTTTGGTGAATTGAGGTTTTTTGTTTTTCTGAATGTGTTGATCGTCTTTGGACTTCACGCGTTCTTCTTTGTTTTCTGACCGTCCTCCTCTTTCGGATTTCTGTGAAGAAGTCTGAAAGGTACGAGAGGAATGTGTATCAGTATCTTGATATCTTACAGGTTTTCTCAAATTATCCCTATTCCTGAGGTTGTACCTCCTTTCAGAAGGGCTCCTTTTGAGGAGACCTACCTCGGGAATGAGAACGCTTCTCTATGGAAGTTTGTTTGCTATTTTCCCACTTCTTTTCAGAAGAGGTAGTGTAGTGTAGTTCCTATTATCCCAATAGGCTCTGCGCATTGGAATAATACCTTCAATAGTATAGGCCTAGACCAGACGTTAACTAGGTCTACTACTGTCGATATTAGACTTAAAGTTTTGGGTTTGCCAGCTAGCTCAGAGTTCACTAGAAACTTTCTCGAATAGGCAAGGAGGAGTTGAACCTCCCTGGATAGACAAGAAGGGATTTAGTTTCTGACAACCATAGAACATGACAACTTTGCTCTCCCCTAATCAAGAGTGTATCTCTAGAGTCGTGTGAACAAAAGACGATTTATTTTACTCAGTCAGTACGTGCATTCTTAGTCTCACCAGATTGTAGAGAAAAAGAAGAGACGGGCATGTTCAATAAAAGATGTTATTTATTGATCAGTCTCTTTTCTCATACAAGAGAAATGGATCGATATTATGGCAATACTTATGGTTAAGTAAAGTGCATACAATAAAAGCAGAAGTATAAAATAATACTGTAAAAACATTGATATGGTTTCTAAGCCATATGAAGGTTTAAAATGAATAAAATAGATACATACACATTTACATTTGACTAATCGTACTCAACTGGTGTTTCTAACTGCGCCTACCCCGTGTACCTGACCTAAGCCTAATACGTGGGCGGGAATAGAAAGTTACAGTTTAAGTTAAGTTTGTTTTGCCAAGTGACTGACTAAAGAATTCTCTGCAAGGGGTTATTCAGTTCTGTACCTGGAATCTAGGATGAATGAGGGATGGTATCTCTCGTCTCTGGTCTCGATATTCCAGGCTGCCTGCGAGGGCTACCCGGAAACGCCGGAGCTGGATTTCTCGGCAGGAGAAAAGGCAGCGTCTCGTTCTCAGCGCGTCAGGAAGGCGGGGCTGCGCCAGCGGGGTCTGCTCTGCTCTGGGCTTCGGCAAGTCTGGCTGCTCCGATCTCGTCACCACCGCGTGTGTTTGCATAGGGCAATATCGGTAATATTTATACCTTTTAGGTGCCGAGATTGACGTAAGGATGGACATAGATACGTCAATAAGGATGTCATACGACCCGGTCGTTAGCACATTCTTTGGCTGAAGTTCTCGGTGAAATCAAAACAATGGCCGCAGGGTTTTTTCCCAGGTCTGTCATAGGTTTGATTTGTTTTGAGAACTCCGTATGCCTTATCAGGGGCTGGAGGAATATCGCTTGTCTAATTAGATGGCAAGCGTTATGACCTAATCAGATAACACGTTCCTGTGCCGTAGTGTGGCTTTATCAGATAACGGTTCCTGCATCATGGGGGTTTTCTGCCTCATGGGATGGCTGCTAGTTAACTTGTTAACCAGAATAGGGTCAGGAATAGGGGGATCGATACAGAACCTATAGGAATACATCACACCCACTCCACGCTAACTATGGACATATTTACTAATCTATGCATAGTAAAACATACTGTAGAGTATTGTGTATACCTTACCACCCCAAAATACATAAATGCATTTTGAATTATATCAAATATACGGAAAAACAGTCACATGTAATATATGCACTCAAGCTGTAGAATAATGCTAAAGTAATCACGCATATCTATACATTATCACTAATTGGTATATGAGAATTTACACATGAAATGGCTCTTAATACAGAAAAAAGGTTCGAGACCATTCCATCACAGAATAAAAATAATTATGAACATACCAGCAGGCAGCTAATGTCTATAAAGTATCTAAAAATAGAAATTTTAGTTCTCTAAGAATAGTTCTTACTTTAAGCAGAAGATAGTGTCCCGAAAAATATGCAAAAATATTTTGGGGCTGCTGAAAAAATTGCTGTCCGTGAACTGGAGGGAAAATTGTTCATGGTATTTTGCTATTCTAGGTGAAGGCCAAATTCAGGGAACGCCGTGTACGAGCTTGCTCAAAAGTCTCTATTTCTGCTCTGGTGAGAACATCATATCATTTAGACTCTCGAAAAAGTTGTCAACAGCTTCCTGAGAGAGTTCCACTAACTCGGAAATAGGTGTAACCATGCATTCGTGCGCATGATTGTCTCCATTGGCGTTTTGATTAGTATTGCTGACAGAAGGTCGTACCTGATCAATGCTGCTTTCATCTTGAACTTCACTACCCCTTAATCGTAGTGGTGAAGCTTCCACGAATGCCGTCATCAGGATTGGTAGCCGTTGAGGGCAGCACAAAGCATGAGCCTTTATAGGACTCAACAATGTTTCTGCATCCATTGGCGCATCTGATTGTAGAGTCAGACAGGTGTCTAACACGCATTCTTCTCCGCATAGCAGGCACCTTAATACAGGTAAAACACATCGTTGCCACATTGGTCGAAATGAAAGAAACCAAGTCATGTTCAGGTCTCTAAGCCGGGTTAGTCCCAGGATTTTTGATATCCGGTCCCGGTATCCAATGGCTAGGATTGTTTCTTCCCTTGTCGCAGGTGTTTTGTCTGTGACATGGTTTGCCATAACGAAATACAAGGACTAGGAATAGGATTCCTGCAATCAGTCCCAAAATGAGGGGAAGTCCGCCAAAAATCGAATGGACGAAATCTGGAAAAATACCCAGTATGGCTTTGAATGGTGTTAATGCCATCGAAAATACTGTCTTAAATACTTTTGAGACTCCACTGGTATCAGAAATATTTAAGATTTCATTCAGGATTTCTGCGAAATGTATGGGGGAATTAGTCGATAACAATGAATGTATCTCTGCAGTCGTCCTTGCGACTAGGAGTTCATACGTTTCTTTTGATGACGTGAGCCTTGTCGGCGTCTGAAGAAGCACTGTTTTCATTCTGCTTAAAGTATCTATTCGAATAGAAGTAATTTTCAAGTTGGGCCATGCCCTTGCCTCCCTGTCTGGAAGGGAGCTGGGGAACAATAAGCGTCCACAGCACTTGACCTTCGCAGTCGTAGTTACGAGATAAGGAGTCCCGGGCATAAGACTACAGCATCTGCGATCTACAATTAGAATGTAACTCCCATTATAGAGTCTTTGAAAGAATGGTTCTATCTCTGTTGCAGGTGTGCCTAACTGGTGACATGAAAGGTTATTAGAGTTCCCTTCACAGGCTCCATGCAAACTAATTCCGTTACACAGAAGTGTACCGCTTAGTGACATGGCACAATTATTGCCACTAAGAAACACTTTCTGTCCTTTATTACTGACACATGCATGTGAATAGGGCAAGTTCCATGTTGTCTTAATGTACCCTTTTCCCATTTTTTCGTACATGCCAGCCTGTATATATTGTTGGCAGTATTGAAACCTGAAGGTTGATATTGGAATATTAATTATCCCATGTATTATCCATTCACTGACAGGTCGTTCTGACATTGTCACTGGTAATCTCTCGAGTTTCTCAATGCTCAGGATTGTATAATCAGCACCCTTCTGGGCCATACTGATTTGTTTATCAGTAAGGTTAAAGATATTGAAAAGTGACGTTGTGTTGATTAAACGCCAAGGCACATAGCCTGAACGCAGATTTTGTAACGTCCAGCCAAGCTGTACAATAGAACGCAATTGAGACTGACCGTGTTGTAACAACAGTAAGTCTTGCGATATTATGTCGATTGCTGAAGACACAATGCTGTCCAGAGAAAAAATTCTGGAGGACAGAGTCATTAACCCATTGTCCACTACAGAAAGTGATTTTTCCAAATTAATACGGTCAATTTCCCGTATTCTTTCTGCTGTCTCAATTTGAGTCACCTTCCAGGCCTCGTTGTATGCTGCATATACAGAGGCTGCTATGAAACGTTTCTGACGCTGTTTGCGTGGTCCCATAATGAAATCACGCAAGTCAGCACCATCAGTAAGTAAGGTTAGGTGTTGCTTAATTTCTGCCAGTGTGGAAGATTGTAGCCACTGAAGGCATAATTTGCCCACACTGTAGGTGGTTATTATTCCAGGGTGTTGTCTTTGGGAATATCTAGGGTCTGGCCTGGTCATTTTGAACCCCTGTGTTTTGTTCAGGAATCTGTCTTGACAGTAATTAGTATCTGTGGGCCAGATCAACCACTGTTTCCAATCAGGATGTGTTCTGTTTTGGTTTAATACATAATTTACGTCTATCTCTTCATCTGTGGAGCTATTGCTGTTCATTGTTGGTTTTGGAATAGACGGTTTATTTAAGTCTTTGATTTTGGCTAAGCCAAGACAGGTAGTTTGTTGAACAGTGTCATTTAAAAATATAATTTGTTCTGGGATCATGCAGGCTCTAAACAAAGCTTCTATACCCTGTACTTGCCATTCTTTTGTACCCCAAACACTTTTTACTTCAACATGTTTGTCCCAATAATCAAATCCAAAAGTATTCATTTGTTCAAAGAATGAGTCTGAATATATCAATTTCGTGTTTGTTATCATGGTCTTTGTCCCTGTCTTATTTGACAATTTGAAATAAAATGTTTCAGCATTACTTGTGTTAAAACCCGAAAAGTATGAATATTTGTCATAAACGGTTCTTGAGCTTCCTTTTGGAGGGGTTGCACAATGTTCCCATTGATTATAATTTAAAACATTTCTAGGTTGTGCAGATCTATGTAGAAAATGGTTACCATAGTGGTTATAACAGTACATACTATCATAATTTGTCGAACCCTGCAAATAATCATGTTTGGTAAATTTAGCAGACATCACTAAGTCAGACATCATATTATTTATACTTTCAAAGTCCCAATCATCAGCAAATGAGCTTGGTTTTACAAAGTCACTCAACGAGATCTTAATTTGGTGTGGATATACAGGACCATAAATTTCGTAGTCAGTTTTGTCCCATGCTACCCCACCCGGTATAGGATTGGCTGTGAAGTTGACTGAAGAAAGTTCTCTTTTCTCGACGTGTGAAGATGTGTGTGGTTTGAGGATCAAGTTGATTTTCTGACTTGCTGTGTCCATTTTAGCATATTTTCCCTCAATGAAGCGTCCCAAAGTTAGTACCATGATGAGCCAAAGTATGAGGATAAATGCACCAAAACCCACCCAAAATTCAATCCGTGGAGAAATCAGATATGTTTCTTTCAGTTGTTTCAAAAGTACTTTAACTTTATCTTTAAAGGTTTTTGCTGATGGCTGTGTGTTTGATTCAGTGAAGCCTTCAGAGGAATCTTCGAAGTTTATGAAGTAGCCGGATGCAGTTCTGTCAATAGTTCCAATTGCTTCAGGATTACTGTTTCTTGCATAGTCGTTTGTTACTTCATTATAGATTGGTGTGTTTCTGCTAAATGTTTTTATTTGGGTTTTCAGAGGTCTAAGTTCCATTGCATTGTTGCATAGTCCTTGTTGTAGTTCTGTAGGCGTTTCGAATGTGATTAGCCTCTTAGATTGAACCTCTGTGTTAGTAGCAAATCTTGGTGTTCTACTACTTCTCGGGAGTCCACTTGGCCTACTATTTGTTATCGGCCACATGTTGTGGTTTTACCAGGTCGATGGATACAACTCGGTTCTCCTTTTTACCAGCAAGCGGCGGTAGTACAACTGATCTTGTCCCGTTGACAGACAAGATAGGAACTGCTTTTCTGTAAGAAGGCCCAAATTCCTTCTTTACCGCGATCTTTTCTCTGACTAGATCCCCGACTTTTGGAATCCAGACAGGTCTTGCTGGGACAGGTGGTGGTTCTTCAGTGGTTGTTGGCTGCTGTTTCAACTTTATGTTGCTCAGGTCTTTTCTTGTTTCGTTTAAGTCCTGTAAAACAGCCAAACGATCTTTGATATCAAAGCTTTTTTCCTTCACCACTGAAGTCTGACTGTCAAGGTCAAAGACCAACATCCTAGTTCCAAATAATAATTCGTACGGACTGAATCCCCTCAGAGAATTTCTTGGCAAGTTATCTAGACTACGTTGGACACTTATTAGATGTTTGACCCACCCAGCTCCCGAACCTAATACCTTTGCCGTTATAGATTGCTTTATGTCACGTTTTTTTCTTTCAACAATTCCGTTCCCCTCAGGGTGAAATGGACAAGAGTACCGCAATATAACGCCCATGCTGACCATGGCCTCCTTATAAGCTCTAGAGCTAAAAGCAGGACCGTGGTCCGAATGCAGCATGCCAATTGCGTATGTGCCGATAAAGACTCGCAAATCTTTTATAACAGTTCTGGCGTCAGCCGTTCGCTGGGGCCACATCCATATGAATCTCGTGCATGAGTCCACTGCAACCAAGATATATTTATAGTTACCATCCCTTTGTAAGGGACCACAGTGGTCTAGGTAAACACAAGCTAATGGTTTATCCGAGATTAGAAGGGGCGTCTGTGCTGGACGTCTCACCGTTGATACTTTCATTTTTTGACATATTTCACATTCTAAAACATAGTTCCTTGTTTGTCTTCTCATTTGTGGCCACCAGTATCTCTGTTTTAATAATGATACTGTGGCTGAGACGCCAGCATGTATAGAAGCAAGCCCTTCGTGTGCCGCTATTATCAGTCCTAACCTATGTTCCATGTTTGGAATTGCCCTATCCCCCACTCCAGGGATTCGAGCAAAAGGAACATTGTTTGCATCAGTTATGTATGAGTATTTTACTGGAAAGCCTTTCGGGAGTGTTTCTATCGAATCCTTTTCTGTAGCGCTGACAGCCTGTAATATTTCGCTGTCTATTTTTGTTTTTGACCGTGTGATGGCAGCTACGGAAGCCGTTTGCACAGCTGCCTTCGCGGCCTCATCAGCCAATGAATTCCCTGCAACGTGAACGCCATCACGTTGATGACTCAGCGTATGTATCACGTGAGTCTTTGGTAGTTCTTTTTGTAATAGAACTACTTGTTCCCAGAGCATCTTATGCTTGATTGTGCCTCCTTTTGCATCCTTAAAGCCATTCTGAAGCCAGATCTGCAAGTATTCATTGTAAGATTGAACGCAATAATACGAATCGCACACTATGAGTGTGGGGAATTCTCGATCGGTATTTTCAAGCGCCATCTTGAACGCCAGTAGTTCAGCTCGCTGAGCTGTACAATCTCCTAGAGATTGTGTTTTAGTGATAGCTGGTTTAAATTTACCTTTGTGCCAGCGACCTTTAACAATCGCGCACGCAGCACTGTAAGCTTGCTTACCCCCCACTGCGGGTTGTGCTGATCCGTCTGTATATATTATACAGCCGTAATGTTCTAGAGGCAGAATTTCGGTCGGCGGAGGACATTCAAATTCATATTGGAGAAATTCTTGTGTTTTTAAGTTAGGATCAAATTCGTATGCCACGTCTGTTGCAGCAAGAGAATTAGCCCACTGTATCCACCTTGGATGTAGTGCTTTAGCATTCGGAATGCTTGCCTTTGTTACCGCTTCTAGGGCTGGTATCGGTGTCACGATTATTATTCGTTTACCTTGTGCCAGGGCTCGTTCTTTTGCTATAGCTGTCTGTGTTGCAGTTAGAATGTTTTCCGTTGGGCTAAATTTCATTTCAGCCTTAGTGTACAAGTGTGATTTGAATGCAATTGGTACCTTTTCTCCCTCATTAGAGGTCAGGTATGTGAATCCGCATCTTCCTGGGATGACTCGAATCACAAGATTGCGTGTGTTATCACGTGTTTCTAATTTTGTTTTAATTAACATGTCTGTTTGTAAGGATCTCAAAGTTTCTGTGTGTGTTTGAGTCCAATTGGTTCTTTTAAAATATGGTTTTATTAGATCATAAAGGGGTTTGACCCTTTCTGCGTAATTTGCAATGTATGTTCTTCCGAAATTTAGGAAGCCTAGAATTGACTGTAGGTTTTTTAGTGTTCTAGGTGCTTGGAGTACGGCACATTTCTCTAAGAAATTGTCAGCCAGGCTTTTGCCTTCACTTGATAATTCGTATCCTAAGAACAGGACTGTTAGATGGGCAATTCTGGATTTTTTAAAGTTGAATTTGTAACCCTCTGCTGCGAACCCAAGTATTATGGTGTTCACTCTCTTCAAGTGAGTATCCAAGTCATCATCTGTTAAGTATATGTCGTCGACATAAGATAATGCTTCGTCGTCATATGTTTGTAGTAATTCTGTTACTCTCGCTGAGAATACCCCAGGGCTATTCTTGTACCCCTGGGCTAACCGACAGAATTGTTTTTGAGTGCCATTTATTGAGAATGCAGACAAATATCTGCTCTCTGGTGCTATGTTTTGACAAAAGAATCCATTAGAGATGTCTAATGTTGTTTTGTATTTTTTGCGCACTATGTTATTCATTAGTGCAGCACTATGCGAGTTTTGTACTGCAAAAGTTTTGCAACATGAGTTAAGGTGTCGGTAATCCAAAACTAGACGATATGAATTGTCTGGTTTGGAGACCGGAAACAAAGGGTTGTTCATTTGTGAGGTGCAAGTTTCAATCACCCCCTGGTATTCTAGTTGATCTAATATTTCTTTTACCTGTTTTTTAGCTTCTTGCTTAATTGGGTACTGTCTTTGTGCAGTAGGTTGTGATTTTAACTGGATTTTGTGAGGAGGAGAGTCCTCATCCCATCCTACATGATTTTTATATAAAGCTGGAGCTAGAGCTACTGCCCACTTTCTAGCAAGTGTGTATTTTTTATGAATTGGGATATGATTTGAGAAGGCAGGCATAATTATTTCTTCGCCATGAGGGCACTCCCTGACAAACTCTGGTGGCCAGTCTTTTTCAGCTAGAAGGATGTCATAGCCCTTGGAGAGATTATCCCAAAATAGTCCCCTTATTTTTCTAGTCTTATCCCCTTCTATACGTAAAGTTATTTCATATATTTTGTGAGGTTTGCTAACTCTGGTGTCTGCAGTTTCCACTTGAAGATATTCATTCGTGTCCACTGTCTCCAGAAGATTCATAAGGACTTTGCGAGCTATGCTCACTTCTGCTGCGCTGTCTAGCATTGTCTGAGCCCATTCTCCGTTTTTCAGTTGTGTCCTCAGTATTCTCGGCATTGTTAACTACCTTGATACTGGCTACCTTCTTTTTTGGAAATTGTAATTTCTTTTTTAGATGAGCAGGTTCCTTGTCTTTGGACTTGGCGTGCTCTTCTCTTTGTTCTGATCGTCCTCTTCTTTCCGATTTCTGCGAGGAAGTCTGAAAAGATTGAGAGGGACGTGTATCAAAATCTTGATATCTATCAGGCTTCTTTATATTATCCCTATTTCTAAGGTTATATCTTTTCCCAGAGGGGTCACTTTGGGGTGACCTGTGTCTCTGGTTCGGAGATTTTTCTCTTCGCCGAGGAGACCTTCCTCTGGACTGGAATTTCTTTTCTTTAGGATTGGATTGTTTGTTTCCATCCCAGCTCTTTTTTTGTGATGTTGAATTATTATTAAAAAATATTTTTTCAGGACTTTCAATTAGTTGTGGTTTTACTGGTATTCCACCTAAACTATCTCTACCTAGTTCCTCATAGGATTTTTCTATAATTCTGGCAATTTCAGCTGGTTGGTCTGCTATATCTGTCTCCTTTAACCTCTGGCGGATCGCCACAATTGCTGCTTCTCCCTTTATGTTGGCTAATAATATAGCCGAGACCTGCTTGAAGTCTTTTAGTAATTTCATACCAAGAGTTAAAGCGGGTTCTGGACCGTATTCGTCTTGAATTTGTTTTAGCACATCTGGTATTACCGAAATGGATGGAACACCGTGCGTTTTTGTGTAGATGGAAGCAAAGACTGTACCCCAAGTGTCACAGTCCTCCACGTGTGGTGCGATTCCCATTGGAAGACAGATAGTCAGAATCCTGTGTTTATCCACAGGGGTGGTGTCTGGAAACACCGCCTCTATTTGGGTGATTTTTTGTGCTAACCAGAATGGTATTTGTTCCCGTTTAGCTGGTACTTTACCTAGGCAGGATTGTATGTTCTGTGGTGTAATTTTATTTGTGTTCCCCTGTTGAGGGGTCAGCTGTGGAATTTTAATTGCTGGTTGAATTGTTGAAGTCCGCATCACATATTGGACTAATTGTCTATGTAATTTTATTAATTGTTTTAGCTGTGTTAAAAGCTCTGCTTGAGACATCCCATTGATGTCTGGATGTGGTGTGTATCCGGCTAGGACCGGCCACGTTGCTCCTGGTCTACCTAAGGGACCGAGCCTGGTGATGTGATTATTGTGTTTTAGGGCGCCATTAAATAAGAGCAGGTGCTCTTGAAATTTAAGTGGTACTTCCACCTCCTCGAAAGGGGTGTACTCATTAGGAGGGTCCTCTGTTTTGTAATAGTGGAAGTACTTTGTTACAGCATTTGCTGCTGGAAAATGTATCCATGAATAGTATACCTCTGTCTGCCGATATTCGTGTGCCTCAATCACGAATATGACTGTGCCACCTCTAGGTGTCAGTCCATTTTCTATAAGTTTTAAAGTTATAGATTTCCGCTTGGTGACCGGGATGAGTATTATATCCGGGTCAGCATCTTGCAGTGCATTATCAGCTGCTGCGAGTTAAGTTGCTATCCTAACTGTCTCTCTTTCTTCATCACTGTCTCCCATTTTACCGACAGGATGGTTCTTTAATTTGTTTGCAGATCAGGTTTCTTAT
This sequence comes from Lissotriton helveticus, assembly GCF_964261635.1. Classification (NCBI taxonomy): domain Eukaryota; kingdom Metazoa; phylum Chordata; class Amphibia; order Caudata; family Salamandridae; genus Lissotriton; species Lissotriton helveticus. Next base: position 201,607,912 of record NC_136060.1, read on the forward strand.
GGAAACAAAGATTAGATGCACAATATTTTGGAACAGTGTATCCTTCAACGTTGACTAAACCAAGGACCATACATAGGAGGTTCCTCCTGCGAGGTCTGGCGGATATTACCTTTTACCCACTCCAGACGTCTTTGGAGTATTATGGGAAAAGGGGTCTGAGTGAAAAAGCACGACTGAGTTACTCTAAATATCTTACGTTAGTTTTATCGCCCTTCCAAACGTGTTGGGCGCCATGTAGTGTAGTTCCTATTATCCCAATAGGCTCTGCGCATTGGAATAATACCTTCAATAGTATAGGCCTAGACCAGACGTTAACTAGGTCTACTACTGTCGATATTAGACTTAAAGTTTTGGGTTTGCCAGCTAGCTCAGAGTTCACTAGAAACTTTCTCGAATAGGCAAGGAGGAGTTGAACCTCCCTGGATAGACAAGAAGGGATTTAGTTTCTGACAACCATAGAACATGACAACTTTGCTCTCCCCTAATCAAGAGTGTATCTCTAGAGTCGTGTGAACAAAAGACGATTTATTTTACTCAGTCAGTACGTGCATTCTTAGTCTCACCAGATTGTAGAGAAAAGGAAGAGACGGGCGTGTTCAATAAAAGATGTTATTTATTGATCAGTCTCTTTTCTCATACAAGAGAAATGGATCGATGTTATGGCAATACTTATGGTTAAGTAAAGTGCATACAATAAAAGCAGAAGTATAAAATAATACTGTAAAAACATTGATATGGTTTCTAAGCCATATGAAGGTTTAAAATGAATAAAATAGATACATACACATTTACATTTGACTAATCGTACTCAACTGGTGTTTCTAACTGCGCCTACCCCGTGTACCTGACCTAAGCCTAATACGTGGGTGGGAATAGAAAGTTACAGTTTAAGTTAAGTTTGTTTTGCCAAGTGACTGACTAAAGAATTCTCTGCAAGGGGTTATTCAGTTCTGTACCTGGAATCTAGGATGAATGAGGGATGGTATCTCTCGTCTCTGGTCTCGATATTCCAGGCTGCCTGCGAGGGCTACCCGGAAACGCCGGAGCTGGATTTCTCGGCAGGAGAAAAGGCAGCGTCTCGTTCTCAGCGCGTCAGGAAGGCGGGGCTGCGCCAGCGGGGTCTGCTCTGCTCTGGGCTTCGGCAAGTCTGGCTGCTCCGATCTCGTCACCACCGCGTATGTTTGCATAGGGCAATATCGGTAATATTTATACCTTTTAGGTGCCGAGATTGACGTAAGGATGGACATAGATACGTCAATAAGGATGTCATACGACCCGGTCGTTAGCACATTCTTTGGCTGAAGTTCTCGGTGAAATCAAAACAATGGCCGCAGGGTTTTTTCCCAGGTCTGTCATAGGTTTGATTTGTTTTGAGAACTCCGTATGCCTTATCAGGGGCTGGAGGAATATCGCTTGTCTAATTAGATGGCAAGCGTTATGACCTAATCAGATAACACGTTCCTGTGCCGTAGTGTGGCTTTATCAGATAACGGTTCCTGCATCATGGGGGTTTTCTGCCTCATGGGATGGCTGCTAGTTAACTTGTTAACCAGAATAGGGTCAGGAATAGGAGGATCGATACAGAACCTATAGGAATACATCACAGTAGGAGTGTTTTTAGTAAAGACCTTTTCCGGACTTTCAGACAGTTGTGGCTTCACTGGTTTCCCACCCAGATTGTCTCTGCCTAATTCTTCATAGGATTTTTCAATTATTCTGGCTAGTTCTTGTGGTTGTTACATTAAATTCCCTTAATTTCTGGCGGATAGCCACTGATGCTGCTTCTCCTTTAATATTTGATAATAATATTGTAGAGACCTGGTTAAAAATGTTCACTAATTTCATACCTAAATTTAGAGCAGGCTCTGCCCCGTATTTGTTTTCAATCTGTTTCAGGACGTCAGGTATTACCACCATAGATGAAACACCATGTGTTTTAGTGTAGATAGCAGCGAAGACTGAACCCCATGTGGTGCAATCCTCCAGATGTGGTGTGATCCCCATCGGTAAACAGATTGCTAAAATTCAGTGTTTCTCGTGAGGGCTAGTGTTAGGAAATATTGCTTCAATTTAGGTTATTTTTTTAGCTCTCCAGAACCGAATTTGTTCACGTTTGGTGGGTAATCTACCCATGACTGCGTGTAAAGTCTGTGGTGTAATTTTAATGTATTTCCCTGGTGAGAGGTTTGTTGTGAAATAACTATTGGAGGTTGGAATGTAAAAGTCTGCATTACATATTGAACCAATTGTCTGTAGATTTTGATGAACTCTTTGAGTTGAGCGAGTAACCCTACGTCTGACATTTCTTCCATGTCAGGATGTGGTGTATAGCCAGCTAAAACCGGCCATGTTGCTCCTGGTCTACCTAGTAGACCAAGCCTGGTGATGTGATTTAAATGTTGTAAGGCACCTTTAAACCAGAGCTCATGTTTCTGGTATGTGAGTGGAATTTCAATATCCTCGAAAGGAATATATTAATCCGGTGGTTCATCTTCTTTGTAGAAGTGAAACAAATGTGTTACTGGGTTTAATTCTGGGAATACTATCCATGAATAGAATACCTATGTCTGGTGATATTCATATGCCTCTATCACAAAAACTGCTCGACCACCTCTTGATGATAGGCCATGTTTTACAAGTTTTATAGTGATGGCTTTCCTTAAATTTGGAGGAATGATTACTGCATTCTCGTCGGTTTCATTAAAACCTGTTAAGTTAAAAACTGGTACGGCGTCTCCGCCTTTAACTGCTGTCGTGGCGGTATCTTCGTCAGCCATCTCAATGAAAGTTTGCAGAGCAAGCTTCAAGGAAACAAAGATAAGGAGCACAATATTTTGGAACATTGTATCCTTCAACGTTGAACAAACCAAAAAAGCTAATATATAGGACTTTTCATCCTACTCAGCTATGGCGGATATTTATCCCTTACCCACTCCAGACGTCTATTGGAGTATTATGAGTAGGGGGTCTCTGAGAAAAGCACAACTGAGTTACTACAGTAACTAGCATTAAATTAGTGCCTTACCAAACCATTGGGTGCCATGTAGTGTTGTTCCTATATCCCTAATAGGCCCTGCGCATTGGAATAATATACACCGTAGATTTGACATAGGACTGAGGTCAGTATGTCTCTATTGAGTATATTAAACTTAATTGTGTATGCCAGCTAACTCAGAGGTAACTAGAAAATTTCTCGAATAAACAAGAAGGGTTTAGTCTCTGACAACTGCATAAACATGACAACTTTGTTTCCTTTAGAGTCGGAACAATATCTTCAGAGTCGTGGAAACAATAGATAACTATTTCACGAAGTCGATCGTGCATGCTTCGTTTCTACAGAGTTTGCACAGAAATAGAGAGACAGGCTTTTCAATAAGAAGGGTTTATTGAACAGTCTTCTTTCTCATGTGAGAGTGGTGAACTGCTACAATCGTTAGACAGAATGCAAAGTATAATGCGTACAGCGTAACGGTAATATAAAATAATACTGTAAGAGCACTGTCTGTTGCTATGAAATATATTAAAATACATACAGAAATAGCGCAGGTTAAAATACTCAACTTGTGCTTCTAAAACATGCCTACCGCAGTGTACCCTACCTAGGTCTAGTACGAGGGAAGAAGCAGGTGCTGTCTTAGCTATAGTTTAGTTTTGACAAAAATTGCCAAAGGTTTCTCTAGGTACTAATCAGCTCCATACCTTACAAAGAGAGTGGTTGGTATCTCTTTCCCTAGACTCGATATCCCAATACCCCGCAAGGGGAGTCAGAAACACTGGAGCTGGATTCTTGGCAGGAGGATGACAGCTTCTGGTCAGTGCATCAGCTGGGGAGTTGGCTTCCTTTGGTACTTGCTGTGGCGAGCTGCGTCGTGCAAGTAGATAGTCAAACTGCACCAAACCACACCGTGCTTTGCCATAGCAAGTGAGGGTATATTTGTACCATGAAGTTATTTAGGAATGCCAGTATTGACCTAAAAGTCGGGCATATGAACGTCATGAATGAACCCCTAAGGAATACATGTTCATGCATAATAAATGAGTTCTTGGAGAAATCAATATCCAGGCAAGGGGAAGACCCTAAAGTTTAAGAGTCGGGTTTTCCAAGAAGTCGTTGTGACGTAGATGAACGGATGTAAGTAGCCATGCCTGTATTTGGGTAGCATGGGTTATGTCTAAATAAGGACTGGATTTCTATGCCTATATAAGGGCAATGTAAATTGTACCTATATAAGGGCATGAATCTGGAAATGCACACGGAAACTAAATCGAAACACATCATTAGCATGTTTTTTCTTTTCAGGTGTTGGTGCAAGTAAGCGGCTGGGTCTGACGGTCGAAACCAGAAAAATAAGCAAACATTTGTGCTAATAATTTGGACTACCTTTTGACGGTATTGGGTAGTGTTCCCATTGAGTGTAACCATAAACATCACATGGGTTACAAGCTCTCTGTAATAAATGGTGACCCTATTGTTGATAGCAAAACATATCACTGAAATTGTACCATCATACAATTCATTCGAAGAAAAAGAGCCGATTGCTCTCAATCTGCAAGCAAATTGTGCACTGTTTCAATGTACCAATCATCAGAGAAAGTACTAGCGACGATTACATAATTTAAGAACAGTTTAAACAAATATGGTGTGAGAAAACGCCTCTTTTGCATGGTTAGCCCCCCACATTTTGCCTGGTTTTGATGTGGTTTCAAATGTAGTGTACAAGGTCCCTGCCCTGTGCCAGTGCTCCTTACTTAAAACAAACTCCCAATTGGTACTTCAGCCCCCTGTAAGTGCCTAGTAACTGGTACCCTGGATACCTAGGGCCTGAGAGCTGAAGAGGGTGCCTTGGGACCCCTGTCACTGGGACCATGCCACTGCCCTCGTAGCCTGCATCCCCATGGAGGGAGAAAATAACAAAGTCGACATGGCACCCTGTCTGGGTTCCATGTCACCTAACACTGCCTAGCAGCATAGTTAAGTCACCCCTCTAGCAGGCCGCACAGCCCTAGGGCAGGATGCACTATACTACAAGTGAGGGTATATCTGCATGAGCAGATATGCCCTTGAAATATTGGGCAAAATTTTCTAATATTGTCAGTGAAGCTATAGAGAGTACATAGACTGAGAACTTGACAGTTCAAGTTTCACAGTAGCATGACGGCTTCACTGAATACAGGAGTGTTTGGTACCAAACTACTAATTTCAATACACCCATACCGATGCCAGTGTGAAATGTATTGTAACATGTTCCCAGAGGGCACCTCAGAGGTGCCCCCTGCATCCCTACCAACCCTGGTGTGGTCTCTGACCAGCTGTTGGCAGCCAGCGACCACCAGACATTTTTCTGGACTCCTCAGTAGGGAGCCTCTGCTTTTTGGGACCAGTAACAATGCATATCCTGGGAAGAGGTGTCAAGCATCCTCCCCCAGGATGGGCCAGTGATCAAAGAAGGGAAGCCAAAAAGGCCTGCCGCCTTTGTAATGTGACCCCAGCCTCTGCTGCTAGCAGCAGATGGCAGTCTCTTGTTTACACTCCCACTTTGTGTGGGAAAACTGGTGGGAAAATTCAAATTGATAGGTGTGCCCACCTCTGCCAACCCAAACCCTAAGGTGGGGGGAAGCAAGGTGAAGCACACTTTTCAGGTCCCTCCAACCAGGGCTAGGTCTATGCCCCCTCCCATAGGAGGGTGGCATAATAGAGGGTGTAGTTACCCCAGATGAGGTGTTCATTGGATCTATCTGCTAATACCCTAAAATGCCTCCTAAATTTAGTATCTAGATGGCTCTACCAGACCTGGATGCCAGATCTGCAACAAACTAAGAAAAAAGAAGACACCCTGCATCCGACCCCAGAAGAAGACAACTGACTTAGTCCCAGCCCTTCTGGCCTGTCTCTAGCCTCGACAACCCTGCAAATTGTTTTGCAACCATGACCTCCAAACCCTTGAGAGGACTGTTGCCTTCAATAAAGACTCCAATCTCCAGAGGACAGTGGACCTGTCCAGAAGATACTGACTCTAACGACTTCCGGATCCAGGTGGATCTGGGTCTCCTGTCCAGTCTGCACCTGATGACAACAGCCCAAGTCTGAGTGGCTCATCTGTGCAGTGAAGTCTCCCCAGCAATCCTGACCAAGAGTCCAGCATTTGCTGGCCTCTCCTTCCCTTCATGACAGCGCCTGCAGTATGAATCCAGAGGTTTTTCCAACCGGCTCCGGTAAGAAGATTCTGATGTCCAAAGGCACCCCTGCACCCGAAGCCCCTGGGCCTTGGTGAGCTGAACTGATGGTGCCCCTGCATCCCTCTACATCTCAACTTACCTCTGCTGTCATTGGTCTTCCTCCTGCAATGTCCGGTACAAAGCCTGCAGCCTCTTTGCCAACTAAATAAGCTTCTTTGAAAAGCATTGGGTGTCTGACGTCAAATTTGTACCCTGCACACGGCCGCCCCTGTGCCACTGCTGGTGTATTCCTAAAGCTGCTTTGTTCCCGCCCCTGTGCTTAACCTAACACCCAAAGCTTGGTCCTTGCACCCGATTTACTTACCTGCATACAATGTGGCTCCAGGCACCCCCTATCTCTATTGGAAAGCATTGGGTCAAACTATGATTTTGACCTCTGCACCCAGCCGCCCCTGTGCCACTGACAGTGCACCTGACCCTTGGCCATTGCTGACTTTTGGCTCCAAAGACTGAAATTGTAAGCTTGATACTCACCTGTTTAACCATAATATTGTTTTCCCCATAGGATAACATTGGACAGTGTGAAAAAGTTTCTAGGTGTCGATTTTTGAAAGTGACCTTATTACAAAGACCTAGGTCTTTAAAAAAATTCAAACAAAGTATAATTTCCTAAAATTGTTCTAGAGTCATTTGTCTGGACTGGTCTGGACTTCTGGAGTAATTTGTCCATTATTGATCAGGTGTGTGCAATAAATGTCGTACACTCCTCTGTGTTAGGCCTAAGGCTGCTCACCCACACTACCACTAATAGAGCACTTAGGGTTTTACGTGAAGTCCTGTACTCTTTT